>NC_059435.1:23204310-24655143 GCF_021028975.2 Sphaerodactylus townsendi
AACAGGGAGAGATGTTGGCCTCTGTGTTTTTCTTATAGATCGGGGTCTCCAACATTTTGATCCTGTGGAATTCTGAGACAGCATGGTGGGCACAAAATGGCTGCCGCAGGAGGTGGAGCCAGCCCAAAATGGTTGCCACATCTTAATTTCAGCAACACACTATAGATCCTTGTGCTATGGTGGCAGCTTCTGCCAGAGCAGTGTTTTTTTTTTCCAAATCTGCACAGCCAATCAAATCTCCAATAGTCAGTCAGAAGTCTTGCTGGGCAAAAGCCCTACCTGCCCCTACCGACTTCCAAAAAACACTTGGCAGCCAAGTGAAAAAGTGCCGGCAGGTTCCATGGCTTTCATGGGCACTACGATCGTTTCTGCACAGCAGCAGGAAACAGCTGTCCACCAGCATAATTCTGTATAAGGCTGCTGCAACATGCAGAGGCAGCTCTGCACGGAGCTGCCCGTGGGTCATCTCATTCACCTACCTCTCCTCCTCCTGGGGGTTGGAGGGCAGCGTGGGCGTGTCCCTCCAGCCATCCAGAGCTGCACAGGGAGGAGAGGTTGGTGAACAGGAAACCAGAGGGGCCAAAAGCGGCACCCTCATGCCTGTGCGCTTCATACCATCCAGCGGGAAGATGCTGCTTTTGAAAAACCTTGCTCAGGGAGTGAGTTTCAAAAGCGGCGTCCACGCCGCTGGGGGCGGAGGGGGGGTGAGCATGGCACTGCTGCGATGCAGCAGCACCAGCTGTGTGAATAGCACCCCAGGGACAGTGTTTTTACCATCCTTAGGGCACTGCTTTCTGCCCATGCAGAAACAGCCTATATTCGGGATCCCTCTTGTAGATCTTCTGGGGGCATCTGGCCACTGTGTGAAACAGGGTGGGAGATCTGAAGGACTGATCCAGCACAGCTTATCTTTCTTTATGATGAGCCCAGTTTCATATAAAGCTTTAAGTAGATACTTCTTCATATTATTGCAGTACCTATGGCAAGGTAGGAAAACAGGTGTGATTACTAAAACAGCCCAACTGTCATAATGATATCAGTACCATCAATTTGTCCCTTTGTTGAAAAACTGTTTGTTTAATGTGTGTGACTCAAGCTACCTTCAGGCAGAGAAGGAAATCAGTTCTGTGAAAAATTGCCTTTACATTTGAAGTAAAATTAAATACTTCTGTAATGGGCTTTGAAATTTGCTTTTGGCTTTAACCGTGGAATTACTTCAAAGGGGGAAAATAGAAGATTGAAAAGCTGGTGACTATGTTCATTTGTAGCATCTAGATATAAATCTCTGTCAGAGAAAGATCATAAGATATACTCCTTAAAATGCAATTGTAAAAAACCTACTGTTTTAGTAAAACGGAACGAAATTGCTGTTAACAGGTGTTAAATTGCTTGTTTTGATGGCCACTGCCTTTTTCCTGTGTGGACTTTTCTAATGTATCTATGCTGAATGTTGTTGCAAAATTCTAAAATCCTATTTCTGGGTTTAGTTCAATATGATTCTCATGTCTCTCCTCACAATAGCAATCATTTTCATTGCAACATTTTGTTATCTTATTATGCAAGAAATTGGTCAGACTTATTTAGGATTACTCTTGCAATGTGTGTAAGTGCCAACAAGTCGCTTACCACTCATGGCGACTGTATGAATGTAGGTCTCCGCAAATGTCCTATCATCAACAGCCTTGTTCAAGTTTTTCAAACACCTCATGTTGGGCCTCCCTCTTTTCCTGCTGCCTTCGAATTTCCCTATACTCTGTCTCAGAAAAAGGTGATAGTAGAATTGTATATTCCTCCACCACAGAATTCAACGTGCTAGATCTTCTTTACTGTAGAATGCTCTGCCTGGGTCCTAGTGCCTACCAGTTTGCAAAAGGCAAGTACTGGTGACAGTCTTTCAGTGAACTATAAATGCTCTTATATTGAAGTACCATGTTCAATAATGCACAAAATAATGTTTTTGACAAAGGCTGCACAAAAATGAATTATAATTCTCATATTTGTTTGGGACTAGACTCTAATGCAGAAGCATACCATTTTCTCCACCACTGAACCTCAACTGACTGTACTAACATCTTTAACTGAGACAGAGTATAGCATTGTTGTTCACCAAGCGATAAGATGGAATAGAACTGTCTAGTCAGGGCCAGATTAAGATATGCTGATATGTCTAATTTAAGAAGCCCCTTTGCTCAGTGAAATTGAAATTCAGAGTTGTTGTTTTTTTTAATTAAGGCCCTAAACTGTAGTTTACTCATGCATGTAAATCTGGCTCTGTGTCCAATGTCTTATTTACCTTGTATTAATACACACAAGGACTCCTCATATAAAAGTAAAACCTTGCACAAAATAATGCATAGCAGGGAGATATTAAAACAATCAACAGGGAGCGCTATACCCAGCGTTTACGCAAGAGGAAAAGCACCTGGCAAATATAACGCGTAATCTTTGCTGTGTGCCTACATTTTACAAAATTGATGAAATAATTGTAATGTTTTTCTAGTATGGTAATGAGAGAATATAAAGCCCTTAATAGCATTATTAATCATGTCACACTAGTTACATAAGGGTATATTTTAATACCTGAGGGCTTCATCTATGCAAAGAAACCAATTTCTGTTCCTTATATTACGTCCCTCTCTCTTGTTGCTTTTTAACAGTCCAATCCATCTCTTAGCAGAGCCTTTCCACTGATCTCAGTGGAATTTGGACGAGGCCCTAAAGCACTCTGATTATTGCACCCCCTCTCCCCATAAGAGAGAAAAGAGTAGGAGTGGCTACCTGCTCTTGCTTCAGTCTCTGTTTAACTTTAACCTAGCTTCGATTTGTTTACAAACTTTCTGGCTTTGTTTAGGAATTGAGTTGTCATAATGAAGAACTGTGCGTGCCTTGTAGAAAGGTATATTAAGAGAACTCTTGAGTGGGATTGGTGGATTCCTTTATAGCAGTATAGCAGATCCATCAAAGTGAGCATTTTATTAACTTTTGTTTGCTCTGGTTAGAATAAAAAGGAAAAATCCTTTCTTTAAGTTGAACTGCCGAGAACTATGTTTATGGGCCTTATCTCTCCCGACCTTGCTAAGTAATTATTTTTTTTCCTCAAATCAAACCGCCAGGAATATTAAATGTTAAAATGGTGCACAATAATAGCTATGATTTATTTACAAGTCCTTTCCTGAAGAAATAGCATAGCAACCTTCACTGTGACCTTTTTCATTATTCCTGGCTGTTGTGCAGAAAGTTTCTAAAACTGACCTGTCACCAGTCTCATTCACAACTGTGGAACTGGTAAATTTGCTTTAATCACCAAGAAATATGCATTTACTACTGAGCTGTGTTTGACTGGGCTGTATGAATTTCTATTTTTTAACTCTTTCCCTGCTCAGAGAAGATGAGCCAGTGTAGCCTAGTGGTTAGTAACAGGCTGGGCTCAAGCAGATGAGATAAGGATCACTGGTCCACTAAAATCAGCTCTCCGAAGCAGCTATTTTCTCCAATGGAAGTGATTGTTGAGGTCAGGAGATCAGTTGTAATTCTGGGAGATTCCCAGGCTCCACCTGGAACTTGGCAACCTTATCAAGTGATCCACTAAAAAAATCTTGTAACTTCACCCACCACATGCTGGACTGTCTTTGTTTTAGAATGCTCCACTTCGGTCCCAACGCCTACCTCACAGAACTAGATAGGCACTAGTGTAGTAAATGACAAATGTGTTTTCTACCAGGAGTGAGGAGATGAGTCATGAGAATGTTGGTGAGGCTGGATAAGATAAGAACCAGCCGAAGCCAGTTAGAGTCGAATATATAGGCTAAAGGGCAAATGTTATGCAGAGGCGTACCGGGGGTAAACAGTGCCCGGAGACAAATTGTCTCCGGGATGCCCTCAGGCTCTGCCCCCTACCACCCCAGCTCCACCCCTGATGCCCCAGGCTCCACCCCTCACTGCCCTTAACCCCGCCCATGTCACCATGGACATGGGCAAGGTCTAGGGTGCCCACCTCCCCCTCCAGACTCCCTCTGCCGGCTGGGCTCCCAGGGTGTCCAGGGTGGGGTTGAGGGCACTTGGAGGCAGCAGGAAGTCCTGCTGCCTTGTTTTTGCGTGCCTCGACTGGCAGGGAAGGGGTCGAAGCATGCAAAAATGATGAGGCAGCAGGACTTCCTGGTCACGTGGGGGGCTGATTCTGCGCCCCCCCAGGTGACCAGAAGAGTGGCACCCGGGGACAAGGGGTACCCCTTGTCCCTAGTTAGATAAGCCGCTGATGTTATGCAAGTAGTGTTAACTGAGCATGCTTAATGAGCTAATGCATGTTAACGTCTCCTCCTGCTTTCATGACAACCTTCATTTTAATGCACATACTATATGGGTGAGGGTGTGGGGCACATATCAAGGAGTAGAATGTAAGAGGCATACCGGAAAATTGTAACTCCAAGTATCCTTAGCCAATGGGAGAACAAAGAGGGTGTGGCAGATTCAGGAAAGGGAATAAAAATGCTGTATATATAACAAGCAAGCGAAGTCTGCCCTTGTAAGGACGGCTCTCCTCTACTTGCAAATAAAGTTACTTGGAACTCTCTCTGTTGGCATGATATTTGGTTACAAAATATTGGGCACCACACTGGGACCAAAGTGGAGCATTCTAAAACAAAGATGGACCAAACAAAGATGGACCAACATGTGGCAGTTGAAGTTACAATTCTACTTAGATCTTTTGGTGGAAAAGAGTGTAGGATTAATAACCTCCTTCAAAAGTCCTCCTGCATAGCTCAGTCTTACACATCCTTTCAAAGGACATGAGAGCAGATGCCTTCCTCACATGAAGACAATTTAGGGGCCACCCCTGTAAAAGTCTATTACCAGGCCAATGTAATCTACCTTATAGGATTGTTGCAAGGCTAAAGTAGAGGAAGGGAAAACCATGTCTTGAGCTCTTTGGAGGAAGAATCAAACAAAAAAAGTGATACCTATAGATAAGATTTACTCTAGTAGGAAAATTTGTCATGCAATTTCAAGTCCAGTGTAACTACATGACAAATATCTTACCTCTAAGGAAATGAGATCATACTCATGAAAGCTTATGCTGGAATAAATGTTGTTAGTCTTTATAGTACTGTTCAACTTCTGTTTAATTTTGCAAAGAGTTGTTTGTGCAACTCACAGTCCCATAAATGCTTATTTATATTACATGGATTGTTGGAAGTCACAGATGGATTCCCCCGTTAAGAATGAAATGCCATATTGCAATCCCATATAACATAAAACATATTTCGTTAGGCAGTTATTGAAATTAAACAAACCATTTCATTTCTGTAAATAAGATAATATTTCCTTTGCACAACGGTATTGATGAGCTGCCTTTCTTTGCTTAGACCTGTTGATACATTAAATGCTCCTGAATCTTGATTCAAGAAAAACAGTGGCCTTAGGAGACTGGGTAGCACTGCCATCATAATGTGTTCCTTTTATAAGTACAAGCTGATCTGAATGCAATAAATGTATCCCACACGTGATGTCTGGGTAAAACTTCTATTCATATTGAGACCATTATTTCCTTTACAGTCATTCATATACATTTGTGTCCCGCTGCTCTTTTAGAAAAAAGAAAACATTAATTAAAATGTAGAGGCAGATGGCAAATGTAAAATGGAACACATTTGATTAACCACAATACCTTTCTGTAAATTACTGAGACAAGCCAAACTGGTTAGCCTCAATAGGTGCAGTTTTTAGCAGAATCCTGCTCATTTAAACATGCTAGTCCCAAAGTGCTTTGGCCTAGTCTCAAAGTGCTCAATGTGAAGGTCTACAGTGCACTGGCATACCCTGAGTGTCTCTGCTATCTGGCTCCATGCTGATTTTCTGTTGAAGACTCTAATGGAGACCAATTTTGTTCAGCGTAACTGGAAATTTGTTGATATTGTAAGAAGATTCTGTATTTGTAACCTGAGGATTAGATCCAGTCATTTTTTTCTGCTGGTGGAAAAGGAGAGGGTCCCTTTTGGCTGCCAAAAAGGGCTCTGCACAGAATGAAGGGAACTTTCATGTACAAAAATAATGTAGAATGTAGGCTTTGGTATGGAGGGGAATTAGATGAAAGATCTGGCTGGATCCCAACCCTGTAGCTTTTTAACCAGTATAAGCAGTTGTCCAGAGAGGAAAAGACAGCATGGTGTACCTTGACCTCGGAAGTTAAGCAGGGTAAATACTTGGAAGGGAGACCACCAAGGCAGACTTTGCAGAGAAGGGTGATGGCAAACCACCTCTGCTTCTCTCTTGTCTCGAAAGCTCTTTGCTGGGGGTCACCAAAAATTGGCTGTGACTTGATGGTACTTTACATGCGCGTACGCACACACACACACTCTCACACACAAACAAGCTGTTGTCATAAGAACATAAGAACAAGCCAGCTGGATCAGACCAAAGTCCATCTAGTCCAGCTCTCTGCTACTCGCAGTGGCCCACCAGGTGCCTTTGGGAGCTCACATGTAGGATGTGAACGCAATGGCCTTCTGCGGCTGTTGCTCCTGATCACCTGGTCTGTTAAGGCATTTGCAATCTCAGATCAAAGAGGATCAAGATTGGTAGCCATAAATCAACTTCTCCTCCATAAATCTGTCCAAGCCCCTTTTAAAGCTATCCAGGTTAGTGGCCATCACCACCTCCTGTGGCAGCATATTCCAAACACCAATCACACGTTGCGTGAAGAAGTGTTTCCTTTTATTAGTCCTAATTCTTCCCCCCAGCATTTTCAATGAATGCCCCCTGGTTCTAGTATTGTGAGAAAGAGAGAAAAATGTCTCTCTGTCAACATTTTCTACCCCATGCATAATTTTGTAGACTTCAATCATATCCCCCCTCAGCCGCCTCCTCTCCAAACTTTACTGTCTACAGTAAATGTTTATTATCAAAGTGCTGAGCCCCTGAACTGACTTGATATTGCAGATCTGAATCAAGAACTTGCTATTTACTTTCTGTTGTTCCAACAATTTTCCTGCTTCAAATGGCACATCTTTAGAAATTCAGTGTACACTATGTTGTAGTAAATGTAGAGGACAGGTCTTCACAGTTACTGTGGCCTTCCTGTGGCCTGGTTAATTCATTGGCTGTTGTGTTCCAAGAAACACAGTTCTTAACCACAACTATCTCCAGAATTAACCCTTTCTCTCCATAAATGCATAGCATGGTGTCAGAAGTTAGCATAACTCAGGTGGGGGAGCCACAGCAGTATCTTTGAGTGGCAAAATACAATCATCATCATCATCATCATCATCATCATCATCATCATCATCATCATCATCATCATCATCATCATCATCATCATTTCGACTTCTATGCCATTCTTCACCTCATCCATTATCATTAAAAACTTGCTTGATTTAAATTGCTGGCAACCCAGCTATTAGCTCTAGGTTTCTACTAGGAGTTATTTCACCCTATGAGACAGCAAAATGCCCTTAGGTAGGCCTGACCGGGATAAAATTTGAAGCGAAAGCATGAATGAATGAGCATGATTACTACTTGGGAGTTGGAAAGCCTTGTTAGTTTTAGAACCTAAAATATGGATAAGAGGATGTAGTTGTGCTAATCCTGGCTCTTAGCCGGATTAATTTTTTTCCTCTAAAAGAAAAAGAAAATGTGGCTATTACCTCATAAGGCCTTTTAAAATGCAGTTATATTAGTTGTCAAGTTTAGAGGGCACAACTTGGTTTATTTTACAACTGCATGTTAAATATCTCCAGAAGCATGGTGCTGCCAATTTAAAAATTATTTAGTCAAATATTTTGCAATCCACCGTCATCAAGTAATGCAATTAGATTTTAAATCGGACATCACTGGCCCAGACATCATTATAAGAAGGTTGAAGCTAGACCGAACTCTGGAGACATCTACTATGTAAAATTCAAGACAGGATTAAAAAAAGAATTCCTTCTGTATTTCAGTAATGCTGTGAGTACTTCACTGGATATGTAAAGTCAGCCTGATGTGAATAGGAGTAGGAATCACCGGCACGGTACCCATGGGAATGATGGTGACCACCAACACCATTTCTTTTTTCTTTTTTCTTTTATTGTATCATTTGAATTTTACAGTTTATAATAATTTCCTTCTTCATACATTATCAAACAATACATTTTCCCCCCTTTCTCCTTCCCCCGTTTCATCTTCCTCATAGTTTTGTCACACAAACAGCAGTAAGTTCATTCTCTGTAACCTTTTCTCCCATATTTCTTCATTGACTCAAGTTTCTTTCATCCAGTCCACGTATATTATCCATATCTTCAAAATTTCGTTCTGTTTATCTTGCCACGTCTTATTACCAACACCATTTCTTATGCCTGCCAAATGTTTTTAGGAAGTGGGTGGGGTCAGGTCGGGCTTTTGCCCAACAAGACTTCTGACTGACTATTGGAGATTTGATTGGCTGAACAGATTTTTTAAATGTTTTGGCAGCAGCTGCCACCATACCACAAGGATCTGTATACTATGTTACTGATAGTAAGTGATCCACCTGAAGACCTTCACGTTCCGCATACCTCTCAAACTACATTTCTCACTATACTCCTGTGCACTCGTTACACTTCTCAGACAGCCTTCTCCTGGTGGTACTTTCTTAAGATTGCCAGTCTAGTGGGGTCTAGAGGTCTTCCAGAATTACGACTGCTCTCCAGACTGACAGAGACCAGTTCCTCTGGAGAAAATGGCTGCCCTGGAGGGTGGACAATATAGCATTGTACACTGTTGAGGCCACCTTCCTTCCTAAAGCAGCAGTGGCGTAGGAGGTTAAGAGCTCATGTATCTAATCTGGAGGAACTGGGTTTGATTCTCCGCTCTGCCGCCTGAGCTGTGGAGGCTTATCTGGGGAATTCAGATTAGCCTGTGCACTCCCACACACGCCAGCTGGGTGACCTTGGGCTAGTCACAGCTTCTCGGAGCTCTCTCAGCCCCAGCACCTCACAGGGTGCTTGTTGTGAGAGGGGAAGGGCAAGGAGATTGTAAGCCCCTTTAAGTCTCCTGCAGGAGAGAAAGGGGGGATATAAATCCCAACTCTTCTTCCTCTTCTTCTAAACCCCACCGTCCCCAGGCTCAACCCCCAAATCTCCAGGAATTTCCTAACCTGTAATTGGCAGTCTTATATCCTCACCTAAGATTGTCTGTTTGGCAACTGTTCCGTTTTGGCTTCTTTGTAATAGGCCCAGTCTTTGGGTATGGCTGATACCTTTGCTTTCTGCATTCAAAATCGTGTAAGATTGTTTTTGTTCCAGCTAATGTTTAGTTTGACAGAAGGTAAACCGTTCTGGCTGCATTTTCACTGTCTGTGGTTGGTTTTTAAGTGTTTTAGTCGCGTATTGGCTTTAATTTGCTGCTGGATGCTTATGTTGTTTGTGTCCTGGCAGTTTTCTGTTGCTTTGTCAGCCTTCTTGATTATGAAGGGATAAGACTGGGCATTAATATTTTAATGAATGAAATTAACAAACAGATCTTGGATAGGAATCCCTACAGTTATAAAGATCACCTGGTATTCTCTGGCAAATCACAGTTTAACTCAACTCACAGAGTTGAGTTGATGATGATGTAACTCCCAAGGCTGCCTCACTGAGATCCTTGGAGGAAGGCATGAGTTGAATGGAAATACATTTTCAATTGTAAGCAATTAAGCATTCTTTTTCATAATGACACTTTCTAAAGCTTTGGAGAAGTGCATTATGAGATATTTCAAAGGATGTGAGGTTCAAATTAGAATTACCAGGGAGGTAGCAAATTAGCATTAATCATTGATCATGAATATGAACAATATGTCATAAACTAGCATCCTCTATCAGACTGTCTCTTTTTGTTGTCTAAGTGCAACAATTACTGTTTCCTCTTGAGGCCATTCTTTAGAATGCATCAGGATAAATAGATATTTTAAAGCATAATCTGCTATCAACTTGTGGCTGGTCGTCCATCAAAAATCATGATGGCTTCCAGAAATATACTGGCTTAGAATCACCTCTCTCCATATTCCACAGACTGTCTGTCCAGTTTGAGTCCAGTCCTTAATTCAGCAAACTATGAAAAGTTTGTGAAAGGAGCTAGTGAGTAGGATAGTAACTTTAGAATGAAGTGATTTCCATCGAATGTCATTCTGATTTTTTTCCTTCAATATATCTCTTGTTTAAGTGCAGTAATTCCAGAGGAAGCTTTATTTTGCAACTTCCATTTCAAATTCCATTTGTAACTATTCGCGTGTTCAACAGGAATACAAATAATCTATTAGTCTGTTGATTACTGTAGACATTACACTTTGGCATCTGGGTGGTTCAGAGGCATCTAATGTTAATGCTGTAGCTGTCTCATGGTTTCACCATGTAGTTAGTTTATCCCTCAGGAAAAAATGTGCAGTGGATTCTTTCAGTTTAGTTCTGATAAATCCCCCTGCTGGGTTAAAAACAAGTTGTCTGAATCCCTTCTTGAACTAGTCATAACCAGTCTGCCTTTCAGAGGCCTTTCATCACCTCAGCTTTCCTTGCATTAGCAAAGGAAGAAAAATGGGATTGAGAAGAGCTTTGATTTGACTGCACATAAAGTAATAGTTTCTCTTTGCTTGCCATTTTTGTTGTCTTTGGTGGTGCAGCTGCTAGACTTAAGGGCAACAGTTTTACTTGCACATGCTGGCAGACATGAAGGTCGTCCTGCACACAAGAGAGCAGGGAGAAAATGCTGTAACCTCCCCCAGCAATAGACAGAAATGTCACTGAGAAAGGCATACAGAAGCAAATAGTTGCTAGATCTCTGTTGTCTCAAACCCTGAGACTTAGGGAGTGGACCGTGGTGAGGCTGTACGATGGAGTCTAGTGATGCCACATGGAATAGCAGTGCTAACAGTGGTGAGTCCACCCATTGCTAAGGATTACATCACGTGGTATCTGTGAATGCTTGAAGTCACAATCAAGTAGCTTGACACGTGGATTTTTCACTGCACAAATACTAGAAAATGAAATTAACTGCGTACTACATGCAAAATGTATTTAAGCTGTTAAAGCCAGATGTTTGCTTCTTTTTACATGTGCATTCATTACCACAGGCAGGCAGGCATCTGAAATCTTGGATGAAGCCATTCAGTGTGTGGACTAAGTGAATGCTCTGAGAATAAACACTACTGCTGTGAAGCCCTGCAAATGAGTCCCAAATAGTGAATCTCTGTGTAAAAGCTTGAGGGAACCCTAGAGATAAACATTTGCTTGTGCACACTGACGTACAGGCAGGCAGTGCTCCAGTTTGCTATTCTTGCTCCTTCCCTGAACATCAGGCAGCACCTGCTATGCACAGTATACAGACTGAAGAGGAACAGGGCCAAAATACAACCTTGCTCAACCAGTTTTGAAATATTCACTGAGGCCGTTTCCAGGAGCCATTCGCACTGAGGCCGTTTCCAGGGAGCCATTTGCACAGGCATTCGCACCTGACTGCGCTCCCCCTCCCCCAGGGCGGCGTCAGGCCGCCCTAAAAAACAACCCTTTAAAGGGTTGTTTTTGCCGCAACAGTGTGTTCCCGGCGGCGTGGTGCGAACCGCACCGCCGGGAACACGCTGTTTCCCTTCCCCTTCCCACTCACCTTGTCCCCGTCGTCAGCCTGCTGGCCTCTGCAGCCCCTCCCTCACTGTCCTCCAACCCCTGGAGGTCGGAGGGCAGCGTGGGCGGGGCTTCGGAGCCCAGCAGGCCGATGATGGGGACAAGGTGAGTGGGACGGGGAAGGGGGCAGAGGCGGCTCCATGCGGAGCCGCCTGTCCTCCGCTGGCCTCCGCCCCCACGCTGGCAGAATTCTTGCCGGCGTGGGGGCGCCTCTGGGGCCGTGCGGAAACAGCCTCAGTTAGACCGCTGACCATAGACCCCTAATCTGCCCTTTAAAGAAGTGCTCATGTAAAGCGTGTTTACTGCAGTCATTAATACGACAGATGAGATTCGTGTGAAGCCAGGTGAGACATGAGAAGTCAGTGCTGAAGGTCAATCTGAGATCACTGGATGCCCTTCTTAATCCTTAAAAGCAGCTGCAGGAGGAACCGAGTCATTTCCTTTATTGAAATTACCCTCCCCAGCAATAGGATATGGTCTGCTAATTGCATCTTTTTGCTTTCTTGGATGGCCAAATGTCTGCCATTGCCTGCTCTGGAAACAAACATTTCAGTTGCTTATAAAATGCTTATAATTTCTCCTATTATCTGGAATTTGGCAAGAAGGATCTCTTGGTGTGATGAGGTTCAGTCCTTGACAATTTTATCTCAAACTGGAAGTGGATATGAGAAAAATCAACAATAATAAAAGGAACGGATTTTAAAACTGTAAATTATTTGTGTGTATATAGCCCCAGAATACCTAATTTCCTACAGTTTGGATTAGAGGCATATATCAGAAAACATCCCTGCAGCATCCACAGATGTTGGGTTGGATCTCACCAAATTTTATCCATTCTATTCCCCCTAGGTGGCTTTTAGAGTGCATAAAAATCCCATGCTCCTGTGTAGTTTGTAAAGATCCCATGATCTCTTTTTTGGTGATCAGAAGAAAATTCTTACATGTCCACCAGTAGGATCCAGCCTTTTGTTCTTGCATCTTGTTTTTTGATCCAGAATTCATTGAGTGAAATGAGGTCCCTGATGATGGAGCTTCTAAAACTTCGTGGAAGCACCATTGAGACATCTCATCCCATAAATTATTCTGAAGGAAGTCTTTTTTTCTGTGATGTAATTTCTTTCCTCCCTCTCAGCTTCATTTTGATGACTTGCAAACGAGCTTTATTCTTTATATTCTCTTAACAAGCTGTTTCTTCAGAAATTTCATAAACCACACTAGCAGACATTATAGGGGCTTTTTAGTAACAGTCAGCTATTGATTTGGCAACCCCTCTCTCCTCTTAACTAAACCATTAGTTACTTTTTGCATTTATGCCACTCATAAATCTTGTGCCTGAATGAATTACAATCCTGCTTTTCTACTAGGACAGTAGCCTAATAATAGCTTCTGGCTTTTTATCACTTATATATCAATTTCCCCTCCTTGGAACATAATTATCTTCTTTTTTTCCCCAACTGTATTTCCCCTATTAACATATTCTAATTTTCTGAACATTTCTAAAAAAAACCTGAAAGGTTTTCCTGATGTATAGATGTGTTAAGTAAATTGATGGAAATTGCTTTTCCATTTTATTCCTCATGGAAGTAATTCCTGGTCAAGGGAAGATGTGGTGAACTGCCAGATCAGATTAGAGTCGCTTGGTGAACTTTGTTTTGTGAGCCCTTAGGAGATGGCGTAGATAATTCCCGAATAGTCAGCCCAATCCTAAGGGTGGGGGGAACAAAACTATTAGGGAGATGGCATAAGGATCCACCAACATGACTGCCCTGTATGCACTCACTTGCAAACTAGCACTTTATTTACAAATATAATCCCACAAAATGGAACTTCATTTTACTTTCACCACCTTTTGCACTGTTGTGATAGACATGAGAATGTTAACTGTTCAGATGATCTGCATTTTGAATGTATTGCCACCTTTTCTCTTAACTGACTTGCTTACCTATTGACTTCCTTTCAATCCCATTTCTGGGATTCAGGAGGTAGAAAGGCTCATTCTGGACAGAAAAAACATTCCATTTTTCAAAGTTCTTGTACTTTTGGTCATGTAGTAGACAAGTTAGTTTACTCACACAAATACATTCTGTCAGCTTCTCCAGCCTGTCCTTTAGGATTATATTTTTCTTCCGATTTTGGGCAAGTATTCATGGACCTCTTTTGGAAGGAAATCCACTCAATTCAACAAGAAAACTCTTTCCTTAGACCATGAAATAACACTGCCACAATGTTTTACTTCATTATTAACCAGTCTTCCTTCCCCCAATGGGAATCCAATGAGGCATAGAACAGTCATCTCTCCTTCATTTTATTGTCACAGCAACCCTGTGAAGTACATTATGTTGAGCTGTGTGATTGGCCCAAGGTCAGCCAGCAAGCTTCTATAGTAGAGTGGAATTTGAGTGGAATGAATCTCTCAGATCCTCATCCAGAACTTTTACCACTTCATCACACTGGTTGTGAAACATGCTGTGCAGAACACTGAACAGTTAGCATGTCTTTTCTTTTTTCAAAAATCTGTATTAAAATTAAAATTAAAATCATCACAATTACAGTTAATAACATTTGGTCTAGTCATACATACTAAAAATTAATTTTTCATTCTTAACCATATGTAATTGTTTCCGTCGCATTACCAGAAAGAAGTTCTTCATCCTTAATTACATTTTGTAACAAAAATTTTATAGTAAAGAGAAATCATATTGTTACGCTATTCTTAAGCTAACTTCCTTATCAAATCTTATACAACCAAAACTATTTAACGTTTTGTTTAACTAGCAGAACTTAATCATACAGTCTTACTTATTTACTAATTTATTAATATATTATTAACTTACATCTTGCTAAATAATTTTCTATTGTGTTTTTCTTCTAAATATGTAATCAAGGGGTCCATGTCTTCTTGTACTTCATCCAAGAGAGGGGCTTCAGGTAAATGGATAGTCCACCCATTTTCATATATTCCAGAACCAGTTCATACCAATCTTTAAGTCTTGGTGCCTTTCCATTCTTCCATTGTCTTGCTATTAAAATCTTCATGTTAGATACATAAACAGGTTAATGTTAGCGATTTTTTCATCCTCATTCCACATACATAGATTTTTTTCAGGGGTCAATTTAAATTTCCTTCCCTCTATTCTCTATATGATCTTATGGATATTCTTCCAATTTTTATTTTTTTTTCTCCATTGGTGGAGTTGTATACCCATTTTCTTTCCACACTTCCAACAGATGACTCTTATTTATCTTTGATAGTTGTGTTGGTGTTGAAATACCATCTGTAAAATATCTTAACATAATTTTCTCTTAAGTCCAAACTCATGGTATATTTCTGTTGTAACTGCTAGGATTTTTCCCATTCTGAGAGGTGGATATTCTTGCCAAAATCCTGATCCCACTTGATCATACCTTCTTTTACAACTTCCTGTTCCAATTCTAGGCTTAACAATAATTTATAGATTTTTTCAATTATTTTTGCTTTTTATTCCCATAATATTTTGTCCAGCTCTGGTGGAGACTGTTCAATTCCTCCATTCTGCATGTCTTTCAAATAAGTTTCTTTAATTTGCAGATAAGTGAACCAATGACAGTTTTGATTTGCTGTATTAATTTGGGCATTTGATTTTAAAATTGGTTCTTTGTTTCTCCATAACAGATCTTTGTAACATGACCACTCATTATTGTCACTACACTGTTGTTTCGTTTGACTTCAAACCTTGAAATCCAGCAAGGTTTTTTTTGTAAAATTTAAATCAATACTTTCCCCAGATATTAATTCTCTGGGGTGTTGTGTGGTTTTTGTGCTGTATTAGCGTGTTCTAGTAGCATTTTCTCCTGATGTTTTGCCTGCATCTGTGGCTGGCATCTTCAGAGGATCTGATGGGAGTAAAGCAAGTGGAGAATATATACACCTGTGAATGTCCAGGGCGGGAGAAAGAAACATTTGCCTATTTTAACAAGTGTACAGAGTGCAATTAGCAAGCTTGATTTGCATGTGATGAGTGGGATCCACCCATTTTAGCATGTGAGTAATCATGAAGAAAGCATATTCAGTAGTGAGGGCTTCTGCATAGTAGTAGCCTGGCCTTTTGATTCCTTTGATTGCTTACTGCCTGGAGACAGCCTGTGTCTGGGTGGTGTTCTTTAGTAACTGTCTTGATTCTAGTGTTTTTCAATACTGGTAGCCAAATTTTGTTGTTTTCTTGGTTTCTTCCTTACTGTTGAAATTGTCCATATGCTTGTGGATTTCAGTGGCTTCTCTGTGTAGTCTGACGTAGTGGTTGTCAGACTGGTCCTGAATTTCTCTGTTTTCAGATAATAGGAAGGCCTGTTCTCTAGCCTGCTTGGTTTCCTAAAGTAAGTGTGTGGGGGGGCACTGCAGGAAGGGCGCTGTGGGGGGGAAATCATGCTCGCCCCACGGTGCCCCCCCACACTTACTTTAGGAAACTGAGCAGGCTGCAGAACAGGCCTGCCTGTGTGGGAACTACATTTCCCAGGAGACCCTGGGAAATGTAGTTCCCACCAGAGCAGGCAGGCCTGTTCTCCAGCCTGCTCGGTTTCCTAATGTAAGTGTGTGGGGGGGGCGCTGCGAGGGGGGCGCAGGGGAAGGGGGAGGGACGGGGGGAATTTTGTGCCCCCCACGTGACCCAAATCCGTGCGCTCGGTGCGTGGCACACACCCCATCCCCTGGGAGCTTTGCCACTGACTGGTATATATACTCCACTTTCTTTACTACCATCAGATCCTCTGAAGAAGCCAGCCACAGATGCAGGTGAAATGTCAGGAGAAAATGCTACTAGAACACGACCATACAGCCAGGAAACCACACAACACCCCAGTGATTCCGGCTGTAAAAACCTTTGACAATACAATTAATTCTCTCTTTATAATATGTTCTCTAAATTTATAAATTTTTAAATCTGGTGTTAGCCACAAATATTCATGTCAGCTCTAACAATTACTATTACCTTCTAAATCTAGTATTTGCCAAAATCATCTACTTTCTTAACCAGGTAATTGTGCAAGCATTTTGGTATAGTTTCAAATTAGGAGATATATTTAAACCTTGGCCTTCTCCCTTACCAAATAAATTTTGTGATATCCTTTTCCCAACTTTCAAATACTTTATTTGATGTTATTATTGAACTATTTTGAAAAAGATAGAGATGTTTTTGGAAGCACTAACATTTTGATTAATGATATTCTACCAATCAAAGAAATATTGAAATTTCCCCATCTTTTTAACTTTTCCTTTATCTCCTTCCAGGTTGTCTCATAGTTATTTGTAAAAAGCTTGTTAAGATTTTTTTCTAAATAGATTTCCAAATATTTAAGGTTGGTTTCTTGAATTCCTTTTTTTCTAACTATTTTTTGTTCCTCATCTTTTGTCATGTTGAAAAGGAACATTTTTTGTTTTACTCTTATTCATCTTAAATCCTGCCTTTTCTCCGTAATAATTTATTGTAACAGTTAGGATTTCACGCAGTATAAACGAAAGATATTGTGGAGGAAGTGGAAAGTCCTGGCCAGTCACAGCTGACTTATGGCAACCCTTCCGCACACGCAAAATAATGCGTTTTCAAACCACTTTCACAACTGTTTGCAAGTGGATTTTGCTATTCTGCACAGCTTCAAGGAGCACTGAAAGCAGTTTGAAAGTGCATTATTCTGCATGTGCGGAATGAGCCTAGCTCTCATGAAGGTGATATACCACTGAATAAACCACTGTGAATTGCTTTATGCTTATCATGCAGGATGTTTATAAGGCGGTCTATGAGAGAATGAAAAGAGAGAATCCCTAGTTGTCTTTTTCAAGCCTTTGTCAGATTTCACTAATAGTTTGATATTTTGCAGTAACAGTATAAAATGATAAAAAGCAATTATTCAGATTAACCATTTGTTTATTGCAGTTTAGCAATTTACTCTAAAAATACACAAACTTGATTTAATAACAGCTTGCTGCATAGATATTCACTAGAGGTGTTATGCATTTTTACTTTTGTTTAAGTGACCCAGCTGAATAGAAAATAACAGTTTTAGAAAGTTAGTGGTAATTATCACGATGGCAACATATGTTCCAAATTTTTGTCACTTAGCCAAGCAAATACTTAAAATTAAGGATATTTTTGGTTGAATGACAGGTTTAAACTTCTGCTATTTCACCCAAGTCCTTAAACTCCTGCTTTAATTTGAAACTAATTTAAACCTTCTTGGGGAAAAAAGAATGTGATTGAATGTGATTTATTCTGACAGAAAAACATGATTTTGTAAACCTTAAGAGGTGTCTGAAAACAGAATCTAACTTTTGAAGCTAGGTGAGCTATTGGGGTCACTGCTTTCCTGTTGGTTGTAAAATGGCTTGTAATAGTCGCTTCCTCAATAGTAGCAGTTTGCTGCAACAGAAAGACTGTTCTGTCACTGCTCAGCAATTCTGTTGTTACTACAGTTTGCCATCAAGGTTATTGTGCTGCAAGACAGTATCCCCCTTTGCAAAGGATCCTGGAGTATTTTTGTAGTGTAGACAGTGCAGCAGCTGCCTGCCTGTGCTTGGGCTTGGCCTCTATATGCTTTCATGACAGTATGATACCAGAGGCGGAGTCAGGGGAAACTGCCCGGGGCATGTGCACGCTCTGCGCCCCTGCCACAGCGTCACCCCAGCCCCATCCCCGGAACACCCCACCCCCGCCATGCCCCCTCGATGGCCTGGCTACGCCTCAACTGCTGCTCCACCCAGGGCATTGTGCCCCCCTGCCTCATGGGCGGTATGCCACTGCATGACACACAGGGATCCAGAAGGTAGAAGGAGGAATGCCTAGAGGAATAAATTCTGGGGAGTGTGTTTTCAAATGATGTTTGGATTGGGTTGAGATAGCCTGAGTATATCCTATACCTCACAGAGTTGTGAGGATAAAATGGAGCAGAGGAGAATGATGTAAGATCCCATTGGGGAAAAAGGTGGGGTGAATGAAATGAAATTAAATAATTAAATAAAAACCTTTGGAGACCCAGAAGACGGTCATGGAAGCCCTAGATACAGTTTCTATTATTGGATTTGTCTACTGGGAAAATGCTTGTATCTAGTGGAGTTACAGCCCCAGCAGCCCTTCCAGGAAGAGGTATGAGTATATCACCAGTGGTTGTCTTCACAGAATAAGAAATTATTCATCATTTCCTTTGGGAATTTTATTACCGCAGCATGATGTGTGTGTAAAGTGCTGTCAAAACACAGCTGACTTATGGTGGCCCCACAGGGTTTTCAAAGCAAGACTTGTTCAGAGGTAATTTTCCATGGCCGCCTTCTGTGTAGCAACCCTGGAATTCCCTAGTGATCTCCCATCCAAATACTAACTGGGACGGATCCAACAACTTCTGAGGTCTGTTGAGATCAGGTTAGTCTGGGCCATCACTCCATTTTGGGTTGTGGACTACAGACTGCAAAATATACTGTTTGTAAAAATGTAAAGATTCCAATGAGTTGTCCATTCAATGTTCTTTGGCTCAAAATGCTACTTTATCCCATTCATATACTTAAATGTATAGTCATGTATCTGGGTAGGCATTTTTATCACACTTGTCTGATCAAAGCAATCTTTTTTTCCCCAGTTTTAACTATTAATCAAACTTGATTGTCTGAAAAACAGTGCTGTCATTTATGTAAAATTATGACTTATCAGATAAAGAAAAAGAAACCTCTGTCAAATATATCTTAATATATTGTTGAAACCAGTCTTTATTTTTTGTACACGCAACAAAAGTGACATGCCACTGAACACACCAGCTTTTCTTTCTGATGACTATAATTACATTTGTTTGAAGTAGCAAAATACAGGTTTGCAATACAAAGTTATGTATATAACAGGTTTTACAACAGCCCTGATAAAACGCCATTCCAGCCTGCTTCCATCCAAGCCAAAATGTACCTGAGGCGATCCATCTGTAACACAGCTATTAAAATGTTACATTCAGAACAATATTGTCCATTTCGTTCCACTGTCTAAAACAGTTGTGCCTTCCCTTGTAAGGACCATAACTGAGCCTAGATGGAGGAGTTTAAACTGTGCTTGTTTTCAGTAAGACTATTGAGTATAAGCTTTGTTCCATTCTAGTGTGGCGTGGTGACTAAGAGCAGTGGATTCTAATCTAGAAAACGGGGTTTGATTCCCCATTCTTCCACATGAGTGGTGGACTCTTATCTGGTGAACTGGATTTGTTTCCCCACTTCTACACATGAAGCTTGTGGGTGACCCTGGGTTAGACATAGTTCTCTCAGAACTCCCCCAGCCCCACGTACCTCACAAGGTGTCTGTTTTGGGGAGAGAAAGGGAAGGAGTTTGTAAACCGCTGAGCCTTTTTAAAGTTGAGGAAAAAACTCTTTTAGGAGATTGTTTTTAAGTATGTTTTTAGGAGATTTTGTCTGTAATTCCAATGTTTTATTGTAATTTGGGATGCAGTTTTACATTGTGTAACCTGTTGTGGGATGTATTTGAAGGGCAGGATAGAAATTTACTAAATCAATCAAACAAATAAATAAAACAAAAAAGAAACCAAAATCAAGTAATGATTACATTTAGTTCCAAATTCTGCACATGCAGAATAATGCACTTTCACACTGCTTTCAGTGCTCTTTGAAGCTGTGCAGAATGGCAAAATCCACCTGCAAACAGTTGTGACAGTGGTTTGAAAATGCATTATTTTGCGTGTGCGGAAGGGGCCTAAGAGACGAGACCTAATTTTACATCTAATATGTGTGAGTGTCCAACAGGTGCATGATCTCTGCATCACCAGGTTGGTTCCCACAAATGATGTGAGCTCACTGCTATCAATCAACCAAAATCCTTTCTAGTACAAAGTGCCTCAAACATTTCAAAATATTTGCAGAGACAATATCTCTGTGGTCTGATAATACATATGTAATCTTTGAATAACATTAAAATACACTGAAATGTAATTTACTAAATATTTTGATGGTTTCTACCTAATGCAAATAAACAGGGTAAATATTGAGAATGTAACACAAACAAAAAATGAGCCCCAGATGACCATAAGTTGATATGCTGGGCTTGCCCTGAATTCTATGCTCGTTTCTAATCATTACAGAGTAACAATCAATTCAGAGAGCAAGTTTGGCTTCAGATTTTTTTTGTAACTACACTAGACCCTGCCATTCATGAATTCCTGATTCATAATTTCACTTATTCACAGTGAAGGTTTGATCTCATGACATGTTCTCCAGCTTGTTTTTGCCCTATCGAGCTATCATCGTAATCATTACATTGTTAAATTTTGCAGGCAAGTTGTGTTACTGACTCTCAATTTTTTTTCAAATTTCAGTGATTCTGGCAGTGATTCTGGGAACAGATTGCTCACAAATGGCAGGGGCCTGTTCTATTGTGGCTCCAGAAAATACTGCTGCACAGGAGCTTTGATTCTAAGGAGAGCCAAGATAAAATAATACCACTCTTCGTCTGATACTTGTACTTGAGGAGGGTCTAGGTGAAACAGGGCCAATAGCTTTTGCACGTGTGTACTAATTGTGTTAGGCGCACATTATCTCCTCTCAACTTGATCAAAAACCGACTGCATGTATCCCACAATTGTATCATATTGCTGCGGCTGAAAGGTACATAGTAGATTTGAACCATTTTGTTGTCATCTAGTTCTGTGTCCTAATCTTACCTCTGGTGATTTGAATTTGAAATATCTTCTATTTGACTTCTTGTAAAACATGCTTGTCTAATGTAATTTAAAAAGCACACTTTGTAGTGTTTGATTTAGCTGACCATATTTTGTGAATTTTTTCCTTTGATGAAAACCTAACTAGGATGTAGAAGATAAGATTAAACACAATCAATGGGGGATAGCTGAATGGTTATATCACTAGTATGAAGGCACACGACTATACATATGATAGAACACAACATTTCTTTAAGAAAAGTACCTCCCCCCCCCCAACTTGTCAATGGGACTGTTAAGGTTTTTGCTATTGGTAAGAAATTGGGCGGGGGGGGGGGGATATGTCTGATGTGTGTATATTTATAACATTTGAAGAGTTTGTGAGGGTCTGTCCCATGTATCATAAGAACATAAGAAAGAACCTGCTGGATTAGACCAGAGTCCATCTAGACCAGCACTCTGCTACTCGCAGTGGCCCACCTGGTGCCTTTGGGAGCTTACATGCAGGATGTGAAAGCAATGGCCTTCTGCTGCTCCATAGTAGTCAAAGTCACAGGTAAGGTACTTTGCTTCCCTCTTCCTCAGTGTGAAAGGGAAGGGTGCTGAAGGCACCTTTGGATCCTCCTTTCTCTACCTCTGCTTCTCATTGGCTTCTGGGCTCTATGTTTGAAGGCTGCTTTACAGGCTAGACATGCTTCCTTCCACTTCCTGCTTTCTCATAAGAACTTCTACTGCAGGAGTGGCCATTCCCAGCTCTTGTCATGGACCACCATGTCACCTTTCCCCTTGCCTCCACACCAGTGATCAGCTGGACAGCCTTAAGGGCCTACTGCTTCTGGAGTTGCCTTAAAAGATCTTGGTTTTATGCCAGCTGGCTTCCAGCCTCTTCCTACCCACCTCTGCCAAACAGTGGTTGCCAATCAGGAACATGGTGTCAACACCTGTATGAAGGAACTGGTTGTTTCTATCTGTTGAATGAACACACATGAGCCAATGCGTGTTGACTCAGTATTCTTCTTTCTTTTAACAGCGACATCTGCTAACACTGATTGGTGTGGCTATTGCTTGGCGTTGGATGGAAACCTTAGGAACAGCTGGGTTTTGTGAAACAACAGAAGGAAGGGAGGTTGTGTTTACCCTGAAATGGGTTTCTTCTCTGCTCCTTTTGCCTCTTCTTTTTCGAGTCCTTCTTGGATTTTGCTATCAGTGCTGTCTGATATGATTTTAGTCATTGTTTCTACTGGATGAGGAGGTTTGCTGAATTTCCTTGAATGAATTGTGACTATATAAGATTAAACAATCCATCCATCCATCCATCCATCCATCCATCCATCCATCCATCCATCCATCCATCCATCCATCCATCCATCCATCCATCCATCCATCCATCCATCCATCCATCCATCCATCCATCCATCCATCCATCCATCCATCCATACTCTGTGGAATTGGTGTTTGGACTCAGTGCTTGTGAGCGGAGCATTCCAGTAATGGACCTAAGGGAAAGACCCTCAAGAGATGAGGTGAAGTGATGCCCTTTTAAGCAAATTGAACTGCCCTCCATCTGCCTGAGGCCTCTGGAGGCTGTGGGTCAGCAGGGAAAGCTAAGGCGAGGAGGAACTAGTTCATTCCATGCCCCCACAGTCAGTAAATCTCAGAGCTGGCATTGCCTGTTTTACTTTGTTCTAGCTGTCTCACCCCCTTCTGTGAATTGCGCTTCTGCTGACCCAATAGAATGCAGATGAGAAATGAAGACTTAATCTTTGCTTGACTTTTTAGTCTTAACCTCTGAGCTTCCTTAAAGATCAAATTAAATAGTATCCCCAAGCCTGTAGTATAGCTGATTTTCATTTTACACTTGCAGTCTGAAACAGTGTGGCAACACAACCAATACATTGTGTGAATCTGCTAAATTGTTTTAGCTCTTGGTTGTGAGTTCAGATGTTTGTGATGTTTGCACTGTTCTGTTGTGAATTAAGATCTTTTGATCACATTTGGCTTTTGTCTTTCCTTTCCTCTGATAGCTAACCTGTATTAATTTTTAACAATCAAACATGGAATGTAAACCTGGACCTGCCCTGCTAACAGGTCTCTGCAGACTTTCCATATTGATGCAGGATGCTGTCACTAGGAAAAATTGAAACCTAGTTTCTCAGAATGGGCATACTTGTATCCAATAATCCTCATGTAATCTGTGGGGATAACTGCAATAGCATTGCTGTTTGAAAAAAAAAGGATTTATCCTGCTTTATAAGATAATAAAGGCCATGGGGTTTTTGTTTTGTAGAAATCTGGGTTGCTATAACACTCTCATTAGATGTGTGTATATCCCATTAGGTATAAGCTGTGTTTTAAGCATCATACAATTTCTTTTTGCTGGAGTTGAATCTTAAGGTCATTTACAAAATATTCATTTGGAACTAGTGTTCACTGGAAAGCTCCATGGTCTTTTTTAGGTCTTTTCTCCTTGCACATCTTACCATAGATTTTTCCAGTAGCCAAACCTTCTGTCTTGGAAATGCATGCAGCAATTACTGCAAGTACTCTTTTCAATTTCCCTATCGTCTCAGCATTCTACCGCTGATACAGTCGTACCCCGCTTCAAAATTGTTCTCAGCCCTAACATTACATCACTAGTTCAATATCAAATTGACAAAGCTGATACAATTGACCTTGTTTCTTTGTATTTCAGCCTGAACATTAACATCACAAGTTTTATGTGAAATTGATAAGGTTGATTCAACTGACTCTGCTTCTTTGTATTTCTGCCACAATGTGACATTGCTAGTTTGATATGCCAAAGAGATTTTTTTTATTTAAAAAAATCCATTTAAAAACAGAGGAGTGGGATGAAGAAATGGCTGAAGGGGAGGTTGGGCAACTACACAGTGTGGGTGGAGAAACAAAGATAGTTTCAACATGATTGCATGCTCAAGGGAAACTGGCTTGAAAACAGATCCACAAGCATCATGGTTAAAGTGCTGGGGAAAACAATGGAGAACAAAATGTAGGAAAACATTTCTGGAACCAAAAGGAGGGGAAAAACAGTGTGGAATTTAACCTCTCCCCCCAAGATTTGGTAGCAAGATATATTGTAAATGATTGATGCAGAAAAGGCTTTAGACTCATTTAATTTTGTATCGTGCATTTTTGCCTACCTTTGCACAGTTGTAAATAAGAGTATAACATGCTAATGCTGCCAAAATGCTAGTCAGAGCAGAAGGAAGATGAACCAGCTATTCTTTTTTGTTGTCATTTACTATGCATGCCACCAGATAGTGGCCTGCTCATCTGGCAAAGTAGTCACTAAAAGAAATATGGGATCCTTAGAAGAAGATTTTATTGAAGAGATTTAGGCTAGAGATTTAGCCCATCCATGGAAAGGGCTGCAAAATGACAGTAATTTCAGAGCGATCTTTTAGAGCAAAATTAAACAGAAGTCTGGTAGCACCTTAAAGACAAAACAAAATTTATTCCAACATAATATTGGAATACATTTTGTCCATCTTTCTGGTGCATCTGGACTCCTGGCTCAGATAAAGCAACTGCTGGCTAAAAACCTCAGGAATAGAGTCAAGTTTCAAGAAAGCAACCTTTCCCATGATTGGTAGGGATAACCACTTCTGTTAAGAATAATTCAATGGTATTATTATTGTATATAAATCCTTTTCTTCGTTAGAAGAATTAATGGTCAAGAGTGATTTACTGTGGCATAAACTTTGGTAGAAGAGTTCATTTCATCACTAAACATAATATTCTGTCTGAGGCCATGAAGTACAAGAATGTACATTAGCATCACATTTCTGTGCAAAGTCCCATTAAGGACAAATTTGCTGCGGAATTTGTTATTTGGGAGAGAGCTATTGGGAAATGCATCCTCGGGTTTTTGTAATCTCTTCTGATGGCTGGATCTCATTTCTGCTCTTCTGAGGAAACGAGTACATGGCTGAATATTTTGCTGTCGGTGGGGGGGCACGCAGCGTTCTGTTCTGTAGTATTTTGTAGGTAATCTTCTTGGAAAGAGATTAGATCATAAGCTTTCCAGTGTAAGGAAATTAGTTCCCCACTGTTCAGTTGTAGCTTGTAGCTGTGGATGTGTATTCTCAATGATTGAGATCTGTGCTGCTGAGGATATCCCACTGGTAGACCCTGGCATGCAAATAAGGAGTCACAGCATGCGAACCCTCTTCCCTCCCAGCCTTCTCCCCAGTCATAGAGTAGATTTGAAGTGACATGAGGGTATGTTTAATAATGCTCTGATTGTCAGGGTGAGGCAGGAATGTTCTAGCCAAACAGCGTTCACAAGCAGTATAGCTTGTGTGAGGAGAAAAAGTCTATCCATGGCATAGAAAAAGGAGGAGTTGTATGTTGTTGACAGCACAGGGGAGACACATAGTAGAATTGATGGGTGGGCAGACTTACAAGAACTAGTGGAGTCTTGGGAGGTAAGGAAATTGAAGGATAAATTAGACAGTAGAATGAGAAAGTTGGAATGAGGAATTGGAATGAGAAAGTTGAAGTAGAATGAGAAAGTTGGAATGAATTGCAGCCAAACCAATAAATACATAATAACAGATGGCGATAAAACCCCATAATGTCCCAGGCCACTTCCGCATGGGCCAATAAACGTGGGCTAACGATGGTATAAAGCCCGCTTTCGGGGGGGGGGGGGAATTTTGCATGGAATTCCTGCTCTTAACACGAATCCATTCCATGTTTCCCCCCAACCCAAGTTTTTCAAGAATCACAGTAATTGCAGTTCGTTTGTTTTAATAGGGGCCCAAAGTAGCTTACATCATCTTCATCTTTTCCATTTTATCCTGGCAGGGCCGGAGCGAGGGGGAACTGCACCCAGGGCATGCATGTGCCCTGCACCCCTGCCATGCCCCCACCCGCCCCGAACAACCCCACCCCACCCCCGCACTGATGCACACCTGGTGCATCGCACCCTCCCCATCGCTCCTTTGGTGGAAGATACAACGCACTGTATCCTCTGGCAACGGGAAACTTCTTGTGAGGTGGTAGGTAGGGTAAGTGCTTTTCGGAGGGTATGAGGAACCTTCCATGGCAGATTCTGAACTCAAACTTGAGATTCCCATATCCTGTTCCAACATTCTAACCCAGTGGTGGCGAACCTATGGCACTCCAGATGTTCATGGACTACAGTTTCCATCAGCCCCTGCCAGCATGGCCAATTGGCTCTAATCACTACATCACACTGGCTGTGTAGTTCTGAGGTAGGTGCTGCAACATTTGTGTTTACTACAGCAGACTAACATGACCCTGGAAAAAATGAAACATCATTGTGAAATGTGTTAGCGTTCCCTGTATTTTGCAACAGAAATGTAATCTCTGTGGTGGCTGGATCTCATTAGTGAAGTAATTCCATTCAGCAACTGTCCTGAAACATTGATTTAAGACTCTGTTGAGCTATATTTTTTAAAGAAAATACTTTGCTGTAGGCTTTATTCCCTAATTCTTTGCCACAAAGTACAAGCCCACTCTGCATTATAATATTTAACCATCTGTTTTACTTCAATTATTTTATTGACATTATATGCTGTACAGTATTTGCTGCTAATGCCTGTCATAACAGGAATGGCTTACAATAGTTATTAGCAGTAGGTGCATGGGACACTGTAAACCAGGAGTCTCTAACCTATGCCCTCCCCAGATATTCATGGGTTACAGTCATCGTCCATAAAAAAATAATGGTTTTTGTGAGTGACCTATCACGGTGAGGGCAGAGTGGGCAGGACATCATCACTGCTGCTAACAGCATCATCTAAGGTGTGCTTTTGCTTCTCTTCTTGTCTCCAAATATAAACTCGTGTGGGGCCAGAGACATGAAGGGAAGGGAAGGACAAGAGCCAAAGGGTTTTGGCCCTTCATACTTAGGCTTGTGCCCTGCAGCTTTGCATAAAAAGATTCTTAGGCTTCAAGATCAACTCAAGATATAGTTGGTGTTTTCTGTTTGTTTTATTTTAATTTAATGTTTTAAAATAGTATTTTGATTGTATTTGTCAGCTGCTTTAGGTACCTTTGGTGATGAAAGCCGCAAATAAATATACAAAGTATGTATAATGCAAAGCAAATAGAGGTTGGCTGCTCTGGTGTTAGTATCAAAACATCACATGTGGGGGAGGGATGACATGGTCGAATATATCAAAATATTTTAGTTGTCCTACATATTACACTGGTTTGATTTCTTTCTTTCTTTTTAAATTACTAACATATTATTAAATGTGTGACCAGATCCCTCACATCACAGTTTCAGTCTCTATGGAGATATGTTGTGAATGTCATTCGGAAAAAAGCATCAGCATGGAAATGTAATGAAAATGAATACACCAGGAGAAAAGAAATCTCATTAGTTTGTTATAGTTAAACAATAACACAGATGTCTTCTCTATCACATTTATTCAGTGTAATTACATTGAGTACTTGAGAACTGGAGCTTCTGTTAAAGTTTTATTTATTATAACAAAACAAACTGAGTGTTTCTGGTCCTGGATTGTGCCTTGGAGAACAACAACAGAAGGATCCCTGCCCTCTGCACAGACAAGACCTGAAGACTTAAAAATCAGTTAAATAGGATTAAACCTCACTGAACACAATGGTATTTACTTCAGAGAAAATATGAATAATGAAGAAAAATACTTCAAAAACTGAATTTAGTTAGCAGATATCAATGATATATAATGGTTATTGAAAAAGATGTTTTAGACAAGAGACTCCCAACATGGTACCTATGGACACCTTGGCACTTACCTCCACCTTTTCTGGTGTCCACCAACTGTTTTTAGGAAGTGGGGGCATGGCCAGGTAGAGCTTTTCCCCAGCAAGCCTTCTGATTGACTATTGGAGATGTGATTGGTTGTGCAGTTTCTTTTAAATGTTGCTTGGGCAGCTGCTGCTACCAAATTCAAGAATCTGCTCTGTATTATTGAAGTTAAGCTGTGATTTCATCGCTTTGCTGGCTGACCTCCGCACTCCCTGCAGTATAAGGTTTTCTTCATTTCTGGGGCAGCTTCATTTTGCTTCGTGCTTCGTGCCCATGTGCCATGTCAGAATTCCAAATGTGCCCTCAGCTCAAAAAGGTTGGGGGCCCTGTTGTAGACAGATATATTGGTCAAAGTAAAATCCTGAAACAAGAACAAAATCCATCTAAAATATTTTGTTTATTTAAATATTTATTTAAACCTTTCCTTTTAGTTGCTTTTTTGAAACACCCAGCCTGGTGAAGAGTTCCGGTGATCTCAAAA
Organism: Sphaerodactylus townsendi; assembly: GCF_021028975.2. Classification (NCBI taxonomy): domain Eukaryota; kingdom Metazoa; phylum Chordata; class Lepidosauria; order Squamata; family Sphaerodactylidae; genus Sphaerodactylus; species Sphaerodactylus townsendi. The sequence continues at coordinate 23,232,851 of NC_059435.1, forward strand.
GCTTGCATACTGTTTTGTGTCATTTATGTTAGTTCTAATACAAAGTAGTACATGGATTTTTTTTCTTGGTCTTGTGCTGAGAGATGTTCTTACTGATTGTGGTCAAACTCTGGATTATCTTGATCCCTGAGAGTTACTAATTTGATCATCTTTGAGAAGTGGTGGGGCTTTTCTGAATGTACTGCTTGCCTGGAGGCTGTTTACTTCACAGCTGGGTTTCCCCACAGTTTTCTGTTTACACAAGAGATTGGAGTACTCACTCAGGCACCCCTTCTCAGGTCCTTTCAGCAGAGACAAGCTAGTTCAAAACAACAGCTTTTATTCGCAAAGAAAGCACATGTACAACCATCAGCATTAGTTAACATACAAGAACTAGAAACTGAAACCAAGCAGTCCATCCATTAGGACCAAACGAATCATGCAGATAATAGGGGAGGAGCAGAGTCTTCCATTTATTGCAAACTCCATTCAGGGAGGCTGCTTCACCTCCCTCTTTTTTCCTGGCATCCAATAGTTCAGTAGCATTTAAAAAAACACTCACAAATACACAAAAAAGCAGAGCCCTTCTGGTTGTTTTGAAATGGTGGCCAGAAGAGTGGGCAAAAATGCTGTTGGGTGAACTGGGAAAGGCAGGAAGGAGCAACAAATCTGGAAAAAGAATTATGCTTCCTGTTTAGCTGTTTTGCTTCCCAGGGAGAGCAAAGCAACAGGCAAAGTTGCGTTTTGCCAGCATTTGGAAACCACACAACTTCTCTGCTCTGCCCACAGTCGCTTTGGAAAGGACAAAAACAGTGCATAAAGGAAAGTTTACAACGAAGGAAAGGTGGCTGCAAGGCAGAATATGTGTTAAACGGCCTGTGGTTTCTGAATCTAGGTTGAAATATAAATCCTATTGACGTCTGATGGGTTCTAAAGTTGGCTCTTATTCCCATTTGATAATGTTAAATTCAATTCAATGTGCTTGTTGGGGTTTTTTTAAGTACTACTTTTAATGCTGATTGATGATGTATGTTTCCCTGTGGATTAGGCAAATATAAAGTGGCTATAACAAGTTTATTCTATTGGATTTTTTAAAAATGCCAAAATGTGAAAATAATATGCATCAAGGTAGAAATGTAATAATTTTCAAACTAGTCAAACAACAGCAGCTATGTATTCAAAACTGCTGGCATTTAGAAGGGCAAATAAATAGCCTTGTAATGACTCCTTTGATTGTGACTTCTATTCTGTTGGTGCCCCCTTGCTTGATTGATGGCTAGAACTGTGAAGGGAAAATTGGCCTGTTCAGCTGGCGTCTGACAAATCGTCTCTATATGTAATTGCTCGTGATTTGCAAACTGATGTTCTATTGTAATATGGAGATGGATTTTCACACTTCAGAAGTGGATGAGGAACAATTTTCAGAAGAGCCCATGGAAGCAGCATCTGGTGGCTAATGCCAGGCTATATTTTATTGTGAAGGAAGTATGTCAGACCTGAGTCAGAGCACGCTAGGGAAAACCCCTCTTTCTCTTCACGGAGGTATTTATAGAAAACTGACTGAACTCTGGTGGCTTTTAGCTGACAACCCCATTGATCTTTTTCATTGTGCGTGAGAGGTCTTGCTGTGTTTAGCTATTTAAATGATAAACTTGCCCTTTCTCTGCCATTGTGGGTTAGCGCCCAGATATAAATTGTGCTTCTGTGCTAGAATGGGCAACTTGTACATCATTGAGGGCCGTGTTATAAATGTATCATAAACCAGGGCACTGTTTCTAATTTTCTTATTCCAAGAACAGAATATGAAGCTAGTGTGGTGTGGTTGCTAAATGTTCATTAAGAAGACCCAATCCCCCAATTAAAATTCTACTTGCGAGGAAAAGAGGCAGACCTTAGTTTCCAGAAGTGGCGTAGCACCACCGGGGCTGGGTGGGACGCTATGCCCCAGGTGGAGCAGCGGAGGAGGTGTAGCCAGGCTGTGGAGGGGGTGTGGCATGGCATTCTGGGGGCTGACAGCACAGTGGTGGGGCACAGGCACGCACGCGCCCCTGGATCAGTTCCCCCTTTCTCCGCCTTTGGTCTCCAGTAGCACAGTCCTGCTCAGTAGTATTTAGCGGTGGTCATTTGGTACATTGGATCAGAAACCCCTCTCAAACATACTTGGTGGAATTTGAGGGGGAGCAATAAAAGGGAGCTAAAAAGCGGATCCCCAAAAGTGCTGAATTTGTTCACCTTTCTTGGACTGCTTTGGCCTGTCACCTAAAAAAGGAAAACCCCTCCTCCCTCCTTCTCTTACCTACTGCTGGCCTGGCCAGGTGCAGCATTTAACTGTGCACCCCGCCCTTGAACTCTACATGGAGTGTAGAAACAGGATGCACAGTTCAATGTTGTGCTCGGCCTTGCCAGTTTCAGCTTTAAATTGCAGGCTCTGCCCCAAAGTCCCCAGTTTAAAGCTAGACCTTGCCAGGCTGAGTTCATCATTAAACCACAGGCTTGGCCTGTCCGGATTCAGCATTTAACTGTGTGCCTTGCCTGCAAACTTCATATGACCAGGCCACATTCAACTCTCTGCTGTTGCCTTCAAACTCAACTCTGCTTCCGAATTCAATTCTGTTCCACCTGCTGCCCCCCAGATGTTTTCATTTTGGGTTACCCAAATAAACTCCACTCAAGAACAACTGTGCTAGAAATGCCTGTGGTGGCAAATTAAAGCCTATGTAGACTTTTAGAGAGTCCAGTGTCACTGGGGAGCCTGTTTTTCTTTCTTCTTGCAGTGTGTCTTGTCATCAACTCCAACTGCATCAATTTCCTTTCCATTCTGGGCTGGATGTTCACTATGAATGAGGCTTATTTCAGAACCTGAAGTCAAGAGCATTGATGTTTCACAGCCATTCTTACAGTTGTTGATGGTGGTGCTTCTTTATCTGTAGCTTTTGGTTCCTTTGCTTAGAAAATTCTGTTTCCAGTAATTTTTTCCTCTGTATTGTCAGCAATTGGAAGGGGGGGGGGCTTGGACTCTGTTGGGGAGCTGCTGCTACTGCCTTTTCCTCCAAGACCACTTGCAAATGGTCCTTATCTAACTGCTCAGGCATCACTGTGGCAAGTTGTTCCTGGAAGGGGGGGCGCCGGGGGGGGCATGGGGGGCAGAAAATGTAGCATGCGCACTGGGCGCAGTTTGGCCCAGCTACTCCTCTGCCACCAGTTGTAGTACAAATGTTAATAAAAAGTTTACAATTGATCTCCAATGCAGCCTTCAGCACAAGTCTTAAAAGCAGCTACTCCACTTAGATAGTCAACATCCTCATAACATAGAACAAGGGAAAAGGATGAAGACACATTATTCTTATTATGAGTGAGACAAAAATATAATTTGCATTTAATGGAATGAAAATAATTAAAAAGGAAAAATTTTCTCACCCGTAGAATGTGATGTCAAGAGTGGTGGTGGTTTTTGGAATTAGTAGACGTTTGAAAATGTTTTTCACAATTAGAAACCAACGTTAGCTATAGTGGCATTGCATTCACTATGATCCAATAAACTGTTAATTTTTTAAAAGACTGACCTTCACCATCAGTGCTTGGATATCTTTCTTTCAAAGGTGTACTTATTTCCAGGAATGTTTTGAACTCTTATTTTAGACTTTCTGGTATCTCACCATGATCCTTTGAGTATATGTAAGATGGTATCAAGCATATTTTAAATGTATAAATATTGAGTAAGTTGTCACAGATCCTTCTGTCTTTCTGTTTAAAGGCTATTTGCAAACCAGCTTTTCAGCAGGGAATATATATATAAACATCTATCTTTTTATAGAAAGCTGCTGTAGGGAGGGACTCCCTGGTGGGCCCTATGCCCATATCAAATTTTTCACTATCGATCCCAACTCACAGATTCCATTTTCAGAACACTGAGGATTTATTGGCAAAGAAAATATATAGCTTCGTCTGCAGAGAAATTATGTGAAAACAAAATCTGAAAAGGCTCTGTTGCAATTCTGCCGCTTTTACCTTTTTGCAAAAAAAAGAAGAACCAGTATTAATGTGCTGTTGGTGAGGAGCCATCAAATAAATCAATGAATAAGCGTCATAGTTCTCAGAAACTGTGTTAATTCTTTTTGTTTCATTTCTCCTGCAGATTTCCTGAAGAAACTTAAGTCAAAAGTATATGAAATATTTTAAACTTTATATAGTTTGAAAACTGATAAGCCCTCCCCTACTAACACATTGTTCAAATCTTGTACTGCAATCCTAAACAATCCCCAGACCCTTCTAAGCCCTTTGACATTAGTGGTCTGAGAAGGGTGAAACTCTTCCTAGAGTGTACAGCCAGTTACTGGGCAAACTCATTTGAGTTCAGCCATATTGCACCTGAGTTGCTCTGTTTTCTCATCCACCTATCTTTGCAGTTCATTTATTTATTTAAAATAGATTTACAGCCCAATCCAGAGTGGGGAAGATGAAAGGAGTTGTGGAGACAGCAGGGCTGTGATCTGGCAGAAATGACCTCCCTGGGGCACTTACTGAGGTGGAGGGGTTAATCCACTGGCAGATCTCCTCCGTGGCCTCCGAATATATCACTGGCAGATCTCCTCCATGGCCGCCGAGTATATCAGTGCCAAGTCAGTGCCCCAGCACCCCCCACTGGCCCTGCTGGTATACTACAGGCATTGTGGAGGCGTGGCTTGGGTGGAGCTTCCACCCCAGATTGTCTCTAGGACTGTGGTGGCCTGGCCCATGGGCGAATGTCACCCTTTTGGGTGGCATAAGCCCCCTGAGCCCAATGAAGGGCTTTTGGGTGATGGGGAGGCTTCTTTTTGTTTTTTTGCTTCCCTGCAGTACCAAAAAAGCTATTTGCAGGTGGGAGGGCAGCAATGCAGTGATGCTGCCCCTGCTACGCACCCCCCCCCCCCAGGATTCTGCATTGGGTTGATATTCCACTTAATGGGTTTTGAAGTGAAACATGCTTTGATGTTTGTTTCTTTTTTGTTTAGGATGTGCTGGTTTTGAAGGAGAAGATTTTATTACGGTAGAATTAGGAACTCAATAAAGAGGGCAGGTTCATAAGTCTATTCCTCCAGGAATTCTGCAGATGAAAAAATGTTTCAAAGCATTCTGCAATCCCAAACTACATAATCACCTGGAAATTGCAAAATGATTGAGGTCCATTCCAAATCCCGAAATTTGCAACGTTTTCTCTTGTCTGTAAGTCAAATTCTGTTCGGTGATGGGAGCGACACACTTATGAAAAAAAATTAATAAGACAAATTTAATCCTTCGAGCCATTTAGCATTGGGAAGGAAACTTGTTAAAAACATAAAGCACATCTAATCCTGTGAGCTGCTCAGAGGCTAAAAGAGAAGCTCTTCCCTGTATAGCATGATTAAGTCACATCTGGGGAAATGAACTTTTAGGTGGTGAACTGCCCAGGCAAACAAGTTGGGCTTCTTATTCTCTCCTATCCCTACTGACAGCTTAGACTGCAGCTTTGGGCCAGAGACCTCTGTTGTTTCCTGGTTTCCAGATGATTATGGGGGAATGATTTGGAACATTTTCATCCATTGAATTTCTGGTGGAAAGCAGACTTATGAATCTGTCTTTTTGTTAAATTTTGCCATCATAAAATGTTCTCAGGAGCCACGTGGCGTAGTGGTTAAGTTCTTGCACCACCACTCACCCGGTCAGGAGTTCGAGCCCCCTGTGGGTCAGATATCCTGGCAGCTGGCTCATGGTCAACTCAGCCATCCATCCATTCCTTGGTCAGTAAATGAGTACCTAGCACACAGCTAGGGGGTAAAGAATAGCCAGGGAAAGCAATGGCAAACTTCCCCACAAAAACGGCTTGCCTATGAAATCACTGCTTGCAGTGGTACCCCAGGGTCGAACACGACTGAAGGGGAAACTTTACCTCACACCAGCTATACAGGAAAGAAAAAAAAATTTTTTTACCCTGCCTTTTCCCTCACTGGAGACTCAAAGTTGCTTACATCATTCCTGCATTTTTTTTTCCTTCAAGACAATCTTGTGTGGTACATGAGAATGTGTGAATGGCCCAAGGCAAGTTTCCATAGCAGTGGTGATTCAGATCATCTGGGTCTCCCTGGCACTTAGTCCAAAATTCTAACCACTACATAGTTTAAAATATATTTCTTTCCTGATTCAAGTGCATACAGAATACTTGCTAAAATCTTCAAGTTAGGTAGATGGTAAACAATGTACTGTGTACCAGAGCGTAACAATAACAAGTGGAAGGGCTGCATAAAAATATAATAAATAATAGCAAAAAATAATAGAAAGGCGAATGGGGCACTTACCTCAGACGCACAAAACTGAGGGGTGCAGGAAAAGTACACCATGACTAAAGTTTTTGTGTTATTATCACTCTTGTTATTTGTGGTATTTACCTTATCACCAAAACAACTGCTATGAAACTATGCAGATGCAATTTTATACTCTTGTCTCAGGCCTCAAATTAGCTAGTTATGGCTTCACACGCATATCATACGTATCATTTGGAGATGCATATGTGTCCAAAGGAGAGGTATTTATCATTGTTGTGGTCTCCACTGATTTGCCAGAGACAGAGTTATATGCTAGTTCTAGTAAGAAAACTGGCTGGAAGAAATTATCCTGTTGTAGGTATTCTTGAATTTAACCGTTTGCAATATGGATGTAATGGTTTGAAACCATTGTGCTTGTAGTAAAACAGGAGTTGCACTCTGATGTTCTGCTGAAGCAGTGAGGGAAAATGCCCGGTGTGGGTTACTTGCATGTCCCATTTTTCTCATCTTATGCGCCAGGAAGGAATTGTATATGTGCTCTGTGACAAGATATGCATTTGGCCTTTTGCGGACAGAATACATATCTCAGCAGCATGTAAGAGGTAGCTTCTCTACTTCTTCTCCATTGCTGTCGAGCAAAGTCCTTTTTCATGAGTTAGAGTGAAACAAAACTCAAAGTGTCATGCATTAGGGAGACTTGGAATTAGGTGGGTAATAAATTCATAAAATCAATTTCTTGTCTGCTGTGAGGAATAAGCCAGTGCTTTTCCTCCGGCGTAGCCAGATAGAGTCTATGACTCCAAATGAAATATTGCCCTTAATTAACCAGCACTAATGTAATTTGATATTGCAATGGATAGAGTGACTGGAGAAATCCATAGGAAATGTGGGTCCTTTCCCCTTTCCCTCCTGAACTGCATGGTATGCATTTGGATAGCTTTATGTTGCTGAAAATGTTTCCTCTGTCTCATCAACATATAGAAGTAAAATTGTAACTTCATTCGCCACATGCCGGACCATCTTCGTTTTAGAATGCTCCATTTGGGTCCCAGGCCTATGCAGTCAATTCAGTCTCATCTCATCTACATACAATAAGGAATAAAGGACGAGGGAGGGAGGGAGGGAATGGGAAATAAGAAAGGAAAAGGGATGGGAATAAGGAAGGGAAAATGAAAGGGATGTGGAACGGAGGAAGGGAAAGGGAGGTGGGAGAGGGGCCAGGTGGATATACAAATGGATGCTATTGATGCAAAACAGTTTTAAAAACTTTTTTAAAAGATTGATTTTTTCACATTAAATATTTTCTAGAAAGAATGTAGTCAGGGAAATAGTTTGTGTACACCGATGCCTTCAGATGGTTGAGTGCAAATTTTTCCTGTATGGCGTTATCCTTAAGGGAACTCACTGCTAAAAAAATAAAATAAAACAAACAGACAGACAGAAGGTTTATTTGTCCCATTTTTTAATTTCATTCAATAGGGTCAATCCTAAAAGACCACGACAAACATGAGGATTAACAGAGGATTTCCCTGTGGCACAGTCACATTGGATTACTCTCTACCCTCAAATATACTTTTCCCCATTACTCTGCAAATGCGTTTCCCCCATATAAGCCTTGATTTTTGTGCCTTATCAGATTAGCTGTACAATGTAAAGAGTTTAGAAATCAGTAATGATGGCATAGTTTACATGGAATATCAAATCATAGCTTACGTGAAGCAACATTCCTTCAAATTGTTCTCATTCATCCAGCTATGCCATTTGACAAACCAGAGTCTAAGGTTCATTGGCTTTTGGCTTAGCCGTAATTTGAATGTATATTGATCCAATGTATTGTCGAAGGCTTTCACGGCCGGAATCACTTGGGTGCTGTGTGGTTTCCGGGCTGTATGGCCGTGTTCTAGCAGCATTCTCTCCTGACGTTTCGCCTGCATCAGAGGATGTGGCTGGCATCTTCAGAGGATATATTGATCCAAGTTCAGCAGTTTGTCACTGATGTCCAATTCGTGTGCCAGTTTAGAAATTTTGGGCTTCATCAGAAGGTTCTTAGTGGCTGTCTCTTCTCTGCAAACAATTTGTTTTATAAATACTGTGAGGAAGAAAAAAACCAAACCAAACAAAAAAAAAAGTACGTAAAAATCACATTGTAAGAGGAGAGGGAAGGCTCTCAATGTCATCTGCATCAAATATAAACACAATTAAAAACTGACTACTTGCTTTGTAATTGCAACTGTAAAATTAATTCTTAATTATTCTGGCTAAGGTTCATGCTTTTCTCTATTTTATCTCTTTCCTTGTTCTGTTCCTCAAATCCACAAATCATCAATTCATTTTTTGTCTGTCATATGTAAAAAGCCTGTCAGGGGTTTCCAATGATCAATTCAGGGGTTTTCTAAAACCAACGTGGAGCCGCGTGGCATAGTGGCTACGTTCTTGCACTGCCACTCACCCGGTCAGGAGTTTGAGCCCCCTGTGGGTCAGATATCCTGGCAAATGGCTCATGGTCAATTCAGCCATCCATCCATCCATCCATCCATCCATCCATCCATCCATCCATCCATCCATCCATCCATCCATCCATCCATCCATCCATCCATCCATTTCCTGGTTGGTAAATGAGTACCTAGCTCATAGCTAGAGGGTAAAGAAATCCGGGGAAAGCAATGGCAAATACCCCACAATATAAAATCACTGCTTGCAGTGGTACCCCAGGGTCAAACATGACTGAAGGGGAAACTTTACCTTTTTTTACCCAAAACCAACACCAAGTCATCAGCAAATGCTCTTAGTTTGTAAGTCTCTAAATTTTTATACCCCCCAATCCTCTTGAGTCTTTTATCTTTATTCAGTACTTCAAGGACTGGTATAAACAGGAGAGGAGTAATGGGCAACCTTGTCTTGTTCCTTTCCATATCTTACATTGTTTTGTCACATCTCCGCTAAAAATTATTTGAACAGACTGACATATAGGTTGATTTTACCCATTTTATAAAATTATCTCCAAAATCATATTTTTCAGCCCTTAAACAAAAAAAGATCAATTCAAATTATCAAATCTTTCTTGGTATCTATGCTCTTTTTCAACTGAAAGATTAAAGCAGAATTAGATATTAAACTGCTGCCCCATACTGGATCTTCTTTGTCATAGAATGCTCCATGTGAGCCCTAGTGCAGTGGTGGCGAACCTTTGGCACTCCAGATGTTATGGACTACAATTCCCATCAGCCTCTGCCAGCTTAGCCAATTGACCATGCTGGCAGGGGCTGATGGGAATTGTAGTCCATGACATCTGGAGTGCCAAAGGTTCGCCACCACGGCCCTAGTGCCTACCTAGTTCTGCTCCCCCCTCCATTTGCCTTTTTCCGTTCCTCCTTTCCCTTTAAGAGGATGGGTGTGGGACATTGTCTGGCTGTACCAAAGTGTGGGGTTGGTTTTGGGTGAATCTGGCTATCTGTGGCCACCTGTGTGCTCCCTCTTGTCCCCCTGCTCTCCCCGCCAGCCAAGTCTCCCTTCTGCTGCAGTGAAATGGCTTGAAGATTCCTCTCCTCTGGCAGGTTCCTTCCCCCCCCCCCCCGCCTGCTGAGCCATGTTTAAATATGTGCAGGCAGTGCTTAAAAAATGAATGAAAATTCTCATATTCATTTGGGACAATGCAGAAGTATACTATTTCCTCTTCCACACCACAACTGACCACTCTTTAGTCTTTTAGTGGAAAAGAGTATAGAAAGATAAATGCAGAATGTTTTTTAATGTTTTGCCAGATATTCCAAGATATCCAGTATCATTCAAAATTGATTTATACAACTTTCCCATTTTTTTAACAAGGACCTCAGTGAGGTACAATGTCATAGAGTCCACCCCCCAAAACATATATTAACAGGGGAAAAATATATCAGGGGGGAAAACTATTGCTGGCAAAACATTAATGAAAAATAATGAAGACGCTCAGCGACCATTGCAATGATTCTTTAGGCAGTTGAAATAAAAGGCTTTTTCAGAGGTATACAAAATCGTGACAATTATTCATCCCATGCATTATTTCACACAATTATCTCCCCCGTAAACCAGGAATTCCAACTCTCTAGATTAAAAAAATATATAAATTTTAAACATGAAGGGGTTTTTTAATATAGTTTTGCATTAATTTCTTTGGCAGCCGTTTTCTCTTATTAAATAAAACTGTGAACATTAAATATTTGGGCCGCTATCCCAGTATAATCTAGTGCAGTCAAGCACAGCAAATTGTTGATTATTCATAGTGTTTTCTAGTAGTTAAACATGAAATTGACACATTAAAGTATAAAATGGGTGGCTTGTGTCAGTCCCACAAGCAGACACCCTTAGATTTTCCAAGTATGCAGAAAGAATGGCTTAGTAATTTGGCCAAACGAAAGAAAATTACAACATAGTCTCAGTGAATACTAAAGCTGCCACTTTTCTGGATGCAACCAAAGTGATATTGTGCTGCACTAGAAGTTGCCAGAAATTCTATGGTTTTACCTAGAATGGTATGAAGTAACTTCTGGGTTTTCTTGGGAAATGATGTAATGTGGCCCTGCTGATGACACCCCACATTTCCCTGCCCCCCTTCATTCTTCCTGCCAGTTGCCATCTGCTGATAAGGGCTGATCGTGTTTCAGGATACACAGAATGTTGAGATTCGTTGAGGTATAAAGCCAGATAGGGAAATGTTACATTCTCTTATTTTAGCACATTTGTATTTCACCCAGGAACTCAAAGCAGAACACACTGTTTATTGTTCAACCATTTTGTCCTCACAATGTTGTGAGGTAAGTTAGGCTGATTAAGCATGACTGTTATCAGTAATGATTTGTTGTTGCATCTGAACCAGGGCCCTTTCCACATGGGCCTTTTACAGCGCTCTAGGGACGGCAAAAACGCCGTCCCTAGGGAGCTGTTTGCATGGGGGGCACAAGTGCATCGCAGCTGTGCCACCCTCGCTCCCCTCCAGCGGTGCGAAGCCGCTGTTTCCAAACAGCGAGGAGCGAGGTTTTCTGGAAAAAGTGGCTTCCAGCCGCTGCCGTGTGAACGGCAGCGGCTGGAAGGCGCCATCCCCCCCTTTCCGATGGACTTACCTTCCTTGCGACCTTCCGGTGCATTGCCGAGGCCTGGGGACACGCCCCCCCACCTTGCAACTCCGGAGCGGTCGCGCAGGGCAGGGGGCGTGTCCCCTGGCCTCGGCGATGCATCGGAAGGTCGTAGGGAAGGTAAATCGATTGGGTGACGGCGCAGCGTTGTGCCGTCTTCCCTGTCTTTACTGGGACCATTCATGCGAACGGTCCCGGGGGGGTGTCGGCGTCATATGTGCCGATGCACCCGCCAGCGTGGCCGTGTGGAAGAGGCCTATGTCTCATTCTGCTATGCCTGGTGTTTTAAACTCTTGGTTTCTTTTTACATTATTTTCTCTTCTTTCTAAGGAAGCTCAAGTTGTTTAGAGAACAGCAGTTCTAATTTTTCTGGCATATTTTACGTTTTTCAGTTTTTCCAAGTGCTGGAACGATGATGCAAAAGGTTTCAGAGGGATTTCCTGTTACGTTATTGTAGGAAGTTAGAAAATATCATTTTTGAAATATAAAACTCAAGGATCACAGTCTGATAACTTCTCTGAGGAGCAGAAAACTTGTTTAAGTGAATGACGTTAAAAGGCTGGCTTTTACTGCTTTTGATTTTTTTTATCCCATTAGCCTTATAAAGACAGATACACGATGTTTATTGCAGATTCATTTTGAAGAAGGCAGAAATTTATGCCCGTACCCATAAATTGGGATGCAGCTCATGAAAGCACCTTATATTTGCTCTGAGAGTAGTATAAAGCTAATTGAATTGAGGTAATATTGTTATAACATATACTATTGGACTCCACTGCCAATCTCTACCTTCCTGTTTACAGTCCTGTTTGAGATGAAACAGCCGTAAGCAGTTACAACCGTTAGAAATGGCTCATAAAATAGAACCAACTTTCCTAGGATTATAATAATATTTATTTACTGTTTCACCAAATCGGTTTGTTTCATAACTGTAAAGTTTTTAATATGCCATTAAAGGCTTTTATTTGTTGTTACAAATATTTATTTGCATTGCTTCTCCCTGCCAGATCCCACTTCAGATAGCTTGCAACATGTTATAACATTTAGGAACAGTGTAAAAATAATACCATGAACTGCATTAACAATAAATATTAATATCAATAATAATAGCATCATCAATAGTGTAAAAACAAGTGTGGAAATGCAATAACAGTGGATAGGGAATGTAAGAACACTGAAAAGGGAAAGATCATCATTTAGAGCTGAGGTGACACAACAGAGGAGGCCCTGTATCTGTCACTTGTTTTACTTTTCAGCAAGGCACAGGGAACAAGACGTGAAACAAGATGTGAAACTTCAAGCAAGCTTTAAAAGAACCTTTATAAAGAGCTTTCTGAGACTTATGAACATACAAATCTGCCTCATATTGAGCCAGACCATTGGTCCATGTATTGTCTGCCCTGATTGGTACCTTTTTGTCTGAGATCCTTTAACTGACAATTTAAGGGACAGAACTCAGTCCTTCTGCATACCATGTCTGAATTCTACCACTGGAAGAGTCTCTCACAAATAATCCTGATTATATTATCTTGGATATCCTAATTGCAACCCTGTAAAGTAGTTAGTGTTGTTCTTATTTTTCAGATAATGATTGACATTGCTATACTAATACTACATGCTGTTATCCCCATTATGCAGATCAGGATTGATGGTGAAACTGGGAACAGTGTGTAGTGATTCCAAGGTTAAGATGAGGTTTGATCTGCAGACATTCTTAACACTGGTACCATGCAATCCTAAACAGCTCGCTGATTTCAGTAGGCTCAGAATGATATCACTCTATCGAGGACTACACTCTTTGAGCCAAACTGAATGCAATGTGGTTGTGGTGGGTTTTTCGGGCTGTGTGGCTGTGGTCTGGTGGAGCTTGTTCCTAATGTTTCACCTGCATCTCTGTGTGTAACAGACTTCCCTCTGTGACATACCTCTGAAGATGCCAGCCACAGATGCCTTGGTGGGTACCAGGAAAGGCATGGGCACCATGTTGGGGATCCTTGGGAGTAAAGCATATATAATAGAAAAAAATCTGTATCAGACTTGTTCTTTTGCCTGCAGAGGATGTTTGCACAAACCTGGTTCAATGACATGAAAACGCAGGCAGTAATGGAGAGCCACACATATTGAGCGTTTCCCCACTTATTCATAGCACCCTATGTCGCGCGCTACTCTCAGCGTGCGTCATTTCTGGCGTGTGCCCAGGCTTCCCCACTGCCCCGCGCTCTGTGCGGGGTCATCAAAAGGCGCCGTTTTGAAGAGCGCCAGGAATGACGCGCGCTGAGGGGGCGCGACAGCAGCAGCGTCGGGGCGGCTGCGTTGTTGCTACCCCTGTAGCGGGGAGTGCAGGGGGACCCTGCGCTACTTGGCTACAGTAGCGTGGGGCAGAAGGAAAGTGGGGAAACGCCCATTGTTTCCATTTTTTTCTCTCCCCTGGTCAGTAATTTATGGAGACATGAAAGGTCTGGATGTGAACTGTCAGTGTTGTCAGTTATGCAAGAAGTGAGCCCAGAGTTCGACACTGATACTTCCTTTGTCTTTTCATACATGAAATGCACAGGAAGCAAAGTCAAGAGCAGAATCTGTATCAGACTTGTAGCAGAGTAGAGAAAATGTCTAATCTGGGATTTTGGTGTTTTATTTCACATTAATCATTGCCTTAATTAATATTGCTAGCGGGCTTTCATTAAAATTACTGGAATCTTGTACTTGTTTGCCAGTATTTGAGAATCCAGAAGTCATATTTAGTCTTTCCCATGTTTCTTTAGCTTAAATTCTTTAGCAAACCAAACACAAAATTAAAGAGATGTACTTTTAACGTGTACCTTTCAGATTATCATCATTTTCAGAGCAAAGCTACATCTATAGATGAGTAGGCTGTGGATGACTTCATATAAAGCTCCTGGGGCCAGGCTTCTAGAGGTTATTTTAGTATGAAGAGAAAACAGAATGAATAATTATGCAGAGAAAACACACCCAAGAAACAAATGTTTGACAGCGTGAGGGCATTCAGACATCTCTTCTAACCAAAATGGAACTTCCGTGTGCATGAGCTTGCCTTGGTGCTGGTTTGCCATTTATGGGGAGGGGCCTTAGCTCAGTGGCGGAGTATCTGCCTGGTATGCAGAAGGTCCCAGGTTCAATTCCTGGCATATCCAGCTGAAAGAATCAGGCAGTAGTTGGTGTGAAAGACTTTAGCCTGAGACTCTAGAAGGCTGCTGCCAGTTTGAGTCGGCAAAACTGACCTTGATGGACCAATGGTCTGCCAGTATAAGCCAGCTTCACATGTATTCACATCTTGTTCTGCCCTCTCTCCCTCGCTCATTTCTTGCACAAAGAATCCTGGTTAGGAACTTCTTTCAATACATAAGTGTACATGCACAGGTGAACCAGAGGCAATCCCAACCAGAATCACCTGGATTCGAAGCTTGGAGCACAGGTAGCTCCTGTGCTATCAGGCATCTGCCAAAAAAAGAGAAAAAGCTATAAGTATGATTGAGCCTAGATCATTCCTGAAAACCAATTTACTCTGGATCAGTTGGGTAGAATAATGAGGTATAGATGAAACCATGGGTATGTGGGTATGAGATGAGTTATGCAAATCTTAGAAGTTAAGTTGGTGAAAAGACCAAGGGACTACCTGTGTGATCCTGCGCTGAATCATTGCCGTCTAAACTCAGGGAAGTCAATGGGCTTAGACTGGAATAACTTCACATAGGATTGTATTGTTCATGTGAATAATGAAAAGGTGGAAATGTGAATTTGTGTTCAGGCAAAATGCATTAAAATATGCATAATGTAGATCAGGCATTACAGCCCCATCCAAAGGGGGGACGAATCCATTGTTGGGAGAGACAGGGGACCACACTGGTAGATTTGCAGTATGCTGCAGATTTTATGTCCTTCATTCATAAGGTTTCCCTTGGTTGAAGAGAGATATTCCCCAAAATTTTGTATCCATCTTACCATACATGTTTTAACTTGTTCTGTTTCTGTGTCAAATTGGAGTAATAATTTATAATTTCATCCTAATAAACTTATTTTTGGTTGTGTTACCATCGTTTCAAATTTAGTCAACTCCCTTATTATGTCTCTTTCTGTATGAATGTCCTTTTAAAAATATAGGAACTAGCTGAAAATATAGTAAAGATTGTTGCAGCAAAACCTGGAAGTCCGGGCTACTGCAGATCTTCACTGGTGTCTTCCACCCCAGGTTGGTGGCTAGTTGCACTGCACCCCAGGGCCTGGACGTTTGGGTGGCACAAGTCCATTATGCCCTACAAAGGGCTTTCCAGTGGCGGCAGCGAGTGGCTGGGTGTTGCTTGTTATTTCTTCTTGCACTGCAGTGGCATTGTCCCGAGCCACTGCGGCTCTAGATTGGGCTGCCCATCTAATTCTTGGCTTTTTGCTGTTCCTTATAAACTTGTTCCTGCCATTTCTTTAAAGTTTTTCCCTGGCAACATTGGTGACATCTGAAATAAAAAGTTTAATTTTTGTAATTTTCATTTTTATTGTAGAAGATTTTCTTAACCCGTGAGATTTGTAGCTTAGACCATCTTTGCAAGTCAGTGTGAAGAAACCAGTGGTGCAAAAATAAATAAGCAGAAGTTCAAATTTCCCCAGAGTAGAAATGAAACAGTGAATTTCAGGTGGAAATAGGAGGAATGAGACATTCTAAAATAAATCATCACTTGCTTGAATCCCATAGAGGTTAAATAATAGTGTAGCCACTTCAGTTCACATTTGCACTGTATCTAGCTAAATGGAGTATAAGATTGTAATCACTGGTAGGGAGATTTATTTTTAAATACACTTTTGCTGTTGATCTCTTATAATTTCATTGATGTTGATGGTATTCATTTTCACAAACACAATGCTGAAAATTCTAGCACTAAATACATTATTAAGACGCCACCTTTCAAAGAGATGGCAGTTGGCTGTGGAGAAATGGCTGGCACTAGGATTATGAGCAAACAAGATGGCGGTCACTGCTTTGGTGATTTTATCTGTTTCAAACATTTCCATACCACCTTTACATCCAATTGAGGGTTCCCATACTGGTGAACATTAAAACATTTCAAACTTTTAAAAGCAAAAACATTAAAACATTAAAGAGCATTTACAGTAGAAAAATACATGTAGATTATTTAAACAGCAAACATATAAACCCAGAAACATGTTGCTTCGTTGGCCATGTTGTTGGTGATTTCAGGAGTCATTCCAAAAGGGGAAGAGCACTAAAGTAGTGACAGGTGTGAAGGTCACTTGGGAGGTAATGTTTTGCTTCATTAAGAGAAAAACCAAACGATGGGAATATTGGAGTTGTCCAGCAGATTTATAAAACCAAAGTGTTGTGTTTCTTGGATGCAGTGAAGAAACTGTAATTAGTTCACAAACATCTGCTGTTGATGTTTCTGAACGGAACTTAGACGTGCATACAGAGAAGTAAAATGGGAAATTAGTTCTCTGCCTGCCAAATAATTAACTCTTGAAGGATCTTTACACATTTCTGCTTCCTTCTTGCTCCCCTTCCCTTTGTTAGCATTACTCAGAGTAATGGTTTCCTTTATTTTTTTTGGCTTTATTCTTTTTTTCAATGTGGCTTCTTTGATGAGTTTTTGATCTGCCTTGTTTGGATTGCACCAAATCAATTCTGGAAGTTCTAGGGTCTGATTCAGACACAATTTAAGCTCTGTAGATTCTACTGATACCTTACTAATTGTACTCACTCAATGAAATCAGCAGAATTTAAAAAATGTTTAACGGCTACATTGTACCCATAGTCCTTTCTGGGTTTGATAGAACAGGAAAGTATCTCACTCTAGTCCTACTGATTTAAATAAGATAATTAAACACATCCCCACTAGAATTAATCAGATAGGATTGTACTATTTAAAATATTTAATGTACAGTAGCCATGAATGAAGTATTTTCCACTAAGTTTCTTGCCTGGATGAAAAGCTTCCATCTCAGGAGGTATATAGTATAAATGCGGTTTGTTCTACTGTTACTTGTTCTCTTTTGTTCAGCAGTAAAATTAATACAGAAAGTACTTTCCAGTGGCCATCAATTTCAGTACAGTCTTCTTTTTTCGGAAAATTATTTTTAGAGTGTGCACATGGAGAAGTGATTACTTGAAATCTATTTTTAACCTACTGTATATTAGAGTGAATTATGGATGAAACGGTTATGCTTCTTTTTTTAGTACATTGCAAGTTCAGTAGACAGCAGGAAGCAAGAAGGGCACTTGGTCCTGTGCTTATTACAGTAAGACAAACTGGTGACCAAAGGGATTACTGGGGGTCAGGGGACATTTGGAAAATTCCCCTAGAGCACCATACTACCTCTGAGATTTTGGGCCGGAGAAGTAGCTTCTTTCTCCCATCCCCAGCAGTACTTGTCCTATAATTCTGCCCACTGAAGGTTGGGGCTAGATGAGCAGATTATGATTTTTTTTGTTTTGTTTTGCATATCCCTAATAATGTTTATTGGCCCTCCTTCCTACTGTATATTTATAATTTTTGATTGAACTATTTTATAATTTTAAACTCTGTTTTTAATTGTTTTCACATTCACCACTTTGGGGACCCTGACAGTATCAAAAGGCAGCATAAAAATATTTTAAATCAATAAAACCCCATTTCACAAAAAATAAGAACCAGGATGGTGTAGTGGTTAACAGCGGTGGACTCTAATATGGAGAACTGAGTTTGATTCCCTACTCCTACACATGAGGTCTGCTGGGTGACCTTGAGCTAGTCATAGTTCTCTTCTGAACTCTCTCAGTTCTACAGGGACAGAGCGAAGGGGAACTGCACCCGGGGCACACGTGGGCCCTGTGCCCCTGCCCCCTGCCCCCATCCATTCATGCCCTGCCCTCCGCCCCTTGGCACTACACCACTTCAGTCCTATTTACCTCACAAGGTGTCTGTTGTTGGGAGAAGAAGGGAGGGAGTTTGTAAGCCACTTTGAGACTCTTTATGGTGGATAAAAATGTATAAATCCAAAGTCCTCCTCCTCCTCCTCCTCCTCCTCCTCCTCCTCCTCCACCACCACCACCTCCTCCTCCTCCTCCTCCTCCTCCTCCTCCTCCATTAATTAAAGCTTGGGGAAGTTATTTCTTGTTGATTGAAGTTAATCTCTTCAGGACTTTTTATACCTCCAGAAAGTTGGAGCTATGAAATGTCAGTAGCATCCTAGACTGGGGATGGGTTAGAACTGGGGGAAGCATTCCTAATCCAGTATTTTGTAAATCATTAATGACTTGAGCAAGCCAACTCCCCTCCTTTTCCTTTTTTAAAACCAAATTACACTCAACTTACGCCTATTCTTGAAGGGCAATTGGCATGCTATATGTTTTCTAGATAATGTGCTGGGTTTTTTTTCTTTTTAATTTTTGAATTAATGTTTTTTCTGAAAATTGGAGAGTTGTGCGACTATGCAGAAACCCAGTCCTGATCCTTCTTCAGCACAGTGGCAGCGGGCTCTCCTTCTCACCTCCAGAATAATTGGAAGTGGGCAAAAATGGGACGGGATGGCTAAGGCAGAAGACCCAGTTGGAGAAGGATCGGAGGAACTGTTTTGAGGTAGGAGTGGAAGAGGAGGCAAGGGGTGTGTGCAGTTGGTGGGGTGCTGCCCCAGAGAATGTCAAGGCTGGACACACTTGCCTCTCCTTTCCTTGCCGGGCCCAATCATGTCCAGTCTTGGTCTCATGAGCATGCATACCAGGCTGCTGTCACTCAGGAAGAGGTCCTATTGTTACTCCCTGCTGACTCGTTCAAGGTGAGAACACAGCACCATACCTTCCTCTGTTTTTGCTGCTGTTCCATGAAGGGCATGATGGAAAGGCAGTGTGGGGGAGAGGATGCCTAATACAGACTAGTCACCTGCCATGTGTTGTGGGAGATGGCACATCTCTGAGTTGGGGGAACAGATGGGTCAGCAGGTGGCCAGCAGTGGTGGCAGGTAGGCTCTTGCCCAAGGCCTTGGTTCTAAAGCTCTAACTCCTGTGTAGCAGAGAATCTTAATCACTGAAAGATATGGTTTATATACCTAATGCTTTAACGAGCCTCCGGAATGCCAAGATTGTTCCTTAAGATAAGTTGGTACCTGTGTTCATAGCAGATACGCTTAGCAGTTAGTTTTGAGTTTCTAAATAATAACTGCAGATGAATTTTCTATTACTTTCTGCTTTGGCAGTCTAGATGATTTTTTTTAAAAAAAATGCCTGTTGTTATTGATCTCTGGAGCACATTTCATTACTCATTCCCAGGTTGTCAGAAATTTGCTGACTTGGTTGCTTAAGCAACAAGCAGTCCAGCTTCCACAAGTCCAGCATATGCATTTACGGGAACAGATGGTGCCTTGATTTACAACCCCTCAGCAAGTGACAATATAATGTTTACTAATTACATGTAATAGGTACCCCAATACAGTTAATGTCTGAAGGGAGGTCTTGCATGTCTGAAGAGAGGTCTTGATTAGGAAATCACATATTAGATGCTGCTGGGAATATATTTTGCAAGGATGTAGCAAATGAAATTAGGAAATTTGTTTTTTGGTACAGTTCCAAAGCAAGCACCGGACAAATGCCTCAGTTTGGTATGCATTTATATTAATTTTGCAGGAGACAGTTGGGCTTTAGTAGCTAGACAGAGTATTTTTGGCAAGGCAGAATGGGTTTGCACAATGGGGATCTTCAAAAGTTACTGAAGAGGACTAGTTTAGAGGAAATGTTTACTGCCATGAAGTTGTTTCCATAAATAACTTAGCAAAGCATATGGGCATGTGCAGAGTTTTTTAAACCTCTCCACTTGCTTCTAAGATTTGCATGGCAGGGCTTCAAGATGAAGAAGGTATGTCTTGCAGTTATGATTGAATCTTAGCACATCTCTGTGTCAAAAATAATTGAGGTGGTAAGGTCATACTGATGGTGCAAGATCTGAGTGCATTATTTGGAAAAAAAAATGAAGAAAGAGACTTTCCAAACAAAAGAGTGTTTTGTTGGATGACCTGGTCATGTACAGAGTTTCATTCAAAGTACAGAGCTAACATTAAAGAACTTCTGCATGTGCAGCTATATGGAAGCAAACCTGACTACGTACTGAGGACATTGTGCTTGATTTTTAATAAAGTCAAGCATTGTAAGATGACCTGGTTCCAACTTGCTAATTATTAACTTTTATTAGTTCTACTTATTGTTTTAATTTCTGGATTTTAATTTCTGGTGGTCTCTTTTTTCTTCAGTTTATCTTTGGAGTGCTTCTAAAGACCTATGTTGTTCCAATGCCATTGTTCTGATACCTTTGGAATTCATTAACCCATTGTCCCCAGGCATTTTATAATGCAGTCCTTATTCATTGTTTAAAATGTGATGCTAAAAGTAGCGTAGGAGGTTGAGAGCTCGTGTATCTAATCTGGAGGAACCGGGTTTGATTCCCAGCTCTGCTGCCTGAGCTGTGGAGGCTTATCTGGGGAATTCAGATTAGCCTGTGCACTCCCACACACACCAGCTGGGTGACCTTGGGCTAGTCACAGCTTCTCGGAGCTCTCTCAGCCCCACCTACCTGACAGGGTATTTGTTGTGAGGGGGGAAGGGCAAGGAGATTGTAAGCCCCTTTGAGTCTCCTGCAGGAGAGAAAGGGGGGATATAAATCCAAACTCCTCCTCCTCCTCCTCCTCCTCTTCTTCTTCTTCTTCTTCTCCTCCTCCTCCTCCTCCTCCTCCTCCTCCTCCTCCTTTTCTAAAACATCTATCTGTTTCACATCCCTTTCCCCCCATTAACAAATACATTGTTTGTGTTTCTTGATCTGTTGTTTTCCCTATGTCTTTTCTTCTTTGCTTTGCTATTCCTCATATGTCTGCTTTTTAAAATGGTTGTGAAACTTGTGAAAAAGGTTTTTCCAAAAACTCTGTCTTCCTTTTACAGTGTTTTCTGTCTTATTCACTTTAAGTGCTAAGTAGTCTCAAAATCATCAAGTATTATTTGTGAAGTACACAGAGTAGAGGTTGAAAGTGGGAAAGAATCAATCCCACATTTTTCCTATGATGTATCCAAAATCTTGTTTTTTTATCATGGTAATCCATAGTTTCCAATTAGATTCTTAGGCCCCTTCTGCACGTGCAGAATAATGCACTTTCGATCCACTTACAATGCACTTTGCAGCCGGATTTTACTGTGCAGAATAGCAAAATCCACTTGCAAACAATTGTGAAAGTGGATTGAAAGTGCATTATTCTGCATATGCGGAAGGGGCCTTAGAGAACAGAGTGCACAGTTGTCTGTCCTACTCTTGTCTATTCCATGTGGAATATATTGCTGCTAGGAACCCTGTGTGCCATCCTGTTTGAATGAAAGCACCAGTAATGGTTTTAGCCTGTAAAACACATTCACATGCTCTTTGGACTGTAAATTTCATATCAAACCACAGCACATCCTTTGCACCTTGAGCAGGTGATATGTCCACTTTTAGCCAGACTCCCTCTGTTCTACTCCAACAGGCCTTGGTCACTCAAGTCTTCAGTTATTGATCTCTGGAACTCACTCTCAAGGGAGAAAGAGAAGAAAGGGGATTTGGGATAATCCATCTGAATTGTAGGAATACAGGATAGTCCTGCCAAATGTCTGGGCCAGCATGCAGCATATTGTCATCATGCAAGGCCAGCTTCTGGCGATCCAAGAAACAGACTGCAACAAAGTGGTTGCTGTTAAAAACTAGAGACCCTAACTGATGCCTTTCTGCTCAGGATAAAGTTGGGAAATCTAATTCTCATGTATTTATTCACTCTAATGAGCTCCAATGCGCATATATCACAAGTTCAAAGGAAAGGACGTTGCATTAATAAAATGCAAGTGTACTTGGTTGCCTGCAGAATTCATCTCCCTTTCCAGTCAAAGGAATTGTGTTTCTATAGAAAGGGTTAGTAGATGTCACTTATTAAATCTTCATTGTTTCAAGCACCAGGTAGAATCTGTGCTGTTATTACCTTTCCCCATCATTCTGATTTGCATTGCCTGTCTGTTTCTTACATAAACTGAATAGGATGGGAGCTGCTGCTTTGTGTCCTCTCCATATGTCTCTAGTAATATCAGCAGGCTGAGATCATGTGGGAGGAAGTGGTGACAATACCAACATTGTCCTTTCTGGAATTTGGTGCAACAACAAAGCCTCAGGCTCATTCCATGTGTCCTGGAGGATGTCACAACTGATTAATGTGTTTATTGAAAAATAGATTAATTTTTGACAGGCCTTCAGTGTACGTCATCTTGTAACTTGCTGTCCTTCCATCTGCTACATCTACAAGTGGCTGGTTCAAATCTTGTGCAGTTTCTGCTAGGGCAGTTGGGAAAGTTGTATCTTTAGATATTTGAGGAGGAAGAGAAGGAGGAGGAGGAAGAGGAGGTCATTTCTCAGTTATAGAGAATGTACTGTGCATAAAAAAGGTCTTAGCTTAAATCACTAACATCTCTGCTTAAAAGAATCTCAACAGGTATGGAGAGATAACTTTATTTGCCTGAAACCCAAGTAAATCAATGTCAGACTATGCACTACTGATGGACCAATGGTCTGGCTCAGCATAAGGCAGCTTCAGATGTACCGTGTTTTCCCGAAAATAAGTCTGGATCTTATATTAATTTTTGCTCCAAAAGATGCGTTAGGGCTTATCCCCCCCCCCCCGCCCATGATTTTGCACCCGCCAGATCAGCTACGCCAGGCAGAGGCGTAGCTGGGCCAAAATGTGCCCAGTGCGCATTTTATATTTTCCGCCCCCCAGCACCCCGCTTCCCCCCTTCCCATACTTACCTTAGTTCTTTTCCTTTTTGAGAACTTTTCAGGCTGCAAAAGGCCGTTTTTACTGCGAACAGGCCTTTTGCAGCCTGAAAAAGTTCTCAAAAAGGAAAGGAACTAAGGTAAATGCGGGAAGGGGGGGCACCACGGGGGGCTCCACGGAGGGGGGAGGGGGAAAGGATTAAGGGTCTGGGGGTGATTTTCTGCGCTCCCCAGGTGTGCGCCTGGTGCACCGTGCACCCCCCATCCCCTTGTAGCTTCACCACTAGCTCCAGGAAATCTGTAACTAGAGCTTATTTTTGGAGTTGGGCTTATATTTCAAGCATCCTCCAAAAATCCCGAAAAATCATTATTTTCGGGTAGGTCTTATTTTTGGGGAAACAGGGTCGGTGCTTTCTGGTGTGTACAAGCAGCCCTTTCATAAGCCACTAACATCCACAGTTTAGGTGCTTCTGAGATTTTTCTTTGAACAGTGTGTCCTCAATATGTATCTCAGTCTGCTTTGGAAACATGGTTTCAGAACTAGAGGGAATGACAAAAACAACCCTGAAAGAACTTTGCTTGGTTCATTTATGGTGGGGTGTATCTTAGTAGAACAGAGCTGCTTACGGTTCCAGGTCCAATCCTCACCTTCCCAGCTAAAAAGGTAGTTTGGAAGACCCAAGGGAGCTCCTACAGTCTAAGCAAACAATAATGAGCTAGATCAGTGGTTCTCAACCTTCCTAATGCCACGACCCTTTAATACAGTTCCTCATGTTGTGGTGACCTCCAACCCTAACATTTATCCATTTTACAGATGGAGAACACTGATGCAGAGAGTCTGAGGCGACCCCCGTGAAATGGTCATTTGACCCCCAAAGGGGTTGTGACCCACAGGTTGAGAACCGCTGAACTAGAGGGACTATTTATCTTACTGTGAGGCATTTTTGTAGGTTCAGATGGATTGTCGTCAGTATCTCCTATGTCTTAAATGGGCAGAAATCAGTTTTGCTCTTTTTAAATGTTCAAATAAAAAAATATGCAACAATGGCAAAGCTACTGAGCTTGGTTAATAAAAGATCCAATCAAGAATTTCAAGATAAATGGAAAATGTACTTCTCATATTATTTTGAAGTGTAAAAGAATCAATGAAATGAAATGTACACAGTGGAAATATTATATATATAGAGAGAGAATTAATAGTATGTGTAGATCGCTGTATTGTGATAATTGAATATACAACTTGATAAGTTTCCCAACATTTATAAAAAAAATGTAGAAAATAACAATACAGTGACTGTACACCAGATTATAGCTTTTGTTGATCAACTTATGCCCTTCTAGAATATTATCTGTACAACTCTGTTGGTTCTCTCTTTAAGTTCAGATTGTAATTAAGTTAAGCTTGGTTCTTTGTTTCTTTTTTTGGTTGTTTAACTGCTTTTATATTGCTGTTATGTTATGAAAATTTTAAAAAGAAAATTCTCATTGAATTCATAAGATATTGCCACGTAATTTGCCATTTTTATATGTAGGAATGTATTGTTTATTTTAAACACAGTTTCTGTGTTTTTTAAAACATGCAGTGGACAAAGTAAAAGTGCTCAACAGTTTGCTTAAACTGAGTGTGTCTGGGGCTTTGCAGTTCATCTCTGATTAAGTTTAGAAAGCTAAAACTTTATTAGACCTCCCAAAAGCCAGCTAGTGCTGAATTGTGAGCATTAACACAGAGTGAAGCCCAAGTCACATAGCATCAAAACAAGAGTTGAACAGAGTCCAGTTACATAGCCAAGTCAGGTTGCCCATTAGCTGTTCAAGCCAGATTTATTCCTCTAGGATCTTTACAGGAACCCAGCTAGCTAACGGGAAAGGAAGGTGGATTGAGGAGTATGAACAAAGATCTGGAAACATAAGGGCTTGAAAACCATAGAATTAAATCCCCGCCTGCTGTTTTAAAACTACCCACGTACAGTTGAAAGCAAACATTGTCAAACCAGTTGTGGCCATCCATTGGTTGGCCCCACTCGAGTAGTTGATCTTTGTCTCTCCAAATTGAAGAAAAAGCCATTTTGTATCTTAAGTGATTGTATAAATATTTCTGTAGCTGAGTACTCTTTAAAACCAACGCTGTGTATCTACCATATGTACTTCCACGTCTGATAGTGACTGTAGTTGCATGTAAATCAAACCCAGCCATGGCCCATGGTTCATGGAATTTCCATCCACCACCACTTTTACTGAGAGTTCCTTTTGGTTTCTTTAGGGTAGCTGCTGTTTGTCAGTGGTATTTTCTGCACAGCACAAATAAAATGTCTTGAGGACATTAAAATAAGTGTTTTAGGGAGGAACTCCACACAGCTTTTTCCCCAGTATGTCTTCAGCAGAGGTGGAGCAAGGGGAAACTCTGCCCGGGGCGCGCACACCCTGGGTCCCTGCCACGGCACCACCCACCCCACCCAACCACGCCCCAGAATGCACCCACCATGCCCCCTCTACGGCTTGGCCATGCCCCTTCCATGGCCTCTCCATGGCCTGGCCATGCCTCTGACATGGCTCTGTCCAGGGCATTGCACCCTACCCCGCCCGGTTGGTGCTATGCCTCAGGTCTTCAGGACATTTTATTTCAGCTCAACCTGAAGTATTTAGAAAACCCTAAACTAGCCCTAAACTAGTCATTGTCACCCCCCTTTCCCCTTGCCTGTGCAGAATAAGAAAGCATTTTTTCTCATCCGACATATAAGCTTTCTACTTTCATTTCCCCCGTCTGCCATTTTCTGCTGCTTGACTCCTCTGTGCAGCCTGCCACTGGCTGAAGATCCCCTGGGACATTTGCTCTTCAGGCACTGCAGTTACCCACCTTTTAAGTCAATAAAGTACATGATTTAACTCAGCTTTTCCTGCCAATTTCAGCAACGTGTCAGTTTCCTGGGTTAAATTTTTCTTCCGATGACATGTCTTGAAGCTATGACGACTCAAAATGAGAATCGGCATGGATTCTCATTTCGAGTCATCATTTGTTTGAGTGTGCATTTTAGCATGAGAATGTAAGATAAAGGAACAGTCATCACATAGCTCTCCAAGAGCTCAAACTGATTTTGAGCATTGGGAGGAGGCATGGCTTAGGTGGGTCATGGCTCAGTGGCAAAATACCTGCATGGCATGTAAAAGTTCCCAAGTTCATTACCTGACATCTCAAAAGTATCACGTGATGAATACAAAAAACCTCTGTCTGAGATCCCAGGCAGTTGCTGCCAATCTGAATAAATAGTGACCTGGAAGGACCAGACCTGTGGCCTGATTCAGTATAGCACAGCTTCACATGTTCTCCTGCTTGGTTCCTGCTTGTGCATAGACCAGGCATGGCCATTTGCTCCCCACCCAACCTCGCTAAAAGGCAGAACAGCTTTCAGTCATTGGAGAGATACGATGCCACAAATGTCTATAATTTATTCAGAATTGTTGCAGTCATGCTTTGAAAGCATTTATCACTTGAAAGAGAAGATGGCAACAGACTTGCTTTTGATAAAGGCATGTGGTTGCTGCCAATGCTGCTACTAGATAAATCATAGCATAACAAATGGTGAGATAAAGACATCGTTTTTTGAGCACGAGAAACAGTGTGTTCTGTTTTGAAACCTCTCTGTTTTATCCCACTGATTGATATGCTGCGTGTCATACCTAATCTGGCGTGATGGATGTTGGTGCAGTGATGCTAGAACTATTCAATAGGCCCATTTTGTATATGGATGTTGAATTCAGCACCACAAACTTTCAGTGTGATATTTGTTAGAGATGTGCACAGAAAATTTAATCAGGTTAAGTTTTGGTTCCCCCATTTATTGCAGCTTTTTAATCTGTTTGGACTCTATTTGTATTGATTTCCTTTCATTAGTTTCAAGGGAGATCACATTTCTATTTGTAACTTTTTATATCTGTTACACATCTAAACTGGATAAATATCTTGGGGCTTGTACTCTCCCAACCAAGGAATCCTTTCTGCCAAATTTCAGACCCAAAACAACTGTTCCTTTTTTACAGGAAATTACAATTCTTTGCAAGATAGTAGGCACAAGGAGGCATCAGTTGGCATGCATGCGTTTTTTCCCCTTTCTTTGGATATTTGAATATTGGAGACTATAAGCATAGTGTTTGCCTCTCTTGTCCCATGAAGGGATTGTCTATTGTGGCCAGGAGGAAGACAAGCTTTGGCTGCCATCCTCACCCTTAGACTCTGTGACTCTGCCTGCTTGCCAGCAGGTACATGCAAAGCTTTACTGCCACCTAGCAGGGGCTCTTGGGTTTTCAATTTTCTGGCTGGGACTGAAGATCTGGAGAAAATGCCTGCTTTGAAGGGTTACCATATTGCTTTATATCCTGATGAAGTTTCTCTCATATCCAAACTACACTCTGCATAGAGTCCACCTCCAAATGTCCAAGTATTTCCCAAGAGTGATTTGGCAACTTTAGGCTCTCTAGATCACAAAACAACTCACACAATCAGAACTTTTGTTTGTATAGAAGCCTTCCCAAAGCCACTCAGACAGTAAAATGTTTTGTGGAAAATGGAAACAGTATACACTACATCTGCAGCTGGAGATATCCCATTCAGAGGCAACATTAGCAAATTGTTATTTTAATCATGTCCCTGTCAGCTTGCTGAGTTCTTTCCCCTTGTGGCCCCTTAGTTTGCCCAGTAAACTAAAACCAGATAGTGAGACCATATAATCTCTCTTAAATATGAACATTTCAAACTGTTATTAAATGTTTTAATAAAACTATGACAGGAGGATTAGTTGTACAAACTGTTGAGGTCTGATCATAATTTGGGGAATATGTTGATCAACTATTAGCTAAATAAATGCCTCTAGTGCAGTGGTGGTGAACCTTTGGCACTCCAGATGTTATGGACTACAATTCCCATCATCCTCTACAATTGGCCATGCTGGCAGGGGCTGATGGGAATTGTAGTCCATAACATCTGGAGTGCCAAAGGTTCGCCACCATGGCTCTAGTGTTTAGTCAGTCAAATGAAAACTACTATATACAAAGATGTCACTTTCTATGTTGTGCCAGTACTTCTGTGCTATCCTGTTATATAAAAGGCTAGCTGTGGTGGCAACGACTCACTTCCAGCCAATTGCTACACACACACAGCTTAGGGTGGGGCTTGCACAGAATGTGTGAAAAACAACATAAACAAAATAACAGAATGTGGGTGTTACCCTCTTGCATGCTCACTTTTCTCCCTCACTGCTGAATAATTAACAGTCACTATGTTGTCTGCAGCTGCCTGAGGAGGAGCAAGCTCAGGCATTGGCCACTATCTGCGGAAGGGTTGCAACTGTTGGCAGCTGCAACTGTGTCATTAAATGTTGCATGGCAAAACAGGTGTTTGGGAAGAGAATCAGGCATCCAGAAAGAGGAGAAAAAAGAGGAGGGAGCTGATGGCCAAAATGGAAAGGAAAGGGTCACCTCCCCCTTGGTGGCTGTCATTGTACCTTGCATGTTGATACATGTGCCCTAGAAGAGGAGGAGGACAAGGAGGGAGCTGGTGATGTGGGACCAAGGGGGAGCAAAGGCAAAGGCAGGAGGGGTTGGCCCCTTTGGTGGGTGCCATCAACCCACCAACCTTTTTCTAGAGCCCATTGTATTTGTTCGTAAAACAGACTTTACAGCTAGCATGTGTAATATTTATTCATCATTAAGGCTACATGAGGAGTGCTGAAGCCCCTCTTCCAAATGCTACCCCAAAAAGTTCTACAGGAAGATCTCTTGATAATGAAGCTGCTTGGACAGCGTGGTATAGCTCACATCTAATGTCAAACTATAGTTTGACTTTTTGTTCTTCAACCTCATGTTCATCTTCCTCATTCTTTTGTGTGCTTTTTTTCACTTTCTCCTCAGTAAACCAATGTTTCCTTGCAAAGTAGAACCGGAATATAATTTATAGTTCCAGGTCAACTATTATTGCCAACAATCATAGCTTGCCTTATCTTATTTGGGTGAAACAGACCCTGTAAGTCAAATCTGGAGATTCACAGTGCAGCCCTAAACAGAGTTACACAGAAGCATCAGTGGACCTAGAAGGTGTAACTCTGCTTGGGATTACACTGTCACTCACCAAGCAATGATGGTATCTTTTATTTCTGTTCCTTCCACAAGCCAGATAATACATTGAGTGCTGCTAAATGAATATGTTGTTATTATATTAGTAATTCAGACTGGAAACTTCAGGCTCCTTATCTGAACCTTTCCCTTTCTGTTCTCATTTTAACAAATCCATAGGCCATAAAATACTCAACACCTCAATGCCTATTTTGCCTCAGGTTTTTTTTTTCTTGAAGAGATCAGGCCCATTAAGAGAAGGTAGTAGGCAAGACACGGCATCTGGACTGCTGGTTGACATGGACAGCAAGGTTGTTGAGCAGCATCTGGCTGAACTGGATGAATACAGATTCCCCCAAGGCAGATGGAGTGCTCCCAAGTGACCAAGATTCCCCCAAGGCAGATGGAGTGCTCTCGATGACTGATCATTTTCCGTGATCAGAAAATGAGGTCATCTTGCAAGACAAACCTTTGCCAAGCAAACAGGCTTCTGTAAGACAGAGGAATGTAGATTGTTCAATGTGTGCTTGTGTAGTTCTCAAGATTTCACTAGTAATGAACTGTGACTATGTAACCTCAGCTTGTGGGTTCTGTGGGGCAGTACTTGGAATGAGTTGCAACAACAATTTTTAAACAACAAAATGGTTTACTTTTCTTTACAATTAACACTTTTAAAACATCAACATTTAACGTTACAATTCAAGGTCCTGTTCAGGTTGCATTTCAAGTCCTTCTATTAACAGTCTACTGATATTGCCAAGTCCAATTCTTCTTTGCAAGTGGGTTGGCTGGCTCCTGAAGACTCCAAGGGCTTGATGAACAGGTTGCAACATGATGAAGGTCTCCAGGAGAACTCTCACCCATTACAACCACAAAAGAAAACCCTGAAACAATAAACTCCAACATTTACAACATAGCAAAAACAACAACTACCTTCCCAGTAGTTCCCAAACAATAGAGTTGCAATTACCTTAACAAGGTGTTAAGGGCTTATAGAAATCAAGGTCCGAGTCTGGTACCCTTGTCTTCTGCAAAGAGCTCTTTCAGCCTTTCTGCTGCTCTGAGTCTCCACCCCCTTACTGGGTCAACCCATTCTGGGCCAACCCATTCTGGGCATGGGGGTTACAACTACAGTGCACATTACCTACTTAAAATTTCCCTATGGACTTTATAGGTTTTGGAATTTATGAATGACATTATTTGGATTCGTTTGAAATCCCAACAGTGGATTTGTGCTAATCATTTTTTTCTCTCTCCTCTTCTCATAGATTACGATCTTTGGTCAAGCAGCTAGAGAGAGGAGAAGCTTCTGTTGTTGACTTGAAAAAGAACTTGGAATATGCAGCTACCGTACTTGAATCTGTATACATTGATGAAACCAGGTGAGTTGATCGATTCAGAGTTGATGCTATGATTTAGCAAGGGGTTTTTTTTGCTTGTTGTACCAACAATGGCAAACATTGGTTAGAAGAGGGATTTTTCCTGGCTTCTGGGAACGAGGGATTAGTCCCAAGGTGAGTGTTGATTTGCTGCTAATATTTAATCTGGTTTTGATGTTTTGTGGGAATATGTTTGATGTATAGTGGCCATGCCCTCATCCCCCAAGCCTTCGAGATGGGACAGACAGATCAAGAGGCTGAATGCCAGTCATCTGCTTTCAGTGATGGTTCATTTACTTTGAGAACAAAAAAAAAAGTGCCTTGAAAATTACCATATATAGAATCCTGTAGTTATCCATCAAATTGCCCTACATGGAATCCTGTAATTATCCCATTGCGTTGAGAAAGTGTGCTAACAAAGTCAGAAGGCAAAACTGGGACCTTGGTGCATGGCAGACTTTAATGTTGAATAATTTTGGAGAGATAATGTGCTCTTTCATTGTTCTTACTCTCAACAAGTGAGTTACTTTGCAATCTGGTGATACTGCTGTTGTCCAATAAAATAACGGAGGCCCTTTCCGGGCCGACGTGGCCATTTACATGCTCTAGGGGACGACATAAAACGCGGTTCGCAAGGCGAACGGTCCGGGGGGGTCGGCTGCCGTATACGTCACCGACGCCACTCCCCCCCCCCCAGCATGGCCATGCGGAAGCGGCCAGAGTGTCCACAGTGTGTTTCATTAAATTTACAAAAACAAAACAAAAAACAACTGACAGATTTAACTAGTGTTTTTTTGCGTGTGTGACAGTTGTAAACAATATCACAGAAGAAATGCCATCTCTTAGGAAATCTTTATTTACTTTTCTCTCCAAATCCTCCTACAGGCGTCTGTTGGATACGGAAGATGAGCTCAGTGATATCCAATCTGATTCTGTGCCCTCGGAGGTACGGGACTGGCTGGCGTCCACCTTCACACGGCAGATGGGGATGATGCTCAGAAGAACGGAGGAGAAGCCCAGGTTCCGAAGCATTGTCCATGCAGTGCAAGCTGGGATATTTGTGGAGAGGTAAAGGGGACTTAAGTGTCCTGCACCAAAGGGTAGTCAAGCATCAAAGATGGTGCTGATATTGACTGGAAAAGACATGACATTTTTTAAAATAAAAAAGCTAAATCAAGAATGGCAACCTAAGACAAATTATATGGAAATGGTGATCCACAAATTAAAAATACACTAGAGGGAACCATTAGGAAAATTCAACCCCAGTCTCATAATTTTGGTTTATAACTATTTTGTTTTATTTTTGGTTTATAACGAAGTCACAGGTTAAACAGACAAATTGCACCTGCTCATAATATGGGCTTTTCACTATTTGTGATTTTTAGTTCAGATAGATAACTATTCACTGTTAAATAAATAAATATGTACATTGTATAAATATAATTTCAATTAATTATTATTGTTATTGTTATTGCACTTATAAACTGCTATCCCTACTAGACAGGCTCTGAACAGTGAGCATTAATACAACTAAGTTAAATTAAAATAAATACAGTAGTATAATTTCTCATATGAATTTGCCTGTCCAGATACACACCAGTGAGGGTTGGAATGGCAGTAATAAGCCTAATACCCAAACAGCTTAAAAAAAGAGAGAGAGAGGGGTGTCTAACGCTGAAGTGCCTTGTGTTTTAAAAAATGATAGCGATAAACCATCTCATGATACACAAAATAATTTTAGTTTTACCAAGTATATGTGCCAAAAATGCAATAGATCGCAATACAGTGTAATGTAAGACTGTTGAATGTATATGTAGCAGGCTTTTGAAGACGCCAAATCTCAATATATTCAAAGTTCCTACTCTTGAAAAAGAAATTGCAATCAATATGGACAATATTCTGGACTTTCATGAAACATTGAGGCTTACAAGGATGTGTTGAGAAGTTTGAGTATAAGTTCCTTTATGCTGCTGTATTTATTTTATTTTAATTTATTTTAGTTGCATTACTGTTCACTGCTCTGAGCCTGTCTGATAGGGAGAACTGTTTATAAGTCAAATAAAATAATAATTAAAAAATAATTGATTGCAATTATATTGTCCTTTCAACTTAGGTACCTACTTATGGGTCATAAATAAATACTCATAATATTTAGCACTAAGCTGGTGATGGAGGGGTGATTGGGTGGCCCATTCCAGACAGCACAAAACAAACGGCTGGGGGAACGACTTAAAAAGAGGTAACTTCTTAATTTTACTCCACACATCCAAAATAAGACATCCTCTTCCTGCAATTCTGGCAATATATACCGTATATACTTGCGTATAAGCTGAATTTTTCAGCCTTTTTTTAGGTTGAAAAATGCCCCCCTCGGCTTATATGCGCCCCCCCACACACACACACACACCACGTGGAGCCCAATGCTGCATTGCCCTTTTAAGAAAACCATAGAACAGGCTGCCCCGATTGGCAGCTTCCCTGTAGGCTTAGAGCCTGCAAGAAAGAAAGCCGGCAGCTTCCCTGAAACTTACGCCTTAAACTTAGATCCTGCAAAAAAGAAAGCGTGAGTTAGAGAGGGGGACGAGGCATTCTCTGCTTCGCTTTCTCCTGCCTTCAGCCACTTTCTCTCTCCCCAGACCCGTGCGTGCCCGCCTCGCCCCTCCTTAAAAAGCCTCCCAAAGGCCTCTGGGGCGCTCCTTTCCTCCAACTGTGGCTCCTTTGCCAGCTCAGCCCTTCCTCCTGATGGATCTTTCCCACCCTCGGCTTATACACGAGTCAATAAAATGTCCCAGTTTTTTTAGGTAAAAATGGGTGCCTCGGCTTATATGCGGGTCGGCTTATACGCGAGTTTATACTGTAGTTTTCCTTTTAAAAAAATTCAGAGGAGCTGTATTCATAGCCATGCAGACACGCATTCAAGAATCTTATCCACTCAGAGGACTATTCTACTGGCCGCTGAGAAGCATTGGATAGACCTGCTCTCCACAGACTGCCTTAGTTTTTTCTTACTTTTTTGGGGTCCTCAGGTTGTGTTATTTGTGCTGTGCGGAATGGACCAGTTTGCTTTTTAAGCACAAGATCAAATCTTCTATGATTTCCCGACAAGAAAAACTGCATGGTGGGAATCCTGCTGTGACCAACTAGTAAAGAAAAGCTGTGATGGTTGGCAGGATGGGCCTGCAGAATCTACCTCACATGTACAAAGAAAAAATTTTAAAGGTTCATTAATTCATTTTATCTTGGCAGGATGTACAGGCGAACATCCAATATGGTTGGACTTAGCTACCCACCAGCAGTGATTGGAGTGCTAAAGGTAAGGATTGGTCTCTCTGAGTTCTGAAAGGGCACTGGAACTCTGCCTTTCATTTTCTCCCAAGCTTATTTGAAGTCACACAGGGCCTGCATCAGCATCCCCCAGCGTGAGGCAATCTCTGGGGCTTACTGCTATTACTGCTGCTGTCCTACCAATTGGTGAGCCCTTCCCATACTCACTTATGAACCTTCCCACCACCTATGCTCTCAACTGCATGAGCTGATCAGTCCCACAAGGGGAAGGGTGTATGAGAGTGGTGCTTGATTTTTGTGGTCCCAGCCAGATGCAGTACCTAGCCCCATCATGTAAAGATCTGGTGCATGTGACTTGGAATATAGGCAGTAGGAGGGCTTGCAAGCAAGTGAGAAGATGGGGAAGGATGTGTAGATGAGCTGTAAGGGAAATGCTGCCAGGTGAGCAAGCAGGATTGGGGGGAGGGGGTTGGCAGGAGAGGGAGTCCTGAGCACTCACGGCCTGAGGCTCCCCCAGAACCAGTTGCCAAGTCTAAAATCTGAGACACTTTAGCTGTTCTCTACAGCTTAAATAAAGGGGATAACAGCATTCTGCCAAAGGTAAACAGTGGAAAATGGAGAACTGAACAACATCCAGGACTGTGAATACTACCTGAGTATTGTGGTGCTACACTAACATGAGTGCAACAGTGCACTATTGTATCTTGACAGGAGCAGCAGTGGCATAGTGGTTAAGAGCAGGTGCATTCTAATCTGGAGGAACCGGGTTTGATTCCCTGCTCTGCCGCTTGAGCTGTGGAGGCTTATCTGAGGAATTCAGATTAGCCTCTGCACTCCCACAAATGCCAGCTGGGTGACCTTGGGCTAGTCACAGCTTCTTCTGAGCTCTCTCAGCCCCACCCACCTGACAGGGTGTTTGTTGTGAGGGGGGAAGGGCAAGGAGATTGTAAGCTCCTTTGAGTCTCCTACAGGAGAGAAAGGGGGGATATAAATCCAAACTCTTCTCTTCTTCTTCTATTTTAATACTCCAATGTGTTTGTAGGCAACTTACTTGAAATGGCTGCCCTGGAGCTGATTCTGCTGCCTATCTACAGAGGCATTACAACTTGAATGTCTTCGCTCCATAGTAGATCACTAGAGTAGATACCAGCCTCGGATCTCTGAGGGTGCTGGAGTTTCTGACAGTTGCAGCTCATGAGGAGTTTTTGCTTTGGCATTCCAAGCTCCAGTTAAGTTCTGGTGTTAAGTGCCTGGCATTTTCAGTAGATTTTAGTCTTAGTAGACAAGTAATGTTTTCAAACGGTGTCTGTGGAATTGCTTGTGCTGGAGCCAAATCAACCATAGATTTGTTTGCATGAGAATCAGACATCTTTAGTACCCTATTAGAATGCCTTGGAGCATTTTGGAACTGTTCTGCAATAAAGGCTGCACATGCAGGGCGGCGGGAAGGGGAACACTCCAATTTAAGGCTTCAAATCTTTATTGCATTGTCAAGGAAATGCAACCTTGGTGTAGAAAACCATGCTTGTGGAAGGTAAATTAGCCAATAGTTGCTGAGAATTTTCAAAGAGGTTCTACTGGAACTTGCCTGGGAGTCAAGTGAAATAATAGCCTGCCCGGGGCTTGTTAAACAGCGCTGTGATCACAATGCATTGAAGTGCATAGAGCAGATCATATGGCAAATCATTTCCTAGAGCTGTACAGGCTTGCAGAAGAGGGTACGCTTAAATGGATGTGCCATCCTCAAGTGGTGTTCTGCCATGAACAAGGATTCAAATATTTGTTTCCCACTTTAAACCCATACGCCCTTAAATTAAGATTGTCTTTACAAGTCCCACTATCTATGTCCACAGTTGCAGAGGTGGGTGGCAACTAGGGATGGGGCTTTTTTGATGGTGACTGTGCTTTTGGAATGCCCTCCTTCATAAAGCTTGCCTGATGTATGTCAGAATGGTCCATTGAGTTCAAGCCAGTAAAATGCCACACATGGAGAAGAATTGTTCTGTTTGTTTTCCAATAGTCTTTCTGAACAGAACTGAGTAAAAGGGATGGAAGATGTGCTGTTCACTGTCTACTAAGGCCTCAGATTGCTTCCTTATGCTTGGGGCAGCTACTTTGCTCCTATGTTCAAGACCATCTTTCTGGACTAAATAAATATATGGAGAACCACTCTGTTTATCAGTTATATTGCATTTCTGGCAACCAAATGTAATAGATGGACTTTGCTCAGCAATTGTGCTTAGAGCTGCAAAATATGACGCAGTACACACATCAAGAACTATTCCTTTAATAAAAACCTACTGAATTGCAGGCAACCACCAGAATGAATAAACATGGCTGAGCAGTTTGGGAGAGTGTGACCTAGCGATAAGCTTGTTGTGCAACGAATGTAGCATATGTTGTGGAGTTCTAACTCATCATTTTAGTTGGTGAGGTGTCCTGCTGGCATCCAAAAGAATCTAATGCTCTTCCGCAGATTATTTTATCTTTTACCCTTGTTGGAAAAAACTGTTATTTTGAGGAAACAACCAGATAAAATTTCAGACCTACTCCTGTTTTCAGAAAGTTATTTTCAAGTCAGGCAATAGATGCAACTTGGTGTGTGTGTGTGTGTGTGTGTGTGTGTGTGTGTGTGTGTGCGTGCGTGCGTGTGTGTGTGTTTCATGACTGCTTAATGGAGTTTGCTTAGTCTGAAAACACATTTGCAAAAATTTCAGACAAATTGCACTTAGGATATTCTTATTATAATCAGATGTATAATGCATCAGTGCTGTTAAGCAAAATTGCTCTGTCAGTCTGATTTGCAACATAATTGAAAGACTTGTTTTCTTGCCACTGTATCATTTGTTACATTACTACATTTGAATTTTAGTTGATTAAAAATTGCAACAAAAAGTCACATAAAAATCATTTGGCATTATCGTAGTTATGTAAACAGAGAATACTGTACTGAGTGGTTACTTAATATACTTAATTACTATTTGACAGTTGATTATTGAATATCAAAAGAGATTGAACTTGCGATTTTAAAAAAATTACACTAGTTTAACTCGTTGTTCAGTTTGGCAACTATTGCCACGTGGTGTACTGTTTGTGTGCAAATTCCGGGGTGGGTAGGGGGTAGGGGGGTATTGTAGCAGGGGTCGCCTCCTGCAGCCAAAATAGCAAAAGAGTCTTATGGCACATTTAAAGGCTCAAAAATTTGTTTTTGTGCCCTATCCAAAGGTGTCTGGCAGCCGAGGACAGAGCCACTACACTGCCTCTTGAGGACTTTCAGGTGGTTGTGGAGAGGCAGCCAACACAAAGAAAACCCTGGCCACTTAGAAATCAGTCTATAGGGCTCAATAGAGTTATGCCACCTTTCTGATGTATATGCCACCTTCTGGGTGGCCTAGCTCCAAAGCCCTGGCTGCAGCATTCCTGGCTTTGAAGCCTGGGTGGAAGCTGATTAAAGTTAGCTCCACCCCTGGGAATACCCCAACGTGCCCCCCCCCACATGCTCGTGTCCTCTTGGATGCCAGCATAACTGTGTGGCAGTGCCTACTTTTGGGTGTTGCTGCCGCAGAGCTGTGGGGTGGCAGGATGCAGGTGCATATGCTTTCTCCAGCAGCAGGGGTGCCCCTTCTGCTGGCAGAGTGGGCAAATAGATCAGTGCGAGGTCACACCACTTGCAAAAGCTATTTCTGCCTCCCTCCTTTGGATTGGGCCCAGAGTCTAGTTTGTCAGTTGCATGAAGAGGTTTTATATGTAGTAGCCAATCACCAGAGGCAATTGTCTTGTTATCAAAGCAAACAGCCAGCATGGTGTAGTGTTTAAGAGCAGCGGGCTCTTATTTGGCGAACTGGATTTGTTTCCCTTCTCCTATACACGAAGCCTGCTTGGGTTAGTCACAGTCCTCTTCAAACTCTCTCAAGCTCTACTTACCTCACAAGGTGCGCATTGTGGGGAGAGGAAGGGAAAGAATTTGTAAGTTGCTTTGAGATTCCTTAGGGTTGAGAAGAGTGGAGTATAAATCCCAACTCTTCTCTCTCTCTCTTTCTAAAAAGAAAAGCTTGCTGGAAGAGCTTTGCTGATTTCCAAGATTTGAGGCGGTTTCCACATGGGCTGAAAGCAACAGCTTCAGCCCGGTAAAATACCGTTTTGGCAGGGAGCGAGTTTTCCTGCAAACGCTGGCTTCCATCCGCTGCCATGTGAATGGCAGCGGGTGGAAGCCAGCGTATTCCCCTCCCCTGCCCCAAATGCCTCCTTACCTCCTGCTGGCAGCCATCGCTCTGCTGTCGCTCCGAGGAGGCCAGGAGACATGCCCCCTGGCCTCCGTAGCTGCAGCCGTCACTCTGGCCATGGGGGTGTGTTCCCTGGGCTCCTCAGAGCGACAGCAGAGCGACGGCTGCCAGCAGAAGGTAAGGAGGCGTTTGGGGCCGGGGAGGGGAATACACAGCTGTGTGGAGCCTGCTCCAACAGCTGCGCATCCCATGGGGCCATTTGTGCGAACGGCCCCAGAGCCTGCATCAGCATGATTAATGCCGATGCAGGCTCTCTCCCTTGGCTGTGCAGAAACAGCCCGAGCTGATCTATGTGAAGTGGGTTATTTCTTTGAACTATTTCCCCACTTTTACACATATTTGTTCTTAACTAAAAGGCAGAGAAGCTACTTTTATGGGTTCAAAGCTGCTACTAATCCATTGACTCTTTGTCATGAGATTGTTATTCCTCATGCAGAACAGACAAATTTTTGCTGTGCCACTGTAGATGTAGATCTTTGGTCCATTCCACACAGCCTAAATAAGACCTCCTGGGGATACTAAAATTGGTGTCCTGGGAAGGCACAGTTGTTTTCCCAAGACATCCTCAGGACATCTTAATTTAATTCAAGGCATCTTTTTTGGAGAACACTTCAAAATGTAACTTTTCCCCTTAAGCCACTTGCAAGACGACTCCTGCCTGGCTATGCAGAATGCAGAGTTCAGGAGTTGTCCTATTTTTCCTGCCTGACCATTTTGCTCTCTAGTCAATTTCACCCTCATCTTGCACTGAACATTTTGTGTGCAGCTGAAGAAATTCTCTTCACCATCAGTGAGAAGTGTGCTTCTCAATGGGTAATAGACCCATCCTTCATGGTCTCAATGCTTTTCTATTTGAGTTCTCTTGAGTTGGCTAGGATTCTGTTATGCATGTCTGCATATCTTCAAAGATAGCTCCTCTGAAATAAAATGAAAATAGAGAAACCATATACTGCCAGAATTGGCAGGAACAACTGAATGCAACTGGGTACTTTTCAGGCACCCAGGATCAGAGCCTGCAGAGCAAACATCCTGGGGCAACCTTCAGCAAATGGCAGTAGGAAGAATCCCTTCAGCTGTACACAAAATATAGGCACAAGCTGAA
Organism: Sphaerodactylus townsendi; assembly: GCF_021028975.2. Classification (NCBI taxonomy): domain Eukaryota; kingdom Metazoa; phylum Chordata; class Lepidosauria; order Squamata; family Sphaerodactylidae; genus Sphaerodactylus; species Sphaerodactylus townsendi. The sequence goes on from NC_059435.1 coordinate 23,272,132, forward strand.
GGTGAAACTGATCAAAGAGTAAAATGGTTGAGTGGGAAACAGCTTCTTTCCTCCTCTGATGTCTTTGCTCTCTGAAAAGCACACCAGAAGCTGTCTCTTTTAAATATGTCCCCTGGACATCTTAGTTTGGATGTGCAGAGTGAAAAGAGGCAGTTACTCTTTTTAAGACATCCCACAGAGGTCTTTTTTGTGCTGCATGGAACAGACCATTGCTTCTGGAAATAAATATGTTGCTGTGTAGAAAATTGCTCAATCTGTGCTATGTGAGTATCCTTTACATATGAACAACTCATCATGTGGTGCACCTGCCACAAACAGTGTAAACTTACAAAACAGCATGAAATGTTTATACTCAAAAGCAAGTACTTCTGAATACTGTAGCTTGATAACATCAGAGGAAGGTTTTCTCCTTGTGTCTCCTGGGAGCAACTAGTTTCAGTTATGTTCTTAGTATTGTTTGGTATGTAGACAAAGAACATACCATCAAGTTGCAACAGATTCATAGTGGCCCTGTCTAGAACATCCATAGGGTGTGCTAGGCAGGAGATGAGCAGAAGTGGTCTACCATTGCCGCCTTCTCCATAGCACCTCCAGTCTTCCCTGATGGTCTCCCATCCAAGCACTGACCATGATCAACTCTACTTAGCTCTCAAGTTCTCATGAGTTTGGACTAAGCTGGGCTATCCAGGCTGCTCTAGAAGGTAGAAGCTAACTTTTATTGTTGGGTTTCACTTTTGCTTTGATGAAAAACTTGAAAAATTTGCTATTCATATGTATGGGATGTGTGCATGTCTGTCTGACATGCCTTGTTCTAGCACTGAACTAGTTTAGACATACAAAAGATCTTAGGAACAGGTCTGTTTGTATGAGAAATGATACAAGGATCTTACAGAGAATATAGAATGTAGTAAGGACAGTATTCAACCCACTAGCATACTTTATTCTGCACCTAAGTAACATTTCTTGAAATGGGAGAGAGAGAAATTTGCAACCGTTTCTAAGTATCAAATATTGATCCAGGACCTCTCTTTCTATCTGTTCTTTTTTCCAAATCTGGGCAGGATTCTGTGTTTTTTAGAAGATTAGTTGTTTAGAGTTATTGCAACTGATCATGAATGTTTGGAAAAGAACTAATTTAGTGTACTTTGCTGGTTAAAACTGCTGACATTCTAAGACACAGAACAGGCTCTGATAGAAACCGTTTTGGTCGCATTATATTGAATCATTCAGAAGCAAACAGTCCTTTACCTCTGACCAATTGCTTTTTCCTTGCAGCAACAGGAGAAGAAAAAAAGATACAAACTAATGCTTCCTTTTCCCTTTGCTTACAGAATGTAGACAAGTGGTCTTTTGATGTTTTTGCACTGAACGATGCTAGTGGGGACCATGCACTGAAATTCATTTTCTATGAATTGCTCACGCGCTATGATTTGATCAGCCGCTTCAAGGTCAGTAATCCTCCTGGTTCTCTGCTGTCTTGTTGCTTACTGAAAGAAGACAAATTGCTGAACTTGTGCCTTGGTTCCATCTGCATTCTTAACTGCCTTTACGCGGGGGGGGGGGGGGGGGGGGATCCAGGGGGTTCCGAAGGTTCTGTAGAACCTGTCGTTAAAATTTCCTTTTTCACTTTTTTAATACTTACAATATTTTTTATTAAGTATTAATATTTTAATACTTAAACTAAAAAAGTGATATTAAAAATATTTTAAAATACTTTTTAACAGTCATTATTTGAATCCCACCACCATTGGAACCTGTTGTTAAAATATTTGAATCCCACCACTGGCGGGGGGGGGGGGGAACGGACTTTAACACCTTTGTCTAGTGATTTAGTTAGAATGTTCTAGTTGTGGTGATAGACAGGAGTAAGACAGGCGGCCCCATCCAACAGGGCGGGCACCCGGCCGCGGTGCCACTGTCGTGCTGTCCTGCTTCTCTCAAGGAGACTTCCCAGTGGTGTGGGGAGATTTAAAATGCAAAACAAACTCCCCTCTGCTGGGAAACCCCCATTGGGCTTAATGGACTTTTTTGGTGGTGTAAGTCCTAAGCCTAAACTGCTGGGGTTACTGGAGCAGTAGCTGGGTGGGGTGCAGAAATGCTGGTGCTGTGTTCAGCACCTTGCTGGGGACGGCCATGGTGGCATGCAGGTGCAAAGCCAAGCCTTTATTGCCATAAACAGAACAACAACAACAAAACACAGCGAACAACAAGGCCTTGAAGGCCAAAAAAGGTAACCTCAGATACCTGCCAGTGTAAGTGCCTGGGGAGGGTGAACATGCTGGCAGAGGGCCACACTACTCCCTGAAGCCCTTTAGCTGAAGCCCTTTACTCCCTGAAGCCCTTGGGATGAGGCTCTTTGATATAGATGTGTGTCTTTAATTCCTGTGGGTATGAGCAAACTGAAGGAATTTCAATATATGAGGACGTTACCAAGCTGATTCTTCTAAAAATGCCACTTTTAAATGGAGAGGGACCCAAATTTGGACTCACCTGTGTAGTTGCTTGCTCCTTAGAAAGGTTAAAAATGACTTATTCATTGTTTCAGCAGCTTTACTTCCTCTGTTCTGTTTATATTTAGATTCCAATTTCTGCTCTAGTCTCCTTTGTTGAAGCTCTGGAGGTTGGCTACAGCAAACACAAAAATCCGTATCATAACCTAATGCATGCAGCCGATGTCACACAGACTGTTCATTACCTCCTTTTTAAGACGGGTGTAGTGGTAAGTAGACACATCACAATATGGACTGTTGTGGGTAGAGCCGACTGCGGGTGTTATGCTCAGCTCTGTGTAGTGTAGTGAGAATGTAGGCAGTGTTTCAAGGAACTTATCAGAAGTTCCAGGATTTGGGAGCACTGGAATGGAACTCTTCCATACAAGCTGTTCCCCTCTGCCTTAAACTGTATATTACAATGTGATGGTGAAATCTGTGTTAAGAATTTGACTTGTTCTCTGGAATTCAGAAAATACTGCTGGCCTTGTCAACAGTGTTTGGAAAGTGAGTAGCCAACTGACAGAAGGCATTTCCATTAGCAGAAGCAGAGTTTCTTGTCTCCTTTCTCAGCTAGCAGTGAGAACCCAGGACAGAAGAACCCACAAACACCTTGAGAGGAGAGTTGGAGGTTGTAAGAGAAAGGGTGAATTCACATTAGTCTGCTCCTCATTTAGCAGGAAGTTGCCATAGCATGCAAAACAATATATTTCATAGTACAAGAAAGACACCGAGTGTAAATGGTCTACATGCATTCATTTTCCCCTGCTGCCAGCAGGGATTTCTGTCACTGTTCTGCTGGTGGGTGAGGTGGTAGTGGTGAGAAATTAGGGGCATCGACAGCACCCAGCACACTGAGGTCACTCCCCAAGCACACTGAAGTGACTCAGCATGTTGCCAGTGGATATTGGCGTTTGGGCAAAACTGTTGTTAAACCATAAAGTTTTCCCCAAATGCCAGAGCCTCCCTAGCATCCCCTGGTGACATGCTAATGTCACTTCAAGAGCATGAGAAATGTCATCAGCACATACCGTGTTTCCCTGAAAATAAGACAGTGTCTTATATTAATTTTTGCTCCCAAAGATGCGCTATGTCTGATTTTCAGGGGATGTCTTATTTTTCTGTGTTCTGTTCGTCGGGCAAGCTTCCAAACAAAAACTTTGCTACGTCTTACTTTCAGGGGATGCCTTATATTTCACACTTCAGCAAAACCTCTACTACGTCTTATTTTCAGGGGATGTCTTATATTCGGGGAAACAGGGTATCTGGCAACATTGTTACATCACCAGCAAGGGCCCCTGCTACCAAGAAATCGTCTCAGCAGTTGCCAGACCCTATATGTCTTGTGCAAATGTTCCAAGAAATTCCCAACTTCTCACTCTGCACGCAGCCCTAGAAGTGCTGAATCTACCCCCACCCCCACCCCAAACTTTGGGGAAACAGTTCATTTTTTTGGTCCTTTTGGAAGAAACTTTTACCTAATTCCCCCATTTTTGGATTGGAGAAAAGGTGACCCCCCCCCTAAAGATGTAAGTGTTGTGGAGGAGCTCTTGTTCCAGAGTTGGTAACTTCAGCTGTGTGAAATTTACTTTGCTGTTAGTTAGCAGGACAGCCAAATTTGACTCATGATCAGAAATACCTTGGACATGAAGTCAGACAGTTCCCCCCACCCCCAATTTGGCTGAAATCAGGCCTTTTGTTAATGTAATAACTCTGAAGCTGTAGGCCACCTTAAGGGCAGCACTGCCTGTCTAAGGCCCAATTACAGGCCTCAGCTGCAGAAAATGTAATGAAAGCCATACCATTTCCTGAGAGCACTTCTAGAAAGATATTGGCAGTGCTGAGCAGAATTTTCGGTAAGCTGTAATAAAGCAAATCAGTGAAGCCCTAGCAAGGATTTGGGGAGACATACTCTATTATCACAGAAGGTGTTTTGGGTTTCATTTTACTGTTAAGGTCAGACTGGGATGTTGATCCTGGGTGTGAATGGGTGTTCCATAGCAGAAGGTCATAACTGAAAAGGCTGCAGACTTCCACAGAATTAAATATAAAGGAAATATAGCAATAATATTAGCAGGGTCTGTACCTCCGATTCAAAGCCAGGGTCTATACCTCTGACCCAGAGCCAGTGCATGCCCTGCTGAAAGAAGGCACATGATATTCTCCCTCTCTAAATCACTAGACTGTTTCTTCGCTGAAGGTGTCTAATTATGGAAGTACAGTGCCTCTCTAGGCAACTTGTCTTTGGGCTACACTGAAAAAAAAACCCCTATGCTTAGATGGCTGCTTAATAAGCAAATCACCTTTGTTATACACCATTCAAAACTGATAATAATCACAGAGGGAAATGAGACAGGGAATTATTATAGAATAAGAATAAAAATGTTCTTCATCTGCTCAGAGTGGGCACCTCTCAGACAGGCAGAGATATACGCTTAGGAAACACTAAATTAACCCTTTCTCTTCTTTCAGAAATAAAAAAAACATGGGCCGTTTCCGCACGGCCAGGAGGCGCCCCCACGCCGGCAGGAGTTCTGCCGGCGTGGGGGCGGGAGCCTGCTCGCACGCAAGCGTGCGAGCAGGCGAAGGGGAGGCCGGCAGGCGGCTCCGCACGGAGCCGCCTCTGCGCCCTCCCCCGCCCCACTCACGGTGTCCTCCTCGTCGCCTGCGGGGCGTCGCAGCCCCGCCCACGCTGCCCTCCGAGGAGGACACAGTGAGTAGGGCGGAGACGGGAGACAGCGTCTTCCCGGTGGCGCGGTTCGCACCGCGCCGCAGGGAAGACGCTCCCTCCCCAACAACACCCCTTTAAAGGGTTGTTGTTAAGGGCGGCTTGACGCCGCCCTGGGGGGAGGGAAGGGGAGTCAGGTCGCCGCTGCTGCGTTGCAGCAGCGGCGCCTGTGCGAACGGCGGCCTGGGGGCGCCTTTTTTGGCGCCCCCAGGCTGTCATAAATGGGCCGTGCAGAAACGGCCTTAGGCACTATAGGCTTCATAACTTTTAAAATGATGAAAAATGAAGTTTTTATTTACAAGAACAAAATAGTTTTGGCAAAGTATGAAATTTTAGGGAACACAAAGCAAGTAAGTTTTGATGTTAATAAAGACCAGCTAGCTGTTGATAGATCTCACTTCTTGTTTGGTTACAATTTAATTCAGTTCTCTAGCTTAGTTCCTTTCAGTTGTTCTAATCAGGCTGTTATATACTTAAGTAATTATAATTGCTTCATTTTTTCTCTTTGCTGCATTTCTCTCTGCTGTCTCAAGATACATTAACTTCATCTGAAATGTAGAAATGCATCTTAGTAGTTCTGTTTCATCTCTGTACAAACACATTTTTAAACTTCAATTCAAGTTGGTTAGGTGGATAATTAAATCTTCCCGCTCATGAAATACTTGCAAAAAATACTAACTCATGGTTGGATTCCATTTTTTTGTTCCCTTATTTTTGTTTGATGATTTCTTTCCTATCGATTATCTTTTGTACGTGTTAATCTTTGAATCCATTATCCTGTTCTAATGCAGGATTACTTTTCAGAAAAGGAACATTCTATCTATCTCTCCCCTCCCTTGCATGCCACCCCTCACTCCTCCCCTCCCTCTGCTAGGGTGGGTGGGCCATGTCCAGATGCCAGCCCCCCCTTACTCCCCTCCCTCCCCTCCCTCCCTTGCATGCCACCCCTCACTCTCTCCCCTTCCTCACTCCAGGGACGGAGATCATTTGAATGCTGAAAATTCCAAGTTCATTTTTCAGCATCTCCAGTTAAAAGAGTCTCTGCTGGTGAGGTTTTTCTGAGGCTTCTATCTGAGGCCTGAGCAGATCACAGTGAACCTGCTGGATCAATGACTTGATGCTATACGGCATACTATGTCTACATAACTTTTCTTGAATTGGAATAGTAGGAGATTGTCATGAAAAGGCATCGCAATGGAATGTATTTTGCTAACAGGGAATGCTTTCATTGCAAAACATAACTCCTCAAAATGTTTGTGAAAAATGATGAGTTTTCTGATTGCTCTTCATTCTCTGTTTCAGCACTGGTTAACCGAGCTGGAGATCTTTGCTATGATCTTTGCAGCTGCCATCCATGACTATGAGCACACTGGAACCACCAACAACTTCCATATTCAGACACGGTGAGACCATTAGGAATGATCAACAATGGAACGAAAAAGGGGTGGAGAAGGGAGCCTGTGGGATGAATTCAAAGTGTACGCATGGCTTTTTCCACAGAAAATCGAGGTCTTGCTTCTGACAGCTGAAGTTCAGCTCCCAAGTCTCATATTTAACCAATTAGCAATCTTTAATCTGATTTTAAAATCTGATTTTGACCATTTTGGATAAGTGAATCACTTTGAATTTAGTGAACTTTATTTAAGTATTTAATTAATCTGTTTACGTGCTGCATGTCTTGAAAAAAAGAGGGCTGTCTTAAATTCTCTTACAAGTTATTGTTATATACAGTAGCAATAAACCTTTTTCAGTACCATCTTCATTTCGGATAAATATGGTGTGTAGTCTTAACTATTACATATCAATTATCCCTTATAACAAAGTCTTCAGATACTTGGGGTAGAACTTGTCATTACAACATCCATGTGGCTGCCACCATTAATGTTCTGCCTTTCCCTGAACATTGCCAAGAAGAAAAGATGATCTAGAACATCAAGATTTCAATGCATGCATAACTTGCAGTGGTTAAGAATGGCAGACTCTAATCTGGAGAACTGGGTTTGATTCCCCTTTCCTCCACAAGAATGGCTGCCTCTTATCTGGTGAACTGGATTTCTTTCCCTGCTCCTTCACATGATGCCTGCTTGGTGACCTTGGGCTAATCGTAGTTCTCTCCGAACTCTGTCAGCCCCACCTACTTCACAAGATGTCTGTTGTGGGGAGAGGAAGGAAAGGAGTTTGTAAGCCACCTTGAGTCTTCTTACAGGCGAGAAAAGCAGAGTGTGAATCCAAACTCCTCCTCCTCCTTGGTTTAGATGTTACAAAGCAGAATTTTAAAACAATATATGTAGCTGTTGTTTCTGGTGGCATGGTATGTCACAGTATCTTATTCTGGCCTTAAGTTGGACATGAATCCATTTTTAGAAATTTTCCATAGGAACGGTTTAGATTAGGCTGTTCCCAGATAACAAGATTGGAAAAGTTGACTATTTTAGATTTCTTTTGTTACGAAGAGGGTGTTGTTAACCAAAGCTTATGGTTCCTTCTAAGCATGAAAAAAAAACCTGAGTGTGTGGGACCAATCCTAAGCCAGTTTTCTCAAACCCAAGCTCCATTTTATTCAGTAGAGGGAGCGGGAGAGAGTGCATAAGTATTGGTATGGGTGCAAAGGCAGTTGAAACACTGCCTGGTGCGACTGAAGCCCCCCAAAGCATTTTCACATGATGGCTTGAAAAAGTTACCCCCTGTTATGTGAAAAACTGCCATCTTTCCACATGGGCCGATTAACATTTGATCAGACCCACAGAGTGACTGACAGGCTGATTACAGATATGGGGAATGCCCTCCTTCACACAACAATGAAGAGGGTAGAAATTGACAGTTGGGCAGATTATTTTATAATATTTTTTACTGCCAAGCTAATTCATAATGAATCTTGAATGTGAAAGTTCTTTCTGGGGTGGGAGGAAAACAGCATCCATGTATACTTAAATGGAGTCTTTCAATGTATAGGTCAGATACAGCCATTCTTTATAATGACCGGTCTGTGCTGGAAAACCACCACCTTAGCGCAGCTTTTCGCCTTTTGCAAGATGATGAAGAAATGAACATTTTGTCTAACCTCTCCAAGGATGATTGGAGGTAAGAGTCCCTTCCGGCACCTATCAGCATGATTATTGCAAGTGTACCCCCCCCCCCCCACAATCAACTGATCAGTGACAGGGTCCTTGGTGTTCAGAGGATCAGAATGCTGGCAGGTAACTGAAGGCACAAGTAGTGTTCAAAATGTGCTAAAGGCTATCAGCGATAGCCACAATTATTTTAAAAATTAAGTTGTTGTAGATGGCCATAAACAGTTCAAGTACCACAGTTGTATCTACATAGTGCTGTCAGCTGGTCTAATCATTAGAGTTCACAGAACAACTGGGCTATAACAATGGAGTGTGGAAAAACCAAGGTAATTAATACTAGCAAACACTCACACTTCAAGCTACAATGCAGTAATGTAAAGTGCATGCATGTGCAATTTTAATCAAGTAAAAGTGCATGTCTATCCAACTAAAGTGCATATAACAGTAACATAACTGCATATGGGAAACACATAAGCAGTCCACATATACTCAGTCTGCAATCAAAGCAACCGTTCTGTACAGTGCTGAGCAAGATTCCAAGTACATAAGTCTCAAGTCCAAATAGTTCCATGACGGGTTTCCAGGTCTACTCCCATTTTGTGGTCTATACTTCACCAGTATATATCTATGTGCTTGCCAATTAAGGGTAAATATATTTCCAGAGCTATAGTATAAATTAAACATAAGCATTATACGTAATATTAATAAATGGTTGTTATAAAATTCATTCAATAATAGTTGTTAAATGGTTGTTATAAAATTCATTCAATAATAAATACATTAAGATATTGTTCCTTCTGTAGGTAAAATGTATCAAAATATTTAGAACAATATATATTGTTTAAAATTTCTAATTAATTAATTACAACATACAATATGCATAATCAAAAGTTAATGCTTACTTTGTGAGAAAAGGATGTCAGCTGTTTAGGATCAGGGAGAAAGATAGTATAGAAATGATATAAATGGAAAAACATACTACAGATTAGTGCAATTTGCATTGGACAGCTAAGCAAAAAGTTTCACATGGAATATCTGTAACTTGTGCCAGAGCTGGATAAATATTAGAAATAGTCAGATGCAAAACAATTTTGGAAGGTTTGCTCAACCAAGTCCTCAGAGAGTTGTTGTGGGTTAAAAATGAAGGAGTAGTGAACAATGTTAATCCTTTGATCCCCAAAGGAGAAGAAAGATGGGCTATAAATGAAATAAATAAAATAAATACCTTGTGGATGGCACAGAAGAAGAAGCAGAATCTGAGATTGGAACTGCTACATCGGAAAAAGCTGGATCTGCATCAGTAGTAGAACTAACAAGTTATTGGGATGTTGTGTGGTTTATGGGCTGTATCCTCTGAAGATGCCAGCCACAGATGCAGGCAAAATGGCAATGCTACTGGAACACGGCCATACAACCCGGAAACCGCACGACATCCCAGTGATTCCGGCCATGAAAGCCTTCGACAATAGCAAGTTATTCACACACACAAATTATTCAACTCATCATTTCAAAGTGTTATTGCTCCTAATTTTTTCGGCTAAATTCAAGCTCAGTAGCATCTTAGATGCCAACAAGAGCTTTCGGATGTAAGTCTGGGTATAAGATTTTGAGAGTCAAAATTCCTTTAATCAGATCTGGACGTGAATCTACCTATTCTGCCACAGACCAACATATTCCACTGCAGGCCAACACAGACCAACTCTGAAACTAATTCTGTTAAGCAACATTTCAAATCCATTATTAATATGGAATACAGAATACAACAAGAGCATTGGATAAACTTAGACTTAAAATTTACATAACACAGAGATATATGCACAAATAAGTCCCTTAAGCATTCTAAAATGTCAACACATGAAATTTAGCCTAGCAAGGTGTGATGGATTTTGCAGTTGGTGCTGAGACCCATGAATTTTCATCCGAGATTAGCATTTGGGCCAGCACCAAATCAGATTGGCCAGCGAGCCTATTAAACAGAGGAAAAATAAATCTGAGAGGAGCTCTAAGGGAGCAGAGCAGAAAAATGGTGGTCCAAGCACGGAATAGTTTGAGAGGAGCTGGAATATAATGGTTATATTCAGGAGCTTTTTGACATACGTTCAGGAGCTTTTTGACATATGTTTAGCTCTGAATGTGTCTCTCAAAATGCTCTGCCTGTGACTTTTGAGCCCAGTTTCTGGCTTTCCAGAAAACTCTGCGGTGGCTGCTGTTGAAATCTGAACGCCAGGAGAGATGGATACTTATCCTCATCCAACACTGCTCTTCTTATGAACTGACATTCTAATATTGCCAGAAGATGTTCTTGTCTCTATTGGATTTTGGATTTTGTAAAACTGTGGTAGCTGCATGAAACTCCATTCAAAATGTGTTTCATACTTTTATTCATGATTGTATTTGAAATTCTATTAATTCAGTTCAACTGATTGAGCTTGGCTGCTGCATTTTGAACTGACTGATGTTTCTGGACAGTTTTCCAAGGCAGCCCCGTGTTCCATGCAGTTTGATTAAATGAAACATAGCAGAAAAACTGTAGTGGCAAATGCAAGATTGAAAAGATGTCTAGGAAACGTTGTTTGGTATATATTTGGAAAATAAATTTAATCTCTATCACAGCTACAGTCAGTTAGGGACAAGTGAACATTCCCCATTCTGCTTTGCTTTAGATTTGTTTGAAGTTTTGTCAACTATTTTGATCCCCTATCATTGATAGCCAGTACTACACAGTGGTTGAGGTATAGGACTAGGACCATGAGTTCTAGTCCTTATACTGCTGTTCTAGTCCTTATACTGATGTGAACATCACTGGCAGTGCAATGCTATGCAGAGTTACACCATTTTATGGGGTTTAGAAAGGTGTAACTCTGTTTAGAGTTGCACTATGTATGACTCTGGATCAGGGGTAGGGAACCTGCGGCTCTCCAGATGTTCAGGAAGTACAATTCCCATCAGCCCCTACCAGCATGGCCAAATACATTCTTTGCTTTTTGCTGTCCATTTTTTTGTAACGTGTACACTTTTTTTTAATATGGAATTTATACATTCAACAAATGTCATTTATACCTATGTGTATAATACGTATCTGTATAATGTTGATTTATTGATGCACAAATAACCCTGAAAAATTCTTTAAAAGGGAAAACTTTGTGGGAGAAATGAAAGTGTCCTGAAAATACAATATCCTGGGTTTCACTTGTACAAGGCAGAGGTATACTCAAAAGAAAGTTTCTTAAGAGTCCCTAAATATTGAAATGGGGCTCAGTTTCGACATGGAGGCAGGACAAAATTGTTTCCCCAAATATGGTCCTCATTGTGTAGAGAGTTAGCATTCATTGTATCATCTGCTGGGGCCAGTGGATTGGGAGTGGGAGCCACCAGAATCATTAATGATTGCCAGGGGTACTATTGGAATATGTTTCGGCCTCTCTGGAATCACTTTGGTACTGGAACATCACGTTTCGTGGAAGACAGAACATTCCGATGCCATTTTCTGAGAAGCAGCAGGCTATCTCTCTGGAAGCAAGGCAACATCAGCTAACTCAATTGCTCATTCCAGGTCTGCTACTTGTGACCGATACGCCTCCGTGCTCTTAAGCCCTTCTAAAAAAACGATAATGTGAAGTGCTCAATGACGCACATTGGAGTGTAGAGTGAGAATGTCATAAGTAATCTGGAGATAGACGGACCAAAAAAAAGTGTATTTCTTACATGTTTCTGACCCTTTCTCTCCCCCTCCCCCCCCTTGATTTAATCTCTAACCCAAAAGGGAATTCAGGACTCTGGTGATTGAGATGGTGCTGGCGACAGATATGTCCTGTCACTTCCAGCAAATCAAAGCCATGAAGAATGCATTGCAGCAGCCAGAAGGGTGAGTCACCTTGTGACACTGTGCAGCGCAGGGCTGGATTACAGCTGGTACTTTGCCACTTCATTAAACAAGCTGCAAAAAATATCTCTCTTGGGGAGGGACCCAGCATTTCTCACGTCTGTGCCTATTTCTGTTCATATTGATTGAATCCACACATATACTCATAAATACACACATACTTGCTCCAGAGGAGCAAAGTGTCCAAAACAGTGTAGCATAGATGAAAAGAAACCGAATCATAGCAACTTGATTAGATCAAGGATTTTATTGCTCCACTGAACGTGAGGCCAAAGCAGGAACACTTTCTCCCCCATCATATGACCAGCATTCTATGAACTTTGTTTATATGACAAGGAGGTAACATTAAAGGCATCACAAATGTTCCCTCCTAGTGCTGAAAGACAGCTTTTAGCTTCAGATTAGATAGCACTGGGGTAGAAGAGAAAGAAAGGGGCTGTTTCCTTTCTTTCAAGAATGCATCTGCTACATTATTCCCGCTTAGTAGTTGCAAATCATTCTTGGGAGACCTGGGGGCCTCCGTTAAGAAACAGGAGTTCCATCTACAACTCCATAAGGAGAAGCAACATTTGAGCTGGTAGCCCCCTGTTCAAGCACCAGGTCATCACCAACCCATGGGATGATATTTACTAGACAGACACTGGCTTTTTCTCCACAGAACATTTAAAACATTTTGCAAACATTTTGAGGGTGTTTTTTTTGTCTGCATAGCATGGAAAAATAAAGTGTTTCAGGTGAAAATGTTTTTTTCTTTTTTAAAAAAATATCATTGTATCTTTAAAGTTGTGGAGACTTGAAATCTGTGCAGTCTTGCTGATTCTCATATTGTGTCTACGAAGCTTTGAAGATACCCCACAGAAAAAAAATTTTAATGGAAAAATGACATGTTTGCATAATTGGCAAGCAATACTGAGCTTATTACTGCAAATCCATGCTCTATGAAGAGAGACTTGGGGAGCTGGGTACGTTTAGTTTGGCAAAAAGAATGTTAAGGGGTGACATGATAGCCATGTTTAAATATTTGGAGGGATGTCGTGTTGAAGAAGGAGCAAGCTTGTTTTCTGCTGCTCCAGATACTAGAACAAGGAGTAATGGATTCAAGGTGCTGGAAAAGAGATTTCATCTAAACATTAGGAGGAACTTCCTGTCAGGGCTGTTCAACAGTGGAATACACTTCCTTGAAGTGTAGTGGAGACTCCTTCTTTGGAGGTTGTTAAACAGAGGCTGGATGGCCATCTGTCAGGAGTGGTTTGATTGTCTGTTCTGGCATGGCAGGGGATTGGACTTGATGGCCCTTGTGGTCTCTTCCAACTCTATAATTCTCAGATTCATTTGAAGCTACTTGTCTTCTCTGCCTACTGTTTCTGTACCAGCCATGATGCACATAATAACTTGGCAGAATGGGCTGCACTGGCTCTTTGTTCTGTTCTGGAATTCAACCATCTTGGCCCAGATCCCAAGTTGCTAAATGAGACTCTGAAGATGTGTTTACTTCTCTGATCTTATTCCACTTCCACTTATTCCTACTTCCCCTCCCCCCAATAAGATTCATTTTCCACAATTACCACAGCATTTTAGAGAGAGATCTGGTTTAAATCACTATACTTGGTGTTTGTCTCCATTTTTGTCTCCTAAAATGAGAGCCAGGGTCGTGTAGTGGTTAAGAGCAGGTGGATTCTAATCTGGAGAACCGGGTTTGATCCCCACTCCTCCACCTGAGTGGCAGAGGCTTATCTGGTGAACCAGATGTGTTTCCACACTCCTACATTCCTGCTGGGTAACCTTGGGCTAGTCACAGTTCTGAAGAACTCTAAGCCCGACCTATCTTACAAGGTGTCTGTTGTGGGATGAAGAAGGGAAAGGAGCTTGTAAGCCACCTCGAGTCTCTTTACAGAAGAGGAAGGTGGGGCATAAATCCAAAACCTTCTTCTCTTTAAAAACTCTTTTTTTTATTCTCAGATCAGATTCAGATATAGGGGAAACAGGAGGAACCATAAATACTCTTGCTCATTCTGATTTTCTGTTTCTCATTCGAATAGTGATTTCACATATTCCCTTAGCTGAAGTTGTATGAGCATTTGCACATTGGACCTGCTGTCCCTCCCGCCTCTATCACCATCACACCGAAAATCATGTTCATGTTCACTGAAAATCACACAGCATGAATCCTTTTTATGGCCAACCATTTTTTCAGTCATCCACCTCAGAGTAGAACATTTTGTCCTTCACAGAGGGAAGAAACACAATAAAGTTATTGCATTCTGTGGTAGAAGGAAGATTGGATAGAAATTAAATGAGTAAAGCAATACTGAAGTTCACAACTGGGATGTGAATGAAGGTCATGCTAGAAAGTAGCCAGTGTTATTATAGAGAACATACTCAAGGAGGTAAATACAAGATCAAAGCACAAAGCTAAGAGTCAAAGCTGACATGTCAACACCATTGTTAAGAGCCTGGTTGCAGTCAAATGTCAGCTGAGACCAAGGTGCTGGTGGCAATTTGTCTAATGAAATCCTGACTCTGTATATCAGGATCTTCTTGATTTTTTAGCTGTAAAAGTAAGTCAGGTAATGCTTGCTTATATTGCTGGTCTGGATTGATTTCCCTTCAAAAGTACCCAGAAAAATGTAGCAAAGGGATGTGTTAATTTTTTCTATAGCACACCCAGTCCAAATATTAAGAAAAGCAGGATTTGTTTATTTCCTTCTCCTTTCTAGCTTCCCAATGTACAATAACTATCGATTGCTTTGACATCTGACAGGCAAGATATAGTCACCGTAAACCATGATTGTGAAGCTGGTTTCAGTTCCAGTCCATTGCTGATTTGCAGTTACATAGTTTGGCCAATTCAGACATCACAATAAATAATAGTTTATAAGGGAAGCAAGAGAGGATCTGAAGCATGTAATAAGTATATAAGAAGATCCCTGCTGGATCAGACCTTTGATCTATCTAGTCCAGCACCCTACCTTACACATTGGCCAACCAATGGACTTCTGGAAGTCCAACAACGGGGCATAGAGGCTGAGGCATTTTCCTAATGCTTCCTCCTGGCATTGGTTTTCAGAGGTTTACTTGGACCAACTTGCCCCCCTCACAACCACAATGAGTAGCTCACCCTGTTCTCCTTGAACCTGCCTAATCCCCCTTTAAAGCTGTCTGTGCCTGCCTGCATCCTGTGGCCATCACTACATCTTCTGCCAGTGAATGATCACAAAACCCATCCACAATGATATCTGAACTAAGCATTGCAAACTATAATTCTCCAAGTTTCTCTGCAGAAACCATTACGTGGTTTGAAAGTGACTTAAATCCACTATGTATATATGCCCTATTTTATTTATTTATATGAAATATTTGTAAGTATGTGTTCCTCCCAACCCAGTTCCTCCCAATCCTTTTTTTTTTAATCCACAGCCTTTATGGCATTATAAATTACAGAGTTAGTAAAAAGGGGCATTTATCTACTAACTGAGACATTAAAATATTAAAATACATTAAAACAGCGTTGAACATTCACAACATTCACGCACACATAAAATAATTTAGCCGTTACTACTATGTAGGCAATGATTGCGCCTGACCAAGTAGTTCCTCAAAAAACTTGCAACATTCTCACAAACAAGATCACAGGAACCGTTGAGTAGAAAATTCATAACAGATGGTAGCCTAACATCGTTTGAGCTCTCTATCAATGGACAGATGTATATAGAGCGTAACGACTCGTACATTGGACATTCCAATAGTACATGTTGAACAGTCTCAACAACGGCCATATTACATTGGCATAACCTGTTATCGTATGGAGTGTTATTGTACTACCAAGCCAAGAGTCATAGCTGCTAGGCAGAGCGTTAAAACGTAGCCAAAGTGTAATGCTTCCTGCGTTGTTTGGGGTTGCACAATATGTACAAATAGTTGGCACAATGGTCTGATCGGACAATTCCCAAGGCCTGTGGAGAACAGCTTCCCCCCCCCCTCCTGCACCATTTCCAGTTTCTCTTTTTCGACTAAAACAGATTTAATTTCATTTTGAATTCTGATGGCAGACATAGTTTGGAACTGGTCAGCTGTCAAGCCCATGTTGTTAAGTTTCTTATCTATGTCAGCCAACTATTTCACAGAAGCAGATTCTGATAAGAGTTGATGTATAAAGCTATTGGGTTTGGGCTCAAAATGAATTTGGGTCCAGTACTTAAATGTTCTTGTCCATGCCATCAATTCCATGCTATTTTGTCCAGTTTCTCTACGTAGGGTGTCATAAGGGACACACCTTGGTGACCCTAAAATTCTTCGCAAAAAGTATGCCTGTACTGACTCAAAAGGTGATTTAATTTGGGTAATCCATATTGGGGCTCCGTATAATAGCTGAGGGATTATCTTTGCATTGAAGATTTTCAGTGCAGCGGGGACAAATTGGTGTCCTTTAGAATAGAAAAATCGGAGAATCGCTGCAGCGTTCACCTTAGCTTTGTTCTCTGCTTGTTTGCTGTGGGGGACCCAAGATAGGTTGTAGCTGAATAGGAGCCCCCCTCCCAATCCTAAGGAACACTGATGCATGAAGAGGATCAAATCACTGTTGCTATTTGTGTAGATATAAATGCATGATCAGATCCAACCAGAGGCGTACCAGGAGAAAATGGCGCCTGGGGCAAGGCCTTATTTTTGCGCCCCCAGGCCCCACTTATAGTCTCCTCCCTTCCCTTGGCCTCTTCCTCTGGTGGGTCTGGGCTGAGGGGTGCCCAGCGGGCAATGGTGGGATTAAAATAATTTAACAACCGGTTCCGGTGGTGGGAATTCAAATAATTTAACAACTGGTTGTTTACAAGCACCATTTTAACAACCGGTTCTACCAAAGTGGTGCGAACCTGCTGAATCCCACCACTGCCAGTGGGCTTGCGGCAGGTTCCCAGCCCAGACCACGGCTTGCCACCACCTGCCGGCTTCAGTGTGTGGGGACAATTTTTTGCACCCCTCCACATAATCAGATGGGTGCTGCCTAGGGACATTCGACACCCCATGTCCCTCTGGCAGGTGTGCCCCTGGATCCAACTGGCTTTTTCACTCAGTCTTTCCCAATTCCCCTCCCTACTGCAGCCCCCACTTCACATTACTTTCATACAGGCAGGTCCCATAGTTCTCTTGGTGGCCCTCTCCTTCTTTCTTTTATCACCACCAGCTCAATTGGTCGGATCCAATCCATGATATCCCTTAGCAAAATACCAGGAGCAGCACAGACCGAGATTATTACACCCAAACTCATTTGTGCATCTACACAAAATCTAGCAAAGCAAACAGTACGAACTCTAGTTCCACTCCCCATTGCTCATTTAACACCATGGAATGACTCCCATCACCTTTCCAATCAGGAATGATGGTACAGACAACTAAATTTGTTCCGTTGTTTGGCCCTACAGAATTGACAAACCAAAAGCCTTATCACTGATGTTGCATACGGCCGATATCAGTCATCCCGCCAAGGCATGGGATCTCCATCATCGCTGGACCATGTCATTGCTAGAGGAGTTCTTCAGACAGGTGAGCAGGACAGCTTGACAAACGGCTTTGCACTTTTGTGGACAGGATGATAAAGCGGTTTCAAAAAGTAGGTGGAAGGACAATTGCCTACAGTGTTACTCCTTTCTGAGTTGGCAGAAAGGCAGCAAATGCTAGGAAAAGTGAAATAAACATGTATGGAATCTTTCAAAAAACGTGTTAGAACAACACTTTACTGTTAGGCATGGTAGCATCTGAAATACTCATTATATTGTAGTACTTTATGTACAGTTGTACTGCCTTCATTGGTATGGAGAATGTGTGAAATATTTGAAATTCTCCAAAGTAGTTCTACCTAACTTTCCTCATCACTAACCATTATCTTCATTATTTGAATCCAGTACACCTTAGAGGCCAGAAAGAATGTTGAGGTATAAAATTTAAAGAGTCAAAGGTCCCTTTTTCAGGTACAGAGGCCCCTTTGACTTGCATAACCTTATACTTCCAAAATCTTGTTGTACTCTAAGGTGATATGGGATTTGAATCTAGCTCTTCTACTGCAGACCAAGGTACGACTGAAACGAGCTCCATTTCCCTCAGGAAACCATCTCCATGATAAATCAGATGACAGGCCAGTAGAACAAAGAAAAATAGTAGCACTTTCCTAATGACTACCGGGAATGATTTAAAAGATTATGCATTTACCTAGTCTAGTGAATGTAACATCTTTCTAATGACTGATTTATTCCCAGCATCACATTTTAAGCCCTGTGGAGATTTCACAGAGAAAACAAGCCTTTACTTTAGATCATAGGTGTCACTCGTGGCCCTCGAGATATTATGGACTACAGTTCCCATCATGCTGGCAGGGGATGATGGGAACTGTAGTCCATAACATCTGGAGGGCTGCGAGTTTGACACCTGTGTTTTAGATGAAGAAGAAACACAGAGCAAAGCCTGTCTGGCACCTTTTAAAGAGTAGGGAGGCTTGTGTGACTGAACGAGTACCTCAAAGGCTGTAAAGATCACTGTTAACTTTGAACAGGGTCAACAGGCCAACTTGGGTTTAGTATTTTCCTTGGAACCAACCTCAACCTGTAGATGGTCTGTCCCATTCTGTTCTAGCTGCAGCTTCCAGAACATTTTCCCAAGCGCTCCCATACAGAGCACATTAAAGTGATTAATGCAGGAGGCTACCCTCTGAGAACTGGCCATCGCTGGTTCACTCATCTCTAAGTGTGGTGACCCAAGTTAGTCAGCAAGAGAAGAAGAGTTTGGATTTATACCCTGCCTTTCTCTCCTGTAAGGAGACTCAAAGGGGCTCACAAATTCCTTTTCCCTTCCTCACCCCACAACAAACACCTTGTGAGGTAGGTGGAGCTGAAAGCAGAGGCCTGTGATTAGGCCAAAGTTTCCCAACAGGCTTCATGTAGAGGAGCGGGGAAACAAATCCAGTTCACCAGATAAGCATCCACCATTCATGTGGAGGACTGGGGAATCAAGCCTAGTTCCCCAGATTAGAGTCCACTGCTCTTAACCACTACAGAAACACAAAGGGATGTCTAATTATGAAGATGAGACTGTTTACCTTTTGATAACAATCTCCAGAACTTGCCTTGGATAAACAAGCCGTCTTCTACTGACCTTCCAAGCATCACTGAACAAGATACAATTTTTATGTCCACCTATATTATTTGGGACCTATCATAAGACAACATCTGTCTTGAGAAAAATATTCATTTAATTATGAAGAACTATATGTTTGATAATTTGTATATGGCCTGACTGTTTATCAGTTGAGATGTAGGTGGTGAGTTGGTTCTTTTTGTGTGTGTGTGTGTGTGTGTGTGTGTGTGTGTGTGTGTGTGTGTGTGTGTGAGAGAGAGAGAGAGAGAGAGAGAGAGAGAGAGAGAGAGAGAGAGAGATAAAGGCTTTGCCTAGGTGTAATCCCATGAAGCCCATGGCATCCCTCCCACTTGATGCTGGTATTGATTTATTTAGAACAAGACCCCTGGTCTGTAGGGAGCTTCAGCTGAGTAAGCAGCAGCTCTTTAATTACAAATGTTAATGCATTATTTTATTAGATAGATGTTTCCAGCCATCTGCCATTTTCATTTTAGATGGTTCCTATCAGGGAGTAGACCCCTGAGATTCTTTTGCAATCTCTCTCCATTCCTTCCACCCCCCACCCCCACCCCCACCCCCACCCCCACTCCATACACACACTTCAGGCTAAACATCATTTCATGCTACAGAGCTAAACTTCAGCCAGTCATATGAAAAACAAGCAATCAGAGTGACATTTGTATTGTTAGACCATGAAATTGCTGGTATGCAGTCGTTAAACAGAGATCTGCAATTGATAACGTTCACTTACAAGAAGTTTCATAATATCTACACATAGTGTTTCACAGGAGGTACTGAAGTGGGCATATTACCCCTTTTGCATGTTTTAAGAGTACTGTTGCTGTGATTCTCCTACAGTTTTAAAGGATTCCGTGGCCTTTTCGATTTTTTCCTTTGCAGTAGGGATAATTTCAGCTTTCTGTATCTTCGAAGTGAATATTTCCCATAAATTGGACATGTTTCTCAGTGGTTATTTGCCGGACAATTGCAGGATATCATTAGGGTACATTTCCCCATCAAATATTGGATCATATTGAAACCTGGTCTATGGGAAATTCTGTGAGCAGTGTGAACACATGTCAGGGTGTTTTTATTTTCCTTCTGTTTTCACTAGTATTCATGAATATCACAGGGAAAAATCTTTAAAATAATCTAGGTGTATATTTCTGGTATCCCAAGAGTCAGGCATTATAAGAAACTCACACTCCTGTGTTCAAAAAAAAAATAATCGAAAGTCACCACTCATTTTATTAGTTGGGTATTTTCTGTTGTTGTTGTTGCATAAGGTGGAAAGTCTCTCTCTCTCTCTCTCTCTGACCATTTCTGCACAGCACAAATAAAAGAATGTTCTGAGGACATTAAAAGAAGTGTTTTGGGGAGGAAGTTCACACAGCTTTTCTCTCAAGATATCTTCAGGACACTTTATTTCTGTTCAACCCGGGGTTTTGTGAAAATACTAAACTGGCCATCTTTTCCCTTCAAAGTGGGTTGAAGATGGCTCCTGCTTGCTTGTGCAAACAGGAAACGTTTTATGTCTCCCACATAATTTTAAAGCTCTTCCTTTCATTTCTGCCACAGCTTGCACACACCATTTTCTCCTGCTTGTGATTCTCTGTGCCGCTTGCCATTTGGTGAAGGTTTCCCTTGGAGGTTTCCTGTGCTTGTAGCTTATTCACTCTCCATTTCCTTTTTTTGTTTTTGTTTTGAGGGAGGTGTCTTTGTAGCTAAGACGACACAATTCAAGAATCTTCAATACGTGCATATTTCAAGTAGTTATAGCTTCAGCCACCTCCCTCAATACAAAAAAAAAAGGAAAAATGACTCATGCGCCAAATTGGCAGTCAAAACGAACTTTATTCATGAATTTTTACATGGGAGTGATGGGCAGATGAACTGCAAACAGGGGAAACCTCCAACAGAAACCTTCACCCAGTAGCAGGCAGCATGAATCACATACAGGCGAAAATGGCAGGTGCAAACTGCAGCAAAAACGGAAGTGAGAGCTGGTGTGGAGGGGGGCCAGAAGGCAGGCAGGCAGGCAGGCAGGCAGGCAGGCAGGCAGGCAGGCAGGCAGGCAGGCAGGCAGGCAGGCAGGCAGGCAGGCAGGCAGGCAGGCAGGCAGGCAGGCAGGCAGGCAGGCAGGCAGGCAAAAGAACAATTTTCCCTGGCAGTGCATTTTTGTCAGCGCTATGACAAAAAAGCCAAAACAGTTATTTTTAAAACATCTACAAGATGTTTTATTTGTGCTGTGCAGAAATGGTCTCTTTCCGTTTTTTTGCATATATGTGTGCATGAGTATTCCAGAAGTGTGTAAGTGCTCTGTTCCAGATAATTTGGACTAAAACTAGAGAAATCCCATAAAAATTAGTACTTTAAATGCTAACAAAAATTTGCAACTGCTTGGAGAAAAATTGAATTGTCCCTTTATCAGAGGCTTAATGTGTGGACTTAGGCAGTTGAATCTTTTTATGGCATAAGTAACATCACCTGGTAAATAATATCTCATTTAATCCCTACCAAAGGTGCAGGACATTTTTCATCCAAGCAGTTGGCAACTTGCATACACCAAGGACTAGTTTTCAATAGATTCCTTATGTCTTGTTTTGTTTCTGTATTGTAGACATATCCAGTCACACTCTTCATTTGCCCCTTTGGCTTGGTAAATTGGTAATTCTGTCTCAATCTATATTGAGTTGGAGCAGAGCAAAAGCACTTATCCCCTTAACATACACATAAGGTTTCAACCTCTCAAACAGAGAGGTGCTATTACAATTAAAAGTTTGTCCACCAGTCAAAACTACAGCAGACCACTGAGTTCCCCCACCCCACCCCCGCCTGTTTGTTCCTGGAGGTCAGTGGACAACATGGTAGGAACCTGTAATTAATGAAAACTTCTTAAGGAAATTTAAATTCCCTGAAGTTTTTCAATTGTGATTAAGTTCAGGCCATTGCCTCAAGAAGAGCTGGTCTTAGTTGTGATGAAATCTGATGCTCTAAAGAAAACAACAACAAATCATACAAGGCATGTCTAAAGTAGTTCTCTGGATTATAAACCCACATGAGACATCTTAGAAAATTGTAGACAATGGCTTAGACTCCTCAGAAGTTTTCTAGTGGGTGTAAGGATTTCTACCGACAGTGCATGACTTTCTCACACACACACCAGCAGCCTTAAATGTGCCCTGAAATCCTCTTCCAGAGAACCCTCTCTTCTCCAGGAATAGAATTGGAGGACATTTCAGTCTGCTATGAGAGGAAGGTAAAGTTGCCAACCTCCAAGCGGGCCCAATGATCTCCTAGAATTACAACTGGTCTCCAGATGACAGATAGCAGTTCTCCTGGTAAAAATGGCTGCTTCGGAGGGTGGATTCTGTGCAGTGGTAGGATTCAGATAATTTAACAACAGGTTCTGTAAGGACTCAGTGGTGGGATTACAACCATTCTCTGAGCTAGACAACAAATTAGCTACCGGTTCTACCAAATAGGTGCGAATAGGCTGAATCCCACCACTGATTCTGTGGCATTAAACCCCTTCTGCCCCCGAATCCTGCCATTCTTAGACTCCACCCCCACCACCCCAGCAAATCTCCAGGAATTTCCTCACTCTTAGTTAGCAAAGTAGAGGATGGAGAGGATGCTCCACAAGCAGAAATCATAGGGTAATGTTGACTCAAGTCAAAATACAGTAAGAAATGTTAGTTTAGAGGAAATCAGAGGAGTGTAGCCTGCATTATTGCTCTGTTCTAACATGCTTGTTTCTTTTTTATTTCACAGGGTGATAAAGAAGCAGAATTAGGGCTTCCTTTTTCCCCTCTGTGTGATCGTACGTCCACTATGGTTCCTCAGTCTCAAGTAGGTAGGTATATCCAATAAAACTAAATTTACAGCCTGTGTGGAGGTCTTCATGGATAGGACTGGAGCTCTGGTTTTCTATGGAACCAACTGTTATGTTTGGGTATAACGTAAATGTGACAGTTCAATGACAATTATTATCAGAATAAATCTTTTTAATATTGGATGGCCTGCAGATGTTTCCAACTTGAGGGTTGTTTATGGCTACCATTTTAAGCCGCTGAATATTGTCTCATGCTGTTTTTATGCCTCTGCCATATTCTTCACTTGTTTTTATGGCTTCTTTTTAACCCTGATAATTTTTATGTCTGTGGTTGTTTTCATTATTTTAATGTTGAGGTTACTGCAAAAATATCTCCTCGGACCTTCTAAATAATTAAGTGGCCCATTGTCCCTTTCCAAGATCTCATGCACTAAACCTTGTATTGGTATGAAGAAATAGCACATAAACTGTGCCTTCCAAATGGAAAATGTTGAGATTACACTTCGCAGCAGGCAGCTACTGATTCAGCCATGACTGGTGGGGTTATGGTTCCAGGTTTTCTGACCTCTACCATTAAAAGGCTGCTAGTCATAATAGATGGCACCAAGGTACTGGTCTGAGGAAGTGGATTGAAGCATCTCCCTGTATCGAGGACACAGAAAGATGTATCCCTTTTAAATCTGGCCAGAAGTATCAGAAAAGTCCTTCTCCTTCATTGAACAAATCATTTGTGAAATTAATAGTGAATCACGCTGTGAGCAAAGACAATTACAGCAATCCCAGCCAGTGCTACAAACACTCAACCAGTACTATGCTGAATTATATCATTATGCGCCATTAAGCATTTGATGTGATTTGCAGAACCTTATTTTATCTAACCAGTGTTAATAACTGCATTCTCTCAGTAAATCTCACGTTCCCATAATCACTTAATGTCTTCACGCAGAGACTTTGTGATTAAATCGAGAGCCACCGTGTTCTTCGTTGCTCTGCTCAGATTAGAAGGTTCCCCCCCCTCCTCAAACTAAAGATTGCGGAAGAATATTCGACACTTGTTCGTTTTCTTAAACAGTAGCAATTTTCTAGAGAAAAGTAGTTGATTAATTTTCTTACAAAGGATACCAATGACTTATTATGCACATGTAATCTGCCTCGTGGTGAATATACCTTTCCTTCGGGGCTGTTTTCAAGTTGCACTCAGTTTTTAACCACTCAGACAATCAGGGCACAGCATGTCTCAAAAGCCCCGCTTTTCTAAAAGCAAGGAAAGCTCAAATTTACCCCCTTGCTCTGGAGGGAAAGCGGAAGAGATAACACCGTGAGAGACTATCGCAGGTTTTCTCTCTCCTCCCCCCTCCTCCACCTAAGATCTACCCGTTTGAAAGCAAACAGGATTTTTTTGTTTAAA
The DNA here is from genome assembly GCF_021028975.2 of Sphaerodactylus townsendi. Taxonomy (NCBI): domain Eukaryota; kingdom Metazoa; phylum Chordata; class Lepidosauria; order Squamata; family Sphaerodactylidae; genus Sphaerodactylus; species Sphaerodactylus townsendi. Next base: position 23,296,668 of record NC_059435.1, read on the forward strand.
TACCAGCATTCTATTGATTCAAGAAAATATCATACAAATGAAGCATTGAAAGAACAAGGCATTGATTGTTAAACACACATGCACGCCCACATTTCCAACAACATCCTGTGGCCATCGCCGGCACCTCCGACCCCAGCAGCAGCAGTGGCAGCAGCTTCTGGTTGCCCTGCACTGTCCTCTGCTTCTTCCGGATGAAGGAAGCAGCAGCTGCTCCAAAGTGCTGGCCCTGGACAAAAGTAGGTGGCTCGGGCACACTGAAGGGAGCCCTCAAGGCTGGCAGCGGGAGCCGACATCTGTCACTTCCTCTGAAGGCAACCACATAAACAACCACAGGGAAACTCCACTCCGAAGCGAACTGCCCTAGGGTAAGGTGGGAAAGAATAATGGGACAATAGTAGTTTAGGGTGGAAGGTTACTGTACAGAAGCCACTGACTCCACAGTGATCAAAGCAGAAAATAGGGCGAGTAGGTTTGGATGTGGGGGCTCATTATGCTGTTACAGCACCCAATATCCTATCCCCGCTGAAACTCTTGAGTTTCTTACAGCTGCCTCAAATTATCTGCATCCTACTGCTGCCTTTTCTAGCCTATCCTTTTTTTCAAGGAGCTCTGAGCAGTGTATATAGTTCTCCCCCTCCTGATTTTATCTGCACAACTCTGAGAGTTTTGCGAAAAAGTGACTGGCCAGGGTCACCCATACCATTTCAGGGCTTTGAATCCAGGTCAGTTCAGAGCTAGATGTACCGTTGAACCTTTATACTACACCATTTCTCTTCACCACCTCCTATTTACACTGGATGTCAACTTGTCTAGCAGTACATTTCAGTGTTCTGCATGGATGGTGCTTAGATAGGTTTGACAGAAACTTAGCTCTCTGTTAGATTTTAAACTACAAACAGATTAAGTCACACTTAAATGGGGCTTGTTTTCTTGCACCATGGTTACATGTTACACTTAAGTATCTAAGCTGTGGCTGCAAAGCAGAATATGAAAGCATGATTTGAAGTGGGTTGCAAATAAGGATTTGCATTAAACTCAGTTCAACATTTCCATCTGCCCTGAATAGAAAAATGCCTTTGGGAGCTACACTTTAAATTGCTGACACATGGGAAAAAACCCTCAAGAAATCTTGTTTAAAAAGCGAACAAAAAGAATGTTGAAAAGTGTACACTGAAGGAGTTTTTCATTATGTTGTGTTCCTGGTAAATTCAACAATGCTAACAGCCAAGGTGGTGTAGTGGTTAAGAGCAGTGGACTCTAATCTGGAAAACTGGGTTTGATTCCTACACATGAGTGGTAGACTCTTATCAGGTGAACTAGATTTGTTTCTCTGCTCCTACACCTGAAACCTGCTGGGTGACCTTGGCCACTCCCCAAACTTTGAACTATCTGATGCCATTCCTTTGAGTAAAAACCGTTCCTCAATTACTGCTACCCATAGTGACTAGAAGGAGCCTCCACATTTAGAAGTAGTATACCTCTGAAAAGCATTGCTGGGAGGCAAAATTAGGAAAGCCTTGGCATCTGTGCTTTGTTTGTTGGCTCATGAGGGCAGCTGATTGGCCACTGTGTACAACAAGCGGTGGACTAGATGAGTCACTGCTGTGATCCAGCAGGACTCGTTTTATATCCACAACAGTGTCTGTTTCAATTCTGAAGAGCTGAATGACCTGCTGTTCCTTCAGGCTGAAGCTCATCAGCTTTGGAAATGAAACACTAAAACTCGAGTGAAGTTCCCTCTAGAAACTCTGGCACAAAATTCAGGACGCATTGTCTTTGGGCTTTGTATGGTGGCTTAGTTTACAATGATTTCTTTGGTTTGTATCCTTTTGGAAACAGTGATGGATGAGCTTATTCTGAAAGACTTTTTAAACAATGAGATTTGCTGTTGGAGTTGCCAGAGCCTTTGTGTTGCTGGTCTGTGGAACAGTTTGGTCTTAGTTGAGGTTGTAGTATCTTATTTATTTATTATGTTATATTTCCATTTATATCCCGCCCTCCCCAACAGGGCTCAGGGTGGCCAACAACAAGACAACAATATAGCAGTAAAAATCAATTTCGATAATAAAACAATAAAACAGTAAAACAACCACAGATGGCGAAGACCCTCCCCCCACGGGAAGCCTGCGATGATGACAGGTCAGGACGGTTGGATAGAGGGAAATGCCTGGCGGAAAAGCTCCATCTTGCAGGTGGAGCTGAGTTGAGTTGTAGTGGGTAGGGATAAGCTTAGCCATTCAGCTTTCAATTCACCCTTTAATCCTGTCAATATACAGGAGACTCTGATAGCTTCAACAACAGGCTTCTCCCATCTGGGAGAAAAACCATACTAATAGAGAACGCCATTACACACTGGTGGATTCCACCCAGGGCTAATATAATGGGTGTAGGATGCAATATAAGCCATTTGGGTTGGAGGGACCAAGTCTCCCCTGTTTTGTTTCCCTCAACTCGGGATTTTCAAAAATCACTAAACTAGCAATCCTTTGCAAAATCCCAGATTGAAGCCAATCACGCACGAACAGCCAGGCAGGAGGCACTTTATTTCCCTCCCTTCCACCATGCCATCCAAAGTCAGGCCGTTTCCGCATGGGCCAAAAACGGCGGCCTGGGGGCGGTAAAAACGCCGCCCCCAGGCCGCCGTTCGCACAGGCGGCGCTGCTGAAATGCAGCAGCGCCAACCTGGCTGCCCTTCCCCTCCCTCAGGGTGGTGTCAGGCCGCCCTAAAAAACAACCCTTTAAAGGGAACAGCGTCTTCCCGGCGGCGCGGTGCGAACAGCACCGCCGGGAATTGATGTTGCTTCTTCATTTACTGCTGGCTGTCGCTGGCTCGAAGTCTCCTCACTGTCCCTCCCACCCCTGGAGGTCGGAGGGCAGCGCATGGGCTTCGAGGCCAGCAGGCCGCATCGACGGGACAAGGTGAGGGAAAGGAGAAGCAGAGGCGGCTACGTGGAGCCGCCTCGTCATCCGCCGCCTTCTCCTGAGGTCGCCAGCATGCTTGCGCGGCGACGCAGCCTCCCCACGCCCGCAGAATTTTTGCCGGTGGAAGGCCTGGGGCCGTATGAAACGGCCCCAGAGAGAATCCACCTGCCATCAATACAGGTCCTTTTTCTTTTCTTTTTTAATTTTGTGTGTTGCACATGCACAGCTACACAGGTGCAACTGATCTTGTTGTGGGACGATCGGCATGGCTGTGGTGGTTCATTTCTGTGCAGCTATTCATGTGTTGCAGGAATTTTAAAAAAGAGAGAAGTGTTTCCGTGCAAAGGTGCAAAAGCAACCCAGATTGTTTCCATGGGCTCCAATTGCTGCCTGCACAGCACACATATGAATGGAAAAAGATACAACCCCCCCAAATTAAAAAAAAAACAGATGGAAATATAGTGTGAGGGCTGATATGAGCTCAGAAAATGGCACCGATAAGAACGTCCAGGAGGTATAAGAAATGTCTTAAAGACATCACACAGAAAATGAAAACATTTTCAAAAGGTTTTCAGAAAAAGGAATCACCAGGGAACAGCATGCAAAAAAACCATTTTGAGGCTGGAAATAAAATATTACGGGCTAAAAATGTTGTGGAACTCCAGGAATGGACCATAGATTTGCATCCTATGTCACTCTTCCACATAGTTGGATCCTGTGACTCTTCACATCATGTCTTCCTCCAACAGAGAAAGACTGTTCGTTCGAAATAGTCACTCTTCATTAGAACAAGTTTTTCTCCCTTGAGGAAAGATTTAGCAGAATAGACGCACTTTAGAAGTACTGTTATGTCAGAAAGATGTGATATAACCGGATCCAACCCACAGTATGTTAAGTAACGCAAGAATCTATCTCCTTATAAAAGTCTTATTCAAGTCAATGAGCCCCTTTTGAGACTGTATGTGAACATGTGGGCCAGAATGGAACTTCTGGTGTGAGTTTTATTCCACAAAAGATAGCTGAGGTGCTACTGCTGTGTCTATCATTTCCTGACAAAAAAGGAAAAAATGTAATGAATCCTACTTGGGCTCTGTAAACTAAAGGAAATAAGTGGATTATGTGCAGTCATAATTACAGTTGATATTAGTAATGTTTTTATTGAGAATGGTACTTCTCTAGACATTTCTGTAATGTAGTACCCAATTTGTGTAATTGGGACTGTAAATGGTGAGTAATACAAAAAAATTAGTGCCCATTGCGACTGCCCTGAAATCTACATCATAGATGCTAGAGACATTCTTTTGATACTGTTCCTTAGGAGCTCATTTTTGTTCTCTATACCATCAATATAATTTAAGAATTAAACATAAAATTTGATTTATGGAAACATATGAGAAAGACCATCTGACAATTAGTGTTGCTGAATCAAAGGCAAAACTTTGAATTGGAACATTCATTTTCTCTTCTCCTTGCATATCAATATAAGTCTGGTTAGAGTTTGATTATTATTATTATTCCATAGATTTCATCCTCCAAGTTGGTCATAACCAGCTGTACTAGGAATTTGGCTCAGGATCCTGCCGAACCCACACAGTACAAACTCATTCCCATCTGTCTTGTGCTGAATTGCAGCACTTGCTATTTGCAATTTTTAAGGAATTACCTTACAGCAGCACGGTAATACCTGTCCTGGGTGTAAATCTTCTCTAACGTTTCAAAATATGCTGCAGAGGTTGGTAAAATAAGTATCCAGTTTGCTGGGGTATAGTAGAATAGTGAAGAGACCAGATAAATTATCAGCCTTCGCCAGCATGGCCAATTGGCCATGCTGGCAGGGGCTGATGGGAATTGTAGTCCATAACATCTGGAGTGCCAAAGGTTCACCACCACGGGTGTAGAAGACTGGGGGAAGCAACAACAAACCACCCCATAAACAGTCTGCCTAGTAAATGGCATGATGTGACATCACCCCTTGGGTCAGTAATTACTTCGTTTACCTTAGGTATGTAGTTATCCATCTTAGTAAGTATGGTGGTACACATACAGCTAATCCGTTTGGACTTAGTTGCACTGTGTTTCTTTTTCAGGCTTTATTGATTTCATTGTGGAGCCCACTTTCACTGTATTGACTGACATGACAGAGAAGATTGTAACACCTCTCATCGAGGAAGCCTCTCATTCTGGCATGACAGGGTTTAGGCGTTCCAGGTGGGTATCCGTGTGAATTGTGGAGGAAGAGCTCAGCTTCCAGGTTAAACAGATTTTGTACTCTTTGCATATATGGACAGGACTTTCTATTTCTGTGGGAAGGGACACACGTCAAAGTTTCCTTTTTCATAGAAAACAATTACAGCCTTTATACAGCCTTTATACAGGTGGAGCTCTATAGAGCCTTTGCTTTATAGTTTTTATAGTCATCAATTTTCTATATTCTGATGCTGGCTGCTCTGGAACCTCTAGCTTTATAATGTTGGCTGTCCCCTCCAAGCTCCACCTCCAGTCAGGTGGAGTTTGGGGGTGGAGCCAACAGTATGGAGGGATCGAGAGCAGCTGGCTTCAATCTGAGCTGGAGGGATCGAGAGCAGCTGGCTTCAATCTGAGCTTTGCTAAAGCCAGGCTTGGATCTAGCTCTAAACTGCAGACTGCAGCTTGGAGCTGGGTCCAAATCTGGCCTTAGCTGAGCTCAAATGAGCCCTTGTGGACCCCATCTCCACATGGGGATTGGGTGTGGCACACCCAGCTTCCACGTGGAGATGGGGGCGGGGTGAACTTTTCTTGATGGCCTTCAATTGCGCTTCCAAATGGGGAGTTCTCTACCAGGGTGAAGTTGGGGGGGGGGCACAACCACAAAATGTGCCCCCAGAAGTGGCCCATAGGGCATGAGACCCCCACGACCACTAGATATGCTACTGCAATCATACCTCCCCATATGATCCCACTTCAAAAATTGGGCTGGGGCTGTACCAAAAGAGTGCTGGTATGGCAATAGCAGATACCAAATAAAAAAAGGAAATATAGTGTGTGGGGAAGATAGGGTAGTATTGCCAAGTGGGATCACCTTTATGCCCAGGTACAGAGGGTGGTCTTGGCCAGGCACCTAAACTCTTCAGAGTCGGCACCTGGTGCAACTTATCAAGCAAAAGAAGAAAAAAGACATTTTATTGCTCTGCTATGCATATAGTTGTAGAAAGTATTAACTCTCCCTACATTCTTCACTCCTAGTCTGAACAGCATTAGCTCCTCAGAAGTTAAAAGATCAAGTGTCAAGAGCACTGGGTCGGAAGGAAGTGCCTCACTCAATTGTTCCATACTCACTGTGGACTTCAAATGTTTTAAAAACACCTGGACTGAAGTGGTACAGCAAAACCGGGAAAAGTGGAAAGCACAAGCAACCAAAGGTAACAAAGGAGTTGATTAATAACTAGTAAAATTATTAACCCAGAGCCCCTAGAGGATGGGGCGGTATAAAAGTTTAATAAATAAATAAATAAAAAAATAAAATTAGGGCCCTGCGGGACCTTGGAGAGTTCCACAGGGCCTGCAAAACTGTGTTGTTCCACCGGGCTTTTGGGGGGGGGCGGCCGTTGAGCCCGCCCCTCTTTTGCTGCCCTGCGCACTGGCTATATACTTGGCCATCTGCCTACCCCCTCCCTCCCAGGGTTTGTCCACTGGGGTTTGATGCCAGATGCCTTTTATTATTATTCATTTTTGGTAGGTTACTGCTGCTATAGTTTTAAGGTTTTGTATTGTTTTTAATTGGGGCTATTCGATTTGTTTTATTGTCTTGTTATTTGCTGTTGTACACTGCCCTGAACCCTTCGGGGGTAGGGCGGTTTATCAAATCGAAATAATAATAATAATAATAATAATAATAATAATAATAATAATAATAATAATAATAATAATAATAATAATAATATGCCTGTCATTATAGTGGGGTTAATATGTGCCAAGGGAGACCCTCCCTGCTGGAGAAGCCCTGGGACAGGTGTGCAATGCATTTCCATGTGTTCTATTGTACATGTTCGCTTATCACAGTGCAGAATCCTTATCAGCCAAGATTGAAATCAACGGGCTTTGAAGAGTGAAATTCTGTATAGGATTGCACTTTAGAATGTTTTGATGTTTAAGCTCACCTGCTTGAGTTACTTTCAAATCTTTGTGTTTACGACTCAGTTGGAATCTAAATTGGGTTATGTTGATCTGCATTGATGTACTCTCATATATTAACTGAATATATTAAATATACTAAAGATCCCTTGCATTGAAAACACCAATGAGTTCTTTCTGCCCCTATAGTTGAGCTCAGTCCCCAAGTGCATTGCCATTACTTCTGAGTCATGCCTTCTGAACATGCTGGACTCCTGAAACCTTACCAGATTGTTGTCTTTCATGCCAGTTTGGCAACCCTACATATGGTCTAACAAGGCCAGTATTGTCTACTGTGACTGACAGCACCTGTTCAGGACTTAAAGGGAGGTTTTCAGCTCTACCTGCTACATGATCTTTTTAACTGGAGATGCTGGGGATGGAACCTGGGGCCTTCTGCATGCTAAGCAGATGCTCTGCCACTAAGCCATGGCTATACCCCTAATCCTAACTGTGAGCTGCTAGTGAGAAGAGAGTCAAGAAAGAGGATGAGACAGTCAGGACAAAGAAATACACAGACTCAGGCCAGGCCTCACCTGGCTTCCTTCCCTCTGACCCTAAACAAGTCACAGAGGTAACCTTAAGAGGGTTTCCCCCCAAAATTCATCAGTTCTCCAACTCTCTATTTACATATTCCTTAGAAAAGGTTTTGGGTTCTCTCACTAGTTATTTTAAGTGGGCTAAAGAAGAGAAGAGTTTTGGATTTATATCCCCCTTTCTCTCCTGCAGGAGACTCAAAGGGGCTTACAATCTCCTTGCCCTTCCCCCCTCACAACAAATACCCTGTCAGGTAGGTGGGGCTGAGAGAGCTCCGAGAAGCTGTGACTAGCCCAAGGTCACCCAGCTGGCGTGTGTGGGAGTGTACAGACTAATCTGAATTCCCCAGATAAGCCTCCACAGCTCAGGCGGCAGAGCTGGGAATCAAACCCGGTTCCTCCAGATTAGATACACGAGCTCTTAACCTCCTACACTGCTGCTGCTCTAAAGACCATTAGAAGGTAAAGACTCTACCAGTTGCAAGTAAAATTGATATTTGCTATACCATTAATGGCTGTTGTCAGGAAGTACCAAGAGATGAACCTTGGAGTGAAAATTATAGCAGCCATTAAGGACTGGGGCTGTTTTCATGTGACAGGCCTACTCGTGGAATATGAACTCTTCCCTGTTAAGCCAACATCATTGGAAAACTGTGTGTGTTTTTGTGCTAAGTATCCCCTCATGTGTGGGCAAGATTAGTAATACTGTCAGTTCCTTCTGCTGACAGTATTACTATTAAATAGATGGAAATTAGGAATCAGAATAAACATATGCCCCAAAGAACATGTTTCTAAAAAAAAAAGATGATGTAAGCTCAGCTTTACTCTTAGCAATAACAAGCTGAATTGTTGGCTGTGGGCCACAGTATTCAAGATTCTTCCCCCCCCCCCCCCCCCATTTTATCCTATGCTGCAGCCACTTCTCTTAAGACAGAAATTTCATAGTCTTGACAAAGTATTTAGCAAACCTTTGCCACACTTTTCATCTTCCTCCTCTCTACTTCCATTTCCCCAGAAAGTAACCTCAGGTTGATTCATTCCACACCTCACAAAACTGATTAGAGGGCTTCTAGAGGGGTCTCTAGCTCTGTGGTAGAGCATCTGGTTTGCTCGCAAAAGGTCCCAGATTCAAGACCAGGTATTTCCTGTTTAAAAGGATTGGGTAGCAGGTGATACGAAAGTCTCTGCCCGAGACCCCAGAGAGCTGTCAATACTGGGATAATTGGTCTCAAAGCATTGTGATCCCAGGAAAAGGACTATAAACAAAGAGAACATGAATTCATGAAACTGCCTGGTACTGAGTCAGATCATTTTCCAGGTATTATAGTTGACCTGTCCTGGGATAACCCGAAGCCTTCTTTTTCAGAGTTCTTTTTCTGGCAACCTTTGATTGTAACAGTGACTGTAATGTGACAACCAGGCACTTTAAACATAATAGGGTTTTTTTTGTTTTTTGTTTTTCTGGTGTGGGGATAGTATCACAAGTTGCTGTACCTGCTCTAATATTTATGAGTCTTGACCAGTAGAGGCAATAAAAAATAACTGACCACTCAGTTGTGACTGTCCCTGTCTTTAGAACTCCTCTTCATATTGGTGAATTTCATTAATCCCCCTGCATTTCCTGATGTCTTGCTTGAACCACTCTGGCTATGTCATGATCCTGTCTCAGACCCCTCCTGGTTTATCTGCATTCTAGCCTGAGAAGGTCAAATGAGATAAGAAAGCATTGTTTAATTGGCTTGCTGCCTCATAATAAAGACCTTTTGTAATCAGCTGATCCCTGCAAGTGCACACGAGTATTGAACCAAGGTGGAGCCAAGGCAGGAATGCACTGGTTCCACGTATTCGTCTCCTTTGCTCACCACTGGAAAGAGTGGAACTTGCGTCCCCTACCTCTCTATGGCTGATTCCACATGGACCAAAAACAGCGATGTGAAAATGGTTGAAAACAGTATAAACCCTTTTACACCATTTTAAACCCCTTTTACACCATTTTCACACCGTTTTCACACTGCCGTTTTTTGCCCATGCGGAATGAGCCTATGGTTGTCAGCTCTGGGTTGGGAAATACCAGGAGACTTTGAGAGTATTGCCTGAAGAGGGGTGGAGTTTTGGGAATTCAATGGGGAATTCAATGCCATCAAGCCTACCTTCCAAAGTGGCCATTTTTCTAAGGTGACCTTATCTTGATTGTCTAGAGCAGGGGTAGGGAACCTGCGGCTCTCCAGATGTTCAGGAACTACAATTCCCATCAGCCCCTACCAGCATGGCCAATTGGCCATGCTGACAGAAGCTGATGGGAATTGTAGTTCCTGAACATCTGGAGAGCCTCAGGTTCCCTACCCCTGGTCTAGAGATCAGTTGTAATCCCAGTCACCACCTGAAGGCTGACACCTAGTGATGGGATTCAGCAGGTTCGCACCACTTCGGCAGAATCGGTGGTTGAAATGGTGCTGGTAAACAACCAGATTTGAATCCCACCACAGGAACCGGTTGTTGAATTATTTGAATCCCACCACTGCTGACACCCTACCCCTCTCATCTCCAGGGTTTGGTGACAACTTACTGGTGGGTCACCACCCACAGTTTGTGAACCACTGGAATATGCACTTCTAAGTTCCATGCAGGATAAGACTGCAGTTAGCTGTGATGAGGACCAGAAAGTTTAGAAGGCCCAGGGTTGGGATTTGTACCCTGAAAGGAAAAAATGATAAGAAGTTGCCATACTGATAAATACATTAATAGTTTATTTCTCCCTGCCCCCGTTTAATTCACCTTTGTTTTTGCTGAGGATGCAGAAGAAAAAGCAAAGAAAGAAGCAGAGGAGAACTCTCCGCAGGATGCAGATGAAAAGAGAACAGATGAAAACGAAGGGAAAAAAGCAACAGATGAAACCGCTGCCTCCAAATCCGAAAATAGCAAAGAAGGGAATTCAGGCGAGAGCAAGAGCACAGAAGCCAGTAAGAGCAACGTCAATGGGACTCGCCAAACTGGTGTTAATAAAAATAACTCTTCTCAAGGGAAAAACGTAACTCGGACGGAAAAGGAGACAGATCCCAGTTCAACAGGTAGAGACCAGAAACGGCATGTACAGAATGGTAAGCATTTGTTTCTCTAGGAGGGCAATTTTCTGCTAATCTTATGTGTCGGTGTAATACATCTAGACCCAGTAGGTGATTCACAGATCGGCAGTTCTTGCTTAACCCAAAGCTTCATCCAAAGTTTTCCTTCATATTCTCTATTGGGTTCCATTTCAAATGTTAACGGCTCCCAATCTCATGAGGCATTGTTAGGGTGCTATATAAAGCAGCTGGCTATTTGTGTTAAGCTTTACAAATATACAGACTGCGCACGTTACTGTGCCCTGTTTCTTCTCACTGGGATAGTACTACAGCGGTCCACACAATTTTAGAAGAAAGGAATTTTAATGCGTTGAGACACAACATTAATCTACTTTTCTTTGGCTTCTCATTCTGGGGAATTGTTCTGGTATCTGGGAATAAGTTTTGCCATTGTGTTTCCGGAAATCATTATGCTCATCATTCCCCTGTGTTTCTTCTGCATTGTAGACCAGCTATTATAAGTCTCTAAAGCTACCCTATTCATTAATAAATTGGATTATGTGGAAGTTCAAAAAGAATCGTTCCTTGCTTTAGCCTGTTATTCCTTAGCAAAGGCTCCTGTGTCTTTTCAGAGGGCTATGTAAATTTTTAATATTCATAGGGACATTCGTCATCCTTGCCCTCTTGTGTTCTTTTGTCTTCAGTTGATGAAAGCAATATTAATATCTCATTAGAGTGAGTACGTGTGATTAAAAAAACAATTGCAAAAACGCTGAGCTTTGCCTTGCAAATGATCTTTTGCCAGTTGATATTCACCGAATCTGAAGGACTATTTGTGTTTCAGAGAATGGGACCATATTTACAGGGATGTTCCTGCCCTCTTGCAAAATCTTTTCAAGATTGGAATTCAAATAAATATACTCCCAATACTACCCATGAATTATGCAAAGTAAATATTAGCTGGGCGCTTGCTCCCGGGTAATTGTGCACAGGAATCAACCTTATGCTTCATTCTTGAATTGATTTTAAAATCTCTGTGTTTAAAGAAACAGATTGAGATTGGATTGATATTCTCAAAAAGCTAGGTACCAGTAGTTATTCTCGTCCAGGTCTAAGCGTGGATCAAAATATTCATACAGTGGAACCAGAGACAGATTTAGGGGGTGGTTTCTACAAATGCGTGGAGCCAAAAAAATTGCATTGGATCCCCAAATTATGAAAACAGAGGATTTCCAACTTGTGAGATTACATTCTACAACATTATTATCATTCTAAACCTTAGTTTCTATTAAAGGTGAGGGAGAGTTGATAAATGGGAAAGAGGAAGCTGAAGGGAGTATAGAAAAAATATTTTGGTGCATGGAGATGCAGGGAGAGGCTGCTAGGGGAGTGAAGGAGGGAAAGCTGAAGAATAGCAGGAGCAGATGAAGGTACACTGATTGGGGAAGAGGAGGAAGCAGGGCAACAGGGCAGGGTATTGGGGCTGGTACAGTGAGGTAGAGAGGAAATAGTGGGGAGGGAAGTGTGAGGGGAAAAGTGATGACCCCTGTAAGGCTTCATGAGTCCCTCACTGCTTAGAGAACTGTGAGTTCATTCCCATTGTTTTGGTCAGCAGCAGTCAGTGGTGGGATTCTAATTATTAAACTACTGGTTTGCCCCCCCCCCACTGCGCCCCCCCACTGCCGCTCATTTACCTGACTTCTGTGCACCCCTTTTCAATGTTGGGTGGGGGGAGGCAAGGGAAGGTGGTAGCTGTGGCTTGGTCCATGAGCTGCCGGGCCAATTGGCCAGCCACCGAATGGGCTGGGCTTCTTTCACTGGCTGGCCACAGTGAGGAGTGCCCAGCAGGCCTGTGGCAGGCTGCTGCCGGCTCAGCCCCCCGCACCTCCATTGAAGCCTCCAATAGGGGTGGGGAGGCCAGCAGAAGCTGGTGCAGGGCTGGCAGGCTGCTGCCCTTTCCACCTCCATCGGACAGGGGCTGGGGGCGTAGGGCTTGGGAGGGCTTTCTCTGGAATTGACCAGCAGGCCTGGGTGGGCCGCGACTGCCGGAAGTCCCCATGGGGGGCTGGCTGGCCGCAGATTGGGCTGAGTGAGGGGGTTCTCCAGCAGGCTGCGCCACTGGCCCATGCTCGTGGCCCAATGTGCGGCCAGCCAGCCCCTCATGGGGACCTCCAGAGACCGCTGCCCACCTGGGCCAACTTAAGTCAGAACAGCTCTGAAAGCCCCCTCACTCCCCCTCCCCTGGGAGAGGGAAGGACGGGGCTTTTCACACCTCAGAGCAGACAACTGCTTTAGCAACCGGTTTGCCCAAACCAGTGTGAACTGGCTGAATCCCACCACTGGTAGCAGTATGCCAAAAGTTTGTGGCATTTCATTTTCTTTCCCCTGATTGTGATTCTGGAAGGTATCTTCAGTCTCCTGGATAGGCATCTTGTTTACTGCCTGTTCAGTGCTTTTATTAATTTAAAATATTTTAAACTGATTTTCTATTACAAATAGAAGAAGAGCATCAACCAGGGGTTATTGCTGAACAGGTGGGAATATAGCTACATCATTTTGTAGAGTTGTCTTTTTCCAAGGAACAGCCATGTAGCTGAAACCAGCTGAGAAGAGATAATACATGATGGGCCAGTCACAGTTCTCTTAGAACTCTCTCAGCCCCACTTACCTCATAAGGTGTTTTTTGGGGGAAGAGGATGGGATGGAGTTTGTAAGTCGCTTTGAGACTCCTTATGGTTGAGAAAAACAGGATTAAATCCAAACTCTTCCAGATAGGTAGGTAGGTAGATAGGTAGATACTGTATTTACAGTACAGGTAGATACTGTATTTACAATAATAACAAATAACAATAGCAGCAGGGCTAAAAAGAATAGAATGCAAATATCATAAATGTCCTTATAAAATCAATAAAAATAAATTGATTAAAATAATAAAATGTAGGAAAAAAATCCCACAATCTTAACTACCTTGTATCAATTCTGTTTGCTACTATGAAATTGTATACTATTACACAAAATATGACTACCCACTTTTGTGGTTTGCAGAAATTTATCTAAAAAATTAATTGGTACTTTTTGACAAATGATTATATAAAATTATGATTACATAAAAATAATTATATTATATATATAATTGTTTTATATCTTTGTTTTATTTATATTGTAAGCCACCTTGAGTTCAATATGGGAGAAAGGCAGTTAGTAAATCTTTTAAATAAATATATGAATATAAAATAAACTCCACATACTTGCAACTCAGACCATTTAAAATTTGATGACAGTGGAAGGTTACCTAAAGGAAGACTCAAGGTTTACAGGTATACAGAAGAGGGAAGACGTGTCTGTGGAATCATGTAACTTCTGCGGAAGCAGTATACTTATATACTTTCCTGTTTATTTCTGGATGGTTAACATGGCTGAAACACTTTTTCAGACCAGATTTCATGTTGAAGAGTTTTCTGCTTTATTTGATTTCTGACTTCCAGGTGAATTAAAGGATGATAAGAAGTCAGACAAGAAAGATCAGGGAAAAGAGTTAAAGCAGTCAGAGGGTAAGGCTCCATCTTTTCTGTTGTGTTTCTTCATCCATGCACGTGGTCCAGGCCGACAATATGAGTTGACCTAGAATATGAACTGTTCCATAAAAATTAGGAGACACAAAAGATCACAATTTTATCAGTCAGAGGCCCATTTTTACAGAAAGTCATGACTTTGTTTTTAATTATATTGAAATGAACAGAGGAGAGGTTTTTTTCTCAAAAGGTGATGCATATCATATGTAAACTGAAATGGTCTTTTTTTCATCTGAGTCAAGATTATACAGTACTGCTCATAGCAAACATTTCACCAAGTAACATTTTTTCTTCTTCTTTTTTTACATTGCTTAAACTTTTTTCTTAAAACATTCAAAATTTTCCTGTAGCCCTTTCCCAACCTAGATTTGAATGAAAAAGAGAATGATAGTCTCATAAAATCCTTTTGCTCAGTGCACGGAATCCAAAAATAGAGCATTCCTGACATGCAGCTACCAAACCTCTGCTTCAAGACCCCCATAAACCCTCTTGTCAGACCAGCCATATCACTTGGAGGCTTCTCTAAACATTCTGTCAAAATCTGCCTTCCCCTAACATAAGCCCTGTAGAACTAGTCTTGCCCTCTAGAGAAGCAGAAAAGAACTCTTTGCCTTTTCCACGCAACAGCCATTCAGATATTTGAAGAGGGCAATCATGCCTTCTCTAGGGCCCTTTCCACACGGTCGAAATACAGCGACCCAGGGATGGCGTTTTTGCCGTCCCTGGACTGCTGTTCGCACAGGAGTCCTGGCCGCCTGGGAGCGGCATGAAGACAACGCTGCAAACCTCGCTCGTTGAGTGAGGTTTTTGCAAAGCAGCATCTTTCCATCGGCGTAGTGCAAACCGCACCACTGGGAAGATGCTGCTTTTCCCGTCGCCTCCACTGACCTCTTCTTCCAGTGTCGCTCTGGAGGGCTGCAGAGACCCACCCATGCTGCCCTCTGACCCCTGGAGGTTAGAGGGCAGGGTGGGCAGGTCCCTTGTGCTCTCCAGAGTGACGCTGGAAGAAGAGGTAAGTGGAGGGGGCTGACCGAGAAGCAGCTCCATGTGGAGCCGCCTCTCTGGCTGGGGGGGGGGGAGTTGGGGCCAATCGCACACTAGTGTGCGAACGGCCTCCGAGCCTCCACCGGCATAATTCATGCCAGTGGAGGTTTGTTTCCACGCATGTGCGGAAAGGGCCTAGGCTTCCTTGTGCAATCTGAGGATGCCTAGTTCCTTTAACCTTCCCTCATAGGACTTGCCTTTCAGGCAGCAAACCATCCCTCTTATCCTAGGTTGATAACCTGCCCCTTAGAGCTGGCCTGAAACAGAGATACTTTTTGTAAAAACGTTGGTGGTAAAAACGATAACACACACAAACCTTTTAGAGATTTTTTTTCAAGGCAAAATGGTTTCTCTCACACAAGGTGAGGACAACTGGTGATCCAGTTGATACCTCTGTGAACAGATCGTGAAATACTGCCCACACTCTCTGTGGGGGCTATGATGGTGGCAGGTGTCACGCTCCTCTGCTCAGAAACAAAAATTGAAGCCTTTTTGCAGCCTGTAGTTTTTAGCAATGAAAGACTCCTTAGGCTGCAGGAAGGCTTCAGACTGCTGAACAGAGAGATAAGATATGTGCCATTGCCATTAAGTCAAATCTGGCTACAGTGACCAGTGAAAATTTTATATTTAATGCACAATCAGATACCTTCTGCCCATGGAGCCAAATTAGTTTTGGGAAAATAATCCAAAAATTCTCACTGTTCCTCACCAACTGATGTAGATATGAGTACCATGACTTGGAAAAGTGTTTGGGAAGCAAAATTTTCTCATGCTTCAATTAAGTCCAGATGATTTGCATGACCAGAAACCTCTTTATGTGCATGGATAGGTATAGCATGAACTGTGGGTTCATTAAGACCACTCAGTTTTTGAAAAATTCCTACTCAGTCTTCCTAGGGGATCTACCATGGTGGAACATCAAATCTCCAGTGACATCCCCATCAGACTAGGTGCAGTACCTTCCTCAGGCCCTACTCTGAAATTCATGTGAACAGACAAATAAGCAGTAGGCTGGGTTCTTAATTTCAGGCTTGAATGTTTATGTAAAAAACAGGGGCGGGAGTATGTTATATATTTATTATTAAACTGAGGTAGCCATCTGAGTTTTGACTTGGCAAGATCAGGTGTTTAAGGAGGACATAGCTTGTACAGTCTTCATTTTCTATGGAAACATGGATTACCTCATAGGATGTACACTTTTCTTCAGTGTTTCCCATCACATTTTGAGAAAAATAATGTAGAAGTCTAGTGTCACCTTAAATGTTTTCCAACATAATGTTTTCCAACATAAAAGTGCATGGAGTTAAATCTCATTTATTTGGATGCACGCAGTGGTGGGATCCAAAAATTTTAATAACAGGTTCCAATGGTGGTGGGATTCAAACAGTGGCGCCGATGCACACATGCACCTCCAATCCCTATTGGGCAGGGAGGTTGCTTTAGTAACCCCTTCTCGGCACTCAGAAAAAATTAGTAACCACTTCTAGAGAAGTGGTGAGAACTGGTTGGATCCCACCTCTGGATGCATGTGACTCTGTGTACATCTGAAAAGTGAACTCTGGTTCACGAAATGTTATGCTGGAATAAATGTGAGTCTTTAAGGTGCCACTAAACTTTTCATTTGCTGCAACAGACTAACATGGCTAACTCCATTGCACTTTTTGACAGTGTGAGCTAGGAAGATCTCTGGGAAAGAAAAGCAGCACATGTCAACCGGAACACATTCATGCCATAAGCGATGCTCTCCATCTAGTGGCTGTTAAGTATTCTTACAGGTTGCAGCCTGGATTTATTTTAGGGAGAATCCAAATTTCTGGAGGTCATAACATTTTGCACTTTCAGTATCTTTATGGCACTGCACAAATGCTTGCTCTTTTGAGGGGCATGGAAAAGCAATAGACTATGTAATTCAGTTAAATTTGTTCCAGTCATTTTTCCAGAGAGCCTTTTCAGGTACCTGCAGTTGGATACGATTAAAATTTTACTATTATGTTGCACAAGAAAAACACTTATCTGTTTTTTGGATCTAGTTCCATAACCTAACAAAATATTCTGATATTTGGGTTAGTAAAATGTGGGTTTTTTTAAAAAAAATCTATATCTATTTTTTCCATTTGATATTTTAGAATTGCAATTACGGGAAAACAACAAGAAGGGAAAGTTGTCAAGATTATGTCAGTTATGCCATATATGAGCAGGTGCTACATGCATTTCTTATGTTTTTAATAATCACAATCACAATAACCATTATTGGCATGGAGTATAAAAATGTGGTTGTACACTGTTATTAAATTTAGAGGAGATCATATGTGCCATCTATGGATTTTACATTTCAACATAATAGTTCATTTATAAAAAATATAAAATGGATTAATAGGCTTTAACCATTCAATTATAAAATATATTTATAAAACAGCTACGATACAACTATGTTTAAAATCCAAAATCAACTTATATCTATCTCTTCCCTATTCGCTGGTATTTACTAATTAAAACTACAGGATAATTGGATTTCCATCATATTAGAATAGATAACAATAAGCATCTTACATACACTTTTTATAATAATGATTTTAATAAAACACACTTAATTCAGAGCATCATGTATTGCAGGAAAAGCAGAAGAGAAATTAAAAAGCACTTACCTGATGCTAGGAATAGCTGGTGTCTTCCAAAGTGTGGGTGCTACAAGTCCCATGCACCTTAGTACTCCCCTTCTAGCATCCTTCCCATCCTCTTTATATACCTAGATTTACTCCTTCTGTTTTACCCAGCCTCAACCATGGAAGCCTTTCCTTTCAGCATGTAAATGAAACTTCTGAGTTCAGAGGCATCATTAGTCTGAACATCATATACTGGGGCAAACCAGTTTGAATGCTTCCTAGAAAGTACTTGTCAGGCCAGAGCTATAAGAAGAAGGTCTTCCTTAGGCCAAAGGAAGGCTTCAAGGAGAGTGGAGTGAATAAGACAAAAATTAGCATGTTGGGTTAGATGAAAGCAAGCGGCACAACTCATGGCCATGAACTAAGTAGAAGATAAACTTAGACTGTCTATCCTCTCCATTGTTATTTCCTCTTCCCGCCCCCCTACATCAGTCCCCCTTCAATTACATAATTTAAAAAGTGAAACACATGCCCTTATATACCTGTTCAGTCCATTTCAGCATCTGACGAAGTTGCTGCGGTTGACTTGGAGCCCCATCCAAAGGGGTGGGGGGAGCAAATCCATCCATGGGAGTGACACACAGGTCTCTCTGGGGCACTTCCCTGGCGGAAGGGTGATTTTGCCAGTGTGTGGCCATTGCAACCCTCCATGATGCTGGAATGCAGTGCCATATGTTGGCACCAGTGTTCCAGTGCTCCTGCCACCATCACTGTAATAGCAGGGGGCTGGAGGCATGGCCTGGGGAGGAACCGACATTAGCAAGAGCAAGCCTCAGCAGTTCCAGGGAATAGGATAGAAGCAGCACAGCCCTAGTCAAGATGCAGTCAGCAGCCTTAGAGAGTGGACCGGGGCTGGCACAGCCTCAGCCAGGCTGCAATCAAACAGGCAGCGAGGAAGGCTGAAGAGCCAGTCTCAGGCTGGCAAAACAAGACAGACAGCTTGCCAGCCACTAGGAGGTTGGATCAAGGAGCTCCCAGGAGGAAGGGAACCTCCTGAGAGGGATAAAAGAGAGGCAGGGCAGGAGGGAGGAGATTGGCAGGGTGCATGGGTTTTAGTTTGCATTAGTGCTATTAACTGCCTGATGAAAGTAAAGAGCTTATGAATGGAAGTCTAGAGGTACCGCTAACTAGCCACCTCTCAGCGTGGGTTAGGATTTGGGTTGCATACATGACTCAGAGGCAAACATGAGCAAACATCTTTTTTGGGTTTATTGAGTACAGCACATTCTCAACTAACGAAACAATTGAAATAATGAAAATATCCATAGTAGCATAGCCTTGATTACAAGGAGCAAGTGAAGCAAAAGTTAATAATAATTGTTAATAAGCACTAGCAGGCTGGAACTAACAGTATCAGGGTATCTGAAGTAGCAGGCGGGAAAAAAGGTTAGTTGGTTTGAATATTGAAAGAAAATTATAGAGAAATTACAGGTCAGGTGGCATAAGGAGATCAATCACAGGTTAGTGCCAATTAACCAAGACAGTTGATGAGAAATCATTAGTGCTTTCAGGTGCAAGTACTTGAAAGAGCTTGCTGAAGTTTAAGCTGTTAGGGCAGTGGTGGCGAACCTTTGGCACTCCAGATGTTATGGACTACAATTCCCATCAGCCCCTCCAGATGTTATGGACTACAATTCCCATCAGCCCCTGCCACAATTCCCATGCTGGCAGGGGCTGATGGGAATTGTAGTCCATAACATCCGGAGTGCCAAAGGTTCGCCACCACGGTGTTAGGGGAACACCCCAAAGCTGGGCTGTGACCTTTAGTCAAACAGCTAGTTGGTGTCAGTTCGAGAAAGCTGGGAGAGAGCCACAGAAATGTGAGAACCACATTTCAATAACAGGTCTACATCATAATGGCTATGGTTATGCTAACACAGACAATTTCTCCACAGGAAGCCAGAGTCGTGTCTTGTTTGTTCTATAAGGGTAGTGAGTCCCTACAGACCAAGGTGGCCTACCTTGCAGAGGTGACTTGCAGAGGGGCACTCTCAATACATCTTAAAAATCAGTAGAAAATAAGTGGCTCTGAGAGCGAGGCAACATCTTATTTTACCCCATGGATGGAAGTATTTTCATATGGACATTTTGTGACAAAAAAACTGAAGGATTTCCAATTAAGGATATTGCAGATTTCCCCACAGATGTGTTTGACAGATAATGTTTGAAGATGGCAAGCAGAAACAAGTTGATCTGTTTGGTTTGGGTTTAATGGTGACAAACACATGCTGAACTGGGTTGCATCAGGTTTTCGCAATCCTGCACATGTGTGGATGCATAAAAATGCCACTGATTCAAACAGTTGGCCCGGATTAGTGTCACTAAGAACTGTTTAGATGGAAACTGAAGCGTAGAATTTTAGGGAAACACAGCATTTTTTAATGGCTGATTTGTGAATGATTCAGTTGTCTAGTTAAACAGTTACCTGCTGAGATAAGCAGTTATGCATTAAGGACAAGAGGGTTATAGAGTTCTAGCAAGCTGTTAGAATACTAATAGCCAGTTGTGGTGTACTGCTTGGTTTGGAAGAAACACAGTAGAACAACCTGTCAAACACCAACAAACTGACAAAAAAAAATAGGTCTCCATTCGCAACTGTCAAATGGGACATGAAGTGAACTGGCAGATATTCAAGCATTCTTACTTCCAATGCAGGACTGTGCCTATCATGAGAGAGAGTTTGTGCTGCAGGTTTTCCATCATGTGTAATTACATTTTTGCTCTGGCAAGGAAGACCAATTTGGATTTTCTCACTCAGGCACCAAAATGTTTTCTTACCTCAGAAAGGGTCATGTTTGTTGATCCTAGGCCCTTCATAAAAGCAAAACTTTTATTTGACGTTTATTATTTAATGAATTGGATCACTTAAACATCTCGGAAGCTCAGGGTCCATTTGTTCAAATCAAAGCAGCTCGTCATGGTGTTGGTGTGCAGATAATTAATCACTTTAAATATGTCATTAGTGTTTAGGTGACAGGAACAATAAATGATTTTCTTAGTGTATATGTTGCAGTCGGCAGTGCATGTTGGTTCCTTCATGGATCCTATTTGGCAAGAGACCCTGATGACCAAAGAAAGGCTGTAGTATTATCCGAATTAGTGGGGTCTGTACTCTAGTTTTAAGTTGGGAAATTAGTGGGGAGAGACCTTGCACTGCAAAAGGACCTTGCACTGCAAAAGGGGATCTTTTCCACCTATGATTTACAAGGATTTTCCCTTTAGAAAGCCACAGAAAACCAGAATTTAAGTGAAGTTTAACCATTTTATTAAAGAGCAAAAATAAGAAAAGGTACATATGCAGTTGGGCCAAACACACAGAGACAGATTCCGCATGGGCCAAAAACAGCTCTGTGAAAATGGTGTAAAATGGTTTAAAATGGTGTAAAAGGGTTTACACTATTTTCACACTGTTTTCACACAGCTGTTTTTGGCCCATGCAGAATCTTCCAGAGTTTCAAGGAGCCTAGGATACAGATAGATGTGAAGGATAGATGGGAATAGTAGAAGTTGTTGCACGGAGGGTGATATTTACCAGTTACAGAAGAAAGGACTAGCATCGGTTGGGCAATGTTGGGCATGGGGGAACCGAACTTAAGGCAGTTCAGGGACCAAAGGGCAAGGGTCCCTCATTTGGGAAGCCTACATGTAGGAAAACCTGACCCACTGGCAATGATGAAAGAGGCAATCCTCCTGGACAAAGCAAGGTTCCATTCTCAGGAAAGAACAATACTGTGGCAAATAGCTCAAATGAATCAGAGCCAGGGAGAGTTTAGTTCTTGATTAAATCTTAGGCAGAATTGATGAATTTACAGCTCAAGGCATTCCAATTCAAAGTTGGGTTTAATTATTCTCTGGTAGTGGGACAGGAAAAGTTATTGTTAGATCAACTAGGGAAGAAAGGAATCAGGAAAACTAACTGTGTTAAGGCTCAGGAGTGTTTGCATACCTTTTGGGAGCTATAGGACAGGTGTGGCTTTTCCAAGACTGTGGCTTTTGTTATCCAGATTGCATTGTTAGTTACTATGAATACTTGATTGGGGTAGAGAGGAATGTGGCAAGCAGAGACTTCTCCCCGACAATTAGTATCAAAATTCAGAATGAAGATTTGGCTTCCGTCTTACTCTGAACTGTCTGACACTAATAGAGGATAGGGCACATCTCAGAAACTGGCCATCGTGTCTAGCCATGAGCTTGTCTGCCCACAGTACGTCTGAATAAACAAGAAGTTGCAGCATCCATCCATTCTTTGATTTAACCACAATTACAATAACTTTGATAATACAAAATACAGATGGGACTGGTAAAGAATCGCACTTGGGGGAATTGAAACGTCCTTCTTTCTGACCTATATCTCCCTCTTTAAAATAAAGTGAGCTCTTTGGAACTTAAACAGATCAACTTCTTAAAAATATTTCTTTGAATTGTCTCAATAAGCTTATTCATTCCCCCATCAAGCCATTTTTAAATGGTGTGTGCATCTTTCTTGATTTTACCAATGAATGCTTTTTCTGCATGGCCAGGAGGTTCCCAGAATATGCAGAAATCCTGATCTTGTTTGTGATTGTCATTGCCATTAGTCAAAAGTTTCTCTAATCGCACTTTATCTGGGCAATCTATAACTTTATCTAATATAGGGGTAAAGGTCCTGGACCTTGTTTCCACTTAAAAAGGGTAGCAGAAAATACATGATCAAGGACTCTACCTCACCTTGAAAGTATGAGCAGAATTTTGATGATTCTGCCTTCTAGTACAGCTGAGAGCAAGGCATCACATCTGGCAAGCATAAATGCTCTCCTCAGCTTGTTGGCCTCCAGGGCTGAAAGGCAGGAGACTGGGGCCAGGATATATCTATCTTTTAGCACTAACTTAAAGTCTGGCATTATCATAAGATCCTGTTGCTGCTTTGTATCCTGCATAACTTTTTACTAGGTCTTTGACCTGAGCCCTGTCTATCCCCAATAAGGTCTTTTGTGAGAAGCTCAGTCTCTACATTCTTTTCTCCTTCATGGTCTACTGGATTGGCTCTGGCAATTTTACATAGAATTTGCGATCTTATTGTTCAGGCAGAAATATAAACTAGCATGTTTGATTGGATCAGCTTTGTCAATTTTTATTGTTCAGGCAGAGATATAAACTAGCATGGATCACATTTGTCAACTTCATATTGAATGCAAAGCTGGAGAATGATTGAAAAGAGTACTGAGAGTAATCGCAGCACATAATGCAGTCTGCTGCAGTAATTATTGTGTTAGTGCAGATCAGATTTAGCTGAAAAATGTGGTACTTTGTGGATTTCTGTTCCTTCAGGCAATGGGATCTTCTTCAGAAGTTGTTTCGACTTCCATTTTGGGTAGGTAGTTCTCAATAAAAAATTGGAGGTTGAGACATTTTTGAATTGCCACTTCAAAATGTTACTCCACAGAAACACTATCAAAATTTGACTGTGCATTAACATTAGAACATCTGCACAAAAGGGGAGGGGTTTTTTTGCATCACAGATGATATCCCACCACCATCAGGAATAATGCAAGTGAAATAAATATGACTTAAGAAACAAAGGGGGGGGGACGACACACAAAATGATGGGGGGAAGGGGCTGGAGGAAGTGTGCAAAATGATTTCACAGAAAACTTTTCCAAAACATAAGGTTTAACCACTGGAAGAATCTGTGGTAGGTTTTGAATGCAGAAAAGGCCCATAATGAACTTTAGTATTAGATGTGCTGATGTATTACTTAATCCCCTTCCATCACAATTTTCCAGAAAGAAGTTGAATCATTTGTCTTTGATGCTATAGGTTGCTGGACATGGAGCTGATTTTTGATAGTCCAGGAGATAGGTTAACTGAATAATTAATGTTTACATTAGATTGGTCTGCAATATGAAGACTGGGATTTGGTTCTTTTGTTTGAAAAACTTGAGTTGGATTTTTCAGCATCAGTATTAAATCTAGATATATTTGGAAATCAATTTAACACTGCTTTCGTTCCATTAAAAAACACATTTCTCGATGTAATTTCCCCTCCCAGAGGAAATTGTTTGTAAGAGTAAAGACAAGGTGCTGTTTTTGAAATCCTCATGGTTGTTATAAAGAAATTTCATAAATGTGTGTCTGCCTTCAGTTCACTGGAATCAGTGCTGCCTAGCTACTGGACATACTAATGAGGTGTTATAGACTGTTAATTAATGTTTTTACTGCTCACAGGTGGTTGTTTTTTAACTGTCAGTACATACTAGGGAGAGATGAGGCTGGATGCTATTAATAGAAAGAGGTTGATAACAGAAAAGGAAATAGGTGGCATTATCCAAGTGTAGATTAACTGGTTCCATTCAGAATATCATATATGGATTAGACGGGTATGTGTATGGTTTGTGTGACTAGTGGAAGCATATGAATATCGTGTATGGCATGTGTACTTTATTTATTATATTTATATTTTATTATATTTACATCTGTGAATGAGGAGGAGCATGTGTGATAGAAAACAAAATTGACCACACGGTGAACAGGTTAAATTCTTCTTACATTGTTGCTTAGTATTTATATAGCATTTGAATTCTTTAAAACTCTAATAATTTTTATTGTTATCAAAATCCTATAGAAAGTTACTTGTTGTTGAAATCTGTCATGGCTGTTCTCATTATGGGAATGTAGGTTGACAGATGGGATAACTTGCCAAAGAATACTTCATCAAATCAGTGTCTAGGAAAAAGCTTGGATATAAGTACTTCTGTCCAGGTCTAGCACTCAGGGTGGGGCTGCAGCTCAGTGGTAGAGCAACTGTTTTACATGCAGAAGGACTTAGGTTCGATCACCAGCATCTACATTTAAAGAAATTGGGTAATAGATAGTTGTGTATTTAAAAAATGGGAAAATTCGCTGTTAGGTATATTGGACCCAGAAATTTTCAAGATTTCCCCAAATCCCCAAATTTCCATACTAGTATGGGGGTTGGGGTTGGGGGGAGGGGGTGGATCTGAAAAAGAATGATATCATTATAGCCTATGGTGAGTTATTCCAGGACTGGGGGGCGGGGGTGCGTGCTATTTTTTAAGATGATGGGATCAAATTTTTAGCATATTTTCCTGTGACTCATCTTAAAAGGACTGCCAAGTTTGGTAAAAACTGGGCCAGGGTGTCCAAGTTTATGATTCCCAAAGAGGGTGCCCCCATCCATCCTACACTGTTTCCAATGGAGAAGAAATTACATCCCATAAAACTGGCCCATCTTTAATAAACTTAGGGATTCTTGTAAGGAGAATCCCCAGTAGTTATGATAAAAACAGCTCCCCAGAGACTGAAAGGATTCCCCATAGGCTGTAATGGAGCAGAAGAAAGATTTAAACTGTGTAGTTTGGTATGAATGCACTGAAACAATCTTTCCTATTAAAAGGGGGTTCTTCCTTTCTACTGTTGTAACTGGAGATCCCAAAAATGATCCCAGAAAAAAAGCCATTTTTCCCCAGCTTTTTGGGAATCAGGATTACCAGCTACAGTTTAGAAAGTCTTTTTTCCTTCCAGTTCAGCTTTATCAAATGCACATATTAATAAGAAGGACCTGAGACCCTAGATCAGTGATGGCAAACCTTTTCGAGACCAAGTGCCCAAATTGCAACCCAGAACCTACTTATTTATCACAAAGTGCCAACACGGCAATTTAACCTGAATACTGAGGTTTAAGTCTAGAAAAAATGGTTGGCTCCGAGGTGTGCATTACTCGGGAGTAAGCTGGGTGGTAGTCAGTGGCTTTGCTTTGAAGCAACCATGCAACTCAGAAGCAAGCCCCATTGCCAGCAACTGAGCTTACTCCCAGGTAAAGGATCACACTTTAGTTCTTCGCATGAAAATCAGTGAGGTTTAACAGTGCTTAACAGGGTTACCAACACTGCTTCCCCAAAACTAGGTCTTAGGTTTAATGCAAATAATCAAGCCCAGTGGCCCAGGTCAGCCTAGATGTGTATGTGGGGGGGGGGTGCGACTCTGTTTGTGCGTGCCCACAGAGAGGGCTCTGAGTGCCACCTCTGGCACCCGTGCCATAGGTTCGCCACCGCTGCCCTAGATAGCCACTGCCAATCAGACCAGACCTCAATAGAGCCCATATTTAACTCAGTACAAGGTTCCTTCAAATGTCCATGCCCAATCTCTTCATTCACTGGGTTCCATTATCCTGCTCTTTATTTGTGATGAATGTGTTTTTCAAAATGTCCCAGACCATCTATGCTGCTTATTTGTTAAATCATCCTGTAAATAAATAAATCTTCATATTTGTTTATATGGTAAACAGGCCTCAGTGACTCAGTAATTCACTACAAAACTTATCTCACAGCTGTGATCCTAAAACCTATACACTCTCTGCCTGTAGAACGTCTGTAAACTGAGGGTAAGGTTTGTGTAATTAGTTGGGGAAGGTTTGTAGATCAAAATTTGCCTACATCCCAAAAATCTTAAGAGGCTCTATGAATCCCCCCAGTAGAACAAAAAAAGACTCATTACACCAGCATATTATAAAAGGCACACTGTATGCAATGCTCGGTCAGTACATTTGTTGAGACCCTTTGGCCAGCACCTTAGTGTTATGTTGATTCTTGTTCGCTGTATATCACTTTTTTAAAGACCCAAGGGAGAAATCCAGAATCTGAGATTTAATTCTCAGGGTGAGTTCAGAAGTATTAAAAACAACTCTCCTCCCCAGCCAGTGTGGCTAACAGCATGTGGACTCTAATCTGGACAAGCAGGTTTGATTCCCCACTCCTCCACAGGAATGGCAAACTCTTATCTGGTGAACTGGATTTGTTCCCCCACTCCTACACATAATGCCTGCTGGGTGTCGTTGGGCTAGTTATTGTTCTCTCAGCGCTCTCTCAGTCCCATCTACCTCACAAGGTGTCTATTATGGGGAGAGGAGGGGAAAGGGAGTTTGTAAGCCACCTTGACACTCTTTACAGGTGGGAAAGGGGGGGTATAAATCCAAACTTTGGCTCATTCCGCACATGCAGAATAATGCACTTTCAAACTGCTTTCAGTGCTCTTTGAAGCTGTGCGGAATAGCAAAATCCACTTGCAAACAGTTGTGAAAGTGGTTTGAAAACGCATTATTTTGCGTGTGCAGAAGGGGCCTTTTATTCAATCAAAAGCTGTTACAAGTAAGGGGAAGGGACTGTTTAACAACCTTTAAACCCCAAATTTGGTCCTAAACATTCTGAATGCCTCTGGTGAGCTGTACACCCCCCATTAAGAATCACCAATAGATTTTTTTTTCCTTCCCATTTTTCCCAATTCTTGGAACCTTGGGAGGAACATTGACAACTTTTTTCTTTCTCTCTCTCTTTTTTTCCAGATACAGAAGAGTAAAAAAAATTACATATAATCAAAAAGAGACTGCAAATTTCTTTCATCATTTTATCTGATCTCCATTCTCCTCCTTCCACAAAGACCAGTTTCTGGGGAGGGCATTATGCAGGTTTCCACGCCGCTGTTTCATTTTTCCTCCTTCCACTGGCTACTTCACAGTGAATGACTCTTAAGGCTTTCACTCTGGGACATTTTTCTTCTTCTTCTTCTTCTTCTTTGCCCTTAGCAAAATGATGATTATTATTTTTTGGTGGGGGAACTGGCAAATCGAGCTAACGTGAGACTTTCCAATGCTACCGCTAGGCCTGGCTTGTGAAAAACACTCTGATGTGGTGAAGCAGAGAATTGACCCGCATGTGGAAAAGAGTCTCTCGAAATATTGTTGTTTCCATGAAGCATTGAATTGTCTGTCCAATTTAAGCTGCAATTAAGAGTGCTGTTTGTTTTGTTTTTTAAAGGAAATCCAGCTATTTTACAAATAAGCAAATTGCTCAATTCCTAGAAAGCTTTATAGTATTTTTCACAAAAAAAACCAATACATACTATAGATTTCATCTGCTTGATGGCTCCTTGGTTTGTAATTGTGCCTCACTGCGTCAGTTTTGTATGTAGAACAAATGCTTCTCAAGCTCCGATTGAATGTGCCGTTTTTGACATTTTCTGTAATAGGCAGATTTCAAATAAGGCCCTTCTGCCACCTGATCACTGCTGTTGAGGTCAAGAAAATGGCATGTTCCTCTTAGAGCTCTTATTGATGAATGAAGTGATAGAAGAGGAAATTGAATGACAGAGCATCATGAGGAGGCACCTAAGTCTTGTCAGTATTTGCACACCAGAGGGCGTTGCAGCCCCTAAAATACTTTCAGGTGATGCTGCCCCCACATAGGAGCTTTGGGAGTTTGCAGAATAGTGAGCCCTATCTACAATAGCATGGCACTGCAACCTCTCACTTCTTGTCAGATGTCCCAGAAAGAATTTCTGCTCCTTCCCCAGCTCTGATGTATGGCACATTATAATGCTGACCTCAGTCTGTATGGCAACTCCATTGGCACTTGTGCTCTTCATTGTGATTGACAGTCCAGAGCAATACAGTTTCGTTTGAAAGACAACCTTTCAAGTCCAATGGGATTTTGGTCTCGTTTATACAAAATGTGTGCAAAAAGTATGCATGCATGCTGAGGTCCATGCTGCTTGATATCTCAGGCTAAGGATTCTTTATCCAAGAATTCCCATTTTCTCTGCAGCAATTACATGCAGGGGTGGCTTTTTTCTGGAGCATAGATAGTGGTTTTGTGAGTGGTGCACTGGAAAGGGACAGCATACAGATCACAAACAATTCATTGATAATGCCAAGTGATACCCATTTAAAATGTGTTTATTACGCAGATATGCACTTACACAAATTTTCTCATGAAAACTCAGGGTGGAAAATAGTTCCATTCCGGTTTGGAGAGCAGTAATTTAGAATTAGTGTGTTGTGCAAGGTGCATTGAATCTTTGAATTCAGCTAGTGAACGCCAGATGTTCCCAAAAGATCCAGTTTGATGGAAGAGTAATTGGATCTAACACTATAATCTCAGTACAACAGGAATAGATTTATTTGCTTACAGCTTGCTCTTATGCACATTTATTAAGAACTGACTCACTTCACGGTGGCTTCCTCCAAATTAAATAGCCATAGGATCTCTCTCTCGCACACACATGCATTCTACAGTGCAGGTTTAGAATGAATTCATATTTCATTGTTTCTTCTTTTAGTTGGAAGAGTCAAACACTACTCTTTACTATCTTGAGCTTTCAGAAGAGTATAGAAACACATATATTTTTATCCAGGCTATTTGTATTTTTTCACATACTTTTTTTAGCACAAAAAGGCCAGTTATTGGAGAGCTTGTCTATTTCTCTGTTAACCCATACAAAAATGCTGGAAGCTTTCTCTCTTCAGATTCAAAATCATCCAATAATACATGAGCCAGAGCCCGTCTCTTTCAGAAATAGTTTTATTTGCACAGTTAAAAGTATCAGGTCAAGATTCTCTGTGGAAGTAAAAGGATGATGCGTTGGGGCATCCCTTTCAATGTCTCCTTTAATTCTTCTCCGCCCACTGGCACCCTCTTGGGGCAGGGCTTGATGGGTATGGGAGTTGCAGATAGAAGACAAATGTTTTCCCTCTGAATTTTCTGCTGCTATCTTCACTCATCTCAGGTAAGGATTTTCATTGATATCCTCCTTTTTTATTCACTGGCCTTATTATTCTATGTCTTTTGGCATATTACTTTGGGTGGTGGAGATTGTGGCTGGAAGTAGGAGTTTTTGTGTGCTCTGTTGTTCTTTCCACAATCTTAGCTACGTATAGAAGAATTTTCTGCCACAGATTCTATATGTAGCCTTGTGCTGGTCATCATTTCTATTCCTCCCTATTCCCCACCTGTAAACTGGAATAACATTGTGACTTTTGGCATGGATGTTGTGAAGATAGGTATGGTATTTTCCTGAGGAAGCAGCATTTATTTCAGAAGGCATCACTGTTAATTCTTTCTTTGTCTTAGGAGAGGGAAGCAGGGCACAGGGTTACACTGCTTGAAATATGATATGGGGCAATCTTTCATTTCTTCTTGGTCTGTGATCCAGAAGTCTTGGATATTACCCCTAAGCACTTTTTGAACAAAATTACAGAGGTTGAAGGATTTTCAGCACAGGCCACATGGCTTGGCCTTGGGCAAATCACAGGCTTGTATCCAACCTCCAAATGTGTGGCCTTTCCATTTGAAAAGGGGGAAGGCAACTTTTATACCAATTCTCCCCTAATACTGCAGACTTCCGCTTTGGTCCCTGTTTGGATACCAAGTGTCTGCTGACCCCAGGAACAAAATAGGGGGCTACAGTGGGAGAAGGAATTAGAAAAGTCCGGCTCTTCAAGAATTACCACTCTTTGGATAAAAGCCAGTGTCTTTTAGTCTTGGTTACTTATCTGTAAATGGAAATTAACAGTCATGTACTATGACTCACCATACCTGTGTATGAATTTCATCCCATGCCGTCATTGTCTGGTTTGGGGCTCAACCTGTTGTACAGCCATTGGATATATATGGGAATAAACTTGTGATGATCTCAAGAGCATTTTGAAAGCAACCATGATTGGCATGGTGGGGGGAGGTACTTTGTTGGAGTGTGAGTGCAATATTATATTTACCCCATACTTCAATGGAAGCAGTGGAAGCAGTGAATATGGTTGGAATGGCCAGTTTGGCCTTTCCTAGATTTGCCAAATATGGCAATGTTTTTTTCCCTCTGTTGGGCCGAGAAGGTTTTTCTTTAAAAATACATATTGTTTGTCCCTATTAACCAGATCACAATGGTCTTAAGAGCATCCATCCCGCCCAGCAACCTCCTTCCCATCAAGGCCAACAAGCTGCTTCTGGAAGTCCTACAAACATGGCATGGAGCCCCAGTAGTATATCAATTTGGAGGGCAACATCTTACACTTATATACCACTCCCCCCCCCCTCAAAAAAACCCATGTTGAGGCTGGCAAATCAATTGGGAAACATTTCTTCATAAAGAACAAACATTTTAATTATACTGTATACTGATCAAAATCTTGTTGATAAATAATGTATAACATTCTTGAGATTATAATACAAAATCTTCATATTGCTTAACAATGTGTGCTATACATACAAGAGAGTTTCCCAGCGAGCAATTTGTGCTACAATGGTCTTATAAGCAATGCTGGCCTCCAACTACCAGGCACAGAAAAATCTCTCTTTTATGTATATCACACATTGTTAAGCAATATGAAGATTTTGTATTTATTCTGGTTCTTTAGTTTTTGTATTATAGCTGTTCCCGCCCTTTTAACTACCCATTGTGTTGCCCTGCATCTGTTTTTGTTATAGCTGCATGGTACTACATCCTGCTGTGTTGGTTCAGTGCTTAAATAGTGAAAAATACAGCTGGAAGTCAGTGGCTGTTAATGTGTGTTACATCTAAGTTGGTACTTCTGGGAATCAACTAGTTTTTTCAAAAAACCAAACAAAAAACAACAATACAAAAATACTTAGTTTGTTCCTAGTGTGCAGGAGCACAATGTTGATTTTCCAAACAGGCAGTACTTCTTTCTAACAAATACGGTTTCCTCTTTGTTCTGAGTCTGTACAGAGAGAGAGAGAGAGAGAGAGAGAGAGAGAGAGATTGTAGGGTTTCTGAAACTGTCTAACAACTCATTGCAGGTGGCCAGGATGCTGAGATTTTAATTGAATGCTCAGAATCCACCAGGCTGTAGTAGTTCTAGCTTTTGGTAGGGCTGTGCTGATGTTTTCCTGTACTGCTGCAAAAGGCTATGTAAAGTGCATTCTCTACTCCAAGTTTCCATTGATCTCTGCCTGAACTGGCAATTGGCAACTGATCTCAACCTTTCTTGGATCAAGTGCCAATACTTGATTGGGTTCTGAGCTCAGCAAGTGCCCATCAGATTCGGCCAGGTTTTATCCACTGGGGCATTGGCAAGGAGTATGCAACCATAAATTGGATGACTCTTTTAGTGTCAATTTTCTTATGTTTTACTTCCTTTGCCACAACTGCTCCTATTTATCATGGATAGCCCCTATTTTTTGATTACCTATCCCTGCTACATTGCTGTCACTATTTTGTTCCCAGTTTGGTCTTACAAAAATTTCCACTTTTAAAACTTCAGTGTAGTTTCCTATATTTATCAGGCAATATAATTCAGCTGTCTCCTCGGAGTCACTGGAAGTTAAATTTTGAAGTGGAAATGATGCCTCTTGGTTCAAGTACATATTCTGCATGTCATTTCTTGCCCTGCAGTTCCTGGAGTATATTTTGATCTATGGATAAATTACTGTTGAACAATTAGAGTTTTCATTAATCCACATAAAAACCAATGTTTGTTTTAGGAAGATGCAGCAGTGCAGAGGAAGGGGATCAAGCAATGAAATATGGAAGGCCATGTTGTTGCTTTTTGGGTGAAATAGCAAGCTAAGTTTGAATGGTGTCTCTCAAAAATCTGTACAGGCGGCACTAAACAATCTGGACTCACTCAAGTCTTTTTGTAATGCAGGTAGAAAATCCACCGTGACACTCTAATTCACCGCTATCTAAATAAGCCCAAAGCTGCACAAATCAGTGATAGTACTGTACTATGCCCTCTCCAGCTGCAGATGCAGGGATCACTTGATTGGGTCTCCTCTGTACAGAAAAGTCTTTTTGTAGGTTTTAAATTCTAGCCTACTCTTCTTCCTGAAATGCTAGTTTTCTATGTATGGGAATTTTTTCAAAATGAGGGAGCATTTAAACATGAAATTCTCTATATTTTATATGATCAAGAACCATCTAGGGCCTAGGCACAGTTCTATCATATGATCTGCTGTTTACATGTAAGGTATTGAAGCCCAAGTCATCTTGGAGTAGAAGTTGCAATGTTCAAAATTACCTTTAACAGGTGACTGTCTGAATGTACATAGGTATCCAACAGCGCAATCATATACCAAGTTACTTCAACCTGAGCCCACTGAAATCTGTAGGCTGTTACTGGAGGAACTTTTCATAGGATTGAACTATAATAAAATCTGTGATGGGCATTTGGGTTGTCTAGTGATTATTATTAAAGGTATAGTGGAGTGAAATTTTCCTTTTCTTTTTGCCTGGATAATATTTTTATACTCTTTTATATACAGTTTTTAAAAACACTTTGCTACTTTTATTTGTAGAGGCTCAGTTCTCAGAGCACCTGTTTGCTTGCAAAACCAAAATTATCCATGCCCTGTTTTTCTTCTGTTTGTCTCTTTTTTTTGCTTCTTTCTCATCTCCCCTGTTTTTAATAGAAAGAGACCATTGACTTTGCTACATAAGAGAAATATTCACATGAGATCTCATAAGCTCAGTATGTCACATTGAAACAACAGACCCATGCTCTTTTTTGTGCCAGAAAGAATTGATGTTAGATACTGGAGAAAATATGTAAGGTGTGGATATGATGTGCACAGGTTGTCTCTTTGTATTAGTGGTATCTTTTTCCAGATACCAGGGTTACATCCTTTATAATGTTGCGTGTCTCACTTGTCCTTATTCTCTTGCATTAGATGAGTAAAAAAGTGGAATAATAATACAAAAACAGTGTAATTTGTAGATTTAGAAGAAAGATTAGTTATCTTTTAAACTAAAATTCTGGAGGGATAGCCATATTAGTATTTTGCAACCAAATGAGAGAGGGTAGTAGTACCTTAAAGACAGATTTATTGTGATGTATGCTTTCATGGATTAGAATCCACTTCCTCAGAAGCATCACATTTGTCTTCAGGACACACAATCATAGTGGGAGAAAACGTAAAACAAATGAACAGGCAATCAAATGCAAGAGCAAAATTCTACCTCTTGAGTTATCATTGCCTTTTGATTTCATTATTTAAAATGTTTTTCTTCTATTTCTCTCTCTCTCTCTCTCTCTTCTCTCTCTCTCTCTCTCTCTGTTGTGTGTATATGTGTGTGTTACTTACCTACACATGCTATAATTCATACATCCAACATAGTGGCTTCTAGTCTGTGACAACTTATGCCTCATTCAATCTGTTTTTCAGATGCTACACAACTCATGTCTTTTTAACTATGTCACTTATTGCAATCGCTCTAAAGTTATGTTGACAGCACTGAGTCCCAATGAATCTATGGAGAAATTAACCCAGTCTAGGTGCACTGATCTTGTAAAATAATTTATCCTAACTTGGTACCGTGCACAAATCTAAACACATTATTGATTTTTTTTCTTCATTAGCTATAATTTATGATGGAGATATCTCTATTGAACTCAGCTGAGAGCCGTTTCACACACCCAGTAGGTAGAGGCAAATCTAGGTTTGTGATCAGATACTTAGCAGGAAACTGAGTAGTGTATTGGGGTGATGCAGACATTTGAAAAACATGTGTATCACATTCATAATCAGGTGTATACAAAGGCTTAAGCAAACAAAGTAAATTCATTATTTACATGCCATTTTTCAATTAAATTTTGAGGTTGATTTTGTCCATTCTGCTTCTTTGCTAAACAAGTCAGATACTCAAAGAATGTACTGATTAATATATATATCAGGGTTCTTATGACTAAAATTACTAAATTTAATTGACTGGTGAGTATGCAGTGCTGATGGTTCTCAACGTTCTGAGAATTATTTGAATCAAAATAGTTATTGTAACATTTTTAATTGAGAAGAGGAGGTATGGTCATCTCTACATGTGTAATACAATTTCCCGGCTTTTCAATTTTTGTGTAAACGAGTTCATGTATGTTCATCTTATTACCAAATAAAAGCAATGAGATCCACTTGATTTGAATCCTAGTTCTGTGCCAAGAATGGTTTGTTCATCCAATGTATGTTACAAAGCACATGGCTTCCTGATGTGGAGGAGTGTATGTGTACACATGTCTTCTTGAAGTGGAAAGCACATGTCTTTCTGAAGTCTTCTTTTTCACTTTTCCATGTTACTCCATGGAACTTCCATGTTTTTCCATGTTACTAGAGTGGGAGTTGTTACTCCATGAGCAACAATAGACCTTGGAGGCTGAAGATACAAGCCTAGTTCTTGGGTCCCTCTTCTCCAAGGCTGCTGATTCTATCAGTGGTTGTTCAAGATTTTGGCCAGAGATCTTTGCCAGATTGTCTGTGTATTAAGCATGTACTCTTTTGCTGATCCATAGTCAGTGGTAGGATTGAAGCAGGTTCGCACCACTTCGGCAGAAAACTGGTTATTGAAATGGTGCTTGCAAACAACCAGGTGTTAAATTATTTGAATCCCACCACTGTCCATAGTTCTTTTCCTAAAGATAGTTCTTTTCCTAAAGATACTAGGACATGTAGCAAACTCTTTACCTTGATACCAAAGTTCTGATTATTGAGTCTTGAAACCAATTTGTTCTACCATTTTAAAGAAAAAAGCGTTTTCAGGGTGACTTATTACATAAAAGGAGAGGAAGATGGACTCTATAGAAGTTAACAAAGCAAAGCAGACTTATTTATGCCAAAACCAGCCTCTGTTTGTGCCACAGTCGACCAGAATAATGTCTAAGGCTTCAAAAATATGAAAATCCAGTCTTCTCAATTGCATCAAGCTCTGCAAAGAGTGAGATATAGAAATTGTATTAAGGGCAGTAGTGTAACAAGGGCATGTGTAAGGGTGCTGGAGCCCCGAGTGCCACTTGAATGAGTCATGTGGGGGGCATCTTCAAACACCTGCACCTCCCCCCCCCCGAGCATGCCCTACCATGTCATTCAAGTGAGCCCTTCTCCTGCCTCCCCCCAGCTGGGGAGCTGATTGGGTGGGCTTGCAAAAAGCAGAGAATAGACCCCAGCTGGTAGTGCCCATGGCCAGTTGTTACTACTATGCATTTTTTCTTGCTTGCTCTTCTTCCCTAGCTTTTCTCCTTAGTTTTCAAGCCCAGCAGTTTTCTTTTTGCCCTTCTCTGACCTCCTCTAATGAATAATTTCTCATCCTCCCAAGTCCATTCCTGCTCTTCCTCCTGCACACACACCTCCCTCATCCTGCAAACGAAGGAGCCAGGAGACAAAGTGGTTCTCTGGCACTGCAAAACCTGTCTTGTTTTGTAGCTACTTTCTTTGCAAGGGGGAGGAAGAGAGTAGGGGGAAGTGGTGGAAGCGTTGTGAGAACAGGGGAAGGGGTGCAGGGGAGCCATTGAAATGGGGAAAAATAGGGCTGGATACTTGGGGGAAGATGGTGGGATTGCAATGAATCCAGATTGTGGAGGCTAGGCGGGGGAGTGCAACCACACCTCCAATTGAGGTCCAGATTGAGAGGACTAGGAACTTCCTCACATGGTGCAGGCTCTAGAACAGGGCCTGAGGGAGCCACTCCAATACTTACCAGGAGCAGCTGCTG
The DNA here is from genome assembly GCF_021028975.2 of Sphaerodactylus townsendi. Lineage (NCBI taxonomy): Eukaryota > Metazoa > Chordata > Lepidosauria > Squamata > Sphaerodactylidae > Sphaerodactylus > Sphaerodactylus townsendi. Next base: position 23,332,874 of record NC_059435.1, read on the forward strand.
GGGTGGGCAGCTTGTTTGGGGAACCCGGGCAAAGTTTCTGTCAGATCGATTTTAGCAGTGGGGAAATGGAGGCAGGGGAGGCATACTGTTCCCCCCACCAGGCTTCATCTGTACAAACTCTCTTTTGAGGCGGCCACAAGCCCTTCTGACTTCTGTGGTCCTGAATTTCCTGTCCTACCTTGCAAAGGCTGAGAAAAGGGAGCAGTGGCTGAAGAGTGACTTGTCCCCAGGATGAGCCAAAACACACCTTCTGGCCACAGAACGTAAAAGAGCTCATGTGAATTGCTTAAATTTGCAAAGTACTCCATACTTTACAGGGGCTCCTTTTTGGCCTCCCAAAAGGTCTGCTGTCATTCTTGAGATGTGGGTGAACAATAAGTTTTGTACTTTGTAGTTGTGCTTTTTTAATTTAAAAAAAAGATTGTGATTTTGTAGTAGGCTTTTAAAATGATCTTTAAATGAATAGGGTACTTTTAAAAATGGTTTTAGTACTGATTAGGACATTGCCCAGGTAGTTGTTAATACTATGCATTTAATTTGTAAGGTGCAGTTGTAAGGTACAGCTGATAGCATGGTACAGTTATCTAAAAGATGGGTATCAGCTGTGGGGGAAGATGTTGTAATTTGAGAGCTTGCCCCCGGTGCAATTTTCTGTACATATGCCCCTGATTAAGAGTTATTCTTTTCTTGACTAGAGAAGCTTTCAGTGACTCAGAAATACAGATGGTGGTGATATGCCTTGACTTAGCTGGACTGCATTCATTCATTCATTAATAAATAATAAAGCTCATTGAACAAAGATGGGAGTCACAACTGTTCACAATACTAGCTTAACCTGATCTGATAGACCAAGTCTGATAGAACAGATCTTATAGGCAATCTGTGCCACACTAACCACTAGCCATGTATTATGGCCATCCAAGTTAAAATTCAACCATATTAACAGGGCAATAATGCTGCAGGTTGTGACATCACTGAGACGTTAGTGTTTGCACAAATCTTATGTATTCATTGATTACATAAATATGATAGCAAGAATCAAATAAAGGTTATTGAGACATCCTGTAAAGAAAGGGGGTGTTAACTGAGGAGTGCATGTTTGTTTTAATTCTTGCCTTCTTAGATGACTTTTTATTTTTGAAGGTTCAAAGCAACGCACAAATGACGCGGCAGTGCCGAATTCTTCCAGTCATCTCACTTTGCCAGGTCAGTAAATGCTGCCTTTTTGTTATGCTCTCAGAAGCATCTGGTCAAGAAGTTATTAGTGATGTTCTGTGATGGGAATTGGCTCCTTTGGTGTTCTTGAAGGATTCAGAGATTTATATGTAGCTGCTTGTTGGCGTCACAATTATCGGGAAATTTCCTTCACATCATCTGTTGGTTAGTGATCAAATGGTGCATATACGTTACTTTTCATTGAATCTGTTCTCAATCCATCTTTAATCCCCAGGTAGAAGGAAGGGAAAACATAGTGACAAGCATATGATAGTAGTCATGTGACATCAGATACATGTGACAAGAAGAGGAGGAGCCAGAGTTATGATCTCATTGATATCAAGCAAAGTTAGGAAACACAAACTGAGCATCAGAAGTTATACTGTTATGAGCAGCAAGCTAAAACAGAAATGTTCAGACAACCCCGTCACCAAAAAAGCTGTACTCTCTCTTTTTGCCTGCCCCCCACAACCACACCTCATTTCCAGTTGCAGCATAGAGGTCCCCTATCCATAAAAGGTCGGCTTTTTCAAGGAGAGAAGGTTCTATGTCTTAAGTTCATGCATAGATCTTTAGATGCCTGAATGGCAGGAATGGACAGTGGATGAACCATGTGGGAATGTCAAGGGAGCTTTTGTGGGAAGGGCGGGTCCTGGAAGCACATACCCAGAACACTGAAGGACAACCACGTGAGGATGGGGGAAGGTTGGCAGAGAAGAAAGAATGCAAAGGAGAGCTTTTGTTGAGAAGAGGTTCTCTGGAACTCTCCACCACTGACCATACCACGATGCTCTGCTGCTTTTTTCAGCATGTGCATTAAGACAGACAAAACAGGTGGCTCCCTTTCTCTCTACTAGCAGCAAATCCTTCTGGCAAGTAGCAAAAAAATTGGAGATTTCAGAAGGGCTCCACAATCTATCCAAGAAAAAAAAGTTATTGGGTTGAATGCCACTGCATACTCTGGTCATAGCTAATTGCTGGGTCATGCGTGAGTTCTGTTATTACAGATGCAGTGGGACACAATTAACATTTGCTAAAGTAACCCAAGGTTCAGGCTATATTTTTTTCCAGACAATCCAGTGAGCCTTAATGATCCTTGGAATTTTTTTCTCTGACATCTCAAAGCACCCCACACTATAATGTCATCTGATACATGCGGACAGTGACTGAAAAAAACAAACAAACCTCTGGCACCTGATCAAGGTGCCACCTTAAGAAGAACTTGCTTATTCCGTTTCCCTGACGTGATGCCTAAACAAAGGTACTGTATAGTCAATAGCATTCCCGTATTCTAGCCAAAACGCTCACTAGCTGTTGCCTAGTGTATTTTGTAGTGCTAGATGTAGGTATTTTCTGCTTCAGTTTAGTGCTGCTGTTGTTTATGCATTTCCACTGGGATTGACTGATGCCCTTTTTATATGGCATTCTTTCAGAAGACTGAGAGCTTCTTCAGAAGAACATTGCTGCATCAACATACCAGCCCAATTGCTTGGAGGCATTTTTCAAGAAAAGCATGTGCTTCCTGCACAAAATGTTAAGGTTAGTATTAGGTCCACATTGAACTATACTAACATGTAGAACAAGATCTGGGCTTGGGACAGTTTTACGCCCTCATTCACTTAGCATGGTGGGAAAAAAATTTCATAAGCAATCTCCCCAATTCAGTTAGGGACTACGGATGCAAGGAAGCAAGTTATATCAATGGTAGTTCTTAACTGGGAAGGACTTGCAGACCAATGCTACATGTAATTTCACAATTTAATGTAGAAATCAGAACAGAGCACATTGGACTGAATAGCATCAATGATCTGTTCAGCAGAGATGAGGGATGGTATGTGTTCGTGAGGGGATCCTCTAGAGACATACTCCATGATCCTTCATCACACTGAGGCCCCTTCTGCACACGCAAAATAATGCATTTTCAAACCACTTTCACAACTGTTTGCAAGTGAATTTTGCTATTCCGCACAGCTTCAAAGAGCACTGAAAGTAGTTTGAAAGTGCATTATTCTGCATGTGCTGAATGAGCCTGAGCCTTTCAGCCCCATGAAAATGTGCATGTTTTATGGGGAAATCTTGTCATAGCAAAAATGGTACAAAAATATAGTTCATGTGGGTGATTCACACAAAGAAATCTCTGCAAAAGGGAATATTCAAAGGGGATTGATAAGTATGCAAAATTTGATAGTAACAGACGTTACCAAGATGACCTGTCATCAAAACCTCAACTAAATCAGAGGCTCTGTTAACATATGAATATGCAGAAATTACTATTAGCCCAAATTAAGGCAGACTGGCAGCCTCACCTTTCCTTCCTTAAAGAATTCATGGTGTATTTATTTATTTAGATATTTATACCCTGTATTTCTGCCTAAGGGAAAGCAACTTATGACATTATCACTCATTTTTCATGTTATCCACATAACAATATATCAGTGAGGTTGATTAAGTGCTTTGATTATGTGTTCCTGCATTGCAGGGGGTTGGACTTGATGGCCCTTGGGTCTCTTCCAACTCTATGATTCGGTGATTCTGTAAAGAGCGAGAGAGAGATTGGCCCAAGAATGTCCATACAGAATGTGGATTCGAACCTGGGTCTCCCAGGTCTAAACCAGTCTGCCAACCACTGTAACACACTGTCTGCAATTAAATGTTATGAACTCCAATGTTGAACCATAGAAAAATAACAATGGAGCTGGTAAGAAAGGAGCAGCATGTTAAAAGCACTGACATTCCTTCAATAACGGAAGCAGCATGATGTCAAACATTGTGCAGTCAAAACAATTGCATGAGTTAAGTAAAAAAATACATGCTGTGTTCTTACATCAATATTTCTGTTTTTTCTCTTTAGATTTCCTGAACTCAAAAACCAGCAACAATGAATATCTACCATAAGGAATCAGAAGCAACCATTTAAAAAACCAACCAGATTTCCTTTCCAAAACCACATTGTTTTACTCTTTTCCTTTCTTTTCCTTTCTTTGTTTTTAATATTATGGTCCATGGCATAACTGAGAATTTAGTTCTGTTCACCATGCTCACTTCTTACTCTGTTCAAAATTTACACGCAGTTCCTGTATGAATTGAATTTATGCAGCCAACTATACTATGTTGCTTTCTTTAATAAAATCCTTCCACACATGTATTTTCATATGGATATGTTTGCGAAGATTTTTTCATGTGTTTGTATGAACAGTGATGCCATCAGTATAGTATTTAAAATATGTGTGAGATTAGTGTTTGATCTGACTGTCTCTGTATTTAGGCATTTCAAGTCAGGCAGGTATATGAGCTATGCTTCTGTGCATGTTTGATGTACATTCTTACATGTTTGATGTACATTCTTACATGGAAGCAGATGGTATATGCATAGTTACAAATCTGATTTTGGCAGTTATGATTATGTGCACACAACATTCATAAGAATACCATTACTGCATTCAGAGGTCACAACAAGCTCTAATGATGGCAATTTCTTGATACACAACACACATGCCACCCCTTCAAATCACTGGCCATTGCTTTTAACTATGGACCAGTGAGGTAGGATAGAATGACTATTCTGACCAATGAGATGAACGCTAAGTCACATACATTTTAACTCAGAACTTTAACGTGTCATGGAGTCCTGCTTCTTGTGCCTGAATGGTAGAATGGCTTGGTCTATGGTTGGATGGATCCAAAGGTCTAGTCACCTGGACTTCTCATTCCTTCTTTACTATTTAAAATTGGCTTGAGGCTCAATGGAAGGTCATAGAATGGTTGAGAACTTCATTAGTATTCATGTTTTCACCCAGTTTCGCCATATTGTGTTTTCAACTTTTGCATACTTTACTAGTTCTAAGAAGAAAGTTGGAGCAAAGAACACACATGACAACAGTTTTGTTTAGTAAAAATCTCTGGTCATTGCTTGTTTACAGAATACAGGCATAAGGAGCAAAGACACGTCATGGAGACGGATCCTATCATTGGGCAGCCTGCCTACTAACCTAAAGAATAACAAGTACATGGGAGCCACTTGGGTATCGACCTCTAAGTGGATCTCCCCTTGCTACTCTTTGGGTGTAGGCTGGTCAGCTGCCCCCACCTGGCCATGCAGCGTCAAGGCCCACCACACCCCAAGGCTCGTTATGGGCCCCCCAAAGATGGGGAGGCAAGCACACAGGCTCCCACCCAAAGCATCCAGCCCTATGCCCAGCCCACGAAGCTGTGATGGAAGAATGTGTGTGTGTGTGTGTGTGTGTGTGTGTGTGTGTGTGTGTATAAACAACAGACCAAACCATGCAATACAGAGAGGGTGCAAGGGCAAGAAAGAGGAGAGTGGAGCTAAGGAGGGAAAAGACTGTGCCAGCTGGACAGCGAGACTCCTGCCAGCCCATTACTCCACACCCACCTGCCTGATATGACACTCACTTTTTGCACTGGTCAAACCTCTAATGCTGTGGTGGCGAACCTTTGGCACTCCAGATGTTATGGACTGCAATTCCCATCAGCCCCTGCCAGCATGGCCAATTGGCTGATGGGAATTGTAGTCCATAACATCTGGAGTGCCAAAGGTTTGCCACCACTGCTGTAATGGCTTTTCCCTAAGGGCAACATGTGGCTGGCACAAGTTGCTACCTTGGTCTCGGCTCGCCATCCCAGATAAGTCTCAGCTGCTCTTTGCCTTACTGATTTCAACTTTTACAGTTGCTTTGAAAATGGCTGTATTTGGAGTTGACAGTAAATGTATATATGTAATGTAAATAAGCAATGGCTGTCCATGCTGTTAACTTTATACTATCATAAAATATGGTTTGTTACAAGGGTGGGAGAAAAAAAATGTAGAGGTTGCCAAGCCAAGCTACTCTGACAACTAAAAGCACTGGTTCATTGTTGTATCTTCAGTGCAGTCACAGGTCAGCCATGGAGAACTGACCAGAAGTCTTCTAGAAGCTTTTGAGCACTTGAAGTGTCCCCTCTCCCTCTGGAGTCAACTGCAGGCTGGTTTCCAGCACAAGTGGTCATGTAAGAGGAAGTGGGGAGAGCACTCCTCCTTCAGTTCTTCTTCACCACTGTGGAAAGAAGACCTACTTTGCTGAGTGATTCAATTTACCTCAGAATCTTTTCTCTCTTGTTGATGGCATTATTCAAGAAGTATTCCAAATGTGCCATAAGACTTGTCGGTTTTCTCTTATAGGGTTGCCTTTCTGGTCACTGTCACCTTGACTAGGAGACTGGGAGATTTATCTGCTCTCCAAGGAGACTCTCCATTTGCCAGGTTTCATCCAATAAGATGGTCCTACATGCCTCTTCCATATGTCCCAGGATCTCTGTTTTTCCTGAATCCTCACTCCATGGTTGAACAATCAACCATTCCATACATTTGATATTCAGACAGCACTCCTTTTTTCATCTAAGTCATACAAATTCTTTTCGGCAAGTCAAGAATTTATTTTTATGCTTTAAGGGTCCCAAGAAGAGTAAAGCTCTTCTTCCCAAACCATTTCTAGATGGGTGGTTTCTGCTATTAGATTAGCCTATACTAATGCCAAGGTGATTGTTCAAGTTAGGGTTCATTCCACCAGAGTCCAAGCCTCTTCAGTCACTTTTCTTGCCCGGGTCAACCTTCATGATATCTGTAAGAGGATGACCTAGTCTGCTGAATCCACATTTGTCATCATTAGCCCATAACTGTGGACTCTAAGGCCCTTTCCGCACGGGCGGTTAATGGTGCCCTGGGGATGGCAAAAACGCCGTCCCCAGGGAGCCATTAGCACAGGGGGCGCAGCTGCTTCACAGCCGCACCGCCCCCATGCTGCCCGACCGGCGCGAAGTCGCCGTTTTCCGACCTCACTTGGGGAGCAAGGTTTCTGGAAAATGGCGACTTGGAGCCGCTGCCGTGCGAACGGCAGCGGCTCCAAGGCACCCTCCCCCCTCCCCCCTTCACTTACCTTGTCTCCGGCCATCCGGCTCGTCGCCGAGGCCTGGGGACATGCCCCCCTGCCCTGCGATGCTGGAGCAGTCGTGCAGGGCCTGGGGGGCGTGTCTCCAGGCCTCGGCGACGTGCCGGACGGCCGGAGACACGCTGGGTCATCCCGGCTGTTTCTGGGACCGTTCGTGCGAACGGTCGCAGGGGGGTTGGGTCGCCGTGGGATATGCCGACCCAACCCCCAACGACGCCGTGCAGAAACGGCCTAAGTGAAATACAGCTGTTGGGAGAGTAGCGTTGCAGTCATTACTTTGGTAATATGCTCATGCCTTCCTCCATGATAAGTGAACTTCTACTCTCCCATGCAGCACTGCACTGAAGACACAACAATGAAAACAAAATTGCACTTACCTGTAACTGTTCTTCATTGAGTGCCTTCTATGCAGCCACACATCCTTCCCTCCTTTACCCGCTGTGGACTACGGTCTCTTCTAATGGCACTCTTCCATGGTGGTGAAGGGAGAAATAAGGAACACTCTCCCCTCTCATGTGACTATTTGGGCAGGAAACCAGCTTGCTCTCAGATCCAGAAAGGAAGGAGGAGAGCTCTTCAGGTGCTCAAAAACAACTAGAAGTTTTTTGGTCAGTTCTCTGCAGTTATCCTGCACCTGTGCAGTCCCATGCATGCCTGTATAGAAGACACTCGGTGAACCATAGTTACAGGTAAGTGTTTTTCTACATTGTAGAGGGGTGGGTTTAGCACTTATAATAATATATCCCGTTAGTTAAAACATGGAATTTGAAATAAATCACTACTTATAAGCTCCTTTTTAATCATTTTGTTTACAAGTTCATTACCCTGTACAAGTTCATTACCCTTTAACACAAGTCATAAAAAAAGGACATGGGTACACTTTATCAGATCCCAGGAGGACTATCTTGTCTGAGCCACAGTCCCATTATAGAACCACAGAATCACAGAGTTGGAAGAGACCTAAAGGGTCATCTAGGCCAATCCTCTGCCATGCAATCAAAGCACTCTAGGCAGAAGACCATCCAGCCTCTGTTTAAAAACCTCCAGAGAAGGAGACTCCACCACCCTTTGAGGTAGTGTATTCCACTGTTGATCATCCCTTACCATTGGAAAGTTCTTCCTCATTTTTAGGTAGAATCTTAGTTCTGTTTGATTATGTTACTCCATGTCCTAGTCTCTGGAGCAACAGAGAACAAGCTTGCTCCATCTTCAGGATGATATCCCTTCAGATATTTAAACATGGCTATCATGCCACCCCTTAACATTCTCTTATCCAGACTAAACATACCCGGATCCCTAAAACTGTCCTGAGCCCTTCGGGGGTAGGGCGGTCTATTAAATCGAATTAATAATAATGATAATAATGATAATAATGATAATAATAAACAGTGGCGGCGGTGCACACACGCACCTCCAGTCCGTATTGGGCAGGGAGGTTGCTTTAGTAGCCCCTTCTCAGCACTCAGAAAAAAATTAGTAACCACTTCTAGAGAAATGGTGAGAACTGGTTGGATCCCACCTCTGATGCTATGTATAACATTTTACAAATAATAGGGGATGTTGCTTTCATAACCCCTGAGTTTGTCTAAATGGAAGTGGGGAGGGGAGCTCATACGTGTTTCTTGGGCCCTGGATTATTACGTAAATGCAGGCTTTTTGTCAAGAACATAAATAGATTATTTCTCCTGATTTGTTTTTGATCTTCTTCCCCTCTAGCCATCAAGCCTGAGATACGCAGTTCAAGGAAACCCAACAATCTCTCGAATACCACCTTCCCACCCTTTCACAAGAAAACCGATGAATACATGGTGAGATATAAACTGCTTGATCAGAGAGGAAGAATGAAGAAGATTCAAAATATTTCTCAAAACTGGAATAGGAAATAAAAAGTTCTGTTTTCCTCCTTCTTTCCAATAATTGAAGGAAGACATTTGGGAAGAAGTTGTTCTAAAAACATGCTGTGAACTCTAAACAAATTGTGAAATAGTCTAAAAAGTCAAGTAGATAATGTAGAGAATCAATTGAAAGATTCTCCAGATGCAGTCTCTGGTCCACTAAAGATGAATTAGATGAAGAAATTCAAAACTCATGAACCATAAGTACAAAATTATACTGCAAGGGACGATACCTCTACTGTCTACTGAGGAACTATTACTGTATAATGGTCACCTTACATACCAAAACAATTTGTATACCCACAAGCAACTTTTAACCCCCTAATGACAAAATTGAACCTACTAAATTGCAAAAGGGTGACAGGAAGTTATACGATAATCAAATGTGGTGGGAAAAGCGGGGCAGAGTTATTATTCCATTAATATCCAGGCTGTTAAGTAGCAGACCATGAGACCCAGGGACAGTAAATACAAACCTGAGCACCAGAGGGTTGACCATAGTGAGAAACAAGCCTAGATCAGAGCCATGGAGTTTCTCCATTGCTCAATGACATAGCCTCACTGTCTGGCTGCTTCTCTCCGCATGTGCATGAAAGGAGGCAGAAGTTGTTGACAGTAGCAGAAGGTCTCTCAAAACATCAACAGATGATGATGGCTCTATAGAAGCATACAACCCAGCAAGCAGATGTTTTGTGACCTACTTGACCCACGGGTTGAAGACCACTCCTCCAGCATGGGTTTATACCCAACACACGTTGACAGAGCCTATACTTTTCCACATAAAGATCAAAATAGAATTGTTACTTCTGTAGGCACTAGGACCCAAGTGGATCATTCTAAAGCATTTCGTGGAAGAAGTTACAATTCTACTTTGATCTTTACATGGAACCCAATTTTGCTGAGCATTTTATGTCCTGAACATGGTGGATGCTGCCTTGTACATAAAGGACAGAAGGTGACCTAGACTCAGAGTGTTTGCATTTCTTGGCTCCTTGGAACCTTCACACGCATCAACAGTTAATTTCTGAATACCCAGTGCTAGGAAACCACATCAGGGAAAAGCCTTGGTCTCCATGTCCCCTGTTTATTGCACCCCACCCAACTAAACTGGTTGACCATTGCATGAAACGGGTCTTGGGAGGACCAATTTCGAAGACAATTTCCGCAAGCCATTACAGGACTACTTATGGATCCAAAGATTCTCTCCAGATATTGACCTGCTATTCAGAATAAATTCAAGTTTTATGTTTGGGAACAAATTGCCACAGGAAACACTGGTAAGGCTTATGCATAAGAAAACACTAAACTCCATACCGAATAAAGAAAGGGAAGCAACGTTCAAAGTGGCAGGGGAGGTAAACATAATTCCCCTTTCCATTTTATTCTCAACAAACCTGTGATGAGTGTTAGGCCAAGAAAGTTGGCCTAGCCCAAGACCACCAGGGAACTTCATGAGTAAAGACCTGAATCTGGGTTTCCCCAGACTGACATTGTGATTACTACATAACATTACCTTTCCTTCAATGCACCGAAATATCAGTTTCTGTGGGATAATTATCTGTCTTAAAATTTTCCCCCACCCTACCCCTGCACACTGCTGGATAGTTCCTGATCCTCCTTTGTATCACTGTAGAGTCTTTTACTGTAGGGGTATTAGTTGTTGGGGGAGAAGGCAATTTATCTTTCAGAATTGTACAATTAAAAGCAGAGAGAACTATTTGGAAACACATTGCTTGTAAAGTACCTTAGGTATTATGCATGAAAAGTTGTACAAAATACAATGTTATATTCTTCCAAAGGAGCCTTGAGTATTTGTGTGTGTTTGTGTGGCTCTGTGTGAAGATGTCCTTTCCCCAAAACTCAGGTTCACATTGAATACTCTTGAGTACTTTTCAGCCCTTTTCTTGTTTTAAATATGCTTGTGTGAAAAGCAGGGAGCTGGTGAAATGGGTTTCACACTTCTGACATATCTATATTTTATAGCTATTCCAAATAACGATGCATGTATTTTGCCTTAGCAAAGTACTGTTAAAGTAAAATATAGGGAAATGGTTTAATCTTCTGCAGCCATATTCCATTGCAAGGATGCAGTCCAGTTTCGTGATGCAACATTGCCATCTGGTGTTCTTTTGGAAAGGTTGCCTGAAACATTTGGGTGCTGTGTGGTTTCCGGGCTGTTGCCTGAAACAGTTTTGTACTAGCAGGACCCATAAACCTGAGCACCTTTTTTTTTTTACCAGCAGAAAAATTGATTGGATCCAACCCTCTGCATGCACAGTTTCATTCGCTGCCATTCTTATTTGGAATGGCATATGACAGGAGAGCTTGAATTCCACAGAATCAGGAAATTTTTAAATTAAAAATTCTCTTAATAAAGAGAAACCTAGCAACAAGACCTGAAATCTATATAGAAACTCCTTCCTTCCTTCCTTCCTTCCTTCCTTCCTTCCTTCCTTCCTTCCTTCCTTCCTTCCTTCCTTCCTTCCTTCCTTCCTTCCTTCCTTCCTTCCTTCCTTCCTTCCTTCCTTCCTTCCTTCCTTCCTTCCTTCCTTCCTTCCTTCCTTCCTTCCTTCCTTCCTTCCTTCCTTCCTTCCTTCCTTCCTTCCTTCCTTCCTTCCAACTTACATTTTTTAATGGCTAATTTCTGTGTGGCCGTGCAACTTCAAATTCTACTTCAGTGATCTACATTTATTTAAGTTAGTGCACCAGTTTTGAAAAATGACAGCTTGCCCTACCATCAGATGTACCCAGAAAAACAAGTGGAAGAGGTCAAGGGAGAGTTCTAAGACAATGACCACACTCTACCCTATTCTTTGGATGCTTCCCACAGTTAGTAATAGAGCTAAACATTATATCAATGCTCCTGATATTTTGCTGCTCTTTGACTTTAATAAATAATAATTCTTCTTCTTCTTCTTCTTCTTCTTCTCCTCCTCCTCCTCCTCCTCCTCCTCCTCCTCCTCCTCCTCCTCCTTCTTCTTCTGTATGTGCGTCAAGTGGAATCAAGTAACTTCTGACTTATGACAACCCTATGAATTAATGCCCTCCAGAATGTCCTATCGTTGACAACCTTGCTCAGGTCTTACAGACTGAAAACTGTGGCTTCCTTTATTGAGTCAATCCAGGAAAAAAATACTCATTCACTTATTGACTTTACAATACAGAATTAAAATTATAGTTTTTGAAATGCAGACCTAGGCATATCCCATACTCTTTGAGTCTTCCCTTAAAATTTCAAAGGTCCTACCATCTCCATCTTCTTCTGTATACTGAGTTTAAATCCACAGCTTGCCAGATGGAGCACATGAAGACTGGTCTCAAGTTGAAATAACTGAGATTTCATTACAGACAAATTATGCCCTGTTCTACTGAGCTGGCATAGGTTTTTCTTATTTTCATTTATGCTTCTATTAGCATCAGTCAATAGCATATACTAGCAAGTTGCTGGTCTTTTTGTGATTTGCTAATAGTGTATCTGGGTTTTTTCCTTCCGAAAGGCTACAAAAGAATAACAAGCAAATATACTAAATTCAAAGCATTTATTATATAATACATGCAAATTTTTGTGGAACAAAAAAATTAACTATGCTAGTCATTCGGATTCCAGGCATAATGCAAAGACTATCACTGTATAATTCTCTATCAGGATTTGTTGGTGTCCTTGAAATTGCCTCCTTTTAGCACAGAAAACAAAGCAAGTATGAGACACAAGCGAACTCTCCGCTAAACTGTCAGGGAAGGAAAAATGGAGAAGTTGTCTTGAAAATATTAATTGACAAGATACATCTGATTAACAGAAACTCCTTTAAATGAACATCACAAATGATTTAGAGACCATCATTTGAAATACATTTGAAACTGTACTGTACAGTTAGTACTGTTCATAAACTGGAATTCTAGACACTCCTTCAACCAAGATCATATTTCCTGCTATGAAATCTGATAGCTTTTTCAAATTCTGAAAATGTAATTGTAAAGTTTTGGAGTCATGCTAGTAATCCTTATCATTGCAAGGTTAAACACACCATTTCTATTATGAACTTCTTTTAAAAAATCAGAAGAGATTTTTGGCATAATTTCAAACACTGTCAGGGTGGCTCTCCCTATATAACCCCCATCCATTCCATTCATCTTAGTCCTTTCACTTTCAGTTGCCCCATACAATTAGAATCCCAGAATCTATTTTCCTGTTTCTACTCCAGTATTTTTTAAAAATACAGATCTGCAAATGTTAACTTGTTTGCAATTATTCCCACCTTGATTTTTTTAATCCAGTTACAGAATTAGATGTGGGTCCCTTCCGCACCCGCAAAATAATGCATTTTCAAATCACTTTCACAACTGTTTGCAAGTGGATTTTGCTATTCCGCACAGCTTCAAAGAGCACTGAAAGCAGTTTGAAAGTGCATTATTCTGCATGTGCGGAATGAGCCGTGGACATTTCAGAATGTGGAAATCAGTTACAGTTCATTATGTTCTCTCTATTTCAGAGCTAACAATACCTTCCAGTGATAAATCAAATTAAAATATATACATATCTGAGGGAAAAACAGGGCTGAACCCAAACTGTCATGCCCCACATCCTGGTTCTCCCCAAGCAGCGCGAAGGCGCCGCTTTTAAAAGCGTTTTTTAAACCGGTGCAGTGTGAACTGCACCAGCGGGAACACCCCTCCCCTCCCCTCTTCTGCCAGCATCACTCTGGAAGGCTGGAGGTGAGTGGAAGGGACTGAAGGAGAGGCGGCACCAGAAACAGTTTTGCTTGGGGAACAGAACACAAACTGATGCTATTTAATTTTGGTTTCATGTCTGCCTTTTTGAAGTGGGAGGACAGTTGATTTCTTGGCTGAGTTTCTGTTTTCATACCTAAACACTATCACATTTAAAACTAAATAGGCTGTTTATGTTCATATTGCTATCCCGTTTTGTAGGCTAGGAGTAGACAGAAGCCATTGCTGTAAGAATCACCCCAGTCCCCAGGACTGCCTTTGACCTATGTGAATCGGAGAACAGGATTGATACAGCCAAGATAATATGCAGTATATGGAATGATATCTAGCATGGTTAGAAACAGGATGTTGTGCTAGATGGGCATGTATGGCCATATTGTAGTAGCATTTTCTCTTGACCGTTCGCCTGCATCTGTGGCTGGCATCTACAGATTCTTTGCTTCTAGACAAGTTCTTTACAGATGGCACTACAGTTTGTAATTTAAGAGTTTCCAAGATGGATTATACTCATCAAATTCTAATTCTGCGTGCCACATTAAATCCACATCTGATAATAAAGAAAATACAACCAAATTGCTTGCACAAATGAAGATAATGAACACATGCTAGATTATAAATGAAATACTTGGAGTAACAACTATGGATTTGATTCACTTTGTTATAACATTAGTGTTGAAATAGTGTTAACCTCGTTTCAAATAGTCAATAGGGCTGTCTTCTCTAATGAGATAAGTTTCAACCCCTCAATTTAAGTGACAGAAAACATGATATTGTCGAAGGCTTTCACGGCTGGAATCACTGGGGTGTTGTGTGGTTTCCAGGCTGTATGGCCGTGTTCTAGTAGCATTTTCTCCTGACATTTCGCCTGCATCTGCATTCAGGATCCTCTGAAGATGCCAGCCACAGACGCAGGCAAAACGTCAGGAGAAAACATAATATTTGATCCCAATGTATTTCAGATTGGTAGGTGATATTTGAAAGTGATAGCTGAACCTGAATCGTGCTTTTATGTGTTTTTGGACCCTGTGATCATCATTCAATACAAGAATATTCTAGAAGTAATTCGCAAAAACAAAAATGCATATCATACAGGCAATAGGCAAAACTCTAGCTGTTGACTGAAATAACCCCCCTTTAAGACATACACGGGGATGAGATGGCAGCAATGGAATATTCATAAAAACACCATGTCTAACAGTAAAGCAAAATTTCAATGGGATAAATTTTGCTGCACAACTTGATGATGGAAAGGGCTGCATGCTGCTGGCAGAAACTTGGGGAAACTGTGGAGCAAGGTGATAATGGAAAGCTAGGTAGGAGTAGGGTCTGAATAAACTGGGTTTATGGTAGCCACGAACATACTAGGCTATGAATGAAGCCATTCTCTATTTGTGTGTGTGTGTGTGTGTGTGTTCTGATATTTGGCCAGCATTCAGGTCAGATCCAATAACTAATAATCAACCCTACCAAGTCATAGCCTAACTACTATTGAATCCTATGTCATCCAAAGTTTGTTTTGTAGGAGATCAGTTATTTAGACACCATGGAGGAATCTTTAATGAATAAATTCCACTTTGACAGGCAGAAGAGAATCAATAGAAGGTTCACAGAGGAATATTAATTGGCAGGCATGGTATAGAACAATGGTTTCCAAAGTGGGTGGTACTGGCCCTGACCCGGGGGGGGGGGGGCGGGATTACCTAGGGGCCATCAAGAGGCAGAGGGGTTGGGGCCCTCAATTGTGTTGTTCATTTATTTCAAATTTTATTTACAATAGATCAAGCTATGGAACTGTGCTGGCAAATCTGGCAGAAACCATCAGAATTTTTTCCCCCTGACTTTGAAAAGCTGGCATCACTGGGTCAAGTTCATCAATTTTGTTGAATAAATTAAACTAATTTTATAAATTGGAATTTTAATACAAGTGCTACTGTTACTGTTTTTGATTGTTATTATTCTTCTTAGTGTGTCAGGCAAACCTCTATTTTGAAAAATGTTTTAGGGTAGGGGGCACTGGGGATGAGTTTAGGGAATTAAGGGGGGCAGCCCAAAAAAGTTTGGGAACTTTTAGAACTAACAAGGTCACTTTACCTTACCTCATAATCATTCTTAACAGGTGGCAAAAACTGTGCTTCATTTAAAACAAAAACAAAATCAAAATCTGACGGAGAGACTGGATTATAGACTGCTAATATTCATGAGCCGCTGTGATAGTGGTCAGTGGGACTGTTTGAAACAAGAATATCACTCATTCCACAAGAAGTTTCCTCTCATTAGTTTCAGCCACCATCAACCATGTTAAACACCAGGTAGATTCCACTAGCAGAGGTAGTTTCTTCCAACATTGCTTTGGGACCTTGTGTCAAAAGAAAGCACTTCCACCAGCAGAATAGATTTGCAGGATCCAACCTATTGAAGGTACACTAAAAATGCCTCGACAGCAATCCAGGTAAGTATGTAGACAGTTTGGGCCATTGCTTTCATTTAAAAGAAAATGATTAAAAAATAATGCTAACTCTTGGGCCTCTTTCCAACTTCTGGTAAAGAGAGGGAAGGAGGCAATCTGGTAACTCTCCCTGTTTCTGCTTTTATTTCTGTCTTAAACGCTAATCTTTAATTACACAGAATTATTTACAAAAACGATTGGCAGTATGGCATGAAACTAAAAAGGTGAAGTTTCTGCATTCTTTTCTTCATCTTCAACAATCACTGCCTGATCACCATCTTTAAGTAGTCTGACACCTAAAGCCAAGAAAGAGGAGAAAGGGAGAATTAATGCCAACAACTTTCACTTCAAAGCATGGTCATCCTGGTTGCCTGCAGCGATTGGCCTCTGATATTTGGCAACAGAGTTTTCATGCCATTTCCTGGCTCAGGAATTGTGCATAACACATTGGTGATGCTTTTATTTTGGTTCTTTCTCAGTCAGTTCTTTCAGAAAAACCTAAATGGCATTCTGGAGATTCATGATGGACATCCGTACATCTTTCATTTACATTAATAGTAGGTGATGCATGGATCCTCAAAAGGGATGGGTACTCAATGCCATTTTCCAAATAAAAAGTATCTCCAACTGTTATTAAATCTTCTTAAGAAGAAGAAGAAGAGGGGTTTGGATTTATATCCTCCCTTTCTCTCCTGTAAGGAGACTCAGAGGGGCTTATAAACTCTTTTCCCTTCCTCTCCACATAACAGAGACACCTTATGAGGTAGGTGGGGCTGAGAGAGTTCCAAAGAACTGTGACTAGCCCAAGGTCACCCAGCAGGAATGTAGGAGTGCAGGAACACATCTGGTACACCAGATAAGCCTCTGCCACTCAGGTGGAGGACTAAGGAATCAAATCTGGTTCTTCAGATTAGAGTTCATCTGTTCTTCATCGCTACACCACACTGGCTCTTGAAAGACAGTTACCAGAGCTAATATCAACTTGAAAGGGAGAGAAAGCTGATTTTGACACGGGGAAGAGTTAACCTTCTCTACTTCAGTGCTGTGGTCCCAACTGGGAGTCCCTATCCCTAATCTGGATGCTTTTAAAGCAAATTAAAAATCTCAAGATCCAATACTGGATTTTCGACCTCACATTCAAGTTGGATAGATGAGGAGAGGGCAGGTTGTAACCTTATGAAAAGAGAGGCCTACATGACCTTTACTTTTATCCTGTCTCCAAGGAGGCTGTGATGCATAGCAGAGGGATGAAGTGATAGAATGCAAAGGAACAGAACAGACTGTACAAATGCCAGGCTGCAAATACCATTTCGCCTATCTCAAAACTTCCCTGGAAGTAAAACCAGCTCTTTCACCTCAGGGACAAAGGTTTGCTTTTGCTCTTCTGGTTTTCTCTCTGCAGGGAGTTTTTAACTCAGATGTGGATTTCCACATCTGTGGACTGTCATGATACAATTTGCTTTTCCACCTCACTGTGCTCAAGTCTGATAAACCGTGGTGAAAGGTACTCCATCACTCCACTGACACTGACATTCCCTCCATGCTTTCATGGCCAAACCATGTTTTCATTACTCAACTATTTTATAGTGTTACTGAAGAAAAGCACATTATACTAGCTTACTTTATTCAAAGGAAGAGAGAAAAACCAATAAAGCACTTGGTGAACTGGAGTTCCCATAAATATTTAAAAATTAAAGGACATTTTCAGACTGTTTCTGTAAAACTGATCTTTGTGTCGCTGAGCTGCTCCAACCACCTTTCCCGTAGCTGAGAATGTATGCATGAAACTACCATGTTGTTTCTGTAAATAAATACATTCTTTTTAAAGAAAGTATCTTTCAAACATCTTTGTTTTAAAACATTGGCCATCTTAAGCCCAATAGTCGCATATCTCATTGGGTGAAAGAAAACTCATGGATTTAAAACATATTTCACATTTGGCAAAGAATCAACTAATTTCTACATTTGTGAGTAGACATTTTAGAATCCTTCTCCCCTCCCATCTTTACTTAATTAGAACAGAATTTCTTTTTGAGACTGAGGACGCATCCTAATTATTTGACGTGTTTGTGTGTGTGTGCAATATTCAATATTGAACTTCTTTCTGCTTGTGGATTTACTCCCCAAAGATTTGGGTTTGAACATCATTGGATGGCAAAGCCCTGATGTTTTAGAGGACAAACAAATTCCAAATTATGTGGAAGCTTCTGTCCTCCTCTGTCCTGCTTTGACCTCCTGCCTACTACACAGAAGATGTGTGCAGTTATTCTCGTAAATACCTTCTGGTTTCTCGCAACGCCTGAAAATTGTAATCTACGCATTTGCAAGCAGAACTAAATTTTCCATGAGGTTTGGGGGATCGTTCTAACTTTTTCAAGGTTATGACAAACATTTTTTTAAAGAACCAAGCATCAAGAATGCTTTATTTCATGGATGATCCATCGATTATGAAAATGTTGCTCTTTTCCTACTCTTCATTTCATATGATAAATAATATTCAAATATGTATCTGAAATTTGTAGCCTTTACAATAAAGCTGTTCTTTGAATGCAGGTTATGAATTTCTCTGTGCATCCCTAACTACGGGGATTTCCCCACTTACCTTTGTTGCCCTTTGCTGCCGCTACTCTCAGCGTGCGGCATCTCTGGCACGCACCTGGCTTCAACCAGGGGATGCCAGATGCTGGAGGGGGGGGGCCGGTGAGTGGCAAAAGGCTGCCGGGCAATGGGCTGCATTGTCACAGCCCCTGTAGTGCGGAGTGCCGGGGGACCCCGCGCTACTTGAGGAGAGTAGCGCGGGGCTTAAGGTAAGTGGGGAAAGGGCCTACTTCTCTGGATGCAGAAATCATAATATAACCCAATAATTCAGTATGCTTAATAGCAACACCTTCACCCCCTTAACTGCAATCTTGACTGGGGTAGATGTGTGGTGGTAGATGCCTCTTTCTCTGACCCAGCAGATCATGCATCAAAACATGTCAACTGTCACTAATCAAATGTTGAATACTGTGTCTTCTGTCTACAATGGAGTTAACAGAACCCTTCCTCATGAGACAGTATATGATACAGATGGTAAAAAAAAACCTGGCATGCCTACATTGTAGGGGTATTCAATTTGATCAAGTGCACTTCTAGGATTGCCAACTTCCAGGTGGTGGCTGGAGATCTCCTGAGATTACAGTCAATCTCCAGGCAATAGAGATCAATTCACCTGGAGAATGGCCACTTTAGAAGATGGATTGTATGGTATTATATTTTAGTGAAGCCTCTCCTTTTCCCCAAACCCACACACCTCAGACTCTTATCTCCTAAATTTACATGTATTTCTCAAGCCAGAGTTGGAAACCATATGTACTCCCTATTCTCCACTTGTACCACCATGTAATATTTCTTGGCCTAAGATGATAACTTAACAGATTGAAGAATAGCTTGCAATAAGAAGAAGAAAAATGAGAACACTGTGTACAGCAATCTCTAAGCCTTGTTGAAGAACTAATACCCAGTGGTCTCAGGACAAGTCCTTGAACTATCAGCTCCTTTACACTGATAAATATAAAGGAATGGCAAAAAAGTATAAATTGTATCACCTCACATGTGCTAAAACAAATAATTATTGTGGTTTCGCTAACTTCCACTAAAAAAAATACACACCCCAGAACTACACACAGTACATTTATTTTCCTCATTTGTGAAAGACTGTTCAAGGTATGTAAACAGGGTGGGAGACATCACAGTCTGAGGCCAAGCAAGTCTGGATAATAAATCAGCCTCCTACTGTTTCCTGTCAGTGGGCTTTGAGCTGGTTTGTTGCTGTTGATTCAGCTAGGCCTTTCCCTGGCCATTTTCCTTCCCTTTCCCCCACTTTTTTTTTTGCTATGAAAAGCCCTTTAGATAATGAAGTAGTTCATGAAGTCTGGAAATGAAGCAAGAGAAACAGGAAAGCTTTGTTCAGCTGTACATTCCAAGCAAGGAGAAGTTCATCAATGAGAACCCTTTCACACTCCTACAAGCCAAGAAAAGGGCTGGCTGAAATGGATCGACTGGATTCAAGATGGAACATGAAGAGATGTTCAATTAATAATCAGGCAGCACTCCTCATATTTTATGAGCAACGGATGTTTGAGTTAGTCATCAAGATAGTTATGCTAGTGAAGGGACAATATCTCATGTCACATTATGACAAAATTCAAATGATCTAAAAGCAAAAATGAATTGTTCAAGTGTGGTCAGTGTTGTCTGACCAAAAACTTTCAGGACTCTTCATTCACATGGTCTTCTGAGGAAGTAGTCAGACCTTAGAATGAGAGGACAGAAACAAGGGAACAGGTTGTTTTTCATTTGTCCCACCCCGTATCACCATTTTTCTCCTATCCCAATAGGTGAAGTCTCTAACCATATGCTATTAGACCCCATCTCTGTTAAAATAGTGCTCACCTGCTAGTTCCTCATGAGTCTCTGGATTCCTAAACCCTACAGACTGACTGACCAGAGACTATATGACTAACAAGGGCTTTGACCATACCTAAGTACTGTGCATTTCTCAGCAGTTGACAAAAATGCCACCTCCTATCAAGACTCCTTTTCATTGAGGGCATTATTCATTGAAATGGACCTTTGCAGTCCACAGTTGCCTGCCAGATTTGTGTCTCAGATAAAGTGTAACTACACCTAGACTGATTTCCTCCAAAATATCATGTGAAATAACCTGTGGTCATCAACTGTTCTGAAGATGGCAAAAGCCATGGATTATGAACATTGACAAAACATAAAAATGCCATGAAAATATGTATAACTTAAATTACTCCCCATAAAATGCCTTAAAATATCTGTAACTTAAATGCCATAAAAGTAGATATAACTTAAATTATTCCCCTAATTTACCTTTATCACCCAGAAGATTAGAGGTCTGATCTTGAAAGGGAATACTTACTGACAGTCTGCCATTTTTTGCTCCTTAGGAAGGAAAGCGGGCAGACTGAGGTTTTCACAAGATTATTAATTAAGCAATATAACAACTAAAATAACTGGTGTTGGTTTGCACTCTGGGATCTAGCCTGTTTCCTAAGTCATTGGCAGCTGTCAAGAGGAATTCTGAGCTACAGAGCAAATAAATATAAAGTCATTAAATGTGTCCATTTGAGTAGAATTGCTCATAAGAACCAAACCAATAATAACTGGGAAAGACACTTTGGCTGATTCCTCATGGACCAAAATCAGCAGTGTGAAAACCGCGTGAAAGTGGTATAAACCCTTTTATACTGTTTTAAACCCTTTTATACCATTTTCACACTGTTTTCACACCACTGTTTTTGGCCCATGCGGAATCAGCCATTGATTTTTTATAATTTGCCACAAATAGACACATGGAAGTTTCTTAGGTGAAGGAACGTAAAACTGAGATTTTGTTTGGCTCCTCATTCTTCAGGAATTCATTTATTCCATGGCAGTTTACCAAAGATGCATAAAGGTCTCTCTGAGGCAAAGTAAGGGCTGGTTGAAATGCCACACCACCATGACCTCCCTGTTTCGGCATGATAGCCAGTTTTATGCACGTTTTAACATTTATTGTGATTATTTTGGCATGCCATGTTGTATTCAACCATTTCAATACTTTTCCCCTCAAAGCTATTGAAACAAGGAGAAGTCCTGGCAAATCTTGTGACACAGAAGAATGGACAGTTGAGTTTTTGGATTTCACTGCCTAGTTTCTAAACCTTTGACCTAAGCATGTCTCAGCAACAGATGGACTTTCAAAACCTGATCAATGAGTTAACTCTGTGTGTGCTGAACAGTGCTCACAATACTGTATTTGTAAGGGAATTACCGTGCAGCATTAAGGAAAGTTTAAAACATTTCTAAACCTATTGACTCAAATTATTTTTTCCCTGCCTTTTAATGAGTGAATCATACCTTTGTTTGTTGGACAGAAGGACGAGGATTTTGGGGGACATATAACCATAGAACTGCACTCTAAAAAATAGACTAGTTTGTAGAAAATCTTGTGAGGAAACTGAATAAGTGACAGAATACCTTTTTTACAAGTTATGTGCATATACACTCACCATAAAAACTCACATAAATATTATAAACAGAAACTATAAGATAAGCCCTTATTTACAATCTATCCTATGGAATTTTACTTTATTTTTTACTAGCTTCTTTCATATTTCTCTTACCGGCAAGTCGAGGTGGTGTATTTATTGCGGGTGTATTTTTTCTTCTGGGTTTCTTCTGTTCTTGATCTAATTTTTGAAAGGCTGGGTTGTGGTGACTTTGGGGTAGTTTCTCAGAGATGTCACACCTTCTAATTAAGTGATCCGAAAGGATGCCTAGTGAAGATGGTAAGAAATGAAAGTTTGTCTTTGTAAAATGTCAAGATGTTTTCACCACCATGAGGTGATGCAGTTACCACTAAAAATCTTGACCAACCAAAAGAAAACGCTTTCTCCCCTGTATCCATGCAGCGTAGCATCTAGCCAAAATGGGTTGTGCTAGAACAATACTGTTGATCTGGGCAGCGCTTATTTTCTAAAAACAAAAGGTGCTAGCACTCATACCTTTAGGGTTGCACTGATTTCCACCAATTCCTTCTCAGGACTCGGGAGTCCTCCCCCTGCCAAAGGCACCAGTACTCTATACCAGTAAGTACTGCCACAAAACAGCCCTGGATCTGATAACTACAGTGGTCAAACTCTATGTAGGAGCAGGAGTTCCCTTGGAATTACAGCTGCTGTCCAGACTACAGAGATCAGTTTCCTTGAAGAAAATGGCTGCTTTGGACAATGGACACTATGGCATCACATCTCTACTGAGCTTCCTCCCTTCCTTAGGCTGTGCTCCCCTCCCCCCAGAATTTCCCTACCTGGATTTGCCAACCTTACTGAGAACACTTCAGGCTTTTTCTTTAAATGTGTGTGGGGGGTCCCCCTACTATTGCTCTGGCCCCTTCCACACATGCAGCACAATTCACTTTCAATCCACTTTCAGTGCACTTTGCAGCTGGATTTTACTGTGCGGAATAGCAAAATCCACTTGCAAACAATTGTGGAAGTGGATTGAAAGTGCATTATTCTGCATGTGTGGAAGGCAAGAAACAGGAGCTGGGAGAAGGGAATTCCCTGCCCTCATCAGCACAATGGGACCCCTGTTTTTGGAGGGTCCTGCAAGCTGCAGAAGAACAGAGAAATTAGTTGCCACCCCATTAAAAAGGCTATTTTTAATGGTGTGCTTTGATGTTCACCATTATCTGATAACCCTTGCAGCAGTCCTGTAATGCAGATCAGTATCATTCTCTCCAGAGTATTTACAGTGTTCTAAGATTGAGAAGCTGTGCCTGGCCTTACTTAAGGCTACCTATGAGTTCAAAGAAGTGCTGAATGGATTTGGGGACATTCTGGTTTTATTTTTACTCAGCTTTCTAAATGGGCAATAAATACTTCCTTTGTTGATTTGCTGGCCCAGAAAAAAGTGGCGCTGGTACTCAGTACTAATGAATACTGGCTCAAAACATAAATAAAACCACCCTGATCTAAACTGTCTTACTGGGTTCTTGTGAAGACAAGACAGTAATGGGGAGAACCTTATATGCTCCTCTGTGTTCTGTGGAGGAAGAGCAGTGTAAAAATATAGATACAAACCTCATTCCATTTTAGGTCCATGTCCGAATCATAAGCCCGTCAGTTTCCATTTATGACATTATCAGTTTTACAAACCTGGTATGGGTGGTGGAGTATGGATTGCTGGTGTGTCTTTTCTTTTTGGTTTTTTTTGCTCCAGGTCACTTTTCTGAGAGACTTGAAAAACTGTACCCTTTCTTGGTATCTTTTTGAGTTCACAGCTTTTCAATAACTGTTCTGAAAGATCATCTGCATTTTAAAAAAAATGCACAGTAATTATTTTTAAAAATGCATGTACATGTCAGTCTTGGATAGGAGTTTCTTCTTCCCTCAAAATATGAAGTAAACTACAGTCAAATTTCCTTAAAACCTCCAAAAGTTGTGGAGACAAAGAAAATTAAAATATAAATTAATTTAAAACACTAGCAAATTTTGTGAGGATTGCAGAGAGAAAGCCTCCTTTATCCTGTGGCAGGTGGAGCAAGTGATGAGGTGAACACATAACAGAAATGAACATATATGTTCTAGTTTCTTGAGGAAAAGCCATACAAGCATTCCCCCCCCCCCCAGACTATTTTTGTTCCATTCACAGTCCAAAAGGGGAAAGGCCCAACACATTTGAAAGGCAGGTCAGCTACCAGACTTGATGCACTTGTGGTATTTTGATAACAGGGTTGATCATACAACTGTTTATCTGATACACAACTTTGTCTGAAGAATCACAGCGCTGTCCAAAGCTGAAGCGTGAAGTACAAGGGTTGTTGACAGGGGAAAAAAACCCCAGTAGAACTCCCTGGGCAGAACTGTGATTTAAAATATTGTATGGAGAGCTTTTGTGGAACACGTGTAAGAGCTTATTAAATGAGGAAAAGATGGGAAGCTTAGGGGTTCGTCATCTCTTCTTCTTTAATTAATTTCTCTCTAGAGGTTTGGCTAATATTTATATGCTGATCCCAGCAGGAAAAAAAAACCCCCAAAAAACACTCAGCCCCCAACCGTTGCCTCTCCATCTGGCACTCGATACATCACCAGAAGGCAGAGTCTATCAGGTTTCAGGAGAAGCAGTTGGTCTGCTGAGGAGAAAAGTGATGGGGGTGGGGAGGCTTTGGACAGCACTTAATGATGTAAAAGAGACCCTTCTCTACCAGAAGGCGCTGACATCACCTGCATAAGGCTGGCTTAAGTGGCTGCAGCGACTGTCTTGCCCCTCCGTTCTGTCTTCGGAGATCTCGCATAATGTCTGCACATATTCTGTTGACATCACTGCGGGTGGAAGGGTGGCTTTAGAAGCTGTAAAAAACAAAACAATACGTGATCTGTACTGAGTTATACTATGTTTCTGTCATACAAAAATCTCATCTTTGTTTTGTTGTTTGCAAATTTACATTTATTTTATTTATTGCATTTACAGCCCAAATCCAGACTGTGGAGGCAGCCATGCAGGGTGGCGCTGCTGCAGGATCGCCCAGCTGCCTTCAGAGGACTTTCCAGAAGCACAAGGAGGGAGAAAACAGCCAAAACCTTCCCTGATTCTAGAAAGCCCTCCATTGGGCCCAATGGACCCCAGGCACCCAAAATGGTGGTGTAAGTTTAGGGTGGGAGATTACTAATGTCAGCTCCACCCTCAGGAATCTGGCTGGGAGTTCCAGCTTCTGTGGCGGCAGGACTGAGGAGCGCCCATCCATGTACCTAGCCCTCCCACAATGCATTTCCCCCTTGTGCTGGCGGGTCAGCACGCCTACCCTGGATTGAGCTGTTAATATCCTGCCCTTTCCCAGCACAAGGCCGAGCTCAGGGCAGCTAACAAATTAAAATTGTTTCATATATATCTGCAAAATACAAAACTTTCAATAAAATCCTTCTGCAAGTCTGCTAAAAACTAGATGAAGTTTTTACAGACTTGTTAAAACAACCTGTCCAATTCCCTTCCCAACTCAAAAGATTTTCCTTAAGAAAAAGGGAAGGGAACTAAATGTCAATATCTATTAGAGGTAAATATTTGTTAAGCGTTGTAGCCATAGACCTTAACACCATAACATAAAACCATACTAAAAGAGGAACAGTAAAATAAAAACATACAATAAGATAAAACACAATAATCAATTCTATAGACAAAAAATAGGACTGACAGATCTATTTTTGAGGATTGGCAAGTGTGAGCCTTTTCCTTAATTTAACTGAAAAATGCATTAAAAGGTGACCCTATATGTAATTGCTGTGTTCACATTTGCCAAAAGAATACAGATGTGATCCTCATCTGACTCCAAAGACTGTGGAATAACTTGGCTAGATCGAATACTGATATATAACTGACAATTAAAAAAGGCTGAGCAAGGTCTTTTACCTTGGGAATTTTAGGTTTACTTTTACATTTCAGGTTTTAATATACAGACAATTACTTCCCATAACAATATTTTTTTTCATGAGCAGGAAGAAATACTTCAAAGGGTAAATGCTTTAGTCCCACTTCAGTCATTAAACTTTTCTATTATTTAGAGATTTCCTGCAATAGGAAATACCTGAACATTTTTGAGACAGTTTGAGGAGTATGGGGTTTCGAAAGGGGAGAGACTTCAGGGGGTATAATGCCATAAAGTCCACTTTCCAAAGCAGCTATTTTCTCCAGGGGAACTGATCTCTGTCACCTGTAGATCAGTAGTAATAGAGGGAGATGGCAAGCCACACTGTGTCCTTTTAGGAATTTGAGACTCTCACTTCCACTCCATTGTATGTGTCCTCAAGGAAGCAGTGAAACCAGGATAGATAGCTTTCCTTTACTGAGGTACTACACATGGCTGAAGAGTGGAGTTTGGGTTGATGAGTCCCATGAGCAGATTATTCCTAGATAGGCCTCTTCTTTCTCCTGCCTTAGCCTCTTTCGTTTTTTTTCTTTCACCATGATGAGTCTGAACCACCCCCAGGCTCCATCCCCAAATTTCAGA
Source organism: Sphaerodactylus townsendi (assembly GCF_021028975.2). NCBI lineage: Eukaryota > Metazoa > Chordata > Lepidosauria > Squamata > Sphaerodactylidae > Sphaerodactylus > Sphaerodactylus townsendi. Next base: position 23,359,661 of record NC_059435.1, read on the forward strand.
GGTTTCCAGCATGGGGTTGGCAACTCTAACATTTGTGAATGAAAATAAGGATACACTTGGGCATTTTTGATACCCCTCTCACTGTAGTTTCTCCCCTCTAATACATTGCTTGACATGGCTGCTGTGAGCTATCAGGGTTTCCTGGACAACCTTTGGGGCCAACCTTTAAGAGGTTCAACCCATGTGAAAGCAAAGGACAAGATCTTCCCAGTTCTATAAGCCTCCAGGGTGACCAGGACCCTCAGAATCATGCCCCGACCCCCTGTCAGTGGACCTAATTGCTGAATGCTATTCATGTACTGTGTTGGCTTCTGAAGCAAACTAACCATACAAGATGTTTCATCCCTCTTTGGGATGTAGTTGCACTTAGTTGCACTTTTTGTAGAACACTCAAAACTGTCTAAATGGGAGCAGCAGGAAATGAAAGGTAAGCTGTATTTTAGCAATTGTTAATGGGATGACTAAATAATCTACACAGCAACAGGAAGGAATTGGTTCCCAGATTTCAGAAAAAAAGATTATTTTTTTACTCGTTTTGGTTAACTTCTAGAGGCCAAGGAGGTGGATCTAGTCAGAGTTGCCACCAACTCTGGCTTGGGACAGAATAGGGTTTGTGGAGCGGAGGGACCTCAGTGGACCTCCTAAGCAGCCATTTTCTCCAGGGGAAATTATCTCTGTTGTTTCAAGACCAGTTAGAATTCTGGAAGATCTCCTGCTACCTTGTGGAAATTAGTAATCCAAGTTCTAGCACTGAGGAATGACATCTTTAGAACATGTGTGTGCTAAGGCACATTAATGTTTGGAGGTTTTACAGAGGCTGGATGGCCTTCTGTCAAGGGTGCTTTGATGGTGTGTTCCTGCATGGCAGGGGATTAGACTTGATGGCCCTTGTGGTTTCTCCCAACTCTATGATTCTAACATTGTAAAAAAATGTATCTCTCACATTTTCCCAAAATGAAAAATAGTGAAAGTGATTTTCCAGGGATTGGAAAAAAAGGACGAATTTTGCTGATTCTAGGAATTCTTGGGGTATATTGGCCTTTGCTAATTCTTTCAGACCCAAAATTCATTGTTAATCCAGTCTAACACTGGGTCATAAGCCTGCACTGAGAGGTACCACAATGGAGGCAATCAAACTTTGTTTAAGCAGCTTTCCAAATCTGAGCTATGACAAACTAGTTTGAGAATTTGCCAGAATCTGCTAGTGCATAGTGTTAATTCCAAAAATGGAAACTCTGAAGCAGTTTCCATTTTTGAAATCCTGCATGTTAGAAAAAAATAAGATACAAATTCAAGCATGTGCCATTGCGATATTTTTAAAAGTTAGAAAGGCCAGATAAAGTCACTTGAAGTGGGAAGCTAAGAGGGCAAGACCAATAGCTGAGTCAGTGGTCAGTTCAGTGCCTTTTGGGCATCTGCCATTTCAGTGGTATCATTGGGAGTAAGTTGGGATTTGTTGTGATTTCACTCGAAATGATAGACTGGCCTTCTCACCTAATTTTTATTGACTTCTCAGCTTCTGAATATAGACAGGCAGACAGATAGAGATTGAGATAGAAGAAGAGAAGAAGAAGAGTTTGGATTTATATCCCCACTTTCTCTCCTGTTAGGAAACTCAAAGGGACTTACAATTTCCTTCCCCTTCCCCCCTCACAACAAACACCCTGTGAGGTAGGTGGGGCTGAGAGAGCTGTGAGTAGCCCAAGGTCACCCAGCTGGCATGTGTTGGAGTGCACAAGCTAATCTAGTTCCCCAAATAAGCCTCCACAGCTCAAGTGGCAGAGTGGGGAGTCAAACCCAGTTCCCTAGATTAGAGTGCACCTTCTCTTAACCACTACACCACACTGCCTGAGGTAAAGACCAACTCACAGATTTTGGGGGGGGGCGAGAGGGAAGGGATATTTTGCAAGTTACTCATACTTCAGGGGAGCAAGGGGCACATTTGGTTGTGCTGAAATTATTGTCTATTGGGTGAAAAACTGCCCTCTTCAGTTTCAGTTTGCTATCTCTAAACAGTATTACAAAGGCTTTTTTTGCCCTGAAGGATTGATATGAAAAACATGGTTCTCATAATGTCTGCATGGATTTGTGTATGCCTGTAGGGAAACACCTCCAATCTGCTATTGATGTCTGGTGGACATAAGTGGCAGCTATGCATATTTTATAGAGTCCGTGGCCTGCTGTGCTAATATTGGGGTTGCCATCAGTGATAAGGAAAGCAGCAGGATGCCTGAAACAGGAGAATGGCAGGCTGTAAATCTGGTTGGAATGACAATCACATTTCAGGATGCCATAAATAATGCCTTCTCTTTTATTATGCCTTATTGTATGTGCCTAATGCTATCTGTCAGGCATTTTAAAAAGTCATAATGATAATCTCGGATCTCCAGTCAAAGGGAAGAAAATACTCTCCCATCCACATACCTTGTAATATTGTAATTCTTCTGGAGATCCTTTGTATCTCCCAAAACAACCCAGCAGGAAGGGGGCTATGACTGAGAAAGGGCCCAATTTCTGTTCCCTTGGAAAGCCATCCAAATCTATTTGGATCTATTAATGATTTTTAAATATATGTTAGTATTTATACCTGAAAGATTCATATAGAGGCTGAATTTGACTTGAATAAATTGGTGCTCTTCTGGTTTTGGGGTTCTGGAACTCCCAGGGTGAGTTCTGCATGTATCAGCTGAAATCCATCTGGTGAGCCAAAAGTAAAACTTCCCATAGTAAAACTGGAGGAACCGGGTTTGATTCCCAGCTCTGCCGCCTGAGCTGTGGAGGCTTATCTGGGGAATTCAGATTAGCCTGTGCACTCCCACACACGCCAGCTGGGTGACCTTGGGCTAGTCACAGTTCTTCGGAGCTCTCTCAGCCCCACCTACCTCACAGGGTGTTTGTTGTGAGGGGGGAAGGGCAAGGAGATTGTAAGTCCCTTTGAGTCTCCTGCAGGAGAGAAAGGGGGGATATAAATCCAAACTACTACTGCTACTACTCCATAAAGCCATATGGAAATAAATGTCTATCCACCAATTGCAGTCAGCTTAGACTGCAGCCAGTCTGCCAGCGTGATACAGTGGTTAAGAGCAGGTGGATTGGAATATGGAGAACTGCATTTGATTCCCCACTCCTCCACCTGAGTGGTAGAGGCTTATCTGGTGAACCAGACGTGTTTCCACACTCCTACGTTCCTGCTGGGTGACCTAGAACTAGTCCCAGTTCTTCAAACCTTTTCAGCCCCACCTACTTCACAAGGTGTCTGTTTTGGGAAGAGGAAGGGAAAGGAGCTTGTAAGCCACCTTGAGTCTCCTTACAGGAGAGAAAGGTGGGATATAAATCCAAACACTTCTCTTCTTCTGTATAGGATGACCCTGTAAAAGTAGGTTTCTAGGATTCATTCATGACAATACATTCTGAAACATACATCCCATGATGCCTTACAAAAAAAATTCCAGAGGCACAACTTTTTTTGCCCTCAAAAATAACCTGGCCTTCCCTTATGTGCCTTTCATATTCCTTTTCCTAATGATCCAGAATACATCATCCTTGAGAGCCAACATGGTGTAGTGGTTAAGAGTGGTGGACTTTAAGCTGAAGAACTGGGTTTGTTGCCCCACTCCTCCAGACTCTAATCTGATGAACTAGATTTGTCTCTCCACTCCTACACATGAAACTTTGGGCCAAAGTTCTCTCAGAACTCTGTCAAGCCCCACCTATCTCACACGGTGTCTGTTGTGGGGAGAAGAACAGAAAGAGTTTGTAAGCTGCTTTGAGACTCCTTACAGTCAAGGAAAATGGGGGTATAAATCCAATCATACCTTTTACTCTTCTTATCTTCTTTGTACAACCAACCGTTCTGTAAAACTATCAAGATCTGCATCATTTAAAATAGCACTATATTTCAGAAGTCCATGTAGTGGTGGTACAAGGAATCCTACTAATGCTTATGCTGGAGTTTCATTTGCTACTAACCCAAGGTTTTTGCCCAAGGATTATGTAGTATTAAGCAAACAGCAGTAGTATTCCCTAGGCCCCTTCCGCACACGCAAAATAATGCGTTTTCAAACCACTTTCACAACTGTTTGCAAGTGGATTTTGCTATTCCGCACAGCTTTAAAGAGCACTGAAAGCAGTTTGAAAGTGCATTATTCTGCATGTGTGGAACAAGCCTTAGAGTCTCACCCCTTTGAAGTAGTTTTCTTATACTGATAGAGGAACCTCACGGGATGCAGCTGAGGGTAAAGGAAAACAATCCTAAACCAACAGCTGGAGTGGCAAAGGGCCTGGAGTGGCCTGGAGTGGCCTGGCTTTCTCTGGTTATTCTACATTTATAGAAATAGTAATTACTGGGAAAAAATGTACAAAAACATGAGGCTTCCATCTTTCAGAGCATGCCAGCAGATATCGAGACAAACTTGCATTGTCTTCTGTGTTCAGTGATGTTTCTCAAAATGTTTATATGACTTTGGTTTTATAAAAGTGTCGTTAAGAACTGGAAATGGCAAGAAATGGCAAGTCTTGCCTCATCACCACTTCTGGCTCAAAAGCCTGCATCTCAAGAGAGTCCCTAAAGCAAGTGCTTTTGACATTATTCATTGGAATGATGTTCTACCTCCTGAGGTGGTGTTGAAATCAAGTTCTACATGCTAAGATGGTGTTCTACCATTTGTACAACTTTCAGGTTCATGCTAAAGACATTTCTTGGACATTTCTCCCTGAATTCATTAGAACTTGTTTCCATGTAATGCTTTTCAGATTGCGATGGGACTCCTCTGCTTGACAGTAATTTTCTCTGAGAGGAACAGGTGATGCTTGCTAAGTACAAAGAAATATGACTATACTCTGTTCCACAGAAAGATGGTAGTAGGGTTGTATATTCCTCCACCACAGAACAAAACATGCCAGACCTTATTTGTTGTAGAATGCTCCATATGGGTCCTAGTGTCTACCCAGCCCTCCTTCCCCCATCTGTTTGAAAGTAAAAATACATTTTGACATAAATGCTCTTGTATCAAAGTACCATGCTCAATAACACACAAAATAACAGCTTTGACTAAGGTAGCATGTAAAAATGAATGATAATTTTCAAATTAGTTCGGGACTATATTCTAAAGCAAAAGTATACAATTTTCTCAACCACTACACCTGAACTGACCAGAGTATAGTATAAGTGTGGTGGGGGATTGTGTTCTAAGGGGAACTGGACTTTCCGTTTCAGCCATGTGACTACAATAGAATGCAGAAGATGTTAAACAATATAATTTTTGATTTGTTTAGCCCCTTATATGTATTTTATGTTGTGAACCGCCCTGAGCCCTTTGGGGGAGGGCGGTATAAAAGTGGAATAAATAATAATAAATAATAATAATAATTTTCAAAAAGTTTCCTAAAAACAGTGTGACTGGTTTTTTTTTTTTAAAAAACTCTATCAGAAAATGAGAGCTGACATGGAAGCCCAACATTTCACTATTAAAGCAAGTGCAAATTTTGGCAAGACAAAGACAAATTCTTTATTGGCAATATTATAAATTCTTTTAAAAAATAAGTTAAAAGTATGGAAAACTTTCCTGTAGAAATTCAGAGAAAAACGATGCGGGTAATAATCAGCAGACAAGTCTGCACGAATCTCTGGATATTTCAGATTAGTCTGTGTAGGAAAAGCATTTTTAGATCAGGAACACATATACTGTATTCCTGAACATCAAGGAAAAGCATATATACATTGAAATTATTTAAAATGCTATCGTACATCAATTCACAAACTGGTTAAACAGGAATCCTTAAATGAATTTAAAGCTCAGAGACCGTCCTATCCCTAAACACATTATTTTGGATGCTAAATCTCTAGTGATTTGATAGGAACAATTTAAGTTTACAGTGTAAACACTTTATGTTTCATTCAGTTGGGGATCAAAGTCCTACTTTTGGGAGCAAACAACATTTTGTTGTAGATGAAAGAGAATTAATCAACACCACTCCAAATTAAGCAGATTTACATAGCAACAATAACTGTCTGAGCCTGAACATGTTTACTCTAAAGTAAATCCTAGTCAGGTCTACAAGACATACTCCTAGGCAAGTGCAATCCTATGTACATAAATATACGCATAAGTCACACTGATTTTAGTGGGACAAAATTCAGGGGAAATAACCATTTACTGCAACTTGCTCATAAGTATGCATAGAGTTGCAGTCCATTATCTGCCACGTTTATCTTATCTATACACGAACAGACTAAAATCTTCAGATCTCTGCACAACAGAGGTGCAAGCTCAGAATAGCATTGAAATTTGTTTTGTTGTTCAAAATGCATGGTTTCAGTTCTTCTCCGAGCTCATAGCTCCATCAGAATGATTTGTTCAACAAATGCGACGGAATAGCTGATCTGTGACTTTTATTACTATCATCCCAAAGGCAGAATTGGGGGTGGTTTTCCTCAGAGGAGAAAAGACAGGAAAAGTTTGTTGAACTTACCTACCAGTGGAGCTGGGTGAGGTGCGATAGGGAGTCAGCATTCACTGGAGTAGAAACTTTCTCCTCTGCTGGCACTGAGTGTTCCCGCACGCCTTATCTAGGAAACACCAGTAGTGGTTGCTATGACAATGCTTTGTTTCCAGAGTGCCCCGGGAAGAGAGAGAAGAGTAACCTTTAGCCTGTGCACTAGCCGATTTTAATGATGCGATGTGTGCTGCTTTTCAAATGAGTGTCATAAAGACATGGAACCAATGGGGGGGGGGGGGCACAACTCTCAGTTCCAAAGTGAAAACTATCCTGAAAACAAAACAATGAGCTAAAAGATTCCTCTGGAACAGATGCCAGCTGATGTTGGGCAAAAGCAAGCGAGCCCTGGGGCAGAATCGGCACAAGTTAGAGACCCAAGATGTAGGTCATCCAACTCTTGCCATTGCTAGAAACTAGCAAGTGAGATTGTTGCTGCGCGAATGACAAGAGTTCTGGGGGCTGAAGGGAGGCAGGGAATTGGTCTGGAAGCGGCACATAAACATTGAGGGCGAGGAACGTCACGTCTAGAGATGAGGTTTCGCTGACGACTGGCGGTTGGGTGCGTTTATGGATTGGTTTGTTACATAAACTTGGCACACTAGTGCCATTTAGGGAGCTAGGCAGGGAGTCTTTCTGTGGCTGCTGTGTACATGCCAGTATTGACCAGTGCTGGCTATTTTAACCTCTAGCTGTAGATAGAGGTTTTGTACGAGATGGGGGAAAACACACAAACATGCCAGTTTTCTGGAAGAGAGAAAAAAAGAAGAGGAAACATTCTGCCCAGTTGGTGGTATGAATCAGAGCCCTTTAACCATTCACATGGGTGGAAAAAAGGTTCACTTGGCCCATTGGCTTTTAAATTAAGCAGCACCACAATTGACAAATTATTATTCCAGCTTCAGTGCTCTTTCTTCTTGATTGTCACATATAAGTATATGGAACCGTAAGTTCTTCTGTCTCCATATACAAAGTTGCCATGTTACACAAACTTCAGGGGCTCTCTCATCTAGAATCTACTGTCCATTGAGCAAAAGGAAACCACTGCAGCTCAGTCACCAGCAGTATTACAATGTACATGTACAGAATCTTTCTATCCATACTTTGCAAGATCCCAATATGTTTTACCCTCAGAAAGAGAAAAGGGATGTTACTATAAGTTTGGATTTTTCACTCAATCTCACCCAGTCCCCCTCCCTATGACAGTTCCTGATCCACCTGGCTGTTGTGCCTGAAGATCTTATGAATCTCAGCATAGATTTTTTGGTAGGCAAAGGTACCGTCTCCTTTTTTTCTTAAAATGAGATTTTCTTAACACAATGCACAACCTATAAGTCCTGGGATTTAGTGAGTTTTTACTGGACTATAAACTATCATGTTTAAAGCTCTTTAAAGCTCTTAATAGTCTGGGACCAGGGTACTGAAGGACCACTCGCTACTATATGGCAGCTTAGGCCTGTCCAAGAAACCCTCCTCTATATTCCCTGCTTTGGAGGTGATATTTGTAGCAACTCCTGAAGGAAGGGGACTTCATCTGTGGGGGCACCTCAGCATCAAAGAAACCACACACACACACGCACGCACGCACACACGCACACTTCTCCTGGCCCCTGACCTATTGATTCTCTTTTCTTTCTTATCTGGAGATCTTCTGGTTTTTACTTTAGATATTTTTACTGCTGATTTGAAAAATCTGTTTTGTAAACCACTGTTTTGATCATTGTTATTGGTTGGGTATTAGGTGTATAGATTGTTTTAATGCTGGAATATGCCTCGAGCATTTTTGCTGAAGAAATGGCACATCAATGTTCAAAACAAATAAATGTTAGTTAATGCTGCACTGCAATGTATTAATAAGTTGTTCTTCTGCTTATTGAGTCTATTGAAATTGGCAGCAGATGTCATATTGTGGGGAGAAAATATCTTCCAGAGTCAAAGAATTTACTACAGTGGAACCTCAGTTTTCATTGCCTTCAGTTTTCATCAGTTTTGATTTTCATCGATTTTTTTCAGTGAAAAAATGTGTCTCGATTTTCATCGATTTGCAGTAAGGTGCAGGGGTTTGTGGAGAAAAATCACCGGGACAAAGCTGTTGCTGGCCATATCTGCAACTTGTTTAATGGCAATGTCTTGCCCCATTTCAGACAAATTTTAAAGAGGCATCAGAAACAGACCTCTTTGGACAGCTTTCCGGTGTGACATTGGTCCACTGGCTCTGAAGCTGGTCCTAGTGTTATTGTTTGTTACTGTTTTCAGCATTAAATACTGTGTTTATTCCCCCAAAAATGTGTTTTTGGTACGTTTTTAGGAGTGCCTAGAACAGATTAATTGGATTTACATTGATTCCTATGGAACAGTTTGCCTCGGTTTTCATCGGTTTTGGTTTTCATCGATTCTTTTCAGACGGATTACCAACGGAAACCAAGGTTCCACTGTATGTCTATAAAATGTATCATTGAGGCTTTACCTACCAATTCATAGGAACATATACACATCACCATGAGTTCAGATCCCCTGAAAAAGTGGAATTCTCCAATGAACAGGGAACTGAATATGCACATCTGGATGCATAAGACTATATTTATGCTTTCTAATGAAAGCAGTTTGATTGCAGGAGTAATTTGCCATGGCAGCATAGTGTAGTGGTAAAGAGTGGTAGACTCTAATCTGGATAACTGGGTTTGATTCCCCACTCCTCCACATGAGCAGCAGACTCTTATCTGGTGAATTGCATTTGTTTCCCTGCTTCTGCACACGAAGCCTGCTGGGTGACCTTGGGCAAGTCACGGTTCTCTCAGAACTCTCTCAGCCCCACCCACCTCACAAGGTGCCTATTGTGGGGTGAGGAAAGGAAGGGGTTTGTATGCTGCTTTGAGAATCTTTGCGGGAGAAAAAGCTGGGGTATAAACCCAAACTCTTCTTCGATCTGTCTCTCTCTCCCCAAGCACACTTAGTAAGCATACTTAGAACAGTTGAAAGGGGCTAACAAGAAGCTTACAGTTTTGGTAACTTCTACATATTCACACTGGGCTAGGCCTAATCCAAGCTCTCCTCCCTTGAATGACTCCTGTTACACTCTAGAGAGGGTGCAATATATGACCACATCAGGATGTGCTGGAAGTGTTAATCTGTGTTGTACTGATAATGTCTATTGATTTTCTTCCAGCCTTAGACAATCACTGCTATGCCTGTGGCTTTAATGCTACATCCCTAGTCAATAATAGGCAGGAGGTGTGAGATGGCAGTGAACAGAAAACACTCCCAGTGCAGAAAAGGATAGCAGGGGAGATCTTTGGCACAGGGCAACAGGACAATTGTCCTGGGAAGGGGGCCCCTCCACCCTGCAGCCAGCTTCCCCGGCCACCCCATTACTATGAGGCTTTCCTAGGGCAGCCTTGGCAGTAAACAAGTCAGCTGTCTGAGACAGCAGTAGCAGCCAGCTGGGTGGCAGAGCAGCCATCAGACACGTAGATTAAGGGGGGGGGGTTCACTTCAAACCCCTCCCATTACATGTCCGGCTTGCTTGAAACATTGCATGGAATGGAACAGCTGGAATGTCGGCTCAGACACTGAACCCACCCCATAAAAAATCTATATCTACGGCACTGGCCGCCACCATAGTGATGAATCAGTTGTAGGAAAAGCAAATGGGAAAGTGGGCATTGACCTGGCCAGCGAGCAGTTCCAGCAAGCCTGCTCTGCTTTCTTCCCCTCCAACTTCATAGGTAGCATTATTATAGGTTGGAAGAAACAATTAAGGATGGTCCTTGCTATCTTCTGCTCCTTGTGACTTTCTGAATGGCCACAAAAGAAGACTACGTGCTGGACTAGATGGATTCTTGATTTGATCCAGTACAACAGCTCCTATTGCTCTGAGTCCTCTGCCCATCTGAAAGAACCTATGAGGTGGTCCAGGTCTAGGACAGGCTATTCAGGATGAGTATGGACAGGCAGTAGGATGCCATGTAAACTTCCATCAGCCAAATTCACAAGAGGGCCATGTCTCTTCTTCATCATGCTTGGATTGTTGCCACCTATGTTAAATGAAAATGGTCCAGTGACTAAGGACTGATATGCTTCTTGCTACTAGTTTCTCCAAATGCATATAGTTTCCGCCACTGTTCTTTGGGGCTGTTCCACATTCAGCCCACAGGAGATGGCTGGCACAAGACAGACTAATGTAGCTGTTAGATGGTTGGATTGAACGAGAGAAACCTGCATTTTTATCATGTGACTTGGGTTACTGGGTGACTCTGGGCCAGTTTCTCTCTCCATCAACCACATGGGATTCTTGGCTGAAAATATGGTACCACTACCATCTCAGCTATATACAACAATGTGGGCATCTTGGGGGTAATGAAATGTAAACAAAAGAATCAATGTTGCTGCCATTTTCAGCAGAGGTCCATTCTGTTCCCTTGGTAGCCCCTTACTTTTTAAAGGTAGTAACTATCTACCATTTAGTGTCTATATAATGCTGAAAAGTAATTATCACAGTACCAAGATTTCTGCATACTTCATTGCCCCCCCCTGCCCGACAAGACTATCGACAAGAGTTTGTGCCTAGCACTATTTTGTCAGAAAGGACAACTGTTTCTTTGCTTCTCTTTGCACTCAGGTGACCCCTCTATTGTAGAAAGAAGAGGATCCTTTATAAGCAAGGGAGCGTTTAATGTGTCCTGGAGCTACGATTCCCTTTGAAGGAACTTACTTTTACTTTATTCTGGACTTACAGCCTACCCTGCCCCAGCCAAAGGCTGGGCTCAGGGTGGCTAACATGCAAACAATATATAATACAATAAAATTCAGCGCAATAACAATTAAAACACAACTCTTACCATAGAATTTAAAAAGATTTGGCGCCAGTAAAATTTCCAAGTAAGTTTTCCAATGCAAGGAGATCGTATTGTAGAAAAACCTATCTAAGAACTAAGTCTTCCCACTCCCCTGCAGAACCTACCCTACTCAATAGAAAGGGGAGAGGAGGGGAGAAAGAGAGGGGAAAAGGGGGTATGGACGAAAGGGAAGGGGGAAAGGGAAGGGGAGAGTGTGGATTTCCTACTGTGATAGAAATCCATTTCTTCAATATACACTGAAAAATCTCCCTGAGTTGTTCTAGCTCAGGATGTTTACAAACCAGAGCTTTGGGGACGTGTGAGCTAGCAGATGCATGGCCACCTCCCCCAGTGTGAGTGGCTGAGGTTACAATGCCCTTAGACCTCCCTGGGCTAAAATATCCACAAGATGTCTCTTGGGTAATGTGGCTATAGCAAATGCTGAATCCAGCCTTAATGTTTGCTTCTAGGAAGGGTCCAGATGCTATTCCTTTAAAGTTCAGTTGCAAGCTCGGTAGTAATAGCATTTTCCCCACCCTCACCGATCAGACTTGCAGGCTAAAATGATGCCCATCACCACCCAGGACTTGGATCTGGGCTGCTGTTTTCAACTTCTACTGAGAAGTTTTGCTTTTTATTTTGCACAAGGACTGTGCATTGGAGGTGGGGAGACAAGGACTGGACTGTAGCCAGACATGAGAGATTTGTTGTATGTAGATCTTCTTGAGTGTTTGTGTGTGTGTGTGGGGGGGGGGTCTTTCTGCTTGGATCATCATGGTTGTTCTTTGCAGCCCTCCTTGCTCCTTGCATGGTTGCTCCCAAGCCACAGAGCCATTTCCACTTGAGGGTGTGGCAGCAACAGGCTCCATTCCTTTTGTTTTTTAATTTTTTATTGTATCATTTGAATTTTACAGTTTATAGTAATTTCCTTCTTCATACATTTTCAAACAATACTTTCCCCCCTTTTCTCCCTCTCCCCATTACTTCTTCTTCATAGTTTTGTCACACAAATAGCAGTAAGTTCATTCTCTGTAGCCTCTTCTCCCATATTTCTTCATTGACTTGAGCTTCTTTCATCCAGTCCACGTATATTATCCATATCTTCAAAATTTCATTCTGTTTATCTTGCCACGTCTTATTTTTGGTTACTATATCAAAAATATCAAGTGTCACTTGTTCCCAGATATATTCTAACCATTTCTGAAGTGTCCATTTTTTCTTTTCTTTCCAGTCCAAAGCGATTGTTGCATGGGCTGCTTTAATCATTATTTTATACAGATATCTATAACACAGGCTCCATTCCTCAGCTAGTGTCACTATGTGCACAGCTGGTAATATCCCACACCTGCCTTACTACACACCTGGCTATCACTAAAAGAGAAGCCGCATGGCAAAGTGGTTAAGTGCTTGCACTGCCACGCACACGGTCAGGAGTTCGAGCCCCCTGTGGGTTAGATATCCTGGCAGCTGGCTCATGGCCAACTCAGCCATCCATCCATTCCTTGGTTGGTAAATGAGTACCTAGCACATAGCTAGGAGGTGAAGAATATCTGGGAAAAGCAATGGCAAACTACCCCACAAAAGAGGCTTGCCTGTGAAATCACTGCTTGCAGTGGTACCCCAGGGTCGAACATGACTGAAGGGGAAACTTTACCTTTTTTATCACTAGAAGTGGTCCAGGAGAAGCTTCAGTCCCCCCATAAGCCTCAGAGCAGTGCTGTGTACCTGTCTAGCTACACCCACCAGTTTTACTGGTGGAATAGGGGAGCAACAGGGTCGAGCAAAATGGTCTGCTTGGCATGGATCCAGGGGAATATCTGTGATCTAATCTCCCTGGTGTATATAGTATATATACACAATTTTCCTCAGTCAGTATGCATAGGATTGCCTCAGTTGTATTGCAGTTTTATTGCAGAAGATTGCTGCCGTGCATGCTTGCTACAGCAACAAGTGTTGTAGGGTACAGTGGGAGGTAATGTTTCCTCTAGTACCTGAGTCCTTACTTTCTGCAGCGAGCATGTGCCACACTATCCAGGCCTCATTTCCTGTTGTAGTATTGTTTGGAGTCATGCCATTCTATAGAGGAGGGATAAGAAGTTAGGCTCTAATGAGACAATTCTGTGGCAATTGTGGATCTATTTACAAGCCAGTGGTGTAGTGGTTAAGCGCAGGTGGATTCTAATCTGGAGAACCGGGTTTGATTCCCAGATGTGTTTCTCCACTCCTACATTCCTGCTGGGTGACCTTGGGCTAGTCACAGTTCTTCGGAACTCTCTCAGCCCCACCTACCTCACAAGGTGTCTGCTGTGGAGAGGAAGGGAAAGGAGCTTGTAAACCACCTTGAGTCTCTTTACAGGAGAGAAAGGTGGGATATAAATCCAAACTCTTCTTCTTCTCTTCTTCTTCATATCAGGGTGTGGTGTGCAAATGGCTCTGGGAAGGGGCCAAGGGTGGTTATCAAAGAATGGAAGAAAACTAAGAGTTAGATTCACAGAGGAATCCTCTCCATCGCTGAGTGACCTTGGCATCCTGATCTTCCTTTCATGCTAGAAAGGCAGGAGGCACAGTGGCGAAGCATCAACGGGACAGGGGGGGGGGGATGCCAGTGTATGGGCATGGCGTAGGCATGGGGGGTGTTCCAGGGTGTGGCATAGGGTGGAGGCACAGGGCTCACGCATGGCCCGGGTGCTGTTCTCCCTCACTCTGCTCCTGAGGAGGCATGATGCCCTTGTTCCCTGTACCTGCACACAAACAGTATGCCCTTCCAAAATGAAGTTAAAAACACCATTATCTAAGTTATTGTTTTATGATTGTTGTTAATCATGTATGTTAGTCGCCCTGAGCCCAGCTTGGGCTGAGGAGGGTGGGGTATTACATTAAATAAAGTTTTAAAAAACCCCTAAGGTGCTATTGGTAGGCCATATCTCATGAGATGAAAATCACTGTTTGTGATAAGCAAACATATTGTAGTCAATGGCTGTTGCTGTAACTTCCTAACTCCAAATACATGCAAATAGGAATTTATTGTTAATGCTATTGCTGCAGATGGTGAGACTCCCTCGCTCAATAAGTACACCACAACGACAGGCTGGAAAGGAATGGGCCGCAGCCCGTTTATTAAACATCAAACATGTAAACAAGAACTATTTACATCAGAGCTGGGCGGCAAACGGGTCGCACATCACATCCCAATGAATGGGAAACTGGCGGGAAGGGAAGCCCCAGAGATCATACTCCTAATTGCTTCCACGCTTCCCGCCCCTGCTGAGGAGACGGGCACCGGCTGAGCCCCAAGGCCGCCCCCAGCCTGTCTTCCTCCCGTGCTTGCTGGGGTGTCGGGCACCGGCTAAGCCCATGGCCGCCTATCGGCCCAACCCAACCCCACTCCCTGGGGTGTCGGGCAGCGGCCCGGCCTGCCGGCCTGCCAGCCTGCCCGCCCCACCCCCCGGCCCTACACAGGGCGCAAGCCTGGGAGCCCCAGCCGGAAGGCTCGTTCTCTCCCCAGATTTGCGACACCGTTGCAAACCCGCCAAGACTGCGACAGTAAGGACCCAAAAATTCCCACCAACCCTAATTACAGGGAGGGTGGGTGGGCCACGCCTTGCTGGTTCTCGCCGCCGGGAAGGGCGCGGACCGGGGAAGGCGTCTTAATATACCCAGGCTCCTCCCGCCTTTTTGCTGGGAGCCAATCATTGCACCCGGTTCTGCAGCTTGCCGCCAGGCCATGCATGCCCCTTATCTAGCTGCGTTGCTCACCACGGCAGCAATGGCTGCCCCTGGTTATTCAGGTGCATCTTATTTGCTGCAGATGGTGAGACTCCCTCGCTCAATAAGTACACTACAACGACAGGCTGGAAAGGAATGGGCCGCAGCCCATTTATTAAACATCAAACATGTAAACAAGAACTATTTACATCAGAGCTGGGCGGCAAACGGGTCGCACATCACATCCCAATGAATGGGAAACTGGCGGGAAGGGAACCCCCAGAGATCATACTCCTAATTGCTTCCACGCTTCCCGCCCCTGCTGAGGAGACGGGCACAGGCTGAGCCCCAAGGCCGCCCCCAGCCCGTCTTCCTCCCGTGCTTGCTGGGGTGTCGGGCACCGGCTAAGCCCATGGCTGCCTATCGGCCCAACCCAACCCCACTCCCTGGGGTGTCAGGCAGCGGCCCGGCCTGCCGGCCTGCCAGCCTGCCCGCCCCACCCCCCGGCCCTACACAGGGCGCAAGCCTGGGAGCCCCAGCCGGAAGGCTCGTTCTCTCCCCAGATGTGCGACACCGTTGCAAACCCGCCACGAGCTGCCCACCCTTGCAGCTGACCGCCCAAGCTCCTCAAGCCTGAGCCTGTCTCTATCTTAACCACCGACGAAGAGTAAACTGAACTGACTGAAGCCACAAGTCCATGCCCCATTGGGACAGGCGGACGCCATCCGGCTGAAAAAGGTCCATGACGTCCCGGGTGATTTCGGAGTGTTCTGCCACCGCTCCCCCGAGGGAAAGCACCACCTTGGCGGCTGCCTTGTTAACTTTTCTGCAGGCCCTGTCCACTGCAGAGGGATCCAACACTCCGCTCCAATGGGCCCGCTGCACCATCTTGGACCAAACCAAGGTCATCTCAGGCCGATGCCTGGCAAAGCTCCTGAGCGTGGCGGCCACCGCAAAACGCAGGTCAAGGCCCGACCTGGCAGGGAGATCTTCCTCCCCAAGGTGGATGACCAGGAGGTCCGGTGTAGCCAGCTGAAAAATGTATTCAATGACCTTGGGCTCTAGCTCATGCCAAAGCATGTGCCCCTGCCCCATCCAGGCAATTCTTACGTGCGCCCCGAGTCCGAGATGCCGGCCCCATTCGGAATTGCAGGCGTAGTCCCCGACTCTGTTGACGAGGCTGTGCCCCACGACCCACACCTGCCGATAGACAGTCTGCGGCGTCCCTGGAGGCACTGAGGAGGGAAATCAACAAGTCAGGTGTGGGCGAATGTACGCCCGAAAGGCCCCCGACCGCCACCTGCCCAAGGTGCAGATATCCTCCGGGGCCCTGCCTTCTATTGCCGCTGCCGTGGCGGCCCCTATTCTGAACGAGTGCAGGCCGAACTCCGCGGCCGGTAGCCCGGCTTGAGCCAAGCATGCCCTGAACACCGCCAGCATTTGGAACCTGGTGAGGGGGGACCCATCCTCGTGCACCAAAAGCATGCCGCCCACCCGAGGCCTGTGCCGTAGCCACTCAATAAGGGGAGGGAGGGGGCAGGTGGCGTCGCCCGGTAGGGCTGGCATGGTGACCCAGGCCCCGCGGCCCTCTTGGTCGGTTTTTGAATGGGCCAGCCAGGCGTAAACCATGTCCCCCGACAGGACGAGTCGTTCCCTTTGAAGCACGGTGCTGGAAGCTCCATCCCGAGTAGGGGCGACCAGTTCCTCAGACCTGAAAGCCCCGGGGTGTGCCCGGTGGAAGGCGGCCGCAAAGAGCAAGCGCTCATAGCCGAAGCGCACACCTGCCTTTAGCACTCCGGTGACCGCTCTCAACACTTCCTTGGTGACTGGGCGCCTGAGGTCCCTCTGCCTGGTGCCCACCCGCCGCCACCCAGCCACTAGGCGGCGGACTACAAACGCCTTGGTAACGTCAGGGAAACCGGAAACCTTGCAGTAAAAGGCGATGCCCGCCAGGTGCACCCCCATGGTGCGTGGGTGCATTCCCTGCCCATGGAGCCGGACCAGATACTCGAGGAGGAGGCCGGTGTCCACCCCACCGCAGACCGGGCGCCCAGAGGACGCAGCGAAGCTCAGGAAATCGCGCACGGCTCCGTCGTATTGCCTGCACGTGGCCGGTGCCAACGAGTTCAAAACACCTGTGATGACGTCTCGTTGCCAAGGCTCCAGAGGGACGCCGGCACTGTCGCCGGGAACGGCTCCGCCCCGGGGGCCAGGCGCTGGAAACGATCCACCTGCTGGCGAGATAAGGCATCAGCAATCTCATTCTGCAAACCTGGAACGAAAGCAGCTTTGAAAGAGATGTTATGAGTGAGGCAGGTGAGAACCAAATTGCGAACCAGGCGCATGACCCGTGCCGATTTGCTCGACTGTCTGTTTACCACACGCACCACTGCCTGGTTGTCGCACCAGAAAAGCACCCGTTTGTTAAGCCAGAGGTTGTGCCAAATGTGCACCGCCACCAGGATGGGAAACAGCTCCAGAAAAGTGAGATCCCTGGTGATGCCCTGCGCGTGCCACTCTGGGGGCCAAAGGCCCTGCGCCCACTGACCCCGGAAGAACACACCGAAACCAAAAGCCCCAGAGGCATCAGAGTGCACCTGCAACTCCAGGCCAGGTTCCAAAGCTGATTGCCACAAAGAGATGCCGTTGAAGTTTCGGATGAAGGACAACCAGACCTGTAGGTCTTCTTTCATGCCCCGGGAGACCCTGATGTGATGGTCAGGGGACTTGCAGCCCGACAAGGACCTCGCCAGCCGGGAGCAGAAAGCCCTACCCGGGGCCACCACCCTGCAAGCGAAATTGAGGTGGCCGAGTAAGGACTGGACCAGGCGCCCGCTGCGTTTTCGGAGGAGGAGAACGGACTGGAGCAGGGCGGAAAGGGCTGTAAGCTTGTCAGCCGGGAGTGACGACGTGCCTAGGACCGTGTCCAGGTGAATGCCCAGGTAGCTGAGGGCAGTGGCAGGCCCCTCCGTCTTGTTGGGAGCCAAGGGGACCCCCAGCTCGGCGGCCAGGGCCTGGGAAGCCTGCAGGGCAAGATCACACTCCCGGGTGCCCTGCCTGCCGATAAACAAGAAATCGTCAAGGTAATGAGTCACCAAACCGGAGGGCACCCTCTGCCTGAAAGCCCATTCAAGGAAAGTGCTGAAAGTCTCAAAGGCGGCACAGGCAAAGGAGCAGCCCATGGGCATGGCCTTGTCCACATACCAATTTCCTTGGAAGTGGATGCCCAGCAGCTCGAAGTCCAAGGGGGAAATGGGCAGGAGCCGGAAGGCGGACTGAATGTCACACTTAGCTAGGGATGCCCCCGGACCCGCCTGCCTGATGCAGAGGATGGCCTCGTCCAGGGGGGCATAACGGACCGAACAAACCTCTGGGTCAATGAAATGATTAACGGAATCGCCCCGGGGGTGGGAGAGGTGTTGAATTAAGCGAAACTCCCCCGGGGCTTTCTTAGGCACGACGCCAATTGGGGAGACCCTGAGGTTGGGGAGAGGCGGGTGACTGAACGGGCCAGCGATGCGGCCGGCCTGGATTTCCTTGTTGAGCTTGTCAGCCACCACTCCAGGGAGATCGCGGACAGATTTTAGGTTGCTGGCTTGGTAAGCCCTCCTAGGGCCTTGGTATGGGATGCGGAAGCCAGAAGAAAAACCATCCCCCAGCAAGCGCGCAGCCCCCCTGTCTGGATAACGCTGCAGCCACTCCAAAAGCGCCCCCAGCTGAACGGGCATAGGAGCCAGAGACTGCAGCTGAGCGAGCAACTCAGTGTTTTGCGGGGGCGGGAGCGCTGCCCTGGCCACCGGCATCTTTTTGGGAGGGCCCGGCGCCGGGCGACCGGGCCTGCCGAAAGGGAGGGCGTCCCGCCGGCTTGGGGCAGCTGATCCTGCTGTGGCTGCCGGAACAATTGGAACAAGAGTGCTCAAATCTACATTTTGGCCGCTGGCAAGCACCTTTGTTAAATTCCCAACACATCCCCTTTGCCCCCACCCGCCCCGGGTAGGCTCTGCCGGGTTTTGTTGGGACGGGAGGTTCCGCCGCCCCCCCCCATGGCGGGCTGGACCACGACCATCCAAGTTTGGTCGTGGATGAGATCCCAACAGAAAAGGCACTTGTGCGAGGCGTTCTTGCGGATGGCCTCGTCGTAAGCGATGGCCGCAGTTTCCCCAGCCAGAGCCCGAGCCCGCAGCACATGAGCCATGTGAGCTGCCAGGTGCCAGGCCCGCAGGGGATACGCGGCCCTGATGAGGGCCAGGAATTCGGTGAAGCCCTGCAGCCAGTTGTTAAAATTCCGCTCGGCTGCTGCCGGGTCCTTCCGTTTTTTGTCGGCCTTCCCGCCCGACAAACCCAACTCCCCCTCCCGCCGCGGGAACTTAAAGATGTCCACGTAATACCCATCCAGCGCCCGCTCCCGGAGCTTCCTGGGGAGGTGGGACCCGGGCAGGTTGCCGCGGTCGTCTTGGGCCGGACCAGGGGATGGCGCTTCGCCGTCCCCAAAACGCCTGCGCTTTGCAAGCCACGGTGGGAGAGCAGGCACCCTCTCCCCCCGCACCCAAAATTCCCCAGTAGCCTGCGCGTCATCATCCTCAGTAGACTCACCCGATGACGCAGGAGCTGGGGATCGCCTGGAGGAACGGGAACGCCTCTGACGACCGCTTCCTCCTCCTGCCCTCGCCCGAGGGGCGGCGGACGATCCACCGATGTGGGACGGCTGACCGGGTGGCGAAAGGTGCAGCTCCTCCGCTGCTCCGCTCGCGGCACCCGCCAGCGCCGCACCGGCCGCCGCCGCCGCAGTGGGCTCAGGGCCCCCGACCCCTGAGGTGGGGCCAGACTCGCCAGCCGCTCCGCCGAGGACTTGGGAAAGGTGCAACAGGGTGTCCGCCAGGTTGCGGACCAAGGCAGGATCGGTGCCTATCCCGCCGACAGGTTCGGGCCGGGAAGATGCCGAGCCGGCACCCCCGGGACCACGGGGAGGGCCCCCCCCAAAGGAGCCTGTCCCGCCATGCCGACCGGCCGGCCCCTGCCGATGGAGGACAAGCCCAAGCCCGCGGCCGCCCTCGCCGCTGCTCCGATTCGCCCAACAACCGGGCCGTCGTCCGACTTCCCCGGGCCAGTCTGGGCCCGGACCCTGTTCAGCAGAGCACGAGCTCTGCCCGATGGCACCGCCGCCTCTGCAGCAGGCTCCCTGCTCTTGGCCCTTTTCGGCCCCATGGCGGCAGCGAGACCAGCCACGACCCAGAAAAGGTGAAAAGAAGAAAAGGTTGAAACGAGAGAAGCGAGGAGAGCCAGAGGAAGAAGGAAAAAAACAGCTAAGAAGGCCGTGACCAGTCTCCTTCCAGGCCTTACGCGAGACACCAAACACACGACCACGCCTTGCTGGTTCTCGCCGCCGGGAAGGGCGCGGACCGGGGAAGGCGTCTTAATATACCCAGGCTCCTCCCGCCTTTTTGCTGGGAGCCAATCATTGCACCCGGTTCTGCAGCTTGCCGCCAGGCCATGCATGCCCCTTATCTAGCTGCGTTGCTCACCACGGCAGCAATGGCTGCCCCTGGTTATTCAGGTGCATCTTATTTCTTAAAGTTGTCTAGTTAGAAAAAATCTTAAAGTTGTCTATAAGAACAAAAATAAAAATTCCCAGTTGGGTAATTTCTATTCAGTGCTGTGTAGAAGGCTTTAAGATGGGTTACTTACGCTTCTAATAACTTCAAGGTGTAAAGCCAATATCTGAGTGTTTTCACAGCTTGTGTTTTCCCTCATCTTCACTTTTTATTAGACAATCTTGAAAGACATACAGAGGTGGCTTGTATTTAATATCACTTTTTATCTGTTATGTTGTAGATCATATTTGGTTAAAACAAACAGAAACAGATGTGTAACTGCTGATTAAATTAAAAAAGAAAGAGAGGAAGCTGGGTCTAAATTCTGATTTGTGGCCATTGCCAAGGACAGATGTTGAAACCTTGAAGGATGGGGCAACTGATAACCTCAGCTTGTTGTCCCCGAGCAAATGTCAAGAGGATGTCAGATTGCGCCTTCACATCTTGATGGTAAACACAGAAATGCAAAATAGAAACCAATCATGCTCGCTGGCATGATTTCGGTTTCTGACGGGAAGGAGCTTAAACTGCTTGTCTAGAAGAGATACTTTTTCTTACTCAGTGCTCTTCTGGTGTAGCAACAAAAACACCGGATTGGCAGTGTTATCTTGCCATAGGTGCACCTGAAATCTAGTTTCATCATAAGTAACATCCAGGGACATAGGAAACAATTTAATTTTGCATACAATTCACACATTATAGGTAGAGTTGACAATTCTGGTTTGGGAAATTCCAGATTTGGGGGTGGGTCTTAGAGGGAATGGGTCTCAACAGGATATAATACCATAGGCTGTTTCTGCATGGCCAGCGAGCAGGGGTGCACTGGCATAAATTATGCTGATGCACCCCCCGAGACCATTTGTACAGATGGTCCCGGTAGGGGCTCAAGCGAAGGCACAGCCTTTGCACAGGCTGTGCCTTCCCCAGCAAACTTACCTTCTCCTGCTGGCTGCCGTCATGTTGTGGAGGCCAGGGGACATGTTCCCCCTAGCCAGAGCAACAGCTCTGGAGATGGATGCCAGGGGGTGTGTCCACAATGTGACAGTAGCCAGCAGGAGAAGGTAAGCCGGCTGGGGAAGGTGTGAGGGAAATGCCACCTTCCACCCGTTCGCACGGCAGCAGGTGGAAAGCGAGCGAGCGAGGTTTTTCAAAAGTGGCGTTTTCATGCCACTTGGGCTGTGCAAACTCCTGTGCAAACTCCTCCCCAGGGACGGTGTTTTTGGCGTCCCTGGGTTGCTGTATTCCACCTGTGCAGAAACAGCCATAGAGTTTACCCTTCAAAGCAGCCATTTCCTCCAGAGAAACTGACCTCTGTAATTCCAAATTTCTGAGCCCCACCTAAAAGTTAGTGAACCTAATTATGGTGTACAAAGGTTGGGTCTGGAGTGCTGTGTGGTTTCCAGGCTGTATGGCCGCGTTCTAGCAGCATTCACTCCTGACGTTTCGCCTGCATCTGTGGCTGGCATCTTCAGAGGCTCCTGAATGCAGATGCAGGCGAAATGTCAGGAGAAAATGCTACTAGAATACGTCCATACAGCCTGGAAACCACACAACTCCCCAGTGATTCCAGCCGTGAAAGCCTTCGACAATATCATGAAGATGCCAGCCACAGATGCAGGCGAAATGTCAGGAGAGAATGCTGCTAGAACACGGCCATACAGCCCGGAAACCACACAGCACTCCAGTGATTCCGGCCGTGAAAGCATTCGACAATACAAGGTTGGATCTGTTATCGGACATGACTTGCAGGTTATCTTCAGTTCTGGTGTGTGCAGTGTCCAATTGGGGTGTGTGCAGTGTCCAATTGGGATCTGGCTCACAGCAAGCATGGAGAAGGTTTTCCAGTCCTGAAGTGATCCAGGCACCATGAGGAAAATTCTTGTGTTCTCTAGGACACATGGGCTTCCACAACAGGCTGTACAGGACTCTACTGGATTGTTTGAGGTCAGGAACATCTTGTGGAGGAGGCTGAAACCCCTTCTCCATGAACATGACAGACATGATCCAAATCAGGCATAGCCCAATCATGCTGGAATTCAGGAGAAACTCTAGGGTTGCCAGAAGATTTTTCTGGTGGGGCCTGAGGAGGCAGGAGTTGGGGAGGGGAGAGACCACAGTGGGGTAAATGCCTTAGGTCATTTCCCCACTTACCGTCTGCTGCGCGCTACTCTCTCCAAGTAGCGTGGGGTCCCGCGGCACTCCCCACTACAGGGGCGGTGACAACGCAGCCGCCCCAACGCTGCTGCTCTCGTGCCCCCCTCAGCACGCATCATTCCTGGCGCTCCTCCAAGCCCGGGAGCGCGCCAGAAATGACGCGCGCTGAGAGTAGCGCGCAGCAAAGGGTGGTCGAGGTAAGTGGGGAAACGACCTTAGAGGCCACCTTCCAAAACTGCCATTTCCCCCCCAGTGGAACAGAACTCTATAATCTGGAGATCATGTGAAATTCTGGGAGATCTCCAGGCCCACCTGTAGATTGGTAACATTAGCATCAGCCCTGAGGCATTGAATGTTCTCCATGATATCTGAAGAATGTCAGGTACAGGTATTATTCCCAGAGTAGGGCATTGTATTGCATGTAAAAGTTCTAACATGTTTCTGGTAGCTCCAGTTAAAGGGTGTGAGGCAAGAGAAGTGTCATGTACCAGATGGTTATGTTCATCTACTAATCATCTAATCCCTCTGATGAACCTCTTGCTGCCCTCTCGTTGGGAGCTTGGGACCTGAGGGCATGGTGACATCACACAATCTAATAACTTTCCCATGTGCTTGGCGGCTATCTGGCTCGCTCTGTTCTCAGCCTCTGTTCCATCCCATCTCACTCCCCCTGTATTCTGGCAGTGTCCGGCTGGTAGTGCCCGGCCATCATAATGAAGCTCTCTGATAACTAACATAACTGTTCTAAAGCTTCTTTCCTTTTCCAGATGCAAAGGGGGAATGAGTGGGGGTTATACAGGCTATATCCTGGTTTTCCCAGATTTGGCTATAGAGCAGTATGATTAATTGCCTTGCATAGAATTTCAATAAAGACGACCATTATCAATATTGGAGTCTCGTTGATGTCTATTGACAGGCAACCTTACAGGAAGCTGGGAAAGACCTTTCTCTCCCTGAAATCCTGGAGAGCTGCTGTCAATCACAGTGAACAATACCTACTGAGGTGGACCAAAGGCCTGAACTGGTGTAGGTTCATACGCATATTTCAACAAATGAAACAAGGGAGATGAAGTCCTTCTTTCCATTGGTCATAGGTTTTTATTGCTACAATGATTCAGCTCTGCTGTTAGGTCATTTCATCCATATACAGTTATAATACAGTCTTCTAATTTTGTGCAGTTTAAATAGGAATATAGTCATTCTTCTAGCTCTCTCTGATAAAAAAAGAAGGCACTTGTGTGGCTTGGCCTCCTTTGTTCATTAAACGATAGGAACAACCATAACTCAGTGCTGTTAATTCCTTGTTTAATTTCCAGTGATAACCCACTGCTTGTTATGAATGAAGTTCTCCACAAAACATGTTGATATATTAGGCCAATATTAGCTGCCTCGCAACTATGTCTTTATCTCTGAAAGTTAACTGCCAGATTGCCTCAATTCAACAACAGACATCTGACAGAAAAGCGGTTCTCACACAAAGTCTTATTGTCATGCAGATATAGAGGCACCAGGCTGCTAGGTGAGAGAGAGAGAGAAAGCTGAGGTATTATTTTGGCTGGCTACCTATTCAGAATACGAGGACAGCTTTGTTACAATCTGCTTCACTGACTTCCTCATGATCACAGAGGCTGGTAACAGTTAACTGTGAAAGGCTAAATTCTGATTTTGTACTGCTACATTTTGAAGAGTTGTTTAACAACCGTCAGAGGTCAGCAGAACCAGCAGCTATTCAGTAGTAGACTTGAGTCAGGATTGGAGGAGAGCAGTCACCTACAACCATGTAAGCTACTCTGAAGGGTCAGGAACCAGATTTCAGGGGACACTGCTGAAAGAACACTTCTCATCTCTGCTGTTCAACTTCCTTCTGGCAGATGGTGCCTAATAACAGGAAATCAAGTGTCCAGACACTGAATGGGAAAAGCCACACAATGGCTAATTTTTCATGACCACCATATTCTTGTCACCATTAAATACAAAGTTCAGGGAGGACCACAAATTATTCAGCACACAAAATCCCACTGAGTCGGCATTTCTGTAGACCAAATCTTTCCTTACGGCTTTTCCCAGAATTCCCAGATATTAAGTTTTTTTTCTTTTCTAAATGTACTTTTATTAAAGCAATCTTAACATTAACACGAAATGTTCTCATTCATATATAAATACATATTTCGTATTAATGTTAAAATTGCTTTAATGATCTGGTTTTAAGAATGTTGTGGATGACAGTATCACAGTAGAAACAATGCTGTCCCTCAGTCTTTTCCTTCTGTTGCATCGTTGTTGAAAGAATTTCGGAAGGATTTCTTCAGCTGATAAAAACAGAAATATGAAAACATTAGCAGTTTAGAAATTAAGAGCAAATGAGCCAAATTAGTGTATATAAAATCATAGCATACAAAGCAAAACCTTTGTATAGGGGCATTATTAATTACTTGCTGGAGTCTACTGATAACTTTTTCTGAATTCCTGAGGTTGTAGAAGGGCTCATCTATGAATCCACAATGATTCCTGGCAAATATAATCCTATAGATAGCTCCCTAGATCCCAAAGCCTTCCCAACCTCAAGTTCCTCCAAATCAAAAACTAGATTTTTGGGGTGTAAACTTTGGATTAGCAACTCATGGTATTAAGGGTGTAAAATATGTTCAAAGCAACATGTTGTACTACTGTAGTTTTCTTGAACATGGGTATGGTAACCATGTTAATCTCCCAGGGAAGATTTGGCTGCCAAATGACTGTCACCACTACCAAATGTTAGTCAGAATGCACTGGCCTACAGTTTCACTTGTAAGGACAACAAAAATACTTCCATGTTGCAAGGAAGATAAGTATTTCGCATGTTAGTGCCACACTGCTTTTCTGTATCTAAATGAACTGTTTTACATGCAATGTTCTGCTTGAACTCATATGCTTCAAACCCTTACTGCACTTATTTCATTACATACTTTGACTACTTCTATCCACCCTCCTGAAATGTGTCAAAAAATAGGATGGGATCTGAAATACAGACTCCACTCCTGCTCTAGGAATCAGACAAAATGAACTCTTACATTTTGTATAAAGGCCTTGAAGTCCAATTTTGCCTGAGGAAGACCTTTTGTTTCCTTTTTACTGCCATGCCGTTCCTTGGAGTCTGTGGTAGAATCAGTCTTGCCTTGAGGTAAAGGTGAGGCCTCTGGTTTTCTTAATAAGGAAACTGAGGGGCTGGGTGGGACTGTGGAACTCCTTCTTGGAGGCCTGTGGCGGACATCTTTGGAACATCCAGCTCTGTGTAAGAAAGGAGAGGTGGCGGCGGCATCAACCTCTGGAAGAGAGTGCTCACTCCGAGCCCCAGATAGTCCAAGTTCCGAGCACAGGTTAGACTGCTCATCTAACAACTGATCCAGCTGCTGTAAAGTAAGGAAAATATTTTTTCAAAAAAAATTACAGTGGACCAGCTGACACACTGTAACCTTCCTGTCCACTCTTCAGAGATGGCAAAAGTTCTGTCAAAAGTTTCCTGGTATTTATAGTTTTATTAACAACGTTGTATGCTGTGAACAGAACAGCTGAGTGAAATTTTCACACATTTCAATTTTTGTATAGAAAGCTGCATGGGTCTGTTCTGAACAGCCTAAATAAGACATCCTGGGATGCTAAAAAAGGTATCCTGGGAAGGCACTCCGATCTGCCTCTTCCCAAAATATTCTCAGGATGTCTTATTTTAGCCCAAGGCGTTCTTTTTAGAGAATGCTTCAAGATGCCCCCCCCCCCCCCAAGCTGCCTGCAAGACATCTCCTGGCTGGCTGCACGGAATGCAAAGCTCAGGAGGTGTCTTATTTTCCCCTCCCAACTGTTTTGCTCCCTGGCCAGTTTCACCCTCCTCTTGCACCCAACATTTTGTGTGCAGCTGAAGGAATTATCCCTGCCACCAGTTTCTGAAAGCTGCCCCAGGACATCTGATCTTCAGGCTCCAATCCTGGGTGCCCTTTCAGCTCAAAAAGTATATAGTTGTACTCAGCTGGTTCTGCTGATTTTTAAAATTCCTGTTTTAAATGAGATAACTTCATAGCTACACAGACAAATATATGAAAATCTTAGCCACTCGGAAGTCAGGTCTACTTCCCATTGAGAAGCATTGGGTTGCCCTGCCCTCCATGGACTGACAATTTTTTTCTTAGCAGAGTACAACTATGTACTTTGTGGATTGAAAAGGCATGGAGGGGGGAGCTTTGGACATGTAATGGGTCTGTGTAACCCGGGAACCCCCCCTTACTTACGTCCTTGACTAAAAGCAGAGGATATTTTCAGGATAGACCATTGCCCAGTGATAGACCACCTGTTTTGCAAGCAAAAAATTGCAGATTCAACCATGTCTAGCGAAATGGATCTAATAGTAGATGATACGAAAGACATCTACTGGAAACCCTTTCAAGCTACTGCCAATTAGAATAGACAAGGCTGACCTTGATAGGCCAAAAGCTTCTTGTGTATCCTTGAATGCTCTCATCCTCTGTCCCCCAAAAAATGTGTGCAAGTAGGGTTGCCAACTCTGGGTCGTGAAATTCTTGGAGAGTTGGGAGGTTGGATCCTGGGGAGGATGGGGTTTGAGGAACGAAGAGACCTCAGTGGAGCATAATGCCATAGAGTTCAAGTCTCTAAAGCAGTAATTTTCTGCTCTCAGCGCGCATCATTTCTGGCATGCGCCCGGGCTTCCCCACGACCCCGTGCTCTGCGCGGGGTCATCAAAAGGCGGCGTTTCAAAGGGTGCCAGGAATGACGCGCGCTGAGGGGGCGCGACAGCAGCAGCATCGGGGCGGCTGCGTTGTCGCCGCCCCTGTAGTAGGGAGTGCCGGGGGACCCCACGCTACTTGCCTACAGTAGCACGCACCTAATGGTAAGTGGGAAAACGCCCTCTTGGGAGATTATTCTTTCAGATAGCCACAGCTGGAGATCGCAACCCTACAAGAAACTAGCACAGCAGAGTCCCATCTACTCTCTTCTGAGCTAATTTTCTACTATGCTTTATTTCACATGAAAATGTTAGCAGATTATATATTCCTCCACCACAGAACAAAGCACATGGACCTTTTTTGTTGTAGAATGCTCCACCTGGGTCATAGTGCCTACCTAGCCCATCCTTTTGAAAGTTTGAAAGTAAAAATACATTTTGACATAAATACTCTTGTATCAAAGTACTATGTTCAATAATGCACAAAATAATGGTTTTGACAAGGGCAGTGCATAAATATTAACGATAATTGCCCTGTTCATTCGGGATTATATTCTAATGTGGAAGCATGCGATTTTCTCCACCACTGTACCTCAGCTGACTGAACTATCATTTTCATGTGAAACACAGTATAGCAGGGTGGTTTTTATTTGGGAGGTAATTTGAAAATGTGATTTTCCACCTTTTCTCTCAAGTGATTCCTTCACCTTAGGAGTTCATTCCTTTGCACATATAGATAAGATTTCAGTTACAACAACAGGACTGTAAACTTTGTTCAGAGATGACTACAGACAGCCAGACAAATGCTAAAGCACTGACAATGATGGTGGGTGAGTATTCCTCTGCAGCCCTGAAACCACCTGCATTCAAGAAGATATTGTGAGAAGCACGATGACAGAAACCACACAGTGTTCTTTCACTGATAGAACATACCATCAGAATCCCCTCCCTAACCTGGCGTGCACGGTCTTTCAACTGGCATTCTAGTTCAGCAACCTCTCGCCGAACAGCTTGACGCAAGGACTGGAGGTGTCTTCTCTCCTCACTGCGGATGATGGACAAATGAAAAGAACCAGAAAATATCCCATGAAACCATTGTCCCAAAATATCATCTAGCTGTATTTCAAAGGGAAAAAAACATTGTGTCAGCGATTAATTAAAGTCAAACACAGTATGAAATTGGCTGAACCTGATCTCATTAGATCCCGGAAGCTAACCATGGTCGGCCCTGATTACTAGTATTCGGATGGGAAACCACCAAGGAATATCAGGATCACTTTACAGAGGCAGGGCACCTCTGTTCATCTTTTGCCTCACAAATCCTAATGGTCACTATAGGTCAGCTATGGCTTGGAGCAGATAGTTAGGAGCAGATGGACTATAATCTGGAGAACCAGGTTTGATTCCCCACTCCTCCACATGAGTGAGCAAGATTTGTTTCCTCACTCCTACATATGAACCGTTCTGCTCCTAACCAGAGGACACTGCCAAGTGTGAAGACATTGATGTAAGTGCTTATAAACAGAACTGCTGAACTTCCACACTGCTTTCGTAATGGGCTTTTATCTTCAAGACACATGTCTGAATGAGAAGGAATAATCTGGTTGTACTAATGGGCTGTATCCTACTATTCAGATTATGGTGTAATGACGTTGTGTTGTATTATTCGATAGGGATATTTATATAGAGTTAATTTAGTCCATTTTAGCTAAGTCCTTTGGGGTGCTTTGTGTATGTTTTCATTTTATGATGCTGTGTATGAAGAGATTGTGAAGGCCTATGGCCAAGACAATAAACTTATTACTACTACTACTACTACTACTACTACTACTACTACTACTACTACTACTACTACTACTACTACTACTATTCAGATTAGTTAAGAGCAGAATTTTCCATTGGCTCAATAGAAGGAGGCTCCTTGTGTTAGAGGAAGTTTCTATACATTGTGATAAGAGTGGCCAGATGCAACCCAATATTCTCTGGGATTTGGATTTAACAAACTAACTATATTTTATGTGGCGATTTAACCATTGTGCAAATCCTCTGCTAGGTCACAGGAGTAACACTTGGGTCCTTTCCATTCCCCCAGTGATAGGCTAGAATATAAAAATATAATAGTATGTGTTGCAAGTATGTCATTAAACCATGTAGGAATGCAGATAGATTAAGGAATGAATGGTCAATTGTCTGTTCAGCTACCACACTGTCCAGAACTATCCCTGTATACACTTTATATTAAAGTGCAACTGCTTTGTGTAATTTCGGTGATCATTCTGTCTTGACGGGCTGAATTTTTGTGCATAGCTTTGAAGGTTACATCAAAGTCTTTCCAGACAGAGCAAATCACATTGTGCATGTGCCTTTTGTACAGACAACCTCGTGATGTAACAAAGGATGTGCTGTGATAAGCAATATCATCCATATGCCATTACCGTCCTTTATCTGATAAGGTACTGGAAAGGTGGATCTCTTGCTCTGTCAGGTGCAGCTCAATCTCATCCAACCGTTCACGAAACTTTTGGCACGAATTTTTCATATCTTCGATTTCGTGAACTGTGCACTAGGCGTAAGATCAAGAAGAGACAATTATTTTTTTATAGTTTTAAACCAGCTGAAATTAGGCAGACCAATCTGTTTTAGAGAGATCGACTATGAGAAATTCCTTTCCTAGAAGAACCTTGGGAAGAAACAATTTGAAGACATCTAGGAATCCTCATATAAAACCCTGTAAGATGTTTACCTGTTGAGCAATGACCACCTCTTTCTTGGCATTTTCCTTTCTTTCGCTTTTATTGAGAAGCTGAGGAAGAACTGTTTTTCAACATACTATTTACACTTATTCTCTGTCCTGGATATTTTGATACATGCTGTGACATCCTGACATAAGAGGACATCATTAATTGACATCTGTGATAGATCAACAGTTTTTTTCCCTTAAAGGCAGCCAAGGTTGGCGAATTCAATTGGGCTGCAGTGTGCGAGATGGGGGTGGGTGGGCTGTCAATGTGGCTGCCAGTCCCCAGTTTGAGGGGGGGGGAATTCCCCACCCCAACTTCCTGTTGCTTTTCACCACTCTAAGCAACAGCAGAGGCTTTAAAAAACAACAACATGCACTGGCATGCCAAGCGTGATGACAACACTTCTAGGAAGAACCTCTAGGAATAATCAGAAATTCTATTTTAAAAGTTTCTGGAAATTCCTAGAACTACTGCCATCACTTCTGGATTTCCTCCAGAATTGATGTCATCGTGCTTGCACCACTGACACCCCCAACCTAACACAAACACCATGGCCTTGCTCCAACCAGCCTGGCAACCATATACCTAACCCTTTTCCTTGTGTACAATGCTTTACTGATCTAAATGTGCCCCCTCCCAGTTGTTGACTGCTAAATTTGCTATGCCGTAATTCAAGGGTGTCAAACTCTGGCCCTCCTGGTGTTCATGGACTACAATTCCCATCAGCCCATGCCAGCAGGGCCGATTGGCCATGCTAGCAGGGGCTGCTGGATATCGTAGTTCACGAACATCTGGAAGGCCAGAGTTTGACACCTCTGCCTTAATTCATAACTTGGAAAAAAAGAGTGGAAAAGGAGAAAGTCACATGATTTCATCTGCTTTTCGCTCTACATACAGATTCTGGCAAAAAGCTTTCTTGCGAGGACATTATGATAAACTTCCAGCCTTACCAGGTTTTTAAAAAGTGTATCATAGCTATGTATCAGTCAGCGTAAGATGAAAGTGTAAAGTGTGGTCATATTTATTTGAAAGGGCTTCTGGGTCAGTTGTGAGTCATTTATGAAACACTGCCATCTGGTGGACATCAGCCAATCTTGCAAAGAAAAGACAGTCGCTAACATTGTGAATCATTATTTTTCACAAAACATATGTTTGTTCACATGTGAAGTGCTAAAGGTCAGTCCTCTGCAGAACAGTCTGGGTTGCCAATAGAAAAAAATTATCAGGGGCAGACCAGATGCCTAGGTTTTCCAAGAATTATGATCACGCTGTGGTCTGAAACACAGAGAGGGAAACCTCTGAAAATATGCTGTGTACACTGGTGTTATTTTCAGAGTTAGGATTTATATAAATAAAAAAACTGACAACTCTAGCTATGAAAAAAAGGATGTGGTGCTTTTTCTTGAGTGCTTCCTCTATTTTCAGACCTCCCGAAAGACTAGGGCAGGGGTCAGGGGTCTGCAACCTGTGGCTCTCCAGATGTTCATGGACTACAATTCCCATCAGCCCCTGCCAGCATGGCCAATTGTAGTCCATGAACATCTGGGGAGCCACAGGTTGCAGACCCCTGGACTAGGGGGTAGGTGAAGCCTGATCATGGGTGAAGCCTAAAGAAATCAGGCAGGTTGGGGTTCTTTTTTTGTTTTGTTTCTTTTTCATCTCATATGATGCTGGTGTGAACCTTTCATTCCACCATTTTCAAGGCTGGTGTTCTTGAGGTATTTGTTTCTTTTAAGTCACTTATTTGTAACTGATGACCAAAGTTACATTAAAAACACACAAATGTAATAAGAAAATGTGAAGAAACCAAAAAAAATGGAATGAAAACAAGAACAAACAGAAACACAAAATGGAAATGGAGATCTCTGAGCTGAAACACTGCAGTTCCAAAATTTGGGAGAATCCCTAATGGAACCAAAATGGAATCTGAGAGGTCAAAATGCAGCCATTGTGGAAAGGCAAGTCGCCTATGCCTCCTGCCATTGTATTTCTGTGGGTCTGTTAACCACCCCACTCTCCTGCCCCCAAAACAGGAGGCAAACTGGGAGTCTACTACAGAAGGCAGATCAGTACAATTGTCCTTCCTTCCTTTGCAGACAGAAATGCAATTCTGTCAAAGGCATAATTCTGTTAAGACATATACTCTGCCTAGAAAACTACTGGGAAATGGTGGGGCCATACATAAGAAAATAACTAAATAAATACTCACAGAAGAAACATTTCTCATTGCTGTATCCTGCAATAGCCTCAGCGTTTTCAAAAGCTGGAGTTCTAGGGTGGCATGCGACGAGTAGCATGTTGCATGATGTTTGCACAGAGGAGCGAGAGGGAGAGACTGCAGCAAACAGCAGTGATGGGGGCTCAGAGGATAGCAATGACTGCCGTGTTGGGCGCACCAGGCATGAAAAGGTTCACAGCAGCCAGATCGGTATTCCCCATGCAGCCCTGTGTCTAGAGAGGCAGATTTCACAAGATGGCTATGCCCATGGAACGAAGGGGGAAATGGAAACGGGGGGAACGCTTTTCGCTTGGTGCGACTCCTCTCCGTTTGAATGCACACGTCCTTCACTTCCTTATCTTCTTCTTTAAAAGCACCCGATACCGAGAAAATCAGAGGTTCATCCTCAGAATGCTGGGATGCCTTGGACGTGAAATCCAACGATGGGCCTTTCGCAGCTGCATCATCCAAGTGGATGCTTTGCGTACTTGAAAAGAGCAGTGAAGGCATCTGAACAGTTACAGATCTGAAAGGACTACGGTTTGTGTTTAAGGCAGGCACACTCTTATCTTTGTCCAGTTTGGTGCTTGCTGACAATCCATTCAAGGAGTTAATTCCTCCGTTTTCCAGACAGGACGTGGAAAGGGTTGAATCTTGAAGAGGGCTCATGGAAATAGTGTGGATCTTATGGTGGGCAGGCAGGTTCCCCTGCTCAGTTCCTGGGACCGGAGCTATATCCAAATGTCCGCATGTATTACCAAAACCAGTGGCCAGTTTGACAGATTCCTGATAATCATTTGTGACACTCACGTCTGTGGCTGGACAAGGGAATCCCAGCTTGCTATCCCGCCGCTTTCCTTCTACACTTTCTCCAGTACCTTCTTGTTCATTTTCTCTACATACTTTCCCAGTTTCTTCTTCCGTCAACAGTCCCTCGCTATCTTTTAAGTCTGTACATAGCTGGTCATTGCTGATTGTCATGGGGGTTGTACACCCTACCTCATTGGCAGCAGACCCTGGCCTTCCATGCATTTTACTGGTGTATGAAGGCCAATCTCCTTCTAGAGAGCTAGCATTATCCTGACCCATGTTGTTAATCTGATGGCAAGACATGTGGCCTTCTGCGCATCTGTCTTCTTCTTTCCTTAACTGTCCTCTTTGACCTTGCATCTCTCTCTCATGCGATTCATCTTCCGTTTCACTGGTAGCATCTTCATATTGACCACTGGAGGTCTCCGTTAGGTCATCTTCTTCATTTATGGAACAGAAAACTTCCTCTCCTTGGAAAGTCTGTTCTCTGCTCAGAGTGGGCAGTAGTAAATTGTTGCCATCATTGATCGTGGAGGTGACAGCAACAGATATTTCTGCTTGGGAATGAGAATCCTGGCTGGTCTGAGGTGACTCCTTCCTGTGTCTCAGAAATGCTGGATTATCATGGGCATTACAGCTCAGTCTCTTGTTCCCAGGCAGAGATAAGACCTGGAAGAAATACAAGGCTCCTTTAGGATGATTATGTTTTCACAGTGTCACTGGCTCTTTCTGCACAAACCTTTTAAAACGTTTTGAGGTAGGAAATAAAATGTTTCTTCCATGGAGTTCCACATTGTTCTTTCTACCTTACATTCAGAAAACTTTTTTATTTCTGGCCTGGAAATATTTTATCTGAAAACACTTTCACAACAATCCTTTTGCATGAGACATTTTCAAAATGTTTTCCCTTGCTGTGCGGACATATTTAAAACATCTTATCTTTCCTGCTGTTTTCTCCACACCTTGGTGCCATTCCTAAACTTCCCCCTAGGTGCCATTTTATTGAGCCCCTGAGCTCACTCTGCTCCTCACCTCTTTATTTTCATCAGTTCTGTGTTTTTTTAAAAAGTTTTGGTTCAATCTTCAAAGCATCTATTATGCACAGTGACAGAGAATCCATGCCTCAAGTTTTCAAAGCATTGATTCTACAAATAGGCAAAAGAGAGAGAGAAAAAACCCTCATGGCAGCCATTAAACGTTTCGAGGTGTTAGTGCAAACAGACAGTGGACGGATAGAAAATGTTTTGCAAACATTCTGCGAACGTTTTAGATTACTTGTGTGGAAACGGCCACTTGTGCTGCAATACTCTGCAGAATCCGGAGATCATTCAGTGGACTAAGATGGATAGCTGCTAAGGATCATGCTCTTAATATGGTGGGTTATTTCTTTGTTTATATCACACACTTTCCCCAGAATAATTTCTACTTACTTGCAGAGGTAAGGGATCTGATGGATCTTCCAGAAATCCACTGCTATCAGACTGGCAACTATTTGTTCTTGTTACTATTGTATCTATAGTCAGAAAAACAACAGTGAGAAATACAAATTAAGCAAATAAACTTTCGTGCTTAAAGCCTGGTACTCATGATAGCCCAGAGAAAGGGACCATTTATGTGTGTTAAGTGCCATCAGATTTCTCCAAGGGAACTGATTGTCATCTGGCAACCCCAGTTTTCCCGGAGAAAACAGATGCTTTGGAGGATGGAATTTATCACGTTAAATACTTATGTGGTCCCTCTCTTCCCCAAACCCCACCATGCCCAGGCTCTTCACCCCAAATACCCAGAAATCTCCTAGCCTGGAGTTCAGATGTTGATAAATACAGCAAGATGCTGTATTGATGGCAAAACTGAAGTCTGCCCTCTAGCCCTCCGGAACATTTTCTTTCAGCACATCCTGATTCTCATTCTCCTCCTTCTTGGCCTCATATACTATCTGCAAGAAAGTTGCTATTCTTTTTGATCTGAAGTTTAAGGATCAATGTTTGAAGGGCAGCCAACTAAGGTCCTTTCTGCACGGGCCAATAAAAACGGGGCAGATGCGTAGCGGCAATACGGATATCTGGGGTGGCTTGTCCTGGGCACTGCTAATGCCATCATGTGTCGGAGGCGGGGCTGGGGGTGAGGCGTGTTGGGGCAGGGTAGGGCAGGGCAGGGTGGGAGGGGGTGAGTAGGCAGCTCATGGCCGGGCTCAGTTCCCCCTCCTTTCTTCACTGAAGTGGGGGAATGGCAGGTTACATGAACCTGCCCTCGCCCCAGCCCCTTTGCACAGCTGGCTGTCCCGTGGACAGCCAGTGTGTTGGCCAGTGCTCATGCCTTCACATGAAGGTGCGTAATTTTTGTTCTTTCCAGCTGGCTCCCCCCGCCCCCCGACTGCTTGGGACTGACACACACACACACACCCCGGGCCATGATGTGGCCCATTTTCCCTGTCTGGCTTCGCAGATGGGAGCTAGGAAAGGGTTTTCCAATAATTGTATTATGTGTGATTCTCTTGTTTGAATGCGCCTTGCAGCCGCAGCCGTTTGCTTGGCCATGGCTGCAAGCTGTGTTAAAACAAAAGAATCACACATAACATGATTCTCGAAAAGCCGGGGGGGGGGGGATGTAGAGCATTAGGATTAGGATTTGTGCAAAGTCACCCCCCCCCACCCTGGGTTTTTTACCAGTGTTATCCCGGTTTAATTGGCTGGTGCGGAAAGGACCTTAGAGACTGAAAGGTCTTTGTTGGAAGGCTGCCCCTGATGCTAGAAAGGAGTTAAGGAGGTAAAGCTGAGAAAATGCAGGTAGCAAATGCCACTAAGACCAAGGTTTTTTTTTTAAAAAAACTTGTTTTTACAAAAACAAAACATATAGAGACAGCTGAATAATTCAGACTCTCACATAAGCTATGCTATAAATGCTATACAATTCATAAGAGAACTAAAGTATTGCTACGTAGCAGGGCTCTGAAGAGGCAGCAAAGAAATATATTAAATAAATAATTAAAAATGCACCACAGACTAAGCAAAAACACTTCAAAGCACCTGACAATTTTCCAGTTTTGCAATGGCTGTATTTTCTCTGAAATAACTGACCTTTGAAGTAGATCTGGACCTTTGAAGCAGATCTGGACTTTCAGTAATATAGAACAAGCCCATTCAATGTCTTTCAGTGAATTTATCAGACTGCAACTTTTGTGAATTCTAAATCAAACTTCACTTCACTTCATCCCACACAAAGAACTTTAAGAGCTCTGATGCTTGAAAGGAAGTGTGTGTGTGTGTGAACATCACAATAATAGCTAAAAATTAATACTCTCTGTTCCTTACTTTCTGATTGACCTTAAAAGCTCCTTCTGTTTTCAAAAGCAGCCACTGACATCGCTGAACATGCAATTCTCCTGACAGAGCTGCCAAGGCAGACCGCAGGGTAACGCAACCATCATCTTTTAGAAATCTTAATTAACTAAACTCCATCTCTACTTGATCTCTGTTGCCCGCATGTACTGCAATGTGGAAGTCCCTTTTCTGTGGTTCTGCTATCATCTTTAGAGACCCACTACTACCAAGTGGAAGGACTTGGGATAACCAGAAGTAAGAATATTGAGATCATGGGTACCACGGTCCCTGCCAACACCCATCTAAGCGTTTTTATAAGTGGGTGGGGACAGGTTGGGCTTTTGCCCAGGAATTGGAATTGGCCATTGGAGATTTGATTGGTTGTGCACATTTTTTTAAGCTGCCACCACTCCACTGGGCTTTTCACTGTGTGATTAAAGGTAAGCCACAGCAGCCGTTATGTGGCTGACTCCACCCCCATGACAGCTTTTTTGTGGCGGTACCCACCATGCAGGGTCAGAATTCAAAAGTTGCTCACATGCTCAAAAAAGGAATTAGGGAACCTGCTGTGTGTTAACCACTGTTATCATTATTTTCTATGCTTAAAGAATGTGGCTGAAGCAGAAGGAGAAATTCAGTGGTGACAGCGGATGGGACTAAGGATGAGACCTGCAGGAAAGTCGTATGAAAACATACACACTTTTTACACACCTGAGGATGTATCCCGGTGGTTCAAAAACAAATGAAATTTGTTGAATGTTAGACTGTGTCGATCACTTGCAAACTGAACCATCAACTAGAGTCAGTGGGGTGAAGTAATTAGATCAGTGATGGCGGACCTATGGCACAGGTGCCAGAGGTGGCACTCGGCGCCCTTTCTGTGGGCACGAGAACACAGAGTTCATCATGTGGGAGGCGGAAAATCAACCCCCCCCCCCACACACACACACACACATCTAGGCTGGCCTGGGCCATTGAGCACGACGTGCGCGCACCGCGGTGAGCAGGGAGGACTTGGCTGGCGGGCCTGGTGCCTGTGCTCCAGGTGGCTGCTGCCTGAGGGGGGAGGGCGCAGAGGAAGCAGAGATGCTAGAGAGGCACAGAGCGGTGAATGCGGGACTTGCTGAAGGCTAGAGCAGGCTGGCCCCTGCTCGAGCGGGTGGGGTGGAGGAAGAGAGAGCCAACCGTTTTTTTCTAAACTAAAACCTCAGCATTCAGGTTAAATTGCCGGGTTGGCACTTTGCGATAAATAAGTGGGGTTTGGACTGCAATTTGGGCACTCGGTCTCAAAAAGGTTCGCCATCACTGAATTACAGTATCAGAGTAGGAACTGAGAGACTCGAGTTCAAATCCCCACCTTGGGCTGCCTCCCTCATTTTCAGCTTAATTTACCTCACAATTGCAATGTTGTTAGAATAAAATGAAGAGAACAATGTTAGCTGCTTTGGAACCCGCTGGGAAGAAAGGCAGGGTGTAAATAAAATGAACAGTAGAATAAATCTACAGCTCAATGAGAAAATGTAGTCCTCTTTTCTTCTTTGGCCCCTGTTTCCCTTTAGCACAACCCCTTGCAATAATATTCTTCATAGGACATTCTGCAAACTGGTCCAAGATCTGGAAGGTGTCAAAGCATCAGAAATGTGGACCCACATTCATTCCCCTTACAAAAGAAACACACACATACACGGACTGGAAACAAGATGTCATGTGTCATTACAAACACACATCACTAACACAATACAGATAACTGTAGATATTCACAGCAATAGTGTCGTATCTTGTTTGACCATCAGTGATCCAAAGGACAATGTTGACAGAGGCGTGTCATGATGAGCCATCTCTGTCATTGTGACCAC
This sequence comes from Sphaerodactylus townsendi, assembly GCF_021028975.2. NCBI lineage: Eukaryota > Metazoa > Chordata > Lepidosauria > Squamata > Sphaerodactylidae > Sphaerodactylus > Sphaerodactylus townsendi. Next base: position 23,398,097 of record NC_059435.1, read on the forward strand.
GACATTTGCCGGTCCTCATCTCATAACTTGTCTCCATCATTCCATCAGTTTCTGTGTCTCTGTCCTATCCTGAACAGTGTACCACATGACTCGCCTATCATAAGACACAGTTCAGGATAGGGTAGAGACTGCTCACTACCAGGAGGCTATTTTCAGTGGCATTTCTATGGCGACGGTAATGTATGCTCCCAGCCCGGGCTCCCCACAAAGAAGAGCATTGTTTTGGCTCTTTGTGCAGCTGTTCAACATCCACTTTGTTCTGCACTCTCACTGTACACCAATCCCACCGGGGGTCTCTGTCTTGCTCTCGCTCAGCATTCCCATTCCCAGCTGCATCATTTCATGTCGGCTGCTCTGCGTGTTCATTACTTCCCTGAGCAATCTGGGGTTTATTTATTATTGCTTTGGAAAGATATGCTTTTGCCTGTAAACAATGCCTATTAATTAGGTGCTAATTCCAGATTAACAACGACGCACTTCTTAAGAAGCTGCTTTAGGACTCCCAATTTCTAATCACACTTGGAACTGCCTGGTGGAGCTACACATTTGATGGACGTTTCTGACTTTAGTGAATTTAAACCCCCTCATTAGGGCAAAAACCATATTCTCCTCAAACTTGGTTCCCCCATAGCTGCACGTTGAGGAGATCTGATGATCAAGATTCCAGTCTCTTCCCACTATGCAGCTGTGGAGAAATCCAATCATCATCATCTTCATCATCATCAGTTTTATTATGGTCAAAGACCAGAAGTTGTTAAATACCAAGTATAAAAACCACAATATATAATTTACAAATAAAAATTTGGACAGATTATTTAACAACTGCAAAAATTATACAGCTACAAAATATTAAAAACCTTAAGTTAAACTCAGATCTCAAAACTAAAAGCACAAATGATGTTTAAAACCAGAAAATAAAATTGAAAAATCCAAATGGCCTACCATTAATTAGTGTTTGAATTGCCCTGTTTGTGTCTACGACTCTTAACAATAAAAGTACTGAATTTCGTCACTACTCTTCGTCACTACTTTCATCATAAGGAATTATCATTTTCTAGAAGTCTTTTCATACAACTTTCCTCTGAGTCAAATAAAATTGATATCGGGAGAGAGCTAAATATCTTTGCCCTCATCTCCTTATGCAGGGGGCATCGTAGGAAAATGTGTGACATGGTCTCTATTTCTACCATCTCACATGCCCAAAACCTATGAATATACAGTATTTTCTTGTATCTACCATCTAACACTGCAGATGGGAGGGCATCACAAGGAAATCCAATCTGGGTAAGAACTGGCCATTTCCGCACGGCCATGATTGGGGGGTGCGTCGGCGTTCATGACGCCGACGCACCCCCCGGGACCGTTCGCACGAACGGTCCCAGTAGGGGCGGGGAAGACGGCGCAGTCTGCGTGGAGGCTGCGCCGTCGCCCGAACGCCTTCCCTTCCCTTCCCTCCGACCTTCTGGCGCATCGCCCAGGCCAGGGGACACACACCCCTGCCCTGCGTGACAGCTCTGGAGTCACAGGGCGGGGGGGGCATGTCCCCAGGCCTGGGCGACGCGCCAGAAGGTTGGAGGGAAGGTAAGGCATTTGGGAAAGGGGGGAATGGCACCTTCCAGCTGCTGCCGTGTGAACAGCAGCGGTTGGAAGCCGCTGTTTCTGAAAAACCTCGCCCAGGGAGCGAGGTTCAGAAACAGCGGCTTCGCGCCGCTCGGGGGTTGCGAGGCCGCTGCTGCTGCGATGCCGCGGTGGCGGCTGTGCAAACCCCTCCCCAGGGACGCTGTTTTTAGTGTCCCTGGGTCGCTGTATTCCGCCCGTGCGGAAACAGCCACTGTGTCACACCGAAGAGGGTATTAAGCTCTCTCGCCCACTGTGGTCTTGCCATCTCTGATCTGAAACTGAAAAGCTCCACGGAGAAGATAAAGGGTTATATCCCTGTGAATCCATTTTACTAATGGTGGTAAAAGGTAGGTTCTCCCGATGTAAGAGATTAGTGGGATCCAGCCTAAGGTCCTAGAGCTGTTTGGGCTTATTTCTAATTCTGGGCTGTCCCACTCTTCCTCTAAGTATTTATCCTTCTAATAACCCTGGGAAGCGGTGGAAACGTCCACAGTCCAAACACAACAAACACTTTGGAGCCTGCACCACTCTGGCTCTTCTCTAGCAATTACAGTTTTGTTTCAAAGTGCAAATTACGTTGTGATCTTGTTAACTTTTTATTCTGCTACTGTAATTCACTAATCTTAGATTAAGGTTACTGTTAATTGCAAATGGCCAAAGGGCATCGCTACCAGATAAGTACATCGAAACAATCTTCTGTTAAAGGACTATTAAACAAAGCTGTAAAAACAAACATTGTTGTTGCCTCTTAACCTTAATAAAATTCATTCTCATTTTAACTACTACTAGGAACAAGGAAGCTGAAGGAGCAAAGAGGAGTACACCTCTGTCCTGCAGAAACAGCGGGGGCAAACTCCAAAGGTGTCGTAGAAAACACTTGAAAAAGCAGTATGTTTTGAATTAAGTTTTTCATCTAGGGACATTAAGTTGTATTAAAGGGAGATCTATTCTCCTTTCTTCCTCACAGACTCTTTAGGCAATTAGTCATAAAAGTCTAAATGCCCTTGTATCCTGATGGAAAAATCATCCTACATATTTCTCAGATGTAAAACAGCTTCTTAAAATTGAATTTGTGCCCACAGATTAGATAATGAGATATTCAGGGTTTAGGAGGTTTATCTGCTTAAATACTTTCTGAAATGCTTCCTTGTGATTAACAATAGACTACTGCAGAAAATATCTCAGTTACATAAAAGATGCGGTATCACTGAACTGCCACAATAGACTATGTCAAGCAATATGTTGCAGCATGAAATTTCCACGAGGTGGCAGTAGCAGACAAACCTCCAGTGTCCAGCTGGCAACAATGTTGGTACTTTTTTGTGGTGTCTTAGGACCTCAGTGGCTTCAAGGTCTGGCCAGTGGTTTGGGGTCTTGGCTTCTGCAGGTTACAGAAAGAGCATGAGCAAAGATTTGTATAAGATTCCCGGCTCAGACTCAGAGAACCATGAAACTAGTTCCGTGAGCCCAAGATATGGAGTTTGCTTTTGAAACAGATTCCTGTGTTTAAAGTGTTAATTCTTGAGGTTCAGCCATGTTAGTCTGTTGCAGCAAAAGAAAAGTCCAGTGACACCTTCAAGTAAGACCACATTTATTCCAACAGAAGAATTGATTCCTTTTGTAATCAAATCACATTTGATCAGGTGAATGATGAGTAGCTCCCTGGCAAATATATCTGTGCTTACAAGCAGCCAAATTTGCTACTGATGTGTATGTTGAGCATCTGAAGAAGTGAGCTCTGACTTATAAAAGATTGGGTTGGAATAAATGTTGCTGGACTTTTGTTTTATTTTGCCCTCAGGAGCATTGAAAACAAGTCCCACTGGATTCAGTTGGCCTTCCTTCTGAGTAAAAATCATGAGATCAGGCTGGAAGACGGATTTCCAAGGACTAGTGCAAGAAGCAAAGACCTGAAAATACTGGCCAGACCTTGAAGACATGGAGATCCTAAAAAATAACCACAAAAATGTATCAATGTTGTTGCCAGTTGGACACTGGAGGTTTGTCTGCTGCTGACACCTAGTGTCATAGGGCTGTCATAGGTCAGCGACAGAGCACATATTGTAGGCAGTGTCAGACTCTCGAACGTGGAAATAACAGAGACCATAGGAAAAAGGCCCTGGCCTATTCCTCCGTTACATGCAAACCAGTTAAACAAGACCCTCACAATCCCAGCTGGCTTGGAGTCATTAATGTCAAAGCATCGAAGCCCAAGATACCTGAGAGCTAGAAATACAGGCCTCCAGTTTAGCTACAGTGAAGTTTCACAAACTTCTGAAATTTGGCAGGCTCTCAGTTTTCAAACAGTGCAATTTGGTGTTGACCTAAAATAAACAAGACAACCTGTTTGGTTAAGTAAAGTAAATACAAAATTTACAATTTACAATACAAAATAAATGTTATCTTTTAAGTCAGCTGTTATGTATTGAGTGTTGCTACAAGTCTGGAAAGCACAGGCTGCTGTTAAGTGTCTCTTTCTTAGCATTCCTCCCTCTCAAAACCCAATCCAGGCCTTTGGGGCGCTACCTATGCAAAGCCTTGGATTCTGAACCAGTGCTCAAAACTCGAAGTGAAATTGTTACATCTTTTATTGAAAAGAAAAGTTGCAAAATAGTAGCTTTCAAAAAAGCGCAGTGAATACAAAATCCTAAGGTGCATTTCCAGATACACAGTAGAATAAGAAAGTATACTTACTTACTAAAAGAAATACTAGGTAGAAAATATAATAGAAGTCCTCAGGGCCTAAGCAAAGTTCTTCAAGCAAAATAGAGGTGAAGTAAAAAAAACAAAGGAAAAATGACTGCTAACTCTGATGAGATTAATTTAGGACATATTGGCCACACTAAATAATGACCAATTAATCAATCAGGTATCGAGTCAGTGAGAACTCTCTGGAAGGTGAGCAAGTTACCTCGCCCTTTTGAAACGTTCAATTAGGGGTTTAGCTGACCAGTTGGATCCAGCTAAAAATAACAGGAGATGATTTCATGCCCATAATAAGGAATCTGGCCTTGGTGGTGGTACGGCCTATCTCTATCTGTAAACACCTACTTCTAAGCAATGTGAAAAAAGAGAGACAAAAACCAAGATTTTTTTGTAAGTTTTTCCAGCAATCAAAATGGAGTCTCTTTGGACATGCCAATATACCAGCAAGTTATTCTCTTCATACTCCCTTAAATGAAGTGAGATTGGTAGGTATGCAGAAGGCCTTTAAAGCCATACCCTTAACACAGGAACTTTCTACTCCAAGAAGCTCAGTTAACCTCCTCATTGTTGTCTTTCTGAAGGCTGATGACGACCCCAAGAGAGGGCTGATTCCACTTGGGCCTACCCAACCATCCATGGACTCCCTATAGCATGATTTTTCTTCTTCCCCCTCACACTGCAGCCCGCTAATATGCCTCAATTTTGTTCCAGAGGAATCAGTAGACCTCAAGAATAGCACAGGAGGCAAAGTGTGGGTCTGCAGAGGAAGGCAGTCAGTGGAAATTGCAGCCCCTTCTTCTGCATACAGAAGAAGAGTTGGGATTTACATCCCGCTTCAATTGTAAGGAGTCTCAAAGGGGCTTACAATCTCCTTCCCCCCTCACAACAAACACCCTGTGAGGTGGGTGGGGCTGAGAGAGCTCCGAGAAGCTGTGACTAGCCCAAGGTCACCCAGCTGACATGTGTGGGAGTGTACAGGCTAATCTGAATTCCCCAGATAAGCCACCACAGCTCAGGCAGCAGAGCTGGGAATCAAATCCGGTTCCTCCAGATTAGATACACGAGCTCTTAACCTCCTATGCCACTGCTGCTCCTTGCTCCTTTATGAACGTATGAAAGACCAAGAACAATGCATAGCTTAAACTTTTTATGCATGCTGTGGAATGGAGCCCAACGGAGATGCATCACTCCAAAATAAAGAGTGTGAATTCCATTCAGTTTGGGGGATGTTGTTATGTTCTGAGATAATACTTTAAAATAAGTGACATCTTTTAGCATCAAGGGCCATCTGGAACTTCTAGAATGAATGACAACCCCAGCCACTGGTGTTTAAGACAGATGGATTTCAGTTGCACACAGGTTCTCTTCGCAAAGGGTAGGGATACCTTGCAATTTTGTTTTACTTAATGTATATGACTTCTAGGCTGCCCTTCCCCTTCCAGGCTCAGGGTGGCTTCCACCAGAACAACTGAAAACAACCCAATAGTCAGATACAGAAAACATGGCCAGGGAGAAAAAAGAAGGGAAGGGAGGGGAGGGGAGGGGAGGGGAGGGGAGGGGAAGTACCCTTGCTGACCTCAACCAAAACACAGAATAGCTCTGTCTTACAGGCCCTGCAGAACTATGATAAATCCCACAGGGCCCTGGTCTCATTTGACAGAGCATTCCACCAAGCTGGGACCAGAGCTGAAAAAGCTGTGGCCCTTTTCGAGGGCAGCCAGATAACTTTGGATAAATCTACCCCATTCACAAAGTAGCCTTTCACTGTGCTATGGAAATCAGAGCTTTCCAGTGCAACTGCCCCTTTCCTGGGGAAAAGCCCAAGGGAACACCACAGGACTTACTTCTGAATAGACCTGCTTAGGAGCACTCTCTTATAGTCTATATGTAAGTAGAGTTACGCTTTTCAAAACTACAATGAGAAGTGACTCTGTGCAGAATCTGAATCTGGGTCTCTCAGCTCCTACAACTCCTCAGCTCCTACAGCTCCAACACAGGGTGTTTGTTGTGAGGAGGGAAGGGAGGGAGATTGTAAGCCCCTTTGAGTCTCCTGCAAGAGAGAAAGGGGAGATATAAATCCGAACAACTCCTCCTCCTCCTCCTCCTCCTCTTCTTCCTCTTCCTCTTCTTCTTCTTCTTCTTCCTGCTCCACTGTACTACAAGCACCATATGGAAGATGGAAGGAGTGAGGCTGGCTTCATAGCAGAAGCCAGATATGATTTAGTCGCCTGTAGCTCATTGCTTTAGCTACAACATTACACCACCTTCCAAAGCTGTTTCTTTATTTAGAGATTAAGGACATCATATTCACACCCATTTTAGAAGGACAAAGATATTATTTGTCACCTACACCAACTGCTCATCTCAGAGCATTTGTGACGTGAATGCTATTGCTCCAATGGTCTTTGGTCATATCAATGAGGTACCTTTGGCCCATTATTCACTCACTTCCTGCAGTGTTGCTGGGAGCTTCAAAATGGAATTTCCCTGCTAGTTTCTGAGGAAGCGGGGACCCTCCAGCAGCAAAGTACTCAGCAGCCACGCAGCTTCACCCCCTCCCCACTTTCTGATTCTCCCCCCCTAGTGGAGTTCCTACTGTTTTGTGGGTGGGAACAACCATGAAGAGCAAGAAGACCCACTGAGGGCAGAACGTACAACAGAGTTCTTTACAGAAACAGCAAAGGGAGAGTGAACACCATGCTTTAATAGGTTTTGAAAACTGCAGGGTTTTGACCATGTGAGGCAGGGCTGGCGCAAAAAAGCCTAATGAGTGTCCAGGCAGGGGAATCAGCCACGGAGGGAATGAGGCATGAACGTGAAAGAGATCATGCATGTATAATGGGCCTTTGTCAGGTTCTCACATGGTCTACCCTGCCTCCTTCCCTTCCTTCCCAGTCATTAAGATCTTCTTCACTTTACAAACTGGCTCCAATCCAGGTTCTAATCCCTGCCAAATAGTGGGAAAGCCAGCTGACAGCTGTGTTGAGGACTGACAAAAATGAGACATAAAGCTCTGGATGTCAGAAGAACAGGCAGGGCTGCAGTCCCCCTCCCTTGCGTGAAATGTTGGATGAGAAAGGCCTGCAGACCTCCACAGCTGAAAGCACCTTTTGGAAGGAGAATGGAAGGCAGGGCTGCCAACTTCTAAAGTGGTCACTCGAGCTGACCCTTTAATAGTTGATTGGCAAGCAATTGTTGGGTGATGTTATTTAAGGTCACGCCAATGAGAAGCTTCAACTCTGTTAAAGGGATGGGGCCTTTTTCCAGGCCAGTTGGCAATCTTAATAGAAGACTATCTTCAGGTACAGCAAAAAATACCCATCAAGTCACTAAACACAACAGAAGATCATGGGGCAGTATAATCTGTTCCAACTGCATTATTTCACCTGATGGGAAAACTAGTTCAGGCAGGCCTGGGGCTACAGGGGACATATGGGGACAATGCCCTCTCAGAAGGACGCCATACCCCCTCCTTTAATTTTTTTAAAGTCTAGCACTGTTTGGTGTAGAGATTTAAGGGGAATGTGCAAGACATTGTTGGGCAAATTGGCAAGGAAGGAATGGGGACGAAGAAGCTGCAAGAAACCTGTTTAAATTTATTCTCTTCTGCTCTATCCCATAACATTTTCTCTGTGGGGCCCTTTGCTTCTTTCTCGTGTTTGGTGACAAATAAGAGCATTGCCTTGACCTCAATAGTCCAGTTTAGCCTTGTTTCATCTTGGAAGCCCAGGATTGCTACAAAGAGGCAGCCAATGGCAAATCACCTTTCTTCATTCCTTGCCTTGAAAATGCTACATTTGTTGGCGGTGATTTGATGGCACTTCCCATTACAAATACTGGGCAGGAAACAGAAATGAGGTTTATGATGTATGGGGATACTTCTTCTGTTTGCACTGGGAAACTTGCCTCAGGAATAAGGGCTACCAGCAGACTGGAGAATAAATGTCCCATTCCTTCAAAAAAAGCCTGGACAGAATGTTATTTATTAGCTGATATCATTTACCTTCATGCTTTTCCGGTTCATTTCCACACATTAAGCCTCTATTTTGAGACAGGGCGTTTTCTCCAGGACTGCTGGCAACCCTAACAGTAGAAAATCCTAACAGTAGATAGTGCCAGACATGGGGGCGGGGAGGGGGGGGGGCAGCAGAAAACTAAATGTCCAGTTTCAGTCAGCTGAGTGTCTGGTTTTAATCATTAAGCTACCTTGCTAAGACATGCTTCTGAGCATGAGCAAAATGTGCAAAATTTCATCCAGAAGTGAATGATCATGGGAAGACAACTAAAGGCATAAAGAACTGAAGGGGAGTAATAGGCGGATTGGAAAGCCTGCTCAGCCACCTGTAGGGGGTGGGATAATGGGCACCTAAAGTCTCCCCACCCCTCCAATACACTCATGGTCCCTAAAAGCAATATTTTATTGTTCAGGTTAAGAAGTTCCTACAATGCAAGAATTATCTTGCATTCTTGGGGGGGGAAAGACAAGCAGATTCCACTGAATTTTTTTTAAAACTGCATTGAGATCCTCCCCCTACCAATAAAATATTTGCATCATTGGCTCTTTTGCCTATTATTATTATGATTTCATATTTTCCCACTATACAACTGCTGGTGATAGGTCTGAGTTAACATAAGAACATAAGAACAAGCCAGCTGGATCAGACCAGAGTCCATCTAGTCCAGCTCTCTGCTACTCGCAGTGGCCCACCAGGTGCCTTTGGGAGCTCACATGCAGGATGTGAAAGCAATGGCCTTCTGCGGCTGTTGCTCCTGGTCTGCTAAGGCATTTGCAATCTCAGATCAAAGAGGATCAAGATTGGTAGCCATAGATCGACTTCTCCTCCATAAATCTGTCCAAGCCCTTTTTAAAGCTATCCAGATTAGTGGCCATCACCACCTCCTGTGGCAGCATATTCCAAACACCAATCACACGTTGCGTGAAAAAAATGTTTCCTTTTATTAGTCCTTATTCTTCCCCCCAGCATTTTCAATGGTGTCTAAGCAAGACAGTCAGCAAATGTAAAGATCCAGATCCAGCTTTCTGTTCCAAACATGGCAGGAGGAAATCCTAATGTGCCAGTGAAGCAAGGATTGAGTCCCAGCTGCCTCCTCTTTACCCCAATTTCCCCCTCTTATACCCTTTTCTGGAGGAGAAGCTGTGCCTGGCATTTCAAGATACAAAGCCAAAGTTAACACTGCAGACCCAAGTTCACACTGCAATATTGGATGTGATTGATGCAAGGAAAGTGGTGGATTCTCTTGAAAATAAAAAAAACACCTTGATTTCCTTGGGGGAATCCAACCGATTGGAGATCAGTCAGACCTTGATTGATCTTTTCCAAAGAAACAAATATTACGTTTCTGATGTCTGCGATGAGCTCGAGGCTTCTGGCAAAGCTTGGCAGAATTGTGCCAGTGTAGCATGTCAGAGCCCCGGCATTTCCCCGCTAGCAGCAATAAACAGTAAACTCGCATGTCTCGGGGTGGCCGGGGCTCATTTGTAAGCAAGAAGAGGCATAGGCAAACTCGGCAACTCAGCCGCTGTGAGTGACAAAAACGGCAAGTTCTTATTTACTTGGATGCAAGAAGCTTGGGGGACACAGGCGAGGTGGCAGGCGGTGGGTGAGAGGAGGGTGGTCACACATGAAATCATCCGGATCTGATGCATAACTTTCCCGCCCCAGGCCAATGCCAGCAAATTCCCAGCGCAAGGCCCAGCTAAATCATTGTTACAAAATTCAGAGGAGAATTGAACTTCTGTGTTTCTCTAGATTAGTTGGCAGACCTCTCAGGAACAGTTTCTCACCTCCTCCTCTTCCCCCTCCTCTACACATTTTTCCTTTCTGCCATCATTTGATGAGCATTTGGCGAGGATGAGATGGGGAAAACAGTGAGAAGAGCACACAGGGTTGCCAATGTGAAAAGCGAACCACATTTGCAGGAAGTAATTTCCCCTGGACTCTGATGGTTGAGTGATGACCGAGGGCAATGGGTCCCCACTGGCCGTGACCAGCAAGCACTAGGCAGAAGCACAGGAAGTGAGGGAGGCCAAGGTCAGCACTATTCATGCAGTCGTATCCTCTGCAGGTGGCTCACTATCACCAGTGGCATATCTTGGGGAGCAGGCGGGGTGGAGGGGCTCACAACCCAGGCACCACTCCCCTTGGGCACATTGAGGAGTGCATTTGGCCACCCGTCCCCTCCCTCCTACGCCCCCACTCACTAGTTGAGGAGGAGAAGGAGTCACAGGGGCCGGGAGGGTCATGGAGCTTCATACTGCCAGAGCCTCCACAGCAGCAGCCCTTGCCCAGCTTGGTTCTGCGGAAGCAGTGCAGCATAAAGTGGCAGCAAAGGCTGGTGCAGCTGGCTCTCTTCTTCCTCCTCTCCGGGGCACTGCTCACCCACCGCGGCCTGGGACGGGATGGGGCTCCTCCAATAGGTGTACTGAGAGCCTTCCAGCTCTTCAGCCCCCTCTCCGAGACCTGCAGGTGCACTTGCATCAGCCTGGGACAGGACAGGGCACCTCTGGTAGATATACTGAGACAGGGGCGGCTGGCTGGGGAAGCAGGGCTACCCTCCCACAGGCTCAGCTGGCCAAGCCAGGCAGCGCTTGGCTTGGTGCTGAGAAACTACTGCTTTTGACCTCCTAGCAATGAGAGACGTCTGCCTGCTTGTCTGCCTGTGGAGCCTTTGCTGGGTCTGGTGCATCTGCCTTGCATCCTGAGCGCCCCAACAGGGCCTGGAGACTCTTGGCAGGGCACGAGGATGGCATGCCATGCACGGACACCTCACCCCTTCCCATTCTGTGGCCTGAGGACTTTGGGTTTTTTTAATAATCTTTATTCATTTTATAAAAATTGACAACATAAACAATCATTACCGCCTATCTAACCCTAACACCGTTCCCACCACAATTTGTGAGACGGTTTCCTCCCCTATGGTATTTACTTTAAAAAACAAACAAAAAAACCTTCTTACCATCTGTGTGGCCTGGGGACTTTGATGGGACGCAGCAGGTTCAGAGCGAGGGGGGGGGGGCAATTTCAGTGCGTGCCCTGGATGCCATTTTTTGTCAGTACACTACTGACCATTGCTGCATGTTTCCACAATGCAGAACACTGCTGGCGGGTCAAAGCAACACTGTCATCTGCAGGGGCGGAGCGAGGGGAAACTGCATCCGGGACACGCACTCACCCTCCATCCCTGCCACAGAACAGTCCACCCCCACCCTGGAAGGCCCCGCCACACCGCCCGGAACACCCTAGCCACGCCTCCGCCCCGGGGAGTGCCTGGGGCATTGCCCCTGCCCTATGGGCGCTACGCCACTGGTCATCCATACCCATGTCTGAAATGATAAGGATTTGGGATTCCCACTCAGTAAGTGGTCACAGACATTCACACCCCAAGACAGTTCCTAACTGGAAGCCACATCCTGCTGGTTTGCAATATCAGAAAGACTTAGAAGAAGAGGAATGTCTGTGCTTGTGGAATGACATGAACCGTCCAGCTTTCATTTATTTATTTTATTTTATTGTTTAGTTTTCTATACCGCCTTATCCCCGAGGGGCTTTAAAGATAGAGGGACAACTCTCCACTGCTGGTCACAGCGCCTTTTGCATGCTTAGGCTGGCACGTCAGCCCTTTCCTTGAGATGTGGGGTCCAGCTACATTAGTTCATGTGCTAATTACCTCTAGATTAGAACACCATCCTGCGCATTTGCAAATGGTTCAGAAGATCCTAGTTATGGTGGATAATCCTTACACTTCCAGATACAGGTGGATCATACTTCTCGTTGCTCTTGCCAGCATGGCCAATTGGCCATGCTGGCAGGGGCTGATGGGAATTGTAGACTATAACATCTGGCGTGCCAAAGGTTCGCCACCACTGTCTAGTGGATCAGAACCTGGTGTCAGGAGTAGGATTCATTCGATGACAGACACTGGGAGTTATCACGCAGTAGCCTTTATTGAAATGAACACTGAATCCCTGGCTTTTGCAAAGCCAGTTCTAAAACACCCCCCAAATGCCCATAGCTCTATTACCTCTGCTGTGCACTCCCTCCCCTGCCCCCGACTATGTAAAGGAAAAGCGGGAAAAGTGAGAAGAAAGCAAAAGTCCTTTCCCGGGGGTCAGGGAAAGAAATGGAGCCATCTGGTTACCCCTCCCTTTGTGGAGAAGGTCAGAGTTGCCTCTGTTATCTACTGTTGCAAGCACAGGGAGTACAAAGAAATGAACATTAGAACATAAGAAAGAGTCTGCTGGATCAGACCAGAGTCCATCTAGTCCAGCACTCTGCTACTCGCAGGGGCCCACCAGGTGCCTTTGGGAACTCACATGCAGGAGGTGAAAGCAATGAAGACTCAAAACCCCAAAGAACTCCCCAGACATTAAGCACACACTGACACCTGACTGCCTACTGATTTGGATCTTCCCCAATTTTAAAAAGATCTACATTAGTTACCAGCTTGTTTTCAGGCCCAACTCAAAGTGCTGCTTTCGATCTCTGAAGCTCTATATGGTCTGGGACCATGGCACATATGGGATCTCATCCTCCCATACTGTCCTGCCCAGACTCTGAGATCATTTCTACAAGTTCTACTCTGCATCTCCCCTCCATGTAAAAAATGATATACTGCCATGCAGCAGTGATTTTTTGGCTGTTTTCCCCTATCTCTGGAATGCCCTCCTTGTGCAAGTCTGCATGTCCCCCTTCTTTGGCCTCCCATCAGCAGCAGCAAAATGCTAACAGTCCCATCCAAAGGGGGGGGGGATGAAAGGAGACTAGGGAGTAGCACAGCCACGTACTGCTGCATTCACCTTCCCCGGGGCACTTACCCTGGCGGAGGGGGCAGATGCACTATGAGCTGCATGTCTCACAGCCCCGCTGCCCCAAAACCCAAAAGTTCGGACCAAAGCAGGGCTGCACTGGCATCCTCCTCAGACGCCAGCATGTGGGAAGGTGGGGTGGGTCATTCCAGAGCAGAGTTAACATTACTAATCTCCCTCCTGGGGTTTAGGGCTGGTTGCACAGCGCACCAGCCCTCGGACATACGCCACCCTTTTCACAGAGTATGTCCTTTAAACTCTATGGGACTTTCCAGTGGTGGGGGGAGTTTGGGGACTTTTCTGAGCTCCCTGTGCCACCAGGAAGCCCTACTGGACGTGGCAGGGTGGTGCCGCACCGTTTCTGCCTGCAGGTTTGGATGGGGCTGTTATTCATTCATTAAGCATTTGGTTGAATTTTGACTGCTTTGTGACAATGATTCTCATTTTTTATTTATGCCATTCTACTATTGTTTCCATTACAAGATACCTTGATCAACTGTTGGAAAGGTGGAATCTGATTTTTTTTCAATAAATAAATGTCTGGCCTTTACAAGATAGCTCATCCTTATCCAAGACATTGATCAACACCTAAACAAGATAGCACAAGGGCAGCTCAGAGAACTTTGGACCTTACACTGAAAGCTAGGACTAGAGATTTGGTGGCTGACGGGGGTCTAGATTTCTCCACTGGGAACTGCCCCCTCACCCTAATGAACACCTAGAAAACTAGATGCGATGTGATGTCCAGAGCCCCTTCCTCTGAGCAGTGCTTTCCTCTGGCTAGTCTTCTTCCCTGCCCACGTTACAGATGTAAGCATGCATCTGGAACTCCAGCTTGGGGAAAAAGCATCCGGAGATGAGAATCACAAAGCAGCAGAGTGGAGAAAAGATGGAACATGCCCATGCCACGTGCCTCTAGATATCACCTCTAACTCTCCACTATTTTCTAGCTCCTTGGTGATGACACAAACTTGCCACTCTATTTGTTGAATCACTTTTCTCCAAGCACATCTGCCAGTCTAAGGCTGAGTTTATATTTCATGTGAGAAGGTATAAGATAAGGAGTCAAGGTGAAGCAGTTTTCATGTGCTACCATTATAACAACTGGGAAAGAAGCAGACTGAAAAAGGAAGAATGGCTATAGAGTTCCTTCATCTAAGAATCCTGATAATTTCATTCCTGTCTGTCAGTCTTTATTATGTGCCCTAAGCTATACAGAAAACAGAAAAAGCACCGTTACTGAATTAATCGCCTCCGTAAAACCCCTACATACATCATCCAACCTTGTGAAAATATTATTATTGTTGTTATTATTATCATCTTGTCCCATTATTATCATCTTGTCCTATTGTTATGATCATCATGTATTTAAATGTCACCCTATTTATTTCCACTGGTTGTAATTGCTTAAAATGTCATCCTCTTTAATTCAGCCTGTCGTTACGGCTTAGAAATGTGCAGATACCCATTTTTTTTAAAAAAAAAATAGAAAACAAAGAAATCGCACAGCACTAGGCATGTTCAGAAAAATGTGACAAGGGGAAAAAAAATAACTAGTGCTAATACCTTTCCGCTTCTGTTGCTGGCATTCAGCAAGCCACTCCCATCTGCAGAAACCAATAGAACTTGCCCCGATGCCATTAGAAACGGGGGAAAGCATAGGGGCTCTCCTTCTTGCCATCAAGCAATTGTTCCCATATGTACTTTACAAGGGGATAATAAACAGAATTCACACTATTGGCACACAGTCAATTAAGAAAAATACCGATTGCCTTCTGCAGATATTCCCGTGGTGCCAAACTGCATGTGAAGAGACGGCAGGGAGGAGGAGGAGGGAAGGTGTGATAATTAAAAGAATTGCCACTCAATAAGTCACGGGAGCAAACGTGTCAGTTCAGCGTGCTGGGGAGGGTTGAACGTACCCAGCTGTTGGAAAGACTCAACTGTGGTTTGGTCCCTGGCACCACTTGTTGGGACAAGATGAATCACAAATGCTCTGAAAGTGAGTTTCGGTGCAACCCTGTGCCAGATGGAGGTGGTTACTTGTCTGATTGATTGCCTCTTGGGCCATGCAGGGGGCTTTCCAGCCAGCTAATGCTGTCGTGTTGGCACCATAGTTTCAGGGATCAGCCATTCTTTCTTTGGTCAATATCCCCTTGGAAAACTGACCCGTAGCTGCAGAGGAGGTTGGGGAGGAGACCAGGGGGAAATCCAGGAAGAAGACTCAAAGAGAGGTATAGAAGCAGAAAATGCCTACACAGTCCTGTCACAATGAGAGGGTGCCCCTAATGATTCTTCAATCACGGGCTGAATTAACGGAGGTAGTGGGGGTGGGCAAAGCGATATGTGCCCACAAATGCTGAATGAAAAGGGGAAGAATGACATGGAAGCATGTGTGGGAATCTCTCTCTCTGTGTGTGAATGCATGCACAAAGAAACTCGGTTTCCAAATACAGCCCATGAAATCTCGACAAAGAAGATGTCAGGAGCCAATGCCGGCCAGTCTACCGTGACCAGGCTGTCCTGTGTTTTACGATACCCCCTCTTTCCCTTGGCGCTGCCCAACTCATATTCACAGTAGTGAGCTATATCATATATAAATTGCCACTCAAATCATTCCAGGCACCTGCTGGGAGCTAACTGCCCGTCAGTCGTTTCCTAGGTCTTAATACAGGACAGCAAGCAAAGCTCCATTACAGAACAATGGCGTTTGCTGCCAGAGCTTACAGATTTGAATAAACAGCAAATAAGCAACATCTGCTCCAGCATATGTGTATGGTGGGAAAAAAGTCACAAAATAAAAGAATTTGTAAATGCCAAAAGCAACACTAAACTGCCAGTGCTACTGTAGAGTGAATTTTTAATTGCACATGCATACCAGGCAGGCTGTGAGTATTAGTCTCACATATGTCTGGTTGCTGCCAACCTGGGAGTATAGATGAATTTAATTAAATAAGGATTATCCCTTCTCCCCAGTACAATTACTTATTTATAACAATGATAAAATTGCCTAATAAAAATTGTAATATTTTGTTGTTGTTGTTTAAAAAAAAAAAACCCCACGCACACCATTGCTCGAAAACACTCTGGTATTCCTTGTAAAGTCATTTAGCAATGCTTGGGGTTTGAGGGCCTTTTAGAATTAAGTC
Source organism: Sphaerodactylus townsendi (assembly GCF_021028975.2). NCBI lineage: Eukaryota > Metazoa > Chordata > Lepidosauria > Squamata > Sphaerodactylidae > Sphaerodactylus > Sphaerodactylus townsendi. The sequence continues at coordinate 23,414,399 of NC_059435.1, forward strand.
TCTGCATTCTCTGAAGGAGGCAGGGGGAGACAAAAGGACGCCTGGCACAGCTAAACAGCCAGCATCTACATTCAGGGAAAATGGCACAGAGCAGCTAAGGAATGGTTGTTCGTTGTGTGTGTCTGTGTGTGCACACGTGCAAGTGTACAAAATTAAGCCCTTTTCAGGCCTGTTTTGGACTTTATTTTTTTTATTTCTCCTCTTTCTTTCAGGGCTCATGGGAAATTACACATAGTGACTCAGTGCAATCAACAAAATGGGACATTCAATAACCAATGTATTAGGATTTTACAAATCTGAAAAGACTTCATTTCTATCACCAGACAGAACGGATTGGATAGGAACAGAGGGGGGCTGGCCACAATGTCAAGGGGCATAAGAAGAAGAAGAAGAGTTTGGATTTATATCCCCCCTTTCTCTCCTGCAGGAGACTCAAAGGGGCTTACAACCTCCTTGCCCTTCCCCCCTCACAACAAACACCCTGTGAGGTAGGTGGAGCTGAGAGAGCTCCGAGAAGCTGTGACTAGCCCAAGGTCACCCAGCTGGCATGTGTGGGAGTGTACAGGCTAATCTGAATTCCCCAGATAAGCCTCCACAGCTCAGGTGGCAGAGCTGGGAATCAAACCCGGTTCCTCCAGCTCTTAACCTCCTACGCCAAACTAGAAAGTGATTACATCACGTTCATGAACAAAATATTCAGCAGGTATCTTCCAGTGCTATAATAATATAATATAATAAATATAATAAATATAATATAATATAATAAATATAATATGATAAATATGATATGAATTGATATATGATATGATATATAATATAATATAATATAATATAATATAATATAATATAATATAATATAATATAATATAATATAATATAATATGGGCAATGTGATGAACTAAAGAATACAAACTTATACAATACCCATTAGCTAACCCTACTTATTACATACAAAAACCACGCAAAGGAAGAAAAGGGCAAGCGCTCTGTTCATACACAAGGGTGCAACAAAAACACGAACAAACTACAGAGACTACAAACACTGATTGCTGTTAATGTGCATCCTTTTATTGAAATGCACACCCCTTTCTTGGGATTTTAAGTCCTATATGCATCACAGTCCATGAGAATTTCTAAGTATATAACAATGTTCCAGACGAGCTTCAGAGTCCATAATCACTTGATTATGCTGTTGGTAAGGGGACACGGCGGACGTAATATCAGAAAGCTGTCCCTTTGAGTGATTCCCACCAAAATGAAAAATGAAAACAGAAAAATCCGGCACCACTGATGAAGGAATGAAAAACATGCATTACCATGGACAGGGTTTTGGGCTGGAATATTATCATATACTGAGAAATTTTCATGGACTTTGAAGCTGGTCTGGAACATTGTTATATACTTAGAAATTCTCATGGACTATGATGCACATGGGACTTAAATTCCTAAGGAAAGAGTGTGCACTGCAATAATCAGATAACAGCAATCAGTGTTTGTAGCCTTTGTAGTTTGTTCATATGTTTTTGTCACACCTGTGCATATGAATAGGTATCTCCCAGTGTACTAGAAAGTAAGCAACACTCTTAACTAGTCCTGGCAAACCTGGTCAAAATAAAAGTAAATGGAGTTAGAGAGGGTTCTTATTTTAATTAATTAACTAATTCCTTGCCTCAAACAGGCAATTTCATTTCAAAATTTTCAACAACAGATGTAAAATAATAACGTGGTAAACCTGCAAGGACTTGCTGTGAACATGTCATCCCCCCCCCCTATTTCCTATTCCCCTTCTCTAAAAGCCCATTTAGCCTCTTCCCTTTTCCTGTTTTCTTCTCTCCTTCCTACCCACCAGCCAAACTACTTTATCTGCCTCCCAGTAGTTAGCTAACTCTCCTTCCTCCCCATGACAGCCTCTACATGGGAAAACAATGGCCTCGTTGCATAATACTAGCCAACAGCCCAGTTCCATGGTGGAGAACCTGCAAAGACTTACAAAAAGCACCTCACTGTCCACTGAATCCCCCTCCCTACACAATTTCCCCTTCCCCACCTACTGACTATCCCAATATCCTCTCCTTTCCCTGCTCCCTTCTCTCCTTGTCACTCTGTAACCACATACCTTTTATCTGCCCCCCCCCATCTTCAGTAATATTTATTATTCATTTATTTCATTTATACTGTGCCTTTCTCCACAAAGGGAACCCAAAGTAGCTTACATCATTCTCCTTGCCTCCATTTTATGCTTATAACAACACTGTGAAGTAGGTTAATTGGCTAAAGTTACTCAGTGAGCTTCTATGGAAAAGTGGTGATTCTAACCTGGGACTACTAGATCCTGGTGTCAGACTCTGACCATAGACCACACTGGCTTTCATGGGGTGGTTGCTGTTGAACAGCTAGGCTTAGGTGACTCATGAAAGTTGTGTGGTATCAAGTCACCAAGTGGCTATTGCCAGGTCTGGTCCTGGTGAGTCTTTCCTCAAAGGCCGAAACACTACTGGAAATGGACTGCCCCTCCCCCTGATTTCTACTGACAGAAAGCAAGGCCTGAAGTCTGGCAATACTGTTGACATTGCCTAGCGACCTCTACAATGGCCACTGCAGACATAATTTGTTTCTTAAATCTACAGGAACTGCTGCCTGTGGGTTAACCCACATTTTATTTATTTTTTAGATTTAATATTTTTCTGCAAACTGACCTGTCTGTCCATGTTGAAAATTAGCTATATTAATATATAATATGCCTGATAAAGCATAAATATAGGAAGCCATACAGCAGATTTGTACACTAGGGGTGTGCACTGAAGAAATTATTGGCATAATTCCATACGAGGAAGAGCAGTATTGTTGTTTTATTTTAATGTTGGGGGTATTATCATCATACCAGAACCTAGTTCTAGAACTATTGGAACAACACTCCTGATATGTAATAAAGTGATAATCATGCTGTCCCCATCCTAACACAGAATTAAAATGGGGATGGAAGAATGGAAGGGCTTCTGAAACTATCAGAGGTTTGTTCGTTGCCTGGGTCATTGTTTCGTATGGGCCAACTTTGGAAACAAGGACTTCCCCTTTCAAATTTAAAGAGACCTGGGTACCAAGAAACAGTGATAATGTACTCCCTGATCCCTAAACAGTCCTGCTCTCTTGACAGACCTTCTGAATCAGATTATTTTGGGAGTGATTTTGTATTAGGGAGTTTTGTTGAGAAGATAGCAGTGGTGTTGGATATTTCTGAACCTGACTTGATATACCAAACACTGGGCATGTTATCAGGTTGGCAATATTCTACTGCCCACTCCTATTGTGTACCATATATCTCCCTTTGGAAACACACCTTACCTAGTTTATACTTCATAAGGTACTAAGCTGTCACAGGAGTGTGCCAGAAGACATAGCTACTGGTCTTAATTCTGCAGCATTTATGTACCTCCACTGAAAATGGTCCCAGGATAGTTCTGCAGTCACAATTAGGAGTCAGGGGAGACCAATAATGTTCCACTTGGTCCTTTGTAGTGGCTAGCTTGAATCTGATTTGTCAGTCAGAGCAGTTGACTGCTCAGGCACAGCCTGAACTATCTTCAGATTTCCCAATTATTTCCTGCCTGCCTAACTACCTGCTCCTCGGGCACAACTGCTAGTTCCTTGCAGACCATCAGCCCTGGGACACATGTCTGTTCATCACTAAGCAGTTTGCTTCCACTAAAAAGCAGACCTGAGCAACAATACTGAGATTCAGAAGCATCTCAGCAATTATGCTCTCTCTTGACTGCAGTGCAAAAGCCTTCAATGATTTTGAGACAGCAGGTAGAAGTTGGTGCATGTGCGCTAACAGTGTGTCAAGCAAAGGGACCTTACTTCCACCTGTACCTGCATCTATAAAGCAATTGGCCTTGTGTAGCATCCTAGCTATTGACATGTATTTCACAGAGAGTAAGCAATTTAACACTAATGAGCCCTTAACACCATGGGCTTTAGGTGTCAGGGCTATCAAATGCTTGTGTGTACAATCTGGAAGAATTCTTAGTTGAAAAAGCTCTTGGGGTGGGGGAGTGACACACGATACAACTGAGCACTGCGAGCGCAATCAATTTATAACCCAAAGTAAGTCACTGCATAGTGGAGAATATCTGTGTTATTTTCAACACTCATATCCAAAATGCATTTTCACACGTACATCATGAGATGCTGATTGATGCAATTGTATAGAAGCAGAAGCAAAATAATCTCCCACCACCCCAACAACAAATACACTGTGTAGTTAAAAGTTAAGCATACACATTTGAGTTTGAATGCATCTTATAGTTAAGTATATAATAAAAATATCTAATGTATCTCATAATCAATAGATCTGATTCTCGATACGGCCAAATCTGGGTGCAGTGAATGAAAAATGTATTTTCTACTAGAATTGAGGGACTGAGTCTTAAGGGAGGATGTTTGTGGCTAGACAAGATAAGAACTGGCTGAAGCTAGTTAGAGTCAAGTATATAGGCTCAAGGACAAAAGTTATGCAAGCAGTGCTAACTGAACATGCTTAATGAGCTAATGCATACTAACTTCTCCTCCTGCTCTGACAACAACCTCCACTGTAATGCACATACAAGGGATGGGGGGGTGGGGCTCATATCAAGGAGAAACATGTAGACAGCTGGACCAGAAAGTTGTAGCTCCAAGTATCCTTAGCCAATGGGAGAATGGAGAGGGTGTGGTGGAATCAGGGAAAGGGAATAAATATGCTGTGTATTTAACAAGCCAGTGGAGTCTGCCCATGTGAAGATGGCTCCCCTTTCTTTGCAAATAAAGCTACTTAGAACTCTCTCCTGTTGGCTTGATATTTGGTAATAAAATATTGGGCACCACATGAGGATACTTAAATGTGGAGACTGGGGTCACAAACAGGGTAGATAGATATTTCTGCAAATTCAAAAAAGCTTAATGTTTGCAAACAAAACAAAACCCCAGAAATCTTTTTTTTAATGGGAGGTTAAGTACACTGAAAATAATAGAAACTGTGCCTGTAGCTTTAGGAGATGAAACCCCTCAGCAGGGGCATGGGGGTAGAAAATGGCGCTTTGGGCAAAATGGTTCCCAGGCACCTCCCCCACCCCCACCCTGCCCCACCCCCAGCACAGACGCACATCAAAGGAAAGTGCATGGGGGCAGTTTTTACACACATACCCCAGGCGAGTGCCAGTGCGACGTGCACCCCCCCTTCTCCCTTGTAGCTGCGCCACTGCCCCTCAGTGGCCATTGTTAGGCAATCAGAACTGTGCTGATGGCCTTCTAGGCCCTGTTTCTGTCAGTAAAAGACACAGGGGGGAGTCAGGACCCTTTCCAGAGCTGTTTTGGCTTTTATTTATTTCTTATCTTTTTACAGGGACTCAAATAGGATTACACATGATGAGTGAGTATAGTCAACCAAACGGGACATTCAGTAACCAAAGCATTAGGATTTTACAAGTCAGGAAAGTAAGTTTATGAATCATTTTGTATAATGTCACCCTATAACTAGTGCAGAAATGTCCTTTTGAATAGTTCAGTTTTGCATAATTTGTGGAAGGCCAGGAGAGTGGGCGCTTTCCTGATCTCCTCATGAAGGCTATTCTACAAAGCTGGAGCAACAACAGAGAAAACACTGGTATGGGGAGTTACTATCTTTGCCCATTTGTAGGTTGGCACCTGGAGAAGCCCAGGTAAACCGAGTGGATTTGTTGTGGCAGAGCATAGGGAGAAAGGTGGTCCCAAAATAAGAGGGGCCAAACTATAAAGGCTTTGTATGTGATAAGGAAGCCTCACCAGGACCAGGCCTGCCAACGACTACCAGGCAAGTTGATATCATGCAACTTGCATGAGTCACCTGGGCCCAGTGGCTTGCTAATGTTCAACAGCTCATGCAAACTAGTGTAGTATAATGATTAGAGTGCACATTAGGATCTGGGACCTATGTTCAAATCACCACTCTGAGGTAGAAAGTTACTGGGTGACCTTGGGCCGGATACACATGATCGGACTAGCCCACCTCACTGGGTAGCTGTGAGGACAGAATGAGAGGGAATGATGAAAGCTGCTTTTGGTCCCCATTGTGGAGAAAGATGGGGTAAAAATGAAGTAAATAAATAATACAGCCAAAGGTGGAGGAGGACAGATAAAAAGCTGGTTTGTTGGTATGTGGGAATGGGAGAAAGAAGCAGGGAAAAGTGAAGGTATCAAGGCTACCAGGAGGAGAAAGAGGAAATAGTGTCGGGAGGCAGATAAAGGAGAAAATAAGGTCTCCTCCCCTTTGTGTACATAGCCCAGTGGTGGGATTCAGCAGGTTCGCACCACTTCGGCAGAATCGGTTGTTAAAATAGTGTTTGTAAACAACCAGTGGTTAAATTATTTGAATCCCACCACGGACATAGCCCCATGATGCAGAGTGGAAAGCTGTAGTATTGCAATCAAGGCTGTGTTCACCACCTCAGTTTAATCCTGACAGAAGTCAGTTTCTGGTAGCTGGTTCAAGGTTGACTCAGCCTTCCATCCTTCTGAGGTTGGTAAAATGAGTATCCGGCTTGCTAGGGGTAAAGTATAGACAAGTGGAGAAGGTAATGGCAAACTGCCCCCTAAACAGTCTGTCTAGTAAACATTGTGATAGGATGTCACCCAATAGGTCAGGAATGATCCGGTGCTTGCACAGGGGACTACCTTTACCTTTTACCCCTCTGTGCAATTGGGCAAGGCCTAACCACTTGCACTGAACAATGGGGTCAAAGTTTTCCCTGTAGAGTTTGCCAAGGGGAGGGAAGGAGGGTAAGCTTAAGGCAGGGAAGATAAAATTACATTGGCTGGTGGTGGGAAGGAGAGGAGGAATCAGGTAGAGGGGAAGGCTACAGGGGCTTTCATGAAACAGAAAGAAGAAATAATGGGGGGGGGGGGGGGGGAATTACATACTTCACAACTAAGAGCAGATTTGAATGGTTCAGTGTGAAGATGTCACTTTCATAAGTTAAATGACCAATACAGAATTCGAGTAGTAAGATATAACCTATGAACTATAAGTATGTGGGTAACATCTCAGCTATGAATTCACTGCATGGCCTTAGCTTAGACATATTCGACTTGCCCAACTCAACAAGAAAATAAGAATTTTGGTAACGATTAACCCATGGCATGTACATGAATTAATAATTTTAAGATTGCATTTTGCTGAGAGGATCTCACTGTTTCTGTCCTAAACTATTGTTTTTACAACTCTGCAGAAGAAAGTTCTGCCTCAGCCCATTGTCAGACTTGTATCTGATGCCCCCCTTGGCTATAGTGAGTGTTTAGCAAGCATCTGATCACTGAAAAATCAACTAAAGCTTTCTTTCAAAATGGCACAGAGATTAATTTGTTGAGTAATGGCATTGGGGAGAGAAGGCTGCGAGAGAGCACTCAGTTGTCCAGCCACTTCATATTCCTGGCAATTATATTTGTAAAGCTCTCCTGCATGGCAAATTTGTAAAAATATATAGAGTGATTATATTTGCTAATACCCACCTGAAGTGCTTTCAAGAGGATTTCCCCATGAAGATTCATCCTCAAAGCTCTGGATCTGAGACAAGGAAGGGGAAAAAAGACTACTCAAAGCAGCTTGTTTTTATTATTAAAAGTATATTTCTTCCTTTCAACTCTAAGATTTCAAACAAAAACAACTCTAAGGCTTCCAGATGTTACTTGGTTGTTGGTTCCTCTGTTTTGTTTTGTTTTTAAACAGAGCTCAGTCTCAGCTTATAGCTGTAAGCTAGGGTCTCGGAGACATGCTATTCCTCCTGCAGCTATTGACCCATGAATATGCACAACTGACAACTGGAAAAGTTCCCCTAGCAACAGCAACTGCAATGTAATCTAGAACTGCACAACTTCTGACCCAATAGCTGTGTACCCCACTACCTGAAGTCTGCAAAGTGCTAGATGCTCTCCCCTTGTGCAACTGCAAACAAAGGGCAACATTGGGAAGTCTGTAGAGCCCTTCAAATGCTCTCGTACCCATGCTGGGTGTGATTGGCTGGGGTTCTGCAACAGCACTGATTGATAGGTTGGATAGGGGATCTTAACAGATTGGAGCAGGGCATAATTTGTTCCATTGATGGGTGGCTCTATGTACACTGAATGCTACACACGAAGCCCTGCGACATGGCAAACAATGCTTCAGGGCTGTTTAGGCTCAAGAAAATTGTGGTGACAGAGGTTGTGGTCCTTCCTCCTCTTTGTGTCATTGTCCAGATCCAAATCAGGCCCTGCGTTGCTTGGAGAAGTAAATTCCCTGCAACCATCAGTGTGAAGGGAAGGGAAATAAGGGCGAGAGGACCTTGACCCAACTGGTGTCCTAACATCTTGTTTCAGGAGAGAAAATATAACAATTGTCATTTAATGGCCTTTCTCCTCCTTTGCAGTACCTAAATGTTGAGGTGCAACTATGTCCAAGGTTAAAGCAACCTGCTCTAGCCTCCGCCTTTTCAGTAATACCTCACTGCCCTCCCTTCCTCCATATGCTCCCTCACATGCAACGTTTTTGCCTTACCTCTTCCATTTCAAAGGAATCTGAAGGCTTGCCATTTAAGCCAGAAACCCTCTTGAGCATGTAGTTCACAAGCAAACTGGGCTCCTTGCGTGGTCTGTCTTTAATAGGCATCTCGGAGGTTGAAAGAAAATGTGTTTGTTTACTAGGCAGATGAGGCAATAGCCTAATTTTGCTTGGAGGATGAGATAAAGTCATAGTCTTCTCCTCCTCATCACTGGGAAACATCTCCTCTTTTAGAGAGTCCAGGGTGGTGTGTTCACATAAGGCAGATCTGGCTGAGATGCATTTGTCCACATCAACAAAAGGACAGCCATCTTCACTGGTCTTGCCGGATGAGTCAGCAGTTCGGTAAGCTGGAGGACCACATGTTGTCGTCTGACGAGACACTTTTCTCAGGAGCTGACCTATTCTTCTCCTTTTTGCTTGGGAGACGACCACTTTGCCCTTTGGGGTGCCTGCCACGCCCCTCCCCTCTCCATTTCTGTCCTCTGTATTCTTCTGCATGAGATTGATATCATTCAGCAAAGAAGAAAAGGCACTGGTCACATGATCCAGAACTTCAAGTTGCAGAAAACGCCCTTAATTTAGACAAAGATGAAAATTTAGACATATTAATTTAGACATAGATCAGATATACAGATCTATGCTTTAAAGTACATAATAAAAATTCCAAAAAATGTTTCAACGTGTATTCATGTTTTCAACGTGTAAACATGTTTTACTGGAGTTATTTTGAATATATGAATTTTATTGATTTTTAAATCAGTTCACACTTTGCACAAACACTAAAAAGCATAAGCTTACCTTTAATTTGAGGCGTGCCTAGTTGCTGTATGCTCTTTCATAACGGATTTACAGATTTATTGAGTCAAATTTGTTAGCCATTTTGACCCCTCCTCCAGTACTCACAGACCTAGCAAAAATGAATTTCCATTCTTGATGGATCTTCAAGAAAAACCACACCCCACCTCAAACTTTCCCTGTGAAACCACTTGCCCCTCCACATTTGCACAGAAATTGGACTGAACCTATATTGAGAATGTTGCACGTGAACATCCAGGAAGTCAGACAGAGCACCTTGGAATGATATTTCACTTAGTTGCATGTGTGTGTGCCTTATGAGAAGCTAGAATAACTGAGAAAGATGCATTCCCTTACTAAAAAGAAATGGACCCAATCACAAGTTTAAACAGCTGCACATTCGCATTGGCTAATATCTTTCCATCCACCAAATTCACATGGCTGAAATATACAGCCTATATAGCACATCACTGCCTCAAATTTAGAAGCTCTTTTACCCTAACCACAGTGGAGTTGCTCTGTGAACTGATCCCTGGCAATTTCCGGGCTAACATTTAAATCTGTGGTCTTTCATCTTTCCATACCCAGAGACTATCTGTAACCTCAGATGCCTATTTTCACAAAAAAACTGGAAATCTTTGTCTGATTTTTGGAAGCAATAACTTGCCATATAAGATATACATATAATTATATAAGTATTGGAAGAGATGTTTGTATAATTTTAAAAAGGATTACATTTGGGCCTTACTGACCATTGATTCAAACACTGAGGCTACAATCCTAAGGACGCTTTCCTGGCAGTAAGCCCATTGAATAACATGGGACTTCTGACTTACTTAAGACTGCTCCCCAGTTTGACTGCTGACTTTTAACTTGGCCTTAAACTAGGCAGCCCCAAAATTACATTTGTAATTCAAAACTTCAGCCTCAACCAAACTGACAACTTTCACTGCCCTTGTAGAAAACATTGCAAATATTCTATGCCATCACTCAGTGTGGCCAATCCATTTCAAAAGTTTTATTTCCATAAGCACAATATGAGAGGGAGAGGGAGAGAGAAAGCTGGGTGAGAGACTCAACGCTATATATTACTTTCTATGCACGTATCATAATATAGTTGAATACATTATGCAGAAAACAATTCTGAATCAGAAATGGTCATAATAAAAAACGTTTTCAGGCACTTAGACGTGGCTGCTGTCCAATATTATTTTGCAATGTTTATTAACAGCAATTACATCTCTCAGTTGATTTCAATGACTAGTTCATTGCATTAGCTACCAGAAGCTTTTATGGCTATATTCTTGGTTTCAGAGCAACAGGGGAAAAAAAATAAGAATATGACCTATTATAAAGTACTGCAATTTATGCAACATGCTTTCATACCGTTTTTGTTAGAGCTTATTTATTGGCAAGGTAAATATTATTCTAAAACATGGTTATGAAAGAGATTTCTGTGGGCTTTACTGAGTAAAATGTGAGCTTACAACTGATTTCAGGCCCTTTTAGTTTTAGAACGTGATCCATTTAGAAAAGAAAACACTGCTGTACACATACAGACTTGTGTTGCTGCCCTCCTCTTTCCTGACCTGCAGAGGTGTTGCTATTTTTTCGAATCAATGGGACAAACAGAGTGGAATCGGTGAAAAAAAATTGACTGTGTCTTTCTTAAGAGCTGGTGGACAAATGACTCATGTTTTGTGACTGCCATTAACATTCCTTCAGAAAGGATCGTATATTAAGAATGTATTCTATAGGTTCTTCTGAAAAATGTTTATGCCTGGCCTTGCTGGAAGAGCAACACCAAACGTTTGTGGTCTGCCCTTCTGTTTTAAATTTGTAGGCTTGTTCTGACATTTCACTGCAATTTTCAGTTTCTAATAGATTTCTGTTGCACCTATGCACACACATATATTGGACTGGATCCTGCAATCCACAGAAGGGAGGATCACAGATCTTTTCCATGTTCTTCCCCCTTCAGCTGTTCTTCCCAACCCTGGGAAAACTTATTGAACCACCATGCAGGTTGGGAGGCTGCTATGGGTCAAGGGAAAGGTTCAAATTGTTCTATCCTCCCTCTTCTGTCAGATGGAGGAACCAAAAAGAGAGATTTTTTAAAAACCCTTCCCTTTCCCCTCTGTGGCCTTCTGGCCCTCACGGCTAAAATTCTAAGTTGGTCTTGTGAATACAGGAATAAATATTCTCAGGGATGGAAAAACTGCTGGAAGAGGGAGAACATGAGAAAGATCTATGATTTAAAATAATTGCCTTTTGCTTGCGGATTGCAGGATTGAACCCATGGATGAAAGTACTGGACAAAAGAGAATCTTTAAATGAGCACACAAAGGCATCATATTCCTTCTTTGCACTGTGATTTAATCATTATATGCACCTGTGAATGTTGTGACATCACCTGTGAAATCACGATGCTAAAAGGAATCCTAATACAGTGGACAATCACATTAACGTTCCTTTCATCTGGTGTTTTAACCAATGGATATGTATAGATATGTATGCTTGTGCCCACTGATAGCTCATGCACGTGTAACAATTCCAAAATCTATTTTAGAAATTATCCCAGATCAATCAAAATGTATACAGAATGGAATGTGGGTCAGAAAATAGACGCTGGGACAATGGCTCCTTCCCTCCCAAAAATTCTGAATATGTACACTTCAACTTGTTATCAGTTAACAGAAATTTAAGTATATATGGAAACAAAACAGGAGCATAAAGGAATCAACTGGAGTTGACGGAGCAACAAGAAGAATGAATACTCAGATGAGCTACCTAAAAAGGGCATTTTCTGGAAGTATGGATAGGAGATGTGAGGGTGATCTGGCTGTGACATCTTTCACCCCACTGATTGCTCATTTGGCTACCCAGACAGATGACCCCTCACCACTCCAGCTATGTTCCTCATGAAGCCATGTACTCAGTGGAAGCAGATGACTATCCTAGATAGGAGTATACCTCCCTCTAGTCAAGATGTCTGAAGCGCTTCCCTGCTAGAATTTACAAACCAGCTCAAGATCCAAAACAAGATCCAAAACAAGCTCAAGATCCATTTGTAGGAGAATACAGGGGACGGGATCAAGGCTGTTATCACTGAGAACTAAACTACATCTTACACATGTGTAACAAAAGCCCATTGGCAGCTTTTCATAAGAGGGAAAAAAGCATCAACTTTTGAATGAGGTGAAGCAAAGAACTTGCAGCATCAGGCTGAAGGGACTTGCAGCATCAGGCTGAAGGCTGAAGAAGTTTTTAAAGATGGGTTTATGACCTATGGGCTGTTAAACTCAAATAAACTATGAACTATATTGCCGAACCCACAGCTGGGCTTCATTGAATAAGGTCAGCAGCTTTTATCTGCTTATAATATTTTCTTTAAATAGACAAATGCTTTATGTAAAAAAAAAGGAAAGGTTTACAAATAAATTTATGCAGGCTGTATTGAAGCTGAGTATAACAGGAAATTAATCAAATTAATCAAAAATAGCCCAATTATTTAGTCCAAGGTGTTTCTAAATCGCTCCTTGGGCTATTTTTGTTTCTTAAGAATGTTGATAGGGAGTACACAAAGGTGCAAAATAAAATAGATTCCGCTACAACTATAAAGTGGAAAAGAAAAGCTCTGGCTCATTTCTTTTTTTAAAAGTGTTTTTTTCACACTCTCATACCTTTCCTCCCAAAGATTAAAAAAAATCAAGGTACAGATGCAAAGTGTGGATGGCACAGAATAAATCTATCCCTCCTGCTATCATACAGGGCCTGCAGCAAAAAGGAAGGTTTGCCAGAAATTATCCATCACTAGAGTTTTCTCCAGGGTGATTTCTGCTGATTTCCCCTCAACCTTTAGCCCATCAACTCATCCCACTCTGTTCCTGAGGACCCCTTAACTTTGAGGAGCAGCTGAGCATCGGGGTCACCCACTGCAAGGAGACACTTGCAGGTTTCCTGGAACTACAACTGATCTCCAGGCTATGGCTGTTTCAGAGGGTGGAGTCAATGGCATCACACCCACATTGAACTACTCTGACTCCCCTCCCCAAATTCCACCTTCCTTATGCACAGCCTCCAGGAATTTCCCAAGCCAGAGTTGACAAGCCTACCAGGAGTGGGGGCAGAGAATCATAGGCAAAAGCAGAAAAGGAGACAGATCCATTCTGTGAACTCCTAGTCTGTGGACTCCAACTTATTGCTTTGATTAGGAGACTGGAGCTGAGTTCTTGCTCAACTATGTATTGAAATCAAAGAGCCATTTTTTTCACTAGCCAACAGACAGAATTTTCTATCTGGTAATCTGGGAAAAACCTTATGCTGATGTGCATATGTTCTGAAGAATAATTAGAGATCATGGTGGTCACAGGCCTCAGTGAAGCTAGGCAATGCAAGACGTCCTACTTTAATCATCTTCCTGTATCTATTCTGGGAACTTCTCCTTTCTTTTCAATGATAAGGGAAAGGCTGCAGCACATTTTTTGTGCTCTGGAAAGGAAAGAGAGGAGCTACTGTATCTGTCTACAGTAGCGGCACAACTAGGGAGAACCAGGTCTCCCACTTCAATTGAAGAAGTTCCCAGCTTCCCACTTCGGTGTTCACCAGACCACTGAGGGCAGGCCAGGGAAAAATGTTTTTAAAAGTATAGTCAGATCAATGATATGGCGTGAAGGCACTCCTGTGATTACCTGGAAATGACACTGAGTCATGGGTGTGATGCTCTAAGATTCACGTGAAAATGTATGGTTTTATTTTAAAGTTTTGTCTGAATGCTAGAGAATCGCATCAATATCTTATCAGCAATGTGACAGCAGTTCTGGGTATCTACTGGAAGTGATGATGTGCTGTCAGTTTATTGTCATTCTCTCCAATCCCCACTCCCTTCCTCTCCTCGTGGCACAAAATTCAAATCAGACTGAGGTCCACTTTAATTTTTTTGTTCATGTGATCATTTTTCTATAATAATGAGAGAAACTTAAGCTTCATCTCCTGTGGCAGCATTTTGTGGCTATGCCCACCACTCTGTATTATTATTTCAAAAGTATCTGCTGTCTTTAAAAGGTTAGGGACCCTGCTATAAATTTCTTCTCCTCATCTATCCTAATTTAATCCCAATTCTAGGGAAATATCATTCAGCTGCGAATCAGTCTTTGCTAGGACAGCCAGAGCCACTCTTTAGTTCTTATAATTCAATCATCCCACCTCTAAACTTCATACCACCTCCCTAGTTCCCCACATTTAATCTTGCTGTAGATCCCAATCTCATTCTTACCAGAGATCTTTAAAGCATTTCCAACTCAGTACCCAGTTTTGTACCTGAGCCTGTTTGCCCTGCCTCACAGTTGGCCTGCTTCACAGACCTCCATCTTTGTTTGCTGAATCACTTAATCCCTCACCTCAGATCCCCATCTTCTTATTTGGTTGGAGTAGAACTTTTCCTTCATACCAAACCAGCTTTTCTTCTCCTATGCCCTGGATCACAGCCCCATAGACTCTTCAGGATAAGGTAATGTATGTTTTTCCTTTCACCCTTTATTTCTCCTTGCATTCCCAATTCACCCCAACGAGGCAGCAACCAAGGAAGCAATACTAAGATTACAATACCGTACTGCAACATAGCATCATGTTTTCACTTTCCTTCCCACATTCCATCTTTCTAGCCTTGTACTTGTTAAAGGAATAAAGCCGGGGGGGGGGGGGGGGTTACACATGATTTCAGGCCCTTTTAGTAAAATGTGAGCTTACAAATGATTTCAGGCCCTTTTAGTTTTAGAACGTGATCCATTTAGAAAGGAAAACACTGCTGTACACATACAGACTTGTGTTGCTGCCCTCCTCTTTCCTGACCTGCAGAGGTGTTGCTATTTTTTCGAATCAATGGGACAAACAGAGTGGAATCAGTGAAAAAAAATTGACTGTGTCTTTCTTAAGAGCTGGTGGACAAATGACTCATGTTTTGAGACTGCCATTAACATTCCTTCAGAAAGGATCGTATATTAAGAATGTAATCTATAGGTTCTTCTGAAAAGTGTTTATGCCTGGTCTTGCTGGAAGAGCAACACCAACACATTTGTGGTCTGCCCTTCTGTTTTAAATTTGTAGGCTTGTTCTGACATTTCAGGATAAGGTAATGTATGTTTTTCCTTTCACCCTTTATTTCTCCTTGCATTCCCAATTCACCCCAATGAGGCAGCAACCAAGGAAGCAATACTAAGATTACAATACCGTACGTTTCCTCCTCCCCCTACTTTGCTTTAGGTAGTCAAAATGGCAGTTTCAAAATACTGTTAAAAAGGCAGATGTGGACTACAGGATGATAAAATGGTTTAATTTTGTTCTCCTTATCAGTTTGTTCCATTGTATGAAACTGGTACAAGAGGCCATTCTTATAATCTCCCAGAGTTTACAACTAAATTAAACTGAACTAAACCCAAAGTCAGCAAGCAGATGTTCTTTAGACATTTACTTACCACATAGATTGGGGGATTCTAGATCCATGCGGTGCTTTTGAGCCTCTATGAAGACCCGGATATTGATGCCTTTAGCCATGGATGCAGAACTGATGAATCGAGATGGGATTTTAGTGCAGATATCAGGTTCATCCATGCCGAACCCCAAATCTAGCAAAATCTCAACTGGGTCCTTCTTTGAGAAATCCAGCCATTCAGTGACGCTGGAGAGAAAACATCAAAATAGAGCATGAGGTTGGGCTGATATTATCTCATTTTGATAACCTACCATATAGCTTTCCTCTTCCAACTATATGTGCAATATGTAGCTAGACAAATGTAAGGGCTTTTCTGTAGGCGTCAGATTTATATGAAAATCTTTAGATTGTAAAGAAACCAATAAGATTGTGCTTCCAAATAAAATAAGTAGATAATATAGGAATTCAATTTACTTGAACATTCAGATAATCTCATTCCACGGTGTATATTACAAAATGCTGCGTATTACAAAAACTACATTTGATTTTAGCCAAAAGGCTGAAAAGTGATGGAGTCCACACAGCATATAATCATGGACTGTCATTTCACATGAAGGCCCTCAGCAAAATATAGTCTCTGCTTTAAATTAGTCAAAAGCAATCGCAAGTAAAGATCAAATGACTAAATTTTTGCTGAATGATTGTGATCCTGAAGTGACAGCTGTTGCTGCAAAATATCTGGCAGAAACTCTAAAAGTGAAGATTTTCAAGTTGCCACTTTCCACTGAAATACGTAACTCAATATAACCAACAATGTATACATAACTCAATTTAGACCACGTTGGCAGTGTGAGAAGGTGCTGAAATATTATTCCATTTTCCTGATCTGAAACTGTCCCGGGGAACTACTTTGTCTCATCATTAAAAGCAACTAAAATTTCCTTGGGACTTAGCATGGAAACTAGCATGGAACGGAGATTCAAAGCGACTGTCTCCACATGCCATGGTCAGAATTAAGATTGTGTATATCTGGGTATGGAACTGAATTCTGGGTACAGAATTCTTTGAGCAGGTGACTTGACAGGACCCACAGGGAACCTGAGGACTTTGAAATATGTGAACTTGCCCGTAGATATACACATCTGTTTTAATATGCATTCCAAGGACCTTCAGTCATCATGGTCTAGATCAGGGATCTCCAACATGTGGCCCTCCAGAGGTTCATGGACCCATCAGCCGCAGCCAGCATGGCCAGTTGGCAGAGCTGGTGGAAATTCTAGTCCATTAACATCTGGAGGACCATAGGTTGGAGACCCTTGGTCTAGACAATCTGTCTAGCATTCACATGTCCAGCTATATTTAAGTCCCTAAAGACTCTTGTGCACTTGGAAGAGGGGTTCGTTTCATACCATGTTTCCCTGGAATTCATCTCAATAATGGAAGAAATGGTGCTCAGTAGCCAATGTGCAGCTTCTTCTGTGCACTCTGCACTCAATTTTGAAACTGGCAATACCAGGAAAGGATACCACATTGTCCATGATCCAAATTCTGTCTGAATTCACCATCTAACCAAATTCACAAAAACTGAATGTAAGGACCAGTCATTCTTCCCTTGTTCTAACTGAAGTGAATGGTATGGTGCCAATCAATTTCAAGTTGGACAGATTTTTCCTGTGCTTATAAACAGGCTGATCAGTGCCAGGCACACAACACAATTTTCTTCTAGAAAAGATGAAGTATCCCGCATGCTACCTCTCTCCCAAAATGCAGCTAACTTTCCAGCTTATTGGCTAAGCAATACATTGTTCATCCAAATACAGAGTTATCCAGAACATCTGCAAAAACAGAAGAGGTGAGAAATAGGATACTAGCTACATCTAGTTACACAAAACATATATTCCTGCAGAATAGAATGAATTTGGACATGCAGATGACTGCAGTATCTGTATTTTAGCCTAGTGTTGGGAAATACCTGGAGATTTTTGGGTTGGAGCCTGAGGAGGGGAGGGTTTAGGAAGGGGAGGGACTTTGACAGGATATGATGCCATAGAGTCCACCTTCGAAAATGGCCATTTTCTCCAAGTGAACTGATCTCTGTTGGCTGGAGATTAGTTGAAATAGTGGGAGATCTCCAGCTGTCACCTGGAGGTTGGTCAATCCTATTTGAGCCTTCTAGCATTTTAGTTAAATTAAACAAATTCTCTTGGCAAAGCTGGTAAATGCTTAGGTAGCTCAGAGGGAAGAGAAGCAGCTGGAGAGTTTCTTAAAGCCATCATAGCCAGACACATGCCCTTATAAGGCTAACCACAGAAATCCTTTAAAAGTGCTAAGGAGGAAGAAGTCAATCAACTGCAAACATACCCTCAATTACAAATGGATTCAAGGAACTTGTGCAGAGGTGGGATCCAGCAGGTTCTCACAGGTTCCTGAGAGAAGGTTACTAATTATTTGTGTGTGCTGAGAGGGGGTTACTAATTGGTGATTTTGCCACGTGATTTTTGCCTTAGTTACACAGCTCCTCTCAGCAGTTGCGCGCAGAACTTGAAGCAATCTAGCAGGAGGTGCACCAGCATGCGTGGCAGCCTGCACCTGCGTGCATTAGTTTCCCACTCAAGGACTGGTGCAGTGGCTGCGTCCTTGCCACAGCCCCACCCAGGAATACCCCGCCCCTGGAATCCCCAGCCACACCCCCGTCGTGCCCCGCCCAGCCCCATTGGAGCTACGCCAGAGTTTGAATCCCACCACCATGGGAACCTGTTACTAAAATTTTTTGATCCCACCACTGAACTTGTGTATCACCTACCAACTGTTCACATCTCCTTAGATAGTTCCACTTACATTTTGAGATCCTTAGCTTACCACATAAAGACTACAAATGCTGAAATCAGGCCAAAACTAACCTTTTTGGTGCACTGGGGTGAGACTGGGAAGTGTTGACCCCATTCCATCTTGACAGAACAGGCATTTCTGAAAAACGATGCAGGGATCTATAGTAGTCAGGGGGAAAGTAGCAACAAATTTATTTACACTTGTGGTCCTCTGAGATGTCATTATGGTTTCTTTCTGGAGTAAACACTTGCATCTTTTTTTCTTCGTTCAGAATGATACTTTGTGGGAGCCCATTAGTAGAAAAGCATGTACAATACTGTGGCAAACACATTTGTTCTCAGGAACAGTATGATTCGGTAGTTGTTAAAATGTAGGTGTTAGGTACTGGTAGTTGCTAATTATAAAGGTGGCAGAGCTTCTTTGCTTTTGACAGATGGCACATCTTTAGGAGTCTTTGGGGAACACACTTTCTCTAGCCACCTACCTTTCAGGAAGATATAACTGCCTTTAACAAAATTCCACATAGAGCACATAACATGAATGTTATCAGAAGAGGCCTCACTGTAATTTCCTTATATGTTAAGATTTTCGGCTGTTATTTGTTAAATAGTTTGTTTTAGTTAAATGGCTACCAAAAACAGTGTTGTCCCTCCCCACCCCTAAACAGAAATTCTTCCATGAATACTGTGTTCTGCTTCAAATTGTCCATTTCACAGAACAGAACCAGATGTCTATTCTTTGTACTCATTTTCTATTGATGTGTTTTGGATTTTTGTGTGTGTATTTGATATACACTGGACTTGCATTTAGCCAATAACAATGTACAGGTCCATATTGCAACACATATTAAATATGTATAGCATGAATCAAAATGTCCACATCTATACAGAAAAATTTACAGTAGATGATCAGAATGGTTGACACATGATGCAGCTATACTGCAGAACAAGTACGGAATGGATTTAGAGACATCAGTGTCGTCGCCCCCCCCCCCACCTTTACATTTACAAACATCCCCAGACTTCTACCCTTCTTTAGCTATAACAGTTAACCAAAATTCCCTGCAATCCAACTGTCTGATCTACAAATGGGAATACTAATCGGAGAAAAATAAAACATGAAAAATCCTTTCAAATTCTGTGTAATAAAGGGAAGAATCTACATTGCTAAATTTGTACCGTAGTGTGCTGTAAAGGAAGGGAACATTTTAATGATAAAGAGCAGCTGTGATTGACTGCGGCGACCATTGCTGCTGGGGAAGGGGCAGCCTCCGGGTTGCTGCCTCCTTCCCCAGCCTCGCGAGCTCCTCGGGGCTCACGAGGCTTTGTAGCACATGAAGCGTGGGCCGGGCAGGCTTCAGGGCGCTAAGCAATGATGCAGGGGGCCCTGACATCACTGGGGGAAGGTGGGGCCGGGCGGTCTATTTAAGCTGGGGCCTGGACTTCCCACCTCCCCATTTGCCGGAGCAGCGCGTTTCCCACCCACCTCTCCCTGTTTTGGTCTGTATTAATGCATGCGCATTATTGTTATGGGGTTGGCGGTTTGCGCATGGGGGACTGATCTTTAGCTGGGGGGCAGCGGGCAAAATACCCGCTTTAGTGGAACCTCCTCAGGAGGTTTGGGGTGGAGCAAGCCAAGGGGTCACCTGCACAGACGTGGGGTTAGATGGCTTGCGCCCCTAGCAGCAAAGAGTCTTCAGGAAGTGGAATCTCGCAGCTGCTCCAGTGTGCCTGATAATTTTTCATCGGTAGGCATGCTGAGAAAAATTTAGGTGTCTGGGGAACAGCAATTGTGCTGCCCAGTACACAGACCAGAAGATCAGACCCCCATGCTGCACCTAACACTTTTGTTTACCTTGAACCAATTTTGTTAATAAAATGTTTTTTTTACCGCACACAAATGTTTGTTGTATTTACAATTTCTCTCAAAGGGTAGGAGGGTATTAGCTACTTCACTCAGGCAGCAATGCTTATTATTGAGCACATGAAGGGGGAATGGACTTACTACAACTGTGCTGGTATACTTTACTCATATAATCATGTGTTAACATGTGGCTTTGGGTGCCAACACATTAGCATTGGTAAATGTATATAGTGACTGTTGTGGTTATGATTAGATCAGCCAAAATAACAAAAAAAAATGACCACAAGCCACCTTCATGTACAGCCTGTTCTTACTTGTGATAACTACATTGTGGCTGCTTGTGTACATGAGAAACTGACTGTGTGAACCAGCCTCTATTCTGATCCATATCCTCTTGGTGAGATAGAAATGGCAAGAGATGGTAGCCATTTACCATTCTTATTGCTTGCTTGGGTTTAGCATGAAAGATGGGTCAGATGAAATATTCATCCATATTTTAGCATGGAAATTTTACATTAACACCCACATGTAATTCTGGCTAATTATACATAGCACATTTTCTTTATTACTAGATGTCATCATTAAGCTAATAAATATTCTTCCTGCTGTCCCACAGTTAAGACATGGGTAATGAATAGAATTGCTTTTTAGGAACTCTAAAAGGCCTCTGAAGTCAATGCAAAAAAAAACTTACTGCATGTAGTTCTGCACTGTCATTTGTACCATTCCCAGGGGAGGTGAAAGAGCTGGAAAGCAATACAATTCATGGATATTAATTTTCAATATGTTCAGCTTTTTTGATAAACCACTTGTTTTGGAAAAGAGAGTCAAAATGTAACAACAGTAACTTACTGAAATGGGCAAAGAAACTGAGAGCTTTGGACTTGCTTTTCCATTGATTGTATATCTGAGATCAGATATGCATTGAACACCATGCAATAGGCATTATAACATGAAACAGATAGTTTTGTTCAACTCCTTTGAGTCAAAGGAGTTTATTTGTGAACTGTACTGTATTTTGCCCATGTTTCAGCTCGGCACTACAAGAAATAGCCTCTATTCAACTGGACCAAATTCTGTTCACTGAAGGACACCTATGGAAACCTGCTCAATGACATCAATAAGTAAATGTGGGGAAGGTTAAACATTCAGTAGTGGTTTAACAAGGGGTACCCTGAGGCCATTAGCCCCACCTGCCACACATAAGAACATAAGAAGACCCTTGATAGATCAAACCAGAAGTCCATCGAGTCCAGGAACACATTTCACACAGCAACCAAATATTTTGAGGGCCAACCACCAGGGCACAAAGCCAAGACTTTCCCTTGATGTTGTTTCCTAGCATATATATTCAGAGCTTTACTGCCTCTTAATATGGAGGCTTCCTTTAGTCATGGACAGACTTCTCCTCTATGAATCTGTCTAACCCCATTTTAATCCATCCATACTTATGGCCATCCTTACAGCCACTGGCAGTGAATTCTATACTCTAATTACTCATTTGGGAAAGAAGTATTTTCTTTTGTCTGTCCTGAATCGTTTGCCTGTCTAGTTCATCGGATGCACTTGTGTGTCAATATTATGGAAAAGAGGGCCGGAGTGGGTGGGTAGTTCTTTGCTGAACTTCATGCATAATTTTATAAATTTCTAATGTTCCCCTACAGAATTTTTTTTCTAAACTGAACACTTCCTATAGGCCAATCATTCCTTCATTATCTCAGCCTGCTTCTACTGTACAGTTACAGATCATTTATCAACAAATTAAATAGCACCAGTTTTAATACCAATCTTGTAGGACTATGCTTCTCATTCCCATCCAGCGTTAGAACCATTTATTCCTGTTTAATATTTATTTTATTATGTATTTATTTAAACATTTACATAACACCTTTCTACCCAAATAGGGCTTCCAGGGTGCTAAACATCAAAACATTTAAAATGTTATTCTCTGCTTCCTACAAATTAACCAATTTTTAATCCATAAGAAGTCCTCTCCTCTTATTCTAGACTGCTAAACTTATTCAGCAGTCTTTGATGAAATGCCTTTCGGAAGTCCAGTATCTACTAGATCACTCTTATTCACATGTTTATTAATCTTTTCAAAGAACTCCAAAAGGTCAGAGAGGCAGGACTTTCATTTGCAGAAGCCGAGTTGGTTTTTTCTCAGCAGGCTTGGTTTTTCCATGCACTTAATAATTTTATCTTTAATAGCCATCTCTATTAATTTACCAGGGACAGATGTTAGACTAACTGGTTTTTCTTAATCACCCTTGGACCCATTTTTTTTTAAATTGGCATAACATTTGCTACTTTCCAGTCCTTCAACACGGAAGCTGATTTCAGTGACAAATTACATATGCTGGTCTGTAGATCAACAATTGCTCCTTAAGAACACTTGGATGTATGCCATCTAGACTTGGAAACTTATTTGTTTTCAATTTGCCAAGCAGTTCTATAACTTCCCTGCTAGTTACTTCAATATGATGGGCAGCCAAAACCAGAGCCCCCAGCTGCTGGGGTCAGCACGGCTGTGCTGCCACCCTACTACCTCCCGAAGGCTTTCCAGCAGCATGAGGAGGCAGAAAAAGCCAAACTCCCCACTATCACCAGAAAGCCCTCCATAGGGTAGTGTAAATCCAGGATCCAGGCTGTGGCACAACTAGCCACAAATTGTCCCCAGGAACACTGGCTGATTGGCTCCATCCCTGGGAATGCCCGAATCCCCATGCTGGCATCCAATCAGGAGGCCAGGGAAATTCCACAGTGGCCTGGACTTCCAGCGTTTCCCACCACAGAGCTAAGGGGCATCCAGCCCCCAACACCTTTGCTCCTTCTGCTGTAGTTGGTGTCCTTTGCACTGGCGGAGGGAGCAAAAGCACTGACACAGCTCCACTCTGCCTCCTCAAGAGGACCCTCCCCCCTCTGGATTGGGCCATTCGTTCTTCAGACACCCTTCCTGAAAAGAGCCATTTTGCCCCACAGTTCCCACAGTAAAAACAGACACAAAGAATTCACTCAATTTCTCTCCCAACTTGCCAGCTTTCTTGAACAATCCTTTTGTTCTTTTGTAATCTAATAGCCCCAAAACCTCCCTGACTGGTCTGGTCTCCTTCTCCTGATGCTGCTATATTTGAAGAAACCCAGCTATATTTGTCCACATTTTACTACACCTCATCCCTCTGCTGCCACAAACCACCTCACCAGCACTGCTGCCCATAAACCAAAGCGGGTAATTCTTCTCTTCCCCTTCCTTTATATCTCTTTATATGGCTCTTCATTTATATCTCTGCTATGGAAGGAACTAGAGACATACAAGGGGTTGGATTTTGCAGTCACCAATGCCAGCAGTAGGAAGAGGCCTCCAGCAAAGACAATGCTTGTAAGTCTGGGGCTGTCTTAATCTTTTCCCCTTACCCACAACTGCTGCCTCTAGGTGAGAGTGGGAAGGTAGGGAGAATAATCCCAGGAACCTCCAAAAATACATGAATAAAAATCCTGAACTGGTAACAATATTTAAAAAAAACACCAGGGAATAAAAACAGCCTACCCAAAATGCAGATCTGAAATTGTTATAAAAATGTTTGACATGCACACCATTACTGCCACCCAAGTCTAGTAGGATTAAATCCAGCAATATGTGTTCAGTTTGGTATGAGCCGTAAATGCAGAAGAAGAAAACAGAACATTTACAGGGGAAAGGCAGGTTGTTTGAGAAAGGTGTGGTTCTGTTATAAATGAGACAGAAACCTAGTTAAGACAGCTGACAATTTAATACTCTGTTTTTTTCTATTTTTACTGCTCTGGAGTCCTTACCTGTGCCTTATTTGACTGCTCGTCCAAAGCATAGGTGTTAGTCTGATCAAACAATACAGTGCAAATGTTTGTCATGCTTATATAAATGGGGTAATGTTTGAGAAGGATTTCTAATGAAGCACTTTAGGCACCCTCTTTACATCATAGCATGTCAAATAATGGAATACAATTATTTTATTACCTGCTTTGTCTCTGCTTCCTTGTAAATCGGGGCTTGCAGATAAGCTGTCAAAATAAGGATATTTGGAGGGGGTGATGTTCAAGAAAAAATAATTAAATATCCAGAATTCTGACTCATGTATTAACAGAACAGATGTGACAATCGGTCTTTCTAATAGAAGAGGGCTGCTCTTTTGATAGCTGCTTCATAATACAGGTGTCTCGATCCCACTGTTGGATGATTTAATAGTGTGAGTATAATCCTAGTAAATCCTTTTGTATTTAGTCAGACTTATTCCCAAGTAAGTAGGTCTAGGATTGCAGCCTTAGAAATCTAGTTCCTGGATAAATGTTAAGAAAAAAAATCTATTCATACAGTATACTAACAAGGTTGCTTGCAGACCCCAGGAGATGGGAGGGAGGGAAGGCAGAGAATTGCCAAAATGGTGTCTTGCAACTTCACATATTAATTATATAATTGTATAATAATTATAAATATCGCTTTTGTCTGTGTAACCACACAGTAAACCACAAAGGTTCACTGAATCCCAGAACAGTCTGTGATGCAGTGATATCACTTCCTGCCCTTTTCATGGTGCCCCTCCACAATTTGACAGAGCAGTTGGAGAGGAGCAGAATGTTATTTCACAAGTGACATTGAAGCATCATAGGACACTGTTTTGGCTTCCCATTTCCCCCTCTCCCCCCGCCGCTCAGCCCTATCAAGTGATGGCAGGGGACCAAGGCAGAGGGCCAAAGCAGGGAACCTAGCCACCACACATAATTATGAAAATTCATTCAAATGAAGGTCCCAAATAAACCAAATTCTGAAGGATATGTCCTATCAAGAGATTCTTAAAAAGTGAAGAGGGCATATTTGCATAGCCCAGTAGAATTACTGGGCATGACCCTTCTAGATTTAAATCACATTCTTCTTGCCAAAGTGAAAAATAATTCAGTCAAGGATCCATTCCACACAGCACTAAAAAGATGTCTGTGGGACTTCTTTAAAAGAGGTGACTGCCTTTTTTTCACTCTGCACACCCAAAATTAATCGTCCAGGAGAGGTCTTTGAAAGGGCTTTCTGGGTGCTTTCCAGACAGCAAAGGCATCAGAGGGGGAAAGAGACTGTTCTTTTTTTTGTTTGTTTTTTGAGGATCTATCTTCATAGCTATGCAGGCACACATAAGAAAATCTTAGCGTCTTGGAAGACAGGTATGCCACCCATTGAAAAGCACTGGATTGACCTGCCCTCCATGGACTATCAGTGGAGGTCAGGTTAACCCAATACTTTTCAATAGGTGGCAGACCCATCTTCCAAATGGTTAAGATTCTCTTATGTGTATCTGCATATCTACAAAGATAGCTCCTCAAAATTGTTTTTTTTTTAAAAAAAGGAAAACTATATATTGCTGAAATCGGCGGGACCGGCTGAGTACAACTATGTACTTTTGGGGCTGAAAAGGCACCCAGGATTGGAGACTGCAGAATAAACATCCTGGAACAACCTTCAACAGATGGCAGCAGGGAGAATACTTTCAGCTGCCCAGAAAATATCGGGCACAAACTGAGGGTGAAACTGACCAGGTCAGACAGGAAACATAAGATGCCTCCTAAGCTGTGCATTCCGCACAGCAAGACAGGAGACATCTTGCAATCGGCTTAGGGGGGAAAGGTGCACTTTGAAGCATTTTTTTAAAAGAGCAGAAATAAAGCATCTTGGGATAAAGGCTGTGTGGAGTGCCTTCCCAGGGTGCCTTTCTTTGCATCCTCAAGACATCTTATTTCAACTGTGCGGAATAGACCAAAGTCTCCCGTGAAGGTAGGGAATGTTAAAGTCTGAAGTCAGTTGATTACTATCCCCAAAGCAGAATGAAATTAATGTTTTTGATAGAATGACATTTAAAAAATTTTCTGGAAGCTGCAGACTCGGAATTTCCAAAACACATCCAGTTTAAGAGGACCCAGGGCAGAGCTGGACCAGACTCTGAAACAGCGTAATATGTGATTCAGCCAGGAAGTTTTATTGCTTTCAGTTGGACTTTTTACAACTAAATATGGTTTAGCACTGAAAGCATAGTTCAGTTTCAATATTGAAATAATGTATTTCAAAAGATAAAAGTTGCAGCATAAGGATTTTTATTTTGATCTCTCAGAAAGGATTGCTCGTACTCACAAGAAACCAGAGTCCATCCAGTTGCAAATATTTTCTTCTGCATGGTCAACTAAAAATGAGAGATGACAGCATAATTGACTACAAAGATACCAAAACCTGCTTCGCAAGATAACTCAGCTTTCTCATTTTTACAGTTCCTTGCATTCACATTTCATTATGTTACTCATGTCAAATAAAAGAAGTAGATACTAGATAACATTCTAGTCAAGAAGAAAGAGGAAAACAAAATGGTGCAGTAACAGGAAATTCAAAATGAGCAATAGACAAAAAATACGAAACACAAACAGTGCACCAAAAAAAGCATAAACATTTCACAGTGACCGTATTGCACTATGTCAAATGATCGTGCATGTACATAGGATCTCCACTGCCAATTGTGGAAGAGGAATAACCTCTTATTGGGGTCATGGATTGGGGTCTGTTTCTATCTCTAAGCCTCAATGTTCTGCTGGAGCAAAATATAAGATTAATTGATAATTGCCTTTTGACCAGATCTGTGCTGCTTTGCTGTCCACTGTGTGTGTACATGTTGCAGTAAGAATTGCCTGTAAGTAACTTTCGGGTAATATTACTTATATATACAAGTCATCTGAGGGCACAGCTCCTGGGCAGTATGAAATTATTTTTTCTGCCTCCCTGAACCACCATTTTGCCTATAGCTCCAGATAGTGGATCTCAGAGTTTCCTTTTTAAAGCCTATCATACACATGTAGGATTGCCAGTACTATCTCAACAAATGTCAGAATTTGAGGAAGTAGCTGGGGATGGTGGAATTTGAGGATGATATACTGTCACTTCCAGATGATGCTATAGGAATTTCCCCTGATTGTAAAGAGACATAGGCAATTCCTATTGCCGCCCAAGGATGGGATTACCCCTGTTCAGCGCCCGTTGACCCAGTAACCACACTTTATTATTTATTTATTTATTAAATAAACACTGCAATCATGACTGGGGTAAAATCATGCAATGGCCACCAGGAATCGTTTCAAGGGGGTGAGCACAAACATACTTTGTTGTAAAGGGGGAGACCGAAAATGTTTTAGAAATGTTTTGTGGGATTTGTACAGAAAGGGTCACTGTACCTTTTACAGAGATTTCTCAGTTCCCACCTTGAACAAATGAATGAGCAAGGTAGAACTGGCTATGTTTTATAACCCAGTATGATGCAATACATTCATTCTCCCTTTAACCCTTGAAGGACTGATGATCTCAACATTGCTTAGTCATCCTGATCAGATATTTATAGGAGGACCAGGCTCTCATCCAGTCCACAAGGGACCAAGGATCTTAGTCTGAGTATACATTCAACTCCCCTTCTCATTCACAAGTTGACATTTTGGTCTGATACTTTTTGGATAGCGCAAAAGACAATGTCTATGGACATATGTATGTGGAATTGCATCTGTGGAACTGATCTCTGTCATTTGGAGGCCAGTTGTAATTCTGGGAGATTTCCAGCCACAACCTGGAGGTTGACAATCCTACGTTGAAGACTTTTTGTTCAATCAGGCATTCCCTCAATGATTCCTCTTTCCTGCCTTGGCTTTCAATTTGTGGTCCTCTGTTTTATATATGTATTCTAGGCCCTTTCTGCACGGGCCAAATACAGCGCCCTGGGGATGGCAAAAACGCCGTCCCCAGGGAGCTGTTCGCAAGGGGGGCGCAGCTGCTTTGCAGCCGCGCTGCCCTTCCTCCTCCCCAGCAGCGCAAAGCCGCTGTTTCCCAAGCTCGCTCCCTGAGCGAAGTTTTTGGGAAACAGCGGCTTCCAAACGCTGCCGTGCAAACAACAGCAGCTGGAAGGCACCATCCCTCCCCCCTTTCCCAATCGACCTACCTTCCCTGCAACTGTATGGCGCATCGCCGAGGCCTGGGGACACGCCCCCCCTGCCCTGCAACTCTGGAGCGGTCGCGCAGGGCAGGGGGCGTGTACCCTGGCCTTGGAGCCGCACTGGAGGGTTGCAGGCAAGGTAAGTCGATCAGGCGATGGCGCAGCACGGCGCATCTTCCTGGTAGTTTTCAGGACCATTCGTGCGAACGGTCCCTGGGGGGTTGGGTCGGCGTCATGTGCGCCGACCCGACCCCCAGCGTGGCCGTGCAGAAACAGCCCTAGTGTAGCTTTTAATTGGTTTTAAGATGTATTTTATTATGCTGTTTTCATTGTTAGTTGCTATAAATAATACACTATCATTCTAATAACAAACTGTGAGGTAGGCTAAGTTGAATGGGAGTGACTGTCCCAATGTCCCTTTTTGATCTTCGATGGCAGAGTAGAGATTTGAACCTGGATGTCCCAGACTCTAGCCTAACATTGTAGTCACCAGTTACAGACAATGTCACGTAGATCAGTGTTCTTTATTAGAGCATTGCAGATATACAATTTACACTCAGAGGAAGTCAATCCTGTTGTAGTAATAGTCTCTTTGTAGTTAAGTCCTAAACAGTTCCCCCTTCTAGTTCCACTGAAGTCATTTACAACACCACAGCTAGACTACAAGAATAAACACAAGCACCCATACAACAGCACCAATATAACAAAACAATACCAAGCAATGGACGGTATTTCAACCACAGGAAGTACTTTACCTCTTATCAATGTGTTAAAAGAAATACCATAAAAGAGGGAAATGGATCAAACAGATCAAATCAATGCCTGTTAGTATTAGCATAAGAAGATTGCTCCACTGGCATCTACTCATCCACATTTGCATGAGGCAAATATAGCACTTGAGCAAACAATAACAATTAAATTTGATTAAGCCTTTCCCGTGCCCCTGATCCTTTGCATGGTTTGATTAAGAAGTGCTATTGCCCACAGAATGATGTAGCAAGCCATCAGGAATACAATTAGAACACCAGACAGTAGCACTGTTTACTGATCTTTCTTTCAGTGAAATCTTCACATTTCCAAAGACATCTCCACATAATAGCTTTAGTATCTTATTATCATCTACAAAAGAATATTATTTCAAGTATGAGAATTAAGGGCTTCATTCTCCAGCTGTAGACAGACAGACAGACAGACAGACAGACAGACAGACAGACAGACAGACAGACAGACAGACAGACAGACAGACAGACAGACATATCTGACTTATGACAACTCCCTGTTCAGCAAGAGATATTCAGAGGTCATTTTCCATTCCCTGTCTCCACCTCATGACAAATACTGGCCAGATAATGTATAAAGGAATCAAGATAGAACAAGAAAATCTAAGAGCCCAGATCAGGTGTGACATGATTTAGGATGAATTGGGGTTTTAATCGTTATTTAAGCAAGTCACCTCCTATGTCAAGAAGGTAAGGGGCCTCATGATAGCAAAATCTAAAACAAAATACATCAGCAGTTCTTTTATCATTTCTTACCAAGACGTGAAGAGGAACGAGGGGTATCTACTATTGCTTTTGGAGCTGGAAGACCTTCACCCAACTGTTTCTGGGCCTGAGTTGGTAAACACATTCCTCTCTCACTGTTAATATTGTTAATGTTGATTCCATGATGATGGGTCTTAGAGGACATCTCAGTGTACAAATCTGAATGCTTGCAAAAACAAAGAAACATACATTTTAGATAATTATTTACAATTTGGGCTGAAATGGAAGTCAAATCAGTAGCGCAGAGGAAGATCAACATGTGCATCAGAGTTTTGGATAACAAAGGAAAATTTGGTCCAAAGATTAAATTGAGAGTATTTCTTGCCATTACTTCCTTGCCATATTCTCGTAGGGTTGGATTAAGCAAGCTGTTCACTCAATCTCACCCAAATTCTTCTGTACATTACAGCCTGGTTTTCCCCATGATTCCCAGCATTCCCAGCATTGCCTTTTTTGCTGGTCAAAAAGAAGTTTTCCTTCCTGTATTTCCAACAGTTGTCTGGATCCAATCTAATATCTGTAGGACAAGCAGGCGCTCTGCTTGCTCTTTCACATTTTCTTCTGAAGCAAAAAGATATGTACACGATATAGGGATGCAAGCCTCCATGTAGGATCTGGGGTCATCAGAGATCAGTTTTCCTGGCATTGTACCCTATGAAAGACCCAGTTCTCCCCAGGCTCCATCTCCAAGTCTTCAGGAGTTTCCCAACTAGGATCTATCTGGAAACCCTACTCCTCCATCCCCATCTTTGGCCAGCAGGGACCAAGCACCCCTAACTCAAGGTATGGGCCCATTTAATAGAAGAAGAAGGAGGAGGAGGAGGAGGAGGAGGAGGAGGAGTTTATATTCATATCCCCCTTTCTCTCCTGCAGGAGACTCAAAGGGGCTGACAATCTCCTTGCCCTTCCCCCTCACAACAAACACCCTGTGAGGTAAGTGGAGCTGAGAGAGCTCCAAGAAGCTGTGACTAGCTCAAGGTCACCCAGCTGGCATGTGTGGGAGTGTACAGGCTAATCTGAATTCCCCAGATAAGCTTCCACAGCTCAGGTGGCAGAGCTGGGAATCAAACCCGGTTCCTACAGATTAGATACACAAGCTCTTAACCTCCTACGCCACTGCTGCTCCTACGCCACGTAACAAAATTATGTGAATGTTCAGAGTTGACAAAGCACTCCATGCACTTACTTGTAGCTTAGGGGGCTTACTGGGAGGCTGCAGCAATAGCAGGGCTGAAAAAGTTCTCTCCCCTCCCCCAATAGCTGTTGGCTAGGTCAATGCAGCAATGCTGGCAGGGCAAGAAAAACCCACTCCACATTCATATGGCCTAGCAAAGCAGTGCTGGAGGGCTGCAACAGTAGCAAAGCAATGGAAACAGCAGGGGAAGGTGGAAAGAGTGAGTCCAGACAGACTCACCTGCCAAGAACAGGTAGGGTGGAGGAACCAGAAAGAAGGCCTCACCAGTACCTGCCCCTTTTCTGGACAACTGGACAGGTTGACACGGCTATCACAAGCAGAATTGTCACCCTCCAGGCAATACCTGCAGATATTCTGCTATGACAATTGATCAACATTTATTCCCCTGGAGAAAATGACTGCTTTGGATGGTAGACTCTGTGGCATGATACCCTGCTGAGGTCCCTTCCTTTCCCAAATTATACCCTCTCCAGATTCTATACCCTAAATCCCTAGATATTTCTTAAATCTGAGCTGGCAACTGCACCTGATTGGCTGGAGTAGGCCATTGGAGCCTGGCAGAGGCAGGAGATAGTGACTTCCTGGGACCAGCACTGGTCAGCAGGAGGTTGATTGCAACTCTCAGGTGAGCAGGGCTGATGCAGGAGGGAAACACAGGAGGAGGCCCATTGGCTCAGAATGAGCTAGGATCCACATAATTGGAGGGCACTAGCAGAGCCCAGGTTGATCCTGCCTCCAGGTAGGCCTTTATTAGGCCCAACCCCAAGGTTATTTGGGAGGACAGGCTCAGTCATATCTAAGCAGTCAGAAGGTGGATTGAAGCTTGGAAAGAGAGGGCCAATGTTATCATAAATCTATATCCTCCCCTGTGTTGAAACTTAAGTGGCGTGTGACAGAAAGAGATTGGAGGGCATACATACCCTGGACTTCAACCCCCAGGAGGTTGAGTCTGACAGTGAATTTACATAGACTCTGAATGAGTAGGGATGCCAGCTTCCATGTGGAACCTGGGGATCTCCTGGAAGAACAACTCATCTCCAGAGTTCCAATCCCTAGAGAAGAGGTGGCGAACCTTTGGCACTCCAGATGTTATGGACTACAATTCCCATCAGCTCCTGCTAGCATGGCCAATTGGCCATGCTGGCAGGGGCTGATGGGAATTGTAGTCTATAACATCTGGAGTGCCAAAGGTTCGCCACCACGGCCCTAGAATAAGTGGGTGCTTTGGAGGTTGAGCGCTATGGCATTGTACCCCACTGAGGTCTCTTTCCTCCCCAGGCTCAATCCCCAAATCTCCATGAGTTTCCCTGCTAGGATCTCGCAATCCTACCCCTCCATCCCCTGCCAGTGGCCAGCAGGGACCTGTCAACCCTGCAGATGAGCCGCACCAGAGATATAAAGGCTCCCAAAGACCAATTATATCTGGTTTACAATACAGAGAAGACCACTGATTCCTCCTCCCTATCTATCTAGCTTGTGATCAGAGAAAATATTATAGAAGGATAGGCAGTCAAGGTGTCTGTCACAGTAAAATAAATTTGAATTTAGACATTTCAGACGAAAGTCTTCCTTGGGATTCTTTTGTTGAAGAACAGTTTCTTCTAGGTCAGCAACAGAGCATCCTAGAAGTCTGAAATATTATCTGATATTGGATCATTCAAATGTCATCATTGTCAGTCAAATGTCATCATTGTCAGTCATCATTGTCAGTCATCATTGTCAGTACTTGTTAAAGTAATATGAGTTCTTGGATTCTCAAGAGTCAAAATTGTATGTTGCCTTCATCCTGAATAACCAACTGTCTGAAAGAAAATTCACACAACCCTGGAAGCATCTAACATGTGTGATTGCCTACCTTTTGACCACATTTCTTATAATAACTGGAGGCTATATGCTTGGTTACTGAGGTAATCATTGGACATCCTTCTCCATGTCTCTTAACCAACTGAAGTATTGTGGATAGGTACATGAAAGAAAGGTCACCCAGCAGGCTTCGAATGTAGGAGTGGGGACACAAATCCAGTTCACCAGATAAGAGTCTGCCACTCATGTGGAGGAGTGGGGAATCAAACCTGGTTCTCTAGATTAGAATCTACCTGCTCTTAACCACTACATCATGCTGGTATACAAGAAAGAAAGAAAGAAAGAAAGAAAGAAAGAAAGAAAGAAAGAAAGAAAGAAAGAAAGAAAGAAAGAAAGAAAGAAAGAAAGAAAGAAAGAAAGAAAGAAAGAAAGAAAGAGGTACAGTAAATTGCTAACATTGCAGATACATATTAGAAGCAGGGCTGTGCAACTCATTCACGAAACTATGGTTGGATATAGTACTGGCATTTGCCAGTACATAAAACATTGCATAAGTATTTTAAGGAAACTCTTATTTTCAGTATGCTGACAAAGTTTTTTTTTTATGAATGAAAAAAGTTCATCGAAATCATTACAAGGACACATTTTCAGAGGGTAACTGGGTTTGCCTGCAGTTGAAGTTCAAGTTCAAGTTCAATAGCTTCTTAGAGACTGACAAGATACTGGAGTTATAAACCTTTGAGAATCAAAGCTCCCTTTATTAAATACCTGATGAAGGGAGATTTGACTCTCTTAAAGATTATACCCCCCAAAAAAACTTGTTGGAGTGTAAGTGGTACTGAATTGTAATCTAATTCTTCTACAGGAAGACATGTAAATGCTACCCACATTGTGCCAATGATTTAAAATTCATATTTTCAGAGGATAGGCCTGCTGGTCTGCAGTAAAACAATTAGATTCCTGTTCAGTAGCAACTAAAATTAACACTGTATAGATTAATATCTGTATTTTTAGTAATATGTCAGGGCAAAATCTGCTGTTTACTTAGTTGCCTACTCATTCAGGGGCAAAATCTGGTCTTCTTGCTTGCTCATCCAAAAGGGATTGACACAACTCTCTCTCTCTTGAGTCAGAACTAGAAGATGCTAGAACTAGTCCTAGGTAAATACCCAAAATCCCTTCTACTACAGTCATGTTCAGAGTAAACCAAACTCCTTGATTTATAAATCTTCTCCATTGGACAGCAGACATCAAAGAAACTATACTCAAAATGCAGGATGGGGCGGGGAAGGCAGAAGAGGCTCATGGAAAACTATGGCCTTTCCCCACTTATCTTAAGCCCCGCGCTACTCTCCTCAAGTAGCGCGGGGTCCCGGGGCACTCCCCACTGCAGGGGCGGTGACAACGCAGCCGCCCCGCCGCTGCCGCGCCCCCTCATTCCTGGTGCTGGAGAAATTCCTGGTGCTGGCGCCCCCCATTCCTGGTGCTGAAGAAAACAGCGCCTTTTGACAACCCCGCGCAGAGTGGGGAAGCCAGGGCGCGCGCCAGAAATGATGCTCGCAGTGAGTAGCGTGCAGCGACGGCGGTAGAGGGAAAAGTGGGGAAAGGCCCTATGTAAAAAAAAAAAACTCTGGCATACGCAATCATAAGATTTAAAGACATGAAGGCAATATAATCATATATGAGCCAAAAAAAATTAAAATATATAAATTCAAGCAGCTGGAGCTAGAAAAGGAAGTTTGGGAATTGCAAAAAAAATGTAACTAGCAACTTATTGCTCTAAGAACATAAAATTGTCAAAGCACTGCTGGAGGCTCCAATTTCATTGGGAAAAAATAAGCATGCTGCCTTTTCATTTGCAAAAGGTTCAATATGTGTGTGTGGAGGGGCAATTAATTTGGAAGGTTATTGCCTCACCTAAATAAAAGCAGAAAGCCCTGGAATATGAAAACGAAGCAATCTAAACAATGAATGGCATCCTCCAAAGATGTGCCACTTTAGAGGAGACATACTAACGGTATACCAGAACAATATCACACACTATAAAGAGCCAGAATGATACAGTAGTTGGGGAGTCTGAGTGGCACTGGAGAGATCCTGGGTCAAATCTCTACTATACCCTGAAGTTCACTGAGTATTTGGGGCCAGTCACTTTTTCTCAATATATTTATTTAATTATTAACACATTTATATCCCATCATTCCTCCCGGTTTGTGGTGGCTTAAAATGGAAATTGAAAACATTTTCAGTTGAAAATCAAAAATCAAACAACAAACCCCAAATCTCTCTCTCCTTAAAAGATGCCTGCCAATGCAAACTCCCTCAAAAGCCCTGCCAAACAGGCAGGCTTTGCAATGCCTCGTGAAGATCTACAAGGAGAGCTCCTCTCGCCCCTTCAGGGAGCCCATTCTACAGAGGCAAAGCCATGATGGCCAAAGTCCAGGCTCTGGTTGGTGCCAGTTGAGCCACCCTAAGTGCTGGGATAGTCAACAGATGGCTTCCTCATGACCACAGCTGGAGCTCAGAAACATATGACAGGAGATGGTTTTTCAAATATGTGGGTTTCTGCTCATGAATACTTCTCCAAATACTGCTCCAGAATGCTAAATAGGCTTAAAAATACAGTCAACTATCAGCTGTATCTAAGGGTGGGAGGTTGAATCTGCCAGTGGGAGTGGCGTGGTGCCACGCGGGTGGAATTGCCTGGGGCATTTGCTCTGGCAGAGGGGTGAATCTGCTGGTGGGAAGTCACCACAGTCCTTCACAGTGGTGGGACACAGTGCTGGATCCTAGCGGCGGGGGGGGTGTGTCCTTCTGTCCATTGAACCCTTTGCTCCAGCAGCCAGGGTTCCACCACCAAAAAAGGTGGTATAAATCTATTAAGTGCAAAGTGGGTTTTCCAGGAGTGGGGAGGCCATTTTGTGTTTTAAGCCTCACCACACCATTTGGAAGCCTCCTTGGGAGCAGCAGGCAAGCACAGCCACAGTGCCACGGCTGGGCACCTGGCACATTCAATGGGGCTGGCCCATCTAAGCTAACTGTGAGGAGATTGTTTGGCTTGGTGGAATTGAAACAACATTAATAGGGGATTAGAAGACTCATGAAGGTCCTACTGCTACTGAATAATACCCCTGTGAGGCTGGGTATTAGAGAAATGGGGCTGGACTTACCCACAGTGGTGGTGTGACTAGAAAGGGGGGCAAAACAGTGATTACTTGGCTGTAATATGACAGAGACCACAACATTTGCCTCAATTAAAGTTACCAGTGCTGACTTCTACGATATGGATGTAGATTACAAGTTTATGAGCCTCTTGTGATAAACCTGACAAGCTACATGTTTTTCAGATGAGTGTGTCTGCTTTGTCACAATTTGGGTGCCAGCTCCACTCATCATCTGTGTGTTTTGATTCACAATTACTCTCCAGAAGCAAAATTTAGCTCAGAAAATCTGTTGGTAAAATGGATGGTAGAACAGTTCCTATCTTGGGTGGATTTTTGGCAGCATCCAAGAGAACACGATGGACCTCTAATTTTCATTTAAGGCAGTGAGCAGAAATTTAAAGAATCTTCATGAATGAGAAAGAGAAACTGACACTAACTGCCAAAGAAAAATGTATGTACCACTATGGAGTTCTTTTATTGGACTAACTTGGTCCAAACAGAAAACACCTCCCTGATTCCCAGTTGTAGCTTTCTGCCAGAACAGAAAATTCATAACAGAACAACAACAACAACAAAAAGATAAAGTTAGATGAAGACTGCATTAAGGAGTTCACTGTTACTCCAAAACTCTGTACCACACACATGATATAGGCCCTTTCCCCACTTTCCTTAAGCCCCGCGCTACTCTCCTCAAGTAGCGCGGGGTCCAGCTCCCTTCCCCACTTCAGGGGCGGTGAGAACACAGCCGCCCCGACGCTGCCTCTCTCCCACCCCCTCGACGCGCGGAATTCCTGGCGCCTTTTGAAATGGCGCCTTTTGACGACCCCGCACAGAGCGCGGGGTCGTGGGGAAGCCAGGGCGCGCGCCAGGAATTGCACGCGCCGGGAATTGCCCGCAGCAAACCTCGGGCAAAGGTGAGTGGGGAAAGGGCCATAGAAAGGTCTTACCGTACTTAATAAAATCTAAGAAAAGTCATGTTGGATCCAACAAGTTATCATTCAACATCCTGATTCTAAGAGTAGCCAGCATTTAGCAAGTCAGTAAGTGTGGCAACAACTTGAAGGTACATGAAAAATCTACAGCAATCAACTTTTCCTCACCTTATGTATTATGAGAGAAGGTATCTCACCAAAGCATTCAATTTAAATCTCCTATTATAAATTTTAAAAAGAAGTTTTCCTGTACAAATTCTGTATCAAGAATTGAACATTGCAGGTTTCAGCGACAGCTAGATATTCTAATGTGCTTTTGGAGGAAATAGCTCAAAATAGATAGCCATTTTCACTGGCTAGAATCACAGAATGGGAAAATGCCTTACAGGCCTCCTAGTTCACCACCACCTAAGTATAGGAAATCCAAACCACAGTGGTTGGCTAGTTGATGTCTGTGCTGATTCAGATTGTTGAATAAGTTCACGTTTATGTCGCCATGTGATAAGTGCAGTTATAACTTGCTTGTCTGAATGTGTTCATTTTCATTCTATTCTGTAGTTCATAATTCTGAGTAAATACAATACCATGAGGTAAAAAAGTGGATTAGGTTTGCCAGCTTTTCATTGTGTCTTTAACAGCACCAGGCTATGGAGGAATTAGGAGGTGATAAACTTTATCTCCATGCTCAGAAAATCCGTGAAGGCTGAGCTGTACATTTCAAGCAGCTATTCAAAGCACAAAAGCAAGCTGGGCCATCATTTCATTTCAGATTGCAATCCAAGGCAATCTTCTTTCAGTTAAAAGGAATGGTAAAGTCTGTGTAAATGGTAAATTTAAAATGTATTAACCTCTAATTGTAACACTAACTGGATATATCATTTTTGCATATTTGTGTATCTGTGTGTGTGCCTGAGATCTGCACTTATTTTATCCCATAACATCTGGATTCAGGTGACAGTTCTACTTTAGGTAGAAGAAAATGCACATTGGAGATGGAAGGAAGGAAGGAAGGAAGGAAGGAAGGAAGGAAGGAAGGAAGGAAGGAAGGAAGGAAGGAAGGAAGGAAGGAAGGAAGGAAGGAAGGATTGATTTATAACCCACCCTTGTCTCCTGTAAGGAGACTCAAGGTGACTTACAAACTCTTTTTCCTTCCTCTCCCCACAACGAACACCTTGTGAGATAGATTGGGGCTGAGAGGGTTTTGAAGGAACTGTGACTAGCCCAAGGTCACCCAGCAGACTTCGAATGTAGGAGTGGGGACACAAATCCAGTTCACCAGATAAGAGTCTGCCACTCATGTGGAGGAGTGGGGAATCAAACCTGGTTCTCTAGATTAGAATCTACCTGCTCTTAACCACTACATCATGCTGGTGTACAAGAAAGAAAGAAAGAAAGAAAGAAAGAAAGAAAGAAAGAAAGAAAGAAAGAAAGAAAGAAAGAAAGAAAGAAAGAAAGAAAGAAAGAAAGAAAGAAAGAAAGAAAGAAAGAAAGAAAGAAATCAGTTGAAATTCAAAATAGTGTTAGAAATTACTTCCTTGCACCTGCATTCAAATAAGTAGTCAAGATTCCAGTACTGAGCGGAAGAACTATTATAATATATGAGAATTACTTCCAAGTCAATATGTCCAATATGTTGGCCTATAAGGAAACATCACAATCAGCAAGAACAGAATGTGAACATAAAAGTTCACTACCTTCGCTACAAGCATTTGCAACAAGCACAATTCTAAAAGATGAGAATGAAAGAAATCAGGTTTTTATGCAACAAATTAACTATACAAAGTAGAGAATTTCAAAATTTACCAATATCACAAGAGTCTTTAGATGAAGTCCAGGTCCAAGCTGCGTTGGTTCCAGCAGCTGCCACCAGAACTCAATGGGATGATCCTTGCTAGTCTGGTGCCTCAATGTTTGTATTTTTCCACAGACCCCTGGAGTGAAAAGGCAAGGTACAGGAACTTGTGTTCCTGAACTGCCT
This sequence comes from Sphaerodactylus townsendi, assembly GCF_021028975.2. Classification (NCBI taxonomy): domain Eukaryota; kingdom Metazoa; phylum Chordata; class Lepidosauria; order Squamata; family Sphaerodactylidae; genus Sphaerodactylus; species Sphaerodactylus townsendi. The sequence goes on from NC_059435.1 coordinate 23,453,462, forward strand.
TTCTAAGACCCATTGAATTAAAAAACCTTCCATGAAATGCCAAAATGGGCCTTTTGCCAAATACGGGTGATCTGAGTTGACAGAGACGATGGATGGCTGTTTACTTGCCCTCTCAGCAAAAGGGAGAGTAGAACAACTTAGCCGTCTAAGATTTCGTAATGTGGCGAGTGAGGAAACAGCCTCTTGATAAAAGAAGCGGGAGGCAGAATTGAAGCAGATTCAACTTCCCTCTGCTTTTATTCCAAAGCAATACATGGCTGTCCCTTTAAAACAATTTGACCCTTTGGCACATGCACAAGGGGAAGGATTACACTTCGCTAAGGAAGTAAGGCAAACTTATCCCTTTTGGGTTGCCATGGATATAGTGCTGGGTGATACAAAAACCCTCCAATTTGCATTGCAAAGCAACAGCAAGCAATGAACGATACACAATTTTGTATTCTGTATGCAGAGAGCCTGTGGAACTTCCATTGGAGAGCTGGCAAGGTCGGAGCTGCGCAGCAATGCTGGAATCTTATTAGAACAGCTTCTGATTCACAGATTCTGCAGCCTAGAAAGATATAAATAATATGTCTAATCTTGAGGCACGTAGGCCTTAGGGTTGCATTATGTATGTGACTGTGTGTGTTATGTGTGTTTATTTACTTACTGCCTACCTTTCCCCAAGCTTATGATAAACTAGAAGTTTCATGTACTTTCCAGATGGCTCGGAGGAGTCCAGTAGGTAACTACTGGGCTTTCTTCCAGCTTTTCTGAAGTTAAATCTCAGCTGAGGCCCTTGCGTTTAGGGAGGTAACAACCACTGGAGACATTTCAGTGCTGATTTTTGTCTTCTCAGCTCTTACAGCGTATTTCTGTGAGAAATACTCCTTTCAAGTCAAAATCTGTCCCAGTTTCATCTGGCTGACAGCCTCCAATAGTCTTTGGAGCACAATGATTCAAGTCCCCAGGTGTTATTCTGCACAGGAGTTTACTCTTGCGATCCCACTGCATTATGGCTTTGTCGTTTTAAAAACTGTTGGGTCACTCTTGGATAAGTTTATTTTCTTGAAGAGCACTACAGAATTTACAGTTGACCTTCCAGCTTTCAAACCTGAGAGGAATCCAGCCATAAAAAAGGAGCAAATATAATTATCTGAGAAATATGCAAAATACTTAAATGGGCTAGAATGCCACAGTCCACTGTCTAAAGCAGCTATTTTCTCCAGGGAAACTGATCTGTCAGTTGGAGATCAGTTGTAACAGTAGGAGATGTCCACCTGGAGGTTGGCAGTCCTACGCGGAAACATTCATTCTGGTGGAGGAGAAGAGAACTGTTTTGCAGTAATGTTCCCTGGCACCTGGGAAGAGCAGAGGAAGAACTCTTTTAGACCCCAGATTTCCAAACCAGAGGGTAATATTTATTTATATGTACCACCAAAGGAACAAAAAGCAAAACAGTAAAACATAATGCTCTCCATTCACCACTCTGGGAAGTAGAAATAATTTTTTGAATACTTTCAAACAGATTTTAATCCATTTAAAAAAGCAAACTGGATGTTTTAAAATGATACTAGAACTAAAACACAAAATAAAAAAATAAGACATACATAAGAACATAAGAACTAGCCTGCTGGATCAGACCAGGGTCCATCTAGTCCAGCATTCTGCTACTAGCAGTGGCCCACCAGGTGCCTTTGGGAGCTCACATGCAGGATGTGAAAGCAATGGCCTTCTGCTGCTGCTGCTGCTCCTGAGCACCTGGTCTGCTAAGGCATTTGCAATCTGAGATCAAGGAGGATCAAGATTGGTAGCCATAGATCGACTTCTCCTCCATAAATCTGTTCAAGCCCTTTTTAAAGCTATCCAGGTTAGTGGCCATCACCACCTCCTGTGGCAGCATATTCCAAACACCAATCACACGTTGCGTGAAGAAGTGTTTCCTTTTATTACATTATACATTATACATTATACTAGCATAAAACAATAATCTGAATTCAGATCACTGGGGAAAGTTCAGGGAGAGGTGAAGCAAGGCTTCCAGAACATTAACAAATAAATCTAAATGAACACTAACAAAAGAACCTAAAAATTATAAGGCAAGAGGTTAATAATTTCTTCGAAATGAGCATCAGTTAGAGTTGGGTGCCAGGTTTTCATTCTGCACCACTGCCAGAATAAAAGGATTACTGACCCTCAGGAGCAGAATTTGGGGGTCCTCCATGCATGCTGTTGGAGTCAGGAAGTAGGCAAGTTATGTTCTAATATCTTCAGTCTGCTGTCCAACCCAATATTTATGCTTTACCTTACAATCACTTTAACCTTCAGCTTCAGTCACTGCCTGAAAAACCCTCCATATTCTCTGAAGAAATTTAATTTCAGCAGGAGAAACAACTGCCTAAAGACATCTCTCAGGTCTGAATGCCACATGATCCAGTTCTCCTCCTTCAAGGCCATGTGTAACTAATAAACCCAACATTTCATCAAGCACCCAAAATTTTAGCAGACACCGAAATGAAGCAGGATTTTTTACACCTGAATATTATTATCCCAAACCATCTGGATTTGAATATGCTGCAAATACACTGAAACAAGCAAGCCTGACAAGGTGCCCGGTGCCACAACTGGCTGGCAGCGAAGGACTTCATGTAACAACAACACACCCAGCTATCTCAAACAAATGAAGTGAAACACATACTTCATAGGAAAGCAACCACATACTATCACAGTTCAGTATCAAACCACAACTAGACCAATTATTAAGAACAAATTATAATTATATCTCATCGAACAGTAAAGACTGATCCTAACTAAGTATGTTGCCTTGGAAGTAAATCCCATTGCTTTCAATAAGGTGCACTCTCAAAATGAATGTAGAATAATCTCTACACACAGATATTTTATCCCATACTTGTGTTACATTGTGGGGTACAGGAGTAATAATATACAGCAGTAATTTTCCTGGTTTCTCAAGATGACCGCAATATATATAAATTTTAACTTTCATTCATTCATCCCCATGCTTCTCCATCTCATGTTCTACATTGAAATGTGGGGCATGAGTTACTTTAATATGAAATAATAAAAGACTGAGTCAAGACCAGATCACTTACAACTGTGCATTCCATTCATACCACCACAGGAAGAAAAAACATGGTTCCAATATAAATAGCTTCACCTACTGATCAGCAACTCCTGAATGACATTTCTAAAGCTTTTGCAGAGCTAATTGGTGAAGACTGTGCCAGGACGGATCCTCCATCTCTTGTTAGCCAAATGCACCCTTTAGGAAACTTGAAGCAGTTGTGCTGAGCAGCTGCTAAAGGAAGCAAGCTCAGGGATCAAAGCAAACATTTGCCTAACCTGAACTGATATTTTCATAATCCACGCCCAGTCCTGCATCTAAAGCAAAACCTGTTTTTCAAATATATTTAACCTGGTGTCATTTAGATAACAGTAAGGTCCAGGAAGATTTCACTTGCCAAGTATAAATATACTTGCAGAGGTGGGAATAAGAGATGTTTGATTTAAAAATTCCATCTGGAATATGTAATGGACAGCTAGAAGATGGAGGGGCTTAAAGAAGCAGGCTGCCCTGCAAATGGCTCCTGAAAATGGCCAGAGACTGCCTGGTGGAAGGGAAGGAGGGATGGCAGAAGGGTACAACCCTTGCCCATCCCAGGGAGCACCCCACAGCTGACAAGAACATACGTTTTCTAACAATGTTAATTCAGCACTCAAAGTATTGAGTAACTGAGTGCAGTAACATAATACAGGGGCAGGCTGGGCACATCATATACTTTTATAGTCTGGTGCTATTGTACTAGGCAAGATTCATCACGTTAAACGTGAATGATCCTTTATTTGTGACCTCCACCTTACAGTGAGTCTTCTTCACCACTGGGTATGTTGTGGATGCCACAGAGAGCAATAGCAAAACTACAAAGCGGATACTATAAAGCAGGAACAACTAAAAGAACTTTCTATATTATCCATTAAGTTTTCTGTATTATGCATTGAGCAAGAATGGAAAGAAAAAATGGGTTTTGATAGGTTAACAAAGGCCATTTCTGCACAGTCCAAATAACCTGGGTTGAGCAAGAGAAATACCTGGTTCCATGCAAGATGTTGACATGGTTCCCAGTCCTAAAGCGGGTTTGCCCCATGATATTTCCCTCCTCCCAGGGTATTCAAAAATTACTAAACTGGCTATTCTTTTCCAAAATCCCAAAGTGAGTCCACTACTGTGCAAACACCACGGGAGCAGAACCAGTTTATTTTTCCCACCCCTCCACCCACCCCCCTCATCTTCACACCTGAGGTTCATTCAAGCTGCCACTCAAAAACAACAGCCAATCAGAACACGAGACACTGGGCATGCTCAGATATGCTTCCAATGTAAATACAGAAGTTCCATGCTTGTGTGAAGGAAATTGAGTATTACTTCCCAATCTTCACTGGATTCCTTCACAAAAGGGGCAGCCATATGAAGGGAGAAACCAGGATAAAACAGACCCAGATTGTAAGAAACTGGTTGTAATCAGGTATGATTGTGTCGTGCAGAAATGGCCAAATGCATTTACAGACAAGAGGGAACATCTTTGCTAATTCTATCTGTTATCTTTGCTAATTCTAACCTGTATTTGTAGGAAGAATACCTCATGGACATCTTCAAAATGCATAACTAGATCAAGTGAGTTCAAACGCATCGTCGGTTGCTTTCACGTGTCGGAATCATTTGGGTGCTGTAGGTATTCCGAGCTGTATGAGCCAGTATTTCTAGTAGTATTTTCTCTTGAGGAGCCTGTTCGGTGGCTGGCATCTTCAGCTGAAGATGCCAGCCACAGACGCAGGCGAAACGTCAGGAGAGAATGCTGCTAGAACACGGCCATACAGCCCGGAAACCACATAGCACCCAAGTTCAAACGTACTGTTAAGGATGTAGAGCCCTGTGGTGCAGAGTGGAAAGCAGCAGTACTGCAGTCAAGGCTCTGCTCATGACCTGAGTTCAATCCGGACAGAAGTCAATTTTAAGGTTCAACTAGCTCAATGTTGACTCAGACCTCTGCCCTTCCAAGGTCAGTAAAATGTGTACCCAGCTTGCTGGAGTAAAGTGTAGATGACTGGGGAAGGCAATGACAAACTACACAAGCTAATCACGTAAACAGATAGGGCTCAAGTATCAATAAGTCATACACAAATATCAAAACATGAACCAAAGGAAATGCAACAAATTTACTGTGATGCAACAAACATACTAAAGATTGAAGATATGCAGGTTAGAACCACAAAACTTGGCTGGGTATGCTGTATGTTGGAAAATTCAGTCCTTTAAAGTAATAGCATCCTTTTACAGCACGAGAGGCGGTTACAGAGCCACAAACTCAAAGACAAGGTATGCTATATCTTATTCATACAGTCCTTAGCGTAACAGTATCCAGCTTGACAGAATGGGAGAATGCTTTTGCCAGTCCCTTGTAGCACTTCACTTGTGGAAACTAATCCCACTTCATCAGCTTTCCCAGGTCTTTGGAAGTTGCCCGCAATATCTCTGGAGATCCATTGCTGGATAAATATTCTCTAGTCTCCACTAGGCTAACTTCCGCTGTGGCAATACTATAGCACTAGAGCAGTGATGGCGAACCCATGGCACGGGTGCCAGAGGTGGCACTTGGAGCCCTTTCTGTGGGCACACACACAGAGCTCGTCATGTGGGGGGTGGAAAATCACCACCCTAATAATAATAATATCTAGGCTGGCCTGGGCCACTTCACACCACGTGCGATAACCGCGAAAGTGAGCAGGGATGACTCGGCTGGCAGGCCTGGTGCCTGTGCTCTGGGTGGCTGCTGCCCGAGGTGGGGGGCGCAGAGGAGGCTGAGATGCTAGAGAGGCACAGGGCGGTGCACCCAGGACTTGCTGGAGGCTAGAGCAGGCTGGCTCCTGCTTGAGCGGGTGGGGCGGAGGAAGAGGGAGCCAACCGTTTTTTTCAAACTAAAACCTCAGCATTCAGGTTAAATGGCCGGGTTGGCCCTTTGCGATAAATAAGTGGGGTTTGGGTTGCAATTTGGGCACTCGGTCTCAAAAAGGTTCGCCATCACTGCACTAGAGTATTGCCACAGCACAAGTTAGAATACCTTGTCTTATGAGTTTGTGACTCTGTGACCTGCATGGTGTAATGGTTAAGAGCAGGTGGATTCTAATCTGGAGAACCAGGTTTGATTCCCCACTTCTCCACCTGAGTGGCAAAGGCTTATCTGGTGAACCAGATGTGTTTCCACACTCCTACATTTCTAGTAAGAGACCCAGGCTAAAGTACAGAAGGAAAAAAAGACCTGTTCATCTTCACGAAGTGCAAACTTTAAAACTCTATTTTAATGAAAATAATTAAAACATTTATATACCAGAACCACAATTCTTAATCAACAACAAAAACATATGTATTATAAACAACAACATCACTAAAACAATGAGCAATACAAACACAGGGGATCCCAAATAAAATAATATCAAGTCTCTGTAATGCAGTAAGAGATCCACTAATGGTGTAGAAGTGGAGGATACCAATGTCCGATGCCTTTCAAATTCTCAACTTCCGTTGATGGAAGCTCCAATATTCTGTTGTGATGAACAAGATGTTGATAAAATACTTGGCTGGTGGTCGATGGAAGGTGGAGCTAGTCACAATTCTTTGGCACTCTCTCAGCCCCACCTACCTCACAGGGTGTCTGTTGTGGGGAGAGGAAGGGAAAGGAGCTTGTAGGCCGCCTTGAGCCTCCTTACAGGAGAGAAAGGTGGGGTATAAATCCAAACTACTCCTCCTCCTCCTTCTCCTCCTTTATATTGCAAAGGGATGCTATTACTTTAAAGGACTGATTTTCCTACATACAGTGTACCCAGCCGGAATACCAAGTTCTAACCTGTATGTCTTTAATATTGTGTTTGTTTCCCTCTAGCCTTTGTTGTTAAATCACATAGCCTGCCTAGAAAAGTCGTGATGTGACATCACCCCGTGGGTCAATAATGACTCAATGCTTGTACAGTGACTACTTTAATCTTAATGTTGAAGAATGAGTGGGTACTATGTGGAAAGGGAAAATATTTTGGCTTTTTTAGACAACAGAAAATAAACCTACCAAGTAAAGCAAAGTAGCTGGCTGTTGTTGGTTTTCTAGGCTGAGAGATTTGCTGAGTCCAGGGTTGGAGTTCTGTCCTGTAAAAAAAGAAATAGAAAGCAGTAATGTTAAGATAGCTAAACCTTCAAAATCTTGGCCAATATGTCAAGTTCTTCACATCTACAGTGGTGTCAGACCTGATAATATTGTTGAGATTGTCACACTTCTTTTTTTACACAGCAAAAATTAGCTGATTTGCTGTCAACTGAGATAGACCTGACATCAGATTGTGAATATTTTACTGATATAAATAGATAGGTGGGCAAAAGGAGAGATTTTTGCATGTACACCTTTTTTTGTACTATGATAGCAGCATCTGCCAAAGTCCTTCTTTTGTACAGATATTATAGGTACAGAGGTTCTGTGTTAATTTCGATCACCCTTGTATTAACACCAGAAATAATGTGCATTATATCCAAGCCCTTACATACAAAGGTGTTTGCAGAATTCTATTTATTGAATTTTAAATATTTATATGACCTGTTTCTCCCCCACCATCATGGGATGCAAGGCAGGGAATGATACAGGGTAAATAGTAATACAGAACAATCAAACACAGTATTCAGAGACACAATACACTTAATGAGGGTTCAATAAGATCATAACATTCACCAACCTTGCTCAAAGATTCTAGTATAGTCTTCAGGTTGAATCAAAACTGTTTCTGCACGGTCAAATAACAGTGCCCTAGGGACAGAAAAATGCTGTCCCTAGGGTGCTGTCCGCACAGGAGGCCGTCCTCACCCCGCCCCCCAAGCAATGCAAAATTGCTGCTTTTAAACATCGCTCATTGAGCAAGGTTTTTGAAAAGTGGCGTTTTCCCACCGGCGTGGTGCAAACCGCACCAGCATGAGGGCACCGTTTTTGGCCCCTCCAGTGATTATGAGGGACTTACCTTGTATTCCTCGGCAGCTCCAGGTGGCTGGAACGATACGCCCATGCTGCTTTATGACCCCAAGGGTTGGAGGGCAACATGGGCATGTCTTCCCATCCACCCGGAGCTGCAGAGGAACGCAAGGTAAGTCCCTCACAGACACCCCGCGTTGCGCCGCCAGCGCCAGATCTTCCTACTACGGGGACCACGCCAACAAGTCCCGTATCGCTCCACCGCTCTTACTCAAAGCCAGCGCGAAGTCGCTGCCTCTACGGAAATGCTCCAGCTTGCCAGTGTGGTCAGCAGTAATGGCCCAGTCAAGATTCCCATGGCAGTATTTCATCTTTCTCCCTCAGTGATTGTCAAAGTAATCCCCCTCCCCTTCCCTTGCATGCCACCCCTCACTCGCTCCCTCTCCCTTGCATGCTACCCTTCCCTCCCCCTCCCCCTCCCTCCACTAGGGTGGGTGGGCCAGGTCCAGATGCCGGGCCCCCTCCCCTTCCCTTGCATGCCACCCCTCACTCGCTCCCTCTCCCTTGCATGCCACCCTTCCCTCCCCTCCCCCTCCCTCCGCTAGGGTGGGTGGGCCAGGTCCAGATGCCAGCCCTCCTCCCTTCCCTTGCATGCCACCCCTCATTCCCTTCCCTTGCAAAGTTATGCCAGCCAAAGTGGCCAAAGTAATAAAAGCTGCTAGGTTCCCCTGTTGAAATGGCCCAGGGAAACTGTTATTTGGATCCAGATTTAATTGGCAATTTCCACCAATTTCCCCTTCCCACTGCAGATCCCTCCTCCATGACCGGTTAGGTTCCACCTCTCCCTAAGAGTAACCAATGGGAGCTGATGGAATTTTGTTGGAAACACCCATTCTGTGGGGAGTAAGACTGGTTGAATGAAGTGTGTGGCAGAAAAGCTGCTTAATGCTGACTGGAACAGAGTAATGAAGAAGCACAAAGCTTGAATAGTTCAAAAGTTCAACTGAAAAGAAACTTTATAACTTCTGCTTAATTCACTCTAATGTTACATATACAAACCATAAAGAAAACTGATCTCCTTGTCTGTTTAAACTCTGTGAGCTCAAGGAAGGAATCACACACACAAATGTAAAGTGTGGCCAATATATAAATATATGTTAGGATATGAATAAATGATGGCAGCATGTGAAAGAAACAGAAACTGAATCCCAGTCCCTGTGCAGTGTCTGAGTGAGGAGTGATTGTTAAAGGGGATTGTGTTGTCTCTGGGAGTGGGAGGGGACTTTGCAAATGAAAGAGTCAGGGCCGCTCTCTATACTACGTATTTTAAATAAGCAACACAGGTAGCAAACTGTGATAGCAAACTGTGACTACCTGGCCTACCTGTAACCCTAAACCTATGGGCAGAAATTGCAGAGGGTGGCAGGGACTCTGAGTGAATGACAAAGGGGGCCACAATCCCATATCCCCAGAAGCAGTAATACACATATAAATGGCACACACAGTATGTAGAAACTGTATCTAAAATCGACATGGTGTCACACAGAAATGGATCTACTTTGATGAAAACTGAAAAATCCTGATGATTGACAGAATTATAAACAAATATAAAAAGACAATAGAGCAGGAACTGAGCTCCTCCCTCCCCTAAATCCATAGTTTCAAAATATTTCCTGGAAAAACAAACAATACAGGGTGCTATGAAACGACGCTTCCTCTTGATTCCCTTTGAAAGGAATGCAAACGATTTGGTTTCTGCTGGGAGAGTTTATAAACTATCCCGCTGCACTAACAATGACACACACCTTCTATGTAAATAAATGTAATATTACTGGTGATGACCTTTGATACAAAATTATCCCAATCAGAACTATTTCTGGAACACCATGCCAAAAAAATTAGATAAACAAGGCTGTCAAGAGCTATGTCATGTTATGTATTTAGTTATGTCATGTTATGTGCTTATTTATTTAATAGAATATGTATGCCCAGCCTTTCTACGTAGAAACCAATAACTCTGTATAGAATAGTTTTAACAGTATAGAGCAAAGCTGCAGACTTCCTCAGATTTACTGTTATTTAGCGATATGAATATAAAAACTTATCAATTATGGACTACAAACACTAAAACACTTTTCAGATATCACATCTATGTGTACTGCTAGGGGGTGCTACAGGCATGGCTCCTGATAAGTGCAGTGGCCATATTTTCAGAACAGGGGCAATATCAGCCCCATCCAAACCTTAAGGCAGTGGAATTTATGACACCAAAGGGGTGATGTAAGTCAGAGGGCCAGGGCACCGTACTCACAGAGGCGTAGCTAGGGAAAATGGAGCCTGGGACGAACTCCAAGTTTTCTGCCCCCCCACCCCCGCTTACAAGCTCCTTTCACAGACACCTTGTGAAGGAGGTGGGGCTGAGAGAGTTCCAAAGAACTATGACTAGCCCAAAATAACATAACAGGAATGTAGGAGTGTGGAAAAATAGCTGGTTCACCAGATAAGCCTCCGCCACTCAGGTGGAGGAATGGGGAATCAAACCCAGTTATCCAGATTAAAATTCACCTGCTCTTGACCACTACACCACACACTGGCTTTAGGACTATCAAGGTTCTGCTACTTGAGGTGGTCCACTTCCTCCTGTTTAATGATATTGGTGGCAGGTTCTGCCTGATTCTTAGTATGAAATAAGCCTCAGTTATCATAATACCTCCTTATCAGAATCCTTTGCATTTCTTCGTTACATATTCCCTTGGTTAAGTAACCCAGTGCCGACTGTACTCCCTTGTATCTGAACATCTGATTATCTGACTGTCCCTCAGGCTGTTTGGTTAAATTAGTTTGTATTGTATTTGGAAGCAAAATAGTGAATCAAGCCTTCTAAGTTCATTAAAACATACTACTTTGAAATTATGATTCACAAATTAATGCTTGGCAAAGTAACAAGATCCCAATTTCTTCTCATTTTTACACTAAGGGCTGAAAAGGGTGCTGAAGAAGATTAATTACATTGCCTGCTAATCAATGCAAAGACATATTTTTCTGCTCCTCCAGCTCATAATTTTTATTTCATCTAGTTAGAATTTTTTTTAGGGTTGCCAGATGTCCCAGTTTCACTGGGACAATCCTGGTTTTTGAAGGTATATCCCATCTGCTCTTAAAATATTTCTCTTCTTCTAAACTGTATGCTTTCCAAGCAGCAAAGGACTGTGGGAATAGAGCTGATAAATTATTATCCAGCTATAAAAGGCCACCCAAATTCCCCTAACGCTGAAAAATTAATTCTACAGGGCAATCTTGTCACAGGAAGTAGATGGCCACCATGATATATGAAGAAACAGAAGCAGCAAACTCCATTATTCATTTGTTGTGATGACTGTGAACAGTGTAGGTATTTCCCCAAGCAGTTTGATACTGTTTGGGACCGGTTTCCCCTTTGTTTTCCAACAGTATTGTAGTTCATTCCTGTACTTTCCATGGTTTCCCTCAGCTTTTCTCTGACCTTTCCCAAACCTGCTTTGCAACAAAATGAGGATAGTTGCCGTGTGGGTAGAAATGTTTGGCTTTTCCCTGGCCATTTCCTGCCATCACCACAAGAGGACTTTGGGGTTTTTTTTTAAATCAGCATATTAAGGGGTTTTTTAAATCAGCAATTTTCTTGTTCCAACATTATAAAAACGTGTGTATCAAATCTTTGAATTCCAGTTTTTTAGTTAGTCTCCAGCTCATTTCATTGTGGAAATATAAGGGGGAACGGCATATATATCTCCACATGGAAAGAGGATAAAACACTTTTAAAACAATCAAATCTGGAATTCAGATATTCTGCTATATAGATAGTTATAAAGTTATAATATTATTCAACTGTTGATTTAAAAAAAAACTGGAGAAGTCCTAGCAATGCAAAGGAAATAGCTGTTTCCAGGGGCCGGGACAGAGAAACTATGGGGAAACCTTCCATGTGGAAGCCATTGGTTTTGTTCAACTGTATTCACATCAGGCTGTGCAAACACATGGATTTGTTCTGAAATGAAGTAATTACATTATATCAGGCAGCTATTTTCCCATCAGGGCTTCAAGCTAAATTCCATTTTCCATGTGTGCCGCAGTCCCAATCTGAATCAGGTACCATATACACTCACATATAAGTTGAATTTTTCAGCACATTTTTTTGTGCTGAAAAAGCCCCCCTGAAAAAGCCTCCCCTCAGGTGTATTTTAAAAAATATTTTAGGATTTTTATTTTGTTGGCCGCCAGGGGGAGCAGTTTTTAGGCTAACAGCACCAAAATTTCAGGGATTTTTCAAGATACTCTGCTGATGATACCACCCAAGTTTGGTAAAGTTTGGTTCAGGGGGTCCAAAATTATGGACCCCAAAAGGGGGTGCCCCATCCCCCATTGTTTCCAATGGGAGCTAATAGGAGATGGGGGCTACACATTTGAGGGTCCATAACTTTGGCCCCCATGAACCAAACTTTACCAAACATTTGTCAAGAGCCAAAAAAAACCTCTCCCCGGTCACCCAATTTTTTTTTCCTAGTCAGTTGGCGTCCCAAAACCCACTATAATAATATTCCTTGAACAGGTAGTTGTTCTGCCTTTCTTTCAACCTAAAATATCCTTTTTAAAAAATGAGTGCCTTATTTTTAACTGCCTGAGAAATGTGAAAAATACCTACTCTGATTGAAATAAATGGTACTGAAATTGAAACTTAAAGCCTGAATTCCCTTTAATTTCAGCGGGACTTGGGCTTAGTTACTTTTGGCTGGATGGCACCCAGTATTTTTTACAAGTGGTCAAACCTACCTCTGTTTTCACAGACCACAAAGTATAGAAAGTAAAATATTTGAGGAAGACTCTCTGTTACAGGGAATCGTCCTCCTTTCTCCAGAGAGCTCAGGTTAGGTCTTCCTTATGACTGCATAATTTCCTTCACCTGGACAGATTTCCAATTGTAGCAGCCATACCAGGGGGAGCTCAAGTAAATTAATTGCTGTAGACTGCAATGCATTCACTAACAAAAACAGCCAGATATACTCGACATGGTGTGTGACATTTAAATTAGGAAGGGATGCACCATAGGGAGTTTGAGAATTGTCAGCCATTACATCTATGTTTTCAGTGAGGCAGAGTTGGCTCAAGTTTGCAAATCTTAGGAACATTCAATATGGCATGCCGTTGTAATTGATGTTTCTTTTTTTTTTAAAAAAAGTTCATCTTCTTTCTTTAGAAGTGCAGGGATCATCAAGGCCAAGTTTTAACCACAGTGGCCACTTGGGTGAAGCCAACCACATGCCACTGTTCTTCAGTTTTCTCCTCGTTGATACTGGCACATGAGAATATGTCAGGGATTGAACCTAGTTTATTGAGATGCATTCCTAGCTCAATGTAGTGGCTACAAAATATATTGCCGGTGATTGTATCTAGTTGATTGAAATGGATTCCTACCTCGATGTAATTGCTACAAGATATATGTAACCAGCCTGCTATATGTTACCACTGCTGCAAGGGGACATTATTTCCTTGATCTCTTTTTTATGGCTTCACACTCTACGTAGATAACTAGGTTTACCCCTGACACTCTTACTCCCATGGGAAATGGGATGTTTCCATGAGTCTGTGGGGGCAGGAGGCCAGGTGGCTTTATCACAATCTGTCGTCGACTTTGGGAAGCCTAGACTCCAAAGTAAATCTTTTTCACATTCTTTGGGGAAATGGGAGAGGGAATTGTTTCTGAATAAAGGGGATAGCAAAAGCCAGATTTGCCAGAACTGGCTTTGATAAGCTGGTTGCTTTATTGCCTTCCAATAAACTCTGCTGATCAACAATACAGAGTCCGTTTATTGATTCAAGGATTGAGACCTAACAGGAGGCAATAAGCATGGCTCTTACCCTTTGTCGCCTCTGGGATCCACTCACCCCTGGCCAGGTTTGAGGCAAGCCCCAGATGCAGCTACATGTCACTGGAGTTTCTCTGTCTCCTGGCAAGTTCTGATTGGCAGGAAGAGGTCTGTTGCTTCTTAGATCTGCACTACTGCTGGCTGCATCTGAGATGACTCCCCAAGTCATTTGTAGCATTATTGGGCTTGCCTGAGATACATTGCCTGTAGGACACCATCACTTGGGAGTGATAGGATTATGGTGAAGGGATCCTGCTGTAAGTTGAATGTGATTTTTGCTGAGGATAATCAAAACCATGGCAGTGGACAGCCACAAACATTCTGTGGTTGGATTGTGCATGGCCATGTTCCAAGAGGTGATTTCACAGTATACATGAAACTGCTTGGTTGACCACACACCTGAACCACGTTCCCCTGTATTGAACTTCCCCCCTCTGGAGTGGCTTGGTCATCTCTACCATCTAACTTGTAAGGAAGGTTTTGTCACATATTAACATGTAGCTCTGCAACAAAATGTGTAATGCAATAGTTATCTATAACTACCCTAAGTATTATCTTGCTACTTGGCATGGAGAATTCTATTCACCTGAGGAACAGTTGCTTTATAAAATGGGTGAGAAAGTAGTTGTGTCGAAAGAAAGAAAGAAAGAAAGAAAGAAAGAAAGAAAGAAAGAAAGAAAGAAAGAAAGAAAGAAAGAAAGAAAGAAAGAAAGAAAGAAAGAAAGAAAGAAAGAAAGAAAGAAAGAAAAAAGAAAGAAAAAAGAAAGAAGGAAGGAAGGAAGGAAAGAAAAAAGAAAGAAAGAAAGAAAGAAAAAAGAAAGAAAGAAAGAAAGAAAGAAAGAAAGAAAGAAAGAAAGAAAGAAAGAAAGAAAGAAAGAAAGAAAGAAAGAAAGAAAGAAAGAAAGAAAGAAAGAAAGAAAGAAAGAAAGAAAGAGGTCATGACACAACAGGAGAGGCAGAGACTCACAGAGAAAGAAGCAGAGTCACTAGCTGGTGGACAAGATGCCAGCCCTTCCATGCATGATTTGGATATTAATGAATTCTCACAGAATTCTACCCTTCCTTATTGTTGAAACAGTAGAGTTGCGATTACCATTTGGTAAATGGTAAGAGCAGCAGTGGCATAGTGGTTAAGAGCAGGTGCACTCTAATCTGGAAGTAGGGGTGGGTAGTGTGGTGGCCAAGTTTGCAGATGATACCAAATTATGTAGGGTGGTGAGAACCACAAAGGATTGCGAAGAGCTCCAAGCAGACCTTGATAAATTAGGTGAGTGGGCTAAGAAATGGCAAATGCAGTTCAATGTAGCAAAATGTAAAGTGATGCACATAGGGGCAAAAAATCCAAACTTCACATACTGCGCTAATGAAAAGGGGTCGAGATTGCTATCAGTCACACAGACCAGGAAAGGGATTTGGGCCGTCTTAGTTGATAGGTTCCATGGGAATGTCAACTCCAATGCATGGTGAAGCTGTGAAAAAGGCAAACTCTATGCTGGGGATCATTAGGAAAGGAGTTGATAAGGTAAAACTGCAAGGATTGTCAAGCCCTTATATAAAGCAGTGGTGCGACCGCACTTGGAGTCCTGTGTTCAGTTCTGGTCGCCACATCTCAAAAAGGATATCGAAGAGATAGAAAAAGTGCAGAGAAGGGCAACTTGAGGATGATTGAAGGATTGGAGCACTCTTCCTTATGAGGAGAGGCTGCAGCGTTTGGGACTCCTTTAGTTCTGGAGAGAGAGGGAGCATCTGAGGGGGGGGATATGGATTGAAGTCTATAAAATTATGCACATGGGGTAGAAAATGTTGACAGAGAGAAATTTTTCTCTCTTTCTCACAATACACTAGAACCAGGGGGGCATTCATTGAAAATGCTGGGAAAAGAATTAGGACTAATAAAAGGAAACACTTCTTCTTCAATGAACGTGTGATTGGTGTTTGGAATAATGCTGCCACAGGAGGTGGTGATGGCCAATACTAACCTGGATAGCTTTAAAAAGGGCTTGGACAGATTTATGGAGGAGAAGTCGATCTATGGCTACCAATCTTGATCCTCCTTGATCTCAGATTGCAAATGCCTTAGCAGACCAGGTGCTCAGGAGCAGCAGCAGCAGCAGAAGGCCATTGCTTTCACATCCTGCATGTGAGCTCCCAAAGGCACCTGGTGGGCCACTGTGAGTAGCAGAATGCTGGACTAGATGGACTCTGGTCTGATCCAGCAGGCTAGTTCTTATGTTCTTATGTTCTTAGAACTGGATTTGATTCCCTGCCCTGCCACTTTTGCTGTGGAAGCTTATCTGGGGAACTAGATTAGTCTGTGCACTCCAACACTTGTCAGATGGGTGATCTTGGGCTAGTCACAGTTCTCTCAGCCCCACCTATTTCACAGGGTGTTTATTGTGAGGGTGGGAGGGGAAAGGAGATTGTAAGCCCCTTTGAGTCTCCTTATAGGAGAGAAAGGGGGATGTAAATCCAAATTCCTCCTCCTCCTCCTCCTCCTCCTCCTCCTCTTCCTCTTCTTCTTCTTCTTCTTCATACACAGTCCAAACAGCACTTATAGGGACCTATTATGTGCCATTAAAAATGGGTTCAGGCCCGTGTAGTTACACCCTTCAGGTTCCATAGGAGTGAATGCATTGAGAGGAGTGTAACTGTATTTAGGCTGCACACTGCCAAATTTTCTCCTGTCTAAGGAGTCAACAGAATAGCAATGTGGCTGTACAAAATGCATATATGGGCAGACCCTGACCTACTTGGATCCTTAAAATGATAGCTAAATGGTCAGACAGATGTCACTGGTTACTGCTAATCTTTAAATTTTAACTATGGTTATAATAACTGTTTGAAAAGGCTATTTCCAGGGAAAGGGCAGAGTCTTTGAACAACCCAGAGAATATTTCCTTAAATCAATCCCCTCTGTAAGTTTATTGCCTTTATATCATTGGAAAATGTTGCAAGAGTGCAATTCTGTTTGTGGCACTCAGGTGGTTAAAGCTGCACAATTTGCCTTCTAAAGCTCCGATTTTGCTGACTTTATTTCAAGGCAATCAGAAGGAGCTCATTTGCATTTGCATTCACATTAGTGGCCCATATGTTAGCCCTGTTTAAAAGCTACATGCCGCATTCATTATGAAATATTTGGTTTTCTCATACTTTGGAATTATTGTGATACCGTTACGACACTTATTATATTTAGCCTAAAAAAACAGTATTTTCTCCCTGTCTATCCTTTTTTGTATTTTTTTGCTATTGTTTGTGTTGTCCTCCTGGTGGGATTTGTTGATGATGACAGTTTCTACGAGTGCAGTTTTATTTTTGTTTACAGCGTAATGGCAACTTGCAAAACAGTGAAATAATTCACCGAGCAGCTCTTTAATGTGACAGAGCCTCCTTCCTCATACCTAAAGTTTCATTACCACATCAGTATTTCCAATATGCCTTTGTAGAAGATTGCAAACCAGGCACTGAGTCATGATACACACACTATTAGACCAGAGGGAGCCATTTAATCAACTGAGTTTTTTGAAAATGGCAAACCTAGATTACAAGTAGGATTCTGAGTGCCTGAATATTTATGCCAGGAGAGACAAAGCCCAGAAGTGGCTCATCCAGGACAAGCCCTCACACAAAAATTGTTTTGCACACCTTTGCACATGCAGAATAATGCACTTTCAATCCACTTTCAATCCACTTTGCAGCTGGATTTTACTGTGCGAAATAGCAAAATCCGCTTGCAAACAATTGTGAAAGTGCATTGAAAGTGCCTTATTCTGCATGTGCGAAAGTGCCCTAAGACATGGGAACAGGATTATTATGTTTGACTTCTTCAAAGCTTGGAAAATAAAGCGTTGTTCACTCAAAAAATACCTATAGGGGATGCTGAGAACAGGTTTGGAAGGTGAACCTACCATGGTCAACAGCAGCAATCACTTGTGAGCTGACCCCTGAATCTGTTCACCTGCCTGCCATCTGACTCAAACAATTGTCAAACAGCTTTGTGGAATCCCAAGTAACTAGGGTGGTGGAATTTCATTCCCTTCTGCCTTACAAGCCACTTTTGTATCTGTGCAGAACAAGAAGTCAATTCTTTCCTAGGGTCATGGTTGGTCTGACCAGGTACTTAAATAATGCAGGGGGCAAGGGTACTGTGACTCTTAGGGCTGTGTGTGAAATAACCTCTATGATAACACATAAATGGACGCCAATTTGTAATACTCTGGGGAAAATAATGGTCCATTACACACAGCTGAAATAATACATCCTGAGGACACACAAAAAGGCATCCTGGGAAGGCATTTCACACAGCCTTTTCCCCAAAACATCCTTAGGATGCCTTATTTCTGCTCAAGATGGCTTTAAAAACACTTCAAAATGCACCTTTTCCCCCTAAGCCACCTGCAAGATGTCTCCTGCCTGGCTGTGCGGAATGCAGAGCTCAGGAGGCATCGTACATTTCCCATTTGATTATTTTTCCTTACTGCACACAAAAAACTTGTCAGTCCGTGCAGGGCAGGGCAACCTAATGTTTTTCAATGGGCAGCAGATACATCTTCTGAGCAGCTAAGATTCTCTGATGTGCGTCTGTGTAGCTATGAAGATAGTTCTTCGGAAATAAAAAAGAGGAAACTATATATTGTTGGAATTGGCGGGACCAGTTGAGTACAACTGCACTTTCTGGGCTGAAAAGGTACCCATAATCGGAGCCTGCAGAGTAAACGTCCTGGGGCAACCTTCAGCAAATGGCAGCAGGGAGAATCCCTTCAGCTGCAGACAAAATGTCAGGCACAAGCTAAGTGTGAAACTAATCATAGAGCAAAACAGTCGGGCAGGAAACTACCTCTTTCCCCCTCTTGCTGTCTCTTTCCTCCCCTTGCTGCCTTTGCTGTCTGGGAAGCACCCAGAAGCCACCTCTTTTCAAGATGTCCCCTGAATGGCTTATTTTGGGTGCACTGAGTGAAAAGAGGTTTTCACCTCCTTTTAAGACATCCCACAGTTCTCTTTTTTGTGCTGTTTGGAATGATGCATCATCTTTGTAATCACTGGCTAAATAAATTGCTGACTTTATACAATTGGCTGCTGAGCAGAAAACAATGACAACATGACTGTGAAGGAGGACTCAATCTAGAACTCCTTGTCTCCTCTTATGGTTCTTGATGCCTGAGATGCTTCAATTTAATACTCCAAATGCCATGGAAACTTCTCAGAGAGAACTTCCCTCAAGATCCATCCACCATTACAACTTCTATCTAGTGAACTTGGAAGGGAGCGTTGACAGTGGCAGAAAGGGGTAGTGCCGGAGTGAAGTCATTTCTGTGAGAGTTCAGTAGAGTTTGGGTTTGGCTCTTCACAAGTCAGATTCAGCTCATAATGACTCCATCTTCCATTCCAAGCTAAAAGCGATGCTTGTTATATTTAAAATGCTAAATGAAAGGATGGAAACAAACCCACACACGTTGCATCCCAACCTAGGAGATTAGCCTTAATTCAGTTAATAAATCAGTAATGCTGTAAATATGTAAGTTTCACCACATGATGTCACAATATGCCTACAAGATTAGCTGTGTACTCCAAAGCTAGAAACCTGGTTTGAACACTCCAGATAATACCAACTCATTGGTACCTGTGCCCCCATCAATCCACTCTGTTGCTGTGACGAGCCCAAACATCATCAATTACACTCTCCGCTTTCTTTTAAAGACCTTTTCACTGCAAAGAGGTGCACCAAGGATGAAGTAATATGCAAACGGAGTCCAAAAGAAACAAAAACGACAGTATTATTTTTGCCATTATGCTATTAATAACGAACAAAAGAATAGGATTTTCCCCCAGGTGAAATCTGTGCACAAATCGCTCTGGTAACAGATGGAATAAGAATGCTTGTCTGCACTCACTTTGTGTACTGCTCAAACTATGCTAACAGACGGAGGTAGATGGGGGCAGATGTACTGTGTCTGTACCTTGGTACTGGCTGAACTGCAGACACAGGCATAATTCAGTCCTCTAAAATCATGAAGGCTTTGGTTTTACGATTATTATATACTGGGGAAACTGTGTTTCCTAATTCTTGATGCAAGATAAAAATTTGCTAGAAACCCGGTACGATAAATGTGAACCTTTTTACAATTCGCAATGCTTCTAAAATTACGCAAATTTCCCCTGGATTGGGGTGTTTATTATTGCCTGGTCTTGTTTCCAAAGTAAAACTGACACATTAGGAATCTTTCCATTGTTCCATTTTCAAATTTTGAATAGAGTACTGAACGCAAACAGTTTGCTGCATCTTAACACTTGCTTCAGTTCCTTGATATGTTCAAAGGCAGTGATAAACATTGCAGAAAGCCCGCTTGATGCGATCATAACTCATGACTGCATCAAAATCCTTTTTATGTGATATTTTCCAGTGGGCAGGAGCATAAGTAACCAACTAAAATGCGTGGAATAGGATTTAGAATGTCAGACTAGAATCATGCAAAAGCTGTGGGGAAGAGGTGGGATCCAGCAGGTTCTCACAGGTTCCCGAGAGTAGGTTACTAATTATTTGTGTGTGCCGAGAGGGGTTTACTAATTGGTGATTTTGCCACGTGATTTTTGCCTTAGTTACGCCCCTCCTCCGCTCCTCAGCTGTAGTGCGCAGAAGTTGAAGCAGTCTAGCAGGAGATGCACCAGCGTGCGTGGTAGCCTGCGCCTGCGTGCATTCATTTCCCGCCCAAGGACCGGTGCAGTGGCTGCGTCCTTGCCACAATCCTGCCCAGGAATGCCACGCCCCTGGAATGCCCGGCCATGCCCCGTCATGCCCTGCCCAGCCCCATTGGCGCTATGCCACTGTTTGAATCCCACCACCATGGGAGCCTGTTACTAAAATTTTTGGATCCCACCAAAGTGTGGGGTAACCTTAGAACAGTTTCTAAATTACAGCCTGGTCAGATGTTGTATGCTGGGGATAAAATCAAGGGGGGGGGGGGGGTTCCTTGTCTGCAGCCTAAACTATTTGGGAAAATATGGACTCCTCAATAATACCACTTCCTCTTCTGAAAAAAGAAATCCAGATTGCTTTTTTGCAGTGCTTCACAGTGAACCCATAAGCATCATTAACATACAGGGAAGTAAAACAAGAAAGAACAACAGAGGAATAGTAGCAAACCATGTATACTTCAATTCTGGAAATAATTTTCACAGGAATTTTAAATAGGAATTCTCTTATGTAGGTAGGAAAAAATCATTTAAGAAACCAGAATGGGGAAAATCTGTCTCTAACGAGTTAGCTGATCCATTTCTTGTATTAAATTATATGTTGAAAATGGTAAAAAAAAAGTTCCTCAAACATGGTGCTGATAGAGAGACTTACACAAAAAATGTATCCCCATGTCAACTTACTCCTCCTTTAACCCATAAAGTTTCAACATATTAACCAGATGATTTTCTCACATATGCTCACCAACAGTAATCAGTGATATGGAATGGGGGTAGGTAAATGCGTGATATCCTGATATCACTCACAACAGTGGAAATTAAACCTAGGGACTGCAGAAGAACGTGACACAGTTCTGCCATTTTCAGCAGCAGCCTGTACTTTGCAGCAGCCTGTACTAACAAGAAACATTTCGTATTTCAAAAAAAGGAAATAAAATGTTCTCATTTTCTCATTCTTTTTTCCTAGTTGCAATCCTTATCTATTACCACTGCTGTGTCTACTGCTCCTACTCCTGTGTTATTAGTCTAGTGTTGAGCACCAGTAAGATCTAACAGGGTAAGGAGTCTGAACAACATATGGGAGACCTGCGTTCACATTCCTACTTGGCCAGAAAGCCAACCACTGGCCTTGGACCAGTTACTGTAACTGATTCTGCCATCTCAAAGTGCTAGAATGTGAAAGCTAAATATGGTATGGATGTATCATGTATGCCACCTTCAGCTCTTTGATGGAAAGAGAATAATAATAATAATAATAATAATAATAATAATAATAATAATAATAATAATGGGGGGGGGGTTGGGGGGGGGGGGGGTGTGGGGGGGGGGGGGTGGGGGGGGGGGGGGGTGGGGGGGGGGGGGGGTGGGGGGGGGGGGGGGTGGTGGGGGAAGGGGGGGGTGGGGGGGGGGGGGGGTGGGGGGGGGGGGGGGGGGGGGGGGGGGGGGGTGGGGGGCGGGGGGGGGGGGGGGGGGGGGGGGTGGGGGGGGGGGGGGGTGGGGGGGGGGGGGGGGGCGGGGAAGGGGGCGGTGGGGGGGGGCGGGGGGCGGGGGGGGGGGGGGTGGGGGGGGGGGGGGTGTGGGGGGGGGGGGGGGGGGGGGGGGGGGGGGGGGGGGGGGGGGGGGGGGGGGGGGGGGGGGGGGTGGGGGGGGGGGGGGGTGGGGGGGGGGGGGGGGGGGGGGGGGGGGGGGGGGGAAGGGGCTGATGGGAATTGTAGTCCATAA
This sequence comes from Sphaerodactylus townsendi, assembly GCF_021028975.2. Lineage (NCBI taxonomy): Eukaryota > Metazoa > Chordata > Lepidosauria > Squamata > Sphaerodactylidae > Sphaerodactylus > Sphaerodactylus townsendi. The sequence goes on from NC_059435.1 coordinate 23,475,771, forward strand.
CATCTGGAGTGCCAAAGGTTCGCCACCATGGCTCTAGGCAATGGAAGGATCGAGCAAGATAGCAGCAGCAGACTGGCAGGAGTGAGCAATTGGGAATTGGTGGATTGTGCCTGGTGAATCACAGTGCAACCTCGAGCGGCACGTGAGGGAGGACAACAAGGGGCCTGCTGCATTAGGCCCAGCGGTAACAGGGACGTGAGGCCTCACCCTGATGTGTTTCCACTGGGCCTGTGAAGCCTTGGCTGCACCTGATCATCCAGGAAGTTCTTGGGTCCCAGGCCCCTGCAACACAGCAGGCATACCAATGGGCTATGTCTACCTTCCTGGCCTTCTTGGCTCCCTCTGCCCCTCACATTTTCACCCCCTTCACAGAGGGTGGTGGTCCTTCACTACCTGGCACACCTTCAGGGTCAGAGTTGGACCTCTAGTACCTTGTGCATGCACCTAGCTGCCATTTCCTTTTACTAAAAGACATTGGGCATAGCCGACCCATGTTGCTCTTTCCTCACTAGGAGAGCTATTGAAGGGTGGAGCTGCTTAACACCACTTCCCCACAGCAGCTGCAGGCCCATTACCCTAGTCATGCTGACAGGCCTGTCCAGTCAGCTGCCGAGTATTTGCTCCAGTTTGAATTAAAGCTGTTTGGAGGAGCCTTTTCCTTGGCTTTCTTTGGGCTTTTCGCTACAGCAAATTGGTGCTCGCATCTTTGGATGACCGTAGTGTCTGGGCCCTCGTGCTGTCGGACCTTTGAGGTGCGCATCCGCCAGTCCAAGGCAGATCAGCATGTGCATGGGTCCATGGTGGTCCTTGGGGCTTTCCCCTCAGGATTGCCCTGTCCAGTCAGAGACACAGCCGACTACCTTTCCATCCAACCACCGACCCAGGGCCCCTTCCTTATACATTCTGACTGCACATGTGTATCACGCTTCCAATTAACTAGCATCCATCGGATTTGTTTGGGCTCCTGGCATGAGAGTTTGACCCCCACTCCTTCTGTATCAATGCCACTACCACCACAGCACACCTGGATTTGCCTAGGAGCAGATCCGCACCATTGGGCACTGGTGCTCTCTGACATACAAGGGATATGTTTGCCCCTGGCTTGAGCACTAATGATTCTCATCTTTCAGTCCTTTCAGGCCATCACAGGACTATCTGGATTGTTGGCCCCAGCACTGTCCATTGGGCCATCAAGTATGCCTCATCTTATGGTTGGGGGAGAGACTTTGGCCTCGCCAGATGTGCAACCATGTTTTGGACGGGACAAAGAGGGATGCCTTGGGAGGCCTTGCTGCCAATACTGGATGGAGCAGTTGCAAGGGACAGACCACCTCACTCTTTGATCATCCAGTGGGAGAGAACGATCTGCCTGCAGAAAAGAGCATGTTGCTTGCTTGCCGCATGGTGTTGGACTTCATGGTGTTGGACTTGGAATTCATGGTGTTAGACTTGGAATTCCTACTATCCAACACTGGCTTTTTGCCAGGGACTACTATTTTCTGGCCACACCTATTGGAGCATCAAGTATGGCATGGGCCATTGACCCTGGAGAAAGTGGACATGGCCAGACGTAGGACCAATAAGACAGTGGCACGCCTTGTGCAATCTCTGGGGGGCAGGTGCATCGTCCACCTAGACATTTCGTTTCACATTCTGGCACGAAATGATGGCATCCATCTATCAGAATGGGATATGGACCTTTTGATACACAGCATCAGATCTGCTTTGTGTGGTTGGTTGTTGGCTTAGGAAGCTTTGGTGGGAGTGGGGTGGCCTTGCTCTCTGGTGGGTTACACATGGGGACTGATCCGTTCAGGGGCGGAGCCACCTGCATGCTGGCCGGCCAAGGTGGGGACCTCCATAAGAGGCCTGGGGGGTGGAGCGAGCCTGGAAACCACATGCCCACGCAGGGGCTGCTGGTGGCTCGTACCCCTTGGCAGCAAGAAAAGTTCATTCACAGGCCAGCGTCCAGATGACTCCCACTATGTTGCTGCTCCAGGGGAAAGATATTACAGGGGAAGCAGACATGCTTCCCAGTGCCAGATCCATCCCCTATGCTGCACCTCTGCTTCTTTTTGCCAGCACACCAATGAAACTGCTGTGGCCAAATTTTACCCACACAATGGGGTTTTCTGTGTCCCCTTCTGCACCCTTGGACCACTTCCTCCTCTCCTTGGGCAGCAAACAAGCAGAGATGAGTCTGGCACTAGCAATGCAGTGGGGGCTGTTCAACTAGTATCTGGCTGGATAGCAATAGGCTCCCTGATTGCCTACTCTCACACCACTTGGCTCCATTCTAATGCCTCAATCTGTTCTTGGTAGAGTGTACTGTAGCCAAAAAGAGAACAAGAATGAAGTTTTTGGAGCAGAGGTCGAAGGACAAGGAGCCAAACGGATGAGCGGATCAGAGAGATGCTGAGAAGAAGATGATGAATTTCACATAATGACTTGAACTTAACACACAAATTTTTGCCAGCAAGTCTTACGCAATACACCACGAAACACAAATCTTTGGAAAATGAAATACTACTTTGCAGGATATTGTCAGACAAAATTTATCTCTCTACCAACATGGTTTTGCCAAAGTATGCTAAAAAGCCATCTTTAACGATACCTAAAGCTGAATAAAATCACCTTTATTAAGGGATAAAGATCAAAGTTTGGTTTACTAAAAAATAAATGTACAGATGCCGGAACCAGCCTTCTAAATGGTCTTACCATTTTTTTATAGTGTTATAGCTATTTAAGAAACATCAATTAACTAAAACGAAGCTTTTGTGCAATTGGCTTCTCTAATTACTAGTAATAGTTTATGGCAAGTTCAAGAAAACAGAGGGTCAGGAAGGGCTGTTTTTGTGATTTGCCAGAGTAGTAGTTTCTTTTTGTAGAAACAATTATCATGTTGTGGAGGGCGGAGGGGGGAGAGATTGCCTGAAGCCAATGCATATTTCATTTTCAGTCCATCAGTTTTAGGGAGGGTGTTTAGTATTTTTGCTATTCCAGTGAATGCATTATAGGAGGAAGATGGCTGAAGGTATCGAATGAAATCTGGCGTGTCATGAAATAAATGAAGGGCTAAAAGAGAAGAAGATAGAGAGGACACGGCCGTGGTATCGACAGCTCCTTGTTTACGTGCATATATGCATAGCGATTATATGAATTAATCACGGCATTGCCTTGACACATCTCAACAGAACAAGCTCACTGTTATCCCTATCACAGCTGCTAGCTGACTGCCATTGTGGTATCTGGAAGATCAGCAACTTTAAGCAGGAGAATTGTCAGATATGAATAGATCCGTTAATAGTGAGGTGCCTTCTCTGTGCACCACAGGGATCTGCAACCCATGAGTCTACAGCCAACTGTGGCTTGATATGGAGAAAAAAATGAAATCTTTGAGTATATTGGATAGATTGTTGGGATGCCAGAATAAAGGATTGGGGGGCTTCTTAGAGATGTTTTACAGAAAGGAAAAAGATAGAAGCAAATGATAATCCAAGCATGAGTCATATACAAATTTACATGGTATAGGATGCTCCTGTATCACTTTACTAGTTATTGTGAGACCTTGTGTGTCCCACTTTTTAATAAAAGACTTGCAACAACCAGTTTGTGAACTGTGGAAACAGTAGCCGTTTCCGCATGGCCACGCTACGGGGGTGCGTTGGCGTAAATGACGCCGACGCACCCCCCCCAGGACCGTTCGCACAGACGGTCCCGGTAGGGGTGGGGAAGATGGCGCAGCCTGCACAGAGGCTGCACCATCCCCCAAACGCCGTACCGCCCCTCCGGCCTTCCGGCATGTTGCACAGGCCAGGGGACATGCCCCCCTGCCCTGCGCGACAGCTCTGGAGTCATAAGACAGGGGAGGGCGTGTCCCCTGGCCTGTGCAACGTGCCAGAAGGCCGGAGGGACGGTACAGCGTTCAGGAAAGGTGGGAAAATGGCGCCTTCCAGCTGCTGCCATTCGGGATTGTAACGCTTTGTTGGAAGCTTCGCGCTGTTTCTGAAAACCCTCGCTCAAGGAGCTTGAAGTGCTCAGAAAGCAACGAAAGCTTCGGCGCTTCTTCGGAGGAGTTGGCTTGAAAATGCCGGCACTGCTGTGATGCAGCAGCGCCGGCAATGCGAACGGTCTCCCAAGGATGCTGTTTTTAGCGTTCCTGGGACGCTGTATTTGGCTTGTGCGGAAAGGGCCAGAGTGTATTATTAATCAACATGAACATGTCAGTTGTTGATGATGTTAAGCTGTACATTTTTAGTTATGCAAATGAGATTCCTTATATCGGCTCTGCTGATTTTTTTCCCCACTGAATTTTGACATGATTTGGGTTTGCAATTTTAAGAAGGCTGCTGACCCCTGGCATAGAGACACAGCAACAAAACATTTCTCTGGAATTTTCTTTGAACCTTCTAGTTTACTATAAACAGCATTTGGTTACCCAAGGTAGTGAGAAACACCGGATCGAGGAATGGATTTATCACACAACTATAGTGGCAAGAATGTACACTGAAGTAAACCCAGCCCCACCTCAAGGTAAAGATAGCCCCCTGTGCAAGGACCATATCATTACTGAGCTGTGATACATGACATCCTATCACAATGTTTACTAGGCAGACTTTATTGATAGGGTGGATTGTCATCACCTTCCATAGTCATCTACACTTTATCCCCAGGAAGCTGCATATTCATTAAGCTGACCTCGGAAGGATGGAAGGTTGACTCAACCTTCAGGTCTCAAAACCTGAAACTGACTTCCTTGGGAATCAGATCACGAGCATGCATTAATGCAAGTGGTCATGGCAGGTGGTCATGGCAAGATACATGAAGGAAAATGTCATTTTCTGAATCAACAGGTGGGATATAATCTCAGTATCATACAGACAGTCAAAATTATAACTTGGCAAGCAAAGATTATGCTTGGCATTTATATTATGCCCTGTGAAAGGGTGAAATATACATCTTTCTAATACAGAAATAAATCTTGAATCAGGAAGATCTGGATTCATAAGTGAAGAAACATGCGGGAGCTTGCAAGTAAAGTCAACCACTGAGTCCCCACAAATCATTCTGCATCACAGAATGCAGGTGAAGCAAGATTTGTCTCCTACTAAATTGTCCTAATTCTTAACATCAGTTAATCTGCACATACCTTCTCTTATGTACAAAAACATTACACAGAGAGATGGGATCTGGGCTTCTATCAGCTCAACCTTCTGGAAAAAGAAGCCATGAATGTGGCACAGTTCATCCTGGAGTTACAAACATGTTGCCACTCAAGTGCCATATGTCATGGGATAAAAAATGGGTTACCATCTGCCAGCTTGGACATTAATACTGTCCAAGTGCCTCTCATTCGGAGGTTTCTCTGTGGCATTACAGTGTCTGCAGTGTTGGATTTGAGCATATAACTGACTTGGAATCAGATAATAATTGTACCTGAGACCTCTGTACCTTACAAAGTCCACTATCACCAATGGCATTTCCAGTGTCCTCAGATGATGCCTTCCTTTGTTTTTCCTTCTTTTCATACTGAAAACCAACCAAATTCTTGAATGCTACCTGTTGCTGGTAGCTGGTCTCAAAACCTTTTACATGTTTTCAGGGTGTATTTTCCTTTAGGATAGGTGAAATCATTTCTAGTTCCTCTCTTGTCTTCCAAAGGTCACCAAGCTATTGGACTGATATCTGTTTCTTCTGTAAATATGAGGACAACAGAAGGAGAACTACTTTCTTGGAAAACAAAAAAGAGAGTAAATTAAAAATCTACATAGTTGGAGGTTGTTTTAAAACAAATTCTTGTTGTCCCTTCTTTTAATCGCAAGTCTTCTTGTGAATTAGTTGGGTCAAAATACCTCAAGAGTTTTCCAAGGTAGCAAATCCAGGAAGGCATCTTATTTATTGACTGCATCCAGCCACTTAGGATTCAAGTTTTTAATCTGTGCATCTCTCAAAAATGCTGGGCAAAAGTATGATACAATAAGGAACAGCCTACATTAACTGCACAACCAGTTCTTTCTCTTTCCCTCTTTATGTTGACAACGTCATGATCTATTGCTAAAAATTGGAGATGGTAAACTGATGGAGGTGCAGCAGTCTTACCACTCCATGGCAACTGAAATGGGATAAACAAGTTGTGGCTAGGGAAAGGGTGCTGGTGAAGGAAGAATATGAAGCATGGAGGTTGTGTCATTAAGGGGACAAGTAATGTGCTAGGACATTAGTATGGACAACCGCTAGACAGGTCAGTATGGCAGGTCAGTATGTGTTATGGATTTTTCCATTTGAAGTTATTAAGGTGTCAGAATACAACCTGGTAAAACCAGAGTCAGATCCCCAAACATGTCATGGAAGCTTGCTCCAAGGAATATCAAGGACATGATACAGAGGAAGGCAATGGCACACCACCTTTGAATGTTTCTGGCCTTGAAAATCCTACAAAGTTTTTATAAATCAGCTGTGACTTGATGGCAAAAAAGAAGTCAGAAACATAAACATGAAAACTGATGCCAAAGCAGCCAGCACTTAATTAGTTGTGACTCAAACAGACCATGTGGACAATGCTGTCCCCAACATGAAATGTTGCTGGGAGCCAATGTGAACCCTTCTTGAGCTTTGCACTAGTAAAATCACATACAAAAGCTCCATTTCCCCTTTTCCAGCAGAAGGGGATCAGCAGATGGAATCCTGGCTTCACTGAAGGCAAAAACTTCCAGTGAGTTTAGTAGCGCCAAGATTTCACCCTCCTCCGAGTCTGTCAGAATAGCTGTTGTTTTTCTCCACTATATCACACACACCCCTCCCCGGGATCCCTCCTTTAAAGCAGTAATCCTAAGGAGTGAGTTACTCCAGTTCTGCTGCAAGGAGGGTAAGGAGCCGCCAAGGAGGCCATTTTATTTGCCTTGAATTAGAAACATGAATTTTCTTTCCCTCCTATGGGTTAGTAGGCTCAGCTTTCAGCTAAGATGAGCACCAAAAAAGGAAAATCCAACGAGCGGCGAGGTTTCTTGGGGTATGCAGTGCTTTACAATTAAGTAAGGTGCTACAGAGCTGGAAGAAGAATGCTGATCATCAGTTATTGGTAGCTCTCCGCTAGGCTGCAAATGAATTCAGTCCGGGACAGCATTCCAAATTGCTCACACCAGCTTTCTTTTATTATTTTTATTTGGTTATGCTCTGACTCCCTTCCAGAATTGTACTTAATACCCTCGTCTGAAGTTGTTCAAACGGCACCCCATGGCATAGTGTGACAGTGAAAGGATATTGCCTTTGGAAGCTGCTAATGGTCCATGAAAAGAAAACAGCAGAAAAGAGGCAAGCAGTTGTTCCAAAATAATAAAGAACAAGGAAAGGAAAGCCTCTGTGCCCATCAGCCTCCCTGTGTCAAAAGCTTGAAAGGCCTCCAGACCATGGCTTTAAAACTACCTGGATCCAGGTTTGTCACGTGTATACAAAATTAAATCAATAAGAACAATAATGCTCTATAAAAGGCGTGAAGCTTCAGACATAAAAACCAAGAATAATAATTTTCTCAGTATATCCATAGCTAATTTCCTACGGCCTGTGGAGATAAGCAAGTTTCTTTAGATTACATGTAGGAACGCTGTCATAATGGATGTCTTTTTCATAACAATCAATCAGAAAACATTCCTACACACAGAAAATGAAAATGTCAGAGAAAATTCCAGAAAGTGTCCAAGAAATTTCTCTAAATTGCATGAGGAAAGATCGCCATATTTATGTCATCGCCAAGTGATACAGTCCAGAAACAGGCTTATGACTGCATTTACCATTTGTGAGAACCAGGGACGGAGCGAGGGAAAACTGTGCCCAGGGTCCGCAGCAGCGCCTGCCCCACCCCACCCCACCCTGGAAGGCCCCCGGAAGGCCCCTGCCATGCCTGCTCCATAGCCCGGCCATGCCTTCTCCGTGGCTTTGCCCGGGGCATCATACCCCTACTCCCCACCCCGTCGCACCACTGATGAGAACAGGACCAATTAAAGGGATGAGGAAAGAAGGAACACAGTAACACTGCAGCACAATATTATAAGTCCCAGACCACTGGACATTAGGAGTCATATAATTAATACATTTTCAGCCTGCTGCCCAATACTAGGCAATACTTCCTTAAAAAGAAACAATTATTTACCTTAAGCCTTCTTACTTTCCTGCTTAGGGATTATTCAGAAGTACCCAAAGGCCTTTTACCAGCTGAGGTCCACCAGAAAAATTATCCACCAAAAACATGAGGAAAGTAGACCAGTTACTTTTTAGTCATCTCTCAGCTGAAGCTTTTATAGTCTCAAGTTTAGTAACACCCTTGATTTTAGACCACAGTATACCCATGAAATGGATTTACATCTTTCTGAATCCATTGACTCTACTTAGAATGACACAGGTGTGCAACAATGTATTTTAGAGAGGATTGCTGTTGCTTATTACCATTTTTTTAATAAACATCAGTGCTGTAGGTTCAACATGGGGCCTTTCCCCACTTCCCTTAAGCCCCGCACTACTCGAGGAGAGTAGCGCGGGGTCCCTCGGCACTCCCCACTGAGAGGGGCGGCAACAGCGCAGCCGCCCCGAAGCTGCTGCTGTCGCGCCCCTCAGCGCGCAGCATCCCAGGCGCTCTTCTCAATGGCGCCTTTTGATGGCCCCGCGCAGAGCGCGGGGTCGTGGGGACGGCCGGGCGCGCGCCTGGGATGCTGCGCACTGAGAGCAGCGCGCGGCATAGAGGGGAAGGACGAAAGTGGGGAAAGGCCCATGGCTGCCTATTTGGGACTTTTACTTCTGTAGTGTTCACTTATTGCTGAGTAGTGCTCTGCAAGTGATTCATGTCAGCATGACTCGATCAGCGAGTGTTTTTAAATCAGTGTTCAGTGCCGGATTTACCTCTTGGGCTTGGCAGGCTGAAGTCTAGGGCTTCAAAATCTAGGGGACCTCTGTCCAGGGTGTATAATATTTTTGGCACTGACATAGGCCTTTCTTATACATGCTGTCATATTACACTGTAGTCTCTAAACCATTCAGTAATTTTCCTTGCCCTCCATTTCAGAATAACACTGTCTTAAGCCCATCACTCAACAGTAGCTTTGATTCCTGTATTGATTTTGTCCTTGCAGGACTGCATTGAAGTGGATCCCATTTTGTGACCCCATTTTGTGGACCACCTCTTCTTCCAGTCATGAGGGTGGGGAATTGGGAGGGGCTTCACAAGTGGAATAACCTAGGGCCCCTCTTCATCAATTGGCCATGCTGGCAGGGGCTGATGGGAATTGTAGTCCATGAACATCTGGGGTGCCAGAGTTAGACACCCCTGATCTAGGGCACTGACAGTGTGACAGAACATTAAGAACTCAATTCTATACCCAGATGCACCACAGATCCATCAACATTTGTGAAGATCATATAATCACATGTTTATATTGGAAGGCCAAATAGTACCACAATGTCATGTCCGTCAAGAAACTTGCTTTTGACGTTTAATGAAGAAAAATGTTGTTAATTACCAATCAATGATTGCAGTACCGATGACATTCAGTTATTTTCTTCGTTGAATTTGTTTCATGTGCCTTGTTTTGACCATGAACGAACCACCTATGTTAAATGCCATACTTTATCACTAAATTATAGAAAATCAGAGATCAGTTATTTTCATATCTACCGATGAATGCTCAAATTTTCTGACTTTTTACTACATTTCTGACATATACCATACTATCGCTTTGACCTTCCACCTTCAGAAGGAAGTGTGGACTGGAGTGATTTTACTAAAGAAGATTACAGAACCAACAAACTACACAAAATTATCAAATATTTTCTCATTAGCCTCCAAGACTGTATGAACTAGAAATTACTAGAGCCTACAGATATGTATGTTTTAAATTAACCTTTTCCCCCAATTAAAAAAGCATTATGTAGGGGCTTTGGAAGAGTAACAGAAAGACTAAACCATGCCAGTTCTCATGGTAGCTGAGGAGACTTGGCATTCTGGTGGTTCTTTTGTGCTGGTGATATAGTCTGAACAAGCCAAGCTACAGCAGAGATCCTGCCTCCAAATTATCCACAGTTTGATGCATTTAGCCAAGAAATAAATTTCCTTTACTTTTTAGCGTCTCCCTAGCGAAATGATGCTTTCCAGACATTTCTGCTATTTCATTTCCTTGCCTAAACAATACTGTAATAAAATCATAACAATACTAATAATAATATTTTGCAGGAGGGGAAAATGCTGCCCTAAGAGAGAGGCATGTTTACTGTGGAGTGATTTCCCAACAGAAATTAATTCCAAACAAATTTACATTCCACATTTAAAGAAGACATAAATTATTCATATTTTCATATCATCAGCACTCCGCATGTCTTACACGGGGGGTACCTGCAATTTTTTTCAGTTTACCCATTTAAAAATTTCACTCTGTAGTTCATTAGCATGTGTTTTGTGTTGCTATTCCACGGAGGTAATTTAATAGTCTTCAATAGAATTATATTCAATTAAATGTGTTGGGCTTTTATGATTCTAGATCTTTTTAGCATTTAATTTAATTGCTTTCAGCCTCAGTTTTACTTAAGTGCTACTGACACACTTTGCTTACTAACTCTACTCACAAAATATGGAAGAACTGAAGAGCAGGTGTAGTGTAGTATAGGTACTTGAAGCATATGCTGTTATTCTCCTTCATTGTTAAATCCTGTTGTACTCCTGGAAAAAGACCGGAGAGTTTGATTACATAGTCACCCTAGTTGCTGAGCTGTTTTGCGGCTATCACTGAAATATGTCCCCCAAACTTGTCTAGAAAAGGAGAACAATACAGAGTCACATTCCTTGACTGTCAAGCTCTGCTGTAGGGGTTGGCACAGGGTAATTCTGCCCTCTCATCTGTCTTTGGAGTCATGCAGCCCTAAGGAAACCACTAGAAATCATCTATATTCTAATCTAGGATAATGTTTGCACTGGTGGTTGATTTGGATCAGGGATAAAGTCTGTAAAATTATGATGTGAGGACAATTCCAAAAGTCTATTCTTAAGAAACTATACAACATTCTGGTTTCTGAACATATTGATGGCTGCTAACATACATGACTTTTAAGTAGAGCCATTTCCGCACAGGCCAAAAAAGCCGGTAACAGGATGGTAAAAACGGCGTTATAGGCAGAGACTTTGCACAGCCATCGCTGCAGAGACAGTGCATCAGCAATGCGGCAATGCTCCAGCGGGTCCACAATGGTTTATTTGAAAATCGCTCACTAAGTGTGTCTTTTTAACAACAGCACTTGGCAGTCAGTGTCACGCGAAGTGCCCGCCAGGAATCAGTGCCGCACAGCCCGCCCTCCACAATGGTGGCCCACACTGACCAATCCTGGTGCTGAACGCCCATGACGTCTACCCTGAGAAAAAAAAGAATGTCGTTTGCTGTAGTGATGCACTGCTGACCCAGCAGCACCGTGGTAGAACGTTGGGACGCCAATGGACCTACGGCCTTGCTGGTCGCACCGCACCCCCACTCCTCATCCCCCTATGAGTCACGGGTCATGAACTGTCTGGCTCAGTCACCGGGCGCAGGGACAATGGTCTTGCCCCCAGGTGAGGATTAGGCTCAGACGCTTACGCTCCTCTCCGCGACGTAGCCAGGTGAGATCATGCATCACATGATGATCTCCAGGTCTCCCCCGGTCTCCCGCTTATCTCCCTACCCACCTCCTTTACACGCCCACAATGAAACCCTAATAAAAGGTGCGAGAGACCAGCACAGGGCAGAGTTGTCAGGATCACGAAAACCCGCGCTTCCTGTTGCTGACGCTCTCCGCCAGATGAAACCTCCTCCGCGTCTCGCCTATTCCTTAGCGACGACCCTGCGGGGTTGACTACAGTTTGCAAAGCACAGCCGTGCAAAGTGCCGGGGTTCAGCTGATGCACTACCTATCTACGGAACGCCCGCCCCATGAATGCTCCATTGCTGCAGCTTTGTCAAAAACACTGACAGCACAACACTGTAATTGGCTGTGCAGAAACGGCCGGGCCTAGGGTTGTCAGGCACAACAAGGGCATGGGAGTATCATCAGCAAAGATGTGAAATCACTTCCACGAAAAACCTAAAAGTGACGTCAGACCACTTTTGGACTTGCCAAAAACTCCATGATAAAAACACCAAATTTCCAGCAATTCATAGAGAGGGCTGATCTGACTTCCAGATTTTCCCCAGAAACAAAATTGTTTGGGCATGGAAAAAAATGTTTTAGCATGATTTTTCTCCCACAAGCTACAAGAGCAGGGCATTACGCACCCACAATGGGAAAATGACAGCCCTATGATTAGACTGATTTGTGGAAGTTACATCTATCAGTGGCATACCATTTAACGTTTTATATTAGTTTAAGGGTACCAGAATCTGGATAAGTTCCAGCCCAGGTTTTATTTCTGGCTCTGGATAAGAAGACTAGGCAGGCTGCTATGAAGGGTTGTGGTAGACCTTGGGTTTCTTCCTCTAATCTGACTAAAATTACACTTTGTATGCTCAAGTCAACCCTCAACATATTGCTAATTGCAGAATCCTACCAAAAGCTGCTACCAATGGTGACTAAAGAGAACTTCCAAGTGCAGAGGCAGTAGAAAACACCAGAAGGCAACAGGGACGCCCTTGACCTCTGTGACTTGTTCCTTGGTTCTCCAGGGCAACTGATTGACCAGTGTGTGAAACAGGATATTGGACTAAATGGACTACTGGTCAGATCTAACAAGGATCTTCTTATGTTCTTTTTTTATTTTTGAGCATTAGAATATACTTGTGCAGAACAGTCCAATTCTTCAGAACAGGATGTGTAAAGGAAAACACATGCATGCCTCAAAGAAACAAGCAGCATAGCCCTTATAGGTCACAAGATTTCTCGCAAACACTGTCACTTCCACACCCACAACCAGGAATTAGTTTGGAGCAACGGCCATCTCATTCTGCCACCATAAAAGCAAGTGACTGTCACAATGTTCCCTTTAGTTAAGCAAGTAACAGATCTCTCTTAATGCAAGCCTGCCAGCGTGATGGAAGCCAACATAATGTCACATGCCATGATGTGACTTATGCCAGGGTTGCTATGATATGATTCTCCGGTTAAGCAGGCAGATATCAGCACAAATGGTTTAACAAATGTTAAGAAACATAATTGCATGTACATCTCAAAAGTTTTATTTGAATGGATTTTTAGAAAGGCTTTGGGGGGAGGGATTACTTATGGCTTCTAACAGTTTGTATCTCACCCATCCTCCAGGCTGACCAGGCTTATTTTTATTTATTAATTAAATTTATAGGCCGCCTCATCCCCGAAGGGCTCGATTATATGGCCCTCTCCTCCTCATTTTATGTCCACAATCCTGAGATATGGGTTAAGGAGAGAGAGAATGAGTGGCCCAAGATCACATGGGTTTCCCTGATCCTAATCTAACACTAACCACTACACTGTGTTGCACCATGTTAGTTCTATTGCCTTGCCAGAAACCATAATAGGACTCCTTAAAGTCTGACAGATAAAAGAGTAATATCACACGACACACAAAGCATATAAGAGGTCCTGAGGCTTAGAAAAACAAAAGGATTTCTTTTCATTCATATAACATGAAGAGAAAGAGGCATACATGTACTCAACAAACAGATTAAAAGGATTGTATTGGATGATTAAATATAGCATGCATCTTGTTTACAGAACTGCAATCTTAAACAATAGCAACAAGAAGAAGCAGCAGGACAGTATTATAGAACAGACAAGTGGATGGTAGTAACACACCAGACCCGGGTTGAGGGAGCATTCAGATGTGTGCTCCCTCATCTGCAATCTTTGCCGAAATTTGCTGAAAATAAGCTCTCGACTTTCAGCTACAGCAGGTTAGATTACATTGGACAATCTCCAGTCCAACTTGATGGTTCCATGCAAGTTCTCCTGCATGCAGTTTTCCCATTTTAAACAGATACTGTTTCACTGTGAATGTGACTTTGATTATTAACGGATTCAAACCCAAACCAAAATGCCCTATCAGCTAATATAATTAGAGCTAGGGATTATTACAACACCTAGCTTTCTGTTTTAAAGAAAGTCAATGCAATAGGAGCAAGTGAAGCCATGTATCTCAGCAGATGTACAACTGAAAAAATATTTTTGCAGATTAGAATTATGCAGAGATTTTGTCATTAAAACAGATTGTTCTGATAAGCTTGTGTTTTCCAATGAATGCTTACAAGTAACCACATTTCTGGTTCATCAACTTGGGGAGGATTTTGATTATATAAAAACAATGGCTCTAGTTTCCTTATTCCTTACTTTTTGGTGCTGTATTTATTATTGTTGTTGTTGTAGATTTCACAGCTGCCAGATCTTTAGCTGGTTGTTGGCTTCATTACAATTCGAACCTCACCCTGAGGCCTAGGAAGTTGTAATGTATCGGCGTAGTATTTGTGCGGATCCCAGCAGGGCTGCCTTCTGAATTTGACAGATGTTAATTTTGTCAATTCGAAGATGTTTCAAGTGCTGCCCTAGTGTTTTCTGGATGGCGCCCAGCGTGCCAATTACCACTGGGACGACCTCAGCTGGTTTGTGCCATAAACTGGCCTTTGAAGCCTCGATTTTCAAATCCCAGCGGTATCTGAAATAGTGAGCCTTCTCGAGTGTTTCTTTTTTTCTTTATTATTATTATTATTATTATTATTATTATTATTATTATTATTATTATTATTATTATTATTATTATTATTATTATTATTATTATTATTATTATTATTATTATTATTATTATTATTATTATTATTATTATTATTATTATTATTATATTTTGTAGACCGCCTCATCCCCAAAAGGCTTAGGCGGTTCACAGTACATTAAAAACCAATAATTTACTTTAAAACATCTAAAAACATTTAAGGTTCAATATGCAGCATATAAATTCCAATAATAACAGTGTAACCCATATTGGTGGCACCCAGTCTTAAGGCCGGTGTTAAGGCTGGGAGGGGCTGGCAGAGCCCAAAGATGAGTGTGGGTACTGCCAGAGATGACAAACCATGGCAGGACCTCACAAGGGGGCAGATACAAGGGGATCTGCTAAGTGCACAGGTAGATTATTCATTCAACACATACTAAAATATAGACAGGCTGTGTTGCGGATATGGGGGAGCGGGGAATAAAGGCAAATGGTCCTCTTGCACTCCATACTTTAGGCAGCTCTGAAACAGACTGTCAGACGTAGGGTCAAACTGGTGAGGTTCAAGAGATCATTGATGGCGGTGGTAATGGAAAGTGCTGTCAACCTGTAAGATTTTCAAGGCACAATACGAACAGAGACAGTGTGCCATTGCTTGAAACTACACAGCATCCCTGGACTTTTTTGGTAATCTCCCACACAAGTACTACCAGATCTGATGAGATCAAGCTAGCCTGTACCACCCCAGTCAGGGCAATTATCATTGCTGAGGATCTGAAAATTCTTAGAGCCTCGAGAACAACCATAAGAGGCATGCTGAGTTACACCAGGAAATTGATGCTTTCTTTCCACCTAATCTCCATAATAACCCTTCCAACAGTTAGCTCTGGTGACAGAAAAGTCCAGGCAAGCATTTTTAGTTTATTAAGAAGGAAACTTCCAACACTGGGTGCGAGCTAGGAGAACAACGTTGAGAACAGCTCTGTACAGTGATTAAAAGAATGGCATATGGAGGCAGTGTTTAGCTTCCTTCATTTCCAGACTTTGGTTTTGCTTTAGTAGCGGCCCATTCCCCTGCCAGAAATGCAGAACTGCCTATAAAATAAAACCTTTTTGAAATTTGGCAGGGAGGTTGGCAGGGAGGATCCCATAGGTAAGAGGTCTAACCCACAGAATTTAATCCTAGTTGAACTGGATGGCCAGATACAACCCAAAATGTGTTACACTGGAAGCAAAAAAAAGAGGCTCTCTAAAACAAAAACCCTAACCAAATCAATTTTTTAAAAAGCCCAAACCCAAATAAAACTTCTTCTTGATTAGTTGGTTTTGTAGAGTTATGTCATAAAATTCTATATACTGATACTTCCAGTCCCAAGGTTGCTGCCAATCAGTTGGATGAAGAGATTGGCATAGGCATACGTCCAAGTCTGCCCCTACATCAGCATTCTCTGTTGTGGCTCCCACCTTATAAAAATGTCCTGCCAGATCAGGAAGGCTTCCATGCCACTATCACTTTTTAAAATATATGGAACAGAGTGATAAGGATGTCGAAAAACAAAATTTCTCAAGAGGAGACTTTTGAACAGACATGTTTGCAAAAAGGTTTAGGCAGTTCTTTCAATTTTACTGCATTGTTCAATGGATTTATTATACTTTATTTAATTGTTCTTAGTGGCCTAGTGGTTAAGAGTGGCAGATTCTAATGTGAAGAATCAGGTTTTATCCCCCACTCCTCTACATCCAGACTCTAATCCCTTTGTCTTCTAGACTTTCTACCTTCATGCCATTATTCGAGGCACTTCAAACCGTGAAGTGAAAAAGCAGGAAACATCAGAACCAGTGGTTTTCCTGCCTTGAGGATGTAAAAGGCTGAGTGGGTGTCTGTCACACAAGCCACTTTAAGACTTCTGGAAGGTAGAGAAAAATGGGGCATAAAAACCAACTCTTTGTATTGTTGTTGTGTAATCTTATTGTAGTACGTTGATTATTGTATGTATTAACCTGGTCTTTATTGCATTGTTTTGTAATTTTGTAATCTATCTTGAGTCTCAGTGGTCCACACAGCAGAAATAAAACGTCTTGCAGACATTTTAAGAAGATCTGTTTTGGCTTTTTTTAGTTTGTGCACAGCCTGCCAAAAACAACCAGCCAAAAGTACTGCCAGCCCAAACGTATATTTTTTCCTGCCTGCTGCACAGAGCTCTTGTCAGTTTCACAGTTGTGCCCACCATTTTGTGTGCTGCTGTAGAGATCTCCATGCCTCCACCACTTGGTGAAGGTTTTCCACGGAGGTTTCCTCTGTTTGCAGCTCAGTTGCAGGCAATTTCCATGTAAAAAGTAGATGAATAAGGTTTGTTTTGCCTAGTGATTTCATGCATGTTTCGTTTTTCTTTTTTTGTTCAGTATTCAGGGGGATATCTGTGAAGCTACAGCAGCACCAATATACACATATTGCAGCTTGTCTAATCGTGACTATGTAGCCTTGCAGACATCCTCCTGAAAACACAAAAAGGAAAGACAACATATGTGCTGGATCGCTAGGCAAAACAAACCTTTTTCATCTACCTTTTACAGTGAAATCCTGCACAGATGAGCTGCAAGTGGAGAAAAATGCTGTGGGGAACCTTCAAAGAATCTCTTCCGCAGTGAAAATTTAAAAAACTGGTTTGAGCAGGATAAATAAAGGGTTTTTTTTTGTTAGCAGACAGAAAACTTCATCAACCCAGGTTGGGGGGGGGGGGGATTTGCTACTTTCGTAGAGTTATGTTGAGAGAAATAAAACATTTTGAAGATGTTTTGGGGAAGACATCTGTGCAAACTTTTTGCCCAGGAGGCTTTTAAAATATCCTAAAGAGATTTTATTTCTGCTGTGCGGAAATCACCAGTGAAAAAAGATGCATGATAAATGAAAGTAATACATATATAAGCTGTCCCAAACCACCTGGTGCCAACTCTGGGTTCAGAAATCCTTGAATATTTGAGGAGAAGGTAGAGTCAAGAGTGGGAGGAATTTTGGAAGGGAACAGTGGTAGATAATTCCATAGTGTCTATCCTCCAAAGCAGCCATTTTCTCCAGGGGAGAAATAGTCATCTCTATAGTCTGGAGATGAGTTGTAATTCCAGGAGATCTCCAAGCCATTAGCAATCGTAATCCCTGGGCAGGAGAGCAGCCAGATGGGGGGAGGAGGGAGGGAAGAGCCAAGTGGGTGGTGGGATTCATCCAGCTACTGGTTCTCCCGAACTGGTGTGAACCGACTGAATCCCACCACTGGTTTGGAGGCAACAAGTATAGAGCTCACCTACACTCGGAGCCCAGAGCAATCATTTCAATCCTTAGTACTCAGAAGACTTTACACAAAAACCTCTTGTCCAATAAATTAAAGGATGCACTGATTAAATGAGATTTAGACTGAACTGAAAATAGGACTTCAAGCAGATTATATATTTCCCACTTATTGAGAAATCTTGTCTGCAATTCACCAACCTTTGTCACATAAATGCAAGCTTCAGATTAAAAATTTGTGGTACTCCAAGATACAGCAAGAAAAGAATTGCTTTCCCCCTGTCACACAATTGCAATTCCCTCTTCCATTTGTTTTATCTAAACAATTATTTATTGTGCAAAGGCTGAGCTTTTTAGTTT
Source organism: Sphaerodactylus townsendi (assembly GCF_021028975.2). NCBI lineage: Eukaryota > Metazoa > Chordata > Lepidosauria > Squamata > Sphaerodactylidae > Sphaerodactylus > Sphaerodactylus townsendi. The sequence goes on from NC_059435.1 coordinate 23,494,094, forward strand.
ACCTGTTGTTGTACATCTGAAAATATCTCTTGCATGAGAATGTTACAACCATATTTTCCCAACTTATTAGAAGGGCTGCACTTTACAAATATAATTGCATAGCAGATTCATTATTTATAGTCCTAGTCTTAGCCTTCATGTCTACTTAATATGTGTAAAGTGTTTAGTTTTCTATTGTAGTCCAGCTGCATCACTGGAATCAAACTTGTAATTGCCTCTTTGGGATTTAAAACCATTATACTTGTGCTTTTATGTTCTCTTTTGTTTTGCTTGAATCACTTTTTCAGGTCTGTGAAGTACAGCTGGCACAATAAAAGTTTGATCAATGCATAACCAATGTGGTGTATATTTCTTCCAGAAATATAAAACTCAGGTGAAAAATGTTAATCTATGAAAATTATCTTTGTCAGCTACTTATTCATAGAATTTAAATTGGCTCTGATTTTGAAGGATATGGTTCGGCCTGGGGTTTTCCAGTCTGGGTTTTACAGCCCTTTTATGTTTTGTGTACTTTTGACATATTGAAACATAAGATTGTCTGATGTAAACTTTCAATTACCAGGAAATATTTTTTTTCTTTTTGTGCATTAGAATATAATACCTGAAGAAGATCATCAGAGAAACATTAGTGGAAAATGTCAGTGAGATAATCCTTTTGTTTTTCCATCTTCAGTGTGCCTTCATTGGTAATATTGTGGTTGTTTCCTTCTGGAAAATTTAGAAACATCCATTCAGGATGGAGAGCACTGCAAAACCTGATGGTACATGCTTCCTGTACAGTGGGTCAATATTCCATAAGATACAAATTCTGGGGATGGAGATCAAAATCTCTTCTCATTCCTACATGTTATTCTGACTGTTGTGGTGTTTGGGCACATTTCTCACATTCAGGGAGGGGCTGTGGGCCAGTGTTACAGCTGCTATAAGGCATGCACAAAGTCCCAGGGTTAATCCTTGGCACCTACAGTTAAAAAGGATCAAGTAGCAGGTGAAGTGAAAAACCTCTGCCTCAGACCTTGGAGGGTCACTGCCACTTTGAGTAGGAAATGTTGCTTTTGGTGGAACAATGGTTTGCTTCAGTGTAAGGTAGGTTTCATGTGTTCTGCAGCCAGTATGGTGTAGTGGTTAACAGCAGTGGACTGGATTCCCTGACACTCCACATGAGCAAGGGACTCTAATCTGATGAACCAGGTTCTGATGAACCTAGGTCACCTTGGGACAGTCATCATTCTCTCCAAACACTCTCAGTCCCACCTATCTCACAAGGTGTCTGTTGTGGGGAGAGGAAGGGAAAGAGTTTGTACACCATTTTGTGACTCCCTATGGTGGAGAGCAGCAGGGTATAAATCTAAACTGTTCTCTTCTTCCTTTTCTGTGTGAAACTGATGGAGCACATGTCATATCCGCCTTCTGTGGTCTGATCCATCTTTGTCAAATGACATGTTTTTGGAGAATGAACTAGAATAAAGAAGAGTTTTGGATTTATACCCCCCTTTCTCTCCTGTAAGGAGACTCAAAGGGGTTTACAATCTCCTTTCCCTTTTTCCTCCCTACCCACAATGAACCCCCTGTGAGGTAGGTGGGGCTGAGAGAGCTCCGAAGAGCTGTGACTCACCCAAGGTCACCCAGCTGGTGTGTGCTGAAGTGCACAGGCTAATGTAGTTCCCCAGATAAGCCTCCATAGCCCAAGTGGCAGAGTGGGGAATCAAACCCGGTTCTCCAGATTAGAGTGCACCTGCTCTTAACCACTACGCCACTGCTGCTTTTAAAGGTGCGTTGAATCTCAGCCAATCTTGTTTACTTACATGTATAAGGAAAGATTCAGGCAAACAAAAAGAACAGAAAGTTGTAAACAGCAAATACTGGAAGCATGACAGAAAGCAAAATTAGACATGCAGTTCCATTCTGAGATAAATCTAACCTACCAAATCCATGGAGAAATGGAAAGTGAGGGATATTTGGAAGCATTACTAATCTTTTCAAAATATAACCCAATGAAAGCTGGAAAAACAGAACTGTGTATTTAGTTTTTCACAATGAGTCTGACTCACCTCCATCAAATGTTTACACATCCTAGACAGTTTCCAAACCTCAGTAGCAGTATATCATCAACACCCTGCCCTATTTTATGCACTGTTTACATTTTGTTTGCCTCAACAGAGAATTAGATTCTAGACATTAGTGTAAATAAAATGAATTAAAAGCAGTGCCTACATTTCAATAAAGGCTCTCTTCCCAGAAAATTTGCGGCAGCCCAAATCACGCTCACCTGGCTTTCAGTACAAATATGTTCACCCTCAGGACGTCTTTTACAAAGTGCTCTCTGGATCAGACTGGGTCATTTTATTATTTTGCAATGAACGTGCCTTATTTTCTTGTTAGCTGAAGGTAAAGTGCTCTAGGCGTAATCCACAACTCTATGGCACACTGGGGGCTTTCTTCACTGCCCTGACCCAGCCCATCATAGCCTAGCATCCCAGTTTTCAGAGAGTGTATAGCCCAAAGGCAATTAAGAAGCATTAATTGTGCACTAAGAAATCGCAAGCTCATATTACCTCATTCACAGTCAAAATATATTATTCCTGCTCCAACCACTATACCACCTCCTATAACTGATACCACAAACAGATACCCTCTGGATCCCAAGAATTACAGATTCCTCAGGTCTTGGCATTGCATAGTCTGGGCCCAATGGGTATCGTTGACAGCCTAACAGACCCAGTGTAACCCAGAGTTCATTAGGGGAGCTAAAGAGTTGCGATATTCCCATGTAAGGAAAAAACAATACAATTCTTCCAGATTTGTGGGACTGAAGCTGTAGGTAGTTCACCTTAGAAGGACTCCAAGTTTGTTATGAACTATGTATTGATATCCCAGGGCCAGAGTGGAACTCTTGAAGAGAAGAACAGACGGCGCAGCAAAGACAAAGCAAAACTGCAAGCCTATCCAACTCTGCGGGATCCAGCTAGACAAAAGCCAGGAAAGGACTGAGACTCTGCTAGTCTGAGCACAAAAGGCCTGAAGTACTATATGTTATTTTTTATATTTGATTGCTGTTCTGTACATTATTTTTTATGAAAGAAAAAACAGGAAAAAAGTTGGAAAATTGTTTAGTGTAATTTTTGTAAGTGTTGAATGTCACAAGGCAGGATCATACTGTCAAAAGAAAGTGAACTCTTTTAGTTTTCAATGGAGAATGATAGCAGCACGTGCCTCACACCTCCTACTTGGTGTATCTGAGGGCACAGGTCTGCTCAAAGTGGCAGAAACCACAATTCTTCACCATCCTCCTCTTCCAAAGGGGTGACCAACCCAGGGGGGCAGGGAAGGAGGACTCTGTGCTGAAAAGGACATACCATGCTGGGAAGAATTAAACTACAATGTTATTAAATACAGGTTCCTCAGATCTTGGCACAACATAGGCTAAGAACCATGGGTGTGGTTAATAGCCCAGCAGCTGTCAGAACTTATCTAACCTGTCTGTTGGGATAACCAAGGGTAGAGGGATGGTATTGCAGCAGGAAATGGCAGAAACCATTATCCCTAGCTGTCACCATCTTTTTGTGGGCATGACCAATGTGTCAACCACAAGGTTAACTGCCCTGCACCCCACTTAGCTTGCCTGGCTCCACTACCAAGCCAAAGGAACCAGCAATACATGCACAAATCCAGCTCAGAGATCCCCAAACTCCCCCCAATCTGTAAAGACCACCTGGTTTGCGCAAACAGCTCTTGTGCTCATTTACCCCAGTCAATGGACTAAAACAAGGCCCAGATTGCCTTAGGCCGTTTCCGCACGGCCCATAAACGACGGCCTGGGGGCGGTAAAAACGCTGCCCCCAGGCCGCCGTTCGCACAGGCGCCGCTGCTGCAACGCAGCAGCGGCGACCTGAATGCGCTTCCCTCCCCCCAGGGCGGCGTCAGGCCGCCCTAAACAACACCCCTTTAAAGGGTTGTTGTTGGGGAGGAAGCGCTCTTCCCGGGCGGCGCTGGGTGCTAACCGCGCTGGGCCGCTGGAAGACGCCACGCCTCCGCTACTCACAATGTCCCCGGCCGTCGCCTGCTGGCTGCGGGAGCTCCACACTGTCCTCCGACCTCCAGGGGTCGGAGGGCTGGGCAGGGCCCGACGCCAGCAGGCGGACGACACGGTGACATCGTGAGTAGCACGGAGGGAGGATGGTAAGAGGCGTTCGCGAGGAGCCGCCTCCCGCGGCGACCTCCGCTATTCGCTCGGCACGCGGCGAAGCGGGCTTGCGCCTTCCACGCCAGCACTCTTGGCGGCGTGGGGGCGCAAGGAGGCCGTGCGGAAAAGGCTTTAGAGAGGCTATATGTCTATGAGAGCCTGGCCTGCTTAACGTCTCTGGATCCTTAGGCTCATTCCGCACATGCAGAATAATGTACTTTCAAACTGCTTTCAGTGCTCTTTGAAGCTGTGCGGAATGGCAAAATCCACTTGCAAACAGTTGTGAAAGTGGTTTGAAAACGCGTTATTTTGCGTGTGCGGAAGGGGCCTTAGATAAGTAGCTATGAAACTGCTTGTCTACTGAGCTATAACTAGAATGGCAGGTGGGTGTTAGGGTGGCAATTAATGGCTGAACATTTAGATTAACTAAACATTTAGATTAGACTTACCCTCATGTATGCAACCTTTTGTTCCAATCGTATCACGATGCCGAGTGAGTTGTGGCTCATCTCTTTACCACCCAGTGTGTTTTCTACTGAGGACTGGTTTAGAACTTTATTATAGACTCATATTTGATCTGCCTGTTTGTGTATCCCAGATAATTTGCTGTAGCCATACACATATTTCTGATGGTTTTGTACCCATGTTCTTATTTTGTTTTGTTTTGACTGCATCTGATTCATCTTGGAATGTGCAACAGGCTTTTATAGCATATTGTGACATAGTACTTCCCAATAAACTGATTAATTTGTTTCAGCACCCATGTCTTCCTACTGACAGTCACATACCCACTGGGGCGGTTAGAACCATAGGAACAGAATCCTCCTGATTAAAAGATAGAGAATTAACATATGTATGGTAGCTCCCTGCAGACATAACTCATTCCACACATGCAGAATAATGCACTTTCAAACTGCTTTCAGTGCTCTTTGAAGCTGTGCGGAACGGCAAAACAGTTGTGAAAGTGGTTTGAAAACGCATTATTTTGCGTGTGCGGAAGGGGCCCTATAGCTTCTGGACTCTTCTGTAGCACCTACTGCTCCAAAGAGATGCAAGAAAGCCAAAATCAGCTTTGATTTGGAGGAACGAAGGGAAAGAAGAAAGTGGGCACCAGAAACCACATTGACTGGCACCATGGGCCCCTAGAACAATAATACTAATCTAGCCACTTTCAAATATTTCTCAACATTTTAATGTGGCACGATGTTAATTAGCTTGGAATGTTCAATTCATTTAGATCAATTCTTGGCACTGGGAAAGAAACACTGCTTGAAGCTCACCCAGAAAAATATCTGCTGGCACATGACTAAATTCAGTACTAAAGCTAAGGGGTCTGGTCTTGGATAGAAGTGCTTAGATAGGAGACCAGTTGGGAACCATGTATGTGGATTCCTTTGAGAAATGAACCGGGTGTGGCTGCTCACTGTTTTACACAGAGGTTTACTACTAATGATCAAGATGTAATATAGCCACTGAGCAGCAATGACTTTCACATGGTTAACATCATTCCAAATAACATGTACGGTATTTATCACACAAAGGAGTTAAACTCACATCTTCTGAACATAACTCATGTTTAATACATCCAAAATATCAGGAGGGAAAATACTCCACAGATGTCATCCCGATACACCTTTCACCATGGAGTTCTATATCATGGTTTGAAAGTATCCAAAATGAAAGCTATGAATATTGGTAATTTTACAACCCTTTTTTTAAACCATTATACTTTATCTCTAATTTCAAGGCTCCCTCTTTCCTTCTGACATTGTTGGGGGGCAAGATATCAGTGTTCCTTCCAGTGTAGCAGTACTTATTATATAGTAATTTATTCAGTAAGGCAGTTTCCACATGGATCTGAATACAGAAGTATCCATCTATATCATTTACACTTATTGAAATTCAATTATGTAATTATATCTCTTTCCCTTGGCTCTCCTTTGAGACAATAACTTTTGAATGAAAACTTCTCATAACAGGAATCCAAATGCTGCTGGTGCTACTGAAAAACTCTACTGTGGATTTTTGTGTATGTGCGGTTAGAAGATCTAACTGTTGATTTGCCATTTTAATTGTTCCCATGACCTAACTCAGCATTGATGGAGAAATGCTTTCCCTAGGGTACAGAGGACATTTGCTACAGTGTGTGAATGCAGCTGGTATCTTTGTAAGCTTGACATTTTGATGAATCTTTTATCCAGAAGCGAGTTGAGAAGCGGAGAGTCAAACAAACAACCCCTACAGAGCACTGACTCTAATCTGAAAGTTATACATCTGAAGCTCATGTTGTTAGACCAGCCAGATGCCAGAATTTGACCTAGACTATGAAAAGCAGTCCTCCACCACTTATGAATTCTATAAATTACAGCCCACCATTAGTGTTTGTCTCTAGTAATACGTAGCAAAACTGACAACAAAAGGTATTACTACATACTGACATCATTCAATGACAGAAAGTTACAAAATTATGGGTTAAGTCAAGTAATCAGGAGATCTGTGTGAAGTAGGTTACAATATGAGGAGGAGGAGGAGGAGGAGGAGGAGGAGGAGGAGGAAGTAGCTTACCACTTCCAACAATAACTCTCAGGAATTCACTGGAACCATAGAAGAAGATGCATTTGAGAGGCTGGGAGAAGCATTATTAAGGAGCAGTGGCGTATTTGCCTGGGGACATGGGGTAACCCAGGTCCCCGGGTGCAACTAATCTGGTCATGTGGGGGCACAAAATCGCCCCCCACATGACCAGATGCCTTCCGGCCCAGCACCTGTGGCATGAGAGAAACTCGTGCCCTGGCTGCTGTGCAGGCAAGAGGGGCTTCCCTCAGCTCCTTTTCCCACTCCGGCTGCTGGGCAGGGAAGAGGGGCTGGAGCCCAACTCGCGAATAAGCGGGGCTCAGCATGGGGGGGTGGCCTTTGTTAAGCAGTGCACCAAGACCTGATGCTATCATTGAAGAATAAGGGCAGGTGATAGAAGAATGAAGTTCAGAATCCACCGAAGGCCTGTCATACTTGTGTGTTGCACACTAGAGAATTGAAATACAGAAAAGCTTCATAGGCTAGTGGATATTTTAAAAGGTAGGAAAATATAAAACTAGTAGTTTTGACCAGTGAAAACAGAGATTGGAAGGGGTCACCTATTATGATCCTAAGATGGTGATGCTCCCTCATATGTTCAACTGTCTAGTAGCATCCAGAAATCTGCCAATGAAGAATAAACTAGACAGCAACCATACAGGCACTTTCCCCCATCAAGACACTGTAAAGTCTTGTATTGTGTATTTTTCATTCCATCATGAAGTCATCCTATTGATTATTCCTGAGACAAACATTGTATAGAATAAGGGTTTTTTCGTGTGAACAAGTTTATCCCAAGCTTGATGACAGTGCATTATCTGGGGCTTAACTATTAGCTAAAATTCCACATTATTTATATAGTAGAAATACAGCTAGATCTTCAAACCATTATGGAAGATCACAAGTTCACCAATTCTGAAGCCACAGACTGGTATTGTTATAAAGAAAGTATTTACATCCTATATATATAAAGACATTTCATTTCATGCCAAAGAAAAAATTGATTCATGCCAGCCAATTTCTCCCCAATGAACTTCAAGTTTGCCTTCTAATACAGCTGATGTACTTCACCCCAGATGCATATTTTCTTGATATGAAGTTATATTTTGGTTATTCATATCTGTTATCTTTATTACTCCAAAACTCCATGTGATAAATGCAAAAACATGCACATTTTGGAAGGTTTGACTACCCAACAAAACAATGAATTACACACATCTATACACATGTGCAATTTTAATATACGGTATATATTTTTAATTACACATTATTTACAAAGGACCTTTCCATTAGATTGAGTCATTGCTCTGAAATGGATATTTTTAAGGAATAAATAGTGAACAAGTATCAGATTGAATGAAAAATCGGTGGCCAAGTATATTACACATTTTTTCATCCCACCCCGCCTCCAAGAAGCTCATTTCAGTATACACACACACACACACACACCCACAACCACACACACATTTGACTCTTATTGGGAAGTCAGTGTGGTGGAGTGTTTAGAATGTTAGACTAAACTCTGGGAAACTCAGGTTCAGTTCTCCGCTTTGTCATGAAAGCTTTTTGGGTGACCTTGAGCAGCATTTGTTCTCAGCCTAAACTACCTCATGGAATAAAATGGAAGAGAAGAGAACAGTGTAAGCTTCTTTGACTCCGCACTGAGAAAAAAATTGAAGTAAATTTGAAGTAAATTTGAAGTAAATAAACAAAATATTTGTTGAATAAATAAATTTGAAGTAAATTAAATAAACACCACCACTGTGAGGTAGGTTAGGCCATGTAGTAATGAAGGTCACCCAGTGAATTATCAAAAATCGTTTTAAATGAGTTACTCCGCACAAATGTTTGTACTGTTTCCAGCTATTTAAAAAGCTATTTTGTTCCAGCTGTTTAAAAAGTGATGCTACACCTTTGCCCTATTGGTCCAGCTATGGACCTAATTCATTACTGTTCAAAATGAACAGGAAGAATAGTTCTTGAATCCAACACATCCCACACTGGAGAGGTGAATGTCCTTGTGGACATTGCCCTGTGCTTTTAATATTGCTCATTCAATTTCTCTGTGGTTTCTATTAGAAAAGTGTTATGTTCCTTCCCCTGCCACACCCAGTGCATACAAAGGGATCTGATTAAATCAATCATTTGTCAAGTAGATATATAGATATATGATCTTCACTTGGTTGTATCTAGAAAGTCATAACTGATCACTTACTGGGTATAAATCTTATATTTAAACACACTGTTAATAAATGTGAATCTCGTATTGTAGGTGTTGTGCATGGGGGGAGAAGGAAGAAAGTGACAAAAATAAAATGTGCTCCTATATGTAATTTTTTAAAAACATTCTGAGGTAAAAAAAATAATACTATATGATATTTTAGCTGCACTGAACAGACTCTAAGTGACAGAAACCCAAAGGACTTAAAGTGGCAATTGTAAATATCATTCTTTTCTTGTACAACATTATTGTTTGATCGGCCTTTCTAGATAACATACATCATGGTATCCTATTGCAAAGGAAAGAAAAAAGCAAACAGTGAAGTGTGCACCACGGGGGGAGGGGGGATCAATTTTAAACCAAACTCAGATGTCTAAGAACAGATATTTTAAGGATTTCTCCATTTTCCTAACAAAAGACACAACGTACACACACACACGCATCCACTCCTGCTTATTCCACCCTTTTTCGCCTCATCTGGCAGCCGCTTTCCGGTCCACCAGACACTAGCATCTAATGAGTCAAACTTCCCATTTTCAGACTAATCAGTCGGCTGCACTAATTGCAAATGCAAATATGCAAATTTATATTAATTAATTACTCTGCTAATTAGTTCTGCGGTCTTTTTGGGTAATAAATCATTGTGCAGTGGAAGGGAAACAAGTCCTGTCCCATTTCACTCCACATAAAAATTTAATGTACTCATTGGAGAAAATATATTTTAAAAAGTCTATTCCGATCACTCCGCTTCCACTGATGAGCCTCCTACAGATAGGTACCGTTGTGAAGAGGCTTCCACATCTTCAGCAAATGCCACCACTAAGGTGCCTGTTAGCAATTTAATTATCACATTATGAGCTTCAGAAAAAAAAACCCAGTTTGCTGTGCTGCAGGCTGTGACTTCAAGCTCACTAGGTTCACACATTTTTTCCTGCAAACACTCCTAAGTCAAAAGACGAATATGTAGAGGGTGACACTGCCTTCTTGAAACTTGGGTGGGATATATTTTTCAAATGGACTTTCATGGACCTGCACTTTGCTAGCAGACAAAAGGATTTTGTTCTTTCCCATTCTGGTACATCCATCACAGCTTTTGCCAATCCAAATGGCAAAATACTCAGAGCCTTTGTAGTGAAGAGGGAATTCAGTAAAAACAAGGGCCAAGATAGCAATAGTTTGCACTAGAGAACACTGAGACAGCATGGTTTAGTGGTTTAGAGCAAGTAGATTCTAATCCGGAGAGCCATGTTTGATTCCCCACTCCTCCATGTGAGTGGCAGAGGCTTATCTGATCAACAAGATGTGTTTCTGCACTCCTACATTCCTGCTGGGTGACCTTGGGCTAGTCACAGTTCTTTGGAACTCTCTCTGCCCCACCTACCTCACAAGGTGTCTGTTGTGGAGACAGGAAGGGAAAGGAGTTTGTAAGTTACCTTGAGTCTTCTTACAGGAGAGAAAGATGGGGTATAAATCCAAACTCTTCTACTTCGTGACATGATGAATAGAGGCCCCTTCCGCACATGCAGAATAATGCACTTTCAATCAACTTTCAATGCACTTTGCAGCTGGATTTTACTGTGCAGAATAGCAAAATCCAGTGGCAAACAATTGTGGAAGTGGATTGAAAGTGCATTATTCTGCATTTGCTGAAGGAACCAGAGTTCTGACAGCTAAAGTGGGAGAGTTTGAAGTATTCTGTACACCAAGTAATAGGCAACTGGATAATACTGGGGAATAACAGACAGTATGATGCCATAGACTCCATGTTCCAAAGTTATCATTTTCTCTGGGTGATCTGATATCTGTCAGCTGGGTGATCGATGGTAACAGTGAGATATCTCTAGCTACCACGTGGAAGTTGACAACAGGAGGTAATAGATAAATTGGCAGATGATGACCATTCAATAATCTCTAGGGTTGCTAACTTCGAGTTAGGAAATTCTTCAGATTTGAGGATGGAGTTTTGGAAGGAGACTGATCTCAAAATGGTATAATGCCACAGAGTCCATCTTCCAAAGCAGCCATTTTCTCCAGTTGAACTGATCTGTGTAGCCTGGATATCAGTTGTAATTCTGGAAGATCTCCAGGCCCCACATAAAGGTTGGCAACCCTATCTCATGAATGAATGAACCTTGATGAAAGAGAAAATAGTTCTCTTGAAAGGGGCTTCTGGCTCTCCACCTGTTTCCATAAAAAAACTGCCATTTAATATTTTACTAGTCCACCTCCACTATACTACGTTAGCCTAATTCTCACTGTGCTGGTAAACTTGTATTTGTGGTACACACTGCAGACTTCAGGTGGGGCTCAGAGGCATGGCAAGGGGGAAAAGAGCCCGGTGTACCGGTGCGTCCTCCGGCCCCGTCCCGCCCCCATCCTGCCCCATCCCGTCCCGGAACGCCCCCGCCACACCCCCAGAACGTCCTCATTACACTCCCACAGGGGCGTTCACCTGGTGCGTCGCATGCCCCCCCTCGTCCCCTTGGAGCTACGCCTCTAGTGGGGCTTGTTACATTTCTGGGCTGTCACAAACAAAAGTCTGCCCCACAAGGTCTCACCACTCACATGTTTTGAATGCAGACAGTCCTGGTTTTAATCAAAGAAGAAGAGGAAAAGGAATTGGGATTTATACCCCACCTTTCTCTCCTGTAAGGAGACTCCAGGTGGCTTACAAGCTCCTTTCCCTTCCTCTCCCCACAACAGACACCTTGTGAGTAGGTGGGGCTGAGAGAGTTCAGAGAGAACTGTGACTAGCTCAAAATCGCCCAGCAGGAATGTAGGAATGTGGAAACACATCTGGTTCATCAGATAAGCCTCAGCCGCATAGGTGGAGGAGTGAGGAATCAAACCCAGTTCTCCAGATTAGAATCCACCTGCTCTGAACCACTATACCATGCTGATTCTCTAGTTAAGAGTACCTCATATGGAGGGAGTTGAGAAAGACTTTTCTAAGCCTGAGCTCCTGAAGAGCAAACTGCCAGTCAGAGTAGGTAATCATGAGGCAGATATAGCAATGGTCTGACTCAGCATAAGGCAGCTTCATGTAAGAACAAAATGCAGGGGTACATAACTTGGTTAAAAATCTAGAGCAGTAGGATGTAATTTTAACTCACTTTTAAAAAGATTTTCTACAGATTGTTGGCTTGTTTAATTTGAATTAATGGAAGAAAAAGAAAACTTTGGAAGAGGGGTTACTTAAAACATTAACGTGCAGAAGGATTTAGATGTCCAAGGATTTTACAGATAAAGTTGGCTTTGTGCTTTTTCCGGACATACAGGCTCGCTCACAAAATGTTTGCTCTACATTTTTAATTTCTCCCTCCTTGCCTGCTAAGACAAGCATTTCTCTTTGAGAACCTCTGAATTCACAGCAACAAATATGTGAGGATTTTAACAATCCTCCACACAAAGAGAATCAATAATTAACACCAGCCAGGTAGTGAAGGGACTGGATGCTGATTCTTTGAAGTGGCTTTTAAATTATTAAACTGGAATAACTGCAGGCATCTGAAGTGACACAAGATAGATAGATAGATAGATAGATAGATAGATAGATAGATAGATAGATAGATAGATAGATAGATAGATAGATAGATAGATAGATAGATAGATAGATAGATAGATAGATAGATAAAGAGAGAGAGAGAGAGAGAGAGAGAGAGAGAGAGAGAGAGAGAGATTGCTATGAAATCTGCAGAGCCCTTTTAACATTTTAACTTTTGTACTCAGTTACAAAGCTGTGACATCTATGGGTTCAAGAGCAAATTGGATGGGGAACTGGAATTGTGCTGAATTTCATAAGCAATGCACTAAACACTGACTTTGAATGTTACCAGTGCTATCAGTTTTTTCTCAATATAAAAGCATTATCCATCTTTACATCCAAACATTCACAGGACATCTTCATATACCAAAGAATCATCTTGCATTTCATTTTACTTGATGAAAAGCTCTGTGCAAACAAAAACCCTGCATAATTTAGAGCAAGAAAAGAAACTTTAATAAAATGAAATTTGCTGCAATTCTGAAACCAAAATCTGTTTATCCACTGCAATTTTTAAGTAACAATATAATTTTATTAGATCAACCAAATTGTCACAAGGTAATAAGTAATATTTTAAACTTTCAGAACTCTTTGGTAAGCTTTTTTTAAAAAAGAGAACTGGGTAGGAGACAAAAATATATTTCAGGCCTTATGCAAAACCCATGGCAGCAATTTATAGACCTCGTAAACTGGAGACCACAAGATGTTGCAAACACATGGTCAAAGCAAGCACAAAAAAATCACCAGTCTTTCATGGTTATTCAAAGCTGCATTTTAGGCTTCTTGGATTACGTTTGGAGGGGAAAGGGGAATTCAGTTTTTTTCACCCTGCCCTATTTGTTTGTTTAGACAACTTATAACATAGAAATCACAGGGAAGACAGCATGGTATAGCTCAGTGATGGCGAACCTTTTCGAGACCGAGTGCCCAAATTGCAAACCAAAACCCACTTATTTATCGCAAAGTGCCGACACGGCAATTTAACCTGAATACTGAGGCTTTAGTTTAGAAAAAATGGTTGGCTCCAAGGCGTGTGTTACTCGGGAGTAAGCTTGGTGGTAGTTGGTGGCTTTGCTTTGAAGCAACTGTGCAACTCTTCCAACAGCTGAGTCACGACCCTAGGATAGGCTGACCATCCGTCCCGCTTTTGGCAGGACCGGCCTGCCTTTGGACAATTTGTCCCGCGTCCCACGGGTTGTACAAATTGTCCCGATTGGGGAGGCTGCTGCACTGCCTTGGGGGCGCAAGGCAGTGCGGCAGCCTCCCGTGCGCCCAGCCGCAGAAGCGCACAGTCTTCTGGGGCTTGCCGTTTGCCGCTCTGTGACAGAGCGGCAAACGGCGAGCCCCAGAAGCCGGTGCACTGATGCGGCTGCGCACGCGTGCGCGCACGCACACGGCCTCCCCGTCCCATCTGGTCACTTTAGCAGTCTGGTCACCTTACCCTAGGAGGGTTTACTCAGAAGCAAGCCCCATTGCCAGCAACCGAGTTACTCCCAGATTGCTTTAGTTCTCTGCATGAAAATCAGTGGGGTTTAACAGCGCTTAACAGGGTTACCTACACTGCTTTCCCACAACTAGGTCTTAGGTTTAATGCTAATAATCAAGCCCAACAGCCCAGGTCAGCCTAGATGTGTGGGGGGGGGAGGCACTCTGTGAGTGCCCATAGAGAGGGCTCTGAGTGCCACCTCTGGCACCCGTGCCATAGGTTCGCCACCACTGATATAGCTGAATCCCATCAGACTTCAGAAGCTAAGCAGGGTTGGTACTTGGAAGGAAGATTCTGCAGAGGAAGTCAACAGCAAACCATCTCTGCTTCTCACTTTTATTCCATGGGAACTGAACATCTGACATCTGAAGATCAATTGCAATTCTAGGAGATCTCCAGCCACCACCTGGAAACTGGTAACCCCAGAAGTCAACTACAGCAAGACGGCACTTTACCCACACACTTAACATAAAACAGAACAACGAGATTTGAATTAAAATAGATCGGACCAAATAAAACAAATGCGCACAGCAAAGTCAATGCAACAGCTCATAAACCAATAGTCGACTGACAGCAGGACCAGCCAAAAAGTAACATAAAAACAGGCAGAAACAAGCTATCACAAGGTTGAATGCAGGCCAAAAATCATAAAAGATATTAATGAATGACTAAACAGTGAGATAAGAACTTTGCTAAAAGCCCGAGCAAACAAAAAACATTTTAATTGAAATCCTCCTATGAAATCTAAAATGATGTCCCTGATTTCGACAAGGTATCATTCAAATTCCAGCTGTCAATAAGCTTGCTAAATCAGGGGTGTCAAACTCATTCGATATGAGGGCCAAATATGAAATAAATTCGACTTGGTCAGTGTTTGCTTTGCTTGGTCCCAGAATGTCATGGGGTTGTTGTGGCATGGGGGGGGGGGGGAGGTTGTGGGCCTGGTGAGCCTGCAGTGAGGTCAAGTATCTGCCTTGACAGGACTTATCAGGCCTGCAAGCCAGCTGAAGCAACCCATCCACAAGGTGAGCAGTTGGCTCAGCTGGTTTAAGATTTAATAATCCCCTTCAAGAGGTTGAATCTGACCCCCATGCATGCTTGACATCCCGGTGCTAAATAGCGTTCCACAAGAATCTCCCTCCCTTCTTTCCCTGTTTGTAAAATGGAAATTGGAATATGCTCTATATAAAATTTATTGCATATAAGAAGACTAGGGAGGACCAAAACCAAGGCCATTTATGCATTTGTGGTCACCTTTGTATTGAGTGTAAATTCCCTTTGGATTGCATTCTCAGTTACATACCCTTTTTCCTTCTTCAAAAATCACTGCCCTCTCAGATTAGAGAATGTCCACAATTTCCGAAACCTGCGACAGTATGACTTCCCCCTTACTCACATGGAAAACGAAGGGAATCAGCATGGATTTCACTCTCCTGGGTCTAACCCCTTTCCCTTTCACAAAATTGCAGCTGGGATCGGGATACTTTGCAGCAGGAAGACCCCTGTTTAGAGGGGGGGGGGGGGAATGGGAAAACCTCACTGGAAAAGAAACAGCCTTGCAAGCAGAGGCGTAGCAAGGGGGAAAGCGCCCGGGGCACCGGTGCATCCACCCCTGTCCCTCCCCGGAACACCCCCCACCATGCCCCGGAACACCACACCCCCACAGGGGTGCATGCCCGGTGTGTTGCGCACACACACACACCCCCTTGGAACTATGCCTATACTTGCAGGTAGTGCACAAAAGTCCAAACTTCAAACATCACTCTCCTCTCCTCCTTTTTATCCTCACAACAGCAAGTCTATGAGTTAGGGCAGGACAGAGAGATTTGACAAGGATCACTCAGCAAGCTGCAACTGCAAAGTGGGTATTTGAATCCACGTCAGATCCTATTCCTCTATGTTTTTGAAGAATTTTAACATACCATAGACAGGGAGTAAAAAATGTTAGAAAATACTATCAATAAAGTCTGTTAAGTGGAAAACTGTTACGTGCAAAGCTGGATCCTGGCTTTAGAATGGGAGTGGGGAGCAGGGTGCCTGTGAAGATGGAAAGAGTTCCTCCCATCTTCAAAGACACCCCCCACACCATTTGTAAAGCAGGATCTTGGCTGTGGGGGGAGGAGCCAGCAGAGTGTCTGTAAAGATGGGAAGAGTTCTCCCCATCTCCATAGGCACACTCCCTTTCCCCCCCCCCCCCACATTTACAAAGTTGAAACCTGGATTGCACAGGGGTGCAGCAGGGTGCATGTGAAGTTTGAGAGAGTTCTCTCCAACTCCATAAGCACATCTTCCACACCATTTGCAAAAATGGATCCCAAATTTTCAAAGGGGCAAGTCAAAAGGGTGCTTCTGAAGATGGGAAGAACTCTCCCCCGTTGTTTGCAAAGCTGGATCCTCCCCATTGTTTGCAAAGCTGGATTTTGACTTGCCAGCAAGGGAGAGTTCTCCCTATCTCCATAAGCACCCCCCTGCCATATGCAAAACTGGATCTTTGCAACGGGGAGATCCAGCCGGGTGCCTTATGCCTTTATGCAGCTGCTTTCATAACAACACCTTCACTATTTGGTAAGTGGCTGCATGAAGCTACTTTCCAAATAGGAGAAAGAGCCATTATCAAAGGCACCAGCATTCCTTACAGTGGCAGCCTTAGCAATGGCTGCTCAGAAGTGTAGCCTTGTGCCTCTGGAGGAGCTGGAATCTGGGTCCTCCCAGATGGCTGAGGACTACACTTCCTAGCAGCCCTTGCTTTTTCTGGTTCATCCTCAAAGACATGCTACTCAATTATATAGTAAGATTAACTTGGCCCCATAAGCTTCTTCCTTTTGCAGCCAACAAATACCTGAATTAGAAAAAAAAATCAATGTGAAATATTTTCCAGCAAACCCAAACCAATTATTATAGTTAAAAACCACATATTAAAGGACATGCATCTGCAATGGCACAATGGAAAGGAGGGCAGCTAACATGATTACATATAAAGGCACTTGCGGGGGGGGGGGGGTTTAAAATGTCTAATGGGAGAGAAAAACCACACATGCAAAAACCCCTGCAGGCAAACAACAGAATGGGGGCAGGGGTGGGAATGGTTACTACAAAGAACCTAAGCAAAAATGACAAATAATGATCGGGAGTTGAAGGGTATGGCAATAAAATGGAGAAGCCATTTATTTATAAAGAAAATCTTTTGATCAGAGGCATCAGGCTTTCCCAAGACATTTGCTCCAGCTCACCCACCTAGTGAGATCTCAAGGGAGAAGAACTAAAGCTGAATAGCTTATCTTTCTCAGGAAAGATGATCTGTCACTAGACTCCATCCTCCGTTCACCTCCATACCACATTTCCAAAAGGGGGGAAATTACACCAAAATGTATCCTGTAATGATTGGTTATTATAATTCTTTGCCTTCAATAATAATTTATTGTACTGAATTCCATACCGATCTAAAACACACGGGTTTACACACTGTAAATAATAATGCCATGAGTGGCATTATTATACCCTTCTGAATCCACTTAAACCAATCATCTTAACAGGGTGTAACTCTGTTTTGGATTGCAGTGGTAGTCACTTACTGCTAAAGGCAGAGAAAATATTCAGGCTAATGTGGAATGTTATCAGGGCAAGAATCCTTTAAAAGCAGCAGGCAAAGTGGTCTTATTAAAGAGTACATAAATCATTATACTGTCCTTTATAGCGAACATTTAACTGTTATTCATTTTTATTTTATTCTTTTGTTACCAAATCTTGTCAGAAATAAGGTGATACTTTTGCCTCGATTTTTTTCTGTACACTTGGCGGAATGCAAGATTCAGCCTTCCTGCCCCAAGCTATCAGATGTCACTGTCCCATATGAAATTGCATTAGTATAACGTTTTAATAAGGCATAAATGTGTAATATCCAACATCTGCAGGCCTGAAAAGGATCAGCCTGAACACAAGATGGAAAATAGGTACACTGTACCAAACCCCAGAAGTCCACGAGCAGCCAAAGCTGCAAGCCCACTGCTATGCATGTCATTTCATAAATAAAATCAAAACTTTTGTTTCATGACTCATCAGATTATTCAGAAAGGATGGGATTGAAAAGAGAGGGCACATTAAAAGTTTGTATTAACGCCATTGCCATTCACTAAGGCCCTTTCTGCACATGCATGGAAACGCACCTCCACCGGCATGAATTATGCCGGTGGAGGCTCCGGGGCTGTTTGCATCGCAGCGTGCAGGCAGCCCCAACTTCCACACAGAGTCGCCTCTCCTCCCGTCCCCTCCACTGATCTCTTCTTCCAGCGTCGCTCTGGAGGGCTGCAGGGACCCGCCCACGCAGCCCTCCAGAGTGTCACTGGAATAAGAGGTCAGTGGAGGGGATGGAAAAAGCAGCGTCTTCCCTGGCCACTCTGGCGAATAGCGGCCCAGGGATGGCGTTTTTGCCATACCTAGGTCGCTGTTTTTTGCCCGTGCGGAAAGGGCCTAAGTTAGATCCAGCCAGATATTTTTTGTTTGTTTAAAACACTTCTTAATGTGTCTTATCACTTGACAGAACTCAAAGTGGCTGACAATATAAAAAATAAAAAATAAAAACCAGAATTTAAACACACAATTTAAAACAGCCACCAAATTAATCACACACAGTCCTAAATGACATCATTTTCAATTGTCTCCTAAAGATGCAAAGTAAGAGGGCAAGTATACCTCCCTGGGGAAATTGTTCCATAATCATGGGGCTGCCACTGAAAAGGCCCTCTCTCATATGCCCATCAAAGGAACTTCTTTGTTTGATGGGGTAGTCGGAAGATTCTCTTCCTAGGATCTTAATTCCTGGGCAGGAACATATGGGAGAAGACAGTCTTCTTTTTTTCATTGAATTTCACACAGTTCCTATTCTTGCTGCAGACCTCAGTCCATATGGTTTCTGTACATGCAGGTCCCTTGACTCCACCCAATATAGCCCTTTGGGGAGGTCAGTTGGTAGCCCCTTCGTGCTTTTCATTGTCAGTAAAACTGGCTGGATCCAATCCACTGTGTTGTGCTGTACATGGATGGTTTGGGGCCAACATTCAATCTGGGAATCAATTATTTGGGACTGTTTGAAAGTACTTTCAGCTAACATACTGAAGTGAGGTTTCTGGAGTAAGCTGCTCATCCAATGGCCATGATGACAAGGTGTAGTCTTGCTACACAACCACATGCATGGAGACAATATTATTTAATTTTGGCCTTTAGTTCTCTGCAGAACAAGAAAAAACCCACTCTGGTTCAAATGAAATATTTGCTTTGTAATATTGAATGCTAGTGAAAGAATTAATCATAGCTTTCTGGTCTACATTACAGCACATATGGAAAAACAACATATAGTTGTACCAAGAAAGCATTATGTTGGGGGCACAAAATGGACCTTCGGCACATGGATAAAGTCTTTCCTTCCATGTATGTTTTAAGCACATCTGAGGTCCCTCCTGGAAGCCCTATGTATTACTATCTAGAGATGCTTATTGTCCTCAAATATTTGGTTTCCAAATTGCCACATCTTGTTTTCAGGTCAGCACTGATGCATTTGCAATTTACTGGTCTTCCAAACTGTCTGTACAATTGTCCATGTAATCTGGGGAGAAACTTGGACAGAGAAAATTGACGAGAATCTCTTGCCAGTAATAGTGGAGATGGTAGTGCTGGTGACAGTAGTAGAGATGGTTGCCATATCCTGACCAGGAAGGACTTCAGGCATGGTTAGGTTATACTTAAAGGAGAATGTTCTATATATGGTAGAATGGACTCTTCGGTAGAATACAGTTGTGCCCAGACACACATGCATTGGTGAACAGAGCAAAAAAAGAAATCACGCACAGTCCCATAAAGATTGTGTGCATCAGTCATTTGAACAGGTGTTAATGAACAAACAAAACTGAAAACTGACAAGCTTTACATGTCCCAATTCCAGCATTAATTTAACAGGTATCCAAGACTATTCCAATAATTCTAATAATCTGAACAAATGTAAAAACTTCTGAAAGTAGCATATAAAGTATGAGCCTTTTGTTTGAAACCACTGAAATTTTTGCATTTGCAGCTGTTAACTTTTCATCAACATCTCCCTGAATTAAAGACTCCCTATGTATGCATCAACCGTGAAGATCATAATGGTTATGGACCCTTAACATTTAAAATAGTTTGTCTATGTGCGTGTACATTTATCTACTTATTCCCTCTCTTTCACCAACTATAGGTTGAATAGCAATTAACACTAGACCACGGCGCATCCAAATTAACGATAGCCCTGCCAATTCTAATTGGTATTCTAATTAGTCCGACAATTCTACTAATTAAGGACATTAAACTTTTTAACAAAGGGTATCTTTTCTTTTGTATTGCAAGCATTAAAATAGCTTTGGAAACATGGGGTGGGTGGAGGGATAGGAAGGTTCACTTACGGCTACTGAGACGAGGTTTTGTAAATTCTGTAACATATTACATTAGTTTAGCCCAGTCTTTATTAAATCATGCACAACTGTGGCAAGATTATCCCAGACCTTTATTTCAGTAATTGATAGAAGGTCCAACATCCCTGACTTGATGTTACAAATCCAGTGCAGCTCCAGCAGCTATAATCTGTGCAACTTCGCATTCATATTTCTATGTCACTCTCTCCCACCTCCCAGCTCCACACAGAGCAAAATGACAGCAGGTCAGAGAATTCTATACTGTAGTTTCCAGAGTTTGAAGGCATTAGCAGAGCTAGAAAAATAAACCAGTCTCACAGTTGCAACATTATGTTCTATAAACTTCACTGCAACACCAACTGGTGAACAGGTAGGGAAAAAATCAGCATAGGAAAAAACCCAGCCTTGGCTAGAAAAAAAGCTAGGCACATTCCTACAAAGCAAAACTCTACTTTTGGTTTTTCAAGATTTATATATTCATTTATATCCCTACAAGTAGCCCAAAGTCTAAGCTGACAGTCATTTACCTCACCAGAATACCTCACCAGAAAACCCAAGGCTTAAAATATGGCTGGGTATTTTTCCAGATCATGCACAGAAAGCCACACTTAGGTCATTTCTGCATGGTCCAAATATCCCTGGTTGAGCAAGTGAAATATCCCGGTTTGGCCAAGAAGATTGCACAGTTTGTTCTGCGATATTTCCCTCATCCTGAGATTTTCAAAAATAACCAATTTGGCCATTCTTTTCAAAAATTTGATGGTGAATCTGCTACCGTGCAAACACTACAGGAGTAGAACCAGTTTATTTTTCCTGCCCATCCGCCTGATCTCCCCTCCCCGCCGTCTGCCCCCCTGAGCTCTCCACCTGATGTCATGTCAGTTTTCATCTCTGCTGAGCCGCCAACCAAAACTAGTGATCTTTTTTCCCAAAACATTTTCAAAATATTTCCTGATTGCCTGTGTGGAAAAACAGGAAATGTTTTATTTCTCCCATTCAGATTTGAAGCTTCACTTTTGTTTCTCTGCTGCCTGCCATTTTCTGGCATTTCATAGATTCTCTGGTTGTCTGCCATTTGCTGATGTTTCCTATGGATGTTTTCTCTTCTGGTATTGCAGCTGCTTGCTATTTCCGTTATTCGTGTACACATTATGTGAATGTTTCATGGGGTTTTTGTTACATTTTGTGTGTAGTGGATTTGATGCTATGGAGATTCGATTTCACTATCAGCAAGGATTCACAGATTTCAAGTCTTCATAGCTTCGAAGATATGCATTTTTTTAAAAAAAGAACTGTTTTCACATGAAACGCTTTATTTTTCTGGGCTATGCAGACAAAACCCACAAAACAATTCTTTTCAAAAAGTTTGGCAAACATTTTAAATGCTTTGTGCAGAAAAAGCATGAATTTGCAGTGTACTAGGACAAAGGGTAAAAGGGATAGGGAATGGGTACTGCCTGTTAATATAAGTATTACGTGTTAATATAAGTGCCTGTTAATATAAGTATGTTCCTAGCCTGTTAATATAAGTATTGCCTGTTAATATAAGTATGTTCCTAGCATGTAATCATCACATCACTTAATGGCCCTTTCCCCACTTACCCTTGTCGGAGGGTTGCTGCGCGCAATTCCCAGCGCGCGCAATTCCTGGCGCGCGCCCCAGCTTCCCCACGGCGCCATTTGAAAGGCTCCATTTGAAAAGGCGCCAGAAATTACGCGCGCTGGGGGGGCGCCAGAGAGGCAGCGTCGGGGCGGCTGCGTTCTCGCCGTCCCTGAAGTGGGGAGTGCAGCTGGACCGCGCGCTACTTTAGGAGAGTAGAGCGGGGCTTAAGGTAAGTGGGGAAAGGGCCTGCGTGTCATATTTGAATGCTTTGGCTTTGTTTCACTCCTATTTCTCATTTCAGCCGTCCAAACCTCTCCCCATATTGCCCTGTTAGGCCCCTCCGCTTCTCAAAGGAGGACCTACTGGTGATTCCTGGCCCAAAAGCAATCAGGCTGGCCTCCACAAGTGCCAGGGCCTTTACAGCCCTGGCCCCCACCTGGTAGAACAGGTTCTCAAAAGGAGATCAGGGTCCTGCGGGACTTGCAGAGCTTCCGCAATGCCTGCAAGACAGACCTGTTCCACCAGGCATTTGGCCAGCCTGGTTAATTACATCTACCATTCCATCTGGCCTCCCATGGGCACGAGGGTGGAGAGGGAAAGGAATACGCCATCTGTATTTTATGGTTCAGGTTTTATTAGTTATATTGAACTGGTTTTTACTGTTAGTAAAGTATGTTTTAAGACTGTTGTTCACTGCCCCGAGCCCCTAGGGCAGGGGTAGGGAACCTGCGGCTCTCCAGATGTTCAGGAACTACAATTTCCATCAGCCCCTACCAGCATGGCCAATTGGCCATGCTGACAGAGGCTGATGGGAATTGTAGTTCCTGAACATCTGGAGAGCCGCAGGTTCCCTACCCCTGCCCTAGGGGGAGGGCGGTTAAAAAGTCCAATAAATAAATAATAATAAATAAATAAATGTCCCATCCTGTTGACTATATTTGACTTAGGCTCATTCCGCACATGCAGAATAATGCACTTTCAAACTGCTTTCAGTGCTCTTTAAAGCTGTGTGGAATAGCAAAATCCACTTGAAAACAGTTGTGAAAGTGGTTTGAAAACGCATTATTTTGCGTGTGCGGAAGGGACCCTAAAGTGTAATCTGCCTTCTCAGTGAGAATGTTTTAAAAGGGAGAATGTGAACAAAACCCACAAAAACGATAGTTTTGGAAATGTTTTGCAAACATTCTGCAAACATTTTAACTGCTTTGTGCAGAAATGGCGGGAGTGTAGCAACAGTATGTAGACCTGATGCTCCTCAATGGTGGCGAATGCAGGCGAGTTCACTTCCCACAAAAGCTCCTCTTATTTTCCCTCTCCTCCTCTCGCCTTGGACAGCCTGGCCCATCCACTTGTCACCCTCACCAGCTGGTCCTCCACCAATAAAGTCATAACTCAGACTTCTCTTATTGCTATTACGTGACTGTGTTGCTGCATGACATTCTGTCATACACTTGGAGCTGCTGCCTGAAGAGTAAATGAGGGTCCCAGGTCTGGAAACATTGAAGAGCTCTGAAGTCAATTTGTAATGTACATGTGAATGTAACACCTGAGTAATGATAGATGGCGCAGGCACTAGCTGCTTCTGTTTCTGCCGGTCCTTCCTCCTCCCTATCCCTCTTCTGGGAACGAGATGACCAACAGTCAGCTGACTGCCTTGAACTGCTTCTAGCTCATTCACTTGGCTGTGGGCTACTTCATTCACAGAAGCTGCAGGAGGAGTTGGAGGATGAAGAAGAGGAGGAATTGAGGAAGAAGGGATTGAGCAGCAAAAGAGTGCAACCAGCCAAGTACTTTCTGCTCACTCCTCTGCCATCTACCCACACTCTGGACTGGAGTGTGGGTAGGAGATGAGATCAGCAGAACAGTCAGTGGTTGTAACATAACATCCACGCTGGATTCACTAATATGCTACAGTGACATGAAGGAAAAATAAGCAAACAAGCAAAAACCAGAAAGAGCTCAAAATGCTCCGGTGCGATTCTGGCCTGTCTGTCATCTATTGGAAGCAAATGTGCTGGGCCTAAATAAGGTATGGAGTCAGTCAGTCAGTCAGTCAGTCAAGTATTTATTGTTTGAGCCATTGACTATAACAATACAGAGATACATGCAGTTAAAACATTTAAATTAAAACAACACTTCATTTTACTTTGAAATATAAATTATTTGTATTCGCAATCTCTAAATTAAAATGCCCCTCAAATACTTTCCACGTCAGATGTTTTTGCAGCTTCTTCAGCTAGTCTAAATTAATCTCCCGTACTTTGGAACATCAGTTCAAACAGCGCTTTAAATACTTTGCTCATAATTTCCTAGCCGCCAGAGCAAAGAAAGCCATCTTGTAAGAAACATAGGAATCAGTATCAGATAGTAAGAAAATCAGTTTCTCATCATCGGACAAAAAAGCTGTCCTAGGTAGTATTGGCTCCAAAAACCTTTTCCTTATTTCTGAATATAAAGGACAGGAAAGTATATAATGAAAGAGATCCTCAGGCTCTTGTTTTCCACAGATACAAAAGCGCTGAGAAAATGGTATTCGTGTGTCAAATATCCTATCATTCTATTTAAGATGCTTCAATAGCGATCGGGGTGGGACAAGCTCGGCTGGCCCCACGCTTGATTTCCATGTGGAGCTCGGAGGCTGGGGGCAACTGTGAATGGGGGTGCTGCACCGGGGTTAGCCCTGGCTGCCATTTTGTAAAGGTTAGCCCCTGCTTTCAGTATAATCCTGTGCAAATCATACCAGTTAAAAACAATAGGTTTGAACACATACACCTGCCCTATATTGAATCAAACCATTGGTCCGTAAACATCAGAATTGTCTACTCAGCACGGCGGCAGCTCTCCAGAGTCTCAGAGGTCTTTCACATCACTTCATACCCAATCCTTTTAAGTAGAGATGGTGGAGATTGAACCTGGGACTTTCTGCTGCAGACTGATGCTCTACCACTGAGACTCAGGCCCTTTCCCCACTTACCTTAAGCCCCGCGCTACTCTCCTAAAGTAGCGCGGGGTCCAGCTGCACTCCCCACTTCAGGGGTGGCAAGAACGCAGCCGCCCCAACGCTGCCTCTCTCGCGCCCCCTCAGCACGCGCAATTCCTGGCGTCTTTTCAAATGGTGACTTTTGATGACCCTGCGCAGAGAGCGGGGTCGTGGGGAAGCTGGGGCGCGCGCCAGGAATTGCGCGCGCTGGGAATTGCAGCAACCCTCTGACAAGGGTAAGTGGGGAAAGGGCCTCAGCCCTCTCATTGTGGGTTTAGATTAGAAGAAAGATTTTTTAATACTTTAACATATAACTCAACAGCATTGTTCCCTCCACCAACTATAACTTACTTTTATTTACCACAAAGCAGCACAGAGGAAAATTCAGAGTGCCATTTTGCTGCCCCACCCTACATGTCCCTGTGTTTTACTTAGAAGAGTTAGAAGGGAAGAGTTTGGATGTTTACCCCACTTTTCTCAGCTGTAAGGAGCCTCAAAGTGGCTTACAAGCTCCTTCGCTTTCTCTCCCCACAGCAGATACCTTTTGAGGTAGGTGGGGCTGAGAGAGTTCTGAGAGAACTGTGACGGGCCCAAGGTCACCCTGCAGGCTTCATGTGGAGGAGTGTGGAATCATACCCGGTTCTCCAGATTGGAGTTCACCTGCACCACACTACGTGAGAGAGAATAAAAGCACGCTGAAGTCCAAACCAGACAGGGATATTGTGTGCCCATGTGTCTGTAGATAAGAGTGCCTATTATGCTTTTCATTTCAAGTAGAAAAAATTCTAAGGCAAACAAGACCTCCAACTTTCCTGCTCTTCTGTGGTTTTATTTTTACTTCTGTCAATGCAGTGTAAGTTTAATTGCTCAATATCTTTTTGCCTTACATTTAATTTGGAGCACACTGTGTGCTTTGAAACAAACTGCACATCTCAGCATGCATTAACTATATACTGTTGTGTTCTTTTAGCCAAACCCTGCAATGTTCACTGAGTCACAGCTCTCTCTGCAGCTGAAATATGGTGAGGCTTTTTCAGGTTTTCCATAGACTGCTCTGTATTAAAGAGAAAATGAACTAGGCACAAAAAGAAAGAGAATGGGTAGGGATACAAAAAAATTGTGCATTAAGAATCTGCAAAGAAGAGGCAGAGTTGCAGGCAGAGTTATCTTCTTTGAAATCTGGCAATTACAAGTTTCTGTCCACTACTAAAGGCTCCTTTGGTCTAGATATGAATTCTTTGCTGGTAGAAGGGAGGAACCATTCACAATACTGCTAATGTGTTCAGTTATCCCCTGAGATCTGGACATGACAGGGGTTAAACATGTATCTGTCTACAGGCAAAGTGTTCTTTTATTGAGCCACAGTTCCCTTCCCTTCTTTTCTTGCCTCCCTCTTTCAAAAACAAAAATGGGACTTTGAGAAAATATGCATTTTAACAATGCCTTGTCTGATTTGCCGGAAACTAGAAAATTAATGTTTTAGGCACTGTTTGGATTGAATCCAGCCAGCTTCTCATTCAATCTCAACCAATTACCTCCCCTGCTACAGCTCCTATCTATCCTGCTTTTCTACATGTAGATGCCTAGCTTTCTGCAGCCAGCCTCAGGGGGTAATCAAAGCTCACCTTCCGCCTCTGGTCCTTTTTCATCAGCAGAAAACCTGGGTGGATCCAGCCCTCTGAATCTCCTACACTGGAACGCTCCCTGAGCACCACTTTGAAAGTTGACTCTGTATGCAACCCATCAGCTACCAGACTTTCTCAACAGCATGGTTTTGTGCAGGGACGGCAAAATCTGGCCCATAATTTGGAACTGACTTTTCGTATTTTGAATTAATACCTATTTTTGTTGGTTAAAAGCAGGATGCCCAAAAGGACACTCTTTTTTTGGGGGGGGGCTACTTTTTGTGGCCAGAGTTCAGTGAAGAAGGCAGTTCTCAGAATACTGAATGTGTCTCTCAAATATTACAGAGGTTTACAGATTTTTCAATCTTGTATATTCTTGTCTCTGACAGAACTACACATTCAGTCGCCAGCCCGCATCTTCCAAGTCCAAGTATCCTTTGCTAAGTGGGTTCAGGAGGCTACAGCTTCCAATGGATTGGAAGGGGGAAGATGCTTAACCTTTTAAACTGCCATTTCCCCTCTCCAACATTCCTTCCCCAGGCTCATTCCGCACATGCAGAATAATGCACTTTCAAACTGCTTTCAGTGCTCTTTGAAGCTGTGCGGAATACCAAAATCCACTTGCAAACAGTTGTGAAAGTGGTTTTAAAATGCATTATTTTGCGTGTGCGGAAGGGGCCCCAGACAGTTTTATCTTAGCCAGATTTTGTTTAGTTGAAAAAGCTACTTTAGAACCTGTAGTGGAAGAAAAGCAACTGTGGTGCTGAAGTTGTGCCCTCTCCATTCTCTGGTGAAAACAGGGCTACCCTTGGATCCACTTTGTAAAGGAGAAGAAGCAGATTTCAAAAGCATACATTAGATGAAAGCATATGTTTCCACCCTGAAATAACCGCAGTCTTCAACACCAATGTGTAAGGTTGTCACCTAGAGATTTGGGAAGTGAACCTAGGAAGGGCAGAGTTTGGGGAGCAATCTCAGCCGGGTATAAAGGTATACAGTCCCACCACCACCACCACCCATTTTCTACAGCAGAATTGATTTTGGTTGTCTGGAGATCAATTTTAGTCCTGCAGGTTGACAACCTTACACATGTGCTTGGAAATCCCCTATTCCTTTCAGCGAGCATTACTTCCAAGTCAATACGCTTGGAATTGAACCGCTAGATTTTCCTGCTTCTACTCTGCCAAACACATCTAGAACCACTGCATTGAGCACATATGTTGTTTTTGTATAGCAGCTCCCAGAGTACTTTATTTGTAACATATTCATTATGAAGAATGCAATAAGTTATTTTGGAATATATTCTTTTTGCCACATGTGAAACTGTGAGGGCAAATTAACAGCAACTCACATAGTTTGCGTATCATGAGACCATATTGAAGAATACGCAGCGTCAGAAATCCCTTACATGAAGTTATTAGGCACGCATAGTGGATGCTTTTAAAACTTTTTCATTGCAACTACTTTGCATCTGAGTAATTTATTTGAAATCCCTTAAAAAGCAACATGATTGATTTGAAAGATTTCACCTGTAATGTGAAAAGAACTTTCTATGATTTGCTTGTGCAATTCATAGTGGTGATATAAAATATATACCTGGCAGGCATTTTGAAATGACTTTGGGGGATTTTTTACAAATAGCTAAGCAAAAATGAGAGGATGGAAAATACAGGTCCAATTTACATCAATTGGAAAGTATATTTCAGGGTTGTTCTGTTTCTTAAGCTTAGTACTTAAGTAGCATTTAGTCACAGAACATGCAAACTCTGTGAAAGGGTTAACAACCTACCTCAAGATTTTCAAAATCTCTGTCTTTTACACAAATAACGTTTAATACTCTATTGTACAACAGTTAGTAAAACATGACCCAGACTGCAATACTAATATTAATTAAAGGAATATTCAGTTGTAGGGGGTGGGGGGTCAGAATAGGAATGTGTTCACTTGCCACATAAGTTTTAAAATCCTGCACCACCTATTGCAATATATTTATTCTTCTGCCCAAACCTAATTTAGATTACAAACTAATGGTTTGTGTCTTTCCTTGCAATAAAAAAGATTCTTAAGCTAGTGGCAACATTAAAAGAGTGCCTTGAATTTTGAAAGTGAGCTCTGTGACATTTTTAAATATACAAATTTACTTTAAT
Source organism: Sphaerodactylus townsendi (assembly GCF_021028975.2). Taxonomy (NCBI): domain Eukaryota; kingdom Metazoa; phylum Chordata; class Lepidosauria; order Squamata; family Sphaerodactylidae; genus Sphaerodactylus; species Sphaerodactylus townsendi. The sequence continues at coordinate 23,522,891 of NC_059435.1, forward strand.
TGTAATTTCTTACGATAATAATAGGATCAAGACCAAGAGGGTTAAAATCCAAGTTGAGTTCAGTGCGAATTAAAGCAGTTGCATCATAAACCTTGAAGTCCCCCCAGAACGGTACTGGAAATGCTGTCACAGACCCATAACAATAGCAGTGTTCCCAGGGATTACTTTGATTCCAAAAGCAAATTATGTTCACCATTTAAGTGAGAAAACCACTAGGAAAAACAACCAATTATGAAAACTATTTTGTAAAATTATTTTCCTTCCAAATAAAGCAGTGTGTTAACTATCAATTACATATAATAGGAGATGTGTTATTCCTAAAAAAAATAAGGTGGAGTTTGCTAGAGACACTCTGGCATGCTTTCTTTGGGGGAGTGGAAGAGGGGGGGTTGGCTCTGTTTAACTGTTTCTTCTCTGCTGTTGTGAACAATGAGATGAAAAGGGGTAAAGGGTGGGGAAGAGGCAGCAAACAGAAATGAAAAAAGAAAAAATGAAATCGGGAGCAGATAAAAACGAGTTGAAATCAAGATCATGAAAAAAAATTGGAACAAGTTTTTTACAAGATATTTTTTTTCGGTCAAACTGAAAGAAAAGCAGAATGGTGGTGGGCCTGAGGAGAATGTATTTTACTTTTCCTGAAGTGTGGACTCAGATTGGTTAATGTGAAATCAGCTGGTGAACATGGGATGGATGAGTGAGCAAAAGTGGGCAGGAATCATTATATACTGCTGAAATATATTTTCCTTTATTTTGAAACAACCACATGCTGCCGATATACAGCTCCTTCACTTCTCTTCAAGAATCTCTCAAAGAAATCTATCTTGCCTACAGCCCAAAGTGAAAGTAATTGCACACTGATTCCGAGTCAGGTTATACCCTTTTGGGATGCACCTATAAGGACTGCTCCCAACAATGTCAGTAAAGAAACTACTTCAGAGCTCCCTGACGCCTGACCCAAACGTGATGAGGAGAGGATGACACCTTTCCTTTTTCCAGATTCTGTTTCTTCATTGACAGTGCTTATTTCCAAATATCTGAGTGGGCACATGAAATTCTGATTGAGGCAACAAACATGCCTGTCCTGCAATTTAAAAGAAAAGGTGCCTATCACAAAACAGAAAGCAGATGTACCTGTGGACAGGGATAAAAGTGGATGTTGACATTTCGCCTGTTCAACAGAACTCGCAGAAATACACCTACTGCATGTGAAATGCTGGTGTGGATTTTTTCCCCCTCTCTCTCTTTCTCCCCTATCAGCCTAACCTTCTGTGTTGATACATGAATGCTGGTACCCACTTACAGGGATGCCAGATGATCAGTGCAGAATGAAGGTCCCAGGAGAAAAGATCACATGGTTTTCTCTGCCCTGTGACGTCACCAGCAGATGGCATGGGTACCAGCTCTGGCAGTTGGCATCAATGTCACTTTTTAGAGATCAATGAGATAGTGCAGATATACACAGATCTAGACTCCAGGAGACAATGCAACACTGAGATTGAAAAGATCTGGAAGGCAAAAAATGAAAACTGATTATTGAATGAGATTGTGTAAAAGGCCAAGGTAATGCAATATATATTTATTCAATTGGTGCATGCAAGTGTTTTAAAGGGACAAAATAAATGTCTTGTGTTTTATGAATGCTGTGTTTGCTTCTTCTGCTTGTTCATTTCTTCTTAAATGTAGTTGCATACTTTCACTGATTATGTAATATTGTATGGAGGACAATACTCAGAGAGTTTAGCTTTTGCTGAAGGGCTAAGTTTAGTTTAGTGTTGGTTTTTTTTAAAAAAAAATCTAGCTCTGCTTAAAAATTACCCACTCCCTTGTTTATGAATTTGCCTCTGTGTGCTTGTTGGTAAATTTAAGAATCTTTGAATATGCTTCCTTGAAATCTGAGGACAGAAACAATACAAGAAGCAAATTGTCCCCCCCCCCCTCCCCTTTTCATTCTGGATTCTGAACACACGTGCAGAATTGCAGTCAGAATCCACAGACTATTCCTGTCAGATATTAGCTGGAGGGAAGCGTCCGTTCCTTCAGGACGCAGATGCTGGGAGAGTGTGAACGCGTTATAGTTTCTTTCTGATTTTTTAAAAAATGAAAACGAAAATACTAGTTAATTCCAACAACATTTTAAAGCTGGGATTTCCACCACCCCCCACCACCCCCCAAAAATCACAATGAGCAAAGAAGAAAAATGTGTTGCCCAATGCTTTCCACGAATACGCTTGGAATTTTTCCTATCTCATTTTTAATAGGAAAGAAATAATCCGTATATCACACATTTTCATACTGATCATGGGGGTGGGACTTCTCTTCGTTTTAATTAAATCACTGAATGATTCACTTGCTTTCTTTTCCATTAATTTTTTTCAAGTCCATTCCGATTTGACTGTAAAATAGGTACAAACAAATTAGAATATAAAAGTTAAATAATTACCATTTCTGTCTACAGCAGAGCTATAGTCCTTTTATTTTGTTTCTACTGTTCTGTCATCTTATTTGATAAAAGGGGCATTAATATATTTTTTAAAAAACCTTTTTTTCCTGGATATTAGGTATTTAAATGTTTTGCACATTTGTATATATTTTTTTCAAAAAATCGACAGACAGAGACAGAGGAGTTCATTTTAGATTGTCAACTCTAGGTTCATTCTTAAGTATTAACATTTTCCTTCTCTTAGATATAATAAAAATGCAACATAGTTTTAGACAAAATTAATACTCTAACAATTGCCTTTATTTTATTTTAAGAACTGCTGTATTTTATTGAGAGAGAGAATGTCTGTGTACACCACACATAAATAGGCACTTGAGTTTTGCTGTTATATAGCAATATAGATAACGCTATACAGTATTATTAGCAGTCATGTGAAAGTTTGCTAAAAATCTGTTTAAAATGCCACACAGTATTGTTAGCAATTATGTGAAAGTTAGCTGAAAATCTGTTTTATAACGTAAAACTTTATGAACGGACATCTTTAAAACCTTGTGCTGGCATTCTTTCAGGTAACATAAGATTAACGCCATGCTAACACTACCATTTGATGAGTCTGTTGTAATGTCAGAGTCCCAGATGTGCCGAAAGTTTTCCAGAGAACGTGAGGATCCAAAGCAAATCAAGAAGCCAGAAAGCTTTGGAAAGCAGAGTACGCCCCAAGGAAAAAGTATTAAAAGACTGGCAGTGGAAGATGCAGAAAAAGAGGAGATGGAAGACGACCGAGAGGAAGAGGATGAAAATGGTTTACCCAGGAGGAGGGGCCTCCGGAAAAAAAAGACAACCAAGATGAGAACGGAGAGGGTCAAATTCAGGCGACAAGAAGCCAATACAAGAGAACGGAACAGAATGCATGGTCTCAATGACGCTCTGGACAATTTAAGGAAAGTGGTACCTTGTTATTCCAAAACACAAAAACTGTCTAAAATAGAAACTCTGAGACTTGCCAAAAATTATATATGGGCTCTTTCCGAAATCTTACGAATTGGCAAGAGGCCCGATCTGCTGACATTTGTCCAAAACCTGTGTAAAGGTCTTTCCCAACCAACGACAAACTTAGTGGCGGGATGCCTACAGCTGAACGCCCGAAGTTTCTTGATGGGTCAGACAGGGGACACTGCCCATCATGCCAGATCTCCTTACACCACCTTCTACCCACCCTATCACAGCCCAGAGCTGAGCACTCCTCCGGGCCATGGAACACTTGACAATTCCAAGTCCATGAAACCCTACAATTATTGCAGCGCTTACGAGTCCTTCTACGAAAGCACTTCTCCCGAGTGTGCCAGCCCACAGTTTGAAGGTCCCTTAAGTCCTCCCCCAATTAACTATAATGGGATATTTTCCCTCAAGCAAGAAGAACCTTTGGACTATGGTAAAAACTACAATTATGGCATGCATTATTGTGCAGTGCCACCCAGGGGTCCCCTTGGGCAGAGTTCCGTATTCAGGTTGCCTACCGAAAGCCACTTCCCATACGACCTACATCTGCGCAGCCAGTCACTCACCATGCAAGATGAATTAAATGCAGTTTTTCATAATTAATGAGGAAAGTGAAAATAAACAGTGGTCATTCACTTCTCCCTCTAATTAAGATAAAGCAGATGCTCGTGCCCCGTCTAATCGGAGCAATCCTATTTAAAGAAAAATACAAACGTGTTTGCTAGTTTCTAAAGTGTGTCAACTATTGTGGGGCATTTTATTTGCTATGTAATAAAAATAACAACAATAATAAATAATGTTACTTATTATTACTGAATTCCAGCTGGTTTTGGTAAGCACTGTGAGGTTTGGTTTTAACTGGATTTTTAAGGGTATTTCCCTCCCCCCTTTCTTCCCCCGTTGGGTTGATTTTGTTGAGCAGTGTGTCTACATAAAATTGTTGAGCTGAGAAAATGCACACTGTATGAAGTCTGCAGCAGTATTTTGATTGTACAGTAATGATACCAATGCATGCTATTCAAATCAGATGAGTAAAATGATGTATTTATAATAATTAGAAATAATATGTAATGAGGAAGAGGTGAATTTATAACTCTCCAGATTTTTTTTTTTTTTTAAAAAAAACTGTTGCGAGCATCACGGGATGCCGTGGAGATGGTGCAGCAATATTTAAGCTATGCAAAAAAAAAAAAAATCAAAAGAAAGTGCATCTAAATCAAATGAGTGATAATCATTTGGCAGTTATTCAGACTGAAATTTGAAACATTTGCTGGCAGGGGCTACCTATTATTTTAGAAGATTATATCATCATTTTTTCATCCTTCAGTTTAATATAAAAATGATACAGTATTTGCACTTCTTTTGTATCTGCCTTCACATGTAAAGTTTGTTAGAATGTACAACTGTGTTTTTTCACTATTTATTTTAAATGCAATTAAACATAGATGTTTTCAGTCATTATGTCAACTACGAAATGATGTGACATCCTGATACAGGACAATACATAGGTCATTTACTGCTTGGTTTTCCACGTAATATCTAATTCATGCTCTGTTCAAATTTTAAGCTGATACTGAGCAACTCGTTCAGTTGAATAAACATCCCAAGTAAATGTGCTTAGGAATGGAGTTATAAGTTTCAACTCTAGAGGTAAACAAATTTAAATTTAGACTGATACATTAGAAATTGTGGAGAAAACTGGATTGACAATGTGAGACTATAAATGTTCACTTGGGTGCACTCTAACAAGAAACATACCTGTGCAACTTCTATTAATGCTGAATCTGCTGAGCTGCAATACATTTGGATTAGGATTGCATTAGATTGCTCATTTGGAATTATCATTTTTTATATTATTGATCTGTGGTCAAGAATGTTTTTAAAAATGTATGAGTGAAATCTTTTTTAAAAAATTCAGATTACTTTCTACCAATATGCAGTGGAGGCTAGGTAAACACCTATTACTTGCTAATTTTAGTTTCGAACAGTTTGCAGGACAGAAGGGGTTCATAAAAAGCAGCATGAGGAGAGCGTGCAAGGAAAATATTTTCCTGATCATTACATTGTGCCAGACATGAGTTTCTAAAACAAATAAATGCCTTCAATTTTGTGGCACTTTCAACCTATCTGCGCCACCAAAATACATTAATTGGGGAATTAGTGCCATAGATTTCCATAGAGCTGTTGTCTAAACAGGTATGCTTATGACTACCTTCTTTATTTGTTTACATAGTATTTTTCTTCAAAGGGATCCAAAAATATTCTACTGCAATAACATTCTCATGTACTCAAGCAAAACAGATTTAGATATTCTTCTGGGGTTATTTAAGAAACTATACTATGCTTCACTTTTGTACCGCTCATATGTGGTTTCAGGAACGGAATATATAATGCCACTTTTCCACCCAGGAGAATGATCTACAGTGAAGTTGTGTGAGGATATCCAGATTTCATCTTGGATTGCAGCCTGAATGGCAGCCCACCAGGGACCCCATAAATCTCCTGTTTTTTGCTGCCTGCCTTGGATTGTAAAAACAGGACCACTGTCAAGCATCTGGCAGGCAATGCTCCGTGGCTGGTATATCACATCTGGCTTGGTAGCTCGTAAGTTCCATTCTTCTGTGAGAAGGAGTTTACTCCTCTCACTTCCTCACTAAAATGCCTCTGAGTTGGTTTATATATATTGCTTGGTTGCTCATCACTTAACACCTCATTGCTTAGCTCAGTGTGTGAACCAGAGCCACTGAAAGGTATAGTCTGTTCAAAGTGATTTGAAACTGTATCTGTGAAGTTGGCTCAGCAGTGGTTTTTGCCTACATGCAGTGAGCAATATGCACAGGTTTACAGGGTCTCAGGTTGAAACATACGGTAGGAGACATACAGTAGGTGTAGTTTACTGGCTGCCCCACCACTTAGGGTGGGTTATCTGCACTGATCTGGGCCCAGGTCTTTTCCAAAACGACTCTGGCTTTGTGAAGCTGGCTTTCTGAAGAAGTGAGAGGGGCCCCTCCTTGGAGATCTTCAGGAAGTACCTCAAAGCCTGCCTGTTTATCAGGGCTTTTGAGGAGGTTTGAACAGCATGCATCTGTTGAAAGAAGAGGGGAATAGGGAGGGACTCGAAACTGGCTATTTTCTCTTAATGGGGATGTTTGAATTATTACTGTAAGCCGCCTTGAACCAAAAGGAAAGGTGGAATATAAATGTTGTAATAAAATGTGTAGAGAAGGACTTTATCATTTCCTTCTCTTGCTACAGTCCATAGAGCCCCACCCTCCAGCCCAAAATTTTGATCCTTGGGTCAGCAGAACATCAGGAACATCACTGGGGTAAAGTGGGGGGGGAAGAGAGAGAGTGCAGTGGGAGGGAGGAAATTGATAGATGTCACTGATCTCTTTTCCAAAACCTTAAGTGTTATCAATTCTTTGGAACTGCAGGGTTGGATACATGCCATGATGCTGCAAGGAAATAATTTATTTTGCGATCATGTCCTTTGCAAGTGAATAGTATAATGTTCAGATTCCTAGAATCTGCAGGTTAGGTCAGAGGGACTGTCTGACTTTGGCTACCTACCACTGGTATTAGGCCAGATAGCGTAAGGCAAATTTACATGATCTTAATGTGCTTGAAAAGTTCAGTTTAAAGTCTCAACATGGATGGAAATGGCTCCAAGAAAAAGAGATAATCTCACATGCCTAAGGGATAGCCTGCATGACTGACTTGAAACTGTACAAGATCAGACTCACAGATGGGCTGGCCTCAACCTCTACCAGGGTGGTATCTAATAGCTGCATTAATTCCCCACATGGGAGGCCACCTTGTGTTTGTATAAACATTAAAATAATTCCTATCGGAGCTACATAGAAATCTGGATTAACAATTTATTATAATTTATTATCCTGCTTAGCATTTATTGTGCTTTTCAAGAGTTTAGAGTCCTACTTATACATTTTCTCAGTATCCTTACAACAATCCTTTAAGGCACATCAGTATTTATTTTTCCTATACTACAGATTGGGATAGAGCTTGAAGTTGGAAGACAAGGGCTTTTTTCAGGTCAACCCTAGGCAATTATTTTATTATTATTTATATCCTGCTGATCAGAACTCCAAATAAATGCATGGCTGAATGAGATAGGAATCTACGGGTTCCAAGCTCTGACTATTAGGCACCACAGTAGCATGCAGTGTCACACAATTATTGCTCATGTTGCTTTTAAAAGAAGAGAAAATAAAAGGTAACTCTGTTCTAAAATGGCTCTTTAAAATTCTGAGGTGTACGAGGTCTAAAATCTTGCTTGAGTCTTCCTCCTCCTCTTCCTTGCTATATCCTTTGATAAGATCATTTCTCACTGGGGGGTGGGGAGAGACAAGCATAACATCTTTCCTATTTGACACCAGAGCGTAATACGGTAGATTTCATGTCTCAGGCTGAAAAGGGGGAAGAAGAAAAACTTCTGGATTTACTTACAAAGTACAGAACTGGAAACAGGATTCTCCCACTCGGTTGTGGTTTTTGGACCTCAAGTTAGAAAGTTTATGGAAAGGGAGGTTGGTATCACTCCTGTCAGAGGTCAGTGGTTTCAGCCTCCATGAGCGGGAGGGGGCCCGGCATCTGGACATGACCCACCCACCCTAGCGGAGGGAGGGGAAGGGGAGGGAGGGGTGGCATGCAAGGAAGGGGAGGGAGGAGATCTTTCAGAATTACAGCTGATCTCAGGCTATGGAGATTAGTTCCCCTGCATATAATGGCTACTTCTGAGAGTGGACTGGATGACATTGTACCTGGCTAAGGTTCCTCACCTCCACAAACCCTGCCCTTCACAGGCTACACCACAAGATCTCCAGGAATTTCCCCACCCACAGTGAACAACCTTAAATACATGAGGCAGACCCAAAGTTCTAACATTATTCCGAGCCTTAGGGTTGCATTTTTACTGTCTAGTTTTACTGTGTTGGGATGAAAAAGATCTTGATCCTTTTAAAACATTTGTAATTTGATCTTTTGAAATGAAAAGGGTCTGATCATTGTATATACCAATACGTTCTCAATATTAATATGATCCTCTTAAAGTGTGAATTTCAAAGCAACAGTCTCCATTCATTCTGCCTGCCACTATAACCATTTCAAAAACCTTCCATTCTTGTTGCTTTGATGTGTGCTTTCATTTTTCTGCCCACAAGTATACATTTCTCTGTTCCTCCTGGCATTGCCAGTTCTGTGTTGGGAATTTTGGGGTGAAGCCTAGGGAGGATGAGATTTGGGAAAGGGAGGGACTTCAGCAAGGTACAGCGCCATAAAGTCCACCTTCCAAAGCATCCATTTTCTCTAGGTCAGGGGTAGGGAACCTGCGGCTCTCCAGATGTTCAGGAACTACAATTCCCATCAGCCCCTACTAGCATGGCCAATTGGCCATGCTGACAGAGGCTGATGGGAATTGTAGTTCCTGAACATCTGGAGAGCCGCAGGTTCCCTACCCCTGCTCTAGGTGAACTGATCTCTGTAGGCTGGTAAACATTATCTGTCTTTTTACCCTGCTGCCACAGACTGATTCCCTATACTCCCACAAATATCATAAATAACATATGCCAACCATTGGCATATCTAGGGGGGCCAGAGGGGACATATAACCCAGGTGCCATTCACCTGAGTCCTGTGGGGGCGCATTTTGCCCCTCTCCCACTTTCTCTCCCTGCCCAGCCCTCAGCTGAACTTCCCCAACTGCCAAACCACTGCTGCCCCCCACCACTGCCACTAACCCACCCAAAAAACTTTTTCCTCTTCCAAGCAGTGCCAGCCCACAACACACTAGGGGTGGGGTTAAGGCCAGGGAAGGAGCACACCCATCCTGGTCTTGTCCCCACCCCCAGTGTGTTGCTGGCTGGCACCGCTTGGAGGAGAAAAAGGGTTGTTGGGGATATTTTTTGCAGGGGTGGCAGCAGGGCGGTGGTAGCAAGGGGAGTTCGGCGGCAGCAGGGGGAGTTTGGCGGTGGCAGGGGGAGTTCAGCCAGGGGCTGTTTTCTTTATGCGTAATATAATCTGTGTGTATAATCAACAACTGGAAATGATAGAATAAATTATGTTGGCCTCTATGAACTATTAGTGAATAATTTCACTTTTACATTCTTTTGTAAAAGAATGTAAAATAATTAGATTATTTTACCTGTAATGTTTCATTATTTCCTCAACCCCTCTGCGCACATAAAAATGTAATCCAAGGAGAAAGTTTTTCAGCTTAGCCTTTTTCCAGACTTAAAAAAATTAAACAGGACACATATTTTTGATATGGGAAACACCAAACATACCTCACCCTCCTCTGCAGCCTAATAAAGTACAGCTCAAGAAAAGCGTTATCGGGTAATTATGCTGCTGGAAGATCAAATGATTAACTGAAACTACTGTACTTTAATCACTGGGAAAACTCACTGGAACAGACAATAATGCTAGGAAAAGTTGAACATACATCCATTACATGGATTGACTCAATAAAGGCAGCCATGACCCTTAGTTCACATGACCTGAGCAAAACTGTTAACAATGTTTTGTAGGTAATTGATTCATAAGTCTAGTGGAGTACCTGGGGGTGCAGGTTTGTGGAGAGGGTACCATTTGAGAGGTGAGGCACAATTTGGGAGGTGCAATTTCAGCACTTGCCCCAGGCACCATTTTCTGAAGGCGCACCACTTCATAAGTCGGAAGCAACTTGATGGCACATAATGCACATGAACAGACCCTTTATTCTTGTTACCCCTCCACCCTTTTCCAAAGTGTAAAATCAGGCTCTTTAGGGAAGGCCAAGCCTATCAGATGAGGGGGCAGGTCTATGAATGACTTTTGGCAAAGAATGACTTTTGGCCAAGCATAACACAGCTCCCATTTTTTTAGTGGCTGGGGGCGGGGGGTGCAGGGGAAAAGAAGTAAAATTCCCTCTGCAGTGGCACAGAAAATGGTGAGCGCAACTATGAAACTGTCGGGCAGCAGGCAGGAAAAAAGAACTTTTGGCTGGGAATGCTTTTTTTTTTTTTTTTGCCATCACAGAGCAAACATAAAAAGTCAAAACAGATCTTTTAAAAATGACTGTAGGATAGTTTATTTCTGCTATACAGAGAAGTCGACCATCAGTGATGGTATGATGGCATGATGACACTTCTGGAGAAACCCGGAAGTGACTCCCCACTTCTCTAGGAATCACCAGAAATTCTGACCTTACTTCCAGGAAAAACCCAGAAGTGATATCAGTCTTGTCTAGGAATCACCAATTTTCTATAGAGCTGTCACTTCCAAATTTTCTAGTTGCCTGGCAACCCTAATAACAGTACAGTGACCACTCAGTGTTGTCATGTGGTTTTTTGATCTCTGAGGGAAATCAGCTGTAGGAAATCTTGATACTCCAGTCCACTCCTTCACACTGAGTATAGCCATATGAAAAGCCCAGCAATACAACATTCTGAGATTATTGATTTGTAAAAGATTTTTCCATTGTGTGCAAAGTTTACTTTCACTCTTGACAATACACCACGGTAATTCAGCCTTAAGTCTCTTAGCAAAAAGTACAGCATTTTCTCTAAAGCCCATTTTTGGTCAGAGATAAGGGAATTATTAAACAAGGCCTCAGTTCTCAAAATGATAATCTCATAATTCTTTTTTTAAAAAAAAATACGCAAAAATGTGATTCTAAATGTATTTAAATCTTACCAGTGAACATGATGCTGGTTATTAAAAAGTAATTCTGGGGAAATTAGCTTGCAGCTACAAAATTAATATAATTCATTTATTACTTGCAGCCACAAATCAAGCGGCTGTTAACACTGCTGTACTCAATTTAATAAGCACAGTAAGATTCCATATGGCTTCATTTTTAGAATCCTGGTCACTCCACAGAGCTATCAGCAGAATGGTCTCACAGGCCCGCCCGGTCTGCAACCATTTATTGCAATCATATTCTAAAATAAATGTTTTTAAACCATGAAAAGAAAACCGAGATGTTGTCTGCATTATTATAGCACAGCAGAAAACTCACTGATGTAAGCGGCTAGATTTCTATTGACTTCAGCAAGCTATACAACAGAAACCCCGCAGTTAATCTGGCTCTCATTGGATCTGATGACAAATTACCCACAGATTTCAATGGGTCTCAATTACATTTTGTTATGATTCAGCAACTCCAGCATTCACATGGGCACACAATTTGGCATACACAAGGGCTGCCTCATTTTCTCATAGCGATTTCGGAACAGTGACATGGCTGAAGAGAATCCCCTCACCCTGTGAACATATGTTACCCAGGCAAACAGGAAAACAACTCTTTCTATCCCCAACAAACTTTTCCCCTTCAAATGACCTCCAACATCTCAATAGAGTTACAAGCAACTCTGTTGAGACTGAGAAGTTCAGGTTTAGGAATCCCCTTTGTAGAAATCACTAAAAATAGCATTTAGATCATTAATGCTACAACGGCTACTTAAAATGCTCAAAACGCATGTTTCTACTTGGGGAAAAGTGGATTAGAAATGTTTTTTTTAAAACTTCCAATACATCATTATAGACAATTTTCCCAATAGTTCAGAAGACAGGCTATTATTACCCACACTTGGAAGACGTATTAAAATTACTTTGGAATATATGTGCTGCATATTATTTGGCAATTAAAATGTCATAAGTCTTCAAGTTTCCTTAAAGGGCACTTTCAGGCTTGCCCTGGAAGAAAGTGGAAATGAGAAACAACTACAAAGGCAAGGACAACTGCACTATTTGAAAAAAAATATGTAACATGAGCTCAATATAGGAGGTACTGAAAAAACCCAAGAAGATAATCATCCTTGGCCTTTTCCACAATAGCCATTTACATCGTTTCTAGCCCACTAATGAAACGCTTCCTCAAGGTTTTCTGCACATTTTCCTCCCCATTTAGTTCAGAAAACAATTTCAGGCAACTTTTTATCCATTGGTTCTAAATCATTTTTATGGCAATGTTTCTCACTGAAACATTTCAGAGCACTTCACCACTTCACACCTCTCCAGATAAATTTTAAGTTAATTGTCTTTTTCTTGCCCTGCCCCTTTTTGAAGGACAACAACTCAACAATGCTATGAATCATCACTGCAGCACATGTGTGATACAAAGCTTTAAAAAAGATAAGGGTAGCCAGAAAACAACATTTGGTGGAGGCGAGTGCAGACAAACAAATGGTAATTGAGGGGATTGAAGATGCCTTTAAAATGTGGTATGTGTGGTGTGTGGAAAAGGCCCTTATCTGCCATCTCTGCCCCCTTTAAAAATAACACAAAGCTTCTAGAAATCTTAGTATGATTATTTCCCTTTGTGACAAAACAGTTTGGCCGCCATTTTAGTTGTTCTGGAATCAAGGAGGTGAGGAGGATTCACTAAGCCAGCCCCTGGGTACTTACCAGGACACAGAGGACTTTTGAGGCAGAACCTGAGGACACATTGCAGCTAGAGTTAGTTGCTCCTGAGGAAGACCAGGCAGCAAAGCCAATGCCCAGCCCTTCCCTATCTGATGACATACAGGTGGAGAAGCCTGCAGATCCTCCTAGGGAACCCAGTGATAAGCCAGCTGTGCATAGGAAGCAGAAGCAGAGGCTGCTACTGCAGAAGCACAGAAGGAGTGCTAATTTGGCAGCAAGATATGGGAGAATAGAAGTCTCTGCTTCTGATGAGGATTAACTCCTTACAAAATCCCAGCCCTTTGAACAAGGCTCTCTATATAAGCCTTGCTGTGAGCTTGCTTCTGCCTGGGTGCAACAAGTGTGTTAGCTGTCACTGCTGTGTGCCTGGTTCTTCATTGATTCTTGGTTCTCCTGCACCTTGACCTAATGGACTGTGACCTGACTATGCCTTGCCTGCAGCCTGCCTTGACCTATTGGTCTGTGACCTGACCATGCTTGTGCTTGCTGCCCATTTGGCCCTGCAGGGTCAGACCTGGCCACACCCCTGTCTACTGGCAGCACACACTAGGCAGGGTGATATCCCAAGAGACCACCCACAGGCAGTCTCTGATAGGGTTGCCAGGTTCCCCCTGGCCATCAGCAGAGGATGGGGCGGGGGGAAGGTTACCAGCTTCAAGTAAGGAAATGCCTGGAAATTTAAAGGTCGAGCATGGGGAGGACAGGGACCTCAGTCAGGTACAATGCCATAAAGTCCATCCCCCCAAGCATCCATTTTCTCCAGAGAAAGTGATATCTGTAGTCTGAAAATTAATTGTATTTCCAAAGGATCCCCAGGCCCCTCATGGAGGATGGCACCCCTGGTCCCTGACCATCTGCTGCTACTCAGTTGTGTTACAAGGTCCCCCTGGCCATTGGCAGGTAAGGGAAGGATGGAGATGGAAATTAAGCAGGAGATGAATCTCACTGGGATACGACGCCATAGAGTCCACCCTCCAAATCATCCACTTTCTCCAGGAGAACTGAACTCTGTAGTTTGGCGATGAGCTTTAATTTTGGGATCTTCAGGTCCCACCTGAAGACTAGCATTCCTCATAGGATGACAGGTGAAAAATGCCAGGGAATTCACCATGGCTCCAACAAATGCAATGTCACTTCTGGTGTGACACTGGAAGTGATATTTTGTTGTAGTAAAGAATTCTAGAGTATTGCCTCAACATGATGAAGTTTCTTGTAGGGTTGTGCCAGAAATAATGTTATGCTGTTGGACTGGTGGTGATTTGAATTTCCCCTCCCCTTTCAGCTGGCAACCATAAGTAATAGCCAAGGAGGTAGCTAGCTGGTGGGTGGCAGGCAGGATAAAAAGGCTGCTCTCCTTCTAAATCTGCCATGTGAGACTACTGAGGTGATCTCATCACACCCATTCTTATTTGAAATGTTTCAAGACTACTTGCAGAATACTGATCTGCTGGATATACCTCTTGGGTTGAGAATTCCAGATTGGAATCAACCAAACCCTCCAGGTTTTATTTCTGAATTTTGTATGCACAGGTTGTCACAGCATTTAGTTCTTTCCTATAATGTTTTTTTCTCTCAAAAACATCAGTCCTGTTGTGGTCATATGATCTGCTACAAGTTTTTCTTTTTGTGTGATGTTTTGCCAAGGCACAGGACTCAATGAGTTCCGCAGGGCCTGTAAGACTGAGCTTTTCCACCGGGCCTTTGGGGAGACCAGCCGCTGATGTGGGTGCCCGAAACAAACATGCTGAGAAACACTCTAGACCCACTGTCCCTCTCTTAAGAGGAGGTTTTAATAGTCGGATGCTATCTATTTTAAAACTTAAATAAGGTTTGATATGGAATGCTGCATTTTAAGTCTTAATTTATTTTATCTTGTTTTATTGTCTGTTTGTTAGTGTTGTATACCTGAGCCCTCCGGGGGAGGGCGGTATAAAAATGCAACAATAAATAAATAAATAAATAAATAAATAAATAAATAAATAAATAAATAAATAAATATGTTTATCCAGAGAACATCACACACAAAGAATCCTGATACAATCACAGTGTTTTACTAACTGCACACATGCACATCAATACCATAGAGGGAAGTGAGTGATATACATAACTCAAATAAGTGTAAAAAACTGCGTCCAAATGTGTCATATAACCATTATTAATGGCAATTGCACTAGCAGAATGGAACTAATATTGATGGGGGGGGGGGGTTCCCCCACCCCAATCTACAAAACTAAAAACAAAAAAGTGTATGTGAATAGAAATGAAATAGGGAATGATCACTCTACTTAATAGAAACCCAGTCTCTTTACATCCTGTGCAAGAGAAAACCAAAGAATAAGCATTTAAAATAAATACGAACAGTTGGGCAGACAAGAAGCAGTCCATGATAAGAAATTTTCAAAACAAGTGTAAAATGCCACAATCATTCGGGAATACCTGAGGGTCTTCTTGAATAGGAAAAAAATATAACTTTAGAATAAAGGTTCACAAGGCCTACTACAGTCATTAATAGCCACTTGCCTAGCCAGCTTACCCCAAGCCACAAGTAAAACCTTTGCTGGAAATGCTCCAGATTTTGGTTCCCTGGAAATATAATAACACATGGCATGAGTTTCTGAATATTACAATAAGTATGCTGGCAGAATAATGCATCGGAAGGAATATTTGCACATCCTGTATCAAGGTGAGGATGGGCAGGGTGCAATGGAGCTCACTTTGCCCCTGCAACACAGAGCAGAAGAAAATACCAAACTCTTAGTACTATCCTACCTATGGCAAAAAGCATGGAATGAATTGGAGTGCATGAATAGGGTAGCGGTAAGGCACACACTAACTCCTGCTGGAATAACCATCATTACCTTCCTTCAGTCACGTGAAGGCCACAGTCGAGGATCAAGTTTGCACTTAGGTGGAACTAAAAGGAGAGGGAGGCAAAAGAAGAAGAAAAGAAAATTGGAAACTGCAGGAAAATGGAAATGGAAAATACAGGGTTGTCAGATTGCAGCCGTTTTTAAACTCAAGGAAGAAATGCAACTATCAGCATAGCAAATGTGCTGAAAATGTATGCTCATCTCTGTGTGTGTGCGTGTGTCTGTTTTCCCAATGCTGTTCGACTGCAATGTGATTGTCAGCTGTTGGTTTGGAGCCCTTCTTTTGTCTGCTGTGTTCTCTTGAGTTCGCAGACCTGTTGGGAATATAATGAGGCTTCGTGCGTGCACCTCCTGGTGTGATGTTTTTAAAACTTCATTTCTAGCGACATATTCCTCAGATGCTCTCCTCGATTTTCTTGAGGCATAAGGACCAGTTGATTATGCAAATGAACGTGGAGAATGCAGGAAATGAGCTCGACACAGAGGGAGTTGCTGGCAAATGCCACTGCTTCCTGAGGGCATAATGGTAAGAGACAGCTGCTCCTGCCAGCCCAAGAACACGAGCTGGTGGGAGTCGCTGTGTTCTTCTGGAAAACCTCAAAGTCTGAGAGACAGTCTTTGTACTTTCAAGATAGGCAGGTTCTTTGGCTGTGGTCCTTTGTGCTGAATATTACTTTCTCTGTCTTACCAGGATTTAGGTGGTGTATGTGCCAAGACTCCTTTGTGTGCATGCATGGAGAAAACAGGGACATATTTGCATCTGGCTTGCAGTTTCTCATTAGGACAAGGTGACTCAAAGAAAAGTCTTGAAGCATAACCACTGCCTGTGATGTGGTAGGCTTTAATTTCATTATTTAAGAAAAATCAAGTATATATTGGTTAATAGTTTGAAGGCCAACCTCCAGGTGGAGCCCAGATATCTCTCAGAGTTACAACTGATGTCCAGGTGACAGAGATCATTTCCTCTGAACAAAATGGCTGCTTTGGAGTGTGGACTTCATGGCATTACACTCCACTGCAGTCCTTCCCTTCCTCAAACCCCACCTACTCCAGGCTCCACCTCCAAATCCCCAGGAATTTCCCAACCCATAATTGGCAACCATAGGCAACCCATTGTAAACTCCTATGAGGCACCTGTCACACTGTTGGGTATACCACCCATCCATTTATTCTTGGATTATGATGTTCAGAATCCAGGTTTCAAAAACATAGGTGAGTGATGACTGCGTACAATAATATAATTTTTCAGTCTTCCATGCAGAATTTTGTGTAGTCATGTCAATTCTAACTTTTTATAGACGCATCTATCTTTCAAGAATTCAGGAAGGATAATGTCATTTGGAGGGTTGATGAGTTGACAGTTCTGCTGTTGGTAGGAACTGGAGAAGATGGCTGATGGTCTCGTGCATGATTCCATGCCTAAAAACTGTCCTGCTAGGTTAGACCAAAGAGCCGAACATAGCACAGAGACAATGGCTCTTCTCTCTTGTTTCTCCTCAGTATCTGATAGTGAGAGGTACACTGCCTGGGATCATGGAAGTTCCATTTAGTTGTTATGCATCATGGCTAACAGCTGCTGGTAGCCTTTTTTTTTGCACTAACTAGACAGGCCCATACATTTTAATGTGACACTTGGCAGCTGTCTTTAATTTGTCCTAAAGTCCATTTAATTGGATGATCTTTTTAGATATAAAATTTATTAAAAGTAAACATCAATTCCCAACTAATATCTCACTCCATAAAAGGAATACACTAATCAATGCGAGCCATATAGCAGCAAAAAAAAAAACACCTGACCAAATGCCCTTCTGTATGCATCTCTTCTGCAAAACACGGCACACACTCTTTTGTAGGGTCCAACATCCCTCCTTGACAGAACAGGACCAAAACCCTGCAAAACTAATCTTTTGGCTATTGCTGTCACCCTTGGATTTCCTAATTGGTTCTCCTTTCTAAGTGAACCACCAGTATAAAAGAAACCTGGTAGTAAAGCAAATGCACTGCAAACATGCCTAAAAATACCAAAAAACACATTTATCTGCTTTTTACTTCATGCCGCCAGCTGTTTCCACACAAGTCACCTAAGTCACCTAAAATGTTTTCAAAACATTTATATCCCCAAATAACATGATTTTTGTTGACACTCACCCCCTTAAAACAATTCCTGGCTGACATTTTCTGTTTTTTCCTGTCCCCCCACGCCCACCCCGTGTTGACAAATTGGTGCTTCTATGCATCACAGCTTCCTGCTGTGATTCCCCAAGTCCTCTGTAGTCGATGTTGTGAAGATTAAGTCCCTATAAATCACAAAAAGACTCTGAAATGCTCCAAAAACAGGGCAAGGCGGTTCTGCAGGCAAGGAGTGAACACACAAAATGGTGCAGACGAGGAAGTGCTGGGAAGGCAGAGAGGCATCTTAAAACATTTCAGCCAGAGAATTGTACTAAAAGGAAATCATTTTAAAGATTTTGAGGCTGCAAGTAAAATGTTTTGGGGGAAAACTCAATGTGGAACTCCTCAGAGGAAATGCTTTATTTCCTGCCTCAAAACATTTTAATGTGTGGATAGGGCCACAGCAGGGCCATCAATGGGCAGGACCATATCATATGCAATAGGGGCCTTCGTTCAATAGAGCAGTACCAATAACCATCTTGTGATATTAAACCTCACTAAACTAACAGAGATCCAATATACTGATCTTCCTCACAGGGTCTAGGGCATAGGGGTCAAACTCACGGAGCTCCAGATGTTACGGACTACAGTTCCCATCATCCTCTGCCAGCATGATGCTGGCAGGGGATGATGGGAACTGTAGTCCATAACATCTGGAGGGCCGCGAGTTTGACACCTGTGGTCTAGGGCATGGGGTTGGCCATGGCTACATTATAGAAAATTTGGTTTCTTACTTTCCAAACATAAATTTATTTTTAAAACATTCTTTTTCAGGAGGAAAAAAAACAGGGAACATTTCTAAATGAGTGTTGATTTTTTTTCAGTTTTTACATAAATGATAGAAAACATAAGATTAGTCCATCAATACAGAGCGCATCATTCTTAAATGAACATGAACATCAAAATATGAATGTGTCAACCAACCCTACTAACTAGGTTTAAGGCCTCGTCTGAGATCAGTCTCGATGGATTCCTTAAAAAGCAGAGTTAATTCACCACCAATATACCAGGAACGAACTGGATATGAGATTTTAGGATTAGGAGCCATTCAGTGATCATTCCCTGGTATTGCCACAGGGTTAAAGGATGCCACAGCCTGTGTCTGAACAATGCAAAGAAAAGCCTTGATCCAACATCAGTGATCAGCATAGAAATGATTTAAATCTCTAGGGAGACCAATCATAAACTTGATCCAGTCAGCAAAAGCTCTGAATGGTGCCTGCCTGTGTTATTGCAACAGCCATACAGATCTGTTCGGGAATGTCTTTAAATAAAAATGTCATTGGGCAGTTGGATTTTACTGGGAAAAAAGCAGGATGTGAACAGGGCAAGCTTCCCACAGCCTCCATACCATCTAAGAACCTGGCTCTGGCTGTCAAACCTTTCCAAGTGGGCAAGAAACCGACACTAGCTGAGAGACACGCTAATTTGGCTACCTTCCCAGATAGCTCTCTTTGGCACAGCTTTATAAAGGCCTCTGGCTGGCTTTTGAAGCTGTTCACCCCTGGATTAGAAGGTTGCAGCCCCCTTGAGACAAATCCATAGTCTTCCACTCTAGCTTCTCTATTAAGACAGAGAAGGCGGGGTGTATTTTTTGTTCTCCACCTGCAAATCCCCCATACCTAGCACTAAAGATTTAGAAAGAGGCCACTGTCATGTGAATGGTCCAAAGGAATTACACATATATGTGTGTACATTCTCATGTGTGTATTATTAGCACAAGAGGGGGGAACTCCATTGAAGACAAACCTGGAGCATATATTTCCGCCTACATTTTTCCCAGAGTCTGAAAGAAAGTTCATAAATTCCATTAGGAGCTTGGGGATTTTTGATGTAATGAGTTTTACAGTTTCAGAGAAGGCTGCTTTGCTAATAATTATGTAACAGTAATTAAATCTGAAAAAGGCTGCAGTCTAACAATGTTGATTTATTGCAGCTCCAGCAAAGTACTCCTAAGGCATGCATTGGAGAATGCACTTCCCCTCCTCCAGGTTTCTTTAAATTCTCATGGAGCACTGGGTCACAGATTGTCTGAGACGCGATATTTTCCCTATTAAATTCCTAATAATCTTTTTTCAGAGGCTGAGTCATGGAGGCCTAGGGATTTCTCATTTTAATTAGAAGGTTTAAGGAGCTAACTCTGTTTGAAATGTCCTCCCAAGATAGATGGATGCAGGTGATCCCATTCAGAAGAAATGACACAGTATCAAGGCTGGCGGCTCATTTCCATATTAGATTGCAGAGAGTTTTGGCAAAAATCCTAATCCGGATGCTGAGGAGCCCCATCTGAGCTGCCATGATCTTTTAGTGTTTGAAAAGGAGATGATTTGAGGATGACCATTTTAAGGCAACCATTGGCTATGCAACAGGTTCGCCCACTGATTTCAGCCCACGGCCTTTGCTGTTGTGCCGATGGTAAGGGGTCACTTATTAATATGATTGATGCCCAAACAAGCTTCATTGGGAATGAAGGAAATTATTTGTTTATCCTACAGTGTATTCTGATTCCTTTGTTCAGCTAGTTCTCCGTGTTCTATACCAGTTAGTGCTCTCTAATGTGAAAAACGAATGCCAATATAGAATCTTACCTCAGCCTTCTTCTCAGAGTGCAGAGCAATTTTCGTGGTTCTCCTTCCCTGCATTTTATAATCACAACAGTATAATATTTTATAATCACAACAGTATTTTATTTCAGTAAAACCTGAGGGAGGTTATACTGAAAAACAAAGAGCCTGGATCCAGATTATCCATAATTCATGACAAAGAAACAATTAGAACCCAGGTCTCCCAGATTTTAGTCCAACATTCTTACCACTGTACTACTGTGGGCACTTAAAAAAATAGATTTTTCTAAATATAACACAAAGGCAAAATACAACCCATATATACACACACTCCAACAAAAATAATTTCAATAAGTAATCAAACAAAACAGTGTTACCTGTAACTGTTCATCGAGTGGTCCTCTGTGCAGGCACACATGGGACTGCGCAGGCACAGGCCAACTGTAGAGACTTCTCTTCAGTTTTTCTCAGAGCCCCAGGCAACTAGTGAGTGCTCCCCTTCCCCAGACACATATTTGAGCAACCGTTTTTCCCACTCAAAGACAAATGACTGGAGGTGGGGTTGCACTCTCCCTCCAGTTCTCTCTTCACTTCCCCAGGGAAGTATCCTTTACAACAGACAGCACACAATGGCGAAGGAAAGTGGGATATGGGTCAGTACAGGAAGCCCGCTCAATAAACAAACAGTTACAGGTAAGTGCAAAACTGCTTTTCATCAACATGGCCTCTGTGCAGTCTCACATCGGAAAGTGACAAAGCTATGGAGGTAGGTGTGGAGCAGTTAATGAAATAGACTGCAAAATAGCTTTACCCACTGCTGTCTCTGCCACAGCACTGACATCCACAGCATAATGTTTAATTAAGGTCAAAGGATTAGACCAAATGGCAGCTTTGCACACCTCAAAGAAAAATTTGCGCAAGGGACACAGATAAGGCAACTGAGCAGACAGTAAACCTATATCATTTGGCTGCATAAGTCTTATGAGAAGAAGGTTTTCTGGCTGCTGTCAGGACAGATGGAACCTCATCATGTGCCAAGGGAATTGTGTGCCAAGCTGCAAAGTGCAGGGACTGAATGTCATGGTGGTACACCTTGTACCATAAGGAGGTCTGAATGTGGTGGTAGCCTCACGAACCTCCCCTTGGTCAGAACCCAAAGCGGGCTGAACCAGACCCTTTGTGGCCAAAACCTTAAAAATCAGTGGGTTGGGAAAGAAGCATACCTAGGGACCCCAGACCACAAATTCTGGAAGGCATTACCCAGCAAACTGAGATCTATCCCCACCCTTGTGCAAAACAGAAAACACTTTGTGTTGTGTGCTATAGAAAAGAGATCTATGTGTGGCCACCCCCATAGATTGAAGACTGAGGTGAGGTATGTGTCCTGAATGGATCATTCATTCAGAGGAGCAAAGGATCTGCTGAGTGTGTTTGCCCTCATGTTGGATTCACCTGCTACATGGATGGCCGACTAGTGGATGTTGCATACAACCAGACATTCCATATACAATAAACCTCCCTGCACAGGGTCAGGGAATCACAAAGCATTTGGCCATCATGTTGTCCGTAGCCACCAGGATATATTTTCCTGAAAGGAAACTTGGAAAAGAGAGCAAAGTGAATCTAACTGCTCTAAGTTCTAGCAAATTAATATGAAGCCTGGATTCATAACTAGACCACACTCTTTGGACCTCAATCCATGCAGTGTGCACCCTATCCTGATAAGGAAGCATCAGTGGTAACCAGTATCCCTTGTGATATTGAACAATAAGTTCAATTCAACAGATCACCAATGGAGGAACTTTTGATGGGGCGGGAGGGATAGCTCCCTTTTCCCATTACAAACCATTGGAAACAATGGGAGATGGGGGCACCTTTTGGGGGGGCATAAAATTGGAACCCCTAAACCAAACATCACCAAACTTCGGTGGTCTCATCAGGAGAGTCTCCTAAAGTCACCTTGAAAGTATAGTGCCATTACCTTTAACAAAGCACCTCTACAGGTGGAAAACCCAAAAAATGCCAAAAATTCCCATTTCTTAAATGGACCCAATTGGGGGTTGGGGGTTGGGTATTCAAGTTTCTAGAGTTTCCCAATAATTTGAAAGCCTGAAAAACCTGAATCTGAATTTTACAGGTTTTTTTTAATTCAAGCCTAGTTTCTTCCCCAAACTTTATCAATATCACTGTCTATTTCAGTCTCATCCGAAACATACTAAAAGATTCTATTTCCTCCCACTTCTTCAGAAATGTAATAACAGCAACAACCAGACCATTGTAGAATATGTCAAAATCCTCATGCCGTGATCCTTGCAACAGCATTCTAATTTTATTCTCCCATTACAGATAGGCAACCAACAATGCAATCCTGTGCACAGTAATACCCTTCTAAGCACATAGAAGACAATGGGTTTAGAAGGGTGCAACTCTGCTTAGGATTGCCATATCAGTCTGGAAAAGATGGGATTCTTAAGGCGCTCTTGGATCTTAAGGCAGAGGAAATATATGAATGGTGGACTTCCTGGTTCAGAGTATTTGCAATAAGATTATATCACTATGAGGACAATATAGGAATCTCACTTCAAGCTACCTGTAAATTTCTTTTGACTTCCTGCCCTTTCTGTTGCAGTTTGAAGACTTTGTGTTAATTAATGCATTTCCACCAACCTTCATTCTTAGCGTGGAAAGGGAGGAGGGAATTCTAAAAACTGCCATGTGTTCAACAAATCCATTTGCATGTAATGCACACTGGAACAATGTAAATGTATTCCTTAATGGGACACAAATGTGCACGGCATGCTTGTAAAATAACAGAAAGATGTATTAAGAAAAAACATTAAAAACTATAATGTGTGCTGGTGTAAATACAGCCTAATTATGCCAATGCAAAATCAATTCATCATTTCTTATCTAACATTATGAATTTGCAAATGTCATTGTTTCCCAGGAAGTCAAGCCCCCTGCCCCATCCAAGTTTTATATCCTTCATAAGAAAAACCTCTTTAAAAATACACGTGCGTAGATATTTGCAAAATCATTCAGTTCTTGTTTTAATATTTGTCATGAGCAGAAAACAACATATTTACCCCCTTGCATCCAGAAGAGGTTATTCTTGGGAGCTTATAGTCGAGCTATATCATTTGCACGAATGCCTGTTGTTTAAGACAGAGCCTGGTGTACTATTTACATTTCCCTTGACATTGTACTGTTTTTAAAAGCTGTATCTGAGAAGACAGCTGTTCCAGGTTCATTACTCTATGCTGCACAGTCAGTTCTTGTACATCAGGAAAATAATGAGCATATCACCTTCTTTCTGCATGGCACACAGTTTTCAAGAAGTCAGAGCATGCTATAGGTGATTTTAAAAAAATAACACACACACGCACACTTGTACACACCCCAAACACAGCTTCATTTATTTTTGCAAAAACTGTTTCAAAGCCATCAGTGAGCTTTTTTATGAACACATAGAATCACTGGCAGACCTCTGTTGCGCTGTTTAATGTTAAAAATTAGTTTCTGAGAAAGTAGCTCTGAATTGTATAGACTTAATTAAGAACATAAAAAAGAACTTTTGCCACCCAGTGAGGCTGCAGTGCATGTATTCTGCAAAAAAAAGCACGTTTTAATAGGAGTACTTTGGACCAGATTTAGAATAAGCAGATTTTTATGCATTGTTAAAAGCCTCCACTTATTTAAAAGGTAAACACTAATTGTCCTTTTCATTATCATTATTATCATTATTATGCTTTGGAAGGGTAAAACATGCTTAAAGACATTTTCTTTAACACAGTGATTTTTTTTCTTGGTAAACTATACAAGTATTTGGACCTCCGGACCAAACTGGGGCTGATTTTGTCAACCTCCCTGTAATCGTGCAAGTTATTTTTAAATGAAATTAATTCCAGGCTATTGGCAGCAAAATATTGCATTTACTAATTAAAGGGTTGATTAATCTTCTTTTTCAGGTACAGTACTTGAGAATACCCATTTTTGCTTGTAGTGTGAAATTACAGTAAGGAGAAAGCAAGAATCGGTCTCCCATACAAAGAACTAAATTAGTCTGCACTGATAAGCTGTTTTGCAAGTGCTTGTGGGATGAGCGGATGTTTCTAGAACTTTCTGGATTCCACCATATGTCAAGCTTTTGTTCAGTCGAAGGAGGCCATAGATAGCTTTGCCAAACTGCAAAGGTTTGGCTTCTGTGATATAGGTTTATAATTCTGTTTCTGGTAATAAGAACAAAAAGTACACCCAATGCTATAATTGTGAGAAAAAGCCAGTTATTTTAATTTCTAGATTTTTGAAGTAAGAAAAAGGGAGGCTAGATCCTATTGGCTAAAAGGGAAAATGTAATTCTTTAATGGGAAATAGAGTGGGTCAGTGTAAGCAACACAGGATCAAATGGCACCTTTAAAACTAACAAACTCGTCATAGCATGAGATACAATTCTGTTGTTGTTATTTGACCAACAGACTAACATAACTACCCATCTGGAGTGGATCAGCATAGTTGCTCCCGAAAGAGAAATTCTGACACTTCTTTATTTTGAGTCTTAGCTGCTAAAGATTATTTACAATATAGCAAAGTGATTATTTACAAGCAAACTGGGGTGGGGGAAAATCCTGCAGAGCGGAGAGGCAAGAAAGGTAGGTGGGAAGATAATTTTTAATAAGTGATAACGGAAAATAAATTTCTGCAAATTCCAATTAATGACCGAGGACACTGAGAGGTATTTTGCCTCCTCTTAACAATGCGTGACAGGTGCAGAAGGGTAATGCCTAATATAACTAATCTTTGACACAAGAATTAAGTCATTTTTTGCACGAAAGCAGGTCATTAGAAGCTAAATTGAATTATAAGTAATACCATCTCTATGGAGGATTGTAAATTAATTGGTTTTTAACAATAACATTTCTGTGTTTTATTAAAGCAGTGTAAGAATTCAGTGAAGAGAAGAATGCGGCAGATAAACAGGGCAGGTGTTGACGATGCAAATGAAATAGATGACAGATGGTTAGGAGCACGATCACTCACTGCGTGTGTATAATGGATAGAGGTAATCAAATTCCTCTGTGAATTGGTGACTTTCTTTACATCAGGAACTTTTAACTGAGGAACGGCTGCATAGCCATGCTTTAAAAATTAACTCCACTCAGTGCCGTTATCAGACACGGGTGTAGGCGGATATTGCCCACAATATCCCTGGCCTGTCAACAACACCGAAGAGAGGAAGGGATATCTTTTGCTTGGACTAACATCCATTAGTAAAGGAGCATGCAATTGTGGAGTCTGTTTCCAATCATATTAATTTGTTCTCTAAATAAAAGGAATTAGCTATTTCTCCAGTTTTTTCCTGATGAAGATTATTGTATAGCTGCAGAAGTTGCAGTCCACACTAAATGGGTGGCTGGCAACCATGTGTAGGTTCCTTTTGATATATGCTATGTTGTCTGAAAGGGGTTTTTCAGCTTTAGTATATGTGAATCAGGACTTGAAAAATCACAGAACATACAAAGTGCGTACAGAGGCTGTATGCATGTGCAAGCTCCGAACCTTGAGTATTCCAGACAACATGGCAGCTAAACATATCAGGAGGATTGCACATACTCCCAATATGCATACTTGGTAGGTTCCTAGTACATGTGGTCATGATGTATGAAAAAGGCTTATAATGTGAAACTTTGTACACCAGAACAACAATAAGTGATCCAACAATAAAACAAAAAAATCACTCATCAGAGCAGGCTGCAAATCTATTTCTATGAACCAACAAACCGCATGCACAAAAGCAAAACATCTACTACAACAGAGGAGTATTGCAGCAAACCAGCTGAATTGGAAATTTTAAACATATGCTTTACATTCGGAGAAGAAATTCCTGGCCTGTGACTATAATGTGAACCCAATGAATATATCTGACCTAATGACCAACCTTTTCAGGACATATTTTTAAAAATCTTCATGACAGCAGTGGCATAGAACAGGCACGTGCTGAAAAAGCCCTCTCCCCAATATTGCACCCCAGGAGAGGGGTGAATATCAACTAGTCTCTGGTCTCCTGTTATTCCTGTTACTTTTGCACTGAGCAAAAGTACTTTGGACTGAGCACACAGGGCATCCATTACCAGAACTGGTCTGCATTACTGCTAAAGCAAGAACTGGCCGAAGGGTTCTTAAGCATGTGCAAAGCACGTTTCCCCACTCTGGCAGCTGGTGGGACTGAAGCCACTTCTGCCCGGCTCCTGCCCTCTGACTGAGGGCTACACTTTGCTGCCGCTGCTATCACCCCATCACCCCAGCTTAGCTACCTACGGTCGTGATTCATCCGCAGCAGCAGGACTGGGTCAGCAACCAGGTTGCTGGGAGAGGTGAGGCAGAGCCAGACAGTGAGCACTCCAGGGTATGCTGTGTTCCATGCACCCCGGCCTTGCAAGGGAGGAGGGAAGCGGAGAGGGCAGCTTTGTGAGGGACTGTGACTGTGGAGGCCAGGTGGTGCACTCCAGCCCCCTGGGGAGGGGTCCACCATTTGTCTGCTGGGGGAGGCTTACTCACTCCAGGGGGAGGGCAGGTTACCAGCAGAGATAGCAGCACAGGAAGGTGGGCACCAGATAGGTGGCATCAGGAGAAAGTCATTGGGGGAAGGGAGGGACATGACACGAGCACACCCAAAGGGTTTTCCCATAATGCAGGAAGCTCAAAATAGTTTTTTAAAGCCCCAAGACTCCCCCATGGGGGAATAGAGATACACTATGAAAATATGGTGTATCTCCGCTGCCAACTCCGCTGGTGGACAGGGCACAGCCAGGCAGTGGAGGCTACAATTGGCCCCACTCCCAAGCTCACTCCTGGCCAAGCCAGAACAGTGTTTTGTACCAACAGGTCTGAGCAACAGCAGCAGCTTCTGGACTGGGTGCCTTGAAGGTGCGTGGCGCTTGGCTGCTGGGGTAAATGCCCCCCCCCCCAGCAGGGTGAGCATCCACACACTGGACCGCACTGGCTCCAGGGGGGGATTCATTCCCACCCCCGAATTCGGCTGCCCATCACTAACTACAACTGGAAATTATATTTTGCAGGTCAGTGTTTCCAGCATTTGTTTGTTTTATTTGTTCCTGTATTTATTTATTTCATTTTATCCTGCCTTTCTCCAAAGAGCACAGGGAAGCATAGGTGTCCCCCTCCACTCCCCATTTTATCACCGCAAGAGTCCTGCTGTGAGACAATTAGGAGGAGAGAGTGTGGCTGGTCCAAGGGGATGGCAGAGTAAGGATTTGAATTCAAGCCTCCAAACCCTCCGCTTGAAATTCTAACCACAACTCTGCACTGGATGCCTGTTCATGAAATGGCTTGCCATAATAAATATAAAAGTCATATCGAGATAAAACACAAACAACCAAGACAGTAAAAGTAATGATCAGCATCAATAAAATGTATGTTAACATTAATATAAATAATGTTAAAACGAGCAAATGGATGTGTAACAAATTGAAAATACTCATCAGAGTAAAAACACCTTCATCTGATGCCAAAAGGCTATTCATGCAAGAACAAGTACCCTAGCTTTAGCACCATTGTGCAGAGTACTCTGCCATGCATAGCTGCCACCACACTTCTCGCAATGGGATGACATGCCGCAGAATCTCAAATGGAGAGTTTAATCTCTAGACGGGTTCATGTGCCTTTCTGAAAAATAAATCATATCCAGATAAACCCAAGAAAACTGTATTGAGATTGTTACCAGGTGTGTAACTGTGTATGTTCAATGTGTCTTGCGTGTGTGAATGTGACCACCTCCCAAACTATCAGACCCAGAGTCTGAAGAACTGTGACTAGCCTAAGGTCACCCAGCAGGCTTCGCATGCAGGAGCGGGGAAACAACCCCAGTTCATCAGATTAGAGTTTGCTGCTCATGTGGAGGAGTGGGGGAATCAAATCCAGTTCTACAGATTACAATCTGCTGCTGTTAACCACTAGGCCACAATAATGGAATGTCGCATTTAAAAACTGATTCAATATATCAATACATCCCTAGATCAAGGTATTCTGCATGCACACCATAAATTAATCCTGTAAACACCTTCCATCCTCAGAGCATACATTATCCAATTTCAAATATCTAAGTAGATGGCCATCTAGAACAAACACATTTCTTTTTTCTATTCCCTCCATGGCTCCCCTGAATTTCAGCTTCTGCTTTCTAATTTCATTTATTACTTTTTCAAAGCTTTATTTGATTTTACTAATTTTTACTTATTTAGAGTTCTCTAATTTTTGCTTTTAGTCAGGAGTGGACCGGCCAGTTAGTTTACAGGAAAATCTCTGTTGGGCCACTGATCTAGAGGACCACTGTTGGTCAGAAGCTGTGTAAGCACAGCTGGTAGTGTCTCAGGGACCATGTGGCTCAGATCATCGATAAAAGTAGTCACTATCAGCTCACCTATTGTCTCCTAGACGGTTGCCAGTTTGAAGGGGGAAGCAATGGATGAGCAGCAGTGGCGTAGGAGGTTAAGAGCTCATGTATCTAATCTGGAGGAACGGGGTTTGATTCCCAGCTCTGCCGCTTGAGCTGTGGAGGCTTATCTGGGGAATTCAGATTAGCCTGTACACTCCCACACACGCCAGCTGGGTGACCTTGGGCTAGTCACAGCTTCTCCGAGCTCTCTCAGCCCCACCCACCTCACAGGGTGTTTGTTGTTGAGGGGGGAAGGGCAAGGAGATTGTAAACCCCTTTGAGTCTCCTGCAGGAGAGAAAGGGGGTATATAAATCCAAACTCTTCTTCTTCTTCTTCTTCTTCTTCTTCTTCTTCTTCTTCTTCTTCTTCTTCTTCTTCTTCTTCTTCTTCTAATACTGCTGGAACTGCTGAGCTGTATAGTCCCTAAAGTGCCGGCCTGCAGTGCTTCAAGGGCCACTCAACTCAACTTGTTCCAAGGCCATTATCACTTACGAGTCTGCTCCTGCTTTCAGTTCCCTGATCAACACCTTTGCTTTTTAATAGTGTGACAGCTCTTGGCAATTACTTGTTTCTCTGAGTGTCTTAAACCCGAGAGTTTCTAGACTAGCCAAATTCAGTTTTTTCATACTGAATATGAATTTTATTTCTCGTTTTCACACCACATTCCTCCATTTTCTTCTGTCTTCTAACTTTTTTGTATGTTGGAATTTATTTTCTTTAACAAGCCTTCCTTTGTGTCTCTTCTCTTCAATTCTAATACAGTGCTATATCAAAATACATTAAACTTCTTTATAAAGAGCTTCTTACATATCAAAATTGCGTTTGAATTATCCTTCTCTTTGGCATCTGATTCTTCCTATCCCCTTCTTACTCCAATTCTTCTTAAACGAGTAGTTGTCTCAGTTTGAGACTCCTGTAAATACACAGAATTATGAAACACAGCACAACCACCTTCTATCCGATATAAATTAGATTAATCCTACTAACCTTCACTATGACATCACCATTTCTGGCCAATCAACCAAGCATAAAATACATTGAAGTCATGACACTGATGACCCACAAAAAAACAGAACAGGTTCATTCAGATTAGGATATAAATTCATGATGGAGAAATGACAGAGGTAGATTAAAAGGCCAATCAAGGAGATTAGAACAAGTGTTAACAAAATTTCATCATCAACAAATTCATTTGAAACCTTAACAAAGTTTGTTCCAGCAATAAATTAGTTCAAAAAATCAAATAGATCCCAGATTAAAATATATTTAATTAACTAAATAGGAGTCTTTGACCAAATAAATGTGTTTGTGGCTATAAACCCAGTTGATTCTGAGAAATGGGTTAAGATTAATAAACTGTAGTAGGAATTTCATTCAAGATACATATTATTCATCAACCATCCACGAGTAATTAAAAAATTAGGTTAATTCCAGATTGAAATATTCAATCATGCAGATTTGTTAGTCTATTAAAGGAACAACAAACTCTACCATTTCTGGTAATCAATCTGATTATCAACATCAGACAGGCTTTCATTCAGTACCTTTGTCATCAAGCAACTAATTCAGGAGGAATTAGATTAATTGCAGAACTTCGTAAATCATGGTGCATGTGGAGTTGATTCAGAGTATTCAGTAATGCAAACCTTTTAAAGATATCCAAATATAACTATTTCAGTGGATGGACAGATTAGCAATATCAAACAGGAATTTCAGTCACTTTCCAATTCAACCACCAGCCAGTTCATTCAGATTCATAAATAGGTGGATGTGAAACAATCATCAGAAGTTATTAAGAACCCACAATAGAGATCTTGGGCCACAATGGCATGGGTCATGAATATATCAGAAAAGTCACTGTGGACAAAGATGATGACTATGATTCAAAGGTCAACCTTGCAAAATGTTTAGTCTGTTAAAGAACACATAATCCCAACCATATCTTGTAGGTATAATGCTCCTTCAATAAACTCACCACATCTTTCTCATACATGGTCCAGAAAAGAATTCCCATTAAAATAAACTCTTATTTATGTAACTGAAGAAAAGACTAGTCTAAAAAATATGCTAGAGACATAGGTTCATTCCGCACATGCAGAATAATGCACTTTCAAACTGCTTTCAGTGCTCTTTGAAGCTGTGCGGAATGGCAAAATCCACTTGCAAACAGTTGTGAAAGTGGTTTGAAAATGCATTATTTTGCGTGTGCGGAAGGGGCCATATTTTCCACCAGCAAGAGTTATTTTTAGGATCTATCCTGATACAAAATATGTTTAACAGGGGAAGACTTTGAGGATGGGGAATATCCACTTACACCCTAATCTTCTCTTTAGAAGATCTGAATTATGGTTTGATGGTGAAAAAACAGGTTCTCTAAGGCCCCTTCCGCACACGCAAAATAATGCGTTTTCAAACCACTTTCACAACTGTTTGCAAGTGGATGTTGCCATTCCGCACAGCTTCAAAGAGCACTGAAAGCAGTTTGAAAGTGCATTATTCTGCATGTGCAGAATGAGCCTAAAGGGCAGGGAGCTAATGACTGGTGAGTCACTGTCTTCCTTCCACAACCCTGTTAGCCTTTCAGCCATGTCAGCCATTTTTCATGGTAGATTCTTACTGTTTGAAGTCAGTCTTCACAATCATGTCTCCTCCCACTCCCTTACTCTTTTCCTTAGTTGAAACTTTCCCCCTACATAAGCCAATCAAGGATTCCATAGTGGATGTGACAACATCACAAGTAGGCAATCAGTCACATTTATCTGTGTCCTAACGTTACAGGACAAGAGTGCTTGTTGAATTGGTTTACTTCTTAGTCGATCAGGGATCACTTTAAGTCTCAAACAAATTCTCATCGCTTTCATAATGCTCCCCAATCTGTAAATTGGCAAGGAACATTTTTTTGTCAAGCGTTTTTGTTTTTTTTTGCAAACTGGCCCATTTCATTTTAGCACTAGCTTTTAGCACTAGCTTTATTTTTCTGGTTGTGTTTTCTTTGTCCTTTAATGACGTTTAATATTGTGAGACATTACTTTGGTTTGTTCCTCTCTGCACTTATGACTGGCACCTGCAAACAATTTAACAGTTATTAAACCATTTTATTATTTTTGCTAAGGGAAGTAAAGATTTCACAGAAGGCATCATATGCAATTGGCCATGGTGGCAGGGGCTGATGGGAATTGTAGTCCATGAACATCTGGAGAGCCGCAGATTGCAGATCCCTGCTCTAAGGACAATCTATCAATAAATGTGCAGATACAAGGAACTTGTTGGCATGCTATAAAGTCCACATGAGAGGGAAGTAACAGCTGCTATGACTGATACAGAGGATGGGGCTACACTATATCTTGTTTCATATCTTTGGTCTGGGCAAAAATATAGGTTGGTACCCCTTTTGGTCAATTCCGCACAGCAAATGGATAATGAGCTGTAGTCGTTATAAAGGAACCTGTTTTCCTTTTTCCCATTCATGTGCATGCTGTGCAGGCAGCGATTGGAGCTTATGGCAACAATCCATGTTGCTTTTGCATCTTCACATACAGACTCTTAAAAAAACATTTCCTGCAACACATGTGTTTATTGCTGCAGGCATGCAGAAAAAAAACCCTCACAGCCATGCCAATCAGGCCACAATACAGTCAGCTGCACCTGCGCAGCTGCGCATATGCAACACCCAAAATTTTTTTTAAAAAAACCCTGAAATGGCAGGGCAATGGCAGGCTGATTCTTCCTGACTGTGGATGGCAAGATGGCAGAGAGGGAAATTAAGTGCCTCCTGCCTGGCTGTTCATGGCAGTAGCTCTAACATGGGATTTTGGAAAAGGATCACTGGTTTAGCTATTTTAGAAAAATCTCAGGCTGAGGGAAATAAAACGGGGCAGACTCATTTGAGGGGTGGGACCTGTGTGAAGTCCCCCCCAAAAAACCCCAGTTTATATTGTGTCCTACACCAGTTATATTTGCCCTGCACGGAATCCATGTTTGTTGGCTTACATAAAGCTTGATGCATATGCATCAGCTTCCCCCAGAGGCTGATTTATATTGTTCCCCAGGGCGGCTGTTTCTATGTAGCAAGCTGTTTGCCTATCATAGCTCTCTGCTGGGTATTCTCGTTGATTTCACAAAGTTAAGTTTCAATGGGTACATTTTTAATCGACACAAGCAGCTAGCTGCATTGAGGCAGTCATTATGGGTGTGGGTTAAACCTAGTACTTGTTTATACAGGTCCTACAACACTCCGTGAAAGGTATCAGAAAGGCATCGCCATCGTTTCTAGGAACTATCTGTGTCTTCCTAGTGGTTGTGAAAAGTGCTAACTTAGGATGACTCTCAGGTTTTCAAGGCAAGAGATGTTCAGAGGTGGATTGTCAATGCTTCCTTTTGCATAGCAATCCTGGACTTCCTGGGTGATCTCCCATCCAAATGCTAACCAGGATCAACCCTGCTTAGTTTCTGAGATCTGATAAGATCAGGCTTGCCTGGATCATCAAGGTCAGGGCATGTCCCCCTAGAGAAATTCATTTTCTACTTGGGGAAATATGACTTTCGGGGTTTGGGGGGTTATTCCTAAATATAAAGAGTGAGCCAGAGACAGCATAGATATTGGAAGAAAAATTACTCTGCCTGGCTCAAAAGAACAGCAATAAAATCATGGTTATTCCCAGACAGAAACTTGTCTAGTCCATCAGATACTGATATTTCCCACTTCATGTCAATGGGCTGCTATGTGTAGTGGATGGTTGGAACGGTTGATGCCAGGAATAATTCGTGGGCTCCAGTACCTCCTCCATTTGCCCTCTTCCTTGCACTATAATTGTCTGTACACATCCTGT
Organism: Sphaerodactylus townsendi; assembly: GCF_021028975.2. NCBI lineage: Eukaryota > Metazoa > Chordata > Lepidosauria > Squamata > Sphaerodactylidae > Sphaerodactylus > Sphaerodactylus townsendi. The sequence continues at coordinate 23,556,641 of NC_059435.1, forward strand.
GTGTGAGCTCCCAAAGGCACCTGGTGGGCCACTGCGAGTAGCAGAATGCTGGACTAGATGGACTCTGGTCTGATCCAGCTGGCTTGTTCTTATGTTCTTATGTTGATAATAAGCACTCTCTTCATCTGAATAACCCAACCTAGCTCCATCTTGTCAGACCTTAGAAGCTAAGCAGGGTCAGGCCTGGTTCATAGTTGCATGGGATTTCACCAAGAAATACCAGGTTTGTGACACAGATGCAGGCAACGATTGCAGATGCAGGTTTGCCAATTGGCCATGCTGGCAGGGGCTGATGGAAATTGTAGTCCATAACATCTGGAGTGCCAAAGGTTCGCCACCACTGCCCTATGGGGTCACTAGGAGTCAGCTGTGACTTGATGGCCCTTTCCCCCATCATCAATAAGCACTCCTTGCTTACTCAGAAAGAACTACCCATTATGAATATCTGAGTAAGGTATACCAGCATAATAGCATTGCCCCTCTTTATCTACTTATTCCATACATTTAACAACTTTTCCCTGCTCCTTGTTCACTGAACTATCCAATTTAATTGCTTGGAATAGCAGTACAAACTAAACTCTCTTTGGAATATATATAGTCAACTGGCCAATGATACAAATTTTGAACAGTCAATATAGCCATAATCTTGTCTTGCGGTGTGATTTCATGCCACAGAACAAACACAGATTTTGTAAAGGACTGAAATAAGGCTTCATGTGTGTGAATTAATGCATTACCCTTTTGTAAAGCTTTGGTTTGCCTGGATATAATATAAACCTGGGGTCACTGCAGATACACACACCATAGCAAACTGTATTGCAACAAAATCCCTTTAAGCACCACACTCCATGCAGAACACAAGGAAAACGATCACCATAAGAGGCAATCTGCTCTAGACATAAGCAGCCACTGGTGTCTCTGCTGGAGTACTTCTCTCCCATAGTCAGCTAAAACGAAATCATCTTAAGCTATCACCCCCAATGACTGAATTGCCTGCTGGGGTTTATATTGTTAACACTAAACCAAATCTATCTGATAAATGAAACGTATCATCAATTTGCTGTCTTAAAGCACTCCCAGTACTCTATAAAAGATCCGATTTCGGCATACTGCCGAGTGTTCACACCCACACGAACACACACAGAGACTTCCTGTCCTCTATAAACCACATATATTTTCAATTGTCATCCCTAATCACATTATAAAAAAGTTATTTACACCAATTTAATTGGCACTGCTGCTCAGCACTGCTAGTGTTAATAATGTCACCAACGTGAATATAGCAAACATTTTCTTGTCTGTAAGTCCTTTGCATGGCCAAAAAAAGCCATGTGCATCTAGCCCAAATGGGTTGCAAGGTTGAATACTACCACTCCATTCAGCTAAATGGAGCAGAAGGTTCTACACATACTGAGCAGACTGACTGAATATGGCAAGAGAGATATACTTTTAACTTAGAGACAAACTAGACATGACATTTTTAATTACTCAGTCTGGGTTCCCCTAAGTCAGATAGCATCTGCAGAAAACGGATTTCCACGGAGCTGGTGGAAGAGGGGAATTAAGATCAGGACCGGGGTGCAGGGGAGAAAGGACTTACAGCCCCCAGGGAATTTTATTTGTACATGTAGCCCCCACAAAGGTCAATAATACCCTCTGGGACTGTTTCAAGTTGGGAAAAGCACGACCACAGCTGCCACGTGGCCCACCATTGCAGGATGGAGGGGCCCATGGCGAAAGCCGTGTAATTTCCCATACAAGGGCAAAGACAAGGTGTCAGGGCCCGGCCCATGCACGGGGGTGACCCAGTCTTGCGAGACTGCAAGCCACATCATTAGTGGGCACCGGTGGACGCCTCTCTTCTTCTCCTCCATCATAGCTCTGATCCAAACTGGTTCCCTGCAGCAGGAGCAGCAGTGGCATAGTGGTTAAGAGTAGGTGTACTCTAATCTGGAGGAACCGGGTTTGATTCCTTGCTCTGTCATTTGAGCTGTGGAGGGTTATCTGGGGAATTCAGATTAGCCTGTACACTCCAACACATGCCAGCTGGGTGACCTTGGGCTAGTCACAGCTTCTCTGAGCTCTCTCAGTCCCACCTACCTCACAGGGTGTTTGTTGTGAGGGGGGAAGGGAAAAGAATTTGTAAGTCCCTTTGAGGAGAGAAAAGGGGGATATAAATCCAACTCTTCTTCTTCTTCACTTGGGAAATTCCCTGTGGCTGCTATTTGACTGAGGGAAACCCAGACTGACCCCTTAAAATGTTCATGCCTAGTTTGGTATCTGACTAAGGAGAATGTCAGTGAATTAGATCAGTTATGCAACACAGCAGAGAAACTATTGGAATGGCTATCTGTAGAAATAAAAGATTTCTTGGTCAACTATCATTAACTAGGGCTTATTCCGCACATGCAGAATAATGCACTTTCAAACTGCTTTCAGTGCTCTTTGAAGCTGTGTGGAATAGCAAAATCCACTTGCAAACAGTTGTGAAAGTGGTTTGAAAATGCATTATTTTGCGTTTGCGGAAGGGGCCTAGGAGTAAAGCCCATTGTATGAACAAATACAATGGGCTCTAAAAAACTGTTGGTGGGTTAATGGAGTGCATTGAGGGGGCCAAGCACTCTTGCCTTTCCTCCCCTCTTGGCCCTGCATCACCAGCTCCCTCCTCATCCTTCTGCTCTACCTGGACACCAGCATTGGCATGTGAGGGTTAATGGCACCCATGGAGGGGGCTGACCCCTCCTGTCTTTCCTTCCTTCCTCAGTCCTGTGTCACCAGCTCTCTCTTACTCCTCCTTCTGTTCCTGGACATCTGCTCCTCTCCCTGGATGCCTGTATTGCCGGCAGTCGTGACCCTCCCAATGCCTGTGCCTTCTCTTCCTCAGGCAGCTGCAGATGGTACAGTGACTGTAATTATTCAGCAGTGGGGGAGGAGGGGGGGTGTGCACAACAGTGAGTAACTGCCACATTCCACTGTTCTGGTTGTGTTGTTTTTACCCACTCCCTCAATGTCCTCAAGCCACGTATGCATAAAGATTGGCTGGAAGTGAGCCGTGCATGCCAATTGGCTGGGAGTGAGTCACTGCCACCACGGCTAGCCTTTTATATCATAGGATGGCATGCATGAGGTTTTATTGTGTTGTTGATTATTACCCTTGTTATGATAAAATATTACCATGCTTTTGTATATATGAAATATATTTTTAAATTTTCCAGTCCTTCTAATATGGGGACCCTTTTCGGTTATTGCCTAGCTGTCATAAAACTACCGCAACAGAAGAAACATGATGCATGATTCAACAGCAGGGAATCCATTTGACTGGTTCTACAGTTCTAGCTTGGGGAGAGGTATTAGGGAGAAGATCTGGTTTTTATGCCTCCTAAAGTTCCACAACTTGAACCAAAGTTATAATCAGTTGCATAATACAACACAAAGTCTGCCTTTGCTCCTTGCATTCTCACCTGGTATTCTGAGGTACGGTGCCCCTAAACATGAATGTTTCATTTACCTAACATGGCTAGTAGCCATACATGGACTTTTCTTCCACGAATCCCTTTAATTCCTTTTTTGAAGCTATCTAAGCCATTTGCAGCAATGAATTCCATAGGTTTATTATATATTATGGGGAAAACTGCTCCCTTCTATTCTGAATCTGTAGCCCTGGTAATTGGGTACCCTTGGGTTCTAGTATTATGGAAAAGGGAGAAAAGGTTATCTCTATTCACTTCCTCAGCACTAGATATGTGTTAGGGACATTATCTTTTATCACAGTATGTTAAAGACAGAAATATCTCAAATGCAAAGGTGGAGAAAGGTTTATTAAGTTCTTCAGTTAAATCCAAATGACTTTCCTTTAAACATGGGTTTGGGCAGAAAGAGACAAGTCTATAGAACTCTTCCTTCACTTTACATTATGTGTTGCCTCAAAAGAGAGTAGAGCTATTAAAAATTGGGATTCTTGTCTATTGGTTTGATTGATTTATGGTTTTTACTGGGCTACTTTATGAACAATGAGCCATCCAGTGCAAGAGTGAGGTAACGTGTGCCATCAAAGGATATATTGCAAACTACTATTGGTTTAATCATTAAACATGAAAAGAAAGAATTTCTGACAAACCAAATAACATTGCACATTATATTACTATGCAACAACATATTAATTCTTTTTTTAGATTTCTTGCCTTTTTCCCCCAAGAACAGATTTATTTGTCTGTTTGCTCTTCTTTAGTGCAAAGTTTTGAAAATATTCATTCATTCATCCATCCATCCATCCATCCATCCATCCAGAAAGAAAGAAAGAAAGAAAGAAAGAAAGAAAGAAAGAAAGAAAGAAAGAAAAATGGATCCTTCAGGTTTTTGAACAATTCAGTGTTTTTGCATGCACACACACACACACAGCTGGCAAACCTAACAACTTTGTTTCCCCAGTAGTTAGGTCCCAGCCTTTTTCCCTTGCAAATGTGTGTCTGTGTGTCTGTGTGTCTGTGTGTGTCTGTGTCTGTCTGTGTATATTTTGTGAAGGGAAGAGTTGGCTTCGTGCGAGTTTGACTAAAGACCCGAAAATGCCTTCAAGGAATCTAGAGAGGTGATGTCTTTATTTTAACAATAATTCCTGTAGAGTCCCTCAGTAATAGTAAATACCGCTGTCCCTTTAGAAAATGAAATAGGAGAGTTTGATTTCAACAAAAAATTAAGGACAAGTCACATTTGAATATTATATCTACAGGCACAGAGCCAAGATGGATGCATGAAGCTCAGTTCTGGATCCACGCCAAAGTCTCAGAGTCCCAGTTGTTCAATTTTATAGCTAGTGAACAAAAGTGTAGGAGAAATATGCAATAGATAAAATATGATTGTTTAGTATCCAATGTTCCAGGGCTTGTTAAGGTGCAAATGTGGGCATTTATGTGCAAGGAAAGCATAAAATTAATACTGCATTTTTTTTAATAAAAGGAGAAAATGGTGGAGGTAGCTCAACACTGTACCCAAACTTGCATTTTTAATAACAGCTGTTATTCTGTGTAACAGTATTCTGTGTAAAAGATGAAAAGAAGAAAAGGATTAATAATGCAGTGCTGGATCACAAGTCCTTTTCTAAAACAAAAACTCAATTTTTTTTTACACACTCTCTTAGTGAAGCATATGGATGTTTTGTGCAGACTACTCCCATCTTGAACATATCTGCAGCCTGAAAACACAAATTTCTCTATTCTGTTGTGAATTTAAAAGATAGCATTACGTCCTTTTTTAGAATCTTGGAAATATTAATATATCTATACTCTGCATAGTTTTCAGAAAAATACTGTTAGTACCAAGGTTTTTTTTTTTTAAAAAAAAGTCAGCTTCATTAGTTGTAAGACTAGTGGGTAGGGCTGCTAGTCTTGGGAGCTGGCAGGCCAGCCGCATTACACAGTGTCACTTCTGATCATGTTGCCACACCGGCACTTTTCACCCTATTTTCTCCTGCTGCTGCACCGGGCACCAGTGGGGGGCAAGGGGCAGGAGGCAGGAGAGCCCCACAACAGCAGTAGACCTGGTCCCCCATGTAAGGACCAGGAGTGAGTAATGGTTTCTGTGATTAAGACCAGAATTTAAGTACTTAACAGAACTTTCTAACACATCATTTTGGGATTTTAGAGCTAGAAATTTCTTTCTTTCCTCAGGACTCTAGCAACCTAACCAAACAGATTAAATATCAGTGAGTGTAAGTAAGCAAAAGACAGTGACAGCAAAGAAGAAAGATAAACTGGTCTTGAGAAGAGGCAGTGGCAACCTAGTTTGGGAACAAAAAATGTGCCCAAAGGCATTATAATTATGATCACGTTTGGCAGCTAGGAACCCGCCAAGCAGATTAAATGTCAGTGAGGACAAGTGAAGCCAAGGTCAGTGAGGACAACAATGAAAAAGAAAATGGGAACCAAGAAGAAGTGATAGCTGACGGAGTGACAAAAATTGTCAGAATAATATTGAACGTTCAGCAAGGGAAGGAAATTGGCTGGTTACATTGAATATGCTACTTTTACAGCAGAGATAAAAAGTAGATACTTAGCTCAGCTTTCATTGTAATATGTTTGACCTGGTTGCTGTTGAAGGCAATAACCACAGACATGTGGAAAGAACTTCACCAATTAGGGAATGCAAAAAGCAATACATACAAGCGCATATGCTAAGCAAAGCACACTATGTACTTTTAAAGATTATGTATAGTGTTGAAGAATATGTTCACTATCGGCAAAAAGAGGTGCAGCTGTAACAGACAAGGAGGAGCTCAAATCCATTTAGCACAATGAATCAAAGGTTACAAACCATCAGAGGAGAGTGACAAAAAGGCTTGTTGAGAAGATCAATCTGGAGACAGGCTATTAAGTAATGAGTTCAGTAATTAAGAATTAAGTAATGGCTGTTATATCAAGATTGCCATGCTGATGAATGAAACTATAATCATGTTGTAAAATTTAATCTCAAACATACACACCACCCGTACCATAGAGACTTTTATGAAGCGCTATTCATTTTTTAAAATCTTCTTCTAAAAATAAGCAATTCTTATAATACCTCACCCCTGACACATCGAAATAGTTTAGTGTACAGGATCGTGACAAACTTAATGAATAAGAATCAACATCACAGCTTTACAGCACCCTTTAACTCATCATCTATGTTAGATGATCAGGAGCACCTATGGTCAACATATGATCACACTTTTCCTGGGGTGCAGTTACATTTGCCAGATCCTTGCTCCTGGTGACATTTTCAGGATGTTTCTCCCATAAGAGCTGTCGTTTCTCTTGACACTTGTGTAAGAGGTAGCCTGAAGTTCATTTTCGTCTTGTTCGAGACTTCTTTGTGTCTGATCCATTTGCAGCCAAGTTTCCAGCTATTTGTGGCTTTCTGCCAACTTACCATATCAATCTCTAGATAATGTAACTTGAATGCTCATCCCACCAGCAAAATCTATACAAATCTATGTAACTCCTAAATGCATCTGTTAAATTATAATATTTCTTCTAAAGTGAAGGCCCAGGTTCTAATCCTCCATAGTTCCCCCCCCCCCACCCCCAGGTTTCCCCTTTACCAAAAAAAAAATCCCCAGGATATTTGGCAGATCTGAATAGCCCTGGTGCCAAAAAAGCTGAACATGATTTGACTTTTTCTGCTGTAGCTCATGCTCCCCCCCCCCCTCCCCTGCCTCCGGTTCCCAGGTCCACATGGAATTGCAGCAGGGAGAGGAGATCTTCAGCATTCAGTTGGAGTCCAGCATTCAGTTGAAGATCTGCCCACTGCTGTTTCCCAGGTCCTTGTGGACATGGGAAACATGGCAGGGAGAGATGCTAGCAGTTGAAGATCTCCCTGGCTTTATATGGCTTTGCCAAAACTTTCTTAGGCTTTAAAACCTGAACCTGAATTGTGCTCAACCCTAATTTTCCTAGGTAAGCCAAGATGCTCTTTCATCAATCAGCCTTGTTCAACTACATCACAGTGTTGATGAGGGAATAAAATGGGGAGAACCATGGATGCCTCCTGGGCTCCTGGGAGGAAGAGTCGAATCAAAATTATACCAAAAATATGATTTGTACAAAGCAGTTAATACATCATCATTTATACATGTCTGTTCCATCCGCATATCTCTGCCCCTGTACCATGGCTGTTGGGGACTTTGCAAGACAATCACTGCACTGTGCTTTATCAGTCATGATAAGCTTTTAAATTAACTTCAGCTTTTGCCACATTAACTTCAGCTTTTGATGTCCACGGACAATCCTGCACTTCTCAGTGGGAGACAAAATGCAGCATTCAGCAGGAAGAAGATACAGCGAAGTTCTAATTCTGCAATGGGATAAATCTTACTCTTAAACCAAGCAGAATACAATACTGCAAGAAAGTAAATCTGAATAAGTAATAAGGTTGCTTGCTTTACAGCTGTAAAGTGCTTTGGGTATTACAACTGTTTGCATTTTATTGTCTGGAGTTTGATTTCATGGGAATAAAATATGGTAATTTCAAACTTTAAGCCCCCAAACAACATCCCAAATTACATGCATTGCTCTAGCCTTTTTCTTTATTCCATGTACCTCATTACTGGAAAGTAAAAAATTGTAACATGCCTGAGACAAGGCTGCCTAGTTTTTTATATATATACAAACTACAGAGCTGCAAACACAAGAAAATGCAAAAATAAAAATAGTACTCAGTACTAAAAAATAGAATTGTTCATTTCCACACTGAACAAGACTCTCAAGACCATACACAGGGTTACCATGTGCCTCTGGAATTCAAGCAGCCGGTGGGCAAAAGAAAAAATAAGAAAAATCACCCCTGGTAACAACATGACTTTGCTTCCAGAAAATGCTGTAAGTCAAAGCCAAAAACATAGCCAATTCCCCAGTTCTTCTCCTCATGTTATCTTCCAATTGAAAATTGCTTCTCTCCAAACTATTTTTATATCTACTAAGGAAAACACACAGTTTCCAACCTTGTGCTCATGGGTGTCATGGCACACACTGAAAAAGTGCTAACTTTTTCCTCTAAAGCATCTCTTCGCTAAAACGAAGATCCTGTTCTTGCTTTCGTCCACCTCATTTGAACAGGAAGTGCTTCAGAAAAGCTGAAAAAAGGAACAAAATTAATCCCTGGTGGGTGGGGCGCAGGAAGGAAGGGTCGGCCGAATATGCCACCCACATAGTCTTCACAAGTGGCGCCTGGGGCATCAGCCCCCTCTGTCTCCCGCACAGGTACGCCACTGAACGAGAGATTGCTATATTGTCCCAGTATGTACCAAATTCTTGATTAAAGATATGAGCCTGCTATAGGAAGGTTTTATTGTATGTTAGTGGTGGATTCAGCACAGGGCAAATATAATGGGTGTAGGGTGCAATACACAGGTCCCATCCCCAAAATGAGTTTGCCCCGTTTTATTTCCCTCAACCCAGGATTTTCAAAAACTGCTCAACCAGTGATTCTTTTGCAATAGCCCAGGTTGGAGCTGCTCCAGCATAAACAGCCAGGTAGGGAACACTTTATTTCTACCACTGTAAATTCCACACTATCCACTATCAGGGAGAATCCGTCCACCAGCTATTCTGTGCAGGTCAACCAGCAAGTTGTGGGGAGATTCTCTGAGGGATTCTCTGAGGGTACAAAGTCCCCCAAGCATGTTTGGTCAACACGGCAGCAAGGGTATGATTGATCTACAGCAACATGTTCACTATTGCCCTGCCATTGCAGGGAGGTCCCTTTTCCTTTTTTCTTTTGCTTGTTGTACATGCACAGCTGTGCGGGTTGTGGGACAATCAGCATTGCTGCAGGGGTTCATTTCTGTATGCCTGCGCAGCTACCCATGTGTTGCAGGAATTTTTTTTAAAAGAGAAGTATCTCTATGTGAAAGTGTGAAGCAAACCAGATTGTTTCCATGGGCTCCAATCGCTTCCTACACGGCATGCAGGTGAACAGGATAAAAGAAAACAGATCCCTTTATAACGACTTCAACCCATTATACATTTGCTGTGCAGAATCCACCAGTCATAAGATACCAATTATATGTCTGGAGCAAGTAGTAGATAAAGGCACTTTAGAATAAAGCAACCTGTAGAACATTGATAAATTGACAAACTATTGAACTGATTTAAAAAAATAAAATGATGTCCTTGTTTTTGACTGATAAATAGGACCAGAAAATGTCTGAGCATCCATAGTGCTTGGGAATGGGATCCTTTAAACGTTCTGGTCTACTTCAGCTCTAAATGTACAAACAATTATACCATGTGGTTCATGGGTTCAACACGAGTGGATTGCATCCTTTTCCTGTATTTCCATCAAGCATCGCTATATGAATTAAATATTAAAGATTTGTTTATCAATTATATCACTCTTACAGAAATTTCAACTAGCGGAGGCAGAATCCTAGGGGCGGGCTACCGCCATCTATCTGATATAGTTCCTCTTATAGTTATTGGTTACAGGTTTGGATTTTATTGTTGTTTTAAATTATTATATGATATTGTATATTTCATGTTGTTCGTCGCCCTAAACCCTCTGGGGGGAGGGCGGCCTATAAATTGAAAATATACATATAAATAAATCTGTTTCCAACAAAAAAGTCACACTTGAAGCTGCTTTACACAACAATAACAAAGCCTTTATTGGTATATAACATAGGTGTCAAACTCGCAGTTTGACACCTTCTCCTGGGAGGCAAGAGGGCATATAAGCTCAAAGCTGCCTTCTACTGAATCATACCATCAATCCATCAGGGATATAGTATTGCCTACTCTGACTGGCAGGAGCTGTCCAGGGTCTCAGACAAATGTCTTTCACATGGTCCTTATTCCCTGGTCCTTTTTTCTGGAGATGCCAGGGGATTGATCTTGGGATCTTCTATTTGCAAAGCACAGACTCTTGCATCAAGCAACAGCCCTTCCCCCATAATCCATTTTTTTCAACCCCATAAATAATTACTGAAATCTAGTTTGTAGAAATGTGAAATTTATTTTTTACAATTTAAAAATTTCTGCATCAAAAGTTTTCTTAACAAGCCATGACTATTGGGTGTGCTTTCTTTCTGGTTATGTGTGAATTTGCAGAAACTTTTAAAATTTTACAAAACACACTCTTTCTTCCACTGTTGCCATTTTTACTACAGAAAGTTGTACTTTTCAGCATCGCTTCTAAAGAGGGTTTTTTTGGGAAACAGCCATTTAGATCAGCTGTCAAAGACTTTGGAAAATATTCCAGATTTTAAAAACTATATAATTCTGACAGCCCTTTAATGCACTGATCTTCGATACATGGTAAAACCGTCAGTTCTGCTGGATTTCAAGCCCCTAATAGAAGCCCCCCTCCCTACGTTTTCTTTTAGAAGTATCTGGAGTTAGTGCCTACGTGTAAAGAGCAATGGAATCATGCCTACTGCTTTTCTTTGCATGCACACTGAAAGAAGCAACACTAAACAAAAGATTATGAAGTGAATTTACCAATCCAGTTCTGAGATCAAGAAGAAGAAGAGGAGGAGAAGAATTTGGATTTATATCCCACCTTTCTTTCCTGTAAGGAGACTCAAGGTGGCTCACAAGCTCCTTTCCCTTCCTCTCCCCACAACAGATACCTTGTGAGGTAGGTGGAGCTGAGAGAGTTCCAAAGAACTGTGACTAGCCCAAGGTCACCCAGCAGGAATGTAGGTGTGCGGAAACACATCTGGTTCACCATATGTCATTGCCCCCTGCGGAGCGGTATACACCATCCAGCCTGTAAAGGCCACTTGGCTTGTCCAAAAATCTTGGGTGTTCAATCATCCCGACCCATGGACTAAAATAAGACCCAGTGCGCCCTGGAGAGGTATATTCCATCCTGTTTGCCAAGATCCCCTCACTTTTCCTGGGTGCTTGATCACCCTGACCTTTTGGGCTAAAATAAGGCTCAAGAATGCCATTGAGTTGTGAACTTATGCAGCTTTTAAAAACTATTTTCCTTGGGGAATTCCTGGGTGCTCAATCTCCCCACCCATCATCTGAGATCCACTGTATGCATCACTCCAAGTCATCCTGGGCTGCACACTGTAGAAAAATAATCAACCATCTATCCACGTTATGGAGGACTAGAGTACCCAGATGGCTATAGTGTGCAGCAGTCTCAGCCCTGGATGGTACCAGGTGTTCCCAAAACACATTCCTTCCACCCTCATAGTTGTACTGCCTTCCTTCAACAACCTGCAACTAGAGAAACAAATGAGATAGAGACAGGTCACCATGTGCAGCTGCACTTAGGATTTGAATATGGGAACTGCCACACTCCCAGTTTTGTAGCTGAGAGCCAGGATGCCACTGAAATGGCAGACCAATCCTGGAGGAATGGGTTCCAAAGTCAGATCTTTAGAAGCCAGCACAAAGTCAGACCAATAGAAGCCAGCACACCCTGGGCTACTGCACAAAACTGAATTCTAGCAAGAGGATGCTCATCTTGAAGTATTAGCAAAAGAACCATTCTAGACTAAGACCACTGCTTTAAAAGAGTTCTGTGATCAAGCAGGAAATCAATGGTTTATGAATCTCAAAATGGGACTAGAATTATGCATTCTTCCCAGCCGTTTTTGTCTGCCCCTCTGCATGATACCATCTTCAGTGGGGGCTTAAGAGTCAGAAGAATTAGCGTGTGACAAGGAATTAATTTTACTGTTCTAATGAATCAGAGCTAATGTCTCTCTTGGATATTTATTTGATAAATACTGTTATGGAATATATTTTGATAGTTCAGGCTGAAATCTTCAAGCCATTAACTTTGGAATAGTCTGTGCTGATTGGGAACAGTTTTGAAAGCCTAAATTACAACTTCCTAATGTAGCAAAAAAGAGAGAGAATAAAACTGTAAGTAATATATTTTCACAGACTATTCAATGACATGTTTACTGATGAGGGTAGTTTAAGTATCTGCATATGTATTTATATTATATGAAAAATAAGTTAGCTCCCAATACTTTTTCACGACTTAATTCATTGTTGTGAAAGGAAGCAGCTGGAATCATCTTCCTGTTGAACTGTAGCTTTAATCCTTGATCGTCAGTTAGTGTGGAAGCATAAGGTTGCATCTTCACGTGAATTCTGCAGCAACATGCGATGGATGGAAAAATCCACCTACCGGTATATAATACCATATATAAACATAGTATATTGAGAGGACGTTTCACTGGTTTTTAACATACCTACATCTTTTGCTCTGAAATTAATGCTTTTTAAAAAATGGTTTCACAGATTTGAGTGTGAATGACGATCAGTATTTGTGGGGAAATCTATTGATTAATGAGAGGAAGGACAGGACTGATCAAACATTCCAGTTTCTGCTCTTCATTTTTCATGTGGTTGCAACATGAGTATAACTGTGAGTGCTCTTTAAATGGTTGGTATCTCCAGTGGTGGGATCCAAAAATTTTAGTAACAGGTTCCCATGGTGGTGGGATTCAAACAGTGGCGTAGTGCCAATGGGGCTGGGCGGGGCATGATGGGGGCATGGCCGGGCATTCCGGGGGCGGGGCATTGCTGGGCGGGGCTGTGGCAAGGACGCAGCCGTTGCGCCAATCCTTGGGTGGGAAACAAATGCACACAGGCGCAGGCTGACACGCACGCCGGTGCACCTCCTGCTAGACTGCTTCAAGTTCTGCGCGCTACTGCTGAGGAGCGGAGGAGGGGTGTAACTAAGGCAAAAATCACATGGCAAAATCACCAATTAGTAACCCCCTCTCAGCACAGACAAATAATTAGTAACCTATTCTCGGGAACCTGTGAGAACCTGCTGGATCCCACCTCTGGGTATCTCCCTATAAATGTCTCTATCTCTATAGACTTTGAAGTGTGGGATATTCCTGCCATTCTCTGCCCCCAACCTCAGACCTCAAAAACTTTGTTTCTTGGAGATTAGTGGCCCCTGGACAATGACATGGGGAAAAGTGGGGGCCTTCAACTGCAAGAAAATTCCCTGTGTAATCACCTCTTCTGAGAACAGAAATGCTATTGGAGGAACTATTGGAGGATACCACCCAGCACGGAGGAAAGTTGAATTATAATGGCTTTCAGTAATAACTATGTGAAATACACCTAAGTGTTTATAATGTTTTTTGTGTATAAACATGTATACTTTCCGTAAAACACATGACTTTTGTCATGCAGGCAGGCAGAAAGGTAGCACAGCAATCCTGATTGTAACTACAGCCCATGAATACTACAGTCTATGAATACTGCTGTAAAGAAACACATATAACTAGTTTTTTGCAGATGGTACACTGTAATCTGTCCATGGGAGGCTGAAGCCTGCTAACTGTGCATTTTGGGAGTTTGATTTGTGCAATCACCCTTTCATATCATATGGAAGTCCAGAACAAGGTAGTGAAGGGAAAGAATGATGCTACATTGCCAAGATGGCCTGGTGGCTTAAGTATGATCTTGGTACATTAATTAAAAGGCCAAATCTATTACTACATTTTAGTACTATTCAAATATCTGACTTGGAGAGAAGGTTTGTATGTGCCATTCTCTCATGACATGAATCTTTGGCCACTGCAGAGACTTATGATAGCTTTCTTCTGTCTAAAAGACTTTAGAGCATAGGTGTCAAACTCGCGGCCCTCCAGATGTTACGGACTACAGTTCCCATCGTCCCCTGCCAGCATCACCTGTGCTTTAGAGGTATCTTTCCAGCTCTCAGTTGCAAGGGTATGAATTCTTAGGAGCCAAGACAACCACAGACATCTTCTAGTGTCAGCCTCCATATTTCAGAAGGAAGATCAAGGAGCAATATCTGCTGCCCAATCTTCATGCATTTACTGTTGGACCACAAAACTGAGGGAACGCCAAGGTGTGTCTAGATTCAGGGCATCAGGGGCTTCTAAAAGTGATGAAAACTTAAAAGCATTATGCACGCCCTGATTCCTTTTGATGGACCGATATTGCTTTCACGTATCAGTCTCTGTCATAGACCACAGGAGAAAGCTGGACTAGAAACTCTTGACTACAGCTTCTCATTCCATCCTTTTTTTACTACAGCTCATGTACACTGCCGCTTCTCTAATGATTTTAACTAACGTTCAAAATTAAATGAGAATATCACTGTTTCCAGTGCAGCTAGAGAGTGTTTTTTCCTTAATGCACAAGTTTGGTAATTAAATCTATTTCTGCTGGTCTCGTGGCCATATGTCTGCAATATGTAAAAATACATTTTGTTCTCTCCCTCACCCATCTCTCTCCCTCTCTTAAAAAAAAAAATCCTTTTGTTCCTCGTACAGACTGGCTGTCAGATTGAGCCCTCCAGATTCCTGTGTGCTGGTATCCATAAGCTCTTTCTTGCCAAGCTGCCAGTCTGGAGCGTCACACCTTACTGCCTTTAAAGATTGCCCTGCAGAGATAGAGGAAAATGGCAATTTTTACATGATGCAGTCTGGCGGCCCTGGAGATTTGAAGCCGGAACTGGTGCCAAGATTTACCCAGGAGAGCAAGCAAAGGCAAAACAGAGAACCTGGGCCAAAGTAAGGGGAGTGGAAGCAGGGGGGGGTGGGAGAGAAGGAAACGTCAGTCAGAGAAAGGGCTGCGCTGAAAAGACTGCAAGGGAAGGCTATTGAACGGACATCGCATACTGTTTGCCCATGCTGACTGAGAGAGAGTTGGGGTCCTAAAAAATGTCAAAGGGAAAAGACTGGGTTTTTTTTTTTGCATGCCCCAAATTGTAGTAGATTGCAGAATGTAAATGAGACAATTATTACACCAATGCTCATCAAGCTGTGCTGGAAAGACTTCAATAGCCTGATGAATATGCATGCAAATTTGTTAATTAAGTTAATTATTCTGCTGAAAATTCATTTGTCTTCCAAGGACATTTTCCCAATGATTTTAACATGCTTGTGCCATTAGTCATGCTCCATGCTATTTAACATTACTTTTTGTCCACTTTTTCTCCCTCTTAGTACTTGCGCGCGTGTGTTTTAAGTTTTAAAACCAAACAATTGGCCCTCTTAATTGACCCCCGTAAAGCTGGAAAGAGGCTTACAGAGGGCTCTATGGGCATTTCTTGCCACTCATTTCATTTCAAATATTTCTTTGACATGGAAAATGTCACTTTGGAGAATAAAAAGCAACCCAGCAGTATCTGTGTGGGTAACTCCTCACCACGTTCCAGAAGGAAAACTCTGAGAGGTAAAATTTGCCTCCACTATAAGATATTTCATCAACTGCACCTTGATTTAATATCACCAGTTACCTCCCCCGTTCCGAAAGATCTCATTGTTATCTAGATTTTTCTCCCTCCTATGAACATATTACAGAATGTTCAAGATGCTCATTCAAACAGGAACAAGGTCTGTGATACTTTTCTGTCACACCATGAGGGCCAAAATCTGTTGCCGTGGCAACCGAAAGGGAACAGAGAGTTTAAATTCATATCTAAATGGGGAAAAAATTAGATACTTTAAAGGAACAGAAGATTTTTTTAAAAAAAACACCAAGTAATATTGCCACAATGGCGCCAGAACATCTTCCAGTTCAAACTCTTCAAAATAACCTTTTTCATTTTCTTTGGAACTTCAGTGCCCTCTGCACATGTTAAAAATCCCTGTGGTTGGTAAGAAGAAACCAGAGAACTCTCATGTTCCCTTCACACATGAAGTGAAGCGCAGCACAAGCAGAAGACTGTGTCAAGAAATGCTATTCTCCTTGCCTCCCTCAGCAAATAGGGATCTTAGAAGTAGAATGCGGTCCTTTCGTGTGGCAAGAGAGGATCCAGGCACAGCTGATGAAACGAGGACTAGAAAAGAGAAGCAAACTGGGCATAATGAAATTTAAAGGAATTAATTGGCAAGATTTCTCTTCACCACAGCCTTTATACATTACAATGTCTGAATGGCACGGTAGTGTCACAGAGATCGTAAACCAATTAGGATGATATTTTAAACTCTGTAATTTCTGTAATTCCATCTGCTTTAGATGGTTTAATTAGGGAAAGTTGCAAAAGCCAAATATATTTGAATATTTTGAAAGCAAGCCCAAAAGCAAGAAAGAAGGATTGTGGGAAATGGTGGATGTTTGTGTATGTAGTCATACTGAATGAGGGTATTTTTCCCTCAAAGAGAAAATGAGTAGATATTCTAAACACCAAAGGATGACATCTGGGGGCTCTCTCGCTCTCCCATTGCAGAAGTATAATTCATTTCCAAGCTCGTAATGTATTTCATGTAGAAACCATGCTAACAACTCAGGCAACAACAAGATTTATCCCACGATGGTATATAAACCTAAATCAAATCAAATGTGTATTATGGTCATAATAAGATAAATGAAATAAAGGATAGTACGCAAGGATAAAACATATTAAAACAGTAAGCATAAGTACTAAAAGGGGTAAAAACTTTTAAGGGGGTAGGCATAAGAAGACACTAAAACTGTTAAGTTGAAATTTATTGCTGTCAGGTCATTAAACCTACCGAGTTGCCAGACCATCCTGTGAGATATTTCAAGTGATGTTATACAGAATTTGGCTACACTATAAGTCAGTGATGGCGAACCTATGGCACTGGTGCCAGAGGTGGCACTCAGAGCCCTCTCTGTGGGCACGCACAAACAGAGTTCATCATCCCCCCCCCCCCCACACACACACACATCTAGGGTGGCCTGAGCCGCTAGGCTCGATTATTAGCATTAAACCTAAGACCTAGTTTTGGGGAAGCAGTATAGGGTTCTGTTAAGTGCTGTTAAACCCCACTGATTTTCATGCAAAGAACTAAAGTGCGATCCTTTACCTGGGAGTAAGCTTGGTTGCTGGCAGTGTGGCTTGCTTCTGAGTAAACCCTCCTAGGGTCGTGATTCACCTGTTCAAAGAGTTGCATGGTTGCTTCAAAGCAAAGCCAACAACTACCACCAAGCTTACTCCTGAGTAATGCACGCCTCAGAGCCAACTGTTTTTTCTAAACAAAAACCTCAGTATTCAGGTTCAATTGCCATGTTGGCACTTTGCGATAAATAAGTGGGTTTCGGGTTGCAGTTTGGGCACTCGGTCTCAAAAAGGTTCACCATCACTGCTATTAGTCATATCAGGATTGGCATCTGTAAGCAACATGGAGATATAAAATTGTTCTGTATGACCTGAAAATCTGTACAACAGTGGTGAAATATAACTAATGCAAGTATTTTTTGCAAAACTGACAGTGGATAAACACGTGTTCTACTGTTTCTATGTGCCCAGATCCACAGGGGCATTTCCTCTCCTGATATGGAGTCTTCCTGTATCACACTTCTAGGACAACAGAGGGGAGGGCCTGGCACTGTGTCAGTGTAAAGACTCTCCATTGTTTAGACACTTCCAGATTAGTTAGGTATGCCATGGGAGATATTGAATACCTATTAGATTCACTGGCAATAAAGGTTGGAGACCTAGCTAAAGCCAGTTGGTGCTTATATCTGCCACACGCTTAATTGCTTCTTTGGCCTGTTCATAGCCCATGCTGAATAAAAGTTGTGGAGGAAAACCCCAATTTAAGATTTTGGCTACCTCTGTCTGCTTCCATTTAGATTGAAAATCATCATTCAGAGTCAATAGGGCAAGGGCAAGTGGGCAAAAAAAATAGTCTGAACCAGTACTGAAGTACAGCCACTCATGGTCTAGCCTCCACTCTCATGAAGAACGTTTCTAGAAGCAAGGTAGCGTTTAGAAACACATTTTGGCACTTGAAGGGTGATCTTAAAAATATAGATTATACCAGTTCCTATGGTGCAAAACTGGAAAAGGGGTCTAACTGGGCACGATTCAGGAGTTGTGCTATTGACTTGGTTTCAAAAAAAATCTAAGGCTGATTTCCCACAGCTGGCTCTGCCCCACGTTTCCCTACTCTGGTACAAAAGTCATGCCAGAAGTGAAGCATGCCTTTATTGGCATAGACAGCAGTACAACAATAATAAAAACAGATTAAAAAGCATATACAATACAGGATATACATGTTAGGACGAAGGAAATCTACTGGCATTTAGTAATTTCCAGGAGAAAGTCTGCCACTCTCATACAGAGAGAAGGATCAGGGTTGTCCAACAAGTAGTGTAATCTAAATAAATCGGGGAGATCGGGTAAAACATGCCAGAAGTACTCTCGCTTTCTGCGGGGAAAGCGAGAAGAACAGGCAGGGCAAGAGGAAGCATGTCGGCACAAGAAATCTTGCCCCATCGTGCGTCCTCTCTCTCAGTGCACCGCAGGAAGGAAGTGCACCAAGACAAGATCGGTTGCCCCGCTGCACTTCAACTGCCAGCGTGCGGCAACTGCCTCTCTCTAAGCGTTGCAGGAATATAATGGCTACCATTCATTTTAAGGAATTTCAGGGTGGTGGTTGAGCTCCTCTGTGCATTTTCAGCAACGGAGTCCCCATGAACCTTTCTGCTTCCAAAGGAGTGGAAGGCTACTCTCAGAGATCTCAAGCAGGAAACCTGTTCAATCTTATGTCCATTGATGCTCCATGAGTGCTGCTTGGGCCTTTTGGCAAATGCCATAATTTGGGTTTTCTAGTAATTAAGGTCTAATTTGCCTTCCTTAAAATACTAGTGCTTTCAGTGCTCTTTTAAGGTCAATAGGCATTCTTGAAAGGATTACTGCATTGTCTGCATAGAGCAAGAGTGAAATGTGTCTCACAGCAAGTGAGGGTGGTGGTGGGGAAAATTTATGTTATGAAGATGGCTCACCATATCATTAATATAAAAGCTAAATTAGAGTGGGGCCAATATACCACCTTATTTAACACCTTTCCCAGTTTTGATAGCATTGGAAAGATAGGCCTGATGGTTGCATCAAACTTTGAGTGAAGTTCCTTCAAGCAGATTACGCATTATGTAAAGCAAGCACTGGTCAAGTGAAGAAGTGTCCAATTTTTTCCCACAATTTAGTTTGAAATATGGAATCAAAAGCTGTTTTAAAGTCTACAATGGCAGCACAGATGGAAATAGTGCTTTGGGAGGAATATTTTTCAATTAAATGTTGGAGTACTAGGCACTGGTCAATGGTAAAACAGCCGGCTTGCTCTTTCTTCAAGTATGTTTTCTTGTTCTAGCCAGACTTGGGGTTTCCACTGTAAATGCCTTGCATACAGTTCATTGTGTTAAGAAGACTAATTGGTCTATAGTTAGCAGAATCATTCTTCTTTCCTTTTATATATATTGGAACAATAGTTGTGAGCCCCCAATTGCTGGGGATGTGCCCATGGGTATCAATACAGGTAAAGAGTGAGGCAAGGATGCAGGGGCAGAGCAAGGGGGAACTCCGCTCGGGGCATGCATGCACCCTGCACGCCTGCCATGCCCCCATCTACCACCACTCAGTCACAGAATGCCCCATGAACACCCCCCAAGCCCCTGGAACATCCTTGCCACACCCCTGCAGGGGCGCACGCCTAGTGCATTGTGTACCTACCCACCCTGCCCCCTTGGGGCTATACCACTGCAAGCATGGGGCCCCAAAAGTCCAAGTTATTTTTATTGGCTCCTCTGGAATTAAGTCTTTCCCTGGTGCCTTCCCCAGTTTTAGCTGGGCTATAAGGTTCTTAATCACTGTCACTGGTCCAGGTCCCACATTGACTACTAGGGTATCCATTTCCATGAGAGGTGTCCATATAAAGTTCCTCAAAGTATGTTTCTGAATTCCCCGAAGGGATACGGCAGTTTACTATAGGTGGCCCATTGGTTTGGGAGCATGAAATAATGTGCCAGTATGAAGAAGGAGGAGGAGGAGGAGGAGGAGAAGGAGAAGAGTTTGGATTTATATCCCCCCTTTCTCTCCTGCAGGAGACTCAAAGGGGCTTACAATCTCCTTGCCCTTCCCCCCTCACAACAAACACCCTTTGAGGTAGGTGGGGCTGAGAGAGCTTCGAGAAGCTGTGACTAGCCCAAGGTCACCCAGCTGGTGTGTGTGGGAGTGCACAGGCTAATCTGAATTCCCCAGATAAGCCTCCACAGCTCAGGCGGCAGAGCTGGGAATCAAACCTGGTTCCTCCAGATTAGATACACGAGCTCTTAACCTCCTACGCCACTGCTGCTCCTGAATGGTTGGAACTGGCTGCCTGAATGAGTTGTGACCAGTTGTTTTTCATGGCTTCTTTTTTCTTACATGCTAGCAGCTGTTTATAAATTCTCTTCTGCTATAGTAGATCCAGTGCAGCAGTTGGAATATTGTGGATACATAAGCCCAATATGTGATGCCAAGAGCTTTCGTGGCACTGATACAGACCTTGTCAAACCATGGTTTAGAGTGATGCAGTTGTCATCTCAAGACTGTGCTGCCATTATGGGTTAGATGTTGATATAATTCTTTGGTCAAGACACTGAAGTTCTTCAAGAGTTCATCAAGGCGTTCAGCTGATATTTGGGCAGATCAGAGGAAGTGTAGACAATCTGAATCCAATATCTCAGATTTATTTATTTTTTGAATGAGGAGTCCATTTAGCTATATGTTCTCCCAAATGACATTAAGGAGGATTGGTAGCAATCCACAATATGTTCTTAACCACTACACCATTGAGAAAATTGTGAGAAACACAATTGAGAAAAGGTGTTTAATTGGGGCAAGATTGGTAAGTGGTCACTTTCAAACACCAATGCATTGTCAAACTCACTGAGTATCATTTAAGTAATTGCTGTATGACATACAATTCTATCTTTCATTCACTGTTAACAATTCCAACTGGGATTTTGAAAATTGTAAGAATGAATGGATTGTATGTTGTTAACTCACACTGATACTTGTATTTACACATTGCGGATTGGCTTGCCAAAATTGGATTTCCAAAATAAACCTATTCTAGAGGTTTTATAGCCAAATTAGACTTTGTACTTACCTGTTGAATTATTTTTTTAAAAAAAATTGGAATTGTTATCAGTGAATGAAAGACAGAATTATATGTTATATAGCAATTATTTAACCGATACTCACTTAGTGAGTTTGAGTACGCATTGGTGTGATTACTTTTGACTGTCAGCAGATAAAAGGCAACCTTTACTTGGGAGAGGCCTACTTGAAGAAATAGCAGCAAGCAATCGCAACCTATTAGTATTATTACCTTGTAGAGTGTTTTCCAGCACAGAGTGAGCTTTATAGCTCTTATCGCATTTATTCTGATATCAATCTTGCCAGGTTGATTGGGGGAGGGGAATAGTGACTTTGAAAACCTTTTCCCACTGTCAGACAGTTACCACTAAGTAGAAGTTTGAACCCTCTCTGCCCCTGCCCATCCACAGTGAACGATCTATCAAACAGCACTGCCATCGACTGTCAGCAGAGCTGCAGAGTCAGGCACTGAAATGACTTCAGTGAAGTGCGAAGAAGGATGCAGCCTCATTTTCTTAGGAAATCATCCTCTGATTTTCAAGATGTTCAAAACAAATTGACCCATTAGGACTGTACCACGTTCATTTAGCTTCAGTATTATTTCATCTGCATAGCAGATGTGCGTTAATAGGGGCCTAGGATAGTGTCAGTTAGCAATGACTGCCAGCAGTGTACTGATGGTTTGATGCATGGAGCCCTCTCTCAAGTTTGCATTGCCATGCCATTACTGTGGCTCAGAAGGGTTCTTGATCTACCCCTTTTCTACATGATAATAAAACATAATCAGGTATTGTAAAAAAAAAACTAAATATAGCAAATTTTTAAAATTACATTTTTCTTCTTTGCTTAAGAGGAACATGGTTAAAGCAATTAGTTATCCATTTATTTTTATTCCCTACAGCTGGAGGAAATCAGACACATTACCAAGGATGAAATGTCAAGCTGATGAAAATCTCTGAAGCAACATGAGAAATATGTGCCAAAAGAACCAACAATTATATATGAATGTTAAACAATAGCATTCTTTAAAGCAGACATGCTCTATGGAGCCATTTTCAAGAATCCTCACCTCTTTAATATTCCTGTCCTGACTTCCTAGTAAAGAGCAGACACTTGCTTCCCATTTGGGTACTCAGTATAGCATCCATTCTCTGGGTAGCTTTATAGCAGGTAATGGAATATCAAGAAAAAAATGTTTTCCAAAAACTTAAAAATAGCCCCTTTGGATTAATGAACATGGATGAAGCTTGTAAAGAGTCAGGCCGTTTCCGCATGGGCCAAAAACGGCGGCCTGGGGGCGGTAAAAACGCCGCCCCCAGGCCGCCGTTATACCTGGCGGCTGCTTCAGCAGCAGCGCCCGACCACAGCTGCCCTTCCCTCCCCTCAGGGCGGTGTCAGGCGTCCCTTTTGAGAGCCTTTGAAGGCAAACAGCAACCCTTCAGTATGGTGTTCCAATCAGTTTCAGCAACAAGCGTCTTCGACGCGGTCTCTGCAATCTTCCCCTTCCCTTTCCCACTCACAGCACGCCAGCTACAGCTGTTGTGGCTCGAACAGCCCTCCCCACTGTCCCTTGTCCCGTCGTCGGCCTGCGCATCGGCTCGAGCCCCATATATGGAGGTCCGGTCCGGCCCTGGGTTGGGAGCGGGCTGGGCGTGAAGCGACCGGTGGCAACGTGTCCGGGGAACAAATGAACAAGAAGCCCGAAGCGAACGCCTGTAAATCCGCTTTCGGCCTCTCCTGAGGCCGCCCGCTTGCGTCTTACATCCAGCACATGCGGGCTACACTTTCCCTGCGCTGGCAGAATTCTTGCCGGTGATGGGAAGAATTCCCTGAGCCGGAGCGGGAAATAGTCTTGAAATGGCCCTAGATATCAGGGAAAAGCATTAAATGTAATTCATAACATTTCTACTCAATACATAAAGGGCATTTTACCGGAGGGCTCCCACCCTCTTCCCTTCAGTAAAGGGCTACCAAGGTACTTTTACAATATATCTTCACCATATCTCCGACGTACCCTAATGCTAGCCCGACTGAATGCCCTACCTTCAGCAGTCCTGAGCGGCAGATTTCTCCAGATCCCATACCAACAAAGAACGTGTCCCTGCTCACAAAAAGCCATCAAAACAATCGAGCACATCCTCCTAGATTGCGAACTATGTACTTCATCTAGAAGACAATATGTAGACCCATACACTGAGAACTATGCCAACTCACCAGACAAGGTTAAATCCTTCTTTCTGCTTTGTGATCAGACTCCTCAGAGATCCCTAGACGTTGCCAAATTCCTGGCGCTGGCACAGCAGATTCGTCACTGATTTTAGTTTATTTATTTATTTATTGTTTTAACTGCTGGAAATGCCCGAACCTACTTATTTTAACTTGATTCTCCTCAACTTCCTTGTTGTATTTTAAACTTATGCCAATAAAAAGGTTGATGATGATGATGAACATAAAGGAAGAGAATCCTATATGTAAAAAACCCACTCTTCTTGCCAGATCTCGGACTGAAAGCATACATGTATTTCATTCAAAAGCTGTGGAAGAACTTACGGTGTACAGAGCCATCAAATTCCACATGAATCTTTGCAGAAAATATAATTATTTCATCCCTAAATTCTGCAGTGACTATACTAGACCTTTGAATCATGTTCCTTAAGTCCACTGGAAGAAGCAACACACTTCCCTATTTATTTATTTATTTATTTATTTATTTATTTATTTATTTATTTATTTATTTATTTATTTATTTATTTATTTGCCACCCTTCCCCGGAGGGCTCAAAATGGGCCCAGAACCAGCTAGAAAGCAGTGGGTCCTGGACTGACTCCTGGACTGATTTCACCCTGTTCCATCCTAATTTGTGGCAACACAACTTTCTGGCAGTTTATTAATTTAACAAAATCTCCTTCTACTTTCAGTCACGAACCTTCTCAGATTTTGTTTCTGACAACACCAGGATATTTGTTGCAAAGGAGAAGAGCCACAAAGACATAAACTGCCTTCCCCGCCTTCCGTCTTCTTTTCCTCCAGCAAGCCTTTTCTCATTTTGCCTTCCTCTATTTTCCAGCTTCCCACCTGAGTCCTCAAACCAGGCTTACCCTCTTCTATTCGCTTCTCCTTAGCTCACCCTGCTCTGTTTCTTGCTCTCCATAGCCACACCCTGCCTTAACCCACCTGGGCCCAGAAAGCCAGTGCTCTCGCCTCGAGACTTAGTCACTGATTCCATCCCTTTTGAGCTTCCGTGAAGAATGCTGCCAAGGTTGCCCTGATACAGGGGCTACTCTGATTGTACCCTTGTGCCCTAATCCCAGCCAACCAGAACACTTAGCCCATGTTTGCACTGTGCAGTGTCATCCCTAACTGGCAAATCTGTGCACAGCCATTCCCCCCAATCCAGGTAATGATTTAGGTGTTTTCCCCATGGCCAATATATCCTGGGATAAGGAGGTGAAACATCCCGGTTCGGCCATTGACTTCCGCATGGCTTCCAGGTCTAATTCTGGCCCGCCCCATGAGATTGCCCTTATGCCACACCTTTCAAACAACAATAAAATTGGCAGTTCTTTTAAAAAACCCGCGCCGCTCCCGCTCCCACTCCCATGCAAACCCTGCGGGAAATGGACCAGTTTATTTTTCTCATCTTGCCACCTGCAGCCGATCAGAATGTCAGAAAAACAGGACAGTTCGCGCATGCTCAGCAACGTTGGCAAGGAAAATGAAACTAAACCGGAGGCTATGCAAGTTCTTCCTCCCGGCCTAAATGTGCTGCCGGGCTGCCGTGCAGAAGGAAAACCGAGATAGAAACATCCCAGTATGTATGATCCCTGTTTTCCCCCTGGATATTTTGTCCAGAAAATGCTTTATTGTTTTGGGGAAGACTTTCCTTCTACACAGTTCACTCTGCCACTCATCAGAACCATTTCAACTATGGGGTGTGAATCTAGTGAAATTACTGGCCAAATGCATTGGTTTGGTTTCAGGTAATGGCAGGGTGGCATAAAACAGGCTGGGGGGAATAAAGACAAATGTTTTAGGACCTAGTACCTTTCCTTCAGAACCTGCTACATGCCTGGCACATTTAAGAGAAAGGACAAATACACTGCGTCTTTGTAAAGGGAAAGCTGTTGTTTGATGAAGGGCTAGGGTTGTCAGACCCCCACTGGCGCAGGGGTTTCTGGCTGTGAGCCCCTCTCCTAGTACCATTGAGCTAGCCAGTGGGGAACTTACCATTGGTAAATTTAAGCCTCAGCCTGGTCACCGTTGACACAATGACATCACTTCTGGAAGTGACTTTAGCATGTTGCCGACTTCATGGAAGCACTCTGCTATCTGGGCAAAACTATATGGCAAAAATGGTTTCTATCATAGAGGTTTTCCCCAAATTCCAGAGTGTCTCCTACAACACAAACAAAGTTATTACATCATTTCTGAAAGTGATGTTGTCATGTTGATGCTGGCTTTCTTCCGCAACTGGTTAGTCCCCACCCCCATTCCCTTATGGGGTCAGACCACAGAGTCCAAAGATTGTCTCATACTCTGTTTGTTTCATAATAGGAGGTCTGACTGCTTTGACAAATAATAGTTACACTAGCATGGCATAGTGATTATGGCATCAGACTAAGATCCTGGAGACTCCGCTTAAAATCTCTACTCTGCCATCCAAGTTCACCAGGAGACCTTGGGTCAATTGCTCTCTTGCAGGTTAACCTAGCTCACATTGTTGGTGTTGTGAAGACAAAACAAAGAGTACCATGAAGTAAGCCCTGAATTCACTGGGCCAACTTGCTCAAAGCTGTAAGCTATAGGCGGTGGCCTGTGGACTGAAAGCCAAAGGCCAAAACTCCTTTGGCTCACACTTCTGACTAAGCCGATACTTTTATATACCAGAATATCAAAGCTTGTGGTTGCATACTTTAAGAAGAAGAAGAAGAAGAGTTTGGATTTATATCCCGCCTTTCTCTCCTGCAGGAGTCTCAAAGGGGTTTACAATCTCCTTGCCCTTCCCCCCCTCACAACAAACACCCTGTGAGGTAGGTGGGGCTGAGAGAGCTCCGAGAAGCTGTGACTAGCCCAAGGTCACCCAGCTGGCGTGTGTGGGAGTGCACAGGCTAATCTGAATTCCCCAGATAAGCCTCCACAGCTCAGGCGGCAGAGCTGGGAATCAAACCCGGTTCCTCCAGCTTAGATACACGAGCTCTTAACCTCCTACGCCACTGCTGCTCCTTAAGAAACTTCTCCTTTAGATTTAGATTTAAGAAACTTCTCCTGTAGATTTAGATGAATAAATTATTGTACATATTTTTATTGTACATATAAATTATTGTACTTTTTTTTCCTCTGTAGCTTCTTCATCACCAAAATCAGTCTTGAGGATGTAGTAATAAGAAGGAAACTAGGGAGATGGCCCTTTTTCATTTCTGATTGTTTTCACATTTTCATTTGGCCGTTTTTGCTATTTACATTTCCCAAAATTCATTCCTTTGATTGAAGTTCAAGTCTATATTATGTTGTTGTTTTTATTGTACCATTTTTGTTTTATGATCCAGCTTGAGTCTGGAGCCTGAAGAGGTAGCACACACCTTTTCTTAATAAATACACACATAACTTTGTTGACATACATAATACCCTATTTATATGCAACGGATGCAAAATAATGTTTGAAATTGCCGAACAATAAAATTATGGAATGAAGAAACTTAAAAATGGTGAAGCAAATAGGTCTGAATGGCACAAGGGAGAAGTGAAAACAAAACTGGGAATTTCAAGTCAAAAACAGCAGAGAAATTCAGTAGCATCCCTTGTGAAACCAGAAAGTAGTTTGGGAACACCAGATGTTGTAGCATCACTGAAGCTAACTGTATATGAGCCTGATCAGGTGCCTCAAGAGCCTTCTGAGAGCCCCAAGTAAGCCACTCTGTTCTCAAAGTGGATATTAATATAAGAGAAAATAAATATTCATTTGTTTGCATTAATGCCGGCAGCAAGTGTATGATTTTTCTTCTGAAGTTTTCCAGAGGTCTTTTGAAGGGGTCATCATAGCCAAAAACAACCCAGATTCTTAATATTTATGTGAATATTGGGTTTTAAGGGGGTATCGTTCAAATTTGGTAGAGATCATGGTGCATGGATATAGTTGAGAAATTTTATTTCTTTTATTGTTGTCCACCAATGTTGTATGCTGCCCTGAACCTGTATGTGGAAGGACAGCCTATAAAACAAAACAAACAAATAAAACACTTTTCCTGTGAAATGGAATGTTTATCTGAATAATGCTTCCTGGTTCTAAACATAATCATACACAGTGTCTTATGTTTGAAATTCCATGAGTAGCTGAGCTCTAAAGAACACACACACACACACACAAATGCCAGACTTCAATAATTCACAAGGAGGTTTATTAAGGTATAAACCCCCTGGAGAAACAAATCCCTGCCTATCTCATTGCTGGCCCCAAAAAAATAATCTACCTGTACCCTAAGGGATGAGAGGGAAGAATGCGAGACGGTCACAAAGAGGTCAAGTTCTCAAGGCTGAGTAGGCAGACAATAAGGCAACACCTCATACATAAGCACTGGGGGCTTAGCAGCCTCTGTTTAGCAGAGGCATACAATGACCAAAATTAAGCATCACCATGTTGGGATTTCTCTAAATTGATTTCTGACATTTAGTTGCCCCTGTTGACCTTAAATCTCCTCGACTAGTAAACACAGAGATTGCTAAGGTAGATTTCATGGCTTCGCTTTCAGAGGGAGCCATTGGGGAACATATTACAATGAATGTGCCCAGGCTGTATAATGCAATTAAAAATAACAATTCATTGGAAATAGCTTAGAACTTGTTAGCAAGAGGAAAGGAGGAGACCTAGCTCACAATGCTAGAAATCACAGGTTACAAATAGAGGAAGAAGTTACACTAATTACATTGGACATGGAGAAAGAAAACAGGCAGATAACACTGTGGTACAGCAAACACTATGTAGTGACTTTCCCTTTAACTTGCAATGCAAACCTATGGAGAGTTATTCTAGTCTCTGACTTTTGAAACCAATGGGCTTTGACTGAATTAACTCACCATATCAGTGCCCAGTTATTTTTCTCTGTGCAGGCATATTTTTTTAACACATTGGGTTTTTTGGACCTTTGGATCTAAAGTGGTATTCATAGAATATTTTTAGCATGTGATCTCCTATCTATGTAAATCAGCTATGAATCATTCAAGCAGATAATATTCTGAAGAACATCTTTTATTTTTGGTTCTAATTGTTGCATTTGGAATATATGGTTAAATATGGGGGTTTGGGGTTATGACAACGCAAAATGTTTAAGTATACATCCAATTTGGAGGTAAGGCAAAGACTGAGAGAGAAGCCTAAATAGGTTTAATTACTTTTTAACAGAAGAGCTTTATCACTGCAGAAGTAAAAGCAAACATCGGGTCACCTCTGATCTAATTTGCATTTTTTGGATGGCTAATTAGGTCACAGGGGTTAATATGTTAAAGGATGGTCCGCCTATGGTTATGTTGGTTGTCAAAACCTATCTTAATCAAGCCTAACTACAGATGATTGGGCATCTGTTATTGATCAAAATGGAAGTGTTGAAGGAGTGAAAAGCCTTGTAATGAAGAAGAATTCAAGAGAGGTCCTTTCATATGTTAGCAAGCAGGCAAAAGTGCACTTGCAAACCAGAGATTTGTCAAAGAACACTAAAAGATGCAGGGATTGTTATTCTGAAAACCCTATAAACATCAGGACTGGTGTGACAAGGGCCCATTCTGCACAACACAAGCAAAAATGTTTTTAAGATATTAAAAAAGCATTTTGGGATGGAATTCCACACATTCCACCCCACACAAAAATTGGAAAACGTTTTATTTTTGCTGCAAATGGATTATTCTGAAAACGCTAAATTGGCGACCTTTCCCCCTGCAAACATTTTTTTAAATGTTTCCTGTTTGCTGTGTGGAAAGGAGGAAATGTTGTTTTTCACCTGACTTTAAAGCTCACTTTCATTTTGTTGCGGCTGCCATTTTATGCCGCCTGTGATTCTCCACGCCACCCGCCATTTGTAGAGTTTTTCCTAGATATGTATCCTCTGCTGGCATAGTTCCTGAGTGACATTTCACTCATTTAAGTACATGAATCAACTTAGCTTTGCCTGCCAATTTCAGCAACGGGGCACATGTTATGGAACAAGCCATCTCTTCTGGGCTCAGGGACTTGGTGATGGGTGGGAAATAAGTGTACAGGAAATACATAAATACTGCCTCCCCCACCTCCTAGCAGCAGCCTAATAGGGGAAGGGGGCATGGACACTGCAGAATGGGCTAACTCTTCTGCACAATTAAGCATCCCCCCACCTCCTAGCAGCAGCCTAATTGGCAAAATGAGGTGCACGTGCTGCAGAACGAACCATCTCCACTGAGCAATTCAGCCTCCCCCACCTCCTAGCAGCAGCCTACTTGGAGAAGGGAGCACACATGCTGCAGAATGAGCCAACCCTTCTGCACAATTAAGCATCTCCCACCTCCTAGCAGCAGCCAAATCAGGGAAGGGGGCATGCATGCTGCAGAACAAGCCATCTCTTCCGCCCGACTGAGCCTCCCTCACCTCCTAGCAGCAGCCTAAATGTGAGAACCAAGCGCATGCTGCAGAATGAGCCATCTCTGCTGGTCAATTCAGCCTCCCCCAGCTCCTAGCAGCACCATAATCAGGAGGACAGGTATGTATGTTGCAGAACAAGAGCTCTCTTCCAGGCCACTGAGCCTCCCCCACCTTCTGCTGCTGCCGCCTTCCTGCCGGCCGCCCTGAGCACTTGCCCCCCTTGCCGCTAGATCTGACCTAACTCAAGTAGAAAGCATTTTTCGCTTTTTGAATAAACAAAAGAAGTACAGATAGAATGCTAAACCAGAGAGCCAATTAGTCAAAGAAAAAGCAGTTATCCCAAATCTGGTAGGTTTCCCCCTGTGTGGTTTTCAAGATTAATAATCAAAGATTCACAAGGAAAAAAGAAAAGGGAAGCCAACTGGTGCAGGATTTTTTTTTATTTGTGAAAATTTGTTTTTGCCAAGACACTTGAGGGTGAGTCACATATACTCACTGTGTTAACTGTGGCATATCTAATAAGCTGCACATATATGTTCTTGAAGAACTGACTAAAGAAGAAATAATAGGAATCAGCCCTCCTGGTTTTCAAATTGTTAGCATCTTGAAAACACTCAGAATGTAGAACACCATAGAACAAAACATATTGGGAGAGCCCCTACAAACACATCAGGGTGTCACCTTAAACCCCTTTCGTGGTTATCTAGCATCAGGAAGCAGTGATGGGCATCACTTATTTCTGTTACCGCTTCCCACATGCGGCTACTTCCTAGGGGAACAGTGAGTGCCAGGTCTACTGTGAGAACCTCTGAAGTTTGCCTCAAATCTCTCCAACAGTGGTATGGGTCCAGACACAATGGGCCCTTCCGCATTGTCGGAGTCAACCTTAGATTGACTTGAGTCTGACCCAAGTCCTCCGCACAGACGTAGCGTCGGACTCGTGTCTGACTCGACTCACCTCCCTCTCGCCATTGAATTTCTCGACTCTACTGGGGAGTTGAGTCGACTGGCGGACTCGGGTTGCGCTCCAGCCAAAGCTGACAGAGTGCGGAATCTCCGTCACTCGACTCTGCCATGTAGCCAATCACAGCTAAGTATTTTGCCCATGCGCAGAAGAGGAGACTCGTGGCCGCGCGAAAAGCTTTGGGCACGCGCAGAACGGGGGACTCAGCAACCAATCGGAACGCAGCGCAGGGAGGTGGTCCCGCCCTCTGAGCTCGGCTCCGGAGACATGAGTCGGCTGCTGTGCGGAGGAACGGGAGGACTCGAGTTGAGGTACGACTCCGCCAACACGAGTTGAACCTGAGTCGCCTCGTGTGTCTGGAAGGGGCCAATGATGAGCCCAATGGCCTTTTCCCATGTGCTGCCACCTCTGGGAGCAAACTGAGCCCAAACAGAATGACAGTATCTCAGAAGCTCCCCTCAGACCTGGTAAACAGCATGGTAAGGTGAAGACAAAACAAATCATGCCCATTGTCATATTTATTTAGATATGTTTACTCGATTTCTTACCTTTGTGTGGTCTCAAGGTGGCTTACGACGTTCTCCTCTCTTCCATTTTATCTTCTCATCAACAACTGTGTGAGGTACTGTATTGTTGAAGACTTTCACAGCCAGAATCAACTGGCTCTTGTGGGTTTTCTGGGCCATGTTACTGTGGTCTGGTTGTTTTTGCTCGTAATGTTTTGCCTCCATCTATGGCTGGCATCTTCAGAGGCATGTCAGAGTAAGATGTGTTTTTCTCCGGGGCACCAATAACAGTCTGATGTAAGTTGAGCTGAAGATACTGGTCCAAGGACACCAAGAAAGCTTCCGTGGCAGAGTTGGGATTTGAATGTTGATCCCCTAGAATCTAGATACTAATCCAACACTCTAATCACTACAGCTTCCTTACCCTTGGGAGGAAGTCTGTATATCAGCTGCTTTTTCTGTGTTTGTACATTCCCTCATAGTTTCACCCCCTTGTTTCCTCCAATAGACTCTATGCTTTTAAGCTCCAAATTACTTCAAGCACTGAGGGTGGCTATAACTTTCACAACAACCCCATGAAAGAAGTTTGGCTGAAGGTCTGTTGGTCATGGTTTCCCAGATACTTCACAGATGAGCCAAACCCAATGTTCTAGGTAGGACCACACTGATCTTGACAGTCCTAATCAGTTCTATAATTAGATGTGCCAAGATGCTACCAAATGGGACTATTTTAAGCAACATGTGTTAGATTGAGGGACTTGCTTGTTGAAGAGTGATGGATTCTAGCTACAACAGGAAAAAGAAATTATCTGTGTTACAGAGTTCTTAAATTAACAAAAGCCCACTGCTGGTCTAATGCTAACAAGTTAGACCATAAGACTCTTTTCTGAAAAAACAGGAAAATCATATTGAGGATTCAGGATGGCTTTCCCATCCTATGTTTAATACATTATACAATCATCTGTGTCTGTGTAATTTGGAAACTAGATATATACAAGGTTAATTAGGAAAGCAAGTGTTTGCAAGTACCCAGTTAATTGGCATAGCTGTTGTGAGAATTCATGCCATTTATTTGCATGTATTCCAATTTACCTTGTACCCTGTTCAGAAATTATCTCACTGACACATGAAGCTGTCTTGTACTGACTCAGACCCTTGGCCTATCAAAGTCAGGACTGGCAGTGGCTCTTCAGGATCTTGGAGGGAGGTCTTTCACATCCCCTACTACCTGCTTCCTTTAATTGGAGATGTCAGGGATTGAGCCTGGAAGTTTCTGCATGCAAATCAGATTCTCTACCACTGAAGGAGAAGAAGAAGAGTTTGGATTTATACCCCACCTATCTTTCCTGTAAGGAGACTCAGGGTGGCTCACAAGCTACTTTCCCTTCCTTTCTCCACAATGGACATCTATTGAGGTAGGTGGGGTTGAGAGAGTTCCAAAGAAGTGTGACTAGCCCAAGGTCACCCAGCAGGAATGTAGGAATGCAGAAACATACATGGTTCACCAGATAAGCCTCTGCCACTCAGATGGAGGAGTGGGGAATCATCTAAACCACTACATCACGCTGAGCCAGTGCCCTTGGTTTGAGCCAGTGAGGATGACTTAGTTCAGGTTGTAACCTTAAACCTTCAAAGACCTTCAAAAACACAAGGCCTCATTACTTCTCTTTAAGTTAAATGTGTAACATAGAATAGTAGATTGTAAGTCAAAGTCTGCCTAAAAGTTCTATCAATTATCCGATACCAGGCATGGAAGTCTATATGGTGAGGACATTTTTTACATTACTTCACATGCTTCAAAACTCACATTGTAAACCAATGCAAGAGCAAAAACCTAGTAAGAACTAAGTCCTGAAAATAAAAGTGCCCCAGACAGAAGCAGAAAATCCTTAAGTCAAAATACAATAATAAAATAGCTCTTAGGTCAAAAACTTATGACAGGACTTCAAAATATCCTTTCCAGACATATGGAATGAAGAATAAGGAATGGAATACAACAAAATGTAGATAACATGTACCTACCTTGTGTATAGTATACTTTAATGTAGACCTAGTGTGGTGTAGTGGTTGGAGAGCTGGATCTGGGAGACCCAAGTTTGAGCCTGCCTTGGAAACTCACCTGACGCCCTTGGCCAGTTACAGACACTCACCCAACTGCAGGCTGGGAAATTCCTGGATATGTGGGAATGAATCCTAACAAGGGGAGGGATCTCAGCAGGGTATAATTTTCTCCATGGGAAGTGATCTCTATGGCCTTTGGATCAGGAAATATGGAGAGGGTTTCTCCTAAAATCTATGATATATCATCTATGGTATATCATAGAGCAGTGGTGGAGAACCTTTGGCACTCCAGATGTTATGGACTACAATTGTTATGGACTACAATTCCCAGATGTTATGGACTACAACTGTTATGGACTACAATTCCCATCAGCCCCAGGGGCTGATGGGAATTGTAGTCCATAACATCTGGAGTGCCAAAGGTTTGCCACCACGGTCATAGAGTCTGCCCTATGAAGTCTGCCCTATGAAGTGGCCAATTTCACTAGGAAAACTAATTCCTTTCTGGAGATGAGTTGATGAGATGACTTGTAATTCCAGGGTCCACTTAGATGAGTTGTAATTCCAGGGTCCACTTAGGGGTTGAGAACCTACTTACAGGGTTGTTGTGAACATAAAATAGAAGAGAACAGAATGATAAGATCCTTCGGGTCCTCATTGGGGAGAAAGGTATAAATGGAGTAAATAAGTTTTAAAAAATCAGTCCCACTGAAGACCATGTTTGCATTTGTTAACACCTGCCAAACAGGTAAATATAAAGTTGCTGGGGGCAAGAGTTGTCATCAGTGATGGCATGACATCACTTCTAGGAAAACCATAAAGTTTCCAGCAATTCTTAGAGAGGACTGATATCATATCTGGGTTTGTCCCCCAAGTGGCACCATTGACTTTTTTTAAAAATTGTACTTCTCTGAGCAGCAAAGGGAAATTGGAGGCAAGTGACTGCCAGCCACAGGAAAATAACTGGCTGTTAATAAAGCACTGCAAAAACATACTTTTAGCAAAATTATAAGCAAAGAAATATTGACACCCAGCGTCAGGAAAAAAACCCCTTCCTGGTGGTGGTGGTGGTGGTGGTGGTGGTGGTGGTGGAAAGTGCTGTCATGTGGTAGCCGACTAAGCCCATAGCATTTTCAAAACAAGAGTGGTTTGCCATTGTCTGCCTCTTCATAGCAATCCTAGACTTCCTTGGTAGTCTTCCATCCAACTGATAACCAGGGCAGACTCTGTTTATCTGCTGAATTCTGACCCAGTGGGGCTATGTAAATGCAAGACTGAGAAGTCATGAAAGCAAAGCAAGAAATCTGTGCAGAGTTACGATAATTCCTGCAGACTGTGCACTCAGAATGTACAGGAAATGATCTTGTTCTGATCTTATTAATATAGCTATCCTCCTGGAAGGTATTATTTAAATGAAACAAACTAGATCATAGTGACCTCTAGAGGTAGCTTCTAGATCTGCAAGTACTCTCTGCTACAGAATAAACAATGAAAGAGCTGCGTAAGTATTCCTGGCAAGACTCCGCTTTCTTTATGAATTCTACAATCTTGGCACTGGAATGCAAAAAATAGTTGGCAATGCAAGTAAGGTCAAGTTTCCAGGTATGTTTTCATTACAACCTATAGATCTTCCCAACAATGAACTTGAAATTCAAAAGAATGTGCACAAGAAATGAAATTAATCCAGACAACACCTTCCCCCACGCTCACCTGAAGGCTGCCTCTGATAACCTAGTTCTGTGTGGATCTCACCATGTAACTACTTAGCCAGCCTTCTTTGCTAGGGATCCCATTTTCCAAGTGGAAGCTCAACTAAATGAATGTTTAAATGTTTGGCACAGAACATTTAAAATGTTTTGCAAACATTTTTGAAAAGAATCACTTTGGGGGGTTTGGTCTGCATAGTGTGGAGAAATAAAGTGTTTCGGGTGAAAATGGTTCTTTTCTTTTTAAAAAAAAATACACCATTGTACCGTAATAATAAAGCATCCCTGAGAGGCTTATATTTTGGACAGCTAAACAAAACATGTTTGAGTGTTTCAATAAGAGTTGGACAATGTGGACACACTCTATCCAATAAAGGGGAATTACCAAACTGGCCCTGTAGCAGCACAGGGGGGGGGGGGGGATTATATCTGGCCTTGGTAAGGGCCCATTGATGCTTAGGATCAGAAAGTTGCAATAAGTACATAGCCATCATGCCAACCTCTGGAGTGATACCAAAGTATAAAGGGGAACATGTTGTTCTTGCTTGACTCAGTTCTTGATCAAGGAGTTCTATTTTTATTACCCTTAATATTTCTTCAGGCTCGAGCGTAACAAGCGCCTCCAGTGATAAACCAAGAGAGGTAAGTTTGCCAATGATTGTCGTCCACTTTTCAGAGACTTGTAGATCTGGTAAGGCCCTGTAGAGTCAGATACTGGACATAGTTTGAAAACATAGACTTACCCAGAACTTAAAGGTAAGTAGCCATGCCCTAGTTATTAAAAGGTGCAAGCCAGCCTCTAAGCATAAAGCCACATAGGACACACAATGAGGTGCTCTGAAAATGTTATAAAGAAACAATGATTAAACCCTCTCTGCTGAGTTACTCTATGAGCCGATCCATAATGGGACCCCATATAAGAGATGTTGTAGTACTTTGGCTTGACCAGGGGTCGGCAACCTTTACCATCCAAAGAGTCATCTGGACCCGTTTTCCATGGCCCCAAAGATCTACTGAGCCGGAGAGGCGACTCCGCATGGAGTGGCCTCCGGTTCGGCCCCTCCACTCACCTTTCCTTCCAGCGCTGCTCTGGAGGGCTGGAGTGACACACCCATGCTACCCGCCGACCTCCAGGCCACACGGACCCGCAGTATAAGGCTGAAAGAGCTGCATGCGGCTCTGGAGCCGTGGGTTGCAGACCCCTGGGGGGCTTGACAAACCTTTAAAGCTGCTGGAAAATATTTGGAATGGAAGAAGTGACTCACTGCTGCAATGGCAGTAGAACAACCCTTGAATGAAGCGTTTCTATGGTGAACCCATTTGATATTATTCTGGAAATAGATTCCCAGATATTTAAAGAAAACCAAATTGCACATGCTTATTGGTTCAATTTGAAAATCCCCGTCTCAATGTCACATCCTCCTTGTGAGAAACAAATTAACCAATCTTCATTTTTACAATATTTTCAACATCTTCTCCTGCTATGTTTTCCCCTATAAAATATGAAATTTTCAATGGCACAAAGAAACAAAAAGTCTTCCAGACGTTAGATTTATTTCAGTTTAAGCTTTCATGGGCCCTGACTGGGATATCCCCGAACTAGTCTGATCTTGTCAGACTCAGAAGCTAAGCAGGGTCACTTCTGATTAGTAACTAGATAGGAAACCACCAAGCAATGTCAGGGTTGCTGTGCAGAGAAAGGCAATGGTAAATCACCTCTGTTAGTCTCTTGCCTTGAAAACTCTACAAGGCTTGCCATATGACAACTGTGTCTTCACTGCATTTTACACACACATAAGCTTTCATGAACTAGAACCGACTTCATGCAACTCGTAAAATGTATCAACAGATACACTTGCCCTTCATGCCATGGAAATGAGGATGCTTCAATGGATGCTAAGCCTGACGCCAGGGGTAGGGAACCTGCGGCTCTCCAGATGTTCAGGAACTGCAATTCCCATCAGCCCCTACCAGCATGGCCAATTGGCCACGCTGACAGAGGCTGATGGGAATTGTAGTTCCTGAACATCTGGAGAGCCGCAGGTTCCCTAACCCTGCCTGACGCTGTTCGACCATGTGCCGAATGATGACATACGGCAAAGACTTAAAATAACACCAATTCACCAGTACATGAGGCAGGCACGGCTAAGGTGGTGTGGCCACGTCATGCACCATGAGGAAACATCCGTAGCAAAGACAGCCCTGCACCTTGAACCTGGTGGATGCCACCCATGTGGCAGACCCAAAAAACGGTGGATGGACACAATCAATGAAGACCTACAGGCAAAGAACCTTACCCCACAAGACACTCAAAATCGTGACCTTTGGAAGAGACAATTACAAAACTGACCCTGCACGTACAGGAAACCAGTTCAGAAAGAAGAAGAAGATACACTCACAAAGATCAAATGCATGCAAGATAAGGAAAATTACCATTTACAAGAGCAGCAGAAGGTGATAACACACTATCCCTAGACCAGGGGTAGGGAACCTGCGGCTCTCCAGATGTTCAGGAACTACAATTCCCATCAGCCCCTACCAGCATGGCCAATTGGCCATGCTGGTAGGAAACATCGGAAAACATGATTCCTACCCCCTAGACTTACCACGCAAACCTAATTCCTATAATGTGAAAAAAATCAAATGTCCTGATTAGGTTGGGTGATTAAATAAACCTGAATCACAGAAACCACCCCCACCACCCCCAAAAGCCATACTGATATCAGCTTTATTCAGTTTTACCAAAAATGTTCAGGTTACAAAACCCTAAAATTTACAGATAAAAATGATCAGTGTTCTTCCCTAGTCCTGATCATGCGTAGGATTCACAGGAATCACAAGTACTAGCAGTAATGCAGATGGGAGGTCCTGAAGAAAGGGAAGAGGATGAAATTGTCATTATTCACTTTTTTCATATGTGCAAGTGTTGCTGTTGCAAGAGGTAGGAGGACAGTTTTGCCTCTTCCTCTGCTCAGTACAACCCATTTTCCAGGGTCAGAATACACTGCTGGGGAGAGGACCTGCGGCCACCGGCATATTATGCTGTCTCTCCAGGAACTTGCTCAAAGGCGGCTTACAAAATAGTTTAAAAATTAAAACTTCAATTTAAAAAAATTAAATTACAAGATAATGATTAGCAGCCAACATTAAAAATCCAGTCTGGCATAGAAACGAAGTCTATTAAACATGGACTACTAACAGCTTCAAATAACAACTTCCAGACTAAAATAGTATTAAAAGCCTGGGTCACTGAATCTAACGCAAATTCTAAATTAACAATTTCATAGTGGTGTCCTTCTTTGCTCTCGACTTCTTTTATTGAAGAGTGGTGGCTTTCAGATAAGCAGCAGAGTATGCAGAATATGCCCACCTACCCACCCCCAATTTTTCAACACTGCTGTTTTTATGTTAGATTTGCTCTTTTCTGCTATCTTGCTTAGAGACTGACCTGTGTTGACAGTATAATATCATTGCTGGAGGATCTAACATCAGATATAAGTCCTTGATGATACAGCTGATGTTATTAAGTTCTGTAATACTGTTGTCTTTGTGGGCATGAGAACTGGGTTTGCATCTGATTCTTCTGTCGGAATCTACTTCCTGGATAGATCAGCGCTACATGGAGATTTCTCTCTCCCTCCGCCCCTCCACATGGGCTTGGGAAATGGTGGCAAATGTTATCTGGCTTTTCAGCTCCAGGTGTTCTCAGCTTTTTTTAATACACCTGGATTTTTTATTAGTTAAAAAAACCCAGAAAAAAGCAGATATGGCTTTTTTCAGGTTGTCTGTGATTCAGATTTACTGAATCACCATGCCTAGATGGGAGCCTAAAAGATTAACGCAGACTTTTGTTTTGGAGAGAATATTCTTTAAAAAATATACCCACTGATTTATCTTATTCGATTTTTAAAGAATTTATCTTTAATTTCTCCTTGATTTCTCTTCATAGTTTTCAGTTACCGGTATATCTCTATGTATCTTTTGTAACTTCAGTTCTTGCAGAGTTGTTGTTCTATAAATATTACACAACTCAGGGTGCTTAAGTTGGTGTGGAAAGGTTTGAAACGAAATTACCTGCCTCTAAGCATCTGCAGAATGAAAGAATGAATTTTTTAAGAATCTCTCTGCCTTTGTTCCCTTCCTCTCATCAAACTTCATTTTTCCTCAAAATGGAATTGATTGGAAACAGACTCCAGATTCCTAAGAGGAAAAGAACCCGACTATTAGGGGAAATTGGGTAAAAAAGAATTAAGAGAATTTATATTAACACTATAGAAAATTTCCTTGAAGCTCAAGAGAAATTGACTAAAATAGCTTTGAAATCAGCCACCCATTACAAACCAGGACATATTGGCATCCTGGCCTGGATTTATTCAGGGTCAGGGAGATGGCTCCCAATTGCTCCAGGCATTCTGAGACATCTGGTCTCTATTCTGCTCAAAGACTGAAAAGCCCTTCACACAAATGAATGTGCATTCAAATTAATTTGCAAGGGAAATATTTCCTCTTGTGAGTCCTATAAATGCAAGTTTTTTAAAAAATAAATTATGAGTACAAAACAGCCATATTTATGGGTGAGGCAAAATGCAGAACTGGATAAGAGGAACATATTTTTGAGACTTGGAAATGTAGTAATGCTTTTCAGCTTGCCACAGCTACTCCATGCAGAAAACAGGCAGTGCTACTGACAGCCACCAAGGGTCCCTGGAACAAGCTTCTCCCCTACCCCATACAGTTAAGAAAGAGAGAAATGAGGAAACTTACCACTGTTCAATGGAACAAAAGAGAGGAAAGTACCTCTAGAAATCCACAATAGTTCACTTTATTCCTTCACTTAACTGGAAGACATAATAAGGGCTATCTTCTTGCAAGACAGCATGTATATTGAGGTGGATCCAACCATTTCAGTTCCTTCACCTGAAAGAACCTTCCTCCAACCTAAGTTGGACAGCCATTTAATTTGGAGGAAGGGTCCTTAGCTTGGGGGAAAGATTCAAATTTGAGCCAAAGGAATGGCTGTGAGGGGTACATATCTTGTAATAAATAAACTTTGCTCAGCGGAGTGGTGGGATAGAGGTAGAATCCATCTCATCCTGTCAAGCAAAGGGTTAAAATGATTGCTTATGGATTCTTGGAGAGGCTTCCAAGTGTTGTGCCCTAAGAATACAGGCATCATGCTGGGTGACAGCATGATAGCTAAACAGGATTGCCAGCTTCAGGTTGGGAAATACTGGCAATGTGGGGAGTGGAGCCTGAGGAGGATGGCGTTTGTGTTACTCAAAATGCTGGGATCTGCCCCTTTGAGTGGGGAATTAGCAGGGTCAGATTGGTTTTAACAGGAGGAGAAATCAGGATCTTTTCCACCAGAGTGTACAAAGGTGATTTCTGCAAGAAATCTGCAGGAATTAAGAGTAAAAGGTTTAACAACTTTATTAGGAAAATAAAAATAATAAAAAGACAAGCACACGAATGGTCAAAGCACATAGAGAATTCACACAGACCTATGATACAGATATTGTTGAGGGTAAAGATCTGGAACTGTGAGGGATTTGGGGAAAATAAAGGTGATAATTACCTGATCTAGAAGTGGATAGGTCCAATGAGCAGAGTTCAGCAATTCAGCCCCCAATTGGCCATGCTGGCAGGGGCTGATGGGAATTGTAGTCCATGAACATCTGGGGTGCCATAGGTTCACCACTACAGACCTAGAGGCTGGCTCCACAATACCTAAATGAGGCAGATAGACTGCCTGGATTCTCAGGCTTGCCAGAGGAACCCAGGCTCAGAAAAAAATAATGTAAAAAAGTCTCCCCCTCTCAATGACCTGCCAGGTCAGGGATGGTGCCCTTATTGAATACTGCTAGTAAGCAAGAAGGGGGGAAGCCAATAATGTACAAGGGTCTGCACAGGTGAATAGACCTATAAAGCATTTACATGGATGAAGACGTTGGCTTGGTGCCAGCATTACACAAATGAGGTCTGACATTCCCTATTGAAATGTTTCATGGCAGTTGTAGACAGGGAGAACAGTATTTGCTTCCACACTGTATTCAGTTTGGATCATGCAGTCACCGAAGAATGTTAAATTGAAAAAGATTCAGAGGGAAAACTACTGGTAAAATAAATCCTACAATAGAAAAGTGAACATACCCAGAAACTTTGGTTTTGGATTTTTTTTTCTTTGTTAGCTTTTCCAGAAAGTATTCAACTTTTCAAAAGAAGAAATGGGACTAACATGTTTAAATATCAGAAAGGAAAATTTATATTAAGTACTAGGTGGAATACCTCGGAATTATTCAGCAGTGCAGTAATCTTCTTAGGGAGGTTACGCCACATTTTTGCAGATGTGCTGCAATGCCAGTTTAATGCAGCACAACCCTGGCTACATGGATCTCCACTGGAGAGTTGGTGGGGGGCGGTAAAAATCAGTAAATTGACAGGAGAGGGAAGACTCGGAGTTGGCAAAGGGACTGCTGCAGGCCGGACTGACTGAGGGGGTTGCTAACATCTGAGCAAACTTAACAACAGTTCATGCTCAGTGAGCCCCTGCTCCCTAGGCCCTGAAGTGCAAACCTTCCAGTGGAAACAA
Source organism: Sphaerodactylus townsendi (assembly GCF_021028975.2). Taxonomy (NCBI): domain Eukaryota; kingdom Metazoa; phylum Chordata; class Lepidosauria; order Squamata; family Sphaerodactylidae; genus Sphaerodactylus; species Sphaerodactylus townsendi. Next base: position 23,598,393 of record NC_059435.1, read on the forward strand.
AATGCAAACATGAACATGGCATGGCTTACACAAATGTTGTTGGAGTGTATGCAAGAGAGGGAGGGAGGGGTATTTTTCTAAGGTGACATCATGTACGGCTAAGTCAAACCATAATCAGGAAACTCCAACACTTTCATCGCTCTCAGCCTTGTCTTCCGACCATCCACCTTCTTGGAGGCAAAGCTATAAAATCCTGGAGCATTCAGCAGGAGTGTCCAAGTCACCCACAACAATCAGCAGCAGTGGCGTAGCGGTTAAGAGCAGGTGCATTTTAATCTGGAGGAACCGGGTTTGATTCCCTGCTCTGCTGCTTGAACTGTGGAGGCTTATCTGGGGAATTCAGATTAGCCTGTGCACTCCCACACACGCCAGCTGGGTGACCTTGGGCTAGTCACAGCTTCTCAGAGCTCTCTCAGCCCCACCCACCTCACAGGGTGGGAAGGGCAAGGAAGATTGTAAGCCCCTTTGAGTCTCCTGCAGGAGAGAAGGGGGGGATATAAATCCAAACTCTTCTTCTTCTTCATAGGTGTCTCCAGCATCACATTTTCCTTCCTCCAGATGGGCAAGCAAATAATAAATTATTTAGTGAGTTGCCTGATTTTATTTGTACTCTGCTTGTCTCACTGAATTAATAGTCTTTATTTATAGCCATGCCATGTGTCACACTGAATCATTGTACTATGGCTCAGTGGAAGAACATCTGCTTGGCTAACAGACAGTCCCAGGTTCAAAACTCAGCATCTCCAGTTAAAATATGTGGTTGCAGGGGATGGGAAAGATCTCTGGCTGAGTCTGTGGAGAGCCTCTGCTAGTCTACGTAAACAATACTAACCTTGAGGTTCATGTGACAAATATCCACAAATGTGTATCAGATATACATGTTATCTTAAACCTCTCAAGGTAAATCTTCAGCCTCTCCCACATGGAGGATTCACCAGTGGACAGTTCAACTTGGCAGACAGCCTCACTGAGGACTAGCAGCTTGGGTAGAGGCAGCGTTGCCTTCCAAGAATCCAACAAGATGCAAAACCTTCAACTGACTGAGAGTCACAGAAGGAGGGATGGGTAGGATCCAGCCCCAAAGCAGCAGCATCAACTCCAGGGAAGGAAATCGATTTCATAAGAGAGAGCGTAGAGTTTCTTTCAAGGGGTAGAAAGAGAGTTTCAAAGGGGGAGGCATCCAAATTCATTTTGGGGGATCTGAGCATTTTCCCTTTCACAAATACTGTCAGAAACTCCCAGATAAGTGCTTCCTTCCTTCCTTCCTTCCTTCCTTCCTTCCTTTGAGATCATGTGTTTGCTCTTCATGAGACATTATGAATACATGCCTGTCCGTTAAAATATTAGCATGATCTAATGATGTATAACCTCATCCTTGATTGCATTTTATATTTTGGGGCTGGGAAGTATCCTTTTCATTCTCAACCTCTTCTACCTAGCTAGGAAGCCACCCCCCATCCCCCACCAAATCCCACATCCCATTTTGTTGCCTGACTGAAAGGACAGAGCATCATATAAATTATAAATATACTGTGCTCAAATTGGATACAAAGGTGACTTTGGCCTACTCCACTTTTATCAGACATGCAATACCACATTTCCTCGGAACTGAAGACTCAGATTGGGGCAAACCCATTTTTCCCACATGATAACACTAGCATTTCCTGTCCCACCACACACACACACCAATGTAGGACCTCCCGCCAGCCACAGAGGTCGTCAGGAAAAGCCCTTCCTGTGCCTTTTCACTCAGAATTATCCAGACGATAATGGAAAAGATGAAGAGCCTGCAATGAAGCCCATAAGCGTCACCCCTGCAACCCTCCAATTTCACCCCTCATACACAGCTTTCTAAAGCTATTGTTTAGGAGTCCTGTCACACATTATAAGTGTCCCCCTTTGTGGTTTCAGGAATGGGTCTCAGTGAAAAAAAGCATTCACTTGCCATTCTTGGCAGCCATTTTGATCTTGCTACCATGTCTTGTTGATACTAAACACATTTTTTCCAAGCGCTGTTTCTGAAAAGGTAAAAATAAGTGACTCTTTAGGTTTCCACACACAGGGAGTTTGACACAGAAAAGCACAGAAACACTAAAAGGGACCTCATTTATGGCAGACCTGGGGCAATCTATGATGGCATAAGAGTAGAAGGCCCATCAAATGAGACTGAAGCACCAAGAAAGCAGCAGGAGCTGCTGAAGAGGCCACACGGAAAGCCCTGCCCTTCTGACAGTGAACATTTTGGACTGGTTGCTTTCTTCTTGTTGAAACCTTTTTCAGACCTAATGTTTGTCACCTTGACAACTGGCATGTTTTCATTTTGAAGCAATCTCACCACAAGGGTGCCGCCATTTATTGGCTTGAATCCTCCTCAAGGGTCCAGTTGGAAAAAAGAACTCAGCGGAGACTTGTGCTGAGTTACATGAGCATGCGTAGGAATAATGCCCTTTGTGAAGTCTTCGTGTTTCATGTACATGTGCGTGTTAAGTGCATCTAAGTCACTTGGACTCACAGCAACCGTATGGTTTAATGTCCTCCCAAATGTCCTATTGTTAGGAGCTTTGCCCAGATCTTGCAAACTGAAAGCTGAGCTTCCTTGATTGAGTCAACCCATCTCATGCTGGGTCTTCTTCCTCTTTTCCTGATGCCGCCAACTTTCCCTACCATTACCATCTTTTCCAATTACTTTTGGTACCTAATTAAGTCTTAATACCTAATTAATTTTCCATGGGTCACTGGATCAGGACCAAAGTGTTAGAGAAAAGGGGTCTTGAGAACATGAGTGGATCCCCACTGGATCAAACCAAAGGCCGATCTCATCCAGTGCTGCATTCAGAGTGGCCAATCAGCCGCCTGTAGGAAGCCCAGAAATAGGATGACAGAAACAGCATCCACACTTCCCAGAAACTGATGCAAAGAGGCACGCTGCCTTTGCTACTGCAGGGAGTAGAGCTCCAGCACGGTTAGTCGGCACAAATAGCTCCATCCTCGGTGGATTTGTCCACTCTCCTTTTTAACCTTTCAAAATAGGCAGCCAGTTCTGCAGTTCAACTGTGCGAAGCACTTTTTAATCAGCTTCAGTGGATGTCCACGGGGTCTGTCCTGAGTGTTTAATGGATGTTCATAGTGCAGCTGCTCTAACGCCCTGATCATTTTGTTTGCTCTGCAATATGCTTTTTTAGGTAATGTTACCAGAACTCTACAGAATATAGCATAGTTGGTCTCACCATAGCTATGTATAAGGGCAGTATGATAGCATCCATTTTATTCTCTATTCCTGTTCTAATTATGGCCAACATGGAATTTGCCTTTTTGCTGCACCTTGCGTGAACATTTTCATCCAGCTATCCCCTAACACCCCAAGGTCCTTTGGTCTGTTGCTACCAGCTCAGATCCCACCAGGGCCTATTTGAAGTTCGGATTCTTTTGGTCCCAATATGCATGTGTTTAAACTTACTTGTATTGAATCTCATGTGCCATTTTAACACCCTCTCCCCAAATTAGGGGGCTCTCTGCAATCTCCTTGGTCTTCATCATCCTAAATAATTTAAGCCTTTCCCCAACTCGTTTTTTTTAACCTAAAACAGCTCCAGGGACCACCAAGTCCAGCCACTCAGGCAAGACCTCTCCCTCACCTCAAAATTCCTTCCTGCCCATCACTGGCCGTGGGATGCCCAAGCCTCATGTCTCTTGCAAGGGCTGTCTTATGTCAGGGGGAGAAACAAAAAAAGGGTAGCAACAAAAAGAACAATCTATCTGATCAAAATCTGCATAATTGGCACAAAGAAAAAATATTGTTTAGAAATGTTTAATAGGCATATATTAAATATAAACACAAATGTAACACCAATCCCCAACAGGATAGATATGATCCAATACAAATGAAGTGAATAACAACTAAACAATGTCTGCTAATCAGCTAACCAATTGAATAAATACACAGAAACATATTTTGAAACTTATGAAATAGTTAGAAGTCCAACAGTTGAATGTAACGTATGGTCTTGATATCAAACTCCAGCTCCACTCATAGGGTAGTCTATTTTGTCCTGAAACAATTAAAGGTTTTTTTCTTTTTCCATGGAGGAGGACTCAAGAACATGAACTGTAGTCAGGTGAGGATGCTTTGGTATTAGTAACCAACTCCCATAACATAATCTGTTTCTTCATAGTCACATGTCACTGATGGAGAAGGACCAAAACTTGTCCTGTGAACACTGGGGCTGAAATATCTGAGAGCATCTCAGCTGGATCAGACCAAAGGCCCAGACATGCTTTTTCCCACTGGTTGGGCCCTTGCGCATGCCTTTGAGGCCAGGCTAGTGGAACAAAAAGATAGAGGCCAAAATGACACTGGATGGCACCTTGTCACATCAGGCCAAAAAAACCAGACCTGCATTGAGCCCATCAGGAAATTGAAGGAAATATCTACCGATTCACAAATGTCACATTTGCGTTGTTGGGCAGAGGGAATTTCAACACGGCATCACATCCACCCCAAGGGCCTCCCACAGCCTGGCATCACTCATCCAATGCTCCGTTTCCTACAGTGGCCTGTCAGAAGTCCCCATAAGAATGAGCACGCAACACATTTGCCTACTGCTCCTGGCCCCTAGCAACTGGTTTTAACAGCTGTGCTGACCAGAACATGCAGGTTTTCTTTTAGTCACAAGACTGAAGAGCCCAGATGATATTTGTCTCCCCACCACCGTTTCAGTGAGTCTGAGTCCCTTTAATGGAAAAAGGAGGGATATGAATATTGTAATCAGTGTGAGGAACTGCCCCCATGAATATGTCTAATCTCCTTTTACAGGCATCCCAACTATTGAAGACTAACTGCCATGAGTTGGATGAAGGAGCTTTTTTCTTGACCAGAACTCTCTGCCCACCGAATTAACTGGGTGCCCCAAACCCATCCAGGCACACTGACTCCTTACCACGTGAGACGGCATCTGGGGTATGCGCCTGGGCCAGCTCCCTTTCCTCCCACAGAGAGAACTTTGCTTCCATCTTCAGGGATGAACCCGACTTCTGAAACAGCAGCGAGGGAGACAGGTAAGAGATGGAATGGATGATGCCAAGGAATGAATCCTGCCTCATTCCCAGACTCTGCATCTTTCTACAAGCAGACCTCGAAGGGCTGTTTTTCAACACTGGTGAGTTATCTGGAGGGATAACAAATTCCCTAGAAGCAGCAGCTGCTGAAGCAACTTGTTAAATCTCCCATTTGGATGATTAAAACTTGGACAAATATCAGACAGGGAAGCCTTAGGAGAAGATCAAATATTGTTGCTTGAATTGGACATCCCTGGAAAGACAAGCCCTCACCTGTTCTGCCTGCCTCTTCTCCTCAGCCTGACTCAGGAGGAAACCCTCGGCCAGGGCCACTGCTTGGGAACTCGTCTCCGGCCCACATCCTCTGACCCAGCGCTGCATTCCCTGGGGCAGGATGGTCAGGAACTGCTCCAAGATCACCAGATCTAGGATTTGCTTCTTGGAGTGCCTCTCTGGCTTCAGCCAGCGGTTGCAAAGTCCATGGAGCTGGCTGCAAACCTCTCGGGGTCCATCGGCATCACGGTAGCAGAACTGCCGGAAGCATTGGGAAAGGACTTCTGAGTTCTGGGGCTCCAGATTCCAGGTCTCTGGCACAGCTGTCTCACAGGGTCCAACGCCAGGTCCCAGCCCTTCTGGGCCCTGCTTTTCCATCTCTTTCCCCTTCTGTTGGGTCGCTTCCAACTGTGAAAAGATGCATTTACTCACTTGGTTATGAAAAAAGGCTTCTTCCGAGGAGAAGGGGGAGAGAGACACAAGGAACGAAAAAGAATGGAGCCGCAAGGTGGATCGCAACAAAAGTGCTTCTTGTGCTTTGTAATATCATTCTGCTATATTATATACCTAAAATACCTGTTCCCACAACTGACACCTTATGAGATAGAAGAAGAAGAGTTTGGAGTTATACCCTGCTTTTCTCTTTTCTAAGGTGTCGCAAAGCAGCTTACAAACTCCTTCCCTTTCCCTCCCCAAAATGTGAGGTAGGTGGGGCTGAGAAAGTTCAGAGAGAACTGTGACTAGCCCAAGGTCACCCAGCAGGCTTCGTGTGGAGGAGTGAGGAAACAAATCCATTTCACCACTGCTCATGTGGGGAATCAAACCAGTTCTCCAGATTAGAGTCCACTGCTCTTAACCACTCCAACGCGCTGGCTCTCTTTCTGCATGTGGACAAACACATTGTAATTCTGGGTGATCTCCATTTTCTTGTAGTTTTACTGAAGTTAGGACGAAAGATGTGCAGTACAAAATACAGTGGCAACTTTGGTTGCCTTCATCTCTGACCATCGCCTAACCTCTCTATACTGCCTTCTCCACCTGGAAGGTGCTCAGAACTTCATGCGCTGAGAACTGCAGAAGAGACATGACAAAATCCCTGCTGAAAATATCAGGTGTTACAATGATATTATGACTGCAGTGACCTGGGATTTGTCAAGGTCCACCTTAGATTAACACACATCCTTTGGTTTAGATGAAAAGTATTGATCATATCAAGACCATGAACAATTTAATGCAAAAAAGTTGTGATTCAGTTTTAAAGTATTAAAAAAAGATAGTCACCATCCAGTCAGTAAAAAACAAAACTGTTATGTTTTTCTAAGAATGAACCACATTTTTCTATTGTGAGAAAAAATAAATACTCTCATTTAAGATTGCCCAGTGATTCCCATTCTGGCATCCTGAAAGATCATCTGTAATACCACACTGCATCCTTTACCTGCAGGGTACATAACATTTCAAGCACTGCTTACCAAGAGTTACAAAATGTATTTTAGAACCGTTAAAAATGAAAGCCAGAGACAGAAGTTCTGTTAATTCATCTAAAAGAATCAGATATTTTTCCATTTCCCAACATAAGAGTGCTTCACAGTTTGATAACTTTCACTGGAGTTTCTCATGTAAAAAATAAAATGAAAAGAACTGTGAAGTTACCCAACGTGGAACCAAATGGACATCAGGTACATAGAAAAAAAACTGCTTGTTCACCATTCCATAAACCTCCAACATTTGAAGAACTTTGTTAGTTAATAGATACATCATTCAAGGCGAAAGTGTATTTTCTTCAGTATTCAAAAGAAAACAGCCCGAGGGTAAATGATATGGAGATTAACCTGAAATTCCTGAAAACGTGTGTCCTTTCCAAAGCAAAACAAAGAAATCAAGCTGCAACACAGACACATTCAAAACATGTACAAGTTGGCAACCGCGTGTGATACTTAGGTACCAGTATTTGCAACGTGTATTGAAAACAATATAGGATCGCAACGAAATCCAAAAAGCAGGGGGCAAAGAAAAAAAACACAACGTTGGGAGGGTTTCAGGTAGATCCGTGTCTCCAAGGAGCCTCCCAGGCAGCAGCAGGATCTCCCTTCCGTCTAGGACCAGTTTAAAGAGATCTGGGGGGGGTTGTCTCTGCTCGCCTTGAGTGAGTAAGTAACCCAACCGAGTCTCCTGCCCCTCCGGCTCTGTTCTTTCTTTCTCTCCCTCCCTCCGGAAGCGCCCAGAAATATCCCAAAAGAGGGACTTGGCAGCCCTGAAAGCGGCTGCAAAAGGATAAAACAGAAAGAGGGGTGTGTGTGAAAAGATGGTCTCCCCCCAGGAGCAATTTCCCGCTCCCACAAATGAAAGGGAAATTTTCTACACTAACCAATTAAGGAGGGAAAAGCAGCCACCTGCAATCCCAACTTGCATTTGAATGCACCAACTATTGGCCTATTGCTTCCATGCACATGTGGGGGGGGGGGGGGGGGAGAGGACTCGCAGTTTCTGAACACCATGGTTGAAACACGCAGGTCCCCCAAGAAGCGGAGCTTAGAGCGCGCTTCCAGCCTAGAAGCGCCACGTGCTCCTGTTGCGCATGCGCGGCAGTCCCAAGAACGTCTACTTTTAGCAGCAACTTTGCATTGTCCCGTTGGTCGTTTGAATCACTTTACTGCAAAGCTCTGCGGCCAGGAAACACCCTTTGCACTAAATAATCCCAGTTTGCAAAAGAAAAGAATAAATGGCAGAATGAAAGCTTCTCTTTGCGTGAGAGGTTTTAAAAATGCAAAGTTATTTTACCTGGCAATGGGAAGGGGGGGGGGTCATGAAAACGTTATCTAGAGAAAATGGAGCTCAAGAAAAAATATCTGAGTTTTCCACCCCCGACCATGACCAAACAAAAGGTTTTTTTTGCACAAGGTCCTCTGAAAGTCACCATCACATTATAGAACATGCCCCAACTCACAAATCTGGGTACCAACCAGATTGTCAGTCCCGAGGGTCCAGATTATTTTAAACAAATCCTCATGAATTCATATGATTTTTGCATTGGAATGAAATAAAACCACCATGAAACTGTAGAACATGTCTTAGTCTACAGGCAGCACCAAAACAATCACACATCCCACATGCTGTAGCACCAAAGTGGCACAAAAACCTGCTTGATAAACATGGATCCTCATTTTTGCACTAAGTAATCCCAAAATCACCAGCACATCACAACTCCAGGCATGTCTGAACACAACAATCACACATCCCACTTTTCTTGGTGCTGCAGTAGCGCAAAAGCCTGCTTGATAAACATGGATCCTCATGATTTTTCCACTTGGTCACCCTCAAAATCCCCTAAGGGAAATGGAGCCCAGAACAAAAGCTGAACTTTCCGCACGCACACACACACACACACATTCCCCATGCTCCATTTTCCCTAGATAAAGGGTGGGAGGAGAGATCAAACCATCTGCCGATCTCCCAAAGGAGCGCTCAGGTCTACCACTAGGCAAGCCGGAATGGGTCCAGGTCTACCACTGGGCAGGCTGGAAGGGGCTGGAAGTCAGCATGCCAAGGCGGGCTCTGTCGAGTCAATGGTATATAGGGTGCTGCTGAATCCACCTTGAACCAATATCACTTTCAAATTCTCCCTTTAAGGTGGATTTAAAAGGAGAATCTGGGCTCCATAGTTTAAAAAAAAATTGAAAGTGTTGCTGTTTTGGGGTGGATTCCTTGGAAGATCCTCTGAAGATGCCAGCCACAGATGCAGGCTGAAGCGTCAGGAGAAAATGCTATTGGAACATGGCCATACAGCCCGGAAACCCCACAAAACCCCAACATTTAAAGTGATGCTATTTCAGGGTGGATTCCCCACCTCAGACAATTATAACTTTCAATGTTGTTTAAACTAGGGAGCCCAGAATCTCCCTTTAAGGTGGATTTAAAAGGAGAATCGGAAGAGCCTCACTCACCCTTCAGCGACAGGGCACTTAGGGCTCGCACTTCTAGGCCAAGCCACCGCCACAGCCTTCCCTCACTTCTCCCCCCGGCAGCCCAGCAATCCTCTGCAGCAGCCAGGTAAATGTGCAGTAGGGGGGTTGAAGTGGTGGAGGGGGGGGACTACACAAATCATGATAGATAAATTAATGGGAATTCCACCACCTGAGGAATCCACCCCAAAAACAGCATCACACTTTCAATGTTGTTTAGAATTAGGGGAGCGAGAGATCACTCCACGTTAAATCCATGCCAAAGAGGCAGAATCTCTAGAGGAAATTTGGGGGGGGGGTGCCCATATCAGGGGTGCAAGTGTTTTAGAAAGCTAGCAGTACCAAAATTTGATGGGTATCTTCAGGAGACTCTCTCTGGATGATACCACCCAGGTTTATTAAACTCTGGTTCAGGGTCCAAAGTTATGGATCCTCAAAGGGGGTAGCTCCAGCCCATCTACTATTATTAGCTCCCATTGGAAACAATAATGGGGGGATGGGGAGCAACCTCTTTGGGGGGTCCATAACAGGCCTGAACTAAACGTCACCAAACCTGGCTGGTATCATCAAGAGGAGAGTCTCCTGAGGATGCCCTCAAGATTTTGGTGCCGCTAGCCCTAAAAGAGATGCATTCCCTGCAAGGCTGAAAACTAAAAAACCTACAAAATACAAACAAACCTGAATCCCACGTGACCGATAATGGCACGGCCACCTGGGGGGCATTTTGATCCCATATGTTCCCATGGCATCTACACCCGTGCACACACACAATAAAAGCTATTACACAGTGTAAAGAAGGCGAAGCAGCAGTGATTTTCAAAGCCAACACTAGAGGTCATTCTAGAGCAATATTGGCAACATTTCACTCTGCCTATTAAGCTTTTCACTAAAGACAAAGGAGCAAATTAACACAATAATAGGGTTAGAACAGGATTTGTTTACGCCATAATTGTTTGCTTACGCACTTGTGAATTTGTTCGTAAGCCCAACTTATTATTATCCATTCAGACTTATATTCTCTCACGTTGCTAAAATGTAAAATGGCAAATTCCATTAAACCAGTAGCTTTGAACATAAAATGTTGTAGTGAATAGAAATTGCAGCTGGAAGCTTTTCTGTGGCATAGCTTCACGGCTGTTTCATGTCCATGAGGAGGGGGCTCTGGTTCAATGATGGAGAACATGCTTTAGATCCAGGTTCAATCACGGGGTAAAGTGCTTAGCAGGCATTGACAACTTGTGGCCCTGGAGAACCATCAGCCATGGAAAGGAGGCAACGCTGTGAGCTGGATGAACTAATGGTTGGAGTCAGTATAAAGCAGCTTTGTGGTTAACAAAGCTCTGCCAGAACTATCTGCTAAGCTATTTTTCACTCTGTTGTCTTCTCCAAATTCTAGTTTTAGCTACATGGGGTAGGGGGAGGGACCCAGATCTGCTTAGCTTCAGATTTGTATGTTTCTAGGGGGGCTACATGCCACAACTTTTTTTGGGACCTGCAATGAAATAAGTCTTCATCAAATAGAATGCATCTGGGGTTTTTTTTCTAAAGTTCACCTGGGTGTCTTCTGCAGCAGTTCAGATAGTTACAAAATGACATATCAAAAAAAGTCCAGCGATTCAAGCTTTATTAAGAGTATTCCATTGACTGCAGAGGCCACTGCACTATCTTGTAGTAAAATTCTGTTTGTTTAAGTGGTGTGGGTGTGTAACCAATGTCTTGGGGCACTGGTATAACTTTGAACTGATTTAAGACTGTGGTTGTATGGCATATATATATCTGCCAAGTTTTAGCCTTCATCTGTCCCTTAAATGTTTTAATTGCTCACTATCTTGAGGACCCTAAGCTGGGAAGGAAGGAAGGAAGGAAGGAAGGAAGGAAGGAAGGAAGGAAGGAAGGAAGGAAGGAAGGAAGGAAGGAAGGGTGGGTGGGTGGGTGGGTAAGTAGGTAGGTAGGTAGGTAGGTAGGTATGCTTGTATGCTTGTATGCATGTATGTATATATCCTTTCTTCCCAGAAATATGTGTGTGTGTGTGTGTGTGTGTGTGTGTGTGTGTGTGTGTGTGTGTGTGTGTGTGTGTGTGTGTATGTATATGTATATAATTTAATTTAAAACATTTCAGGCTACCTTTCTTCCCAGCTTAAGGTCCTCAAGATAGTGAGCAATGAGAACATTTAAGGGACAGATGAAGGCTAAAACTTGGCAGATGCATTCAAATGTACTAGTCTATCAAAGCATGTAATTGTCAAAGTTGCATTTCTGCAGCTGGAAAGTTGCATTTTCATCACTATGAACTCCTTACATAAACGTGAAGGGTACTAATCTGATTGCCTTCAGAGTAAAGATTCAGGATCACCCTCTCCCAGTCCATACTATATTTCCTAGCCTTCCAAAAGAAGTTGATAAATGCTTTGGAAGCTGAATTCTCCCTCCCCCATCCCACCCCGTACAATATCACTCCAAATATAGAAGCAAATGGAAACAATGAATCTTCCTCATCCTCTGCAGCAATACCAAACGGTCTAGAAACATTTAGCTGGAGATAAGGAGTGCATAATATATTTTTTAAAGGACAAAAGCTCATATTTTCTTGATTTTTTTTTCCAAATAGGAAAAATAGGAACAGTGGTACAGCCATTTCCACAGCTTTTTGTTCATTCCAACAATGGCACATTCACAACCAGCCATTCATGCTGCGTGGAATACATATAATAGAACCATGCCCCTTCCAGTGACTTCTGTGAATGTGCTAAAGCATTTCCATTAACATTAAGGATCTAATCAAGTAAAATACCAGGGGGAACCCTGAATGGATCATCCTAGCGTTGGCCCTTGTCCTTTGTAAGGTGGGTAGGAGTCACCGCTGTTGCTGGAAGCCTGCCTGAGACAGGGAAAATAGAAGCAGCTGTTCATAATCTTTCTGTCCCTCCTTTGAGGGTGTGAGGCTATGGGCAGTTAGGACCCACCCCTGGCATGGGGCAGCTGCCCCTACTGACCGCTGGTGAAGACAACCAATGATTCACCCTGGACCACCTTAATATGAATTGGAGACCTTGCATGGCTGCTATTTCTACTTGTAAAAACATGGGGAGAAATTTGTTCATGGAGCCTCCCTACATGCCAAAACTTAGTCCTAAAACTCATTTATTTTTCTGATTATTCCTTGTCCTTAAGATTTTCCCTCCTGTCCTCCCTGAAATATCTTATTTTATAGGGCAAGCATGGAAGGCATGCTTTATTTTCAACATTTTGCACAGTGCCTTGCAGTTTGTGGAATGAGAAGAACTCGTTGATTTATCTCCTACATGCAGCCCCTGTGTTCCACTGGATGCCACCCTGAGGGGACTAATCTGGCACAGTGATTTCTCAGGAACAGTTAGTGGGGAAAGAGGATATTGAAAAAGCCTAATGTCTACACAGATAGCACTGCGCTTGAGATGGAGTGCAGAACTGGAACACTTATCACACAAAGATTGCAACTCTGTTGGAGCATGCATTCATTAATCACAGCCTCCCAGTGTTAGTTGTGACAGATCTTTCTTCCAAGTAACAAGTATATGAGATCACCATTTAAGACAACAAGACCTATCCCAAAGGACCTGATCAATCACGGTAACAAATCTACATTGACATAAGTGATTGAAAGTATTCTGGAGTAAACTTTTAAGAAAGCTTCTGTAAATTTGGATGCACCTTTCCAGAATAGGCTGACAGTAAATGGACAGAAGTCAAGATATATTTGTTAGTAATACTTAACCACCTAGGAAGACATTTGGGAAATAAAATTTCCTATCTAAGACTCTTGACAATCATCATAAAAAAAACCGCAGCACTTCAGAAGGGCTAGAACTAGCACAGAGACAGCCAACACATGAAACGTGTCTTTTCAGCAGTGTTACTGATGCCAGATGAATACGCCTTCCAAGAATCTCACTTGTGGTTTCAAGCATTAAGTACAAACCAGTATATCCAGTAAAGACTACCATGACTGAATGTAGGAGAAAGCATGAACATCAGATGAGACTGGTACGGAAATAAGCCAGAGCTCTGCATTAAGCTAGAACCTCCCGAATAATCTGTGCAAGCAAATCCGGGGAGGGAAGGTATCATGATTGGAGTTGATACATCCTCTGGGCCCTCCTTGATTTATTGTTCTTGCTGCTGTTTTGTCCAATTTGACTGATGCTGAGGGCTACTACTGGATCAGCAGGTAGCAGCTTGGACTCCAAGACCCTCTTCAGGTGCCCCCACTTTTGGAGATTCAGCGGCCTGCGGGAGGACTTTCTCTGCAAAGAAAACTCTGGAACTCTCTTCCCAGATTTGCTTGCTCCCTTCTGTTGCCACCTTCCACTAGCAGTTGAACATTCCTTGTTTCATCTGGTATTCCCTCAGAGATTCCTTCCTTCCATTCAGTGTTTCAGTTTTTGTTATATTTTTGTGTGTGTATTTTTGCTTTGTCTTTAATTGTTTGAATTATTTTTGTTTGTATTGTGTATGTATTTAATTTGTCAGCTTCCTTGGTGGCTCAGGTGAGGAAAGAAATGGGGGTACAGATTTTGTAAATAAGGAGGCTTCTTTATGCATGAAGTGAATTGCCCAAGTCGTGATTGCTGGGCACAGGGCAAAGAATTGGGAAGGTCAGTCTGGCTTAAAGGCTGCCCAGAAGTTCCTGGATGGCGGTCGGTTCTTTCTGGTTGCTCTGATCCAGAAATGTGCTTTTTGTATTCTTATCATTTGAGTTTGGTCCAATCCAGCAATTTTACCTCTTGCGCTCTAAAATGCCCACATTCTCTAGCACATGCTTAGAGAGGCAGGCAATAAGCAAGAGGAAGAAACAAGCGTCCACAGATTGTTTTACGAGCCAAATATTAGCATGTAATGCATTCCAAACCTCATTTCCATGTGCGGAGACACGTTCTGTGTCCACATTAATGCAAATGTTGGATGCAATTCCAGAGTGCTGCCACTTCTTCTCTGGATCTGCTGCTAAAAACTGCTCACAGTGTTCCCAGCAGAGATGATCTTCAGGTCAGAAATTAGTAATCCAAAATGAACGTGAATAGTATGTACATAGAAATATACTGCCACAAAGCTACATGGAAATATAATGGACATGAAAAATTAGTTCGCTTCAGTCACTAGAAACTTGGAGGGCTTATTCAAATTATATGCCAGCCTTCTATGTTAATAGCAGGAAGAGGAGCACGTCATATCTCCACCTATCCTGCCTCTGATATCGGTGAACACCATCCAATTTGGCACTCTTCAGTTCCCGTACACATGGCTGAAATCTTACAATTAATCTAGGATTGTACAGGCACTTCTGAATGCCAATTTGGACAGTGCAGCAACATATGGAATCTGCTGGCTTGTGCTGAAGAGCCCACATGCAATCAGTTGGATCCCGTGACTCCATTCTGCTAAGTTGGATCCTGTGACTCTCTTCTGTGACATGTTCTTTTAAGCGAGAAAGACTAACTTCAATGGAAGATGTCTTTTTTGGTTGGAGAAAAGCTTCCTCTGATGGAGGAAAGTCCTTCTTTGTAGAAAAAAAAATATTCTGTTGTCTGATGTTTAAAAAAATGTGGAAGAGAGGCCATTTATGCAGGCACTACTTACCTGGATTCAGATTCAGATTCAGAGATCTTTATTAGGTATATACAACATAGGAACAAAGAAAAAGAGTCAACCCAGTAGAGAACAGTGTAAGTAATGTGAACAGGAGCCAAGGGAACCTAGTTCAAAAACACACAGCAAAATCTGGCTACTGTTTCAGTTATTTCAACCTCGGGATAGTTGCGCAAAAAAGCACTTCCAATGTTCCATTTGGCTTGAAGTGCTTGACAGCATCAACCCTGGACTATAAGGTAGGCAAAGCACTGTGGGAAGAAAATGCGCACTGAAAGGCCCTATGGCTAAATATTGTGTAAAACAAGGAAAGGAATGTCTCAAGCAAGCCAATAAGCAGCCTTTGTTCTTCTCCATTTCCAACATGTTCCAGTTTCTCTCCCCGCCCCTTCAATTTTTGTGACTTCAAGTAAAACAACTACACTTCCTCCTTCCATTTCTTAAGACATTTTGATGATACATTTTGCCAGACTCTTTTAGGAGCAGGAAGCGAAGGACAGTAGGGAGCCTGATATAGATTGAGGCTGTAATGATGAGGAATTGGGGGAGTAACCCTGTGCCATTTACCGGATCAAAAATGCTTGCCTAACAAGCAGTCCTTCATTTTGATATTCTGTACTCCATTTTTTCCCCTAAGCAGAGACCTTAAGTGGCTTACAAAAATATGATGTAAATAAACGAAAAGACAAAGAGCAAGCTTCGTGTTGGGCTGGATCCACTTAGCTGAATCATCTAAGGCAGTGGTTCTCAACCTTCCTAATGCCATGACCCTTTAACACAGTGCCTCATGTTGTGGTGACCCTCAACCCTAACATTGATCCATTCTACAGATGGAGAACACTGATGCAGAGTCTTAGGCAACCCCTGTGAAAGGGTCATTCGACCCCCAGGTTGAGAACCACTAATCTAAGGCCACTAGCCACATTGAATGGGCTAAAGGCCAAGAGTCCTTTGTCTCATTCCAGAAGACTCCCACCTCTGGCCACATCTAGGATTTGAAGCCTGTAGCAGGAAGGGGAAATGGAAGCTCAGTTTGGCTATTATGCAGCTGGCAGTGCTGTATCTACCAGTATTCTCCTGGATGAATGATCCAAACACTTGCCAGCAGAGTGACACTGGAGGAACAGGAATTTCCCACCTCCCTACTCCTATTGCAGTTCACTGAACCCTCCTTCCCTCCAGTTCTGCTCCGGTAAGTTAAGAAGCCACATAGAATCAACATGAGGGTCTGTACCTCAAGGGGGGAATCGAGATAAATTTTTGTCCAGTCTTTCCCTAAAGAAAGTACTGTTCAGCTAGTGTAATCGCTACCATGCCCACAAAATGGCACTTTCAAACCAGGTACCATTTAAACATTTGGCCCAGTTAAAAATTATCCAGAATGTGTGAATCATAAATGATGTATACTTTTAAGCTCAGCCCACTGACTGATCCTGTATGAAAGAGAATCTGGGGGTAAAGATTTTCTACCTTAATCTACCAATTAAATTGATTCCAAGTTCGAAGTCCTGTTTCTCTCTATTAGTTAAATAGTGTAACAGCTCAGTGTAACAGTATAAATACTTTTATTCTTTGTTGATAAAAAAGTAGGAATGCTGGAATGGATATCATATAAATACTGAATACGTAAAAAACCATCAAAATACTCATACGTATCTCCCTATTTTAAGATCAGTCATCTGCCATTTATACTTGTGTGGTCTCCTTCACTTTGATCTTACATTCCCTTTCAGTTTGATTCTCAATTATGCAGACATTTCTCCTTTCCAGCACTCATCTTGCACTCAGATCAGAGAATCCCTATAGTTTCTAAAACCTGTTTAAGTGTGACTTTTTTTCTCCCTTGACTCATGAGGGAGTATGAGGAGTGAGAAACATATCACCAGAGGCGTGGGGCCATAAGATTTGGCAGACCTCTATTTTTTGAGTTATGCTCCTCCCCACCTTTCCCCACTTACACCGTGAGTGACCCGTGGTCAGCCTTAAGAAACGAGGCGGAACTGTGAGGAGATAACATCTGGAGAATGTCGCCAGCAGCGGGAGCCCGGAGGTCCGTGTTCCTAGCGAGTCTCCCGCGTGCTGGTTCCTGGCACCTTTATTGTTATCTCTCAGTGGGAGGAGAGACGGGGGAGTTCGGGGAGAAGCTTGGGGAGGCGGGAGGTGGAGATCATCATGGTGCATGATCTCACCTAGCCTCGTCTGAGGAAGGGCGTAAGTCTGAGCCTAATCCTCACCTGGGGGGCAAGACCATTGTCCCTAAGCCCGGTGATTGAGCAGACAGTTCATGATACGTGGCTCCTTAGAGGGGGATGAGGTGGGGAGTGCTTGGTGCAGAAGGCCGTAGGTCCATTGGCGTCCCAACGTTCTACTACGGTGCTGCTGGGTCAGCAGTGCACTACTACATCACCACACTACCTTCCACTCTACTGCCCACCATTTCAGGATGATCAGGTTCCCCAGCTGGCTCCTTTTTAAATTTATTTATTTTTACATTCAAAGTCTATCACTGGAACAATGAACCCGGCAAAATTGACTAGGCTGGGTTTGCTCATGCCTGCCTTTCCTTCCTCGTCTTTTCCCCACACCCCAGCTGCTGCCGCCTAGAGTACTTGCATCTACAACTGCAGCCCCCCAGCCCCCAGCCTAGCAAGGGGCTTCTTTCCAAACCAGCTGTGGGTGCTGTTTAGCCATCTATCAACAGACCAGATGCCCCCCAAAACAAACAAACAAACAAAACAGGTAGGCAACCTCCCAAAATGCATGGTGATGAAAAAGAAGGCAGAGGGCCAAAATGGTAGATCAACCCAGGTAGAGACATTTTGGGGGAAGTTAACACCAAATGTCAACAAAAAGATGCTCAGAAATCTCACTTCAAAGCAAGGATTACTTCCCAACCATGCAGTAAGTAATACGTGCATAAAGGCTCTACAAGACACCACCTCAAATCTGATCCAGGCTTCAGTGGGAAAGGGGGCCTGAGGGAGAAGAATATTTTTCATTATTTTAAATGCAATTGGCTCTTGAGGGAAAACACACAGTAGGAAACCAACCCTGAGCATTCCTTTTTTTGTGTCTTTGCAAATATGCTCTTGCATTTTTTAATGTTGTGGATTTGTTGTTTTCACTGATAGTTTTTGATTTTGTTGTTTCACTTAATAATTGTATTATTTCTGTTGTACCCCATTTTGAAAAGTGTGGAGAAAATTCTTATAAGCCAGTACAGATATGGTGTTTACAGATACTCATTAAACCCATCTGGGGCTGCTACCATGAAGGTATGAATGTCAACCTTTGTCTAAATTTCAACAATCACTGGAGCGTAGCTATAGATAAAATTTTCCCACTTCTAGGGGCAAAAGTTTTCAAGAAGATAAAGTAGGCGCAAATCTGAGTCTATATTTTCCTTTTCATAACTGCAAACAGCTCTTTTTCATAGATAGACCAACCAGATTACAATACCTTGTTTTATGGTGCGTGTGATGGGTGTGTAAGTTCCAGCCAGAAATCCTCCCCCAAGCATTTGGACCTCCAGGGAATCTTTAACTGGTAACATCTAGAAACTGGGATCACAACATTCTGTTGAACTTGGAACTCCAGTTCTATAGAGTCATAGCTCCAAAGATTTAGTTATTCAGCCATATTGCAAATATGTTCCAATTTCCTCCCAAACTGCTATTTGTTTCCATCCTGTTTTTAAGATGGATGATGCGAAGCACCTATCCATCTCCCTTTCCCCCCTCTCTCTCTTTGTCACGGCTGTTATTGTCGATTGTCATCTGAAGGACAGGCATCCTCTAGGGGTGCTTGAGAGACTCTGCCACAGTAACATATGTTCAATGAGGAGCGAAAATGCGTTATGTGTTACATGATGGGAGAATGGTTGACAGTAAAACAAAGAACCATGAGTTATGCCAGAAGGAACAAGAAATAATAAAAACAGACATCCAAGCATCAAAATGGTAGGGAGTACCTTGAGGAAAACAGATATTTACAAGGAGAATTTTAAGAGGTTGAGTTTACGTGAATGCAAGTGTATAGCACCGACTTTACTTTGATTTTAGTTTGTGTTCAATAGCGGGAAATTGTTGTCCTGCTCGGTTCCAAGGGTTGGAAGTAAATAGGGTTAAAAAAACCTGGATAATTCAGAAGTTCAAAACCCAAAGCAATAATATAGAGATATCAGTTTTGGCAGAACTGCAACAGCTAAACTCCAGTTAAATATAGATAATTTAAATACTACTAGATGATCTAAGTGAAATTTTCAGCCACAGCTGACCAATTATATGCAGGTAAAAGACTGACCTCTAACTAGAGTTGCCAACCTCCAGGTGGGGCCTGGATATCTGCCAGAATTACAACTCATCTCAATGGGAAAAAAATAACATTTTATAGGTAACTCTGACAATTGGTTAAAGGTGAGAAGTCAAGTAGTTAAATGTAGTGTGCACCCCCTGTTTCATGTAATTTAGAGTGACTGCAATACTATGTATTGCATTGTACCACATTAATTTAGAGTGAGTGCAATACTATGTATTGCATTGTACCACATTAATTGTGTTTGTAGTTGTTAAAAATGGATACAAATTATTATGCATAAAAGAAAAGAATTACAACTCATCTCCTGATTACAGTAAACAACTGTAAGTTGGAGTAAACAACAGGTTTAGAAGGTGGACTCAGGGCTGGATCTATATATAAGATCAGGCTCTTTGGGCAAGCCAAAGATGAGAGGACAGATCTACTTATGGTCTTTGGCAAAGCCAAGCATAACACAGCTCCCAGTTTTAAATCAGACTATATATATATAGTACAAAATGATTTCCCCCCATATATTATACACATTTTCCCTTCACATTTTCCCTTCACATCTTCCCTTCATCTGCACCTCTATAACTGTGTGGTTTGGTTCTGCAACCCAACAAGATCGACACAGACTTCAGAGAATAATCAGAACTGCAGAAAAAACAATTGCTTTCTTAACCTACCATTCCATTGGGGACCTATGTACTGCGGGGTCAAAAGAACAGCTGTGAAAATGTTTACTGACCCCTCGCATCCCTGGACATGAACTGTTTCAACTCTTACCCTCTAAGCGATAAGCTACAGAGCACTGCCACACCAAGACGTAGCTGGAGCCTAAGAACAGTTTTTTCCCGAATACCATCCACTCCTATTAAACAAATAATTCCCTCGATAATGCTAGCTATTTAATATATGCCATTTATGCATAAAATTTTTTGCACTACTTTTTTCATCGTTCCTATTACCCATCTCCTCCCGCTTATGACCGTTTTGACTATGGCCCGCAGTGGCACGGCATTTTCCTTTTATTTTATGCGGTTTCCATTTTATGATTTTGCATTTTATGTTTTTTTTATCACTACTGGTTCATTTCCTGATTGCTTACCCCTAAGGCTATATGATTGTCATTAGAATGCTGTACCTTATGATTTCTGACAAAATGTATTTTTCTTTATATATACACTGAGAGCATATATGCACAGGAGACAAATTCCTTGTATTGTCCAATGCATATTTGGCCAATGAAGATTCTGTTCTATTCTATTCATTTTCTAACCTATTCTCTTCCTGTTCTATTCATTCTGTTTTCTCAATAATCAACGAACTCTTTTAAAATCGTTAGAATAAGTGTGCAGGCCTCTAGGACTTCAGTGAATTCTAATAATTACACTTCTACATTATTTACCCATCTAGAATGTTTGAAGATTTCCTCAACCGCTCTGCACTGGCACATAATGTACATCAACAGGCCCTCTGTCCTTGTTCCCTGCCCTTTCCTGAGATATAAGATCAGGCTCTTTGGGCAAGCCAAAGATGAGAGGACAGATCTACTTATGGTCTTTGGCAAAGCCAAGCATAACACAGCTCCCAGTTTTAAATCAGAGGCAGGGGAAAAACAAGAAAAGTATCCATTGGACTCTTCCCCATTGGATTCCAGGATGCTCCAGGGGTTGCAGCACCTCAGCAGAGTACAAGCTAGGCAGCAGGAATGAGAAGTGCATCAGGCATTCAAAACTGTCAATGGTCATCCCCCCCCCCAAGTCTCATGTATTCAAAGCCTATCATTTATTTATTTATTTATTTATTTATATTTTAGATTTATATAGGCCGCCTCTTCCCCGGACGGCTCATGTGCAGTCAATGTGCAGTTATTGAAAGGGAAGTGGGAAGACAAGGAATTGGAAAGTCCAGTAAGTGGGAGATTGGAGGGTAGCTCAGACAGGGAGGGATGGAGATTAGCGAGGCAAAGGTAAGGTTACCTGAGGGTCTATGTATCCCACTGCATAGAACTTAACATCTTTAAACATCTCCTTTAGCTCTCCCTCCTCTTCATTTGCCATAGTCTCACCCAACTAACAGCTACAGCTTCTGCCTTACCAACAGCTGCAGATCCCCTTCATGCTTCCATAAATGATGGGAAGACTCATTCAGGCTCTAGCACAGGGGTGTCCAACTCTGGCCCTCTGGATGTTCACAGACTATGGCCCTTTCCCCACTTACCGTTTGCAGCGCGCTACTCTCAGCGTGAGTCATTTCTGCTGCGGGGTCGTGTTCCCCACTGCCCCGCACTCTGCGCGGTGTCATCAAAAGGTGCCATTTCTTCAGCGCCAGAAATGACGCGCGCTGAGGGGACGTGAGAGCAGCAGAGTCAAGGTGGCTGCGTTGTCGCCACGCGGACTCATGGGGAACGCCGCTGGACCCCGCGCTATTTGGGGAGAGTAGCGCGCAGCAAACAGTAAGTGGGGAAAGGGCCTATGATTCCCACCTGCGAATCATAGTCCATGAACATCTAGAGGGCGGGAGTTGGACACCCCTGGGCCCACTACACATTTGTAATAAGCATCCCCTTTACACAACCATTATCATATAGTTTCCTGAGAAATGACCCCTTCTACCTCCCCACCCCATAACATAAATACTGTAAATCTGCCCCCATAGCAGACCAAGCACTAATAAAGTGACTCATATATGGTTTTTAATCCAGGTTTTGGTAGTTTGTCTTTGCACAGTCCTACTTCTGCAGCGTTGTTTATTGGACAAAACATTCTCTAACCTTCTCCACAGTCTGCTAAGCCTTTCCCCTGACCTGCTCTTCCAAGGTTCCAAAGGCCCTGATAGGCTGTTATCTACTCAGTGAATATTCCAGCTCAGGTTAAAGGCGGTTGGTAGCTTTCAGGATGCTGACAGGAATTTGTCCCTCACAGCCTTTTATGGTTTCTCAGCCACAGTTTGCCTTATGCTTTCACCAACACTGGATACATAATTTACAAGTGGATTTTGCCATTCCACATCATAAAATTGCAAAGTGACTTGAAAGCGAATTGAAAGTACATTATTCAGTGTGAGGAAAAGTGTGCGCTGATTAGGTACTAAAGGGGGGTATTCAGTTCATATACCAAAATAGACGTGCTCCCAAAAACACAGATAGGCTTCAATAGTTGTCATCTAATATGATGACAAACCTCTGTATGGCCATGACACAGCTTATCATCACATTCATGTTTTTTCTTTTGACCCACTCCCTCCTTCTTTTGCATGTGGAGTGCAACTTCCTCATTTGGAAGACCTTCAACTGAATTGCAATTTTCCTTGATGGCTAAACGCAGCTGCCTGGACAGACTAGATTTTGCTTCCTTCCCATAAATAAAAATTCTGTTTCCAAATAATGTCTAAATGCCAATTTTGGGAAAGACAACAATTCAGTTTGCTCAGGTTAGACCATTTGCATCAGATCATTACAGTAAAATAAACAAAGAATTCCCTCATGAGGGGGTTTTCAACCAGGCTCTGAGTATTATAGAAGGAGGGAGAGAGAGTGTGACCATGGCAATAAGCAGTGTTCATGTCCATCATTAACAGAGGTTTGTCATAGCACTGGAATACAGTCTCGAGTTTAACATCCAAGATAGCCTGTAATGACATGAGGGCCAATTGTGAATGCCAAAATTAAGCTTCCAAAATGGTCTCTTATCTACTAAGGGAACATCTTACACCTTTATGCCAAAATCTATTCTAAATAATTTGTTTTACTTGTTTGGTGCTGAGATTAACTTTTTCAAGTTCTGCATGATCTGAAACCTGGTTACCTCATAAATAAATTCCATTCCTCTTCTGCAATTATTAGTGAGAACAAAGCTCATACCATTCATGTTCAGGAAATCAGAGTGAAGATATTCTTTGCTGGTAGCCCACCTCTTCTTTGCCTGCTATAATCTTCTGTTTCCTTGCAGCTGATACTGAACAACCTTATGTGGTTTTTGAGATCATCTGCTATAGTAGAGACAGTTAGGGAGGTTACCTGGATATGCCACTGAATGTTATTCCCTCAAGACTTTGATTGTGCAACTGTGATACCAACTAATAAAATAAGCCTGCAGAAATAAAATCAGAGCAGATGGAAAATAAGAAGAAATGGTCCTGGAGAAGCAGGACCATGACAATAATTTTCCTTTGTCAACTTTAGTTTACAAAACAGAGCTGAAATAGAGAGTGCTGCTAAACAAATCACTGCAGTTCTTGGATTTCAAAATCAGAAATTCTTCCTTTATGCTTGTTTAAATTTTGCTGTTTCTTTAAGAGAAAGTCCCTTCGCTGGCAAAATAAATGAGTAAAATTAGTTTGAGAATCAGCATTTACTAAATATGAAGGTTGATAACCTACCGGAGCAGCCTATCAGCTATGAAACATCATTGCATGAAAGTATACTGTGCATTACTAAATTCTGAGAACTAGCATGTGTCAGCTAACATTGGGCGTTTTCCCACTTACCTTCTGCCCCGTGCTACTGTAGGCAAGTAGCGCGGGGTCCCCCGGCACTCCCCACTACAGGGGCGGTGACAACGCAGCCGCCCCGATGCTGCCGCTGTCGCGCCCCCTCAGTGCACGTCATTCCTGGCGCTCTTCCAAACGGCACCTTTTGATGACCCCGCGCAGAGCACGGGGTCATGGGGAAGCCCGGGCGCACGCCAGAAATGACGTGCGCTGAGAGCAGTGCGCAGCATGGGGGGGGGGCGTAGCAAGTGAGGAAACGCCCATTGTTTACTTGTAGTAAGCCAATGTAGCCAAACCCTGATTCATCACAGAAGCTAACTGGATAACCTTGAGCCAATCACTCTCTGTTAACCTAGTCTATTTTACAGGATTATTGTGAGGATGAAAAAAACGGAGGTTCTTTGGAGAAAGCATAGCATTAAAATATGAGAGATGGTATTTGTTGGATGTTACAGTATCTTTGCTTGGTATCTTTGTTGAGTGCCGACATGATATAGTAGTGAAGAGCAGTGGACTCTAATCTGGAGAACCTGGTTTTATTTCCCCACTCTTCCACATAAGCAGCGGACTCTTATCTGGTGAACTGGATTTGTTTCCTCTCTCCTCCACATGAAGCCTGCTGGGTGGCCTTGGGCCAGTCACAGTTCTCTCAAAATTCTCTCAGCCCCACCTACCTCACAAGATATCTATTGTGGGGCAAGGAAGGGAAGGATTTGGTAAACTCCGTCAATACTCCTTACAGAATTCAAACTCTTCTTCTTAATAGAACAAATATAAAACATTTTCTGAAGATTCTGCAAATATTTTTCATCAAAATTCAGAGGAAGATTTTTAAAGAGAACCCGAAGGACAGATTGGATTCTTTCTTACTCCAAACAGATCTCTTCAGTAATTATAATGGAATTAATGGCTTTTTGTGCAACTAAGTTCCATTGTTAACAGGTTAGCTTCGTGCCTGAAAAACTGTCTAACCTACTTGATTATGAACCACCAGACATGCAACATCTGGGTAGATATTTATCTTGTTAAATTAAACATGCACCTGGCCCCTTAATTATCAACTGTAATTGACAACTTCATCATCTCAGAGCACTATTCTGTCCATGCTGCACTGATAGACTTAATTAGGTAATAATTAATGGATCTTTAAGTGCATTATTTCCTGGGAGTTCAGTTGTCTGTGCTTCTGTTAGAAGTTTATCAGACATCAAATCTCGCTTGCCATGTAGGTCCAGCTTTGCCATACACCGTTAAAATGCAAGCCTGATGAAATTCAGTTAAGGTATTAAATTATCTCCTGTTTTCAAGTTATCCTATTTTCAATTATTATCCCTTTTTTTCTGATGTAGACTCAATATTTGAGAATGGGTTACGTAATGGTCTCCCTTTGGAGACATTTCATAAGAATAAGAAACAAAAGCATCTAAAAATATGAATGAGAAGTACTGGCATCTTCAAACAACTAAAATTTTATTCCCACATCTTGGTGGACTAAAATGCTGTTTGAAGTGCCACAAGATTTCCTAATGCAGCAACACACCAATAGAGCTACCCATCTCAAATGAGAAAAAATTAGTTAGTTATTCCTTAATGAAAACCTGTGGAGGGGTTCCAGATCTATTGTGCAAGGGGTTATGAATAATGAAAGAGCCTACAACTCATGTTAAACATGGTGGAGAGATAGAGATAGAACTGAGATGGCAGACTACTACGTTGCCTGAGGAAAGTGGTAACAGAGAAATGATTTCACTTGTAACCTGGGCTTCTATCTCTTCTCTTCCATTTTAAATGTGGTGTAATGATAATGAGACTATGGCCCCTTCCGCACATGCAGAATAATGCACTTTCAATCCACTTTCAATGCACTTTGCAGCTGGATTTGACGGTGTGGAATAGCAAAATCCACTTGTAAATGATTGTGAAAGTGGTTTGTAAGTGCATTATTCTGCATGTGCGGAAGGGGCCTATTGCCAATCACCTCAGGCATGAGCAAATCACAATCTACCACAGCAGTTCTCAACCTGTGGGTCGCAACCCCTTTGGGGGTCGAATGACCCTTTCACAGGGGTCGTTTAAGACTATCGGAAAACACATATTTCCATACAGTTATGAAGTAGCAGTGAAAATAATTTTATGGTTGGGGGTCACCACAACATGAAGAACTGTATTAAAGGGTTGCAGCATTAGGAAGGTTGAGAACCATTGATCTACCAAAACATAGAAGACATTTAACATGTCTTATACTGAGTCAGACTATTGGTCTCTCAAGGTTACTTTTATCTATTCTGACTGGCAACAACCATAGAGATTGAACATGGAGCTTTCTGCAGACACAGCAGATGCTCTACTGCAGAGCATGCCCCTGTCTTTTTAAAAACAAACAACCATAAAGTTGCATATCATCATTGACTATCAATATTGAGAGCCAGCATGGTGTAGTGGTTAACAGCAGGTGGATTCTAATATGGAGAACTGGGTTTGATTCCCCACTCCTCCACCTGAGTGGTGGAGGGAGGCTTATCTGGTGAACCAGATGTCTTTCCACACTCCTACATTCCTGCTGGGTGACCTTGGGCTAGTCACAGTTGGAACTCTCTCCACCCCACCTCCCTCACAAGGTGTCTGTTGTGGAAAGAGGAAGGGAAAGGAGCTCGTAAACCACTTTGAGTCTCCTCACAGGACAGAAAGATGGGGTATAAATCCAAACTCCTCCTCTGCCGCCTCCTCCTCCTCTTCCTCTTCTTCTCTATCAGCAATTTTCTGGGGGTTTGAGTTCTTTCACATTACCTACTATTTGATCCTTTTAAGTTGAGATGCTGGAGGTTGAACCTGAGACTTTGTGCATGCAAAACAGATTCTACCACTGAATCACAGTCCTTCCCCAAAACACTTTTGCATGGATACCCATGTCTATCAGCTTCCTTTGCTCCACAGTTCAGTGATGCCTGTCATTTTTAATCCAAATGTTATCACTGAGATACTGCAGACAACACACCCCTAATTTTTGGAAGTTTGCATAATGTAGACTCTGAAATTCAAGGGGTCTTGAATGGAACAGGAAAATGCACAGAGTTTTGGATGGTTTCCTACCAGTTAATTGACTAGCATACTGCTGTGCTTGTCCTGGGCAGACATATCACATCTGCACACCTTGATTTGGTTATACATAGACTTCCTTGTATCTCTGAGCTTGGAGATCTCTCCCTGTGGCTGAGCAGGGAGCAACCCTTCCTTTATCTCTAGAATTGAAGCCAAACAATGTCTTTTACATAAAATAAGGAGTTGATCCCTCATGGAAGCCATTTTATGGTAGGCCTAGCCCACGGAATCAATTTTGTGGTAGCAGTGTCTGTCTCAAAATTCCAGAAGTGTTTCCCAGCTCAAGAAGTTTGGAAACCCTTGATGCAGACCATCCCTTAGCTCAACATTCTTGATGTGTCACTTGATGAGGAAGTGAACAAATTTCAAGGGCATGATTCACACCAAATTTTCTCAAGTCTTATTATTTATATCTAGTCCCCTGTTATCAGCTAGCCAGCCATGGCCTTTTCAGAGTTTTTGCCCCTGCCCATGAGATCAGTCTCTAGTTATATCACTAGCTGGGGAAGATACTCTAAGGCAAGTTGAGCATCATTTTATCTACTACTGGAACTCAATTCCCTTTTATATCTTACACTGGACAAGTCTCTTACTCATCTTAAAACTTGAATCTTCCATATATTTCTTTTAAAAATTTGAATTTATGCCAGGTTTTCAGAATTTTTTTTTCAAAATCAAAAGAAAAACAGAACAGATGTGAGCTTTTTAATCTTCACTGCGCCTCAGAATAATGCACAGTTCTGGAATAACAAGTACCACGTAGGTAACGCTGAGAAAGGATAAAAGCCCACTGGGCAGAAAAAGAAGTGATATGTATATAATGATGAGTTCAAAAGTTCAAAATGTAACAATAATCAACACTGTGATTAGTAATTTAATTGCAATCAATTACTTATTTTATGACATATATATTTCAGAGAACATCTGCAAAACAAGTGTACAATCTCTTCTGCCCAAATGGCTTAGGAAGCATCTGAACCATTTGCGTTACCTGAAATCGGGATATATAAGCAAAGTGTTTGCCGAAAGTTAAATAGGTGTGGGACAACAAGGTGTACACACAAAGGCTATAGGTAAACTTGGTCAAACTTTATATGACAGAGCCCTGAGCTCTTTTCAGTCATGAGGTCTTATCATGTATAGGTGAAGGATGGGCAATGTTAAGAGTTATTTAATATGTGCCTTTTTTTTTGAAAGAGGCAACACACATTTTCAGCTTCATTATAAATAAACTAGAACTCTGGAAAATTAGGGTTCTGTTACACATGCACTGAGGCTGAAAACATAGGTTTTTCCCCTTTCAAGGAAAATGGCAATAATGTGCATTGCTTCTAATATGTTTCCCCCCACATAGCTGGTAGGGTAAAATTATTCTTCAGGCCATTGTTTTTTTTTACCATGGAGAATGAGGGATTTACCCAGCTGGCCATGGTCTTAAGCTGTGAGATCTCAACAGGGAGCTGACCTCTTCAAGGCTTATCAACACAATTATTTTCATTTCTAAGATGTCGTTTCTTCTGCCATTAGCTGTCTATTAGGATTGCTAAGTACCTGGATCTTCCAGAATTACAACTGATCTCCAGATGACAGGAGTCAATTCCCCCTGGAGAAAATGGCTGCTTTAAAGGGTGGACTGTATAGCATTATGACCTGCAGGGATGCCCCCTTTCCCCTAACCCTGCCCTTCTTAGGCTTCACCCCCAGATCTCCATGAATTTCCCAATCTGGAGTGGGCAGCCCTACTGGCTATTAATAGAACTTTACTGACAGCCCACTTCTAGACTCCCCTCCCCCCGAAAACCCACATTTTCTTAGCCAGTGTGAATATAGGTGCAAATTCTGGAATATATGGATACAAATATTCTCAACTCAGAAGAGGACCTTCCTGTTCATTTGTTACTGCTAAGAACAAGACAGGGTGTAGTAATGCACTGCTGACCCAGCAGCACCGTAGTAGAACGTTGGGACGCCAACGGACCTACGGCCTTCTGGTCGCACCGCACCCCCACTCCTCATCCCCCTATGAGTCACGGGTCATGAACTATCTGGCTCAATCACCGGGCGCAGGGACAATGGTCTTGCCCCCAGGTGAGGATTAGGCTCAGACGCTTACGCTCCTCTCCGCACGTAGCCAGGTGAGATCATGCATCACATGATGATCTCCCGACCTCCCGCCTCCCGCTCTCCCGGAACTCCCCCCGGTCCTCCCTCCTACACGCCCCCGATAGAATAACAATAAAAGGTGCCAGGAACCAGCAGGCGGGAGACTTGCTAGGAACACGGACCTCCGGGCTCCCGCTGCTGGCGATCTCCACCAGATGTTATCTCCGCGTCTCGTCTCGTTCTTACGCTGACCACGTGGGTCGACTACAAGCTGGTGCCGAAACCCGGGAATCCTCGAACCTCCACCCTGCTCACCGTCGCCTGGGGAAGGGCCGCGATACCGAAGTCCGCTGGATCGGCGCATCCAGGGACCACCGTTTCGGTATCGCCTGTCCTCTGGATCGGCGCATCCAGAGACACGCGTCCTAGGACACTCTCTCGTCCGACGGAACACCGGTGAGTATGGGAGCTTGCAAAAGCAGGGCTTATGACAAGCACGTTGACGAACTGAAAGCGTTAGCGAAATGCGGCAGGGTCCCCGTAAAGAGAAGGGAGCTGCGCAAATTGGTTGAGGAGATTGAAGCTCAGTGTCCATGGTACCCAGAGGGGGGGACATTGAATCTTAAGGACTGGGAAAACATCGGGCGCACTCTTCGCACAGAGCCTCGCGCGCCGATGTCGCTGCTACTGACGTGGAGACAATGTTTTGTTGCCATCAGCCTGCAGACCTATGGCTCCCTTGCTGTAGGCCGCCCTCCTTTCGATCTTTCACCTTCAATTTCAACCCCGGAATTTTCTCTATCCACTAAATTGGACGCCTGTCCTCCTTCTGCCCCCCTTGCTCCTTCACCCATTTCAAACTCTCCCGCGGCTCAGCCGCCCCCTCCCCTTGCTCCGCCTTCATTTTCCGAAGCCACTGCACCTCCGTCAGCGCCACGTAATGGCGCGGGTTTCAAAACTCTCGCAGAACGTATTAGCCACGATCTGCAGAAGAAAGAAACCCTGACGGAAGACGATGCCGAGATTCTTGCATTGTGCCCCGTCCATTTCACAGATACTGAGGGGGAGGGTGGCGTCATTCGGCGGGTTGTCGAGTACCACCCTTTAAACTATAACATCCTCACTGAGCTCCGCAAAGCGATGCGAGACGTAGGAATCACTAGCCCCTACGTGAGAGGCATGCTGGAGGCAATCGCGAGGAATCACCTAATGGTTCCGGACGACTGGAAAACCACCTTTCGCATGCTCCTGAGCCCTAAATGAAGGCACAAAACCTCTGCATGACCTTCAGCAACACCAGTGTGTCGTATTTCCATCACTTTCTCTCAAAAAATTAGAGAAATTTGTCATTGTTATCAATAGATTTTTATGGCCTCCCTAACCATTCATAGTTTAAAGATATATTTATGTCTTTTATTCATTAAATATAGCAAATCTCTTCCCCCAAGAGGTAAATAATTTTCATTAGACATTCAGTAAATTTCATTGGATTTTCACTGGATATTAAAAAGCCAATTTAAATATGCCGAAATAGCATTTGATATAGTCCTTCTGAGGTTATATAATTTCAGGTTGCAGGAAGAATAATAATAATTTCAGTTTGCAGGAAGAATAATTACAGGATTGAATGCTCCCATAACATAAAAGTCTTCTCTGTTTAAATACTTTCCCTTGACATGTTAATCATCCAAGTCCAGAGATTTGTTAACATATAGGAGAGCAAGCATGTATTACCTTATTTTTGTATATTACCATACTTTCTGAAATTATACATTCCAGGAAAAACTATATTACCTCTGTACCTTTGAAAGTCAGTTTTATTTATAGTCTGCTGAAAGCCAAACTACATGTTATGGCAACCAATGAACACCAATGCCATTTCAGCGGGGCGTTTAAAAATGCTGCAAGAGGCTGATCCTGATCAGGTTCACAATATGGCAGGTCCAGGCACTCAAGTCATTGTTCCCCTCCCGATGTAAACTTTAAGTGCCATTTTCGTAGCCTGAATTCCTCTAAAAGGCGGCAGGATCGCGGAGTTTTAACTGTGAAATCATCGTCAATGTCTAGTGTGGCCCACAGAAGTGACTAATTGCAAGGTTGTTTAAACCTCCTTAAGATCTTGGATTATATAGGCTGGGCTTCTTTCTGGACTGATGAGAAGAGACTGGGACAGACAACACATATTGGTCTAGCCACCTTTCTATGGTCGTTTCCCCACTTACCTAGACCAAAGGTTGCTGCGCGCTACTCCCGGCGCGCGTCATTTCTAGCGCGCTCCTGGGCTTCCCCATCAAAAGGCGCCGTTTCGAGGAGCACCAGGAATGACGTGCACTGAGGGGGCGCGACAGCGTTGTCACCGCCCCTGTAGTGGGGAGTGCTGGGGGACCCCGTGCTACTTGGGGAGAGTAGCGCACAGCAGCAAATAAGAAAGTGGGGAAGCGACCTGCCGATTCCACCAGGAGGTTTTGCTTTCTTGGGTTTATTTAATTGGGAACATTTTCAATGAAAACCTTAGCAGACAAATGGTTCATTATTTTGTCAGAGTGCTTATTGTAACATGAGATAGTGGTGCAAGAACAGAAATACTATATGCTCTCATCTGTAACATAAATCAAATGGGTTCACTACAGTGGAAAACCCCTAAAGCATGGGTGTCA
Organism: Sphaerodactylus townsendi; assembly: GCF_021028975.2. Classification (NCBI taxonomy): domain Eukaryota; kingdom Metazoa; phylum Chordata; class Lepidosauria; order Squamata; family Sphaerodactylidae; genus Sphaerodactylus; species Sphaerodactylus townsendi. The sequence continues at coordinate 23,629,960 of NC_059435.1, forward strand.
TCGAAGCCAAGCCCTCAGATGTTATAGTTCTGGTTCCCATCCCCCTGTAGCATCATGCTGGCGGGGATATCGAAACTGTAGTCCACTGGAGCACCAACACCACTAAAGTGAGGATTAAGAAATATTTAAATCTTGGTTCACTGAGATCTTCACTCACAGTATTTGCTTTGGAAATTATTGTGGTATCAGCACTCTCATTGCATTTTGGGAACATGGGGTTGAATTCTCTTTCCACTGGAACATGCAGTGTAAATGTTGCAAGTGCTAAGACACCACTTTGTATATACCATGCGATATGACATGTATTATTTATAGATATTCCTCAGTTGTGAGAATACGGTCAGGAAATCTTCAAAGAGGCACCAGTCCAAATACTTCTACTGTTGTAAACTGCAGTAACTAAAACAGTACAGTGTAGATTGAGATGTGGCTTCCATTTAAAATCATACTGTCATGGTTTGTTTCTTGCTCGTGCAACCACACCGATCCCCATAGCTTCAATTTCCTTATGGAATACATCACTACCCTTTCCACATGTTTGTGTTTCCTTGAAATACACTACGCTATCACATGGGCTTTGTTTGTATTACTGGTGATAATTAAAACCAACTGATACTTGATAATGGAAAAAAAATAACTGTGAACATTTAATGAAATCTGAATGTATTTATACTTTTATTATATCTGAGTGCGTTCAACTGTCAAATATGATCATGATAACTGGAACTAGAAAGCAATCACAGTAGAACAACAAAGACCCTGAAAAGTAGAGCCATGAAAAGGTAATGCAGGAAAAAAAACACCCTGACATGTTCGTGGCATGTGAACCATGAAATAATTAACACAACATAATTCGAGACTTGAATTTGTGGGTTTCAACTGTGTGAATTTCCCCCCTCCACTGTTCTTATGTAATCAGGAAACCAAGCATCAACCTCTGAGGAGAGACAACCATAAGAACATACGAACATAAGAACAAGCCAGCTGGATCAGACCAGAGTCCATCTAGTCCAGCTCTCTGCTACTCGCAGTGGCCCACCAGGTGCTGGGGAGCTCACATGTAGGATGTGAGCGCATGATGGCCTTCTGGAAACATTTGCTCCGATCACCTGGTCTGTTAAGGCGTTTGCAATCTCGGAATAAGGAGGATCAGATTGGTAGCCATAAATCGACTTCTCCTCCATAAATCTGTCCAAGCCCCTTTTAAAGCTATCCAGGTTAGTGGCCATCACCACCTCCTGTGGCAGCATATTCCAAACACCAATCACACGTTGCGTGAAGAAGTGTTTCCTTTTATTAGTTCTAATTCTTCCCCCAACCGCCACTGAATTATGAATAATGCTGTGCTACAAGCCCTTGATTCTCTAAACTGTTGCAAAGCCATCCTTGAGTACCAGTCAGAGTTGCAATGCTAGCCAAATCCTTATATTTCTATGTAAGAATGCATCATGGGATAGATATGTACATTATGGATGGGATCCAACCAGGATTTTCACTCAATCTCACCAAATTCTCTGCCTTACTACAGCCCCTGCTTCACAAAGTATTTTGTCCATGCGGGTCCCATGATTCCCAGCATGATATCTCTTGGGTGGGCAAAGGATATCCTTTTTTAATCTGTAGAAAACTTGGCAGGATCTCACACTATGTAATTTGCCACATTTCCCCCTGATTTTATCAGTATTCTGAAATTCCAGAATCCTGTGTAGTTTGGCCCTGATCCGTGGTGTGGAAATTAAATAGAAGCTATTTACACAATTGTGATGTCTTTTGCAATTCCCTTTGGGTTGGATTCTCTGTAATGCACACATTTTACCCTCTCCTGAACTCACCATGCCTCAGATCAGAAAATCTCTGTGGTTTCCAAAACCTCTGAAAGTGACTTTTCTTCTCCCTCCCCAGGGAAAGCAAAGGGAGTCAGTATGTAGTTCACTTTTATTGGGTTTTCTTGCTCCTCCCTGCCTTTCCCTGCCCACCCAACAGCAGGTTCTCTTCAGGCCAGCAATTCAAAGGATCAAGAGCTTTCTTTTTAAAAAAAAATGCTAGACCCTAGACAGCACCAAAAAAAACCCCCCAAAACAAAAGGCAACCTCCTCAGCTGAAGGTTGAGTGGATAGAATGAGTGGACAAAATGTTGACTCCTCTTGGCTGAGGATACTCTACAGCAGAAGAATCCTGTTCAAACAAGAAACCATGGGGAACCCCACAGAGAGGCTGACCACCACAAAGTAAGTATTACATGCATAAATAGTCAGAAAAAAGACATGTATTAGGGCCAGAGTCAAACTGCAAGGTTTGTAATTCCCAAGTGAAACTTTAGAATTTTGCTTTATTTGTCGCAGTTACTGGTGGCAAGAAACAACATGGATCAGGGTTGATTGGCACTGGATTAATTTACAACCCCTCGCTTTCCTTGTTTCTGGGTGGCTTTAAGCAAGAGTAAGAATTTCCATGCAAATCCTTTCCCTCTGTTTTGCATTTGGGGCTGGGAGAACTGTTTCCCTTGACCTAGGGCTGTCAAATAACCACATTATGGAGTACACAGTTAGGGACTGGGGTCCTCACCCTGTGTCAGATGTAACAAAGACAGACAGACATGAATTGCAACTTTAAGTTCTACGTACATCCCAGGGAACACAAAATAGTTCTCCCCCCAGCATTTCTTCATAGTTTATTACTTCATGCAGCAACTGAAGGCCATCTTTAAATGTACCCAGTAACCTTGTTCTCATTAAAAGGTATCTGCAGCTGTTCACAAATGACAGCATTAATTGCATTATTGATTTGTAGCTTTTGTTGTGGTACTGAAATAGCCTTACTTTATATTCTCTTATTGGTCATGCTGGGCTTGCTCCTGAGCAATAAGGTTTGGCCAATAAGGTTACCAGGTACTGCAGTATACTTGAATATCTAAGAATGACATATCAATTGCCCCTGAGTAGATGGGTTTACACTTCAGCTATGCCCAAGTGGAAAACCTGTCATTCATAAGATTATCTATAAAGGTCCTTAGAACTTCCATGAACTCTGAGCAGCTTTGGATGTGTTTAAACAAAACTGAAAACCCCTAGGTGACCAAACGGTTGTTTTCATTTCTGATCTCAAATGTCCAATCTCCAAGTCAAACTCTCTCATCTCCAGCTAACATGAATCCAGAAGTGCTAGGGAAAATGTCTGCCAGAGATCATGGAGAATTGCTGCCTGCTGGAGATGTTTGCATTGGGCTAGCTGGAGCAATGGTCTCCTGTAGTGCATGGTGGCTGCTTCATAGATTGAGATAACACCTACCTTATCTCAGTTTCACATGCCAAAGTATTTGCTTTAAATCACGCTTTTGGTGTTTTTAAAATTTCATACTTATGCCTTGCTTTTCTCTCCAGTTGTGACCCAAAAACGCTTACATCATTCTCCCTTCCTCTGTTTTATCCTCACAACAACCTTGGGCGGTATGTTAGACTGAGAGAGAGACAGAATGACCCAAGGTTACCAATCAAGCTTCCATGGCAGAGTGGACATTCGATGCTCTTACACTTTGCTGGCTCTCGGTGCTAAAATGAATATTAGCCTGCTCTAACTTAAACTCTGGCCCCGCTTCCACCGCAGACCCAAAAGCGTGAACCTGGGGACGGCAAAAGCGCCGCCCAGCGGAGCGCCCGATTATGCTGCTGCAACAGCGCCTTGGCGCCCTGGCTCTACGCTTCCCTCAGAGGCGGTGTCAAGCCGTCCTCAAAAGAAACACTACGTTTAAAGGGATTTGTTTTGAGAAAGCAGCATGTGTTCCGGCATTGGAGTGCGAACAACACCGCCGGGGAACCGCCAGCTATTTCCGATCCCACCTGCCTGGCCAGAAATTCGTTAAGCCCTGCTGTCTTCCCAGAAGGCCGCGGCTGTCCAGCCTCGGAGATTGATTAGGCCAGACTTAGGAGGACAGCAGGGCGTAATACACCGATGAGGTAATTAAGAGAGTAAAGGGGAAGAGGCGGCTCCATGCAGAGCCGCCTCTCCTGCGCCGGCCTCTGCTGGGGCCGCTCGCATGCTTGCGTACGAACGGCCTCCACCCCCACGCCGGCAGAATTCTTGCCGGTGTGAGGGCGCCCGGAGGTCTGTGCGGAAAGGGCCTCTGAGATTTTAATCATGCAAGTACCATTGAGATGGGGGCTTCAGACACATTCTTCTCCATGTGAAATTAAAGATATACAAACCCCAGCTGAGAACCACACCATTTTAAACATTCACTTAAGTATTGACCATGACAGAATCCTTTACAAGAAAAGGCTGCAAGAAAAATCTGTTTAAAGTATTTTTTCCAAGCGATGGTTTACCAAGACAGAGTCCCAAATTTAATGCTGCTCCTCACCACCACAATATGCAATTGTTTAAAACATCATGAGAGACATGGTGCGACATGCTTCATCCATACTAACCCTGAGCGCTTTACATTTCAAAATTGGACAACAGTACGGAGAACTTTGGTATCTATTGCTATAACATGTATATAAACTCTATGTAACTTTCAACTGCCTGCATGAGCCCAATTATAATATAACCTTATTCATATGGGACTCGAGCAGTGGATCTTGATAACAAGAAGAACAAAATGCAAATAACTGGTGTGGTCCAAATCTCAGTTCAGCCATGGATTTCCTGGCTGGCCCCATGAAGATCACTGACCTTTATTCTACTGCTCCATTAAGCCAAGTTTGAAACTTCTTCCACCTTAAGTGGCTCTTTCTTCAATAATAAAGCCATTTAAGCTGGAGGATGCCTCCTTAGGTCAGAGGAGCTGAAGGAAGAATACCACCTATTATGCCCAAGTATATATTTCTCACCTGCAAAACAGGAATAGCAGTGGTCTACTTCATACAGCAGCTGTGAGAACATATCAAAGCTTCAATTGCAACGATGTTTGCACAGAAAAAGTGACAGATAAGCAGTCATAAAATAATCAGGCATTGGATAAAGAGAGGGTTTTTTTCTGTTTATATTCATGATTGCCTCACTCCCCTATTCCCTTCTTTTGCCCAAAGACTACATGACAGTGAAGCCAGGTTTGCCAAAGGAAGACATTCATTGCTGCTCTCTTCAGTGCATCATGCCCTATGAACAAGGGTTATAAAAGCCAACGTGAGCTCTGGTCCCTGCCATTTGGCTGCAAGGGACTGTTCGCCATAACTCAAACTCATCAGCAATCATTCATAAAGTATGTCACACTTTGATGGGATGGGGTGGCATAGCACAGTTTTGACAAGGTGATATAGACTATAATGTGATGTCATTCCCGCTGGGTTCTTTAGCACCATCATTTAGTAAGCCAGTACATGCAGCATAAAAATGAGTTCTGTTGCTTTTCCTTGACCCTCTTTATCTTCTAACATGACTTATTGTCTCATGCATTAAAGCACTCAACCCCTTTGTCGGAGCTCTGTGATTACAACCCAATACAGACTACAGGCCCAATTCAGGTTGGGATCACAGTACTCTGAGTTTACTTCTCTGTACCATTTCCCCAATACATAACAGCCTTGGAGAGCCAATAGCAGCTCTGCTGGGGTAAACCTACAAAGCTTGCATCAATAGCTGTACGTTATCCACACAAGTCACTATTGTTTGACATCTAACATACAGGACAACATACCGCAGGCATCTGAATAACAAGGACTCAGCAGTCATTCTGTTTAAAAACATTCCTCTTGTTACAAATATATACCCTTGCTAGAAATGTATCACATATTTTGGGGGAGGGATCTGATTGGCAAAGGATAAAGGATTTCTTTTTCTAAAGTGAGACATACTTTACCGACAGTTCGTGCACAATAGAATCAATTAAAAATATCCTATATATATATATATAGCATTTAGGGTCCTTTAACGCATAACTCAAACACTTAACTTCAGTGGGTTTTTGTTTGCTTCAAACAAAATGGAAAGACTTTGGCTTAGTGCCGATGATAGATTTATGTACAACATCACCAAGACTGGCAGATATACTATGTAAGGTTTTTCATCTGTTTGTCATTTCTCCGTTGCAATTTAAAAGTACAGTATGACGGATAGATATATATGTATGTATATATATACAAATATGGATGTCCAACACTTCAGTTGAATATCAGTGCTTTTGTGAACTATATATAGCTATTCGATAGAAAACATAAAACATTGATACAAATATATAAAAAGACACGATCAGTATAAAAAGCTTATATTTATAAAAAGTACTTTTTAAAGGCAACAGTCTTCCCCTGAGGGTATACCACAAATGTTGGATTCATAAATATTGCTCTGCACTGCAGCTTAGTTATCAAAGTTCATCTCTTCCAGGAAGTATAAATCACTCCAGTCACCTGATATGTCTGCAGTGGTTGCCTCAGGAAACGTTCCCTAGCTTAAGATGATAACGAATAACAGGGCCTCCGAAAAATCTGGAGAAGATTCCTTCTTCCACATATGGAAGATACACAAGCAGGACCAATAGAGTAGCAACTGTGTGTCACATGACTGGGGTTTCAACGTTCCATTCCCGCTTTAGCAGTTTACTGGCTTTTCTGTACCCAGTCCCAGCTGTCTTCGTTTTCTTTCCTGTTCTTCTCAGCCTCAATTATTTCCTTGTACTTTCTGCGAAAGAAGCCCATCTGCAAATGAAACATAAAGCTTTATGAATGATTTTATCCATCAACTGGAAAACATAATCAGATCAGATCAGCTCACAAATGGGTTAATCTGACTACATGGATTGCAGTGCAAGGGCCTTCAATTACTACTTAGGGAAATGGCATGTGCAAAGGTACAGTCAAATTACCAACTGGCCGCTGGCTTTCAAATCTGTACGGATTTTCAAGGAATTTGAGAGAAACTAATTATTGGTTTGCTGTTGCTTTTACCTCTTCACTAACAACTGAAGGTATTTCAGCATTCTTTCATCCAAGTGCCAGAAAATAGGACTGATCCGCCGAAAACTGGACATTTCAGGTAAAGGGCAGTTAGAATTTACTAAATCGATCTATTCCATTTATTTTATTTCACCCATTCCTCAAGCAGCTCAAACAGATGTATGTGTTTCTTTCCTTCTTCACCTTATCCATACAGCAACCCTGGTTTGGATCCTGTCCAAAAATTCCGTGCATAGGATTCCTTCTGCTCTTCCATTTTCCTCCCATTCCAACCTGAAATGACTCCTGAAAAACTGCTCCTGAGCAACTGGGGAACACCAGGAGCAGTATGAAGGGGAAATAAGTGAAAATCACATACCCCTTTGCACAGCCAGATTTTTGTGACAGGATCCAGCTCTCTGAGAAGCTATGCTGAGAAACAATAATTGGCGCAAGTCACCAAGTTTGCATCATAGAAAAAAGGAAAAAATCTGAATCTTGTACTGCCTGGAGCCAGTCTGGCTCTCTAACCACTAAATAGTATGATGCTAGGTACATGGATAAGTGTCATCAAGTTGCAGCTGAATTATGGCAATCCCAGCAAGGGGTTTTCAAGGCAAGTGAGACAGAGGTGGTTGACCATTGCATTCTTCTGCAGAGCCCTTCTTGGTGATCCCCCATTCATGAACTGACCCTGCTTAGCTTCTGAGAGCTAATGAGACTGGGCTAAATCTTGCCACTTTCCCTTCCCCCAGATATTAAATTTAGACTGAATCCTGATGGCTGAGGAGGACAGATATTTCAGAAAAAAATGCTCTATTGGGTTATATTGTTCAAGACATCCGTCTAAGAGCAGGGAGAATGAAAGAAGAAAGAAGGATCAGACTAAAATGGTTATTGGACCTTCTCCAAAGCGTTGTTTGTTTATGTGTTTTAATTGAATTTTACAATTTTAACTGTATTTTTAACTATTTAAATGTTCTTATGTTTGGCAATTTGAGAACTCTGAGTAGAAAGGTAGCAGACAGACAGACAGACAGACAGACTGACAGACAGACTTTATTGAATCCAGAATTCTACTTCTGGGAAGCTCACAAAACAGGGAATTGATGCAAAATGTCATGTTCAGAGGCACAGATGCCACATAATATTTGTTTTCCCCTTAATTTCACCTTGGCGTTCTATTGTCATCAGCTGAACTGTTGATTCTCCATTCTGTCTCTGTATCCTCTTACAATGCAAGTTCAGGCAAATACGACTTCTCATTGCCATTTTAGTTTGATATGTGTAAAATAAACAGGGCTGTGGCATTTTTGTGATGCTCCCAAAAATCTAAATGATAGTGACAGTTCATAGTGGAGGCTTAGTTTTGTTGGCGTGGGCCAGCAGTGGAGGTACGGGAGCTACTCCTGGCTACAGCAATCATTTTTTTGTTTTTTTAGTAGGATTATATATTATGGTCTGAAAGCTGAATCAACTAGATTGAAGGTGCTATTTGGAATTGCTCCTAATCTGATGAGTTGCTTGGCCAACCTTTGAATGATCAGCATGAGGTTCACTTCACAAGTTTGTCATCACAATGCAAAAATCCACCACAGCTGCTGGCCAGCACAGAAGCTGGGACAAGAATCATAGAGTTGGAAGAGACCCCAAGGGCCATCAAGTCCAACCCCCTGCAATGCAGGAACACATAATTAAAGCACTCCTGACAGATGGCCATCCAGCCTCTGTTTAAAAAGAATGGGAGCTGGTTTAGGTCAGAGTCCTCCAAATTCATTGTGTTGTAGACTAAAATGAATGGAAATCACATTCTAATTTTATGTGCGCATAGGTGAGTCTCTGAGATAAACACAAGTGTTGTGGCACCTTATGGACTAAAGTCAAATACATGTAGTGGATCTTATATGTATTGGATTTATACGTGAGGTTATGAAGACAAAGGGCCATAAACTGCAAAAGAACAATATAACTAAATAAAAAGCAAACATAATGAAAAAAGTATGACTATGTGCAATAAAGATAGGTGATAATCCAATATCCTTATTTTTGCTAAGCTAGTTACCAACTTGAATGCCGTGGCATTGCTCAGCTAGTTAACACATTGATAGAAGCAGCTTATCAAAATATATAATTGACAGGAAAAAATCCAGCAATTAATTAAAAGAGCTGCCAGCTTAGTTGAAAGTTCTATATGATCTGAAAGGCATAGTTCTATACCTCAGTTATTAGAATAGCTTCAATTGTCAGAAGTTCCAACACAATTTTTCATGCAGTTGTAATTGTACCAGAATTCTTCTCAAAAAGCTTCCATTTTACAGACTTCTTACAGATGTTTTAGTGACCAGGATTACCTTTCCCTTAGATGTTACTTTAGGCCAGGGGTCTTCAAACTACTGCCCTCCAGATGTTCATGGACTGCACTGATTTCCCATGCCAGCCTGCCAGCATGTGGCCAAGTTGATTGGGAGCTCATTGGGAATTGTAGTCTGACATCTGGAGGAACAGACAGAAGACCCTGCTTTGAAACTAAATTTATTAGCCATACTTAGAGATTTCAAAAAATAACAACAACCTTGGGAAATTCTGCTAATCTTTCTGGGATTAATTACTTTTTCAAAAAAAACTCTTGTCAATATTTCACCTTAATAGAATCTTCCCTAATGACCTCCTTTCAATTTAGGTGGAATTCAAGAGCAAGTCTAATTTCAGAAGTATAATATTGAAACTGGCTTATTTTATGGTCCCCTACAGAGAATGAGACATTTACCTCACAGTAACAATTCTGGGGTGTATCACTCAGGCAGGGAGCCGGCCTGCATGTTCGCAGGCTTGGTGTCTGATGTGCTGGGAGCTTCTCCTGCAAAGTTCCCTTTTAAGTAAGTGGCACAATTGTTTATGAGAGATTGTGCCTTCTGTGGAAATAATAGTTACAGCCTCCTTTAAAATTTCAACCCTTCTGTATAATTTCAGGGTTGTGCAGTTGCCATTATTGCTGTCCTGGTAATATTGATCACCCATTTTACAAGCCCTCACACCTGACTAAAATAAATATGGTTCTGTTCACATTGGGAGCTCTCAGTTCCTAACTGGGATTTTTATGCCCTTTCCAGAAACAAAAATAATTGTAATAAAGAGGCTTGGGTAACCATTCAAGAGTAATTGCTCAAACGAAAGCAGAATGCCTTTGAGATCATTAAGTCAATATTTTGTTCATTGTAATTAAACATTTATGTAACTCCCACTGTTTTAAACCTGTTTTCACCCTCCTGCAGAGAGCGATGCTTTCGTCTACCTCCATCAGTCAGATGTTATTACTCTCTTTCCCAATATGGAGCATATTTAAGTTGGCTTCGTACATTACCTCCAATGTTGCTATGTTTCTATTAAACATGACTTTTTAATTGAAAATCTTTTACCAAACTAAATTTCTACACAGTCCTGACATCTTCCGTTCTGAACAGCCTAAGTTCCATTTAAACTTAATGCCAGACATGGAAGAAAACATTATCCTTGCAACATACCTCATGCCGGGCTCAATTCAAAGTGCTGGTGATAATGTACAAGGCCTTCAATGGGCTGGGCCCAGCATACATGGCCATTTCCATCACTATGCTCCACCATTACCTTCAAATAGCCCAAGAATTTTCTCTTGACTGTGTGCCAAATCAGGCCCGCAAGGCACACAATCAAACATTCATGATCACTGCATCAGTGGCTAGTAGACATGGTGATTAAGAGAACTTCCAAGATTAGAAGCCATATGCTTATGAATACCAATACTAGGAATGCTGGGGGAAGACTCTTGTTTGTCGGCCCTCCGGAATAACAGGCTGGCCACTGTCTGAGGCACGATGTGGGGCCAAATGGACCAACTGTCTGATCCAACAAGGCTCTTTCTGTGTTGTGAATGTTCTCAACATTGGAACTCCCTTTCCCTGGAGACTCACTAAAGCTTGATCCAGCATGCATTGCCAAAACAGTGTAACATATTTATGCAAGAAGTTTTCTGTTGGACAGATATAAGAAAGAGCACATTAGAATAATTATAGTATTATTCTCTGTCCCAAGACCTTGGGTGGGTTTTAAGTCTGAATCAATTAAATCACATACTTAGTCCAATATGAAGCCTTCCCTGCAAGCCAAGTGTGTTGGCCTCTCTTCATGAACACTAGAATTTGGTGCATTTAGAGAAATAAATAGAGTGGGAATCAGGGCATAGGGGAGCCCTCCAAGCCCTTCCTCAGCACCGAGCTTAAAAGGAATTGCACTTGGTGGCCCATTTGGTGGGGAGGAATAAATGAAGAGCTCACAGGTAATTTTACCTCCTATCAGCGGGGAGGGCCTCGCAGGAAGCCATCTGGCTTTCCTTCCCCAAGTGATCGATTTCCCTTTACAGGTAGCACCCAGAGGTGTAGCTAGGTAGACTGGAGCCCGAGGACAAAACTTGAGTTTAGCCCGGTTGGTGGGTGGCCAGACTTCCCCCCCCCCCCCACAACCAAACAATGATTTTTTGCACCAGGTCATTTCTAGAAATGCACCGCCAGTAGAACATGCCCCAACACAGCAATAGTCTATACCACTCCAGCAAAAGAAATCAAAGGCTTAATTTAGAACGAAGATTTTTTTTCTAAAAATGCTTTCCAAAATCAGAGTTTTACTACAAGCGGTAGTCGATCCACTAGGCAGAAGGTAAGAGTAGCTGCCACGATTCCTCAAGCCAGGCAGTGCAAAGTACAAGCATGTAAATCTCTCACAAATCACCCCAATAAAAGGCCTTATTTTGCCAACCCAGATATGTCATGCGTCTGCATCTCTCACAAAACACCTCCCAACCCCAGCATAACATACATGAGCTCTCTCTCCCCGAAATCAAATGTCTTTTCCTAATTTTTGTCCCTCACCACCAGCAACCCTATGAGGTGGGTTTGTTCCAGCCTGAGAAACAGCTCCCAGCCAGTGCAGAAGTGGGTTATTTAGCAATGCAAATCTACTCAAAAATCACCCCCCAGACAGCTCTACTCCAGCTGTATCAAGGGATGATGGTCGTCACCCCAGCCCTTCCTTGCCAGGCTAGAGTATACACAGTGGTCCATGGGCTTAGATTGGAGAACTCTGTATAGCAGTGGTGGCAGAACCTATGGCTGCCGCGAGAGTGCCAGAGGTGGCGCCACTCAGAAGCCCTTACTACTCTGTGGGCATGCACAGAGTAAGCCCCCCCCCACAGACACACACACATACAGCATTTTATTGGTAACTGAGTTAATCTGAGATTTAATTATCTGTGACTGCATCCCAGAGGAGTCACCCATTATTTCCCCAGCATTCCGCGCTTCCTCTGGCTGTTTAGTTATCACTAGAGTGCTTTTTTTTTAAAAACATTGGCTGTTGCTATTGCTTCATCACACCATCCTGATTAGCCCAAGTTGGGTTCAAGGTTGTCAGGACTTAGAGGCTAGAAGTAGGGTCACCCATGGTCACCTACTTTGGATGGGAGGAGACTACCAAGAGGAGAAGACCAGGTTTGCTATGCAGAGGGAAAGCAATAGCTAACCACCTCTGTTTTACCTTGCCACCTGGAATGCTCCATGCAAAGAGATTGTCATGAAGTCAGTTGCAACTCAATGGAATGTTCTCTTTAATTTGTATTCCAAAAGTGTGCACTTGAAGTTCTAAAATCGCTTTGCCCACGATCTCCTGAATTCTCAGCTTTCATTAACACCCCTCAATAGAGCTTATTCTTTTGCCAGGAGTTATATAAAGCTAGAAATTCCAGAAATCATGCTGGTAGATCTTTGGTGAAAGTACACACTTTCCTGACCTCCTACAAACCTCATTGTGAGGCTGGGGATGGGAAGAAGCAGTGGTGGAGAGTTCCTATTTTTTTAACAGCTGGATCTTTCCCAGCAGCAGCTGGGCAGCCTCCTTGGAAAGGAGAGTTGCTCAAGCCAACCAGCAAGCCCTCACCTGAGGGGGCTGCTGGGGCTTCTACTCCTACAAGGAGGTTGGGGGGGAAGAAGGTTGGCTACCAGGGAAGAGAGGTGAAGAGGGCACCACAGTTTCCATCCACGTAATTTTTTAAGCACTTCCACTATTTGAATTTTTAAACAGGGATATGTTGGGGGATCAGTAATAAAGAGCAATCTCGCGGCTATCTCCCTGTGCCTGTCATCTGGAGCTCCCCCCCTCTAGCAGGGTGTCCCCTACAAAGTGATTACCCCCCCTAGGAAGACTCTAGTTTGGTACAGGGTGCCAGAGAACCTTGCCAGGCCTGTGATCCGCCAAGGGGATTCCGGCTTGCCAACTTCCCTGCCAGGACTTTGGTCCCTTCCCTTGTCCCAGCCCCCCCTCATCATAAAAGTGCCCAGCTGGCTATCCCCACTGTAAGGCACAGAGGGAAAAGAGTGACAGCAGTAAGAAGGAAATAGAAAGTGATGTGTAGGTAGAAAGTGAGAGAGAAGTGAGAGAAAGAGAGAAAGAGAAAAAGGAAATGATTTTAGAATTTACCAGAAGGTTTGAATTTCTTCCTTCTCCCCATTATTTAGGAAAATAATGGAGAGAAAAAGATTCTGGCAGAAATACAGCTTGAAAGTCATTTCACAGAATCATGAAAAAAGGGAGTTTCTTTGTTAAGAAAAAAGCATTCAATGTTCCTGCATTCCAGAAAAGATGCTTTTAATGCTTGTGTGCAGAAGTAAAAGGCTCCATGAGAAATAATATGCCTCTCAACTAAAGCACAGACATAGAAAATAGAAATAAAAGCATTTAAATGATTATTTCATGGCTGAAGTATACTTATAATGTAACTTAAGCAAGTTTTCTTGAAGAACATTTTGAAGTGTTAAGAATTATGGCTCATAGGAAATAGCAAAAGGTACTTTGCTCAAAACGAAACCCAGCTATTGTCTCTTCCCACATTCAAAGAGATAACTTTTACTTTAGCAATGAGCTGAGAGAAAGTGTGTGTGTAGAAAAATAACTGAAGCAAAGCAGAATTAAAGCCAAAGAAGAGAGTCAAGCCATGTGAGAAACTATATTCTTAAGAATGCTATTTAACAATGTATCATGCCATGATGGGAATATTGAAACGTCATGAATTGACAGGGGTTTGGCTGCAACATTTATCGATGCATCAGCTGTCTTTTATCCTATAAGAACTGCTGACTTTTTTGTATACTCAGAGGCGACTCACTCTGATTCTAAAACAGACCCTCTGAGGGTCCGAAATAAAAATGATTTATTTAATAAGAGTCCTTGTCGGCTTAAGCCGCTTATTAGCTAACTATTAGTAAACCACGTTACTCTGTGGTAACTTACCACACACCACCCCTGAAGTTTTTTTTCCTTGGGGTTCTGCATCCCACTACCTGCACCCGGCTCCTAACCACTACTGCTCCACAGGAGTGCCTGGCACCAGCCACAGGAAGGAATCGAGGGAAACTGCTCTGTGTGGGGCGGGAGGAGCTGATGAGCCCCTGGAGGAAAACTAAACGAAACCTTCCTGGGTGGAGAACCAACAAAGCGCTGCTACTGGGACTGGAGTCCCCTCCCATTCCACGCCTATTTGGGGCAGCCTCTAAATAAAGGGAGGGGGGGGAGCTGAGCCAGGCCGTCCTGCGCCCCAGGAGCCATTTGCATGCACCCCGCACCCCGTTGGCGTGTGCGCTTTGCCATCTACTCCCACCAGTCCTCTGGCCCAGCCAGAGCGCCCTTCGGCTCGCTGCCCATGCAGCTCGTTCTGCTCTGCTCACTTGCAGGAACAAGGAGGCCGTGTGAAGCGGCCGCATCCCTCTCCCCGCGCAAGTTACGCATGAGGGTCGGAGAATGGTGCCTCCAGCACCCAGCCATGCAGCAACTTGCTTTCTCCCTCACTCCCTTCCTAGAAGCCTCTTCACAAAGGCCAGTTGTTGGCATGCCAGGAAGGGAGGGGAGCTAAAACTAAACAAACCTTCCTGTGAGTGGAGAAGCAGCAAGCCCTGCAAGGACTGGGAGTCCCACCTCCATGCCCACCTATTCAGAGTACCTCCTAAATACAGGGAGGAGGCTGACCAGGCTGTCTGCCCCCCAGTCCTGCTTGCCACCTACTCTCCCAGCCAGGCTGACGCCCTTCGGCGAGGCGTGCACCTTGGCAACCCAGCTGAAGCGTGCAGCCCAGCTCTCGTTGCCTCTGCTCCAGAAGCAGAGGAGGCCGTGTGGGCGGCCCGCCATCCTCCCCTCCCCCCAGCGAGTGCATGAGGTCGAATGGCCTCCGAGCGCCCAGCCAGCAACAACCCTCTTGCTTTCTCCCTCCCATCCCAGCCTCTTCTACAAAAGGCCTTAGGTGAGTAGGTCCTCATTATGCAGGGGGAGGGGGGAGCAGTGGGCTTACAGGGAAAACTAAACAAACCTCCCTCTCGGAGGGAGAAGCAACAAGCCCTAGCAAGGACTGGAGTCCCACCTCCATGCCCACCTATTCAGCTAGAGCGCCTCTAAACTTACAGGAAAGGAGCTGAAAGCGGCACCGGGCCCGGCCCAGATGAAGCGTGCCGCCCGGTTGCCCCCCCCTGTTCTCCTGCCTGCTCCAGAGCTGGGGGAGGCTGTGTGAAGGCGACCGCATCCCCTCCCCGCCAGGTACCGCAGAGGTCGAGATGGCGCCTCCAGCACCCAGCCAGCAAGCAACCCCTTCTTTCTCCCTCACTCCCTTCCTAAGCCTCTTCTAAGGCCAGTTGTTGCCTTCTGCCAGGGGAGGGAGGGAGCAATGGAGCAGACCGGATGAAAAACAAACCTGCTTCCCTGCTTAGGCTGCGACTAGGGAGGGACACAGGCTGTTGAATTCGGCACTGGCGGACTCGAAGGCAAAAGCCGAGGCCAGCTTCTTTTGCCACGTGCCTGTATGCTGCCTGCTGCATGCTCGCTGCTTGCTTCCTCCACGGGCCTTCTCTCACCTCTCCCCTTCCCTTATGCGCTGCTACAGTCACTCAGCAGGGGAGGAGGGTTTGTGCAACGCCCTCCGACCACAGCATGCGCTGAGAGAGAGGAGAAGGAGGCAAGACTACGCATGGAGTCCAAAGGGGCCCGGAGCTTCCCCGCCCGCCGACTCACTGGTGGCTTGTTGTATCGAATGAATGGTGGGACTGGCCCAGAGAGGCTACCGTCCAGGGTGGGCGTGGCTAAGGCAGGCTGCCGACTGCTATGTGCTTGGCTTCACATGATCTGGTGCAGTCTGGGGAGGCGGGGGAGGGGCCCGCCGCCTGACATTTTGGCGCCCCCCACGTGACCGCCATTGTTGCACCCGGGGACAAGGGGTACCCCTCGTCCCTATGGAGAAACGCCACTGGTAGCACCTCTAGCATCCACAGCATCCACTAAGTTCTGCTGACTGCTGAACCCACAGGCTGAAAGGTCCAGATGGGAAGGGCTCTGGAAGATTTTAGATTACATTACTTCCCTCAGGCCAAGCTGATGGTTGACTAGTATGTTGCTGGGCAGACTATAGTCCTACGTTCTAAGTTTCCCAACTCTCTGACTGGGACAATGTTGCTCTCTCTGTCAGCCAGTTTTCATTAAGAATCTATGCAAGCAAACAAAATTGGAGCCTATACTGCATCTCTATAGCACGTCATATGCCCCTGTCTGTCATCCTATGCAAATCGATGAGTGATTATTGTCAGTGACCATTTCCTATTTCCTGCCCCCTCCTCTGCCCACACCAACTGGGGAGCTCCTTCACAAGTGACTTCTCAGGTTTTCATGGAACAACATCCAACCCCAAACTGATCTTGTTAATACAAAGAGCTGAGATCAGAATATGCAAAACACCGGCTTTCCAATTTGTTCCACTTGTACCGAACACAGTTGAGACTGTCATATAACTTCCAGATCAATGAGCTGAATTTTCAAGTAAAACGATTCACTTTCTCTAAAAGACACATACATGCACAATCAGAATTGGGCACTAAGGTGCATGCAATTAATTTCCTATCATATGCAACATAGTAATGGAGAGGTTTGCAGAGCGGAAACTAGTCGGAGCTTAACAATGACACCAGTTATTGGGGAAGTGTGGGGAGAAAGAAGTCAAGTTTGTGAGATTGAAAAAGAATGCCCCAGACCCTGAACAAGAAATATGGGAAACTTTAGAACTACTTCACACAAACAGGGTGTACAATAAAACTATCCTTACACTGCCAGATACAAATGAATCCAGTTGCACCTCAGAGAACCAACAAGATTTTAGTGGTATGACCTTTTGAGCCCCATCCAAAGTGGGGAGTGAATCCACTCGTGAGAGTGACAGGTGGCAGTGCTGGCAGATTCTGGAGGCAGCATCCCAGGGCCCCTGTTTGCCATTGATGTAGCAGGGGTAGACTGGGGTGTGGCTGGAGGGGAGTTCCCCAGCCTTTGCTGGCGTTAACACTGGCAGACCGCACTTCAGACTTAAGCCACTGAAAAGGTGGCATAAGTCTACCAAGGCCCGTAGAGGATTCTTGGCCGCAGGGAGACTTTTTCGCTTTGCGAGTCTTTCCATGCCACTGGGAAGCATCTATGGGAGCAGTGGGGCAACGCTGTATTAATACCACAGCCTGCCATCTCCAGTTTGAGTGGGGCTTCCCGAAGTCAACGCTTCCTTCATTGGATAACCAGTGAAAGGAAGTCTGACTTTTGAAAAATCATATCCTTAAAACCTTGTTGGTTTCTAATGTGCTACTGGACTCACATTGAGCTGTTCTAGTGCAGACCACTACAGTTATTCACTGAAACTGTTCCTGGACTGTATCACTTTTGAGTGACGGTGGGGAAAGGTAACGAATAAATCCTCGCCACAAACTTTCTTCACACAGAAAGCCATTATGGCAGAATAAACAGCTCCAGCTTAATCTTTTCCTTATACGGTTTATGACTTTTTCCCCCTCTCAGTGTGAAGTGATACATCCAGGAATAATTTTACAATCTCATCAACTGATTGTCTATCCTCTGCTTTTGTTGACATCATTATTTGCCTTGCTTTTTTATTTACCAAGCTACTTGTCAAAGAAATCCATCATTTCAAGTGCAAGATCACAGAATTACTTGCACTTCTAACATTAAACAAAGATGTTTGAGTTATAAGAATGCTGCTTGCTGAGCCTAAAGGTGCCTGTTCTTCACACAAACCACAGACTTTGAACATTACGATCAAAATATTCCCTTTTCATTTAATTTAATTTCCTCCAGGGCCAAACAAGCAAGCAAAAAAAACCTATTTCCTACTGTTCTTTTAATAAAAATTGTCTGCTTGCAAAACATCTGCTTCAGGAATTATCTTTAAAAGTTTGTTGTTAACAGTTTCTGGCATTTGCGCATTATTTCACAACTGGATAAAGAATATCTCCATAGGGCCTGCTTTGAGGGGGTGAGTGCAAACATCGGAGGGATTGAAAACATTTTGCAAATGTTTTCATTAACTTGTGCGGAAAAGGCCACTGAATCAAACCATTGGTTTGTCAAGGTCAGTACTATCTATTCAGACTGACACCAGCTCTCCAGATTGCAGTCTTTCATATCTCCTACTTCCTGGTCTTTTTAGCTGGAGATGCTGAGGTCACCTACCACTCCTACCACAGATGCCCCCATACTTTAACCTACACGCTGTTCCTGAGGATCCCTTGGCCACTTTGAGGTGTAGAAGCAGTGCTGGGATTCCGTAGGTTCGCACCACTTCGGCAGAACCGGTTGTTAAAATGGTGCTTGTAAACAACCAGTTGTTAAATTATTTGAATCTCCCCACCCGAACCGGTTGTTAACTTATTTGAATCCCATCACTGTGTAGAGGGATGAACTTGGTTGACTGTAGCAGGAGGGGGAGGCAGAAATATACAGCACTATTAGCTTCACTCTCTTAGCAGTGCTACGGCTCCTACTCCAAATCACTAGTTAATTTTTTTCCCAGGGTGTTACCGGTAACTGTTTGGGGAAGAGAATTTTTCGATAACGGCTCTGAATAGTTCACGGTTAACAGAATGGTTTGCTGCCTGGAGGCCTGTTGCTCTGTTCAGGACATTGACTGACATGTACAGAGAGCAACTTTTGCTCTTGATTACATGAGAGTCATGAATAGTCGTGACATCCTGAACTATCAGTCAGAATAATTATAATGCAAAGCCAAAATCAGTGCAATGCATTTCTTATCTTCAGCAGAGCTACACTGCCATCTACTGCAATTTTCTGAATTGACATTTTTAGAGGTGGACATTTTTTAAATTATATTTGAAGCACTGCAAAAGGCAATTTAGAAATTAAATTGAGAGGAAAGGGCTCTTAACAGCTCTTAAACAAAAGCCAACAATCCTAAATGCAGTTTCTGTTTTTAACATATCCTTCCATATATATGTCTTTAAAAATCCCAAAAACTGACAGCTGGAACAAAACAGTAATTAATCACCCCAACAAGAAGAGACAACCAAAGGCTTAAATATCCATTAAACTGCCAACAGAAACAACTCAGGAAAGGTTATGGGGAAGGCAATGCATGGAAAAAAGTCCCTTTAATTTTCAAAGCTGTGATGAGCCCATTGCTTGGAACCAAAGATGAGCTTTTCATTCAGACTGCAAAATTCTTCCACAGGAAGGAGGACACTTTGGGGTCTATTTGCAGTGGCTCTATTGTGCAACCAAATGCCCCAAGCAGTAATCAAAAGCCAGTGTAATGTAGCACTTTAGAGTCCCACTTGGAGGAAACCACTAACTACTTGCTTAATCCCACCACTGACACCATTGGGCCTTAAATATACGTAGCTTTGAATTGATTACTGCCCTCTTTAGATTGCAAAATTGTAATGAAGTAGCCTATGCAGCTCTGCATCGTTGCAAGATATTAAGCAACGTGAGATGCCTCAGACCAATTTTTTCTCTACAAAAAGAAGCAGCAGAATATTGATCACAAGATGTATCTTAACAGTATACAAGTGTATTCGTATTTCACAAGTCCCAGATGGACCTTGGTAGTAGTTAAATACTGTGTCATTGTTGGATGAGTGATGTATGGACTATGTTGCTTCTTCCTGCCTTCCTTACCCAAAGGATGCAATTTTTTTGTAAAGAAAGTTGCTGATATTGCATTAAAAACTCTACATTCAGCCTTTAAATATTACTACTGAAGTCCATAAAAGAGCCATGCAACTGAATTATGGTTCATTTTGCCTGCCCCTCAAAACTTTTTTTTAAAGCAGCAAGATGTCAACATTCCCGTATTTATTAGCACAAGCAATTGTTGTCTGCTTGGTTGAGTCAGTATTAAATGGAGATCAAGGAATTAATACCTCCATATTCTCAGAAATTTGGACCAATGGAACAATGATTTATGTTAAAGTTACATCTGCTGTTTTAGTTTATAAGTCTGAGAATTTTGTAATGGTGTGTACTTATCTGCAATTTTAAAGTTGACATATATAGTGTGTCTTGGCTTAGGTTCTTAAGAATACTAGTTATTTTTAAAGGTTTGCTGGTACCACAAAAGGACTTTTTGCTTGCCAGTGGATTAAATGTGTTTATAATGGTGCCAAGATAAAAGCTAGAATGTCTAACTGGTTACTGATGTATACAGAGTCCCAGGCTAGACTTTCAATCGGTTAGACTGTTTACCCACACAAGTTGTGGAGAATGTATTGCCTTTTGCAAGCCATATATACACAGACCACCAACAAAGTCCACTTACTTGGGAAAGACAAATTAAAATAATATGAGGGATGGGGGAAAATTCCTATTTATACAAAACAGCAATTGTACATAATCAATTGGTTGTTTAAAGAATCTGTCAGAATGTTGAACATACAGTAAAATCGATTGTGTTCATACTGGCTCATTTATGGGTAATTTTATGTATTTCATGTTTATGCTGAAGAAACAGAGTATTTTCCTATGTAAGATAGGCGAGCCTTTTGAAAAAAAGTTCTAAAATGTGATTTTCCCCCTATTAATTCATTTTCAATTTTCACTGGTTCTAGCACTTCTAGCAGTAACTTCTTTTTTTTACTCAATTATGATCATACTTCCTGGAATTTTGTCCCTCACCTTTGCCAAAGTTCAACAAGGTATGAGAAAGGGTTTTAGTATCATAAGTTATGAAATCAAAACATATACAATACTAGAACTGAAATATGTTTTGATGACTAAGTAAATGCTTCCTATACATCAGTTGCACACCTCTGGATCTCTCCTGTCTTTCTCTCTCCCCCCCCCCCGCCCCGCCCCCTCATCATACAACCACAGCTTGCCAGGTTCAGTACAGAAAGCTCCCACACATTCTCTTTTCCTTCAAAGGTGCAAAGTGGAATTATTTCAAGGTGCCACTGGAAGCAGGAAGTGTCAAAAGTTTATGATTAACAGTTGGTGGTGATATATGTTGCAGGAGTTGCAGTTTTAACTTAATGTACGTTGTTTTGTTTGTTTCCACTAAATTTTAAACAGCATCTTTTATAAGCTGGCTTGGGCATTGAGGAAAGATGGAATACAAATATCTCGCATAAATGAACAAAATTTCAGTTTTAATGTGAGAATTGTTTAAATGCTTCCTGAAGAATCCTCTTGGAGATTCTTCTTGAAACCTCAAGGAGTACAAATGCCCCTGTTCCCTTTGTGGTAATTGAACAAGTAGCTTTCCGGAAGCTGTAGTGTGCACTGGCAGAGTACAAAATGGGCGAGTATCAGCTAGCATCAAACTGATTTTGTTCTCCCGCTGGTCCACAGATATTTAAGGCCTCAGCATGCTCAGAGATGCCACCTGAACAGCTCTTGACCTTCAACTTGTTTGGAGATGTGGTCTCTGGACTTCCACCCTCCCTCAGAGAATTGACCTGCCATGGTCACAGGGGCAGCCACAGAGGTGGTAGGGAGAGAACAGAGGAATGCGCCAGCCCCCTTGAAGGCCAGGAAGATCTACAGGAGGAAGGGTCAGGTCAAGCACAGGATGCCCCTCGGCAGCATGGGCCCAGGACATCTGGCAAGCTGTGGCTGGCATGAAGCCACAGCAGCAGGACAGAAGGCAGAGAAGGCCTGTCCACACAATCCTCCTTAAGACAAGCCACCTGCAGGAGCCACAGCAAGGGAAAAGCAACTGGTTGAGGTCTTAAAGACACCTGGGATGAAGAGTATGACCCTGGGGTGGAGTTTGGGGTGGAAGTTGCGGATGGGGAGCACTTGGGGGGAGGATATAAGGCCCAGGTTGAGGAGAAAAAGGTCTGGCTAGCTGATACCTGAGGCACGGCATGTCAGCAGCAGGGGGGGGGGCGTAGCCATGTCTCAGACTACAAGACGGACAATGCAGGTCACAGCAGAAAGGTAAGCCCAGAGCCCCATGGTCCAGGGGCACTAAGGTTGCAGCACTAAGCTGGCAGGAAGATCAAAAAGGAGAGAGCAGAAGAACTGCTCTGTAGGCAGAAGCCTCCCATTCCCATCTCTCATATTTCTATTATGGAGATTTTCTGTCTTTGTCTTTGTCTGGTAATGGAAGGTGCTTTGGGACTCTACCCTATACAATGGCCTGTCTGAGGTCACAAAGGCTCCAACACTCCTGGCTCTCTGCAAAATATGTAAAACAGGACTGCTCAGGAGACCATTTTTATAAAGGAATCAAGTTGCATTCTAACAAAATGATTCAGGAAGACATTTCAGTAAAAACAAAAGCAACTGGGCTTTACTGATAGTATGTATTATCTGTGGCTGTATGTTTTTACCTTGTTCTCACTGCATTATATTTCTGCTTGCACAATATCATTTCTTTCACTGTTTGAAGATACAGGATTAGGAGCAAACCACACAAGGGATTTCTAACATTTAATGGAACAAATCACATGGACAACCAGCAAGTGGGCACTATACTCAGTGGCCTCCGGGTATAGATTTCTGGCACATATTCTTATTTTGAACCTTCCCTTTTCCCAGTGAGGGAAACGAATACCAAAATAGTGTTTTAAAATATATATATATATATATACACATATATATATACTTAAATCAACTCAGTGTAGAAGACTATTTACTCATGCATTTTATGGATGCTAACCAGAAACTGACATAGAGGATGTGTGTGCATTTTATGTCAAGGCTATGGCTAATCCTTCTGTCTGTGTTGTGTCTGACAGATAGCTTACCTTCCATAGCAGCACAGCCAACAACAGGAAAATGAGAATTCCCACCAGCAAACTGATAGCGATAATCCATCCGACCACATAACCACGAGGCTCCAGATTATGCAAGGCCTCAAAGACCACCTACAAAGAAAATTAGTAAGGGAAAAAAATATCATTTATACAAGTTGCTTTCATCAGTCAACAGATACATGACAGACATATTAGACTGCTTTGCCCTGTTCATATTTCTAGGGTCCTACAGAGTTCCAAACATCAACAACAGTATGCATCTGCTGACAAACCATTTTTCTCAAGGGGGTTATTAAAAGGGTTTTTTTTTAAAAAAAGAATCATATATAAGTACTGACAAAATGATATTGTTTATCATTGGAAACTCTATCCAACTACAATTTTCTCCCAGACGTACAGATTGCTTCAGTACTGACTACCAAAAAAGTCACAGCAGCTGACTGGGAAATACCATACTTCTTCAAGTCAGATTTGCAGGACATTATGTAGCAGGTTGTTCAAACAGCACAATGAAAATCCATTTGAAAAGGCCAGACAATTGGCTGTCCATGATTAAATCTTTCCAGTGGTTCAGATACAATTGTCAAATGATGGGGATGGATTCTGACTAGCTTTCCCATCAGCTGAATGGAACCTGCCTGTCCGTTCCCACTGCACCTCACTGATCTCCATGAAATATTGCTCCTGGAGGACTGGGAACCTCGATGAACAACATGAAAATGGTCTGCAGTGGAAAAAAAGGAGACTGAACAGACATTTCTGTTAGTAGAAAATTTTATCTGGATTTGACCCACAATCCTGTGCTTTGCAAATAAGATCCACGCTTGCATTCTCCCCTGGTGCTCTGAAAGTCAATAGCTCAATTCAAACATAATGCAGAACCACGGCTCAACTGTATGGTTAGTTTGTGAAGACAAGACATGGCTCACTACTGAATTGTGTTTGCTTATTATTATGCAGAAATCCCAAATGGTAGGCACAAGGATGGAACCAAGGAAAAAGCCAAAATTTCATTAGGCGTCCCCTCTCTATACATAAAGTTCCACCAGGCTGAGAAGGTTTATCAAGATATAGATAAGGTGGTAATAATTTGGATATGGGATAACAGAAGGCAGAACAAATTAACCCTTTTCAACCTTTACAATTTTGTGCACATTAATATTTCAACAAATAATCAGTGGGAAATGAAGAGATTTTCCATTTTATTAATTACTTGCTGGAGATTTGCAGGCAAGGAATCTAAACAAAGAGAAATCATACATTTCATCCCTTTTTCTGCAATAAAAAGTTCTCTATTTCAATTAACACCCCTTTTGAAGGACAAGAATAGGACATGATGCATGGCTGACCTTGGTGAGAAAACTGTTAGGAGCTCAAATGGCTACAAGTTTCAGGTGGGAAAAAATTTCCCTTTGGGATGATTCAAATAATCATATATAAAAACAGAAGACAGTTTTGAATGCCGTAGAGGACAAGGTCATAAAGGACAAGTCCTTGTACATATGAAGCAGAAGCATATTATCCTGTCAAGAGTTAACACCTTGTTTTTGTAAGCACTTGAATTGAAAAAACGGCGGATGAAAGATTTACTAACTATTATCTAGGAGAGCAGATTGTTAAAAAAAATAGAACAGTTGTTTGAAAATAAAGAGGTGGAAGAAAAGTATAGAATATACAATATTGGAGGGAGGAGTACAGAAGGGGTTACTTTTGTAAATAAGGAACATGTGGAGGATGAAAGCAATGCAAAGAAAATGCATCCTGAGACAAAGGCACCAAAAGAGCCAGGAAAAAGGTTAAGATGGCATTTCCTTATTGCCACCAGGTGCTGCTGCTCTCCCATCCATTCCTCTCATCTGGTTTCAGGGCAACATGCCTTTTTTTGTCAATCTGCTTCCTTGCTGCAGGCATTGGGCCGTTTGCTCTTTCTCTGCCCACTGCGGGAGAGCAGCAAACTAGGAAAGGACAGCCCTTGGCACTGCTGTTTCTATGAAAGTTCAAACATCTATAAAATTGCTATCGTAGGCAGCTGCCTCACCAGACAGCCTTTTGCATTTTCTTTTGAAACTGTGTGTATGTGTAACCTACTTATCTTTGGCCATATGCATGAGACGATGGTCTTTTCATGCTGATTTCATTCTCAGAACAATTCATTCCTTAGGATCAACAATACAACATAAGCCCCCAAGCGTATAGCAAACCAGAACGTCTTGTAGAAGGCAAAGTAAGTACTCTTCTTCCCTGACATTCTAACTTTCCACAAGCAAGAAGCTTTTGACATGAGTGAGAATTCAACCAGATGCCTCTCTCATTGGCTTTCTGAAGTAGTCTAAACCTAGGAGATCTACACTATATTGTTTAATTTGCTAATTGTTAGCCGCTGTTTTTATGTATTTTAAGATGTTTTATTGACGGAGCCTATGTTTGTATTATACCGGATTTGCTCCTGTTTATTGTGTATATATTATGTTGTTCACCGCCCGGAGCCCTTTGGGGATCGGGCGGTATAGAAATTGAATTAATAATAATAATAATAATAATAATAATAATAATAATAATAATAATAATAATAATAATAATAATAATAATAATAATATTTTTCAATGCTTTAGATTGGCCCTGTGATTCCAAATTCCACTTCTAGGATGGTAAAGCAGCAGCAAGTTAAAGCAGAAAATGCCAATGCAGGATTATAGCTGGATATCAAGAAGATAAAAGTCAGCTGCTAGACTGGTACTTGCAATAAAATGGAAGGTAGAAGAATCCCCTAGTTTAGAGAACTGGGAATATAAATCAAGAGAACAGACAATGGCCAAACTAAGGAGTTACTATGAATAGGAGACCTAACCAAGAACTCTAAGATAAATGGAAAATGTATTTCTCATATTATTCTAGAACAAAAAAGCAATAATGGAAGGAGATGTATGTTGTTGAGGTGTAAGTTTGAACAATAAACAATAAATAGTTTGCTTATGTTCAGTAACGAAACATTTGTGTTGGGGAAAAAAGATTTTAAAATGGAATGGGAAATTAGAAAATAATAATGGCAATTATGGTAATTATATGTTAATTGCTACTATTATCTTTCTGCCGATCATCTTATGTTTTAATAGAATATAATTTATATAATTCTAATATTGGAAATATTAGAATATCATTTATATAATTATGTTGGCTTTTTAAGTTTTCAGAATTGTAATCAAGTTTAGAGCCATTCTTTGTCCTTATTATTCACACAACCCAATTCAGGGGGGAGGGGCAAATCGGCTCATGGGGCCAGCCATGGTGTAAGTAGCACTTATGCCGGTGGGGAGGGCAAACAGGAAGCAGGCTCCAGCCCCAGAGCTGCACCAGCCTAAATGTGGCTGCTGGTGCAACTGGAGGCAGTCTAGAGTCGTTCCTGGAGGCAGAGTCAACTTTAGTTCCACCAGATTTGTGACCTGGGAACATCACCGGTGCAGGAGTCAAACTTATGCCACTCCAAAGGGTGTGTAAGTCCGTTTTGTGTTATGGGGGATTCTCCGGTAGATGAGGACTTTCTTCTTTCTGCTGCCTTCCCGTGCTGCCTGGATCCACCCAGCTGCCAAAGCACTCTAGATTGAGCTGTTATTCTTGTTCCATGTTATCTCATACTTTTTAAAGAATGTGTTGTTAATGAAAAATGTTTTAAAAAGACAAAAGTAATGACTAGTGAGAATTGCACAACTTTAAGATTGAAACTTAACAAATTGAAGTTGCTTAAGATTTTCAATTGCTTAGATCCATCATCAACCATCATCAAGGGAAACTCTAACCAAGAAACCAACAGGAGATTAAGGTTGGGAAAGGCAATCGTGAAGAAGCTAGAAAAGATTTCTAAGTGTAAGGAGGTACTATTGGCGACCAAGCTCAAGATAGTTCATATTACATATGGGTCTGAAGTTGGACAATGAAGAAAAATGACAGGAAGAAAGCTGGTTCCTTTGAAATTCAGTGTTGGAGGAGAGTTTTATGGATACCACGGACCACCAAAAAGACACATAAATGGGTTCTACAACAAATCAAGCCTGAACTCTCTCTAAAAGCTAAAATGATTAAGCTTCAGCTACTGAACTTTAGTCACTCTACGAGAAGACAAGCGTCTCTGGAAAAGAGAAGAATGTTAATAAAAATTGAAGATAGCAGGAAAAGAGGAAGACCCAACATGAGATCATATGGCCTAGTCAAGAAGCCATGGACCTCTGTTTGCAATACATGAGCAAGGCTGTTAGCGATAGGACATTTGGAGGTCATTAATTCATAAGGTTGCCATAGGTCAGAAGCGGCTTGACAGCACATAGAAGAGGCAAACTATATATGGATTTGACCTGCGGATGGCAGTCAATGTCTGTACTTGATTGTGGTTTGGATTCAGAAAACTCTGAATGGAGTTCCACTCACAAAACAAATTTCTTCTGCTCTTCCACCTGTCCCCATTTGCTTATGGCTGAAATATGGAAGAGTTACTATTAGATTCATGCATAACCTCACTTCCTGCCATTGGATGCTTGGCTCTGCCTCCCATGGCAGCCATTTGGTGATTGTGCTCACCAGTCTTTGTAGAATTCCACAGCTGCTTACACACTCAAAAAAGTTAGAGAGTCCTGGTTTAGCAGATACAGTAGAGTAAGGCGAAAACTGCCTCAAACACAGTATTCTCTTCTGCAAGGTATGTTGGACTGGAAGTCAGTCAGTCAACTTTCCTAGGTTTTAGCAAAAATAGTGAAGAAGCAGAAATGTGCCAAGCAGACCCCATACTTTTGAAGTTCTTACATCTTGGTTGTATCGAATAAGCTGTTCAAGAACAAATCTGGATCTTCCTTTTCTTGGCTCAATTAACAGCAATATCTCTTTTAGGGCTGCCAAAACCCAGCATATATTTAATGCTGACTTAGATCTAACAAATATCCAGCAGGAAAACATACATTATGTTTATACAGGAGAAAGGAAAAATGGGTTACAAAAGGTCTACAGGGCTAAATAAAATAAAATGCTTATATAACAAAACAAAACAGAGCGAGGTAGACTTTTTTTCAGGCTTTGAACATTTGCCCAAGGAGTCCAAAAGTGGATCCAGTTCCAGCTTTATTTAGCTTTTAACATTTCTTACCACATACTAAATGGCTTTTATCACAGATTTATTATAGGGGTTTTTATAACCTCACGCAACACTGAACAGCCATTTTGGGGGAATTACAGCACTATGTTCAATAATGATTTTTTTCACATTCAGGAGGCAAGTTTAGCAAGACATTCCCTGTAAGTGTCAGGATTGCCAACCTCCAGGTGCGGCCTGGATATTTCCCAGAATTGCAATTGATCTCCAGATGACAAGCCTCAATTTCCCTAGAGAAAATGACTGCTTTATAGGGTGGACTTTATGGTGTTTTGCCCTGTTGAGGTTCATTCTCCTCCTCAAAACCCACCCGCTCTAGGTTCCACCCAAATTTTCCAACCTAGAGCGGGCAACCCTAGTCAATAAGTACACGATGGTCCCACTCAGAAGACCTCCTAACAGATACATACATTACAAATCAACTCTTGGACAAGAAAAGGCCACTTTGGTCTTAGTTTCTGGGGTAATAAAAATGACAATAGGTTGTCTTGCCACCTGTAGAAGGCAAATTATGTTTCTACAGCCGAAGGAATAATAATTAAATTGTGTTCCTTTACATATGTAGTAAGCTTAGGCACACTAGAGCCGTTTCTGCACAGCCAAAAAACAGGACCTGAGGGATGAGAAAAAACTGGTCCCTGGGGTGCTGTTCACACAGCAGATGTGATGCAGCAGCGCCATCCTGGCTCCCCCCCAAGTGGCACGGAGGTGCCGCTTTTTAAAGTGGCACCATCAAGCCGGTGCGGTGCGAATTGCACCGGCGGGAAGACGCCACTTTTCCCCTCCCCTCCCCTCTTCTTCCAGCATCGCTCTGGAGGGCTGGAAGGACACGCCCATGCTGCCCTCCAACCCCTGGAGGTCAGAGGGTAGCATGGGCATGTCCCTCCAGCCCTCCAGAGCGACGCTGGAAGAAGAGGGGAGTAGAGGGGACTGAAGGAGAAGCAGCTCCATGTGGAGCCGCCTCTCTGGCTGGGGAGAAAGTTGGGGCTGCTCGCACGTTATGGTGCGAACAGTCCCCAAGCCTCCACCGTGGCTGTGCGGAGACAGCCTAGCAGGTTCAACTACAGTTTTTGGAGGAAAACAAAATAACTACCCGGGACCACCAAAATTGCTCTCATACACTCCATAAGTCTTTTGGAGATCATAGTCAGTGACAGTGGACTTTAGGCAATTAATCTGAGCAATCATCTGAAAGCAAACAGTTTTTGGCAAAAAGAAATTTGTCAGCTGTTTCATGTCAATGCACAGCAGCTCAAAGAGAAAGGTTGTCATCCTCTTTTGAGAAATATGATAAAGTACTGATATGATAAATATCAAGAAATATGATAAAGTACTGAGAAACAAAAGAAAATTATTGAGGGAGGGTAAGGCCTATACAGGAAGGGGAACGAGGAGAGTGGACCAAAAAATGTGTTATGCATGAATAACTGTGGTTAGCAATATGTATGTTTCTATACTGCATTCCACTAGGGGGAGAAAAAATGAATACTGTGAGCCAAACCACATGTCTTACATTTTTTTGCCTGAATATGACCCAACTCCAAGCATACTAGATTGAAGAAGCCAAGAGACATATGGTAATTGCATAAAGGGAGATTTTAAAACTAACAGTCATATTAAGAATGAGATTACAGACTGATATTCCAAAATAAAATTATGTCCAACATGCTTCTTTTTAACTAGAGATTCCCAAGAGCCACAGGGGCTACCCTTTGATTAGAGCTTATATTTCCTTTTCAATGCAAAATAAGGTCTGTAACAACAATATTGCAGGAAAAAGTCCAATTTGAGAAGGGAAAGGTCGTTTTAAAGCATTCAATAATAAGTGGAATATTTCCTCATATTTTAAACTGTACCCATTATAGTGAAGAGATATAAAACCTTCTACTGCAACAAAATTGATGTTATAACACATATTGACAGATTGCCATCTATCTGGCAGATCATGATTCAAGAGAATCCAATAAATAAATGGAGAAACCCAGAATTCTGCACTGACTCAAGGTTGAATTCTAGATCAAAGTAATTCTGGTTTGATCATTGCAATGAAGTAGCTGACAGTCCACTTCCACACTCAACTCAAGGTGCTAACTCAACAGAAGCTCACTGAGAGTGCTCGAACTCCCACCACTGAGCACCACCGAAGAGAGGGAGTGTGTGTGTGCAGTGACTAGAGCACATCAGGAGGAGTAATAGAGATGAGGGAGCCATGGCTGTAGCACTGTGCAGGAAGAAAGTTACTGAAGGAATAGCAGAACCCAGTGTGGCTGCAGGCGATGTCAGCACTTATCTGCACCAGGTTCTATTGTGCATTCAAAATGTAGTGTGGGTAAGGCTGGGGTGTCTCCATGAAAAAAATTACATTATTCAAGCAGTGCCAAGAAAGAAACAGGACTGTAATTGTCAGAAGCAAGGAATTTTAATTAATATTCCCATAATAAAATGAGTACTTCTATTTGGCATTAAGAAAATAATGTAAGTATCTTTTAGTTCCAGATGTTCAAATGAAACAGAATAGATTCATATTACTCCTAAGAATCTTTTATAGGCATGATGATGGCTAGAAACCTGGCACTAAAGCTGTGTTAGATTTTAGGCTAATTTGCACTTTCTAGAACCCTATGTTAACATTTAGGCAGCCACCATGATAAGATAAAGAGAAAAAAACAATGCTGCAAGTTTGGGTAAGAGGGTTGTTTTTGTTGGGGTGGTATGAAAAAAAACCTCATTGAAATAAGATAGCCCAAAAGATCAGGAAGATTCAATTTTGAAGCTCCACTCTTCATGGATCTTGCTGGGAGACCTTGGTCAGTCATTCTCTCTAATCATAATCTCCCTCAAAGGGCTGTTGGTATGAGAATAAAATGGAAGAGGGGAGAACTATGGTCCAGGCTGCTTTGAATCTCTGCTGGGCAGAAAAGTGGAGCATAAATATCCAAATAAATAAAATAAACTTTTATAAATGCACGATCTGGAAAGCAATCATGGCCAGGATCCATTTTTCACAGGCCATCCCCACACACCCCATGCCCCACTTACAACCCTCAAATTGCCTTTACTTACTGGAAGGCTGCCGAGGCCCAGCCACTTCCTCCTTCCCAGAAGTGGGTGAGCCTTGGCGCGACATGCGTGCACTGCCCGAGATGAGGCCTGCACCCGTTGGCCAGCCTCCAGCCGTGGGCATGCTCTCCAGAGAGTCAGAGAGCACGCCCATTGTTGGCCGCTGGCTGATGGGTGCGGGCCTTGTCCCGGGCTTGGCCCAGGTGGCGTGCGCACGTCACACTGAGACCCAGCTACACCCCGCCTCCTTCCCAGAAATGTGGGGGGGGGTGACTCCCATGGGGCACCTGGGGCATTTGCCCCATATGTTCCCATGGCAGTTACACCACTGTATTGAAGTTTCCACATGGCTTCCCCAGTGCTAGTATGTGGCTTCCCCAGTGCTAGTATTACTGCCAATACATTGCAGAAGCAAATGGGCTTCCATGTGGCAGAATTTGCCACAGTTTCCTTGCCCTAGTTCCCCAGCAATGGTCATCCCTCCTCCCCTGGACCACGGGGATCTTTCCATTAAAAATACGTGCCATCACTTTTACATTATTATTCCGACATATTCTGGCATTTTCTGTGAATTCCCAGCTTTTTTTTTTTTTTAAAAAAGGCCTCTATCTACTTCTGTTGGAGTGATACACTATCCTCCTTACATCTCTGCAACAGAGAAGAGATTTTTAAAATGAAAGTTTAGCATGCTCAGAACCTATTGTGCTTACTGTTAGAATGGTACATCAATATAATAACATAAAATTGATAATATTTTTTAAAAATGCCCTAAAGCCCTCCCTGGTTGTGGCGGGGTGGGGGTGGGGGAAGAAATGTTAGCCATGAGGACAAGGTCAAGGAAAATGCCTAACATGTAGGTTGAAAATCTGGTTTCCCACCTTCTCAGTTTTACTGCAATCCTTTCCAAAACATCACAGCAAAGCAGGTTTGAGACAGATCGAAGAAAATCCAAAGAAACCCCAGGAGGTGCACAAATCCACCAAGTGCTATGAGGAAGCAGGCAAAAAAAACCTGTTTCCCAACAGCACTGAACTAGGGTGTGTGGAAATGGACTGTTTCAATAACAAAAATGATCAGATCTGGGGGTTTTTCTAAGTCAGTAGCATTTATCAGTGAAAATATAACTCTTTCCAACATGTTCAAGAAGACCAACTGCTTTGCTGATAACCTGGCTGGAGAACGCAATAATAGAGTCATCACCCTTGCCAATATTAGAAAGAAATACTTATTAGGCCAGCTCAAATTCCTAAGGTCAACCCTCCCCGCCCCCCCCAAGGTCAACTAATCCTTCTAACCACTAAAAATGGGGGCACTCCATTTGCAGAACAAGTGCAGTAAATCAAATGTTTTCTGGTGAATCCAACAGAGGACATGAAAGAGAAATGGTGCCTTTCACACAGAATACTGTGTCCTCTTGACTAGGCCTTTTGGCCCTTGTATTTAATTAACTTTACTATTAAGTGTTCCACAATCTCCCATATGGGTTGATCTTCCTGAAAAGGATAACTCTCCAGTTATCCAAAAACCTGTCTTCAATTAAAGCAGGTTTCAGCTTCACAGGGGGGGAAAACTTACTTCTGTCTTAGAGAAAAGGCATACCCAAGGCATTTACACACCAGCCTGCCTGCCTCACAGTGTGCCTTCAAGTATTCCGCAAAACAGCCTTTGCCACAGAGACACGGCTTATCACAGCAAGCAAAACCACAGGAGGATTTGTGATGCAGCAGTGCCGCCAGCGTATTCAAAGAAAGGCACGCTCCTTCGTTTGTGTCAACGAAGCTTAAGCCTGGCCACAAATTCCTAGCTCAGCGCAAGGCCCTCTAACGCATTCCAGATGAGTGACACACCCACCACTGACACAAGCTTCTGCCGTACCGTTGCATTTTCTGAATTACCATTGGGCACTTCTACCACTCGGATGGTCGTGTCCACCCTCACCTTCGCTCTTGTTACAAACTGGATGACCGATGAGCTGTCCTGAGGATTCAAGAACAAAGAAGGTTGAGAAACAAGGGTAAAAAGTCACAGAAGGTTCTGAACAGACTGTTCAAGGGTTTTAATTTCTGGTTCAGGTCTCATATAAGATGCCAAGAAAATGAAAAGATGCTCCAGGTATAAAGCCAACCCCCTGCTGTTAAAATACGATATGTTGCAGGACTATCTACTGCACTGATCCCCAGTTTTTCTCCAAGGAGATAAGGATAAATGTATCCTCAGTCTGGAAATGTACTATCTGGATTTTATATTTTATATCTGATATTTTCTGGTCTTTGACCGAAATAAAATATTGATTGATTGAATGTATCCTCAAAAAGCAAAAGAAGTGTAACTGGTCCACAGTCACCCAATAAACTTAACTGTTCAGCAAGAGACTGCAGCCCATGTATCCCTGGTCATAGACTGGCACAAACCATTACACTGCATGGGCACTTATGGGGGAACTGTTTTTGCTTTCAAGCTTGGGTTTCATTTGGATGAGAAATTCTTTTGTCTAGATCCACTGTCCTATTAGGAGAAAGTAACATACCAAATACTACCATCAACAAAAGAAATCTTAACCTATATCATTTCCAGATAATTAGGAACAGATCTTTAGACACTGTTTTTGAAATGGACTTGTATACAGCACGATACAATAACTTTATTATTAAAATAAAACCAGACACGACACACTGTAAAAAGCCCAAATATTTATATTTTTCTCTTGCACAAGTGAATCCTTCTTGAATTTTCGAAGAGTTTAAACATAAATGGTCCAGCCAGTTGCCTATAAAGTATGTTTGTTCATGTAAAGGACCATTGGATCATGTGCCCTTTGCTGGAGCCAGATCAGAGAGCCACAACATCCTAAACATGCAATTTCTAGCTGATGCTGCAGGAGCAAGTGAAAACTGAGAGCACAACTTTTAAGTTGGAGGCAAAATGTCCACATTTTTCAGTATCTATCCCCATCTTATCCTGGGCAGTAAAATGCAGGGGTTCTTGCAGCATGAACCTACATATTGGCATACTGGCAGAGTGCCCTAGGATGCAAGTAATCTCCTGATGGGGCACAGTAACTATTGGTGGGCATCAAGTCTGTAGCAGTATGGGATGATGACACTGCTACACTGAACAGTAAACAAGTCCTTGGCAATGAAGCGCTGGGCGTATTAAGTGCATCTAACAGTTGTGTGAATTTGTTCCTCGCTCACATCAGTTGAGCTATCTTGCATGCTTAAAAGCATGCTTGTGGGCTATTGTTGTTGTTTTAACACTGTGCAGAATGAAATGTTTGAAAAATAGGAAAAAAATGAAGTCTTCCAGTCTGAAATCTCTTCTGTTGAAAACTTCTATCTCTAAGATCTTTCCGAACAGAAGCATGGCTAAATGATTTTTAATCTCCACTGCGTGCTAGATTCTGTACAGAAACTTTACAACCGTTATTCAAGCAATAATGCTCACCTTTTTTAATATCTCAGTGTTCAATAGCATGTATACATCTATACTGCGTGATTCGGCTTTGGCTAGTGAGGTTAAATTACAATGAACGATTAAGCAAGACCTGCCCGGTCTTTCACAGTCCTAAGGGAGACAAGTAGAGAGTTGTGAAACTGATACACAAAGTAATACATTCAAAAAAGAAAAGAAATGCTGCTTAGCATTTGGAATTAAACTGGATAACATCAGCTATGATTTCTTAACTCTTGTACTTCACTTAGGGATACCATTACCTACAGAAAATTTTCAGGAAAACAAACTTATGATAGTCTATATAGCCTTAGATCTGTTTCATGTAAAGAGGAATTCTAACCAGTGCAGATGTCTTGCGCTGGTTCTATATATGGGGATGAATTTGAATAACTCCAAATCCCTTCAGACTTTAGACCTCTGCACATGTTCCACTGAAATCAACCCCAAGATGATCCCAAGATGATTAGACTACACATACATTGTTTCTTAAAGAAGAATTCTGAAACAAGATGGTTAAATAAATATTGGTTGAAATAAATACATTCTGAAAGGGTGTAATAATTGCTGTACTGGGCGGAGAAAGGATCTTGCTCAGCAAGTACTGAGATCTCTTCCTGAGATCCTAGAGAGTCACTGCCAGTCAGAGTAAACAACACTGACTGGGACAGAGGGACCTGGTAACAGTCAGCTATTCATTTATGTAATTTGAAGCTTGTCTGTCCATATCAAATTCATACTCCCAATCTAAATGCTGATCTGATGTGTATTCAAAGCTCTGGATTGCTAAAACAGCACGTGGGATTTCTTACCAGTACTTTTCTCCCAGACTTTGTAAAAAAGGCAAATATTGTATGGAAAATGTTCTCCTTTTCTTGAGGAATGACACATGGGGTTGGGTTTCTCTGAAACGAGCAGTTTCCTTTGTCCTGGGCAACCTGAAGGCAGAAGAAAGACTATGACACAAACTCATCATCTTGGTGATACTTTTATATTCTGCACATGTCCCCCAAGACATACTTCCCCCATATGGCCAAAGAGACAAAATCAACTTGCATGTCTTTTCTACGCAGTAAAAAAAACATGTCTCCTGCTGAAACACTCCCACACTATTTTCAAGTAGAATTCAAAATGCCTGAAATTAAAACCATGCATAGCTTAAGTCCGGGGCAGGGTAGACTTTCAGGAAATATGTTCTCATGCAGATCATCGTCAAATATGGCCTACTCCAAGCATCAGCCTTGCTGAGAGATGATGGACACAACATAGGACAGAGGGGTCCCTATTATGGAGCAAGTCAACACTGTTGTGTTGTTTTAGGAGTTCCTTTAAGACCATTTTGTCCAAGTGAACCATTAGTGTATCTTTATTAGGATATGCCTGTCATGGTGATTTATGTGTTTATTACATCGATTATGGTGTACACCACTTATCACTTGTTTTCAATTGTAGTTGTGTTACAAGGTGATACAAACCAACAAGAGGCAAAATTAACAATTTTGACTCTTTTTCCAGCTGCAGGGGGAGCATGCAGGATGATACCTATTATACTACCCCACAATAAGTAATGCTGGCAGATATGTTATATTACCGAGGAAGACATAGTGAAATACTTGATTACCATGGAAGGTGTTCTATTGGCTGTACGAGAATCCCAAGGGTGCCAACTGACAGAGAATTGCTAATACCTTTGATTGGTCATGAGTAATTCCTTGGAGTGCTGTATAACTGAATTAAAACACATTTTGTCCTTCT
This sequence comes from Sphaerodactylus townsendi, assembly GCF_021028975.2. Taxonomy (NCBI): domain Eukaryota; kingdom Metazoa; phylum Chordata; class Lepidosauria; order Squamata; family Sphaerodactylidae; genus Sphaerodactylus; species Sphaerodactylus townsendi. Next base: position 23,666,340 of record NC_059435.1, read on the forward strand.
CCATGTGCTTCAACCAGGGGTTCTTTAATGTGAAATTGAACCACTTGCCAACACACCAAGAGATTTCTGGGAGAATCCATAAGGACTTGCTTTTGGATTCATTAACATACATCTACATAGGAACCATCTTAGCACTCAAGATTAAGAAGTGAACAGAATTATTTGTTACTTGTGTGATAACTAGTTTTCTAATGTATGACTTTGTATATTTGTAATTTGTGTTGTTTGTGGACAGTGCACTTTTCACTGAGCACTTATTTAAAATAGCACTTTGCACTTTACTCTAGTTGTTTATGATTCACTGCCATAGGGATAGGGTCATTTTCTAATTTGTTATTGCTACACTGTACCCTACCTGTTGAATTCATTTCTGCTTATAACTGCAGCCAGACATCTCAACCATTAATACATCAGATGGAGTTAAGTTATATAAAAATCCATGGCACTGGCATTTAAGGAACTGACTTAACACTGGGATATAAATTTGTAAAACCATTTTTAATGTCTCACAGTTGGCATTGTTGGAATGTGTAAGAGTGTGGGTGGCCATCCTTCATCTAGGATTAGAAGCTCTCAGCCCAAGCTGCTTCAGGATGAAGCTTCATGGAAACAGAAATACAGAAATAGATGAAAGAATCTAAGCAAAGAGTCTGCCAGCAGTAGGGACACTGTTCATAAGAATCCATGGTTTACTGAATGGCATTGTCCTGAGGAATGAAAAAGGCAAACTATAGTTGCTGATCATATTTACAGTGGACTAGAAATGTACATTCTTCATGTAGTTCACAGGGATCTGTTTCTGCAAATGTAGGCAAATGGGTCTCCTCTAAGGGAGGTGAGAGATCCATGTAACACAAACTCATACATATAACCCATGATTAACTTAAATCTTTGCATATTCACCATGACACTGCATTCGCTGAAAAGATTCCACCCCTTAAACAACTGATGCCTTAGACCCAGAACTTCAGACCCAGTCATGCTGTTCTTAGTATTTAATATATAGTAATATGTTGATAATTCTGGCCCATTGCCCATGTGAAAGTAGTTCATATCCATCTGCTCCTTTTGTAAACGGAACGCACAGGGCAAGCAAATTCTATCTCATAAACAGACTGTTTCCATTAAACAGCCTTTCAGCTTATTTTTCATGTAATACCAAAGTGTGCAAGAGATTTTGGGATGGCAGGTATTCCGATAGTGTTTTGTTTCCACCATGAACCCCACCGCTTCTCAGAGGCAGGATGTAACCAGTCAAGTAAAAAAAATGCGTATTACTTCACTCATAAAGAATGCAGTGATTGCAATATACAAAAGGATTTCCCAAAGGATTTCTATAATAGATGATGTATAGTTGAGTAACTGTATGGAGCGGAAGAGAAGGAGAAAGTGGCAGTGAATTTTAGTCTGATCAGACTGTGTCATCATTAGACACACACAGGAGCCATGCATTTTTGGGGAGGACAGTTGTTTCTGGAAAGCAGCAACATAAATCCGTAAGATGATGATATCCAGCCCAACTGTTTTGTTCTGACGTATGGGGCTTGGCTTTTTTTAAGTGGAATTATCATTTGCAGTCTCTCTAAAACTTATTTGACGTCACACTAATGGTATTTTAGTTATCGCATGCTGGAGAACCACATTCCAAAAGGGACAAGAGATCCAAAAAGACCTTTCTGTGCAGTTTCTCCTATTGCACTGTTTTAGTGTCATGAGTTGCCACAAAACCTTTTGAATAAGTGGTGCCTAAAAATATAGAATCAACAAATCTCAATTTTACAGTCATGACCAAGATGGCCAATGTGGGATGGTGGCAGCTTCAGAGCATTTAAGTATTCTGGTATTCTTTTGCAATACGGCCACTTTGTGCAAATAAAGAATTATGTTCAGGTTTGGCAGAAAACACGGGGTGTTTTCACTGCTTTTTTACTCTCTCTCTTATTCTTTTATTTTATTTTATTTTATTTTATGATTTTACATTTTATGTTTTCATTACTACTGATTGTTTCCTGATTGCTTACTAGACCTATATGACAATCATTAAGTGCTGTACCTTATGATTCTTGACAAATGTATTTTTCTTTTATGTACACTGAGAGCATATGCACCGGAGACAAATTCCTTGTGTGTCCAATCACACTTGGCCAATAAAGATTCTATTCTATTCTATTCTATTCTTGATGTTCATGCAGCAGAAAAGGCAAATGTGCACTCTGGTCAACATTCATACAGCTGACTCACCAGAAGAAGGTTTCATGTGAAAAGTCAGAGATATGAACACTCAAAAATCCCACTCGGCTGCAGGCAAAGGACTCCTCCATTAACTTTGAAGGAAGGTCCTGAATTTGTTTTGGTTAAGGCAAAGATGTTCAACCCAGTGAAATGTGAACTTTTGTTGGCCATAAAAGCAGGTGACTTTATTTAGGACTTTGGATTCTGATTAAACATCACATTGTATCATAGTTTGGTACTAACCTCAATCAAAGGCATAGCTCCAAGGGGGCGGGGGGGGGGCGCATGATGCATTGGGCTCACACCCCTGTGGGGATGTGGTAAGGGCGTTCCAGGGGCATTGCAGGGACGTTCCGGGGCATTCCGGGGTGGAACATGGGAGGAGAATGCACCGGTGCACTGAGTGCTTTTCCCCCTTGCTATGCCTCTGACCTCAATCCTGTTTAAGTTTTCAAACAAAACCTGGTTCAAAGCCAACTGGGTACTTTCATTTTCCATTTGCACTCCCATTTCTACAATGCAGCAGGGTCTGTAAGCTGTCAGTTCAGACCTCATGCCAAGTTATCATGAACAATAGTTAGCAAACCTATTTCGAACCATGACTTTGGTTTACAAACTGACTGCAAACCATGGTTAGCAGGTTTAGACAGTCAGAACAACCAGCCATAGTTGAATTTCCTAGAGAACGAATTTCTATAGACTGAGCTGATTTTTACTTTCTGATGGGTCACTTCTGAATGTTACAAATTCAACACAGAAGGCCAAAAAAAGTCATTAGATGTCCTAGTTATTATAGTTTCTCTTTTTAACACACAGGGAAATCACTACTGTAAATTATTTTTATTTCACACCCCTTTTCATTTTCCATGATTTTCAACAATGCCTCCTTTAACAAAGCCCTTCATGCATTAAGACCATTTTCTCTGCATGCAGAATTGTCACACACATTTGTGTACAGTTGTTCTCTTGTTATTTCTGTACAGTTTTCAAGTTATTTCCAACCCCAGCCTCATAGAGCAAGCTGGAATTGTCAATTACAGTCCTTTTGAATTACAAATGAAAGCTATTGGAGAGACACCCTTCTGTGATGAATATAGATCAGCTGATACTGTTTGTGCCTGAAACAGATGTCTCCTTCAGAAGTCCCAGGGTACGATGACCTTGGTGACTTGTTAAATGTTTCATCTTTGAACTGTAATCAAAGAGAGCTTTTTTTAAAAAAAAACTCTCTTAAAATTATACGTCCAGGATAGAAACAAGCAAACTGAACAACATGCATTAACTCTCCCTTTTCCATCAAGGTTCAAAATATTTTCATAGTAGGCTTGTACGAAATAAAGTAGATGTACAAGCCACTTAAGGTTTCCCCAAGAAACAATAACAACTTCAAACAAGCAAATGAAGGATGCTTTGCCCCTGACAAGTTACACCAAATTAATGTGACCACCACTCCTCCTTTCTGTTGCTTTCAATTATTTGTGAAATACGACCTCACACTTCTCACCTATGGAAAGTTCAGGACATATTCCTCCTGCAGTTTGGCCCTTGATGACTGATTATATTGGCCATCATGCGGCTAGTTCTGTCGCTTCCCCTCTCATTGATCAGCTCAGCAGAAGGTATCAAAAGCCTCGCCCTTCTTTTTAATATATATATATATATATTTATCTCTTTTTAAAATATATTTTTATTTCCAGAAAACAGGTGCCATTGTGGCATGAAGGTGTGAAGTATTCCCAAGGAAAAGGTAAGAACTGCAGCATATATAACATCTTAAACATTCTTTGACAAATCTTGGAAACTTTTAAAGATTTGACCTTTGCAGAAAAAATTCTGTCATAAGCCAGTGCTGTTCTGCACACACAAGACCCATCTGAACTGGCACAGCAACCAAGAATAGACATGATTAGTCCAGCTTGGCATGAAAACAAAGGCGTTCAGCCTTTGTGAGTAGGAAAGAGGGAGAGCACCCAATATATCAATGGTGTAAAGAAACGTTTATTTAATTTTAGTGCTCACAAAAAGGCTTAAGCCTACCGCTTAAACACCACCATACATGGCAACCAAAAAGAGAGTTTACACGTAACATTCCCATGCTCAAGGGCTCAACTGCTGAAACCCAAGACTGTGCTTACATTCTGCCTTTCTCTGGTGGCTAAGCAAAGGGTAATTTATGCATTGTAAAGATGCCAACTGCTACATGATATTAGGGTAAAGCTTCATGGAGGTTTCTTCCAAACAGCTGTTACACAATGGAAGCAGAACAGCCTCAACTACTTGAGGCTCACCACCAAGTTGAATTGCAGCCCCACCAGCCATGTGGAGTTGCCGCCTATCAAGGGCTGGATAAATCCGCTACTTGTCTCGGGCTGCAAAACCTGGAAGGCGGAGGAGGCCCTCGAGCATCTGTATCACATAAATCATTGACACCATCTGGCTTTGTGGGTACACAAAATGTACACCCTGAAGTACAGTCTCATCCCTCATACTCTTCTCCTTTAGCTTATGATTTTAGGATGTTCAACTGTTACCTTATGATAATGTAGTGGGAGGTACTGGCACCTGTAGATCTCTCAGAATTACAACTCATCTCGAGATTACAATTTCAATTATCCTGGAGAAAATGGCTCCTTTGGAGGGTATACATTATGATATGAGGCCCCACTCAGGTCCCTCTCCAAACCCCACCTTGCAAATCTCCAGGAATTCCCCAGCCTGGAGCTGACAACCCTATGATATAGACCTTACACATTATGGACAGCTAGAATGGCACACACTCCATCAAGAGTCTTGCCCCAGATGAAGGTTTCTCTTCAGAGTTACTTCATACAGAATCAAGAGAAGATGATTGCCAGGTAAAACATTTGGGCTGAGCACTCTCCGCTGATGCAGATACTGATCATCTGGGCATGGCCAGAGGAACCAGCCAAAGCCAAGAACTTAAGGGCTCCTAGCCCCTGGCTGTTAATCCATGAATCACAGCCTGTGGATCAACCTGGTGGACATCAGTACAGGATGTCTTTTTTGTTTACTTGTTTTATAATGTGTTATACAACTGTATTGTCGAAGGCTTCACGGCCGGAATCACTGGGGTGCTGTGTGGCTTCCGGGCTGTATGGCCGTGTTCTAGCAGCATTCTCTCCTGACGTTTCGCCTGCATCTGTGGCTGGCATCTTCAGAGGATCAGAGGATCTGTGGCTGGCATCTTCAGAGGATTCAGATCCTCTGAAGATGCCAGCCACAGATGCAGGCGAAACGTCAGGAGAGAATGCTGCTAGAACACGGCCATACAGCCCGGAAACCACACAGCACCCCACTGTTATACAACTGTTCAGAAGTATATTTTTGTCAGCTGCTTTGGGTCCTCATTAGGAAGAAAAGCAGGGCAGCTATACGCTAAATAAATAAATGGCAGCATATTGTTCAACACAAAGTTCCCAAAGAGTTTTATTTATTTATTTAGGGAATTTATATTAAACAATGCCACAAAACAAGAAAAGCATAAAACATAAACATAAAAACAATACCATAGAACAAAAATATCAAGGATTGCTACTAAAGGCAAACCGACAAGAACAAGCCATACACATAAATGTTATATTCTTATGTTCTTAAAAACTGCATAAAACAGCCACTCAGCAGCTCAAAAATTCCCATGAACAGTTCTTGAGCATGGAAGAGCCCATGCAGCAGCGAAAGAAACCAACAACTCTTAGTTAAAAACTTGGGCAAAAGAAATGTTTTGGTCTGATGCTTAAAGGACAGTAAGGCAGGCAAGCAGTAAGGGGGCGAGCATTTCCCAGATGAGATGCCACCTCTGAAAACTGCTCTTTTTCTAGCTGCCACCCACCTCATTTCTACACAGAGTAATTACAATCAGGCATTCAAGTCACTGCCCTGCCCTGCCCTACCCTGGTCATTATTTATTCCTTCACTATTTTTTTTTAAAGGCACAGTCACTGAGTCTCAAGTGGAGAATATCATATAGATTGGCAATTTGGCAAGAATAATCTCAGGATACTATTGGAAATGTTTATAAATCTGTGGGAGAAAGATGGAGGAACTGTCTCAGGGGCAATTTGGAAGACAGAAGCAGCTGGCCTGGGAACTACATATAGAAGCCTTTTGCCACAATAGCATGCAGGAAATATCTAGACAAATTTTTATTGGGATTACCATTTTTTTCAATCAATCAATACCTTTTATTGGCACAAGTTAAATACTCTACGTAAAGAACAAAATATAAAGTTTGCGACAAATATATTAAACTTAGAATTGATATAGATCATTTTAAAAGCTCATAAAACAGTGTCCAGATTGGGGAGTATAATCATCCTTCGCTTTATGACTGACGCTAAAAACTTAGCTACGACTAAAGTGACATCTGAGTCCTGGTCAGACATCAAAAAGTGGAAGAGTTTGATTCTGCTTGAATTTTCTTTGGTAACAATTATAGGTCATTAATCTCTTCCTTAATTCATCATAAAGGTGACAGTCCAGGAGAATGGGCCTCACTGAATCAGGATTTTTTTCTCCGTGTGACTGAGAAATTGTCAAAAACTAAATAATTTACCAAAAGCAAATCAATACTTGTATTAACATTTCTATGAAACTGCAAAACAGTAAAGACTGGGTAGAAGAAACTTGTTGATGACATAGAGAGGAATAGTTCAGGGATAGTTCAGGGACAGAGGTGGAGATATTCCATCTTATAAGGCTTCCTGACTATTGTGTTCATCACTCCTAAAAAGCCACAGCAGGGGATCTTGATAGTCACTAAGAACAAAGTTATACTTTTCTTGCCAGAGGAAGAGAGTCCTTTAAACGAGGAGGAAATTACCACAGGCAAATGAATCCATGTTCCTTTTGCAAACATAAGACTTGATGCTATCCTTCCACCAAAACACTGGTTCAGTTATATATAGTCAGCACTTTCCTTATGAATGATTTCCTTAGAACTGTGTCATGTTGCAATATATCTCTCATCCTAACTGGTTTGATTTTAAAAGCTATTACAAGAAAATTTCTTATTTATTAGTCCACCTATTTCAAATTCTATTTATGTCATTTAAAAAGGCTAATTCATCATTTCTAATTTCCTTTCCAACTATTCTGGGAAAAGTTAGAGCTACACCAATAACAGAATGGGGAAATTATCTCACTTTTCACAATCCCCCTCAGGAAAATGATAGTGACCTTTGCTTTCTTACTCATTTAAGAAAGAAAATCTTTAAAGAAGGAATTCCCTAGGCAGGAAACTTACAAAAAGACATCTTCCCTGTGTTGCTGTAGTTCTTCTGACAGTCATGATATCCTATCAAACCTTCTGTTTCCCTACAATGCATGACGCAGGATAAACCCACTCATGTAGCTTACTGAACAACATTTTCCTACATATTGTTGAAGGCTTTCACAGCCGGAATCACTGGGGTGTTGTGTGGTTCCCAGGCTGTATGGCCATGTTCTAGTAGCATTTTTTCCTGAGGTTTCGCCTGCATCTGTGGCTGGCATTTTCCTAGATATTTATAATTCAAATCTCTCCCAACGCTTATGCCACTTACTTGCTTTCACCAAAGCTTCTTGTCATTCTCACCTGTCCATAGCTGACATAGTAGCACATGGACATCTTTATAGGTTTGGGCTTGGGAATTTTTTATGCTTTCTCCTGTTCTCGCCACCTATCACTTTCTGCTCTGTCTTCCTACTACACGCAAAAGCCACTGCAGCCAAAGAACACAAGAAATGTCCTGCTGGATCAGAGCAAATATCAGCACTTCTCTTGACTGCCACAAGGGCCAATTAGATACTTAACGGAAGCCTGCAAACAGGAAAGGAAGGAGATGGCTTTCCATGCTATTGTCACCAGCAATTCATATTTAGAAGGAGTTGCAACTGAAGTTGAAGGATCCCTCTAGTTATCATGTCTAAGGGTTGCTGATAGACCTATCCACCATGAATCCCATTCCTGAGACCAGAGGGCCACCCACCCCACTGAGGACAAGGTCAACCAGACTGTTTAACAGTGATCTAAAACCGATTCCACAATCATTCAGCAAAATTTGGATCAGGAATAAGTGACATGGGAGAGAAGGTGGAATGGTATTGCCCAATGTCATCAGATTTCAGAAGCTAAGGAGGGTCAGTTCTTGGAGGGCCAGTCCATGAAGAAAGACTCTGAAGAGGAAGGCAATGACAAATCACCTCTGCTCCTTACTTCGTGGAAGTCCCTTGCTAGGGTCACCACAAGCCACTTGCAACATAACATCACTCACACAGATATATAATTGTGCGATCTAAAGGGAGGGGGATGAAGCCATACTGGAAGTGGTGGAAGGGTTGCGCCTGCACCTGTGCCACCAGCGCCATGCAAACTGGCACAGATGCTGGCACTGAGGGATTTATCTCAGTGGCCAGCCGCCGTAGTGCGCAAAACCAGAAGCTGGCCCTTGCAAATGCCTGCACCAGCATGGAATGGGGGCATTCCAGGGATGTTCCTGGAAGAGGAGACAACTTTAGCTGGCTCCCCCAGGACTTTCAGCCCAGGTATGCCCCCCAGGCACAGATCTACGCCACCAAAAGGGATGGAGTAAATCATTTTCCACTATGGGCTTTCCCAGGGGAGAAAGGAGTTTCTCATTTTCCCCCAGTGCCCGTGCTGTCGATTGCCTCTTTGGAGGTAGAGTGGCAGTGCCATCCCCAGCTGCCACTCTATTTCCCCCCACTTTGGATTAGGCTATAAATAATATAAATGATATATTCACTACTAATATGCCACTTACAGCCCAACAAAAGTCCACTAATGCCATTATGATATTTATTTCAAAATATTATACAGCACTTCTCCATAACTAAAGGCAGTTTATATACATTAAAGATAATAGATTAGACCGGAATATACCTCCCCTCCAAAAAAATGACAAATCAAACAGGACATCCTTTCTGAATATAGACAGAACAACTGAAATATCTACTGTAAAACACAGCAGGAATGTACTAAGTGTTCATACCGAATAGGACTCCCTACATAGTTTCTGAAGTCTCATCAGAGGGGGTGTCCTGGGCCCTTCTCCCAGACAGATATTCCACTTAGCTTGAGACAGGAGGAGACACAGTAACAGCATCTCAGAGCTCCTGAAATGTGGCAAACTCCTGAAGAAGCTACTGGGAAGTTCTAAAGAAGTGATCATCCAAACATTGCTTGGAAATAGAACACAATGGAATACTAAAATAAATTGCAAGTTGGTGTAACTGGAAATACAAATCCATTCTGCTGAGAAATCTGGGGGTTTTGAAGTATGGTTCCAAATGCCATAGAAATAAACTAAATGCTGCCATGATGCCAAATTTATCCTCCGAGCTAACTTCAAGTGTCACGTACACTGTGAAGATCAGGAGCAGAGGTGTAGCTACTAGGGGAGCTGGGGGATGTTTGTTGCACTGGGCACATGCCTAGGGGGGAGGGGGCGCAAAAAATTCAGGTTCGTTTGTATTTTTTTGTATTTTTAGTGGGGGTTTTTTTCAGTTTTTGGCCTGCAGGAAGCGCAGTTTTTAGGCTAGCAGAACCAAATTTCAGGGATTTTTCAGGAGACTTTCCTGATGATACCACCCAAGTTAGGTGAGGTTTGGTTCAGGGGGTCCAAAGGTATGGACTCCCAAAGGGGGTGTCCCCATCCCCCATTGTTTCCAATGGGAGCAAATAGGAGATGGGGGCTACACCTTTGAGTGTCCATAACTTTGGACCCCCTGAACCAAACTTCGCCAAACCTGGGTGGTATCATCAGGAGAGACTCCTAAAGATACCCTGAAATTTTGGTGCTGCTAGCTTAACAATTGCACCCCTGACAGCAGGCACCCCCCAAATTTCCCCAGATTCTCCTTTTAAATCCACCCCCTTTGGCATGGACTTAAAGGGAGAATGTGAGGTCCCCAATTTAAACATTGAAAGTGATGCTGTTTCAGGGTGGGGGAGAATCCCAGATTCTCCCTTTAAGGTGGATTTAAAAAGAGAATCTGGGCTCCCTAGCTTAAACACCATTGAAAGTGATACTGTTTGGGAGTGGATTCCAGCATCACAGCGGCTGCACTTGTGCGGGGCCCCCACAAAATTCATTTTGCACTGGGCTCCATTTTCCCTAGCTACACCTCTGATCAGGAGTGTAACCAGCTGTCACAATGACAATGACTTTCAAAAATGCTAGTGCTAAAATTTTTAATAAAAACTTATTATTTAAAAAATGTTACTGCTGAGTATTTACGTGTAGTTACAAACTCTTGCTGTGTGGCTATTTTCAGAGCCAAGTTCAAAACTTCAAAGGAACAGAATAGAACAAAATTTTAGAACTGGCTGCCAAAAAAACCCCAAGGGAAATTTTCTATATGAGTTGTGGATGGTAAGCTATGCTTCTAGTTGTCTCAACAAGAGCAACAAAAAGACAGATCCCGAGTCAGTGGAAAGGCTCTAGCCCAGATCTACCTGGATGTGGTTGCTAAAATTTGGCTTATTGTGCCTTCTGTTAAAAATACCATCATCCAGTGACACAACATAATTGGCATGTAGGAAAGCCCTTGACAATGAAACAATATGGGAGGTCCAAACTGCCAGGTGGGGGGGTGGGGGGAGAGGAGTGGCTCCTGGAACTGGTACGGGGTTATGCCGGCACATTTGCCACCCCACCAGCATAAGTGGGGAGGGCAAACAGGGCAGCAGGTGGTCATACAGCTCGAAGGTGACCAACTCTGAAGAGCCTGCCGCCTGCAGAGTCACGCCGGACTAAAGGTGGATGCTGGGGCTTGGTCAGAGGCATTCTTAGTGGTGGAACCAACTCTGGTTGGCTTCTGATGGCTTTCATCCTGAAAACACCCCTGGTGTAGCGCTCAGACTCATGCCATGATAACACTTGGCATAAGTTTGTCTCCCCAATGGAGCTGTATGGATGGAAGAAGGGATTTTTCCCCCATTTCTTGCTGCCACCTTGAACTCCATTGGAGGCTACAGCACACCATGTTTACCATAACATCCCTAGTCACTGCCAATATCCCCCCACCCCCAATGTGGATTTGGTTGTTAAACTGTTTCTACAAAGATATTTAGCTCCACTTGGACTTCTTAAGTGCAGCACTGTATTGCAGAACATCTGATGACATCTTCCTTTACTCATGCTGTTTCCATAGTTCCTCATACTTTGTTATCTTTCCCAAACATGGTTTGGTACAATCTTTTAGTGTGAGGAGGGAGGGAGACTTATGTCAAAGCACCTTTGAATATTATGTGGACAGGAAGAGGCGCATTTGTTCATTCCCTCCTGCCACTACTGGAGGTCTTTTTTCCAGGCTTTTACAAAAGAATAGTTATATCATTGAAGTATTATAATATCATAAAGATCTATTGTATTAGTTCCCGTTTCTTTTTGTCTGCAGCCCTTTTGGTAGTGGAGTTATAAGACAAAATGAAATGGCTGCACATTCCTCCTTTGAACTCTACAACCAAGAGGGTTGTAGACTTACATTTAACAAAATGAAAGCAGAGGACATTGTTTCAAGAGACTGGATTTAAAAAAAACAGCCTGAAAAAATCTGGCGGTGGTGGAATAGCAACAGCGGAGGGCTGGGAAAAGAAAGTATGCAAAAAAACCCTTCCATATAGATTCTTTGTTGGAGGTGTCAATATCTCTGCTTTGCAGCAGCAAGCGCTACACAAAGAATTATGTCTATAGGGCAAGCAACCCTAGAATTACAATAGAATTACTATAAAAATTAAATGTCAATTCTACATAATGATAACTGGGAACCTCTCTGGGTTCTTTCAAATCTGTATTAGTTCCTTGAAGTTTTTGGACTTTGTTTTAGATTGATTATATGATCATTTGCCACAAGTGGGCCTCTTTTTGTAACTGTGCGTATTAGACTGCCTGTTCAATAATCCATCAACCTCTTTCTAGCTTGGCCTTCGCATCCACAACTACAGTTAACTACAATCTCAAATATTCACACAGACAGAAACATTTGCTTTTCCTTTCAAGGGTTTCCATCAGAGAGACGCAGCCACTGAGCATGTGCCAAATAGTGCAACTTCAGTACTTTTAGGCCGGCACTGGCCTAAAAGAAAAGGCTCTGTGTTTTTAGTCCAACTTACAAAGCAAATGAAAGCAAATGTTTGCTGACCCAGACATTGCTCATAATGCCAGAGTGAGTCGCTTTCTTTGAAATTCTTAACATCCACATCACTCTAGTCTGGGAGTTCTGTTTAGATGCTAGTAATCAAACTCTTGGGAAGCAACCAACTTGGCAATGCTGCAAAGCCAAATCCCCTCAACAGCTAGGCTGGAAATCATTCAGCTGCCCTACTTACACTCAACTTATGTTTTGTCATTCAGCCCTCATGACAACATCGATCCTTTCTGAAGACAAAAAAAGCAAAAGAAGATATCCTGATCATCCAATTCATAGTGTGCCAAAGTGGTACCTCCAGCAATCCTCAGGATAGATAACTACTGCAGCAGTCTCATTTCTCCAAGCATAGGAACAGCAGGCATAGTATGGTTCTAAGGAGGACAGCAAGCGGTGAGCTGAAATAGTGTGGTTCTAAGGAGGACAGCGAGTGGTGAGCTGAAATAGTGTGGTTCTAAGGAGGACAGCAAGCGGTGAGCTGAAATAGTGTGGTTCTAAGGAGGACAGAAGTGGTGTTTGGAAGGCAGTGGTTCTAAGGAGGACAGCAAGCGGTGAGCTGAAATAGTGTGGTTCTAAGGAGGACAGCGAGTGGTGAGCTGAAATAGTGTGGTTCTAAGGAGGACAGCAAGCGGTGAGCTGAAATAGTGTGGTTCTAAGGAGGACAGCAAGCGGTGAGCTGAAATAGTGTGGTTCTAAAGAGGACAGCAAGCGGTGAGCTGAAATAGTGTGGTTCTAGGGAGGACAGCAAGCGGTGAGCTGAAATAGTGTGGTTCTAAGGAGGACAGAAAGCAGTTGACAAGCAGATTAGTGAGACCTGGTGGGGAGGAAGCCCAGAGGCAGGGAGTGCCATGGTTAGCATTTCAAACTAGGATCAGGAACATCCAGATTCATATTCTCAAGCCTTGATGCTTGTTGGGTGACCTCCCCACCTCCCCTGCACTGCCTAACCCATCTCTAGGGTTGCCAACTTTCAGGCAAGGGATAGAGATCTCATGGAACAGATCTCCATACTGCAGAAATTGCTTATTTCTTTGTTCGTTTGTTTAAAACATTTTTTCCACCTGGAGAAAATGGCTGTGTCAGGAGGTGAATTTTATGACATCATAGCCTACCAAAGTCCCCCTGCTCCCTAAGCCCCACTCTCCCAGGCTCCACCCTCAAATCTCCAGGTATTTTTGAACCGGGTTACCAACCTTATGCATCTCACAGGTTTTAAGTGAAAAGGGAGGAGGGGAGAATGATGTGCATCACCCTGACTGGGGGGGGGGGGGTATGAAGGGGGAATGCAAAAAACACCCCTGGTTCTGCAAAAAAATGGCTCAATTATACCCTATGGGAAATGTTTCCTAGACTCAGAGGGGCTTTTTAAAAAAAAGATACAGGCACCACATTTTCAGCATAGCTTCTGGTAACTCTTCTGAGAGGAATCCCCAAGTATGATAAAGATTGGGTCAGTCCCCCATTCATAGTGTTTTCTCCACAACTGAAGTCCCTTTTTGAGGAAAGAAATCTGAACGCCACCATAACAACAGAATTACAACTGCACAAATTGCTCTGTGAAAATCATCATCATCTAGAAAGGCCTGACTATGGCACAACGGTCATCCCAGAACTCTGTACTACATCACCAAATTCCAATTAAAGATTAGGTTGTTTATATGAATCTTTCAGAACTGCTAATGAGCACTTGCCAAGGAATAAAGAAGATTTCCAGCTGCTGTGTAGCAAAAGGTTGAGCCAGTTCAGAGAAGCACGTTTGGTCCTGAGTCTCAGTTGATGGGAACTCATTTTGTCTCCTAGCCTATGACCCAGACATAATCCACCTCCTCTATTGTACATTCTTAAAACATGGGAATATTAAAAGACAGCCCTTAAAACAACATTTCTCGCAGTGACTTTTGACCCATTTTTCTCAAGATCACTCTGATATTTGTTTACAGAAAGTGCATCTTTGAATAAAAAGAGGAAGTGACATTCCCAAACACTGAGTGAGGTGAGAAGTTTGGGAATACTGATGAATAAGAAGAAGAGTTGGTTTTTATATCCTGCTTTTCTCAACCTTGAAGCAACTTAAAATCACTTTCCCTTCCTTCCCCCACAACAGGCAACTTGTGAAGTAGGTGAGGCAGAGAGACTGCTGAGAGGACCGTGACTGGTCCAAGGTCATCCAGCAGGCTTCATGTGTAGGAGTGGGAAATTAAAACTAGGTGGAGATTCAAACCTGGTTCTCCAGATTAGAGTTTGCCACTCTTAACCACTACACCAGGAGCTCCAACATAAGGGCTTCTTACTTTTCCACAGTGGCAAGTGAAGGAGTGGGGCTGCAGTTTCCATGATGCCCATTCCTGAGGCCCCAGCATTAAGTTCAGGTGAACAAATGAATGAATCTATTTGTGTACAGCCAAAGACCTTCACAAAGTGACACCCAATTTGACAAAATTACAAAAAATAAAATGCAGTATAAACATCAAGCATTTCCCAATACACATGTGGAGATGGACAAGAATGTGTGAAATTTGTATTTAATCAAGGAAGATTAATTCACAAACCAAAGATTTGATGAATCAAAATGGAAGCTTCTCTGTGTAAGAGACTAGCAGGCCTGCATGTTACCAGCTTGCTAGTGAAGATGCAGGCAGGTACAGATACACATCTTTTGAGGTCTTGTAACTACAGGTTACTATATGACAGAAGCCATATAAATTTTATCACCTTGTTTTTGTGGGTTAGGACCAGCAATAGGGGATAGTTAAATCAATGTGATTAATTAAATAAGGAAAAAGTGTTTTTCTATTTATGTTGAATGAACAAAGAAATGATAATGAGTGATTCACATTTACTTGTATTTGATCATAATTCTATTGTATTAGAATCAGAAAGGAGAAGTTTTATGATCACTACAGTATATGTTAGCCTGCATGCTCCTAGAGGTATTTTCAAGCTCTCTCTTGGGAGCCAAAACCAAGAATAACAAGTTATTCTTGAAGACAACAAGCTAGCTTTATTGCTGCCCTTTGTATATGCACAGAGAGAGAGCACGCACTAACAGCATGCAGCGTTTGACGTAGAATAAGAGGCTATCTTCATGTGACCAGGAGACAGATTCTATCCAATTAGGTTTGAACATACATGCTTGTCGCACGTGAAAGAGGTATGGACTATACGTAACTTCTATGATGATGATTGTGTGACGTCTGTATTTTTGCGTCTATAAAAATTGGTCCCTTTGTATCAAGGGTGTGCCTCTTATCCTTAAGGGGACACCCTGGTCAGATACTTATGCTGTCCAGTACACTTATCTTCTGTTTCAAACTGCTTCTTGGGTGTCTTTCTAACTTAGTCTTAAACTAATTCAGCTGTGTAGGACCAGAGACGTGGTCCTGGCCCCACACATATATCATAAAATATTAACAGTAAAAAAGGTTCAGAAGCATATTGAAACCTCGGACAGTGATTTCAACAACTGATATTTTAAAAATCACAGTAGCTCTTATATTCTTAGCTGGCAGGGCAAACAATGACATTCTATGAGTGATGTTAGGGTCAGTGTCTGATAATAAAAGATTAATTTATCAGAATAAAAAAAAAAGGTATCGCCCAGCCAGCAGACCAGCTCTAAGCAAGTTCAGGTGATCATATGCAATTGGATGCTTGCATTTGAAACATTTAAATCCAATTGCTTAGTTCTATATGGCTTTTGCACCTTAGTATTGTAAACTACTAAGAGTGCAGTTACTTGGAAGTGAGTGCATCTGAAAGGTGGTTGGATGTGAGCAAGATGGAGTTCAACAAGGATAAGTGGAGAGTTCTACTGGATGGGGGATACACTTCTGGATAACAGAGTGCATGAACAAGATCTTGGCCTATGGGTGGGTGGACTGTAAGCTATGCATGAGCAACCCATGTGATGCAGCAGCAAAAAAAAAAGCTAATGCAGTCTGGAGTGTATTAACAGAGGTATAACACTCAAATTGCAAGGTGTCATAGTCCCGCTGTACACTGCATTGGTCAAGCTGCATCTAGAGTGCTGTGTATGGTTCTGGAGGCCTCACTTCAAAAAGGATGTAGACTGAATAGAGCAGCTGCAATGAGGGATCAGGAGCCTGGACGAAAGGCCTGTGAGGAAAGACTGACAGACTTGGGAATGTTAAGGCTGGAAACCTGACTGCTCTCTTTAAGTGTCTAAAATGCTGTCACTTAGAGGAGAGCAGGGAGCTGTTCTTGTTGGTAGCAGAGAACAGGTCTTACACTAAGGGGTTTAAATTACAGGCAGAAACGTACAGCTGCATGTTAGGAATTTTTTTAAAAAAATGTACAGTACAGTAGTTTAGCAGTGAAATCAGTGGTGAGCTCCCCCTTACTGGCAGTCTTCAAGTATCAGCTGGATGAACACTTCTCAGAGATGCTTTAGGCTGGTCCTGCATTGAGCAGGCAGTTGACTAGATGGCCTGTATGGTCCCTTCCAATTCCATGATTCTTACCTCCATTCTGCAACAATTTCCCCTTTCTGTTTATTGTATTTACTAAAACCTGCTTCCTATGTGTATGTGTACATCATTTCACTATTTAACTCCTCTAACACCTCTCAACCATATACGTGAACTGTCTCTACTTAAAAACACTGGCATGTACCATACTTGCCTGAAAAGAAGACAACCCTGAATTGAAGATGACCCCCTTAAAATTATTATCCATGCACAAAAATATTACTGGACATAACTGTAATTTGTATGCAACTTGTATGACCACCTCCTTTTTAATGGCATACCTGTGAGAGAATAAGTCTTGTATTTTAGAAAATACTGTAACCAACCACACAGTTCTTTCAATAGAACAGCATTTCCTTTTGTAGAAGATGGGATGTTTCTACCCTCCCACTTGAAATCCCCACTGTGTCTCCCATGTGCTCCCGAAGGTCCACTGACCCAAGTAAATTTCAGGATGCTCAGTATGCAGATAGTTGGATTTAGACCAGGGGTAGGGAACCTGCGGCTCTCCAGATGTTCAGGAACTACAATTCCCATCAGCCCCTACCAGCATGGCCAATTGGCCATGCTGGTAGGGGCTGATGGGAATTGTAGTTCCTGAACATCTGGAGAGCCGCAGGTTCCCTACCCCTGATTTAGACTGACAATCACTAGGCTTGGAGAAGAATTTGACATTAGGAGGCTGTATGGGAAGGGAGGGAGGGAGGGAGGGAGGGAGGGAGGGAGGGAGGGAGGGAGGGAGGAAGGAAGGAAGGAAGGAAGGAAGGAAGGAAGGAAGGAAGGAAGGAAGGAAGGAAGGAAGGAAGGAAGGAAGGAAGGAAGGAAGGAAGGAAGGAAGGAAGGAAGGAAGGAAGGAAGGAAGGAAGGAAGGAAGGAAGGAAGGAAGGAAGGAAGGAAGGAAGGAAGGAAGGAAGGAAGGAAGGAAGCTCAATGAGTTCAAAAATATACCTTTACACAATATCTTGGTCCTGTTTATATTCTTGGCAAGTCATAAGGAAAATGTTATCATTTAGTACACTAAAATGTGTGGTGAAGGGAACTGTTTGGGGTTTTTGTTATTTGAATGCACTATGAATACTATTTAGGCCAACATAAGCCTACACAAACGGCTTTCCCATTTATCAGTCACTGATTATCTACATGTTTTTTAACACCACTCTTTGGGGAAACTGCTTATAGCCGTGGTGGCGAACCTTTGGCACTCCAGATGTTGTGGACTACAATTCCCATCAGCCCCTGCCAGCATGGCCAATTGGCCATACTGGCAGGGGCTGATGGGAATTGTAGTCCATAACATCTGGAGTGCCAAAGGTTCGCCACCACTGGCTTATAGCATATCTACAAACAGTACAGATGAATAGCAGCTGGGGTTAATGCATTAAGAATAGCTGAACTATCATGGGAGCAGAATAGGGCCAATGTTCTCTCAAGGGAACACAGTGGGGGAAATTAAGACAGTATTATGTTCATCACTGACTAGGTGCCTGATTTGATTTGGAATAGCTACACACAAGACTCCCCTGCTACACAATAGATTTAAGCCAAAGGTCTACATTCTTCCGCTATCACTATAGTAAGTCACAATTTTCCTCCTAGGAATGACAGCTCTGTGGAGAAAACTCTTCTGTTACTTCCCACCTTCCAATTGCCACAGGCTACACTAAAAAGATTTGCAGCATAGCTTACCATCATCTGTTGAATATGAAACATTTCCGCTCCAGTAGCAGAGAGACGATTTGGAAATAAAATGTCGACAGAAGAACCAGGTAGTGTGCTTGGGCCAGCATTGTAGACCTTAAAAAGAAGTAGAAACAGGTGAGCAGGCCCAGGCTTTAGTGACTGGCATTTTATCTTGCATAAAAAGTACCCAGAATCAGGATTGCCTTCCCAGAATCAGTAATATTAAAAGGTACGAGAATGCAGAAGGAAAAAAAGGCACCACTCACACCATTAGGATGAAAAGAGGGGCTTACAAAGAGAAATTCATGAATTCGCACACTTTTATCTAACATTTGAGGCTGCATAGCTACACTTGTGCATACAACACAGAGAGAACAGGAATAGGGCCATTCTCTATAACAGCAGTGATGGTATTATCTACATTATATCAGCTGTTTAAATTTGAGCAAGGATTCAACTGAATCATTCAGTCCTGGAACCCATTTGCAACAATCACAGCTTAACCCTATGCATTAAATCCAGCACAAGAATCTTGTGATTTCTGCATAAGGATCCTCAAACTTCCCAGCGTTCGCCTTCCCCCAGCTGCTATTTCTGGTTCCAGGAAAGTTTATTCCCAGGGTTGTGAGATATGTGTGGAATAACAGCCAGTCAAGATTTTGTGCCCCCCCCCCCAACTAATCACAGCACTCAACCCTGGGACAAATAGAATTAAAAAATCACATAATTGAGACATAATTAATGCCTTTTTCTTCACCCTCAGTTAACCCTCACACCTTTGACAGTGAAGGACAGATTTATAAGAAGGCTGACCCTCTGGAATTTCTCATTTCAGAAATTATTACAGGTACTACTCTGGGTAGCACCACATTCTCGACTACGTAGTCTAACGGTTAATTTGGCCCTGTTTATCTATTCATGCACTTACATCCACACTGACATCTCAATATTTACATACTGAAAAATACACAAATTGAATTAGTCATTGCTGTCTCTGTTCAGAATTTAGTCTCTGAAAGTGTGATGGTCTATACATGGCGCTTTTTGAACCTAAATAGCCAAATCTCTCTGTTTCATTTTCTAAGCATTGTTTGTGTTTTGAGGTGTTTAAAGCAAAGCAGTGCACTATGCAAAGCCCTTGCAAAAATCCTAGAGGCGCTCGCGAGGGGGAGAAGACTCCAGCTACAATTAGCCACCACTGTGGCATGAAACATGAAAATAATGCAATAAATTACAAAGCAAATGAACTGCTAACTGTGTTGGGTTGAGGAATGAGTTAATGAAGAAGGGATATTTGGATAACACGTCACATTATCCACGACAAAGCAGAGGTAAGGACCATTTTTTTTAAAAAAAGGCATCTAAACTTTAGCACATTGCCAATTTTTGCATATCAAAAATAATTCTAAAATGAATATTTGAATTTTTCAGCAGATAAAACAGCTTTCCTTTCCTGCTGAGTAAATGCGCACTACTTTTTCTCAGTGTGCGGGTATATATAAAATAGTCAAAAATACTTCCAAGCAGTGTTATGGAGCACGATGTGTGTCCAGTATTTTACAAATGGCTGCCCTCATGTATGAGTAGGTGGTCTACCATCATAATGGGGAAAATTCTGTAACTTTTCTATTTTTTTCCACTACTCTTGAGCTAATTTCAGTAATTTCGTGTCCACAAAAAAATATAACACTGCACTGCTGGCCACACAAAGTATAAATAAAGCATGTGCAAGTGTTTAATATAAAGTGCATCGATCAAACATAACAAGCTTCTACCTTTACTTTGCGTGTTTCCAAGAACATTGGCTGAAGACTTTTTACATTTACTGGATTCTTCTACGTGTTATTATGTTTGATAGCTGCACTTTATATGGCCAGCAGTACAGTATTATAATATTTCTGTTTGCTTGCATTGTTGAATTATACTGGTTCTCTTGGTTGCATTATACAGGTCCTCTTTTCTTTTTTTCAGTGATTTCTTGTCCAACATAACATTTTACAAATCTTACGAATTCACAGTATGCTCAGTCCACAAAGGGATGATGCTCACTCAACATATGTCAGGATAGGCCAAAAATTGCCCTAGATGCTCAAGCCATTGCATGTTATATGAGGACATGCTGTGTGGGCTGATGAACCTTTTCCCTGTTAGTTTGCATGGTTTCTTACATCCTACATGGCACATGGAATCACATTTCAAATTGTAATTTAAAAACATGGAACCCATTAAGTCATCAGCTATATAAGCCTGATGGCTAGAACATTTCAGTGCACTATATAAAGCATAAAGCATAAGCATAAACATTTATTGTCATTGTGCGCGCACAACAAAAATTTACAGCAGCATTCCTCAATGCACACAATTCCAGACTCATACCCCATCCTCACTTTCCCCTTACTCCACCCATCACTACACAGCCCCAAACACATCAACACGAAGCCCCGGAGTTCAGCATCGCCACAGCTCTAGAGTATATGACCAGGATCCAGTTTTATGTCTTGTTTTAACACCCGCTCTGTCCTGCATTTTGTTTTATTTTTACCTCCCTTTATTCAAACTGACAAATTGCTTTAAATTCAAAGGAAATATTCTAATATGGCATGTGGTAATGAAAGCGAAAAGAAAACAAGGTAAAAATCTTATGCACCAAAATTAGCTCTTTAGATGCTAAACAATATTTGTACATTTAGGTCATCATGCCATAATATGGGTTGGATCCTACCAGTTTTTCCACTGGTACAAAAGGAAGGGTTGTCCAATTGCCTTTCTCAGTGCTGCCCCTATATCACCTGGCTTTTTGTTCATGGGGTTTCACAATCCCTTGTACAGCCTCTGCAAGATTCAAAAATGACTCCTTTTCCTCCTTGCACTGGAACAAATGTCAGTATGATCCAACCCTAACTAGAAACTCTAATATTTCTGAGCAAGTCAGTTATCCAGAGCTCACTGTTGTACACCACAGGCCACATATTAGCCAGAAGGAATTATATCAGGGTCAACTCTGTCCTCCGCATTTGCAACCAATGGCTAGAGCAGTTTAGCCTCATTCTGGACAGAATGAGGGTGATATCACGCTCTGTACAATAATAGATTAGGACACATACTTCAGGCCAGATACCCTTAAAGCTAACAAAACCCCATAAAAGAATGTTGTGTAGAATATTTTTTACCTGAAGAGTGAAATTCAGGGGTTGAAAATGACACTCAAAGTCTTCCAGCTGAATAAACTGAGATGCCTCCACAGACTCCCCATAAACAAAGGAACTGGGAGAGACCACTCTAAAAGAGAGAAAGAGGAGATCACACGCAGGATAGCAACAGTGACCTTTGCTTCGCTCCCGTGTTGCAGAAACAGCCCTTTTGACAGTCATTTAAACCTATCTATTTCTCTTCCAGCAATTTCATCCTCAAAAAGGGAGGAAAACATAAACAGCATTCTAACTGTGAAATTAAACAGAAAGGCCCAATGCTAGACCTCAAAGTGACCTGTACTATCCCAGAACATTTGACCCTAACCTTTGGCCCAGCAGATCTGAACCAAAACATTTCACTTGACCTCAGAAATAATGTCCCTTCTTCAAAAAAGGTACATCCCAGTGCTATAATTAATGCCTAATGTTTCTGTACAAGGAAGATAAATAAAGAAAGATGGAAACACACTATTCTATAATAATGTCCTATTTTCAAAGTCTGAATATTTAATCGAAGGGGGGGGGGTACATCCTGGCCACAATTTTACTTTTAAGCAAAGAATGTATTTTTCCACTAGAAGAGATTCTTAAAATAAACTTTAAAAATATTGTACCATGCGTTTCCTCATTTGATGAACTGCTGCTTACCCAGTGATGGACGAGTCTACTTCATGCTTCAAGGGAACAGTCAGAACAAGAGTATTGTCATGAAGCAAGTGCTCTAAATTCCCACTGTGTTAAACAAGAATAAAGGTTGTTACACAAGTTACCTTTGGCACAACTGTGCCAGCAATGTCTTGTATTTAGATTCAATATCAATATTTTGCTATGGACAATAATTTCTCTAACATAAGAACATAAGAACAAGCCAGCTGGATCAGACCAGAGTCCATCTAGTCCAGCTCTCTGCTACTCGCAGTGGCCCACCAGGTGCCTTTGGGAGCTCACATGTAGGATGTGAATGCAATGGCCTTCTGCGGCTGTTGCTCCCGATCACCTGGTCTGTTAAGGCATTTGCAATCTCAGATCAAAGAGGATCAAGATTGGTAGCCATAAATCGACTTCTCCTCCATAAATCTGTCCAAGCCCCTTTTAAAGCTATCCAGGTTAGTGGCCATCACCACCTCCTGTGGCAGCATATTCCAAACACCAATCACACGTTGCGTGAAGAAGTGTTTCCTTTTATTAGTCCTAATTCTTCCCCCCAGCATTTTCAATGAATGCCCCCTGGTTCTAGTATTGTGAGAAAGAGAGAAAAATTTCTCTCTGTCAACATTTTCTACCCCATGCATAATTTTGTAGACTTCAATCATATCCCCCCTCAGCCGCCTCCTCTCCAAACTAAAGAGTCCCAAACGCTGCAGCCTCTCCTCATAGGGAAGGTGCTCCAATCCCTCAATCATCCTTGTTGCCCTTCTCTGCACTTTTTCTATCTCCTCAATATCCTTTTTGAGATGCGGCGACCAGAACTGGACACAGTACTCCAAGTGCAGTCGCACCACTGCTTTATATAAGGGCATGACAATCTTTGCAGTTTTATTATCAATTCCTTTTCTAATGATCCCCAGCATAGAGTTTGCCTTTTTCACAGCTGCCATGCATTGAGTTGACATTCCCATGGAACTATCAACTAAGACGCCTAAATCCCTTTCCTGGTCTGTGACTGATAGCACTGACCCCTGTAGCGTGTATGTGAAGTTTGGATTTTTTGCCCCTATGTGCATCACTTTACATTTTGCTACATTGAACTGCATTTGCCATTTCTGAGCCCACTCACCTAATTTATCAAGGTCCGCTTGGAGCTCTTCGCAAGCCTTTGCGGTTCTCACCACCCTACATAATTTGGTATCATCTGCAAACTTGGCCACCACGCTACCCACCCCTACTTCCAGGTCATTTATGAATAGGTTAAAGAGCACTGGTCCCAAAACGGATCCTTGGGGGACACCACTCCCGACATCTCTCCATTGTGAGAACTTCCCATTTACACCCACTCTTTGTTTCCTGTTTCTCAACCAGTTTTTAATCCATAGGAGGACTTCCCCTCTTATTCCTTCATTGCTGAGTTTTCTCAACAGTCTCTGGTGAGGAACTTTGTCAAAAGCCTTTTGGAAATCCAAGTAGACAATGTCCACCGGTTCACCCCTGTCCACATGCCTGTTTACACCCTCAAAGAACTCTAGTAAGTTTGTAAGACAGGATTTGCCTCTGCAAAAGCCATGCTGACTCTTTCTCAGCAGGTCTTGCTTTTCTACATGTTTTATAATTTTATCTTTAATGATAGATTCTACTAATTTACCAGGAACAGATGTCAAACTGACTGGCCTGTAATTTCCCGGGTCCCCCCTAGATCCTTTCTTAAAGATTGGTGTGACATTGGCCATCTTCCAGTCTTCAGGGATGGAGCCTGATTTCAGGGATAAGTTGCATATTAAAGTGAGAAGATCAGCAATTTCATGCTTGAGCTCTGATTAAAAGCCACCCAAACACATGTGTGTGCCTTCTGAAATCATCTTTGCATCACTGTGACAGAAAGTTTGAGTTTAAAGTGTACACTCTCAATGGCACTCTGGAATCCAGTGCTCTGTCAGGCCTTGTGGCTCACCTGAATCAGTTTCTCCTTTAACAGCAATCATCTAAGAACAATCATCTAACAGCAATCATCTAAAAACTTGTGTGGCTCTACTGAGGAAGGAGGGGCCAAGAACTGGTTGAAGCCTTATAAGGCTCCTGCCCACCCCTCCTGCAGATGTCATAATGCTGAACTAGCGTTATGCTGTTGCTGCCCATAATGGGCATGGCCTTCCGCCCTTTTAAGGGCAGGCACAGCGGGGGCCTCTTTTCAGCACCCTTCCCGGGTAGCAATGGCAGGCCCCGGTGATTCAGGGCTGCTCTTTAACAGCAATAATTGAAGAGGCTCCCTGTTCCACCAAAGGATGTGTTGGGCATAACGTTACAGAGTGAACTGCAAGATTTATGTCCACCTCAAAGTGCTAAGAACAAGGGTTAGCAGAGTACCTGGCTCTTTTTCTCAGTCCCCTTCTACACATGCAGAATAACGCACATTCAATCCACTCTCACAATTGTTTGAAAGTAGATTTTGCTATTCAGCACAGTAAAATCCAGCTTCAAGCGCACTGAAAGTGGATTGAAAGGGCATTATTCTGCATGTGTAGAAGGGACCTCTGTCTTTGGAAACTTGCTATTGCTTGCAGATCAGAGCCCGCAGAAAATCCTCCCTGACTGGTCCTTACTGCTACCTGAACTGCTCAATGCAGTAGCATATGTTCCAGTGTGGACCCCGTCTTGCACATTCACTGGAGCACACTAGAATGAAGCCATAGCTTTGCTGTCCTGGGATTGGCACTGCCCCAACTGTTGCAGCATCAAGGCAGTGGTGCTTTCCCTTCTTCCCAGTTCAGGCACATCTCCATTCTCCAGAGGGCTGCAAACTCATGTGTATAAGTTGCTAAAGAATGATCTAGCAGCATGTTAAATAGCTACTGTCAATTACACTGGAAATACTGTAGACCAGGGGTGTCCAATTCTGCCCTCCAGATGTTCATGGACTATGATTCCCGTCAGCTCTGGGAATCGTAGTCCACAAATATCTGGCGGGCCAGAGTTGGACACCTCTGCTGTAGGCAATGCCAGTTCTCTAGTCACCGGGTGACACTAGTTTGGCCTTCAAAGGCCTCTGAAATTCTACACATTATGTCTAATCACTATTAATTCTGCACCTCAACTGATGAAAAATTTGACACCTCCATGAGCTTTGGAAGGGATATATGCCAGTCACACGCCTAAATCCAACCATAAACCACCTCTTCCCGCTGTGCCGGGGATTTTAGGGGATTTCATGCCTGTTTTCTGACCCTCCCACATTTTACATGCAGTGGATGGCAGTCATTCATCCTTTGGCTTGCTTTAATACAAAAGCTGCAAAAGTACAGCACCAAACAGCACCGGAATGGGAGAAGACCTTCCAACCTAAGTTATAAGTAAATTGGGATCACAGCTGCAATATCGTAAGAGGCCTTCATCAGTATTTTGCAAAGAAGTGAAGCTGGGAAAAGCAGCTTAAGGGGCATATTTGGAAGCAATACTGGGGAAAACTCAACTATCTCGAAATGAGAGTGAGTGCATTGGAGTAGGGTTCAGGAGACACAGATTCAAATCCCCAATTGGCCATGAAGGCTCACAGGGCAATCTTAGGCCAATCACACATGTATAGCCTACCCTATCTAAATATGTTTGTTGCTGTGAAAATAAAATGGAGGAAGGGAGAATGTAATCTGCTTTGGGTTCCCATTGGGGAGAAAAGTAGGGTGTAGATGCTTAAACAAACAAACAAACAAATAAAGATGGAAATGTCCCATGCTCTGCCTTTGAAAGCATGGTAAAGACCATTTAATCAGGCAGATAATAAAATGACCTGGAATCAAGATGCAAGAACTGTCTGATGCTGGCTTATGGTATTTATTGGCCGTAATGAAGACAGCAAGATCTTGTTCCATACACCTGTTATTGCTGAAGGGTTATTACCCCCCCCCCCCCGAAATTCACAGAACAACTGCTAAGGGCTTTCTCTCATCTCCAGCTGTTGTGCACAATATCTCTGCGGGTTTTTTAATAAGGAATTAAGAATAATTATATTTGATGTGACTGGGAGATGTCAAGTTGCAGCCTTTCATGCATGCACCACAATATCCAAGAACATCAAAAAGCAAAAATGGGATCCTGGACTTTGGAAGTGGTGGGACTAAGAGCAAAAGTATAGGAAGCTGTGTGATTCCTATTCCCATGTGTGCATAGCTATTTCCTGTGGCAAATCACAGATAGGGTTTGCTGCATTGAGGCATATAATCATGGAAAGCGTGTTCTGCACATTATAGTTTTCATCACTCTCTTTATCAAATCCCTGTGCACTCATTACAAGGGATGTATAGTCAAACAGAGAGTTGGCCGTTTCTCTAAGCAAACTTCAGGATATCCTCTGAGGCAAAGAAAAAACATTCAGTTCAGCTGCTTCATGAGGACTCTGAAATCAACGCTGGGATAGCAAGGCATTCTCCAAAACTTTATGTGCAACAATGTAAAATGCCAGGGCATAGATCATCTACCATCAAATAAAAGTAGTCTGTTTTCTGGCTTGATTCCTACACATGATTATGCTGATGGACCGGTAAATAATGATTCTGTGGTCATGACAATAAAATATGTCTGAGTTAAATGTAGTGCAAGCAAGGATGGAATGAGTAAATCTCTCCCGTTTTGGCGATTTATTGAGTCCTGGCACAAAAAATAGCACAAGACAAATTAGTCCCACCATCTGAAAGTAGTCCCCGCCAGCTGGGATCCTTGGTTATATATCACGCACCGCGTATGTGAACTATTTCCCATACCTAGAGAGACTAAGAAGCACGCTTTTGGAGAAGTTGGAAAGGTGCTCTGTAATGGAACAGTGTCTCAGTCTTTGCATCGTAAGCCATTACAGAATGGGGAAAGATTAAACCCACACACCTTGTCATTTTTATGGGCTATTATTATTACAATCCTCCTGCATAGAAAGACTGTCTAGAGTACAATGAATCACATAAGATATCATGCTCTGTGATCTTCCTTACTGGGCTGATGAGAGAGTTTAACAAATGGATGCCTTTTGAAGGAAAATAATGATTGATTTGTTTTGTCTTCTGAAATACTTCCCTTTTTTTCTAATTAGGAAATTTGCACCAAGCATTTAAGTTATAAACTCGATGCAAACTGATACTACTTCATGTTGCACTTGGGATGGTATATAGATTATTCTTGGACTAAAGAAGGATGTAAACTGAAGAAGGTCATACAACCATAATGTTGGCAACATAAATGACCTGCCTTCCAAAGAGCTCACAGCTACATTTCAAAGAATTAGCCACTTTGAGTCAAATGGAGTCAGTCGGCTAAGATGTCTAGTTGCAGTATACAAACTATCATTGTTGCATGTAAGAAGGTTCTCTTAATGCATCCCTCCAGGACTGTTTTTAAGCGATGGGCTGAATAGTCTCATATTATAATGTCATAGATACGTGTGGGTAATAGATATGTATATGTGACACACAGAGGCAGAAAATCATCTTCTAACTTCTAGTAGCATCAGCAAACTTTATGAAGGCCTACCAGCAGGATAGCTAAAGGGGGTATACAAAGTTTGAGTGATAGCAATTTTTAAGTAATCCTTACAGCCCAATTCGGGGGGTGGGAGCCTGAGATGTGAATCCACCTACAGAGGTGGCACGGATCTGCACCAGCAGTTATGCTCTCCACAGGGCATTTACCCTGATGGAGGGGCAAATCAGCCAGAGGGTTGCCACTGCAGCCCTCCATGGTGGGCAGAAACATCACAGAGTAACCAGTCGGTGTTCTGGGGTCATTCCAGAAGTGTGGCTGGGGTGAAGATGACTTAGTCACCTTCCATCCAGCCCTTGCCTGCCGGAACACTGGCACACAGGGTTTGGCGTACATTGCCATTTTAGGTGGTGTAAGACCATAAAGCCCAATGGAGGACTTTTTAGTAGGAGACCCTTTTTTTGTTTTCTGCCTCTCCATGCTGCCGAGAAGCCGTCTTGAGGGTGGTAGGGCAATGCCAAAACGGCACTGCATCTCGCCACTAGAGGCACTAGAGGTTCCAGCCACTAGAGGCAGCTAGACACAAACAAAAAGACTAATTGTTCATTTTTTAAAAAGAAAGAAAATATCTGATAAGGACTGAATATGCCCTAAGAAAAACAAACAGCTCAGGGCAGTTGAATGCCATTTTAAAAAAAGAGGGGGGAGCAACAAATGAGATATAGAAGGTGACTTAAGATGTGAATTTGAACAAGAGAGATTAGTTCTCATAATTTATGTCCCCCATGATGCCTTTGTGGCCCCACAAACCTGTCTATATACCAATACCCAACTTTACTTCTTGTGCAGATTTCAGATTAGTAAGACACTTACCAAGGTTCAACACACTTGAGCAAACCAGCACCAGGGCTTCAACCAGTAAGAGTAATCAGTGCGTACTTAATTCTAAATATTTTTCAACCACCCTCCATTCAAGTTCAACAGATCATTCATGTAACAGGAAGGATCTCAGTCCATTCTTTAATTCAGATATAAGGGGGTTAATTCTGGATGCTCCATACTGCATATTTGAAGAACGTTCTGTCACTATCAAATATTAAATTTCCCTGGCACATGCTGACTACAAAACAAACAGATGACGATGGTAACTGTGGCTAAGGATGCTACAGACCCTACCTGATCTCCATATCTGAAGTCTTGATATAGGAGAGTGACAGAAAGAGAACAGAGGAAGAACTTAAAGAGAAACTGGGGCCAACTTGATTGCCTATGTGAGCTAGCCATATGCCCACACAGAGAAATGTCTGGTGAGATATATGGCCCAGAGAAATGTCTAATAAGATTTATATGAGGTCTGCAAGCTGATAAAGAAATATGTCTTACCTTTGAGCAGTGACAAGGAATGAAAGTACCTCTTCTTCCCCAGACAAATGACTGGTGTCAAAAATAACACTAAACTCGTACTATGAGGAAGAAAAAGGTCAGATTTAGCAACAGAGAATCGGTTGAAGTATACTTTCATTTCATCACATAGCTGCATAGTTCTGAAACATACTTAATAAGCATTATTAGGCCCCGTTCCAGACTGGAAATGTGTAGCAATGAGAACAATGGACTGGAACCCATCCACAAGATTCCCACGTGCATGAAAAGGGGTAATTCCCCCAACTCC
This sequence comes from Sphaerodactylus townsendi, assembly GCF_021028975.2. Lineage (NCBI taxonomy): Eukaryota > Metazoa > Chordata > Lepidosauria > Squamata > Sphaerodactylidae > Sphaerodactylus > Sphaerodactylus townsendi. The sequence goes on from NC_059435.1 coordinate 23,695,880, forward strand.
TGTAGCAGCCCTTCAATTCCTCCCTCATGTTGCCGTTGGTGACCCCCCCACCCCTTCTACCAAGAGCAGCACTGCAAGCGGCACTCCTTCAGGAGTGGCAGAGATTGTGCTTCCATACATAACATTTTAGATAGGACAGACTTAAGATGAGATGTTGCCTGTGTAATATTTTTAGTTATTGTATTGTATTTTATTTTATTTGTCTAAGTAACACTGTGCAATGTTTTTTAAGAATTGGTTTTAAGAGGTACTGTATAAATCTTTTTAAACATCAGTGTATGAGAAGTGCGAGTCATATGATAAATAAAAATAGATAAATAGATAGGATCCAAGACAATATAATTCTTTTATATTTTTACACAACTTCCCTTATCCAGCCAGGGTACATAAGTGTATGAAAGGAGGCTTCCGGGCCTGCACAGTGAACCTCTGATGGGCTACAAGGGGGAATGACCACTTTTACAATATTCATTGTGTAAGACTTGTCAAGGCCATCAAAGCACTATCAACCAGATAGTGTTGGAGGTGTTCCCCTTTAATGGGAAAATGCCATGTTGGAACTCAGTCCACAGAACTAAACTGAACTTTAAACATGGCAATTGCTGAGCTACTCTACATTGCACTGGCCCCTAGCATAGTGGTGACATTCTCTTCTCACCTCCAAGCCTGGGACAAGAAAGGACCAAGATTGAACTGAGATCTTTAGAGTTGGCATCAAAGATTTTTCTACTGAGTTACTGGCTGCAAACAGAGTGCACAGCCTCAGCAATAATTTAAACAAATATGATAAGTGTAAATTGGAAAGGGAAAAAAGGCATTTATTTTTACTGGCACTATGCTATAACTAGCTGCACTTCACACACTTTTTCATGGTCGGACAACATGCAAAACACGTGCGACACACAGCAGGGCAGCTGAAGGCTGAAGACTGAAATGGAGAGAACCCTCTTCCAACTGTCTGCTTGGAGAGCTACACACAGCCATTTTCTGGCAGCTAAATAAAATCTAACTTGAGCTCCAAGGGCATGAGCAGTTGTCACAGTCTGGAAAGCTGACCACAGCGTCTTTGCAGCCAAGATGCAAAGCCACACTATTTGCAGAGCAGTCTGCACCCACAAACTCCCTAAACTGTTGGGAGGTCTTAACTCATTACCTTGGACTTTGATCTCATGAAAGGAAACCCCACGCTGCACTTGAGGAAGTCCGATTCTGGTTCCAGCAGCTCACACGCAATGCCCATTTCTTCCTGAAAGAGGAAGGAGGAGGAGAGGAATATGTTTCAGCACAAAAAAACTGGGACCAAAAAAAGGAAAATATTTATTGTTATTCTGGTTTTCAGACAAAAATGGTCTCCCAAAGCAGTGCATACTGTGGCAAGTACTATATGTATACAAGAACTACAGGTCACGCTCTCAAGATTTACAATAATTGTTTACTAGGAATTATTTGTATTATTATAGAGGAAGTGTCTAATAACTACTCCAGAAGAACCATTCCTAGAAGTATGCCAGTGTGGTGTAGCACTCTTGTGACCAGAATCGATGCGCCCAGTGCGTTACGCACACCCCTGCTCCCTGGTGGCTTCGCCACTGTCTTCACCCTTTCCAAACCTGGGATGCATCTTTAGTATCCAGGCAACAGAATGGTAACTACCAAACTGCAAGCACACAATTGAAAGTCATTTGAGGTCAGAGTCACGTGAGAAGAAGAAGAGAAGTCAGAGTTGTTACACTGGTGGGTAGGAGAGTTTGTACTGAAAGAGTGCATGAGTTAGGGTTGCCAAATGCAGTTTTGGAAATTCTTAGAGATTTGGGGTTGCCCCATGCAGGGATGCAGAGTCCACCTTCCAAAAGAAGCCATTTTCTTAATGGGAGCTGATTTCTGTAGTCTGGAGATCAATTGTAATTCTGGGAACTCTTCAGGTTCCACCTGGAGGCTTGCAGTCCAAGTGTAAAGAATTGGAAAATCCAGTGGTGCGGGAATCTGGCTTCACTAAGGGTGGTAGTGGCAAGAGACAATTTGTGAAGCAGAGTGAAGCAGAGGAGCAGCAGTGGCGTAGGAGATTAAGAGCTCGTATATCTAATCTGGAGGAACCGGGTTTGATTCCCAGCTCTGCCACCTGAGCTGTGGAGACTTATCTGGGGAATTCAGATTAGCCTGTACACTCCCACACACGCCAGCTGGGTGACCTTGGGCTAGTCACAGCTTCTCGGAGCTCTCTCAGCCCCACCTACCCCACAGAGTGTTTGTTGTGAGGGGGAAGGGCAAGGAGATTGTAAGCCCCTTTGAGTCTCCTATAGGAGAGAAAGGGGGGATATAAATCCAAACTACTACTACTACTACTACTACTACTACTACTACTACTACTACTACTACTACTACTACTCTTCCTCTTCTTCTTCTCTTCTGAAGCTGCCTGTCCTAAACAAGAATTTACTCTACCACTGAATGATCTAAACTCACCATCCATTCCTGTCACTCATCTCAGCATGCATGAAAATCCAGTAAGGGAGCATGGTACCTTTGCTGTTATGCACACACATCAGTAGTCCCTTCCAAAAAGCAGCTAAAAAAGGCGACTGTATGGGCACATGACCTACCACATGTGGCTCCACAACTCAGTTGCAGATCCCCACCCATGGGAGACTACTGATTTAGAGGTAATAAATGATTTAGAGGTGATAAACAAATAAATTGTTAATAAATTTCATCAATTTTGTCTGTGCAAAACCTGAAGAAGACCTCATCAAAATGGATTTGCTCACTCTGTATAGGAAAACAATCTGTGAAATGTAAGAGACTATTCCATATCTCTGCTAGTTTTAGAAAATTATTCTGTATAATTTTGTCAAGGCCAACCAACCAGACTGATTATCAACCAGTCAACAGTGGTTTTTTCAGGGATGTAGTGGTATAATGTTTGATTTACTTTTAGCCTAAACTCCCACAATTTCTCATATCTAATAATTTTTTTTTAATTTCCATGGCTTGAAGTTTGGCATTTTCAGTTACTTTACATAGCTACTGTAACATTAAGAGAATACGGGCCAGAATTTAAATTGAAACGACACTACAAAATTTTATCTGAAGAACATTTGCTGCTATAGGTTATGGACACATACATCAAATCAAAAGCCTTTACTTTCAAGCAGAACATACAATATAGATATGCAAAAATGTCATATAATAAAATATTAAAAATTAATTGATCTAAATTTGGAAAAACTCATGACCTCAGGAAACCAATACTATTACACTAGGATTCTGGTTTGCCAGGAGACATGATACCTTGGCTTTGTGAGATTGGCCTTCTCGATCACACGGACAGTAGTAGATCACACGGACACGGACATGTGAGAAATAGTTTCAAAGAAGCTTTGCCTACAGGGCAAAATCTAGCTGGCTAGGGGATCTTATAGACTCTCCGAGACAATACAGCTGAAGAGAGAACATTGAACTTGGCTAGCATGAAGGCACGTAGCTGATGGGATACAGCTAGATAATGGAGATAAGCAGCAGGGGCCCCTGTGATTGCCATTATTCCAAAGTTGAATGGGGACCAGGTCCATCTAGTCCAGTACTGGAAGGCGTGCATCACGTCTATAAATATTTTAAATACATTTGCATAGATATTTACAGTTTCTGTACATGAATCTGGAAACTCCAGCTGTATCAGAGTTCCACCGGCAGGTTAGTGATATTTTGTGTGTTTGAGGCACCAGAGGGTAGTCCAAGTTGAAACTGCCTTAAAACATTATCTGCAAACTAAATGTCAGCATAGCTCTTCCCAGGGTTTATTTTGTACATGTCCTGAAAGGGCGAACATTTCTTTAATGCAAATAGGCTTCTGCCTGACACCTACCACTCAATTCATAAAAGGAACTCCTGAGAAAGGTCAGAACGAAACCCCTGAAAAAAGAGGTCAGTATGTTAACTGCTCACTTTGGTACAATAACTACAAGCAAGTGCTGAACGCTCTAATAAAGTGGTGGCGAACCTATGGCACACGTGCCAGAGGTGGCACTCAGAGCCCTCTCTGTGGGCACGCAAGCATAGAGTTCGTCATGTGGGGGAAGTAGAAAATTGCGCCCTCTAATAATACATACATACATATCTAGGGCTGTAGTTTCTTTGCTTCTAAGTAAACCCTCCTAGGGTCGTGATTCACCCGTTCGAAGCGTTGCATGGTTGCTTCATCAAGCTTACTCCCGAGCAACGCACGCCTCTGAGCAAACCGTTTTTTCTAAATGAAAACTTCAGTATTCAGGTTAAATTGCCATGTTGGCACTTTGCGAAAAATAAGTGGGTTTTGGGTTGCAATTTGGGGACTCAGTCTCGAAAAGGTTCACCATCACTGCTCTAATAGATGCGCCTGTTTTGACAAATCTTACACATACAAAAATATTTTGGCTGTTCAAAAAACACTGATCACATAAAGGCCTCCTAAACATTTTAGGCTGTTGACTTTACACACAGGTAGCATTATTGAACGGTTTGTTCAAAAGTGATCATCTAGGGACAAAGGAGATCATCAAAAGACATGGTAAAGATTATCAAGTACTAGTTCAAATAGAATTGTGTTAAATACCAGATTTTATGATGCAAACGATTCATTCTTTAAAAAAAATAAAAGGGAAGGGTGGATACAGGGAAATACAGTCAACGTGTTATGCACTCGAGGGGGAGGTAGCTACGAATTTGACTGTCTGTTAATTAACATAAATGACACAATCAATGCCTTATTAGCAGATATTTGGGAAGAACATCAAATCATCAGTAACAATGTCTATTTAAATAAACAGACATGTCCCCCAGTCTGATGTACTGGTGGGAAGTATATTAGATCACACTTGTCAGCATTTGTTTGGTGAAGGAGATCAGAAGAAATGAAGGAAGGAATTTTTTTTTTTTGGCATTGGACGCTGGTTTCCTTCCCTCTTCCATGATCTCATTGGTAAGTGCTGAAGGCAACATCACACACTCCAATCCGGCAAACTTTGGTTTTCACATCTTTTAATTCCCTGCTCACTTTCAGAAGGCGAATTCAGTAAAATTAATTGCAGCAAACACCCACCCCCCACCCCCCATCTTCATCGTCAGCTAAGCTATTTTTGGAGCATGAGATCACAAGTGTTGATCTACACATGACGTCTCCAACTGAAGTAACCCAAAAAAAATTCTGAATGTCTTCCCTCCCACTGCTCTCCCCTAAATTTGAAAACTGCACGAAGAAAAGTTATCACATAAGAAAAGAATCCAGTGTTCCAAATATGGGAGAGTGCATTCAGCTAAGTTGGAAAACAAGGGTTGTTTTTTTTTAAAAAGGGAACTGATAATATTGTACATGAATAGTGTTAGGCAGAATAGGACAAGGGACCAGTAGCACTGTTCTGAATGTTCACAGCTTTCTCTTGTACAAGCCATCTGCCATCATGACCCATCCCAGCCAAGCTGTGAGTCACATTCTCAGTTGACAACATGATTCAGGTATCTGAAATGAGCCTATTACCTTGACTCTCAAAAGCTTATACACCAAATATCTTGTTGGTCTCTAAGGCACTAATGAACTCAACTCTGGCTCTTTATTACTTTGTCTCTTGTCGTGCTGAGTTGATGCCCTTGGCAGAAATTCTGAAGGACCCACTAAAAGAAGCAGCAGCGAATGCACCAAAAAGTAGGAGTTCTCTGCCAAAACATCTCTGCCATCCATTAAGCTTCTATCTCCCTACCCCATTCTGGCTCCATCAGAAAAAGCATTCTTCAGCCTGGAGAATCTCTGTGTGTGAGTAAAGTGTCATCAAGTTACAGCCGACTTATACTGATGCCATAGGGTTTTCAAGGCAAGCAATTAAGCAGACATGGTTTGCCATTGCCTTCTTCTGCAAAGTCTTCCTTGGTGTTCTTCCTTACAGGTACCGACCCTGCTTAACTTATAAGATCTGAGGAGACTGATCTCTACTATACCATTCCACAACTAGAAGCCCTTTAACAAATTTACTACTCTCCTACAAATGTTTAAAGATGCACACAATCCCAGCTTCAAGCCAACTGCAGAAAGTAAGCCAAAATGTGTAGTTACAGATGTGTCCTACCAAACTGCCCTCAGGGATTTTCTTCTTCCTATTTCCAGTAGGTTCCATAATCACACTTTCAAGCAGCCCAATATGTGTGCCTTTTCACCAAATAAAAACAGCTCCACAAAATTTGTAAACGATGTTATATTAAGTAAAGAAAGTGGATCAAGGACTCAGCCAAGAGGAAAGGCAAGGTATACATTATTTTAATAAGTAAATTATATATGTATATTATATATTTGTGTGTATATATATACATATACATACACAACACACACAAAAATCATATGAAGTAAAAAGGTCACATTTTGTCAAACACAGAAAACTGAGAATGTGGGTTCTAGTGTGATTCTGTCATTTCAAAATAAAAAAGGGGGTGTGCGTGAGTATAAAGATTTGTATGGATATTTGTATAACCCATGTGATATTTTGGATATTTAAAAACCAAAGCAACTATATTCTTTAAATATTTTAATTTTTCATGCCATGTTTTCCGGCGGAAGCAGCCTCTTGTCACTTCCTGGACTGCACTCTCATCTTTATCCTAAACAGGGTATAGCAAAGCATGATGTCATGTTGGGGTTTTCCTTGTAAGTAAAAGAAGACCTCTGTACCAACAGTACCCCCCACCCCAGTGTTCCAACTCATGCTGGCTGCCAGCTGCTGGCAATCCAACTGAATAAAAAATGTTCAATTATTTATTTTTATTTTACAGAATTTATATCCCACCTTTCTGTCCTCACAAGATCCACCAAGGCACCTAGAACATTAGAACATGCTAGGGTTGCCAACTCTGGGTTGGGAAATTCCTGAAGGTTTGGGGGTGGAGACTAAGAAGGGGAGGGGCCTCACCTGCAGTCTGCAGCCATTTTTCCCAGGGGAACTGATCTCAGCAGAATGGAGATTAGTTGCCATTCTGGAAAACTGTCAGGCTCTACCTGGAGGTTGGCAACCTTATAATATGCACGTGCATTGTTTTCAGGAAGATGCTACTTGAGATTTTCAAATGGAAGGAAAAAAATAATTTTGCCAAAGGATTTTGGAATGGATTTTGAAGTAGTTTAGGTTCAAAGTGGAGAAAACCCACAAGCCATTGGATATAAACCTTTAAATGGATGCCATACTATTGTTGAAAATCAGATTCCCAGCTTATTATCTGCACACAGTATCTGAGAACACCATACCCTTCAGACAGAAAACACACAGACATATTTGCATGGGTAGGAAGGAGAGCAGCAACAAGAATTGGAATATGTTTTCCTTTTGCACCTCTTTCCAGTTCTGCAGTGGAAATGGAAGCAACACATGCTATAATGCTGCGAAGACAGGCTGGATCTAGGGAACAGGAAACAAGAAGCTCCGGGAACTTTTTTTAAACAACATAAATAAAATCAACAGATTCTTGTGAAATGTGCAGAGCAATCCTTGCAGATGCAAAGTTTTGAGTTATTGCTTGGGATAAGCACCTAAATGTCTGTGCACTTAATTCAGACCAAGTCTCCCTTACTTTCCTGGGTTCCTTCCATTCCTGTTTGTTATACTGCATTGCAATTCTAGCTCGGGGGTGGAGTTACTTCGGGATTTCCATTTGTATGCACTCTGGGATGTGCTGATGCAAGATTATCATCAGCACAAAAGCCAGTTCTTTCATTTTCTACCAAAAAAGGGAAAGTCTGTTCCCTCTACTTGAAAAGTTCTTACGACAGAAGAATCCTCTAGCTTTAATGGCATTTTAACAGAGGCTCCCTTAACCAGGGTCCTGGCGGGAATCTCTTTTTGGACTCATTTTTATTTTCTCTGTCTTTTAAAATCTTTTTTGGCCTTCATAAAGGAGACAAAGCTATGAATAATGTAGTATGGTTTCATTAAGAACAGGGTCTCACACTATGGTGTTTTCCAAAAAAAAGTCTGTATTTTTACTCAGTGAGTTATCAATGCCATGTTCAAGAAAGGAATACAATCTGTTAGTTGAGGGGAGGAAATAATTAACAATGTGTGATTTCACAAATTGATCAAGAACTTTAAGCAATACCTAGAAGCTAAGGATGAACTCTCTTCCACCTCTTTATGTATGTAAGTTGCCTTTAAATCATAGTCAACTTATGGCGACCCCATAGGATTTCAAGGTAAGATAAGTACTTTGTCCCATATAACTTCTGTCATTGCATTTGGAAGTCTACTATTCAAAACTTGTGGCCCAACAGGTACAAGATGCCTCTGCAAGTACAGTCCTCAGAAACAAATTGAAGACACAATAGGTGTGTATTCTCTAGCTTTGTACCTTTCTGGAATTAAATGATACCCACAGCCCAGAATGTAAGATGCCCTGTGAGTCATCTTGCTTTATTTGGGGTCCTGATGTCAAACTTTAGTGAAACCTTGCCCTGCTGATCCTTCACTAAACTAGACCCAACCCGACATCTATGGCCCAGTTCAGCTGTCAAGGTAGCCATATTTCCTATTGAAACTAAGTTGTGTGACTCTTTGGAGAACATACAAAAGAAAGCATTGTTTTGATTTTCAAAGAGAAAACTAAAATCTATGTCATGGTTTCACTTCAATATTCCAGTGCTCTGAAAATTTGCCAGGGTATAAGCTTTCATAAGTGAAAGCTCAGTTTGTCAGATACCATATTTGACAAAGTGAGCTTTGATCGAAAAAAGTTTACACCTGTAAGATTCTCTTGGTCTTTAAGATACTACTGGATTTGAATTTTGTTACGCTATCACAGACTAACATGACTAGTCACCTGAAACTCATTTCAAAATGCTTTAAATGCAAACCCTGCTCTCAAAACAAAAAAACAAAAAATCTGCCATCATTTAAGAAATACAACTCTTTCATCTCTATAAAAGAGGACTTTTAACTGTAACAGAAACAAACAAAATAATTTTCTGTCACTATTCAACCTCAAATGAATGAATTATGTCATCATCTGATATTTAATTCACTGTCTCTGCATCACATACAAATAGTGAATGGGATTCAGAAGAAAGATCTCTTGCTTATATAGCAGGACAATTGCAACGTCAGAGATAAATTTCCCAAGGGCTGTACACTGGCTCACGGCATGATTTATAATACAGACTGGTTGGCTTGGTGTGTGATCATCTCATCTCAAAGCTTTCCTGAGCCACACTGTTGCCAGTTACAACTAACTCACACTGGGCGGAGAGCGCCATTCTAAAAAGTCCAAATCAAAGTTGGGCCAAACTACACTTTATAATAAAAATGGCAGCCTCGTTGAATCATCAGCATTGTTTGCTCTTGTGTAAAAGAAAAGGCACAATTAAAACAACACTATTGGGAAAAAATAGTTAGGGCCAGACATTTGTTCTGTTCCATCAACTGGATATGGGGGTGGGGAGCAGGAACATTACACCAGGTTTATTCATATTGTGGTTTTGATTAACAAATTCAAAAGCTCTTGTTCCATAAACACTCTCTCACACACAGTTCTATTCATTCATCATTGAGATATAGGGTAAAGTTTTAAAAGGCAACCGTGTCCTGCTGCCAAGCAAAAGAAACTTCATTTTTTAAGAGCCAAAACTAATACGTCTCAAATACAGGGAAAGACCAGAGAGAAGCCTCTTTACAAAAGTGACTGTGTGAAACAAATTACCGGCACTATTGAACCAGGTTTTCTGTACATTCCACTCTTAATAAAGGTAGTAAGAATTTTGGCTGAGATCTTTCTGGATTTAAAGACTAACTGTTTGACCCCGCATGATTTTTCTCCAGTAAACACTGGAAAGGAGCAGGAGGAACATTCATTATGTTACTAAAATAAATTTGGTTAATATTTAGTTTTACTTGTCATGTTGCAACCGTTGGCCACACCACAACTATGATGAGAATGGAATCTTGCATATTCCTATATATTGTCTTGTTTTCCACTGCCACTATTTACTCTTAAAAGTAAAGTATACTTTTTTACTTATGCCCTAGTAGTTTGATTTAAACTAAGCATGCTGCAAATTCTGTGCTGAAGATGTTTGACGGCCAAACATACTGTGTCCCAAACACAGGAGAGATGAACATCCAGTCTGTCCGTCTCCCAATGAACAACTGGAATGGGTGCCAAACAGAAACTGCCACCCGGATTTCTTGTTGAGTCCCAGCCTTGAGGGATGTAGTGAGAAGTTTGCAGATGGAGACCAAAAGCCATCTTTCAGCTGATGTCACTTAAGCTTCTCCACCCAACTGCCCAAGCTTCTCTCTGGCCCATTATGCATGGAATGCTTCCCACAAAGCTCCGTACCCCACACTGCCTTCATGGGGGGGGGGGGGGGAAATCTCCCTGTATTTCCTTGTTTACATGTGAGGAGGTACCCCACTGCCTGCTGCACTTCCAAGTTGCTCCCGCAAGTTGCTCCCCCGTCCAAGTCAAGAATGAAGATTGCCAGGGGGTGTTGGTGTTTTTTTTGGGGGGGGGGGCAGGGGTAGCCCTTTAAATGTAATATCAATATTCCTTACATTGATATTGTACAGGCTGCTACCATTATTTTGGGGGTTTTTAGGGCAATGCCAGTCATTGATTTCTGGAAGGAGCGGGAGGATCCTTTTCGGATCGACAGCCAGTATTCGCCTAAAAAATCAAAAAGAATGGTAGCAGCCTGTACAATATTGACATAAGGAATATCGATATTACATTTAAAGGGTTAACAACCCCCAAAGGCAATCTTCATTTTTGGCTTGGATGAGAGAGTGATCAGGAAGGAGCAAAACCCCAAAGCAAGGGGTCTGTTGCAGGCAGCCGTTGTCATGTGCAGGTCTGAGCAGAGACTTCAAGGTAATGGGAACTCTATCAAACTCCATGGCAACCTTTTAAGCTAAAGGGGATGTCTCAGGTTGACATCAACATGTACAGAGGGAGGAACAGAGGAATGGAGTTTTCCCCTTTTCTTTTGGATCCCTTGTTCAGTCTGTTGCTGTACTGAGAGTATGGGTATGGACATTTTCTTTTTAATAAGTGCTTTATAACTATTAATGCTGGTAGTGCTTCTCTGTACCACATTAGACTGCCATCATTTCAGGCACACTATTTTAAAACAGGAGCCAGGAGGAAGGCAAGGGATGGTCAGTTAACGTGTGGCTGCTCTCCCAGTAGCACACGAGGCAGTAAGCTATCTTCATGGTAACCAGATGCTGGGTAGTGGGGATCACAGGCATGAGGAAAGGCCTTAGAACTTCAATGCAGGGAAGGGAAGCTGGTATTGAGAAAATCAGGTGACTGGCACACACTGGGTGGAGCCCTTAGATGGCCACCAGGACCCAGCTGCCTCGAAGGGTCAGACAGAATAGGGCCCGCAAGTCAGAGTGGAGTGGGTCTGCCACAGCCGCTGATGTAAACAATAAAAACAATCTGAGGAAGGGAGAAAAACAAACTTTCTACTGAGGTAAACCAAAGCAAATCCCAATACCCTAGACCAGTGGTGGGATTCAAACAATTTAACAACTGGTGCCAGTGGTGGGATTCGAATAATTTAACAACTGTGTTGTTTACAAGCACCATTTTAACAACCAGTTCTTCCAAAGAACCTGTTGAATTCCACCACTGCCCTAGACCCACTGGAATACAGAAATCCTTCTCTCACTAGAAGATATTCCTATGGTGGTTATTATGGTCCTGCAGCCTGGCCCTCCAATAAACCTTTCCACCAGTATATTTTGTCTGTATATTTTTTTGCTTTCACTCAGCACTCAGGTTGACAACAGTAGTAGTCCCACACTTTGACTGATTACTTCACTCAGAGATGTTTAGTTTTTTACACTCAGTTAAGGCAGACAGCACTTAACAGCAACAACGCTCAAGATCAAAAAGAATCTATCAGGGAGTTAACCTCCTCCCCTTATTTGCCAGCTTCCCAGCTTGTGATCTCCAGGTTGACCCTAGAGTGAAATCCTGGTTTTTGCAAAAAGTACAAACCATAGGTTGCCAGTTTAAATGTAACAGCAAACTACAGTTTACCACAAACTAGGACACAATGTGAGAGAAGGGGGGAAAGGAAGGATTGCAGGGGAGAGTCCAGAGCTCCTTCCAATCTCATTTACATTCCTCCCAAACACAACTTAGCATAGTATTTAAATCTAATTACTGTATTGTCTCTTTCTTTTCATTATATTTATAAGTTATCTGTCAGCTATGTCCAATATATCCACATATCACTGTATGCATGTAAAAGGCACTTAGTTCCACTAACCTTTTGCCAACTCAAACAAGGTAGAAAATATTCCTCCACAGGAACAATTGAAACACAAATGAATCTAACTGCCAAGAAGGGAATATCTTTTTGAGTCCATAAATCTTTTACATGATACTACCAACCCTGCTAAAGAAAAGTTCTTGTCAGGAGTGTCTTCCAGTCCAAACAGGTTGGGAAAATATAGTGGCGTATTTGATGAAGACAATTCTGGCTTACCAAAGTTTATGCCATAATAAACTCATGGGTTGTTAAAGCACCACACTTTACTTGTTACTTTAGCAGCAGGAAGCTACTACTACCCTGGAATGTAATAGATTAGAGACCGTATTATTCCCAGGAATAGGGATGCTAAGCCTTAATTGGTTTAGAACCCCAGGTGAAGTGCCTGACTGTGGACATTGTGACAACTTGGAGCTGAAAGAAAAGATTTAGATTTACCTTGGATCTGCTAATTTTTCTTTCTTTCAAAAAATCCCAAACAGAATAGGCAGGGACGTTTGGAGACTAGGTTGCTGCATCTGTTAAGATCAGCGGGTTATTCTTCTGTGGTCACCCTTTCCCGCACAGAGAACTGTTGAATCTTAGTTTACTTATTTGTTACATTACAATCAACACAAAGTAACTCTGTTTTCATATGTAGAGTTTACAGGTTTCAAGTTTCAAGCAGAACAATAAACAATCTCTGACCTGACAGAAATACACACAGCGAGAGATTTTAGTCAATTGACGTAACTGACGCAGACAGAAGTTTAACTCTTTGAAAATTCTCCCAGCATGCAGTGCTTGCATGCTAGAATGAAAAGGAAACCCAACAGGAATTACACCAAAGACTTCTTAAACCAAGAAGTTTTCAGCTCCAGCTCTGCATGCAAGCAGAAAGGGAATGTGAGACCCTAAGGAATCAAGAATAATTAATGTCACAAAGAAACTACTGATTCATGACATCTCAATGGAGCCTACATCTCCATGCACACCACATCCATGAGTGAACCAGTCACTTCCTTGTGTGGTGTAAGTGTAACCCATGCCATTTCACTTTTTGTGTTTTGGTTGGATCTTCGGGCCCAGGGGACAAGAGCTCAATGAGCATGTGCAGAAAGCTTGATAAGCTTGCTTACATATTACCAATTGCAAGGGCCCCACCCTGCTCAGTTGATCTGGCCGCAATAGGAGAAGGAAAGCCCACAGCTCAATTGAGGGAATTGCTTATTTTTTTACAGGCCCAAGTTGAAGAAATACCTTAACCAGCAACATCTTATGTAGAAGAACAGAAGGGATAAAGAAGTCCTGCATTATTAATTGTTCGGACTTCCTTGCTTTTCTTTATTTACTGGGTACTGTTAGGAGTTATCACTGTTTTGACCGCTTTTCTTAAAAGGCACTGAAGATTCTGTATAACTGAGTTGCAATATGTGTGTGTGTGTTCACTATTATTTATCCCTAAATGATAGAAAGTTGTTGTGTTTAAATTAAAGGTTTGTTAATTTGTTCAAGCAATGTCATATTTGTTTGACAAGCCACAGGGTGCTGTCATTAAATTAACTTGTTAATTTTTCTACATCGCCAACAGGAGAGTAATGTAGCCAAGGATAAGTAGGTTACATAAGAATTACAGCACTGGATGAGAATCTTGGAGACTCAGTTTCCAATTCTCACTCTACCATAAAAGCTCTCCGAATGACCTGGGGCCACTAGCACACTGTCAGCCCAACCTACCTGCAAGGTTGTTGAGAGAGGATAAAAACGTAGGAGAGAACGATGAAATGGAGTAAATAAAGAAATCAAATGCGAGTTAAAAATTACAACGAATGATTTAGGTGTATTAGCTTGGCCTAAAGTAGCAGACCTTGGAGAGGCCTGAATAATGATGAACAAATGGCAACGTTTCTGAAGGACAGAACACATACAGCTGCCTTAAACATAAACAGGCCCTTGGTCCATTAATTATCTACTCCAATGGGCAGTGGCTTTCCAAGATCTCAGTCAGGGGTCTTTCAGATCACCTATTAGTAGGACTGCCAGTCTCCAGGTGGGATGTGGGATCCCCTTGAATTCATCTCTACATTACATAGATCAGTTTCCCTGGAGAGAATGGATGCTTTGGAGGGCAAACTGTATGGTCCCTGTCCTCTCTAGGCTCCATCCCAAAATATCCAGGAGTTTCCCAACCTGTATCTGGCAACCCTATCTTCTCATCATTCTGTCCCCGGTGCCATGTGGGACCTGGCAACCCTAGCTATTACCAGATCTTTTAACTGCTGGTGCCAGGGATTGAGCCTGCATGCCAAGCAGATGCTCTACCACTAGGTCATGACCTCGCTTCCATATCCCCTCAGCAGTTCTCAGGAAATGGCTGTAGCCATGGCCCCATCAAGGAGAGGAGGAAGTGAGCCTCCCTGCTAGCTGAAGGGTGCAGACAGACATGTGACTGAAAGGATCAGAAAGGCAGTTGAGATTTCTGATGAAGATCAATGAGAAGCAGACAGAGCAGTGAGTGGCTGAGCTACCTTTGGAGTGGTGATCTGATGTGCACTGGCAGATTTTCCTAGTGGGGCAGTCTCTTTTACCCACACACACACACACACACACACACACACCAAACCACACCACACACCCCCACACACATATATATCTTCCTAGTGCAGGGGTAGGGAACCTTTAACACTCAAAGAGCCATTTGGACCCGTTTTCCATGGGAAAAGAAAACACTTGGAGCCGCAAATAATTTTTGACATTTAAAATAAAGATAACCCTATATATATTGGGTTTTTTTTACCTTTTACTCCACTCATTCTGAGAAGCGCATGGATTCACCCGCCCTGCTGCGTGCAGGGCGGGCAAGGATGAAGCCGGCGGCTCGGCCTCGCCAGCTGCTGGGAAAGCGCCCGCCCCGCTCCAATGGGGCGGGCGAGAGGGGAAGCCTGCGACGCGGCCCAGCCGACCATGGGCAGTTGGTGCAGGCAGCAGGGCGGGCAAGGATGGGGCCGGCAGCTCGGCTCGTGGAGCCACAGTGCAAGGGCAGAAGAGCCACATGCGGCTCTTGAGCCGCAGGTTCCCTACCCCTGTCCTAGTGGGTCAGTGCAGTGTAGGAATTCCACCCTGGGTTTCCCAGATTCTAGTCCAACACTTTAGCCATTACACCACACTGGCTGCTCTACTTGTACATTTGTAAATGAAGAAAGAAATGTCACAGGGATTCATTCTCTCCTCTAAAGGGAACCAACCCATGAAAGTGTTGCCCCTGTAAAGTCTCACTGTTTGGACAGCAGGGCACATGTAACAATATAACCATAAGAAAATCAAACTACCACACAACTAGCTATTATGATATCTTGTTACAATAAACTACTGTTTTTACTCAAATTCATGACTAGGTTTTGTTCCAGGTATGCCACCAAAAAAGAGGGTGTCATCTTACATTTGGATATAAGTTACTGTTATTTCTTTTTTTTCCCCCTTCTTTCTTTTTTTGGGGGGGAATATAACATATTTTAGATGAGGTCATCTTACATTCAAGGTTGCCTTCCTTTTGTGTAAATACGGTATATGTTGGTTTAGTTCTCTTGGCTAGCTTTTTAATAACTCAGGACAATTTCACTGTGCACAGAAGAACTGCAGTATCTAACATAAAAATCCTGCACTGTAGCTAATTAACTTAATGGTTTTCAAATGTATTTTGTATCACATCCAATAGGCAAACTGAAACCATTTGAAAGATGATACTTAAAATAGGATCACAAAAATCTCTGAAGCTCAGAGAGGTTAATTTAGAAAGCAGCCTTTCATCATGATGGCTGCAGTACATTTAACTATTGTATATTCATGTGAGAATTTTGACAGGTGCAACTTTTCAAAAATTTGCCATGATCAGCAGTGCTGGCTGAGACTTTCTCATCTGTATAATTAAGAAAACCACCAGAATCCTATGATTAAACAGCTGGATATTCCTGCTTTAAAATGTGTGAAACAATATTTATAATATATAAAAGTAACAATTCTGGCACTGAGTGTCTAAATCTAGATTTCACAACACAGTAGACCTGGTTTCAGGAAACACAAAAACCAACCAGTCATATTTGTTCATCTTTAAGAATTGTTATCTTCTGAATGCATTATAGTCTGCTGTGCTTTCAAATGGTTCACCAGCAACCATAAAAATGGCAAAAGGGAAAAGCTTTCACTGCAAGCTTTTTAATCGTTACAGGTTCAAAGGTGTTCTCATATTAAATTTATTGTGCATTTACATGTCCTGTAATCTCACTGAGGTGGTAAACTGATGTAGTCAGCTGTACAGCTGCAGACTACAAGTAGGAATGACATCTGTCATGGTAGCAGCTTCAATGAGAATTAGGCCTCAGTATTTGGTTAAGTATTGCAATTGCTATCAAGGACCCTCTATCCTCAGAAATGTGAATTCAACATACAACAATCTCCCATGGCAATCTGACACCATCCTGGTCCAGTCCCTTACTTGTAGTACAAGAAGAAGAAGAGAAGAAGAATTTGGATTTATATCCCCCTGTTCTCTCCTTTAGGAGACTCAAAGGGGCTTACAATCTCCTTGCCCTTCCCCCCTCACAACAAACACCTTGTGAGGTAGGTGGGGCTGAGAGAGCTCCGAAAAGCTGTGACTAGCCCAAGGTCACCCAGCTGGCATGTGTGGGAGTGCACAGGCTAATCTGAATTCCCCAGATAAGCCTCCACAACTCAAGCGGCAGAGCTGGGAATCAAACCCGGTTCCTCCAGATTAGAATATACCTGCTCTTAGCCACTACGCCACTGCTGCTATTTTCTCTGACTATTTTCTCTGCATTCGAGCCATATTTCCTGTCACGATCCATATTCTGACATCCTCTCTCCCATGGTGGTGGTGAGCTGGGAGAGGTACATTGTTGCTATGGACCGAATGAAAACGCTACGCACATTTGCTGCTAACGGGCTTTTTCTATTATGTTATTGCTAAATAACACCTTAGTCTAATATACAAAACACATTAAAAAGTAATATTGCTGAACATGTATCAACCTCTCATTTTACATTTGCAAATAGCGCAGCGATACCCCGGATCACTTCTCAAAGCCCAAACATCACCTGTTGTCAGTTACAGACCATATATTTGTTCATAACAGTTCGATTTGAGAATACAATTTCCTCTTACAACACAGTCAATAAACTTCCAAACCATTGTTGTCTATTTGTTGTAATTCTTCGGTATGCAATGTAATTGCTGAATATATAATTAGGTCTGTTGCTTTTATGTCCGTTCCCGTCTGCCTTAAAGCCTTTTTCTTCAATGAACATAATGTTACCATAGAAAAGATATCTTGCAATGCCTATACTTCCAAGGAAACTTCATATCTCCATAGGAATGATAGATGCAAAAGCAGCACGTGTTATTTTGGCTTTTCGTTGCCCTTCATCAGTGCCTCATTCTTTTTTTAATCATGTTGTGTAATCGAGGTTATTGCATCCTTTTTGTATGGGTTCTTGCAATCCTCTCATTCCTATGGAGACATGAAATTTCCTTGGAAGTATAGGTATTGCAAGATATCTTTTCTATGGTAACATTACATTGCATACAGAAGAATTACAACAAATAGACAACAATGGTTTGATGTTGTATTTCGCACTGAAAGTAGATTGAAAGTGCACTGTTCTGCATGTGCGGAAGGGGCCATTGTTATATTAGTTGGGAAAGCCAATGATAGCTCTCCGAAAATTGTAATCTGCGAGAAACTAATGAAACCACCACAGTGTTCAGCCTGCCTGTTAAGATCCTCTTTCCAAGCCCTGTTCTCTGTGAAAATGCTAGAAGATGGCAACCAGAGACAGGGCTTTTTCAGGGGGGATGCCATTCCTTTGGAATGCTCCTACTCCTTGAAGCTCACATATGACCTACTTTACTGCCTCAAGGTGCTAGGCCGAAATATTTCTTTTTACCCTTTAGCTGAAGGATTCGATCTTTTTAACTACTTATTGCTTCTACCTGTTCTATGGATATCATTTTAGGCTGCTAAATGCCAATTTTATGGACCGTGAAAGCTCTTGGTTTTTAATACTCATAGTTTTATGGTGTCTGTTTATATTTTTTTATATTTTGAGAACCAGCTACAGCTGGTCACCACACAGAAGGCATATCAATCTTACACATACATTTATCTGACTGCAACTTTCGGTGATGGAAAGCATTATCCAGTCATAGCTGACTTATGTGAAAAAAACCCATAGAGTTTTCAAGGTAAGAGACATTTACTTGGTTGTTATTCTGAGCAGTTCAGTTGCCTTTTCTCCCAGTGGCTTTTGGGGGTGGGTGGGAGGGGGGTTATGAGTTCAAAAGTTTTATAACCTCATGCTTTTATGGTTCCTGGCATGCAACAGCCTGAAGCTTGATTCTTTTTTGCCTTTCAGCAAACCTACTATATGCAGATATGAGGAGGTCTTGTGTACATGATAACCTGAAAAAAAACAACTTAAAATCTTATTTTCCCCATTTCTTTGTATTTTGTAGAATGCTCAGGAACTTAATAGCTTATACAGAGTTATGTGTCACTGTGGAGTGGTCGCTATGATATCACTAATCTTTTGCTGCTGAGTTTGCAAGCTAATCAAGAGTTCAAATACTTTTCAACTGTTAATGAACTTCGTTTGCTTCAAGCTGCTTTCATCTTGGACAGTTTCTTGAAAAAGTTACGGAAAAGTTAGACTAACTGCTTTTTAATAGAGGTTAAGAGTTGAGATTGGCCTTCTTATCTTGTTATATCACATGTAACTCATATGCACATATTGATTGGCTTATTCATTTATGCTGATTATCTTGTATTTAATTACAAGCCAACCAGTTATCTAGTTAATAACCACATGATTATGATAGAACAGATTTAGAGAAAGATATGTCATGTTTTTCTGTCCACTACTGTGACAAGCAAATAAGATTTCTCTGAATGGACGTCTCAAAAGAATAGGGCCGATTACGCACAATACATCTGCTGCACAATGGGGTCAAATGTCCATCACAGCAAGATTTCTTGTACAGAACAATTTCCTCAAGCCTGGCTTTCACTCTCTCTCCTCCTTGCAGCAAATGAGGGCACTGCTAGAAGGAATTTAATATTGCTTCACTGACAGAGTGGGAAGGTCCCAGTGAGCCCAGCTTTGCCCTGAACTTCTCCCCTCTGCCTTCAGCCAGCCTCTAGCTCCACCCTTCCCAGTCCCTCACACTGCCACCTATAACTCCCTCCTTGTCCCAGTTCCATGTTGCCAGCTGCTTACTGCTTCTTAAAGAGCTTATATTGAAGTTTCAACATCAGCCAATCTCTTTCTGGCTCCAAATCACCTCCCCGACTCTATCACCCTCCCTGATGATTGGGAGGGCTTTTTAAAACTTTATTTGAAACAAGTCTCCTTTTAAAAACAAGCCTCTCTCTCTTGCAGCAGCAGCAGCAAAGAGAAAAAGAGAGGGGAGGGGAGGGGGACACAATATCAGCGGAGTTAAAAGAACCAGTGATGGGCAAAGTTAAGAAAAGCAGCAAAAGGAAAGGAAAGGTCAGTTGAAGCTAGCAAGCAGCTAAAAGGCAGGCTGCCTCCTTGTGTGTAAACAGAGAAATGCAAGGAGACATCACTTCAGCCTCACTGCATAGATACCAGTCCCAAGGAAAGTGTTCCATGAGTAATGGGCCTAGGTGAGATTTCTGATTGGACAATTTGTAGGCCCATCCAAGGGGGGGTGGGATCTGCTGATGGGAGCAGCACAAGGCCGTTCCAGCAGATTTTCCCTTCCTGGGGCACTTACCGTCCTGGTGCTGGGATGCGGTACCAGCATCCCAGTGCCCCTGCCTGTGGTGTAATGGGGGCAGGCCAGGGGGCAGAGCCAACGTTAGTCAGCTTCCTCTCAGCCATTTGCCACCTTACGCAAGTGGCCAGTAAATCAAACTTAAGCCACCTCTACAGAGGTCATTGAGGGCTTCTTGTGGCAGGGAGGCTTTTTCTCTTTGCAAACCTCCCCACATTGGCGGGAAGCCTCTAGGGGGACAGTGCAGCGACACAGCGGCCACAGACAGACACTTGGATGGGGCTGTTGAGATCTTTGACAATCCCTAAAAGCAGTGAGGCTACAAGCTGAAACCTGATTGCTTTTAAAACTATTACTTACTGTAACAGTGTTAAGCAATGCTAAGAACTCGATCATTTTAGCATTTATCTTCATAGTAATTGTAGGGTTAACTTTTTCATGCCTGTACTTTTTTCCCCCTGTGTCACTCAATTAAAATAATAATTAAAATACTATTTTCCTATCTGAATAAAAGATAAAAAGTTTCAACAGGTGTTCTGTCTAGTTTGCCGGTTAATAGTTCAAGAATTGAAATCACTCTCTTACTCTTTTATATTATCAGAATTAAAGACTGTTAATCTCTCTTCAATAAGATAAATCCTAGAGAACACTGCTGCTAAACAGTTTTGCACAGGCAAAACCTTTAGAAATATTTAGTGCAGGTTCTCTAACTGGATGCAAGAGTATCTCTCATTACAATTGAGTTGGTCCCAATAGAGGTATTACATGGACTGTGTTCTTGGCTTTAACTTGTGGACCCATACTTTGTTATTTTATTTTAGTTACTTCATTTACACCCCACCTTTCTCCTCAATGGGGACAGAGACTTACATTGCTCTCCTGTTTTCCATTTTATCTCCTCAAAAATCTAAGAGGCAGGTTGGGCTAAGTCTGTATGACTTGCCCAAGATCACCCAACAAGCTTCTATGATAGAGTGGGGATTTGAACCCAAGTCTCTAAGATCCTAGTTTGATATAGTAACTGCTACACCATGCTGGCCCCTGCTTATCTTAATGCAAGCTAATCACAGCTGGGAACTCTTTCTAAAACATTCTTAAGGAACACTTAAAGATGGTAAATGGATCTGGGAAAAAATTATCAAAGGGAATAGCTGAGCAAGTACAAGGATCAAGTAATTACCACCAGTTCATGGTATCATGGCAAATCCGATATTCGTATGTAAGCAAGTAAGGATCAATTCCAAGAACATATGATTATTATCCTGTAGGGTTTTTTAGTTCAGGATGCCATTTATCCCTTGGCGCCAACTGAAACTGCCAGCAAGAAAAAGTCTCTCTGGTTTGCAAGCTATAGATCCTTTGTGGCAACAGCTGATAAAATTTCCAGGTCACGTTACCAAAAAAATAAAAAAGCCCAATATTCATTGCCTCCTGCTCTTTATAAAGAACAAAATGAAAGAAGCAAGTCATTCGAGGTTGATTGTTGTTAATGATTTTCAGCAAGGATGTTGAGCAGGCACAGTTGTCAGAATCTCTTTTCATGTAAGGCTAAGGCACCCACAGATTTTAAGTTAGGAAAACTAACATTCAATGTCAAAGTGGTTTATGACATCATGGTGAAAAGAACGAGGAATTTGCTGGAGTGCACAACATGGGGTGAGTCCTGGGTACAGCCGATGTTTTGATCCCCAGTAAGCCAACCATGTGATCTCTTGATCCCCAGTAAGTAAAGTAAAAAGATAAAGGTGGTCCCTGTACAAGCACTGGGTCATTACTGACCAATGGGATGACACCCCATCAGGTTTACTAGGCAGACGTCCCATCATGCCATTTGCAGGATGGTCTGCCATTACCTTCCCCAGTCACCTACACTTTATCCCCAGCAAGCTGGACACTCATTTTACTGACCTTAGAAAGATGGAAGGCTGAGTCAACCTGGAATCGGCTACCTGAAATTGACTTCCACTGGGAACAATCTCAGTTTGTGAGCAGAATATTTGACTGCACTACTGCAGCTTACCACTCTGTACCATGAAGCCAGTCATATGACATATTCAGGATAGGCAGATCAGTTGGGACACAAAAACAAAACTGTATTGGGAGTTAAGAATTTTCACCAAAAGTACTTCCAATTCAAGAGTGACAACTGATACAATCAAGTAAAGGCCACTGAGTTGACAAACCAACTACACAGCTTCGGACGCCGTCACCCCATCATTTTCATAATGATGTTTTAAAGGCTGTCTTCAACATGAAGGAAAGCACATTTATAGTCAGCAGCCATGGTGCTGATGATGTCTGGTTACAGAGCGAAGAAAAATGAAGCAGCTCAATAAATGAAGCCTTTTAAATATCAGTCAATGTGCCCTTTCTCACCCCAGCAAAGAGGAATGGGGGCTTGCCAAGAAATGCCATTAACATAGGTCATGAAATTTCAGAGTCTAAAGGAAATGAGGGCCAGCGGCAACAATAACACTTGCATGAAGTGAACGCTTCTCTAATAATTACTGAGCAGGGGCATAATTTTCCCTTTCAACTGTAATATTAGTCATTGTGTGTCTATTCACCTAATACACCTTTCCAGAAGTTTACATACGCCCTTTGAAACAAAGAGCCAGTTATTTTCCTCATTTTGAGGGGAGCTGTGAGATGAAAGCATATTACATTTAATCTGCTAAGCACTGCTTAGTAGGCGCATGGGAAAAAAACAACACACCGAAGCACTTGGCGGGTTACTGTTCGTCCAGAGGACTATTCGAGGGAGATCAGGTACTCGCAGCGAGGGTGGTCTTTATTCGGTGGATTTCCTCAGCTGAGAATGCGTTTCAGGTGACAACATGGAAAAATATGACTCCGCTTCAGTCACATTCATTAAATGAGAAACTATTAAAAGTTTCTCGGCCACACTGGTTTTTCAACAAGAACACTTTTTATACAAGGCCAATTATAACACAATACTATTTTTTTAAGCTAGGAAGACAATTCTCCTGATAGGTGCTCCTATAAATGAACAAAATATATAACACAGGCTATCCCAGATATAACATGCCTTTTGGCATAAAAGCCTAGCACCACAGAACATGGAAAAAGGACATTGTTTTGGCAGTATAATGAGAGGTTCTGCTGGGTGTGATTACCTCAGCTAATCTTCCCTAGCAGCTGAAGGGGGGGGGGGGATTAACTGCACAAGATAGCTAAAGATAACAGCCTGCCAGCTAGAGGTATCTTTTTCTTTCCCAGTTATGATATCAAGGCAATTACCTCAGACTTTCCTCCATTGTCAACTGGCAGGAGGAATCCCCTCAACAGTGAAGATGGTGAATCGCTAACTATTCTCATGGTACCTGATAACCAAGGTGGTTAGGAATGCATATAACCAGGTTCTAAAACCTTTCCAGATCTCATTACTTCTTGGACTAAAGCAAGAACAATTTACTCCATGGCCTCTAGTTTTCATTAGTTTTGACTGGAAATATATTGATAGGCTTGGATTCTAAGCTCCCCTTCAAATCATGCTAGATATTTCTGCTCATTAAATTACATAAGACTACTAATGCAAACATGCAAAATGACAATAGCAAAGGAAATGGGCTTATACTAGGTCACCTTTTTCCTCCAAAAAAAGAGAGCTCATATTGAGTAGCCTTCATAGGGGCAACATACCAAAAATGCCAACCAAATTTGTTAGCCGTCATTGTGGGTATCAGCAACATTTTTATCAGAAGCCTTTTTCAGTTGTTACATTTGACTAAGTATATGAGATAGAAACAGTACATGTGATCCTCCCATACACGCAGTAAAACATAATGACTGAAAGGACTTATATTTCATGAAACTGTCTGGCAGGAAAAGCAAAGTATCAAATATTCTTATCATTCAATTAACTTAAATATGTAAGAAAAGATATCACTGAGGATAACTTTAGGAACACCACATATTGTTGACTTTTACTATTTCAAGCAAATGCTCCACAACAGAATCAATCAAGGGATAACTTTAACTTATGGTAAATTTTCATATCCACAGGTGATTCTTTCTTGGGAGATCAAAATGGTAAGGCTTACATTTAACCACATCCTAAAGAACAGATCTTTGGCCATGCTTAAATGTAAATTATCAAACCCTCCAGAGGCCCTTTCAAAATGACCTCCAACAGACAAAAGATATTTTCTCATGGATTTTGGTACACACCTTGAGAGATGTGTGAAGAGGCAACAATTTGTCACAAATCACCTCCATGCTGGCTGGTGCAATTCTGACTGTGATAATTCACTCTAAGGGGTAGATGTATACATCAACCACATACAGTGTAGGAAGAAGCTCTGGCTGATTCCGCATGGGCCAAAAACAACAGTGTGAAAATGGTGTGAAAACAGTATAAACCCTTTTACACCATTTTCACACCGTTTTCACACTGCTGTTTTTGGCCCATGCAGAATCACCCTCTGAGGCAATTGCCAATGTTCTCCATATCTTCAGTTTAACTATCCTAGTTTGCATTAATATTTATGAGATTTAAAAAGAGTTACAATCACCGGTGCAATCAAGTAACATATATTAATCCACCCCAAATATGTATGCAAGAGTAAAGAAAGAGAAAGATACAGACCTTCCAGAAATAAAGAGAAACTTGTATTTAATCTTGTGAATAGGAGATTTGTAATTTCGGGTCAGTATTCTTGAACACAAATGAGAGGTTTGTTGATCTAAAGGACCTCAGGTTAAGAAAAACACTTTCCCCCATCCTGAGACTGACCTTTTGCCACATCTTGATGAAGAAGAGCTCCCTGGAGAAGTTGAAAGAAACGTTGGTATCGTAAGCATCATCCCCAAAGTTGGAGACAGAGATGTTAAGCGAAATGTTCTTCACTGCTCCCAATGCCAGATAAGGAGCTTTATCATCCACACTGTGAACAGAAATAAAGACATTATTAAAACCTTCCTACTCCTGCTAAATTTTCCTAAAAATACAGCAGAGAAAATTGACAGCATATTGTTGAAATATGACCCAAAACTATAACTCTTCTGCTACGAGAAGGGAGAGGAGTGAGAAATACCTGGCTTCTCTCCTAATCTGTCACTATGTTGCTAGGCCAAAAATATTACTTAAGAACACTTTGCAAGCAAGAAGTCCCACTGCATCAACATTCATCACTTGCTGGAGTTCTCTGTCATGGAAATGAAGTCAGAAAAAAATGGGATTGGCTCAGTTACACCAATACCACAAATATCTGTGATTTTCTATTTCCATTGCAAAAACTGAATATTACCTATTGCAAATAACTGTTGGGAATACGGAGGTTTGGAGGATACTGAAAGCTGTGAAAGAAGAAGTGAATGTGCATGTTGATGTGCTAAAGCCAACTGCAGATAACTCAATGAATGACTGATTCATACATGCATTGTATTGCTGAGTCAGATGTCAATTCATGCTTCTATAATTTCAAGGTTAGCTGCAAGGAGCTATCCCCAAAGGCAACCCAGAAACTTCAATTCTTACAGAATATGGATGTCTGTCTGTTGACAGGAGTATGTCAATATGGCCATATTGTGTCTGTCCTGAAAGATATCCACTGCTTGGCTATATGTTTCTGGCTCCAATTCAAGGTGCTGATTTTAACCTCAAAAGAACTACATGACTTGGGCCTACTTACCTCCCTATATGAATCTATACACAAAGATATATTGATATGAACCTATACACAAAGATATATTGATATGGAGGAAGCAAGAGCTAGTTCAAATTACAACTTGCCCTGCTTTGATCAGCCATGAAACAGTCTACTGTTAATACACTAAGGGCATGTTTGTAGGACACATCAGAATGGATCCCATCACAAAGGGAGGAAGGTATCCTTCCTCTTGCAGAAGCCTCCAAGTTCTTTCTCATGTTGTTCCTGGGAGTCCCCTGTCCCCCACAAAAAGCACCTGAATGGGCACTTTGGAGTGCTTCGGAATGATGACTTTGCACTTTGTTCATAGAAGTTAGACAGGACCCTACCCTTTATTTTGCCTGAGAGAACTGAAAAACACAAAACTGACTGTACACATTATGCACAATCTACTAAGCCCTGTTTCCACTCTGTCTCAACTTTAGAGAGCACAGCTGGTGAATCAGCCTGAAATTATTGGGGTATTTAGTGGATATTATATTATGGTACAAAGCTCAAATTTAATCTGCTTTTCTATTGTGAAGGTCTAGCGTCATGGTGGCGAACCTATGGCACTCCAGATGTTCATGAACTACAATTCCCATCAGCCCCTGCCAGCATGGCCAATTGGCCATGCTGGCAGGGGCTGATGGGAATTGCAGTCCATGAACATCTGGAGTGCCATAGGTTTGCCACCACTAGCTGAATGCTGCCTCTCCACAAAAACATTCAAAGGGTCACAAGGTGTAAGAAATGTGGAACAAAAGTAGGTTGGAAAGATCTGGAGCAGAGGTACAGTGGGTGGGGGGAATTAAGCAAGCTCATCGCTTTTCCACTCCACATTTCCTTTCCAAAGCTTTTGCTACATGGGGATGCAGGTAACATGTAGTTCGGAGGTGGGATCTAGCAGGTTCTCACCAGTTCCCGAGAGTGGGTTACTAATTATTTGTGGGTGCCGAGAGGGGGTTACTAATTGGGTCCGCTTTTCCATCTCCACGCCCTCGCCTCCCCGAGAGGCATACTGCCTTTGAACATGAAGGTTCCATATAGAAATTGCGACTAATAATGCAACTCCCTGAACTGGGTTAATCCCTTTCAGGTACTGCAATTCATTGATTCTCAGCCTTTCGTACCTTTTATTCACCAGTCTCTATGAAAGAACCTGTGTGTTTCACCACTGCTGTGTTCAGATTTGTGAGTTGGGGCATTTTCTATGATGTAATGATGATTTAGAAATGACCTGGTGCAAAAAAATTTTTTGGGGTTGTGGTGGGGTGGCTGCCCATGGGGGGGGCATCCAACTCAGGTTTTGCCCAGGGCTCAGGTTTACCTAGATACGCCTCTGCCCCCTTTGCTGATGAGGGGCTGGCGAGGGAACCTGTTACTAAAATTTTTGGATCCCACCACTGATGTAGTTTCCCTAGAAGCAGCCCACCTGAAATCAATAGGAATTAATTCAGTTAAAAATTAAAAATAACACATTATCAATGAAACAGTTCATTAACCTCCCACAGATGCACTGTTGGAATTTTTCACCCAGGCATCCACAGATCTGCAGCTGCTAGTTATCTCATACATGAGATCTGTACCAAACTTAGGGGGAAAGTTTACAGTATTCAAAATAAAAGAGCATATTTCACCACTGAGGAAACAAAGTTTGATCCTTCAAGAAGCACAAATGGCTGTCTGAATGGAAGGAACCAGCATCAAAATCCGTAGTCTTGGGGAACTTTTTTGAAAAGCTCATTGGTCTGAAGCTGACATAGGGTTTCACATCCTCATCACAACAGCAACAGGAGACCAAGCTTAGGCCTCCCTTTAAAAAGAGCAGTTTCCTGAGTCATTAAACCTCAGGACATCTGGAATGAATCAGGTACACTTTCAGCAAGAAACAGATTAAGAAAAAGAATCTCTTTATTGGCAAGGGAATTCCCAGGCCCTGTTCGCTGCTCTATGGCATGATGTCATTGGGTATGGATTGCCTGCGGTGATGTATGAACTGCCCTGCCAATGTGGTACCAACCATCCTTCTTCAGCATCTGCAGTACATTAAACAGGTCATGTTGCCACAGTCAAAATGTGTCAGACTACATTGTTCACAAAATAATCTGACCCCTGCTGCTTTCAGGCATACTAACCGGGTCTGCATTTTCTTTTCATTGAAAGACAAGCAGTTGTGTGACCAGTGTACTTCCTAACAGTCTTAGTGCTGGATTCACATGACCTTTCTGTCCTTACTTTAGGTGAAAAAACTGTGCTTGCCCTGATATATCTGAGTAGGTCTCTGCAATGGTCGGGCTTAAGCAGCAAATTTTATTTTGCACTCATGTTGAAAAGCAGAATGCAAACAGACACAGGAATTGAAATACTTGGTAGAGTGCTCATAATGTTGGCCAGCAAGTTCCTATTTATTTTAGGGTTTTTTTCAGCAAAGCATCTAATTTTTTGTACATTAAAAAAACAAACAAAATAGCTAGTTTCAGAATCAGCTAGACCCAGAAGGGGCTACTGCGTCCTATTCCTCTGATTGCAACTGGAAGCTGGAAGGAGGGAGTCCTTAGCTGGGGGTGGGGGGAGGGTACTGACAGACCAGCAATCAGTTCTTTTGTTTCTACAGAAATGTTTTAGATCTGTTGATATAAGGACATTCCTTACTGTGAATTCCAGGTATAACTGAATTAAGAAGGGCATTCTCGACTCTTTAGCTGAATCTCTCTCCATATGGGTCAGGATGTAAGAATGAATTCCCAACTGATCAAAAACAAAGGGGTTTCCCTGCTCCCTCCACATCTAATTGGAATGGGCAGAAAAGCCCACAGGATCCCTTAAAATGTGGGCAACAAACATTATGCAAGGAAGGGCAGGGAATTCTTACTGGGAAACAAACCTTGGATTAGGGTCCACTGTTTTTAATCACTACAAACCAGGAAAAAAAATTACATAGTTGAAGCTTGACATATAAGCAGCTCACTTGAGAAGAGAAGGGAATGGTGCTAACCCCCTTTAAGGGCATCTGGAAAAAAACCCATGGTAAGAAGCAATAAGAAGCGAGACTCACAGGTTCAGAAATGTGCATCGTTCATAGGCTGCTTAACCTCTACAAATTAGTTTTGATATGAAATGAATGAGAGGTTTTGCTTCTTAGGCAGGGTTAACATTTCCTTTTACTGCAGAAAACCTCTTTTGAAAATAAACAGATTAGCACCGAGCCACATCTTTATCCTCTATCATATCTGCAAGCCAGAAAAAAACACTCTTAAAAAATCCTAATCTACAATGTTCATGCCTGCTTGCAGACACTGTTTCCTTATTCCACTGTTTTTAATAAGACCTCTCACTCAATCACTACATGTTCCTGGTCAGGGATCACGCAGTCAATGCGACAATGTCAGAGACCCACAAAGTCAACCAAGTTTAGATACAAGATCACATCAGTAAGGACAAGCAAGGTGGCACTGTTCTAAGTTTGAAGCCCCGGTCCAGAAAATGCCATTTGAGAAAGCGTGACGAACATGCACTATTGGTGTTCATCAGAATGTACCTACAAGCATGAATATCACTGAGAACGATATAGAGCAGATCCACAGAAAATGGCTGCTTTCACACATGGATGGAAAAAGCAATTCCCACTGTGCAAGCACCAGCGAGTGGGATTGAGGAGCTTCTTGCTGATCGGAACCATCCCATCCCCCTTCTTGCTTGTCACACTGGTGAAGAAACATTGACCGAATGACATTACCAAATCTTCCCCTGCCCCCCTACGCCAAAAGCTGAGCCTTGTCTGAGGTCTTTTAAAAGGCCCTGTTAAAGGGCTAAAAGTACACTAAGTGCATTAAAAAGGCTAAAGGTACACTAAGATCTGCCCTCCCCCTCACCCCCTGGACTGGCTGCAGTCAGAGATTTCATATCAAAGCTCTGCTTGTAGTGGTAGGAACGGTCACGTGGGGCCATGGTGTGTGCCTCTCGGGGAAATGGCTGTGTAGAAACAGCTAATATCAGCCTTGGAATGCAAAGTGGACCCACTGCTTCCTGTTTTGCTATGTGGTACTCTGGCAGTCTCAGTGCTACAACATAGCAAAACAAGGCACGGTAGACTGCTTACCAGAGAGTTGGCACCCATAGTCTATGCCAGTGGTGGCGAACTTTTGGCACTCCAGATGTTATGGACTACAATTAGCCATGCTGACAGGGGCTGATGGGAATTGTAGTCCATAACATCTGGAGTGCCAAAGGTTCGCCACCACGGGTCTATGCCCTTCCCACCCATTTCCCCATCCTCTTCTGAGTGTCCAGGAAACAGTGGGGTTATTACTTTTCAAGCAATATTTTAACTCTACGCTTTGCCCTCCCCCAACTATAGTGGACTGATCTCCCCAAAATGTGGCTCCTGTGGGACTGTGGACCCTCAAAAATAGCATGAAGAGCATGTTGGGCATCTGTTGCAGAAAGAGAATGGACAGAAATTATCCCTCCCCTTCCATTAGTGGAAAACCTAGTGTAGATCCAATGCGTTATTTGATGTAGTATCAGATAGGCTCTAGCCAATTTCATCAGGGGTTGATTAATGAGACCATGGGAATCTTCCAGGCTTTTGTCACTTAGAGAATCATCTGGCTGTTATTTAGGTCAATGGGGTTTTGCCTTTGGGATTTTTCCCAATGTATTCACTGCATAGCATCCATCATAACTGTTAATTGGTAGCATGAAGCAGCTATCAAGATCTGAACTTCCTTGTTGAGTGAATATAGTAGCTGCTCATGGAAGAAGATTATCGCTCCACAACTACTGTCTCAACAGATTCTGTAAACTAACTAGCAGGCTGCTGTTGTGGGTTTTCCAGGCTGTATGCCCATGTCTGGTAGTTTTTGCTCCTAACGTTTTCCTCGCATTTATGGCTGGCATCTTCGGAGGCATGTCATGGCAAGATGTGTTTATCTCACTGTGACATGCCTCTGAAGATGTCAGCCATAGATGCAGGCAAAACGTTAAGAGCAAAAACTACCAGCACAATTATCATATCAAGACGTCATAGCTTCAAAGATACCTCACCGAAAGTTTTAGAAAGGGGGAAACAACATATCATAATCAGCAGGCAAAACTGAGTTCATTCATGTACTTCAATCACTGAAATGTGCCCAGCTGCCATGCCAACAGAGGATGTTTGTGGGAAAGACTCAGAAAATGGCAGGCAGCACGAGAATCAAACTGAAGCAGCAAAATGGCGGACAAAAGAAATGTTTTGCCCTGAACAGTTTTATTTTTCCATGCCATGTAGACAAAAATGCCAAAACAGATCTTTGTAAAATGTTTCCCAAACATTTTAAATGGTCTGTGCGGAAAGGACCTATGAGCCACAAGTTCAGGGAAGTGGGTGGTGAACAAGTACAGGGCTTTTGCAGTGATTGTGCTTGCATAAACATACTGTCACCTGGTGAACACCACTCTCTCTTTTAGGTGTCAAGTCAAAACATGTATTTTTACCTTGGCTTTTAATGATGGGATTGGATCTTCTACTAGTTTCCTTATACCCCCGTGGTGGCGAACCTTTGGCACTCCAGATGTTATGGACTACAATTCCCATCAGCCCCTGCCAGCATAGCCAATTGGCCATGCTGGCAAGGGCTGATGGGAATTGTAGTCCATAACATCTGGAGTGCCAAAGGTTCGCCACCACTGTTATACCCTAACAAATGCTTCATAGCTATCACTTTAGGCAGTTCAAATGTTTAATGCTATTTTTATGCTCTTTATGGGTTTTCAGCTAAATTGTATGTCGTTCTATCAAGGTTTATTTTATTTATTTATTTATTATTCCACTTATATACCGCCCTCCCCCAGTATATTTTGTTTTATTTTGTGGGGTGCCTCAAGCAGGTCGCTGGAAAGATATAACATGCATAACATGCATTTCCTAAGTAAATAAACGGTAGAAATGGTGGAACTACAGTGGATACTTTGCAACAACCTTCTAAGGCAGGTCAATATTATTATTCTCATATGCGGGTGGGGTTTGAGCCTTAGACACAGTAGCTTGCCCAAGGTTACCTACTGAGTTCTTCAAACAGCTGAATATCCTGACATGTAGCTCAGCCCCTTAGGTACTATTTAATAGGTCTTTTTGAAAATAAACCTTCAGAAATGCAAGTTAGCGATTCAGGTGCTCGAGGACATGATACAGATCTTCTACATTTGGATTGACTGAAATATGACTATAACAGGACTGGGACTTTGCAAAGGAACAAAGCACAGCATCCTTTCAGATGCCTCTATGAAATAATAAAAGGGTAACAGACAGCAAGTTGTATACCAGTCGAATAGAAATGACAGCCTTGGAATACACACTCATAAAGTTTACAGTTGGTTGTCATAAAAAATCTACTGCACAGTAGCACGTGATTTATGTCATGAATAGACTATACCCAAGTCAGATATTTTTAGCCAAGAAAAGTGTGAGTACAGGAAAAAAGTTCTCAAACAGTTACTTTTTTCTGTTTCAACTTGCCAGGTGACCTTTAAAGAATTCCCACTTCAGATTTCACTGAAGAGGTCCATATGCAAGGATACTAAAACTAAGCTTATGCAGATGCTTAGAGAAAGATCCACTATGTCAGCTTTATATTATCCAAAGGCAAACACAAGCATGCATTTATGGTGTTCTGGCTTTTGTCACACTTGCTCAGCCTGTGCAGTGTCAGCTGAGTCTGGGTTTTTCATCATCGATAAAAGGAAGAAGAAGGCTGAAAGGGTTTGAACTTCTATTTGGCTTGCTTTACATCACAAGGGCAGTATGCTCGCAATGCACATGATAGGTCTCGCAGCATGTTTGCTAGGGTCCATTTGTTTTAGCCCTGCAGAGCTGTCATCTGTTCCAATATCCATCTAGAAGCACAATGCAATGACACCCATCTTAGTTCTCACTCATCTCAACTGCTAGGAAATTTCTCCTAGCACTTGGAGATGGGTTAGTGAGCATCTAGAGAGAAGGTAGACTGTTATGGAAGCCATATCGTAAACACCCATGCATACATATGAAAAGAGTTATCAGTTTCCAGATAAGCAAGAACAACAAAGAGATATCAATTTTCAGATCAACAATCTCATGACATCAATTTTTGTAAGCCAAATATATACAAGGTAGTACATTCTGCTGGCAGAGATTTATACCCAAAGCTACAAGCAGAGGAAATGAGAGAAAGGGAACAATTACGCACAGACAGAACAGAGGACCCAGTTCTTCAGATCAGAGAGTATGCTATTACAGAGGAAAAGAGGATCTAGCCAATTGATCCACCTTCAGTGGGTGTGACCATGCCTAACTGTTGGTGAACTAGCAAAGTAGGGTGAGTATGAGTGGCATCCATATGTAGAAACAATGATTTTGTGTAGCAAGCTAAGCACCTGATCTCTGTCAAGTCTATGCCTATCAAATCTGCAAACAAATTTCAACTCCCCAACTTCTTGCTCAGCTGTCCCTCTGAAACACTTCTACTGAAGCAGTGCGATCTTTTAATTCCTTTCTGAACATCCTGGAAACTTTAATGCTCTTCCATTTGGTGCCCATTTTTAATGACATTTATTTTAATGTCTTATAATGTCCATTTATCCTCCCATGTAAAAACTGCCCAGTCTGGCTAATTTAAATGGCAGAGGGGATTGCTGACACATGACTGTATATGTCATATTGGAGAACATGCAGATGAATGATAAGACTGATTGCTGGATCCTGTGTTATTGTCGCTTGAGTGGAAATGGGGGACAGAGTTGGCACAGGGATTGTGGCAAGTGTTAATTCCCTGGGTTCCTATTTCCATTGCTGCTAGCAAACAGTTGCTGACCGTAAGTAACAACCAAGCTATCTCCCACACCCAAAGAATGTAAGAGAAGGATAATCTTCCTGGAATGGTTGCAGATCCTGAGGTTTTTGTGGTAAAGTAAACCAATGGGATTCAGCTGTTCTCTCTTCTTGCAGGTATTTGTTCCTGTTCGAAAGATGAGTGGTTGTGGGAATAATGACAATTGGACTTTTCAATGTACAAAGTGCTCTACTGAGGCAAGTTACAACTAGTGGACTATAAATCTTGCCCATAAAATATCTATGACAAATATCTATTTGTCTACAGGAAATATCTATTCCTGTAGAATCTCTTAAGAGAGAGAAATATCCGCAGCTGCCATGAGTAATACACTATGTTTTCTTGAGTTAAAAAAAATCACAAGGGTGTTTTAGCTGCCATTACAAGTATTAAAATCCTGAGAGAGGCATCTGGAACAGCACTACTACATGAATGGTAGGAGGACCAAAAGATGGCACAACTCTCCAACTGTAGTGGTTTGAGAGTGAAACTAAGATCCAGAAGAGCCAGTTGACAGCTTTACCTGATGTATGGGCTCCTCCAAATGGGCTCCTCCAAATGGGATACCTAGGCTTTCCAGGTAGGCAAATACCACCCTGACTTGTTCAGGGGGGATACCCCAACTTGGGTACACCAACTTGATGGAGTCCCATGGGGAAGCAAAATTAAATCCAAAGGTGATTCTGAGTTCCTTGCTTGCATCTAGTTTGGTCTTGCTCACAACCGGAAGTCCACAGCCTCTTTACATGTAGTTGTTAGAGTTCAGTTCACCTCTCTATCATGAAAGCTTGCTGGCTGACTTCAGGACATTCATATACTCTCTGCCTAACCTATGCCAGGATAAAATCAAAGAGAGAAGCACAATTCAAACTGTTTGGGTCCCCTTTGAAGATAAAAGTAGCTTATAAATGAACTATATAAAATGCATTTCAGAAATAGCAGGCAAGAGGCAAAGACGTGCAGGAGGTGGCACTGGAGGCAAGAAGGATTCTGATGTTGTCATGAAAGGGTATAGTAAAGAACTGTGCTACTAAGCATGGCAGAAGTACACTCACCAGTGATGTTTGAATGATTATATGAATCCTGAGAAGATTGGTTGAAAAGACCCTGGGGTGTTTTCTTTAAAAGTCTGAACTTTAATCCCATAATGCTTGTTACAATTATGGATGCTTAGGACATTCCCAGCTCATGCCTTCAGCAGGCATAGGGATCATCCTTGTTCAAGATATCAAGCTAAACTAAACATATTTATGATGCACCACATTGAACAGGCCAGATGGAAACAAACGAAATGCCTGTTCAGTCTAATGCACATGGTCAACAGTGCAAGACATTCACTGGGTCTCTGGGATGATGCTCCCACTGCTACTGACATTACCCCCCTGATCAATTGCTAGGATTTTCCCTGGAAACAAATAGTTTTCCTCATGCCTCACAAATACAGTTTCTACCTCATCAGCAACTAGTTACAGCTAGCTCCATGCGGCATTAAAATCCTCCCAATTATTTCCTTTGAAGCCATCAATGTTTTATACCATATGAAGTTCATTAGATACTGAATTCACAAGTCCTCTGGCTGTACTTGTTTTTTTTTCAAATAATAATAAAAAGACTGGATTCTCCCATTCTTTTTTCTTGTCAACACTTACACTGTTTAGGATGATTTTTTAAAAATCTAACAGTTTAATCTCTGTCTTTAGGTATCTATGATGAGACTGCCTAAATCAGGACCTTGTGCCTGACAAATGGCACAAGAGCCTTTGGTCTGTTTCTCACCCCACTGTAAGAACAGAGCTGAATCCCAAACACCAGCAATGGAGTGAAGCTGGAAGAATGGGGCTTTTCTGCCTCCCCTTTCCTGCTGAGGTCCACTGAACTGCCAAAATTCTGCCGCTGTTGAGTTTCAAGACTCAGTATTAGAGCACCTGCTTAGAATGCAGGTCACAGATTCAATCCCGAGCATGTTCAGTTAAAAGGACCAATCAGGAGGTGATGTGAAGGACCTCTGATGAGACCCTGGAGAGCTGCTGCCGATCTGAGCAGAAAATTCTGATCTTGATGGACCAGTCGTCCGACTCAGTATAAGGCAACTTTATCTGTTCAAAAAAGGGACCTTCCAGAACACTGAAAGGGGGAACGTGGGGGGTCTACAGTGGGCAAACATTGCTGTTTTCCCATCTGCCGACAGAAGCACCATTTTGATGGTGAAACATACTTTTGGATCCATGAAGATAGTTTCAGATAGATAACTGTGTTAGTCTGTAGTGGCACAACAAAATTTGAGGATTTCTAAATCCCACAAAATATTCCAGGGCATAAGCAGTTATGAGTTAAAACTCACTTCATCAGAATGTAACTGATAAAGTGAGCTTTGATTTATGGAAGTTTATACCCTGGAAAATTTTGTGGATCTTTGAGGTCCTACTGGACTAGTATCTTCATGGCAATCCTTCCCCCAAACCTGGCCATATGACTTGGTGTATTTTACCATGGGAATCAAGGCCTGTATGCCAGGAATCCACCCTGCCTCCCATGCCAAGCAAACCTTGCCCAGTAACACCCTTTTCCCCTCTCCATACCAGCTGTGATAAAAAGTGTGGAAGGAAACATATCTAAATTTGGAGGTC
Organism: Sphaerodactylus townsendi; assembly: GCF_021028975.2. Lineage (NCBI taxonomy): Eukaryota > Metazoa > Chordata > Lepidosauria > Squamata > Sphaerodactylidae > Sphaerodactylus > Sphaerodactylus townsendi. Next base: position 23,732,083 of record NC_059435.1, read on the forward strand.
TTTCAGAAAGTCTCCCAATGCTGTACTCTTAATGTAGGAAAATTTGGCACTCTATCAAAAAAGAAGAAAATCAGCATGAATGGTCCAAAATACCATGAAGTCTGAGAATCACCCAACTACTGTAGTCAGGTTTGAATAATAAATCATCATGGACAGAGAGGGTTTGAAACATTTCATGAGTTACAGTGGAGATGATGAAAAGAAAATTTCATTTGCAAACATTACTTGGAAAGGAAACAGGAAAGTTGATATGATCTGAACAAGTAATTAGCTTCAAATTGAAGGTTACTATTTTCCTTACCACCATTCTTTTTAACCAATCAAAGGCCAAAAATCCCAGTGTAAGAAGCAAGAAGGATGATATAAAGTATCAACTCCTATAGTTTGTTCAAATAACATTTAACTGCATGCCACAGGCTTGATTACCCTTATGAAATGATATTTCATTTCATGAGAACAGATTGTTGGCCCTGGACCATGGACAATTTGGTTCAAATTTCTGCTGTGCCATTGGCTGGCTTTGGGCAAGTCATTCAGCCAAACCAACCTCTATGAACTGATATGAGGATAAAACAGGATTAACACCACAAATGTTGCCCTGAAATCCATAAAGGAAAGGTTTATTTCTTATATTTAGACTTGGAACCTCAGCAAAGACTGACTTCTAAAACATCACTTAAAATCCAATGCGCAGAGACTGCATAAGATTTTAGGAATATATTGATATGTCAGTACAGCAATCTCAACTGGTTCCTGGCAATCAATGAAAAAGTCCATGAACTAAGTTCTTCCCTCTTGAAGGAAAAGTGAAGGAGCTTCAGAAGGACAGAGGCACAGGCTAACACTAAAGAAGTTAAACAGAAAGATCACTTTCATCTTAAGTTTTTGAAAATACAGTCAAGGGATGGGTACAAAAAGCCTGGAAGTAAATAGAATGGAAGTATTTTTATTTCCATGGAGTCCCCCCCCCCCCCCGAAACCCCTAGAATATTGTGGGGAAATCTGTAGGATCACAGATAGCAAATCCTGAGTATCATGAACTCCACCCCCCCTTTGAATGGAAGTTATGCAACCTGATGCACATTAATGCATTCCTTCTCCTAGCATGCATAAAAATCCTAGGCAGGATTCAAGCCATAGTTATGTTTAACTAATTGGACTTAGTTATTCCAAAGAGAAACACTATTCATACCCATCTGATTGAGAGTAGTGCAGATATTAGCATGCGGATGAGCACTTTGATGTATTGTTTTCTCACAAGAGAAATTAGATCAGATTGGACAGAAGGAAGAGTCACAAGAATTATCTGAACTACTAAAATCCACATCAGAAATCAAACTTGCCAGGTTACCACAGCATTTTTATTTCAACAACCCTCACCTTATTGAAATGTGGTGTTGGAGAACAGTTTTACAAATACCACAGATCAGGGGTCTCCACACCTTTCAGTACAAGGGCCCTACTGTATATTTTACATATATTCACAGACCAAAAAGAAATCAGTTTTATTACTTTTATTTCCCCAATGCTCCAATCTTCTGCATGTTTACCTGGGTGGAAATCTTATTGAGGATTTGAGTAAACAAACATAGGATTAAAATGCAAATATTTAGTTCTCTGTGAATTGCTCAACCCATATTTGTACTGCAGACAGAGATTTCCATGGCCTAGAGAGCCTTCATTTAAAAAAAGGATCCTGCATGCAGTAAACTAACACATCAGGAAGAAAAGCTCTTGCTTGACCTGCTTTGTTTTCTACAAACTGCAACCTCTTAAAACTGAGGACAATTCACTCACTTTTGTTATACAAGTTTTTTTTTACAAATTTCTACTTTTTAAAAGTGTGTATTATTGTGGCTATCTGAATGCCATTAAAGGTTTCCGCTCATTCTTTCATGTGTTTGCTTTGAGGAGAATGAAGAGTGAAAGCGGGGCTCAAAGAAATACATCCATACGAGAAATTTTGTTGCAACAGACATTCGGCCCCACCATGCAGCAAACACACACGAAATCAGCCATTATCCAAACATTGAAGTTGTTTCCAAGACTGCTGAGATGACAATTAGGCTGTATTCACTTCTACAGCTATCATGCACTTCGTGTGGGACATGTTTTAGAGTTCAGATTTTCAAAAATTGTCCTGATCATGAGATGCTATAAAATGAATCTGATTATTTAAAAAAATTCTGTCGCTCAGTTAAAATCCCCATTTCAAAAATTTTAATACAAATTACCTATAATCACAGAATAGCTTGGTAAGGATGGGAAATAAATTTGGATCTGTGAATGGCAAAATCTGAAATCAATTCTATTCGTTGTAAAGGCTTTCTGATTTCTATTGGCCTTTGAAAAAAATATAGGAAAAAGTGGGATGGAGGATCTGGCAAGTAACTCACATTCATTTTAATGTCAAGTATATACAAAGTTTAGGTAGCAGAAATATTCAGGGGAGAAAAGCTGCCTTTGAAGCTCTCCCATCAATAACAGCTATTTATACAAAGGACTCTTCCAAGCAAGGATCACCCTCAGTCCCCTGACTATATAAACCAAGATACCGTCTATTTGTAAGTATAATTCCAGCCTCTCCCTGACACGGAATGCAGCAGCCATATGATAAGGCCAGGCACTCTGCTTTTTCAATTAATGCTCCGTGTCAAGGGGCTCTGTTCCCCATGGCACCACTGAATGTGTTAGGACATTCACACAGTCTGCAGCACAGAATTTTTTCTCCATCTGTGCAGCTTGGAAGTCACCTGTTCATTCAGCTCCAGGGGTGGCACCTGTCCACTATTGTCGTCTGTCTGCTTGTTTTTAATGACCAAAGAGGTCTCTTTTTGTGTATGTATGCTGTATCCTTTTTCACATACTAAGCACCACACAGGCTGGCTGGCTGGCTGGCTTGCTTCTTTCTTTCTTTCTTTCTTTCTTTCTTTCTTTCTTTCTTTCTTTCTTTCTTTCTTTCTTTCTTTCAGTGCTTCAGGGTCAGTTTTTATTATTACAGTATTCTAAGGCCAGGACTCAACTGCACTCTCCCAGATGATCGCAAGCTAAGTGCAGCTAGTTGCGCTGTTATTTCAACAGTGCGTACAAGCATTTTTTACCAGAATAGTATCTGACCAGAGCAGCTGAAAAACTATTACAAAGACCGTGGCTGCAGACAACCCATTTGGCATTAATATTCAAACTGGACAAGTAATGCCAAATGGTTCAAAAGCATATAAAAGGGGTGTATAATTTACACTAAGTACACAAAGAAATTAAAAGTTACAAAGTTGTCTTTGGAGTTTACTGTGTTCACTCGCATTGCAATTTGCCGACACAGCTGCTGTCAGAAAATAAAAGCTTAGCAAGATTCAATTGACATGGTTAAAAGAGAATGGCCACAGCCATATTTAAACAGGTTCAGCCACTGATTTGTCTTCCAGTTAACTGGCTCAACCACCCAAGTAGCCAAGGGCAACTTCATATCTTCTTTCCAACTGCACCAACCCAAAACAGAGAACAAGTTGCTGGACACCAATCACAGTTCAAATGATACATATGGTTGCAAACAGACCTGGGGAAAAATGTCTTCTCCCTTTAACAGAGGCTTAATGGACAACTGAAACTTTTCTTGCATGGAAGAAAATATCACCAGATAATAATTCCCTGATGTCCCGTTAAAGAGACAGAACATTTCTTTCTCCCAGGCAGCTGGTAAGCCTAGCTTGGTGTGATGGAAGAATCCTATTCTAATAGAAACGTTTCCAATGGCCATATGGCTAGTAAAGCACAGGAAAGATTGTATTTGTATTGGGTTCATGTATTCTTCTCTCTTTAAAATACAGAATTTCTTCAGAAGCTGCTTTTAGTTGGCATTCAGACACTTCCCCTCACAGGGCTCAGAGTTCAATGTACAAGCTCTGACCAGACAAAACTTTGTACCAACACATACATAAAACATGCACAAAGATTCCTTATGGGAGCTGTCCGAATGGAGGGAAAGTGCAGACTTGAATACAAAAGAAGACTGGAGCTGACATTCTGAGAGGCGATTCCCAGATGAGACTGAGGGTTGTTGAGGGTATGTTGGAAGGGGAAAAAGACAGTGTGAAGAAGGCGGCAAGGGAAACATGGAGGACAGCTGCAGATAGAGCACATCGGGGCAGGACCACACAAGAGACCAGAAGCAACACAGACCCTGGGAACGACAGATTGGGGCAGGCGTCAATTAACCTCTGACTAGTTTCCTCAATTAGAGACCCTTCTGCAGCTCTACTGACTTCTATGGGAAAAGGGGAAAGGTCTTCAATGAGGCAGGGCAGGTATAAGTGGCCCCAAGCGTATTCAGTGTTTTCATTGGCACAGTTTGACAGCCACTGCTTTCTAACACAGGGATTGATCTATCTTATCATGCTTCACAATCAGTGTGAAATATTGCTCATCCTCTCCCCACCCATCTTTTTTGAGACTAGGTAGTCAGGTACGAGTTTGGATTGGTTTGGATTTAGACTAGTTCCCGAGTTTGGATTGGTCAAAACCATGAAGGAAATCCATACCTGAAGTTTGACCCCCAAAGGGCTCAATAAAACTTGACACTACTACTTCCATAAAAATGATCTTCCGAACCATGTATATGGGGGGCTCATTTGGATCAGCCGGGGGGACGGGGGGTGCAATGCCTTCCTCCCCAAGCCATTCTCTGATCGTGAAATGGTCACCAGAGCTGCTGTTTGCAGTCAAATAACCATAGACTTACAGCATGTTTCTCTAAAAATGCAAATAATGGTTTCTTGGGGCCATCTCATGTCAGGAAAACAGCCAAAGGACAAAAGTTTACCACCCTTCCTCAATTCAAAACTGGTCTGTATATGTCTAACATGAACCATTTAATCCTTTCCTTCCTTGAAAGCTCACTTTCTGGTTGTTTAACTTTCAACATGAACTTTCTTAGGGTAGTTAGCATTTCCTGGCATCTTTGCAATACTAGCTATTGAGAGGCAGAACAGAATAGTGCTCAGGTAGCAGACTAGGATCTGAAAGACTCAGTTTCAAATTCCCACTATGCTATGGAAACTTTCTGTGTGACCTTGGGTGTCACATACTTTCACATAATCTACCTTACAGGATTGTTGTGAGGCAACACACTTTGGATGCCCAACTGGGAGAAAAGAGGGGTATAAATGAAATAAATAACTAGACGTTCAAAGGTTGACCTGGAACCTGGAATCACACCAAATCCATGGAGCACTATATTATCATTCTTAAAGACAACTGTAGCACAAAAATATATTCATAGTCACAAAGGAAGTTGTACACTGAAAGGATATACTTTTGCATTTATTTATTTATTTATTTATTTGTTTGTTTGTTTGTTTGTTTGTTTGTTTGTTTATTAATTAGACCGCCTCATCCCCAAAGGGCTCTAGGCGGTTCACAATACAATAAAAACCCAATAAAGTACTTAAAACATCTAAAAACATTTAAGGCACAATATGCAGCATCAATCTAATAATAACAGACTACCCACCCGGTCTTCAAGCCAGCCTTAAGGCTGGGAGGGGCTGGCAGTGCCCAAAGATGAAACCAGCGGGGGCACTGCCAGAGATGAAAAAACATGGCAGGGCCTCCCAAGGGCCAGCCAATCCGCAGCCAGCCTCACCAGGCTTCCTTTAGTGCAATTTTTCAAGATACATGATGTTTCCTTCCTACCAGTCTAGTCAATTATATCCAGGACTCTTTCTTTTTTATACTAAGACTTTAAAAGTTTCACTCACTTACCTAGATAAGAATAGTTTACCCAGAAGTTTAAGATCTGCAGCACAATCATCTGATTGACAATTCCTCTCAAAGACAGTCTATGAGAAATTGAGAAAAAACAGCACTGTTAGGAGGGCAGAAAGAATCCTAAACATACTCAAGTTTCACTTGATGTTGGATTTGTAAGAACTGACAAATGCACCACAAGGGATCTGGAGACAAGCAAATCTTAAATGTTTCCTAAACCTCTTCTTCCAAGAGTGTTCAACATTAAGCAATCTGAACATTAGCCATCACAGAGACACTTCTGTGTGGCAAGCTAGTTTCTCAAGAAGTCACTACTATTCTCTAGCAATTGTGTTTACAAACACAATATTATATGAACTCAGAAAACAGAAGCGAGATTCTCCTTTCTCAGGAGGTTCAAGTCCATATAACATTTTCATTGTATGCAACAAGGTATTTTGTCTGATCCAAACACGACACACAAACTTCATAAGAACATAAGAACATAAGAACAAGCCAGCTGGATCAGACCAGAGTCCATCTAGTCCAGCTCTCTGCTACTCGCAGTGGCCCACCAGGTGCCTTTGGGAGCTCACATGTAGGATGTGAACGCAATGGCCTTCTGCGGCTGTTGCTCCCGATCACCTGGTCTGTTAAGGCATTTGCAATCTCAGATCAAAGAGGATCAAGATTGGTAGCCATAAATCGACTTCTCCTCCATAAATCTGTCCAAGCCCCTTTTAAAGCTATCCAGGTTAGTGCCCATCACCACCTCCTGTGGCAGCATATTCCAAACACCAATCACACGTTGCGTGAAGAAGTGTTTCCTTTTATTAGTCCTAATTCTTCCCCCCAGCATTTTCAATGAATGCCCCCTGGTTCTAGTATTGTGAGAAAGAGAGAAAAATTTCTCTCTGTCAACATTTTCTACCCCATGCATAATTTTGTAGACTTCAATCATATCCCCCCTCAGCCGCCTCCTCTCCAAACTAAAGAGTCCCAAACGCTGCAGCCTCTCCTCATAGGGAAGGTGCTCCAGTCCCTCAATCATCCTTGTTGCCCTTCTCTGTACTTTTTCTATCTCCTCAATATCCTTTTTGAGATGCGGCGACCAGAACTGGACACAGTACTTCAAAGAAACTTCAAAGAATTTCTCCTTCAGTGAAACTGAACTTGTTCAAGAAGATATTCTTTCTATCATTATTCTGATAACTGTCGCAGGATCAAATATAAAAATAAATTAAGTAAAATACCTTATATACAATGGAAGTATAAATATAGTGTCTCAGCGCAAAGGCCTCAAAAGTAATGCTTTAAAAGACATACAGATGCAACAAATATATAGAAGCCACATATAAAGTGAGTTTACTGTCCAAAACAAAACTATACGATCCAAAGAAAGTCAGCAGCATGTCACAATATTTTTACTAAGAAGAATTTGGATTTATACCCCCTTTTTCTACTGTAAGGAGTCTCAAAGGGACCTACAAACTCCTTCCCTTTCTCTCCCCAAAACAGACACCTTGTGAAAAAGGTGGGGCTGAGAGAGTTCCAAGAGAACTTTGACTGGCCCAAGGTCACCCAGCTGGAATGCAGGAGCACAGAAGCAAATCTGGTTCACCAGATAAGAATCTGCCACTCATGTGGAGGAGTGAAGAATCAAACCCAGTTCTCCAGATTAGAGTCCACCCACTTTTAGCCACTCTGCCCCCCCCCCAAGGAACAATTCACACCATCATTTGTCATGTAGCTTAAAAAAAAACAACTGACATTTTTAGTGGCCTGCTGAACCACTCGTGGCGCCCAACATACTGACTATAACCTTAGATGATCAACATACTGACTTTAATTGTGGATGAAAATGTGAAGTTTATATTGAGTCACACAACTGGTCTATAAAGGCCATTCTTATCTATTGTCACAAACAACTCTTCTCCAAGGTCTATGGCAGAGGTCTCTCCCATCATCTGCTACTTGACTCTTCTAACTGGAGATACTGGTGGATTGAATTTGGGATGTTTGGAATGCAAAGCAAATTTTCTACCAACAACCTCCATCACCACCACTAAAATGCTACCATATATATACATGCGCACCTAGTTCAATAACCAAAATTTACTGAAAAATCAATTTGCATTAACTTCATTACAAGCTTTTACTGTACGTGGTAAATGTACAAATTTTATTGTATATTTACATAAGCTTTTCTCCTGTGTGCTGAGCAAAGGGTGAACATGTTAGCTCCTCTTATGGTTACTTGTAATGTTTGCTCTGCTGATTACCATCTTTTAAATCACCTTTTGAGAACTGACATGAATACTACAGAAACAGCAGTAAAATTAATTTCACTGACACTAACACTTTGTGACCAAAGTCATGAAGATCTCTTGACAGACTGAGTTTTGTTAAGTGTGATTTTACTGTATGTCATAAATAAATATGACATTGTAACATCTAAGGTTATTTTGAAATTTAACTATATTAGTCTTTCATGGTATGATGCTTCTGAGGTTTTTGATTTGTGACTGTATGTGTAGTTTGCGCAATCTTTTTTACTGAGTGAACAGATTAAGAAAGCCTAAAAAGTCACTGTGCCTTGTGGACTACTTTATTGAGAATCAAGAAAAAAATGTTTACAAAACAATGCTTGAACCAGCCTCATGATATCGTATGGAAAAGAACTTGAAGAGGATGTCCAAAAACACAAAAACTGTTTTGTAAAGGCAGTCCTAAGCAAAAATATTTCTTTGGACGCAACAAAATCTGTGATGTGTTCAATTCATAACTTTTTGTTCTTCCTTAATAAAAGAAACACTTCCTTGCATTGAGAACTTGCAAACTAAAGAACCAGTTGTTCTTCCAAAGCAAAGAACCAGCACACACCCAGACCTTATATTCACGGAGCATGGCTAATAAAATATATCCCATACAGTCAAATGCAAGCACCAGATTTCATCTCACTGATGACAACTAATTAACATTCCTGAATGCTTTCCAGGATTTAATTGCATACACTGGCTACCAGAGGACGAAATAACTGGCAAAGTATTTCCAGGGACAGCCGTAGCAGGTGAAGCAAATGGGGGTGAATTCTTCAGGAATTATAAATCTAAAGAAGAATCCTGCTATTGAATAAAGCAGACGTGGTTGTTCAAGGGGTAGCTAAGAACAGCTGTGAAATTCCACAGGCTAATATGAACACATTCCATTTCCTATGAATAGGGGCCAATACTGTAAAGCGGGCAGGGTTGGGATACGGAAATACAGAATCCAAAGCCTTGCTTGAACATGAAGATGGCTGGATGGAATAAGCTGCAATCTCTCAGCCTAACAAGTTTGTCATGCAGTCTGATGACAAATGATAGATCGAGTAAGAACTGGAAGCACTTCATACAGGACACGTCGGCATATATTTACAAACACACATATTGAAAACAGAACAGTTATTTCCGGGACCAAGGCAGCTTAGAGCTTTTGATAATCAAAATCACAAAACTTTGAGCTTAGTCCAAGAACAATGAAGATCTTAGCGATGGGGCAACTGGGGCAGCTACTCTGGACCTCACAATGGAGGGGTCCTCTGACCACAATGCAGCAGATCTGGCAGATAGTGGTCTCTCTTCCATTGCCATGGAAGTGACTTGAGCGGCTGGAACAGGGGCTGGAGGATGCCCTGACAGTGGGGATGGGTGGATATATAGCCAGGATGTGACTACAAGGCCTTATACCTAGCATGAGGATAGAGACACTGTGCCAACCTGCCTCACTCAGCCATCTCTGCCATGGGCAGTTAAGCAGAAAGAGTCACACTGCACAGCTCCCCTTACCCTCTTATCACCAACTGATGCCAGCAGAGCTGCATACCAAACACAAGGAAGAGAGGGGCATTGCATCACCCCTCCCCCCACTTGCTCATCCAGCCCAGCTCAGGGAAGCTGAGCAAGAAACCATGTTGTGCAGAAGCCTTTAATAATCTCATTACTGGCCAGTACCTGTAGTTCCATGTATTACACACTAGGGAGATATGCTGATGCAAATTCTGCCATTCCTTCTTCTCATTCATCTCTTCAGACAATGCGTGGTGGGCCACTGGTGGCCAAAGCAGGAGGCAAGGGCAACAGTTGAGTTGTGATGAACATGGTGGCTATCCCCCCACCCACCAGGTGATTCTCTACAGCCCTGGGTAAGTGTATTTATTTATATGTTGATTTAATTCGATTTATATGCCACCTTCTCCACAAGGGCTCACCAGCAGTTATCCTCTTTACTCTTGTTAGGGGAGAAATAAGGGCGATGGGAGGGCCCATCCTTGACTTTTTCCTAGGGTCATAGAATCACTAAGACTGCTCCTGCTTAGGAGCAAACTGGCAACCAGAAAAAATAAAAAATAATTGGTGTTATGTCTACTGAAAGCTGGGCTGCTTCAATTTAGATCTTCCCAAGTTACCATCTTCAAGGGCACAACCACATACAGAACAAGAATAGGTGGTCGATCAGACAAATCAAAATGCAATGTACTGCTGGCCACAGTATGTCTAAGGAAAACACAGATCATTCCCCAGATGTGATCCTCCTCCCTAAGGTGTCAGTCACCAGCAGAAAACAGATAAGTCCCTCTTCTATAGGCTAATCCCCCTCAATCAGTATTTATGTATGATTCCATTTATTCATTCTTATCTAGTTCGCTGGTAAGCACCTTACTACAGTGGGTAAAGAGGGGAAGGAGAAATATACCAGAGTGTCATGGGCATACTAAGGACTTCATAATGCAGATCCTTGAAAGAGCTTACCTGCAGTTTTCAGGTACAGGGAAATGTGAAGGAGATGAAAAGCATGGGAAACATCATGGGATCCTACCGGACGATTCCCTTGAGGAGCAGCAGTAGCCATCCAACTCTATCTTCTCAGACTATCCTATGTACTAGGAGCAGAAACACTGAAGAGCAGTATTTCTTAGAGGTAGGCCACACAAGAGGTCTATTAGGACACCATGGCTAATGTGTCAAAATACTGACCCAATAAGGGTGCTGAACTGGATGGAGTATTCAGCAGAACGAGTCAAGATTTCATACCGCATAGCACTCTTTTCACACTTCATGGAGTGGAAAATCTAGCTGTGGTAGAGCTGTGGCCTGCCATTCAAAGGAGAAGGCTGTTGTCCTATATATTTGCACAAATCTTTCAAAGACTTTATATGGTTTTCCAGGTCTAAATTAGTTCCAACCCTCAGTCCTCCTTTTTCCTCCCCCATTCTGGCCCAGTTCAAAGAATAGACAAATTCAAAGTTCAACATAGTCCAATTGTATTATAATTCTGGGTGGGATCATTTTTAAATTTCCTGGCATGGAAAGTGCCCATTTACTGCCAGCTTTGGGTTCACTCTGACCATCAAATTCCAATATGTGAAGCCAGGCAAGTATATGTGGGTGGGACTGAATGGATTCGGGATCCCACCCAAAGAAAGGGGGGAAATGCTTTTAATTCAACAAGGATGGAGGGACAGGAGACACTGTTTCCTGAAATGGAAAGATTCCTATCTTGGCTATATCAGAAATAGAGCAGATTTCTGCTGCCTATTCTGCTTAACTGAATATATTCTCAGCATTAAATTTTACTCCATCATACATAACCACAACCCACAGATGTTCTGAAGGATAATTAGTTGGCTCATGACACTACGCCTATGAAGCATTGAGATCAGTGGCCTAAGACTGGAGTAGCTCTGCACAGAATTGCACTGTGAATGATATTCAGGGGAAGGTGTAGTCATCCTACCTTCTCACCAGTCACTTCCTTTGGGGAGACTCTTCTTCTATTCCAGGGGTCTTCAAACTACGGCCCTCCAGATGTTCATGGACTACAATTCCCATAAGCCCCTGCCAGCATGGCCAAGTGGTAGGGCTCATGGGAATTGTAGTCTATGAACACCTGGAGGGCCATAGTTTGAAGACTCCTGTTCTATTCATATTCAAGAGATCCCATCTCATTGTGTAAATTCCAGTTGTGGTTACCACAGGACTTCTCCCGATTGTGCAGAGAGATTCCTCTCCACCCCCCCTCCCAGAGCAGACCAGTAGTAATGGAGGAGTCACATGGCCAGGACATGGATAAGGTAACATGTGCATCAGTAGTCAGAGTCCACTGATTCCACACCAGGCACAGTGCTTTACTATAGATCCTGCGAGAACTAACTCTACCATTATTTCTACTGAATGCACACAGCATACCAATGACATACTGCAAAACCTAAGAATCCCCAAAGCCAAATCAATAAAATTTGATTTTCTTCCAGTTTACAACATTACTGACACTTTAATGAAGAAAAATAAAAACTCCACAAGCCAATGCAGCTTTCTTCAAAAAATGCTTACATTTGTACGATTTTGCAAAGTTGATATCCAATTAGGAGCCATTTGCCCAAACCTATCACAGGAAGCTATTTTTAACTGCATAACTTTTGGAATACAAATGGGAAACAGTTCTTCCGCTCATGTGGCAAATGAATAACTAACAATATGCATAGTACAAATTGCTTGAATATCAGCTTCAGTATTTCTTTAAGTACACAGTATAGTTGTGGCCTGGCAACTCCCACACACCAGTGGCGTAGTTCCTCCTTGCTCTGCCCCTGCCCCACACACCAACAACTAAGCTGAAGAACAGTTGCCAAAGAAAAGAAGATCTGTTAAAGGGTTAAAAGGGGAGAGTGGGTACCAGTGCTTAGCCCTGCCATTCTGAAAGTAGTGTTACATTCTATCCCCTGTCCCCACCCACATCATATCTAGACTGGCTGGGAGCAAAGCTTTCATGTGGAAGCTCTACCAGCAGCTGGCACACAGTTTCTCTTACAAATAAGAGCAAAGGATATTTTTTTTCTTTGCTTTGGCTTAAAAGGGACATCTCCAGGGCAATAATGAACCAACTCCTGAATAGCTCCCAAATAAAGCAAAAGCATGTCATATTCTACCTTGGAGGGGATTCACCAGGCAATGCTATTTACCTCCATGCCTTGAAATGCTTCACTTACCCACCACCACACATCAAGCCTCTATTAAAGGGCATTTTCTACCTCCACATTGTGGCAACCCTACAGAAAGATGAATGAACTTATAACCTGATTCCTCTGAGCCATCTTCTGTCCCTTCTTCCATCGGAGTACAGGCTTCAGCGAAGGCAATTCCTTCTCCTCCTTTGCTGTGATATGGTCGCCAAGGCGATAGGCAGCTTCAAACACAATTGGCGATATGACATCTTTTACTCTTCTCTGTAAGATTAAATGGGAAAAAGAGAGAGATTGTACATTAGTTTGTGGACTGGAATCTCTTTGGAGGTTCAAGAAATCCCTGCACGGAAACAACTATCATCTTTGCCATCTTTCTCTCTTCAGTTATTCTTCCGGACCATCTCTTTCTCTCTCATATTTTAATCCATTTGTAGTTCATTCTACACCTGATTCTGAAGTTGGGGTATTTTAAAATGTCCAACAGAAATGAATGATTTGAAACTACTGTTCGGCATCGCAACATTTTTTCATTAAGTTGCCCTCTCAAATTCCCACAACTCCTCTATTTATTTTTTGTTGGTTTGTTTCAAACATCTATTACCTATTTTCCTCCTTGTGGAATTCAAGGTGACTTACAGCATTGTTAAGAACAATAAAAACAACAATTATTAAACCCACATTAACCATAATTTAAAAACTCCAATTAGGACTGCCAATAAATTAATCAAATGTAGTCCTAAATAAAACTGTCTTCAATTGTCTCCTGAAGATTGAAAGTGGAGGGGGTAGGGACACCACCCTAGGGAGGTTGTTCCATAGTGGTGGGGCTGCCACTGAAAAAGAAGAGTTTGAATTTATACCCTGCTTTTCTCAACCATAAGGAGTCCCAAAGCAGCTTACAAACTCCTTTCCCCTCCTTCTCTGCACAGACAGAGGGGATAAGGAAGTTCTGCGAGAACTCTGATTAGCACAAGGTCACCTAGTGGGCATCATGTATAGAAGCGGGGAAACATATCCAGTTCACCAGATAGGAGTCTGCTGCTGATGTGGAGGAGTGGGGAATCAAACCCAGTTTTCTAGATCAGAGTCCACCTCTCTTAACCACTACACCACTAGCTCTCAAGCACTCTTTTTTGTGACCACCAGTCATGCCTCTTTGATTGGTGGAACCATCAGAAAAGCACCTCCCTGCTATCCCAATTCCCTGGCAGAATTACATGGGAGAAAACAGTCCATCAGATACCCCAGGATATAAACAGCCGAGGAGATTGATTTACCATATATACTCGCATATAAGTCGACTTTTTCAGCACATTTTTTGTGCTGAAAAAGCCCCCCTCGACTTATAACCGATTGAGGTGTATTTTAAAAATATTTTAGGGTTTTTACTTTGTCGACCGCCAGGGGGCTCAGTTTTTAGACTTGCAGCACCAAAATTTCAGGGATTTTTCAAGAGACTCTTCTGATGATACCAGCCAAGTTTGGTAAAGTTTGGTTCAGGGGGTCCAATGTTATGGACCCCCAAATGGGGTGCCCCATCCCCCATTGTTTCCAATGGGAGCTAATAGTAAATGGGCCACATTTTGAGGGTCCATAACTTTGGATCCCTTGAACCAAACTTCACTAAACCTGGGTGGTATCATCAGGATAATCTCAAAATGGGTGCTCCCATCCCTCATTGTTTCCAATGGAAGCTAATAGTAGATGGGGCTGGCTACCCTTTTGAGGGTCCATAAGTTTGGACCCCCTGAACCAAACTTCACCAAACCTGGGTGGTATCATCAGGAGGGTCTCCTAAAGATACTCTGAAATGTTGGTACTGTTAACATAAACATTTCTCCCCTGACCAAAAATCCAGTTTTGAAGGATTTTAACTCTTGTGTTTTAGCTTGGTTGCTGATTGAGCTAAGGTTTTTGTACTTTTAGGTGTCTCGACTTATATACGGGTCGACTTATACACGAGTATATACGGTAATTGCAGGTTGGTTTTAGAGGAAGAAACTAGCATAGCTCTGTAGTAGACAAAGGCCAAATCCCCACTGAGAATTAAAGACGGATACAACCAGGTTTCAAAAGAAACAGAACCTTTTCATCAAGGTTTCTCCCTCCCCACTGCAGCGTGTGTCTTGTGAAGACCCCGATGTCTATCACGGATTCAAACAATGCTACACTCCCCAGGCACACACGTTCTGTTCGGTGGGTCTGTTCTGATAGGCTGTTGTGTTGTGTTGGGGCAGAAACTTTTTTTTAAAAAAATGGTGCGGAGCTACGTCGTTGTGTAAGCACATAGATGCATACGTACAATCTCCCTGCCTATGCTGCTTTCTTCTGATTGGATATGGTGTTGTGGTGGGAACCATAATCCGCCCTCATTTTTTCCGTGCACAGTTTCATGACTGCATGGTTTCGCCATTCTAAATCTTTCTCTGCATGGCCACATTGGCACATAAGGCCAATCTTGGTTTACACAGTTTACACAGTTTACAGTTGGCACAGAAGGCTAATCTCAGTTTACACATGCCGTACGTGTGCATGTTCGCTGTTCCGCTCCTCGTACACACGTTTCCATGTAGCCTCTGTGGGCGCAAAACCAAAAAAAGGCTGCGCACACACTGCACACAGCCCACCGTGCTCTGATTGGCTGGAAGGCTCCGTGTCAGGAAAAACAATCTAGATTCAAACCCTGAACCTCCACACCGATCTGGCTTTACCGTGTATGTTTTTTAAAAGGTGCACTTCCATGCAGGTTCTTAAAAACATTTGATAAGAGGGAGATGAATCCATGTTCGGTAATCAGGAAGTGGGGAGTTCTTGCTGAAACCTGGATATTTCACATAGTATCACGTGATTAAATGACTGTGGGGATTCCACTAAAGTAGAAATCTGACTGAGGCCCAAAAATGTAAACTGGTTTTTACTTCAGAGAATAGTCAGATTTTTCTACAATGCTTTCAGGCACCAAGAGACTTTTATTGACTAGCCACTAGGTTGGATCCTCTCTCACAGACAGGATTCCACCCACATCAGTCTGCCCTTTCCCCAGGGTCAGACCAAACTGTACAAGATCTGGGGTGCTGTGTGGTTTCCAGGCTGTATGGCCGTGTTCTAGCAGCATTCCCTCCTGATGTTTCGCCTGCATCTGTGGCTGGCATCTTCAGAGGATCTGAAGATCCTCTTCAGAAGATCCTCTGAAGATGCCAGTCACAGATGCAGGCGAAAGGTCAGGAGAGAATGCTGCTAGAACATGGCCATACAGCCCGGAAACCACACAGCACCCCAGTGATTCCGGCCGTGAAAGCCTTCGACAATACATTGTACAAGATCTGCTCATCACACTCTTTTCTCTGAGACAGAGATTAACCACTGTGCCATACTACCAGGCAGAGCTACCCTCCACTAGGCTTTTTCATGAGATGTCCCTGCTCCCTTGAGGAAGAATTAATCTCTCTCTTCTTTTCTTGTGTTCCCTCCAACTTTCACCCCCCCCCCTTCTCAAAGGAAATTGGATGCTGCAACAGCACTTCTATGTGCTCATCTGAATGGCTGATTTTCCCTTCAGGGGCAGGACAGCCTCCTGTTCATCACAGAGCTGTTGGTCACTAGACAACCTTTTATGTACATTGCCTGAAGTTACTGCGTTATACCAAAACTTGACAGATAACAAAAAAGAACAATCATTTGGTTTGCCCACTACATCATCCAAGTATTCATTCTCTGTTTTCTTTCAATGATTGCAGAAGAACCAGAATATTAAAATCAATAGAACGGGGAAATTAAGAAGGCTATTTGGATCAACATCCACTTTAGAGTTTATCATGACTAATTTTTAACTAGAGATCAGTAACTCCCCAATGACATGGTGGGAAAATCCAGATTTTTTTTCCTGACAGGAAACTGTACAGTAACAGGAGCTGCAAGTTCCTGTGAGTCTAAAGCACACACTCAGAGAGGAGGCTGCCTGCTACATCTCTGCACAAATAATTGCTCTGGCCTTGCCTTTTTCCAATCAGATACCACATCGCTTTAGCTTTTGCCACATCTCCGTATAGGATCAGTTATTGCCTCCTGATAGAACAGAACTGTTTGCTCTCACATGATGCTGTATACTGTCTCTGTGCATGAGTCACAACTCTGGGTTTGAGACATACTGGTAACTCATGCAGACACACATGGGCTCAGTGTTCTGCTTCGGTTACTTTTATAACGCAGTCGTGAAGCCATGACTGCACTTTTAATTCAGAAAAGGCTGTCAAAAGTTTGCAAAACACAGTTATATACAGTTAAAGGCTAATGATCTCGCTGCTTTAATAGTCTACCACATGGGTGGGAGAATCAGTTAACCACCAATACAACTAGTTTAAAGGAAACAATCTGCAGTTCTCCAGAGTTCATTCCTGACTTTTGAATAGCCGCTTGGTCCCTTACAGAGTACACACCCATGTCTTTAAAATCAGTGCAAGTTCGTTTTTACAGAGTATCATAGTATTCTTTGGTGAAAACTGAGCAGAAGTCAGATTAATCGCATGTACAGACATTCCCCTTGAGAAGGCTCCAGAGAAATACATTTCATAGTATCACTTGTCTTTAATTAAAGCCTTTTTAATGCAAATTCCAGCCAGCCATTCATTATGCCACATATTCTGCTCTTCTAATTGATCTCCTTGCAGATTACAGACAAAAAAAACCCTTTACAGAAGACATGCAGCTTTAATTACACAATATAAAGGCATTCTTCTCATCAACTAATGTAATAAAAATAGCGCTCAGCTGTAAGAGGGGATATGAGCATTCCTGAGATCAGTCTCTTTAGCGTGGTTTCTTAAAGCTAAATTTCCAACTTCTTTGGTCAGATGCTGATGGCACAGATTATCATTTAAACCTGCACATTTTACTCCTTGCTTGCTAAGAGCTGCCAAACTGTTGCATTAATCTCTTGGCCACCACAAGCAATTTGCATCATTTGGAGGTGAGAAGTTTTTTTGTGCAGAGTTCTGATTAACAACAGACTTACCTTGTCCCATTAAGTTCAGCAGAATTGGAAGTCACCTCAAACATTATTATAACCAAACAGGCTTGCCATTTTGCCTACCCTTGGGGAGTAAAACCCCCAATGTTGGCATCAATCCTTCACCTCTGAGAAACTGAAAAGGTATTTAACACAGAGATTATGGCAAATTCCTATAGTATCACCAGGAAGTAATAACACATCATCCCCAAATTCTACCCCCTCCAGGCACCAGCCAGTCAGATCCATGTCCCTTTTATGAATTCAAAGGGAAGACAGTTAACAACAAAGCACACCTGCCATTTAAATTTTCCTTTTTGGACAGCCGCCGCAATACAAGCAGAAGAAACTGATCATGCAATCCTAAATGGAGTTACACTTGTTTTAAAAGTCTTCAATAAGTTCCGTTTCCTCACTGTCTTCCCTAAAGCTGAGTAATTTTTGTCTGCTTGATGTTCAGCTGTAGTCTTGCTTTGGCACTTTCTCCTTATACTTTCAGCAGTAGCCTTGTTAAGTCTTTGTTAGTTTTGGCTAGCAATGTAGTATCATCAGCATATCTCAAATTGTTAGTGTTCTTTTCCCCAATTTTAAGTCCACCTTCGTCTAAATGTAATCCAGTTTTCCTTACGATATGTTCTGAAGTGACATTCAAACTGAAATTGTCTCTCCAACTTCTATATTTTCTTATTTTACTTTTCTCTTCTCATTATCTTTCTGCTGTCCTTTCCTTCATCCTATATAACACCACCAAGCTATAAATAATGTTTCTGCACCATGAACAAAACGAATTCTATTTAAAGAATTTGACTGAATGGACACCAAGTGCTATGGTAGTACATTAGCATCTGGCCCATCACAGACATGTGGCCAGGCTTAGAAGGCATAACACATTAAAGTAAGGAACAGACAAAGTTCTCTCCAAACCCACCACATCAATGCCTCTGGTATTCTAGAGAAACCAGACATGTCACATCAGTTCTTTTAACAAGCTATCCCCTTCCAAGATTTATTTTGTATGTGTGGCTTACAGCCTGAACTTCAATCAGGCTTTTGCCATCTGAAATCATGAAATAACCACAACCCAAAG
The DNA here is from genome assembly GCF_021028975.2 of Sphaerodactylus townsendi. Classification (NCBI taxonomy): domain Eukaryota; kingdom Metazoa; phylum Chordata; class Lepidosauria; order Squamata; family Sphaerodactylidae; genus Sphaerodactylus; species Sphaerodactylus townsendi. The sequence continues at coordinate 23,750,923 of NC_059435.1, forward strand.
GATGTTTGGGTTGCAATAATACACACTATAAAAGGGAAAGTGCAGTAATAGTTAAATTCAGAATTATTTTTTCTTGAGTTATGGTTGTGGTTGGTTTATTAGACAATCTTGATAACAATGGAAAAACACTTTCTAAAAGAAACTTTTCATCATGACTACAAAATATATTTGTTGTTCTTTCTGGTTTACATGCATTTAAGCATCATAGATAACACTTCAATCTGACTCAGCTTCACTAAAGGTTTTTAAAATATAGGACCAGTAAGCTAACATTTTTCATCCTCACATAACTTTCTGACATCTGTTTATCTACTGAGAAATCGCAGCAGTTTTATTATGGAACCATTACCTATTGCACTAAGGGAACTTTCAAGTGGATGTACCAGACCCGTTTTTTGCAGTATTTTTAGAGTTTGGGTTTAATAGTCTTGAACATTTTCAAAAAATGAAAAAGCCCAAAACCCATACTGGCTTTTTTGAGAATTTGAATTTTGGGGGGGGTCTATTAAACCCAAACTCAAAAGATTCCACCTGCCTCTGAACTCCACATGAGTTTCAGAGGCAGCAGGCACACAGCCCAATGTGCACCACGTGCTACCTCCAAGACTAAGGTGACCAGATTGTCACCTTTTTAAACCGGGAGGGGGGGCGCGCGCACACATGTGCGCACGGCCGCAGGAGCGCACTGCCTTTTGGGGGGGTGGTTTCCCGCCCTGTCACAGGAGCGCCCCAGAAGGCAGTGCGCTCCTGAGGCCGCATGCGCGGGAGGCTGCCGCACTGCCTTCTGGGGCACTCCCCTGTTTCCCGCCCTGTGACAGGGCAGGAAAAGGGGAGCGCCCCAGAAGGCAAAATCGGGACAATTAAAAAACTCCGCAGATCGCGGGACAGATTGGTTTAAGGCGGGACTGTCCCACCAAAAGCGGGACATCTGGTCACCTTATCCAAGACCCAAGTAGAGTTTGGAGACAGCAGCACAGGGCTAAATGATGCCCAAATTATCGCCCAGCATTTATCTCTGTACTGCCTCTGAAGTCCAGTTGGAGTTTGGAGGTGGCAGCAGAGAGTGGAATGCTGAACCCAGCCAGACAAGCCCAACATTCAACTCCATTTTGCTGCCTCTAAAGTCCAAGTATACTTCAGAGGTAGAAGCTATGGTGCAGAGCAGAATGCTGGGCCTGGCCAACAGCAGGTAAGTGAGGGAGAGAGAGAGAGGTGGAGCAGGAGATGAGTTTCCATGACTTTTCTTTTTATGGCGGTGGGGCCAAAGCAGCCTGGAAAATGCCAAAAAAATCAGCATTTTTGGGATCCACTTTTCAGCTCCCTTAAGTCACTATCATTTATTTTTTTCAGGAGGAAAATACTCAAAAAATTGCCCCACAAGTCCCCTCTTTATAGCATCACAATATTGTTGAAGGATTGGAAAGGCCAGCAATATACAACGAAGACTGGACATTGATCCTTAAGTCCAATTCTAAGAAAAGGATTTTGTGTTGTTCCACAGATGCACAGCCCCAAAGTAAACCATACAACATGAAGATTATATAATAACTTTCAAATCCTAAAGCACGGCTAAAAATTATTCAGGTTTGCACATTAATAAAGTCTGTCACATGAGAGGAAGCTCATTATGTATTATATGGCCATTCTTATCATAGAAATATGAAGGACATGGCAAACAAACAGTCCTTGGCAGTTACCTATTCTACAAACATGAATGATTAACAGTCCCATCCAAAGGGGAGGCCAAAAAGACTCTAGGGAGTGGTGCGGCCTTACACCAGCAGATTTGCCCTCCCAGGGGACTTCAGTGGAGGGGGCAGACGTGTTAGCAGCCACCCATCCCACGCCCCACAGCCACAGAATGTGGAAGTTCAAGCTGCAGCAGAGCTGTGCTGGCATCCCACTCAGATGTCAGTGATGGGGGGAGTCAGGTTAAGAGCCAGAAGAACAGCACCCCCACCTTTGGGCTTATGCCACCTTTTTAGTGGTATATGTCTTGTAAGCCCTATGGGGCTTCCAGCAGCAGGGGGGAGGGATTCAGGCCTTTTCCAAGCTCCCTATACTGCTGGAAAGCCCTCTTGGAGGCAGCAGGGTGCCACTGCACTGGCACTGTGTCCCGCTGCTTCCGGGTTTGGATGGGACTGCCCCTTAGATCTTCAAAAATATACAGCCATAGATGAAGCACAAGATAGATCTGCCACACAGGGATACAACTGGAACTTTTCAACCGTAAAAATTTTATTCCATGAAAAAAATTCACATAATATAGTTTTTGTTTTTGCTCATGGTCTGCCATTTCAGCACTCTTGGTTGGAAGTAAATTCATTAAACTTAATAAGATTTACTTCTGAGCGTACTTACATAGGATCAGTCTGTGTGGATGATATATTTTGCAGATGCAGGTGAACACTCCAGTTTTGAATGGTTCTGCTTTATTTACTGTCTAGACTACTAAAATAAAACTGTGTTAGTGGAAAAACCTGAAGTGGATAGCTTGGAACTCTCAGTTCTACTCATATCTAGCAGCAATTTTAAAAAGTCTTCTATTAACATTTTCAATACAATATCGGGTCGGTGTTTTTTTTTTACTGTAAAGACTTAGGTAGTGAATATTAAATCTCCAATCTCCAATCAAAGCACTCCTGTAGATTTTAAGGTCTGGCAGGTTTTTAATGATTAGTTCATTTGTAAACGGCCTTGTTCAGATTCTCTGGAGAAGGAGCATATATATTTTCCAAACAAGCAAATAACGGCCACTTCCATCAAGATTAATAGCAAAAGACAAGACTTACATGTTTTAAAATAATGCAAAGTACAAAGAAGAGTCTATACTAAAGTATAATGCAATGCAATTCAAAATACATTATTTAGATCAAACATATTTACAAAGTCCTCTTAGTTTTTCTGTAGTCCCCACGCACCAGGAGTGATTTCCGAATCTCTTAATGAGCATTCAACTTTCTTTAAAAATGAATTCAAGACATTCCTAGCTATGGTTGATCATTCTGGCAGAAAAAGGACTTTTAAATTAATCTATCAAAGACTTAAAGAAAAATGCATGTGTATAGCCATATGCTTTCTCCATTTTGTTGTTAGAGTCACTTAATAAGCGATGGGCATGAGCATTTCAGTATGAAAGCCCAACACAAATTAGGAAAATGCACATTCCCTAAGGGTGCTTTTCCCAAGATTGTCGCGGTTCTACCTGAGATCGATTGAAGTTCGACCCGAAGTCCTCCGACAGACGAAGGCCGGACTCCGTGGTTCGACTCGACTCACCCCCCCTCGCTATTGAATTTCACTTACTGGGAGTTGAGTCGACTGGCGGACTCGAGTTGCACTTCGGTCGGGCCGACGGAGGCGGAATCTCCTCGCCACCACCTGCCATGTAGCCAATCACAACTAAGTATTTCGCCCATGCGCAGAAGGGGAGACTCGTGGCGGCGCGAAAAGCTTTGGGCATGCGCAGAATGGGGATACAGCAACCACCTGAACGCAGTTAATAGGGAGGTGGTCCTTCTCTCCGGAGCTCGTCTGAGACACGAAATGCTGCTAAAAGCGGAGAACGGAGGACTCGAAAGGCCAAGGTAAGATTCACGACACGCAGAAATAAAACCGAGCTTCCACTCGCGTCCGAAGGGCTCAAAGTGTCTGGCGTTCCAGTTTATTTATCTCCACTTCAGCTGATGGCCTAGTTTGATTAAACAGAGCCCTTCCCTTTCTTCTAACAAACACTGGCTATATAATATGATTGAAAAAGTCCAACGCTGTGAGATCACATTAAAATTGACAATTTCCTGTGTAATATTTAGATAATATAAAAATATTTAGATAATAAGATAAAAAAATCAAATAGCAGATTTGAATTTAGTATGCCTTCTTTGTAAAAGTGTTTCTTTAAAGTGATCTAGAGCAATTCCGCAGAACTGGAAAGATGGTGCTATTCCACCAGGCAAATGGTTGAGGCAGCTATGGGTATATCATTGCCAAGCCCTCCTTCATTTCCTTCCCGTTTCCACTTTCATTTCCTTTCTTAGAACCATAGAATCACAGAGTTGGAAGAGACCCAAAGACCATCAAGTCCAACCCCCTGCAATGCAGGAATACATAATCAAAGCACTCCTGACAGACGACCATCCAGCCTCTCTTTAAAAACCTCCAAAGAAGAAGACTCTTCTCCTTTCCTCATCTCCCTTTTCCTCAATGTACACTTGCCCTATATGTATTATTTCTCCTCTCCTACCCATACTTTACTTTTCATTGCTGAGTTCCTCTGCGTGAGCCCCATCCAATTAGAGAGGTTATCAAGAAAAGAGGCTCATGAGCGCAAATGGGGCCAAATTGCTAAACTGAACTTCTACACAATTTTTAAGCCAAAATTTTAATCATAAATTTTAATTATTTATAGTGTATTTATTATGTATTGTTTTATATGTATTGTTTTATTGAAGCTGGAAACCACCCTGAGCCCGAATAAGGGAAGGGTGATATGCAAATCTCATAATAAATACATAAATCTATTTCCTTCTCCACAAGAAAAGGATGCCAGCTGTAGAATGTCTAAAATGTTGCATACTTTACAAGCCTTGTTTTAGAAGGACGTGAAATAACCCAAAAAGGAACAGAGACTTTTTACTGTTTAAGGGAATGTGGAGGGCAAAGGAAGAGGAAGGAAAAATGTGAGAAGTTACAGCTATTTTAGTTTATACATTAATCCAAACATATTCATTTCCCCGCCCCTCTTGCTTTTCAAAGAATGGGCTTTCTCTAAAATGCTGTAAGATATTATGAGTTTTTCCATCTGTCTTTGTTCTACTGAAGAGTAACTAGGTTCAGTATACCAATTCAGAAACTTCTACAGCGCATAGCAACTTGAGTCTGATAGAAAGCAAGCTCTGGTATAGCAATTGATACGTTTTCCAGATTTAAAAATCCAGTAACACCATCCCCCAGAATAGAACTAGAAATTCTGGTTCTCTCTCACACACACCCTCTCTCACTCACTCCATGCTTCCATTTTGTAATTATATGATCTCTTCATTTACACTGCAAGGATTTAAAAAAGAATACTGCCCACTAACCAAAATCCAGAAGACTTTTGGTGGAAGGTCTTTCATACTTGCTCATTTATTTTATACATGTAGAGTCTGTTCTGTCGCTAAAATATTTGCAAGGTGGCTAAACTTGTTGGATTCCAAGCCCTTCACCATTTTGGTTGCTCTCCTCTGGACCCGTTCCAGCTTGTCAATATTATTCTTAAATTGCAGTGCCCAGAACTGGACACAGTATTCCAGGTGAGTTCTGACCAGTGCAGAATAGATTGGTACTATTATGTTCCTTGATCTAGACACTACACTCCTATTGACGCAGCTCAGAACTGAATTGGCTTTCTTAGCTGCCACATCACACTGCTGACTCATGTTCAGCTTGTGGTCTACTAAGACTCCCAAATCCCTTTCACTTTTCTTCTGCTACTTCTCAGAGATTACAGCCTCTGAAAGATTTCTCAAAAGAACTTTGAGCTGCTGCCTCTCAAAGATTTCTCAGAAGAACTGGATGGCAATTAAAATAGAGCTGGTGACTCACCAGAAGCCCCACTTCTCAGAAACTGGAGGCACGTACACACCCAAAAAACAAAGAGTAGGAGTGGCTATAAAGGAATCGACAGAAGACCATGTAGGACAGGGGTCTGCTACCCATGGCTCCGGAGCCACATGCGGCTCTTTCGTCCTTGTACTGCGGCTCCACATGGCTTGGGTCCTCTCAGCCTCCTTTGGAGAGTCGCCCTAAGGCTAATGGGAAAGAGTCCCCGTTCCTAGAGAGGAGACAGCTATCCCAAGCCACGTCCAGCTTTCCTGTCCCAGCTGCCTGGTTGGTTGATGACGGTGATGTAGCACTTCATGAATTTCATAACACACTATAATTGTTTATACAAAGCGTAAAGGTAAATATATATACATTTGAAATGAAGATAACACTGTGTATGTATACATATATATATACACACATACACAGTGTTATCTTCATTTCAAATGTCAAAATGTATTTGCGGCTCCAAGTGTTTTCTTTTCCAAATGGCTCTTTGGGTGTTAAAGGTTGCCAACCCCTGATCTAGGAAGTGGTGATTCATTCACCCACACTTTAGGAAGAAGAAGAAGAAGAAGAAGAAGAGTTTGGATTTATATTCCCCCTTTCTCTCCTGCAGGAGACTCAAAGGGGCTTACAATCTCCTTGCCCTTCCCCCCTCACAACAAACACCTTGTGAGGTAGGTGGGGCTGAGAGAGCTCCGAGAAGCTGTGACTAGCCCAAGGTCACCCAGCTGTCGTGTGTGGGAGTGCACAGGCTAATCTGAATTCCCCAGATAAGCCTCCACAGCTCAGGCGGCAGAGCTGGGAATCAAACCCGGTTCCTCCAGATTAGATACACGAGCTCTTAACCTCCTACACCACTGAAGTACATGTAGAGTTAAAGAGAACATGAATTACCAATACATTTACTATAAAGTTACTGTAAATGGGGCGGAAATAATGTGCTATTAAAACAGAATGCAGCAAATTCTGACATCAAAACTCCATGGTGCATTTAAAAAGTTATTGCAGCGCTTAGTATTTTTAACAAACATCTCTTGCTTTCCTTTAGCTCTTGTTCACTCACACACCTACCTTTTACTTGGCTGCAATGGGGGAAGCTGGCCAGCTTTGGCAAGATTATCCTCATTTTTAAGGGCAGAGAAATGTTGTCATGAAAAAGCATAATTCATACTCATATTACATTAACACATCTTAAGGAATGGAAGATATAGCCCCAGAGAGGTATCTGTCTTGAGAATGGCTTTTCTGAGATGCTAACAATCCCTGGGGCTTATTTGTAAATTAACTGTCTGGATCTTATCCCCACTCTGGTCATTCTTCTAAAACAGGTATTTTGGTATTTCATACCTGTTGTACTATACTATTATATTTACTGTATTTATATACTGCAGTATACCATAAATATATATATATAGCACAATATATATATATATATAGCACAATATATATATATATATATATAGCACTATATATATATATAGCACAATATATAAATAGTGTATACACTACAGTATATGTGCAGTATACTGCAGTGTATAAATAAATACTATCCACTGCAGTATATAAACATGCTGCTGTATATAAATAAATATTATGTACTACAGTATATTTATGTACTGTAGTACATACAGTATATTTATGTACTGTAGTACATAATATTTATTTATATACAGCAGCATGTTTATATACTGCAGTGGATAGTATTTATTTATACACTGCAGTATACTGCACATATACTGTAGTGTATACACTATTTATATATTGTGCTATATATACATATACATACATACATACATACATACATACATACATACATACATACATACATACACACATACACATATATATATATATATATATATATATATATATATATATATATATATATATATATATATATATATATATATATATATATATATATATATATATATATATATATATATATATATATATATATATATATATATATATATATATATAGTGCTATATATATATATTTATGGTATACTGCAGTATATAAATACAGTAAATATAATAGTATAGTACAACAGGTATGAAATACCAAAATACCTGTTTTAGAAGAATGACCAGAGTGGGGATAAGATCCAGACAGTTAATTTACAAATAAGCCCCAAAGATTGTTAGCATCTCAGAAAAGCCATTCTCAAGACACACACACACACACACACACACACACACACACACACACACACACACACACACACACACACACACACACACACACACACACACACACACACACACACACATATATAGTGCTATATTTATACGCTGTAGTATAATAAAATTATGAGAAATTGCTAAAAGAGGTTAAGATTATGTTTCTGTGATAACACTTTGAAAGGGACCATTAAAAAGCAAAGTTCTATTTTTTTAAATGTAGTGGGGCCAACTTTAGTCAGCTTCCACTGCCTGTATAGCCCCCTTGCAATGGCAGACCCAGCTTTGGAAATACACCACAATTGTTGTTGTCGCTTTGCCCTATGAGAGATTCTTGAGTGAGCAGCAGTGGCGTAGGAGGTTAAGAGCTCGTGTATCTAATCTGGAGGAACCGGGTTTGATTCCCAGCTCTGCCACCTGAGCTGTGGAGGCTTATCTGGGGAATTCAGATTAGCCTGTACACTCCCACACACGCCAGCTGGGTGACCTTGGGCTAGTCACAGCTTTTCGGAGCTCTCTCAGCCCCACCCACCTCACAGGGTGTTTGTTGTGAGGGGGGAAGGGCAAGGAGATTGTAAGCCCCTTTGAGTCCCCTACAGGAGAGAAAGGGGGGATATAAATCCAAACTCTTCTTCTTCTTCTTTAACTTTTGGGGCTGCCCGTGCTGTGGAAAAACCCTTTGGAGGGGGTGGGGCACTATCTGAGCGACACCATCCCTGTCTGCCTGAGAACTCTGGATTGGACTGTAAGGCTCAGGGCTGGGGAAGAACAGTCTGAACAGCTCTAGCCAATTTCAGGATCAATTTACACTTTACAAAGTCCTTGTGGACTGTGAAGCACAACTTGGGTGCGTGGGCAGAACGGGCCACAACTCTTCTCCTTATGGTGCCCCATTAAGCTGAGACTGGCTCCATTTGCAAAAATCACATTACTTATGTGACCGCAAATTTGGAAACAGAGCCAACAGTGGCTCCACAGGGTGGTTAAACTTTAACTGAACACCTGATTCAAAGTCCTCATGTCATCACCCAACAAACAGGAAGACTTTGCAATGTGTAAATTGACCCTCAGAGTATATAGATAAATGTACTGTGTCAACTCAGGAGAAGATAAGTCCTTGTATAAATACAGTTGATAATATTTTCACACACTCCTCTCAAGATTTATTCAATAGCTAAACTTGGATGATATATAAATGGGCTAACACTGTAACAGCAAGTTGTGTTTCTCATATATTGGGCACAAGCTTGCTCCATATATCTGCCTTCAATTCACAATGCTTTAGAAGTTCGGTTTTGGAATGGGAAGAAATTCCTACCCATCCAGCAACCACAAGCTGAATAAAGTTCAAAACAACAAAATCCTTCCCAGTAATTGAAATGGACAGTGGAAAAAATCATCATCCAACAAACAGTGAACGTTTTGGAATAACAAGCTGTGAATGCATGTTTCTGAATGCAGTGAAGTAAGCAGAATTGATTGTCATACGAGTAAAGTACATCGATAGAGGCTGAGATGAAATACTGTGCGTTCTTAACCAACCTGAAATACCCAACAAATACTGAGCATGTTTTTTTGGAGTAGCTGTATTAGTCGTTGTTCAGTGTTCTGTGCCTCTGTGTCACCTATCCTTGAACCTTAACTTCTAGGCATGGAAATCTTTAGAAAGTAAACTAGCTACTAAACATACCAATTGGTCTGAGATGAGAGTGTGGACTGGCATCATGGCTGCTGATTCCACAAGTATTATGTTGGCTTCCCAAAAACAGGAGGGAATGCTATTCTCCTCAGTTCCTTGGGGAATGAGGCACTTGGGATATGTTTCTCTCCCACATGACAATTAGCACATTCTGCCAGCATAGTGTCTTTTGACTTTCAGACAGTGCCTCTTCCAGAGCAATTCAGAAGGAGAAGAACTGCAAGAAAGACATAGGAATCCCAAAACTGTCTCACCAAATGTCAGGAGATTTGGTGGGGAGAATCCGGGTAAGGTGGATTGGAGGGGGTGGGGATATCACTTTGCGGTTGGTTTGCCAGCTCTGGGCTGAGAAACACTTAAAAACTCCTGGTGAGGGCATCTGAGGGGTTGAGATTGGGGAGGGAGGAGTTTGAGAAAGGAATAGAATGCCATGGAGTCCGCCCTCCAAAGCAGCCATTTTCTCAAGGGGGATTAAGAACATAAAAAGAGCCTTGATGGGTATCAGGACAGTGGTCCATCTAGTCCAACATCCTATCTCACAGAGTGACCAAGCAGTTCCTCTGGAGGTCAAGAACAGGATAGAGGCCAAGGCCTTCCCCTGATGTTGCCTCCTGGCGCTGGTATTCAGAGGGCAATTGTCTCTCAATGTAGAGGTTCCCTTTAGTCACTATGGCTAGTAGCCACTGAAAGACCTATCCTCCATCAAACTGTCTAATTCCCTTTTACAGATGTCTACACCTTTGATCATCACCTTTGATTATACACTTACATATTACTGCCAAGACTAATACAAGATCTAAAGCGTTATTACATAGGATTTTGGAGCCTTTTTTTTCCACCTTGGCTTCTAGTGGGCTCAGGTGGGGGGGGGAGTTACCACCATCTGATGTATGGTTTTTATCACTGTTTTATGGGATATCATTGTACATTTTAATAATATTTCAAATTGTTATATTTGTTATGACAAATTGTGTGTTCACTGCCCTGAGCCCTTCGGGGGGAGGGCAGCCAAATCTAAAGTATAAATAAATAAAAAATAAATGTGAGCATCAGAGAACAAAAGTATAATGTGGTGTTTTTTTAAAGAACAGTTATTTCAGAAAATCTCCAAAGAACAACTGGTGTGACCCGCCATCTCTTAAACAGCTCTGCCAAAGGGTTGCAATTTGCAGGGTGCATGAGATGGACACAAATGGTGAAATTGTGATTATACAGAAAAACAAAGGAAAGGCAAATCATTCAATTTTTAAAATCCATTGTTTCCACTGAACCTTACGAAGTGCAAAGAACAAACTAATACAAACTAATTATCCTAGTGATTCACTTTGGGTTTAAATTAGACCCTCCTCCCTTTTCGCAGGGACCCACACATTTTTGTTAAGTCTTGGTAGCCAAACAAAATTTCTCCTTACTTGAAATTTAGTGATGAACTGGGGGAGACTACATAGTTATAGCAGGGGGTTGGGAGGAATATATGATTATTCTTGAATCATGTAATAAACTTTGCAAAAAAGACTGCCCACTTCCTCCCCCCAATCCCAATGAAAAAAAAGGAAAGGATCTGCTCTGAATTTCACTGCCAAAACAATCAATGTCTTGCTTCCAACAATCAACAGAACACTATACAGTCATGACACAAACAACCAGATACAATTCTTTATTTCCTTTTCACATGCATATTTATTTTTTGCCTAGCAGCCAAGATGTCAACCGACCTGTGATTTATTTATACTTTAACATATTAACAGAGGACACACTGTATACTTCAGATTAAAAGGAATTACCCTTGTGCAAGCCAAAGCAATTTTTCCTAGGAGCATATCAAATCTCTAAAGTTACAGGACGCAGCCAACAGACCTCCAAAGAGAGATTCATTCTCATCAAGCTATTAAATATACAGTATACCCATCGATGACTCTGATGGATAAAAACACCACAGAGAATTATCGTCTTGAAGTTAGGGTCTTTAAAGATCTTTTAGCAGAAAGCATTAAAATCCTGTTATTGTGTTCTCTAAATTCTCTAAATTAAGTTGCCACCATCTTAAGTGTCATATAAGTCGCAACTATATCTTATAACTGGCTGTGACTCAAACTTTAGAGGCGGGGAATTATATACTGGAACCTGTGTGGGATGGCTAATCTTCCTTTTCAATAGAAGCACTACCAGAATATGAGCATTTGAGACTTTATCATTTGGATGCTAAGAGAAGGCATGGGAGATGATATGGCATCTCAGGATAATTCTGGGGAATACGAATGATCCTGCCAGCTGACTCTCTTGGTCTCACCCAATTCCCTTCCCTACTACAGACTCCATTCCATATCCCCAGCACAGCCTTCTGGGTGACCAAATGGACCCGTCTCTCTTTTCTCACAGGGAGAAAAGCTGGTTGGATCCAACCCACAGAAAGGAATCCAAGTAGCAAACTCTGCCAACGCACCATAGAAACAGGCCAGTAAATGACAACAATTTTAAGAATTAGAAATGGCAAAGTCAGAATTAATAATTTCCAATTAAAATATATAAAATTTAATCATTCTTGAACTGATTTTGGGATGCTTAAGAACATATTTTGTGACTCTTTTTCATTCCACTAAACACTCATGGGAATGAAAATATCCAATAATTCCTCACCAGAATCTGAGTCAAAAGGAAAACTGTAATAAAGATCAGGGAGTTCTCAGTTCCTTCCTGACGTAAGCAGTCTTTCAGCAGACTTGTATTATTGCAATATTTACTGAGTGACACATATTTCAATTGTCTAGCAATGAAATCCTAAGCAGAATTATGCCTTCTAATCCCCATAACTTTTAATAGAAGGATGTAACTTGATTTAAGACGGAACTTTAAGAAACTCTACTTGAAGTTCAACATTACTACTCCCTGAAATCACACAGCCTTCACAACTGTACAGAAAAGCAACCTTTCTCAGACATGTACCTTAATATTTGCATCAAGAAGGAACTGAAAATATCTGAAAAGCTAACTGAAGACATGCCCTTTAAGTTTACCTGATTCATATTTGGTCAACTGGACCCCAGTTAATCTGGATTCATATGACTAGGAGTTATGCAGAGATCATTTACCCATTCACAAATTCCTCATTTGTGCAAGAAACCCAGCACAGTAAACCAACAAAAAGGTAGTTTTCCACGGGAATTCACTATGCCAAAAGACCTCATGTTTGGATGTGGCACTTCTCATTGCAAAGTGTTTAAAGTACCTCGTTCTAATGACATAATCAGATAACCTGCTGCTTTTCAATGTTCATTTTGTATTTGTGACTGCAAACAGGTGCTTCACAACAAAACTTGCATTTACCAACAAAAGGTTCCTGGAACAATCTGTTACTTATTGGTATCTCTTCTTTCTGGAAGAGAAGGCTTATACTCAAAGAATCAGAGTTGGAAGGGGTCATGTAGGCCATCTAGTCCAACCCCCTGATCAATGTAGGATGAGCCTAAAAGATCAGCTTGTAGCAAATAAATGAAGTGCTGCCAGTTGTTATCCGTCTTTCAGAAGAACCATTTGCCCATTTGCCGTTCTGTGGTTTGTGAAACCCAGCGGGACAGATCAGTTCTCTGGCAAATTGTATTACTGCCTCAAATCCTGCAAACAACTGCAGTTTAATCACACATTCTAAAAGCCTGCCGTGCTACCCTCTTCATTCCCCAGAGTTCAGATTTTTCCCTCATTTTTTTAAAAAAGTTGCATGTTTCAAATACACCCTGGTTTCCAGATTTTGTTCAGTCCCTATTTGGAAGTGATTTTTGCCATTTTCATTAAAGCAGACATGTGCCTTGGGAGCCAAGGAGATAAAATGATTTGTTAAGTTTGTCAAGAAACCTACTGAACAGACACAAACACATCCTTAGTCCAAGAAGTGCGTTCAGAATTTTAAAAATAGAACATTATTTTCTCAAATACTTGGCAAATTTGCTTGGCGGGGGGAGGGGGCAGGGAATAAACTCATCAACAATTTCTTAAGAAAGGAGAACCTCAACAACTTGACTCTTACTATGTCTGGGCAATGGCGACTGTTGTTTCATGCAGCCTTTTCTTCCCTTTAACCGACAAAAATAGTACCTTTTTCCAGGCTTCTGTCATCATATTAGGTGAAAACAGAAAAGACTGTTGCAAATTGATCCCATAAATCTAGCATTTGTTATGAGCATGGCCAATATTCTAGATAAAGGGAAAGAATCATAACAGGATAAGTAGCCTCATTCTCAAACGAGTAACATTTTCTTGTTCAGACAGCATCAGAAACTGCAAGGCCTTCTCGGTTTGCCTGCCTGGGACCAAATGCCATTTGGATACCCACTCCTCGAACGGGTTAGTGCCAGCATACTGCCACAGCCCAAGGCTTCTGGTGAGGCCCAGTGCTGCCATTTAATGATAAGTACAACTGGAGGTACAGGTGGGATGGCTCACAAGCAGGCCAGCTGGGGGAGAAAGAGGTGTGAACAAATGGTAAAGAAGGGGTCCATCAGTGGACCAGAAAGAAGATGTAAATGGGTGCTGCAGATGCAGCAATGAAAGGGAATGGGGACTCTCTGCCTGCCTTATCCTCCTCCACCCACTGGCCCTGTACCCCAAACAACTTCCTGCAGCAGCCATTCCAATGGGTCATTATGCAACAGCTTTATCATGCACATTATGCATGGAGCGCTTTCCACGACTTTCCTAGCCCTGCAGTCAGTGCCTTCACAATGGGGGCTTCTTGTGTTTCCTTGTTCAAACGAGAGAAGATGCCCCACTGCCTGTCACACGCCTTGCATGCTTGCCTGCCCCCACTTCTCAGTCACTCCGTCAAAAGTCAAGATCGAAGGTTGTCTTTTGGGGGCTTTTTGAAGTGTTTTAAACGTGATACTGGTATTTCTTATATTGATATTGTGCAGGCTTCTTTCACTGCTTTTGTATTTTTAGGGTAATGCCAGTCATTAATCCCTGCCGATTCAGACTGGGCTATGATGCAGGGAAAATGGTCCAGTTCCACCCTCCCCACCAAAGTTATCTGGCTCCACTGAACAGAAACATACAGGCAATCCCCAAGAGAAATAGCAACTCCGAGGGAGCTGTTTGAAAATAGGAATATGGTTTAGGTAAAATGGTTAACCCCCTCCCTCACATCATGGACCTAAACCAAATGAGGAGTGTGAAGCTGCTATTTAACAACAAAAATCCTTAGGAACTCCATTCAAAGGATTCATGATACCTCATCTAGTTTGACCCTAACAGCATTCTCAAGAGGATTTTGCACAACTCTGCACTAGCACCATGGCCTTCGAAGCGGAATAAGTTTTATAAAATAAAAGTCAATGAGGATACATAATTTGCCTTGAACCTTCCAGGCACATATTTTTGATCCCAGATATGCAAACCACTTTGGTTGAATGGATTTCAACAGCCATTTCCAGTACACATGAAGCTACCTTACACTGGGTCAGATCACTGGTCTAGCTAGGTCAGAATTGACTGCTCTGATGGCAGCGGCTCACCAGGATCTCCGGGTTAGATCTTTCAGATCACTCACTACCAGATCTTCTCACCAGAAGATGTTGGGGACTGAACACGAGACCTTCTGCAAGCTTGCAGGTGCTTTACCGGTGAGACACAGCTCCAGTTAATTCAAAACTAGGATTTCTTTCTTGCTGTCTTACAGTTCCATCCAAGGGGAGAACCGCTGGTGGAAGCAGTGCGGGGTTCTGCCAGCGGAAATGCCTTCCCAAAGGAAAGGCACTTACCCTGGCGGGCGGCATACGTCTGCATCCCCTAGAGCTGAACATGGTACAGGACGCTGCACCAGCATCTCAGTGCCTCTGTCATCACCCACCGCCGGTGCAGCAGGGGTGGTCCTGGAGCATGGCCAGGGGAGGAGCTGACATTAGTCAGCTTCCTCCCAGCCATTCACTGGTTAACGCCAGCACCGGGGCATTCGAACTTCCGCAACCCTTTTGGGTCACAAATGTCTATTCAGCCCCATAGAGGCTTCTCAGCAGCAGGGCAGCTGTTTTGTTTTGCAAGTCTCCCTGTGCCACTGGGAAGCCTCTCTGGGAGTGGCGGCATGGTTGTGGCACCACCACCACCTGCCTCGCTGCTTGGATGGGGCTGCCTGTGATCTTTAAATACACTTCAAAGAGATTTGCAAGTACAAGTTCAAAGAGATTTCCAATTTCTTACTGTACAATATGATTAGGCCTTTTTAAACATTTTTATTAAATACAAAGTAGAAGCAAAATCCTCAATGACATGTTCACCAATGCACGTTAACAATTCAAGATCTACAAATGTACATTTGTTCTTCAATAACATGCTCTCCCAACCTTGCCTGAAAACAAGTTCAGTAAATGGCTCAGGAATCACTCAGAAATAATTACCAGAAAGAAAATAAATTCCCCCTACTTACTCTTTCCAAATATTAATATTCCAAATGAGCGAAAACGGAAAAGAAAACAATCACACTAAAACACAAAGCACAGAAACCACAAGAAATAAACTTACATTGAAGTATTTCTTAGCTTACCTATTTAAACTATACAAAACACTATTTCTAGCTGAATTATCCACACATTGCCTATAGTTCAAAATCTGAGGTTGGTATAAAGAGATATCTTGATTTTAAGATTATTAATACCCTGGTTTCTCTTCAGATCATACAAACAAATGATTAAGTCTTAAACAAAATAGTTACATATTTAAAAGTCTTCTACTTGAGTCTTGTTTTAGGAATATGAGTTGGTGCTTAGAACTTGCCTGCAATTAGTGTCTTTCGACATCCTGTGGAAAGAAACATACATCCTGTTCTATGCTCTTCTTTCCCTCCTCCTTAAAGGAACAAAATAAACTGGAATGATTTTTGAAAATCTTGGTCCATCTGGACTTGTACCAATGCATTCTGAACACCATGACTTATATAGGAATAGGTTGAGCCAGCATTTAAACTGAGCCATATTTGGGGAGCAAATGATAGCTGATTTACAACATACATGGCAACAGCATGAGAAATCTCAATGTGGCCAGAAAAACGCATCTCGTATTAAAAGTGGTTGAGCAACAGCACTTTAGTTTCATCTCTCATGAAAAACAACAATCAACTTACAGTAATGTAAGGCTCATGCTCAGCTGAGATACCAGTAAAATACCCAGTGGTGACCAAAGAAATAGGATCACTTTCTTGTATGTCTTGATTCTCTTCCAAACGAAGGTTTATAAGTAATGTCTGCATTACTGCTGTGGTCAAGCAAGTGAGCTGTGAGTCAGGAAATTCCCAGTTCAAATCTAATGTAGCCTGTAAGTTTAATAGGGGTCAGTACAGACATAATCAAGGGAGTCTGTTAACCACAGTCAAAGGAGATTCTTGAATCTCCTTTAAAGAAATCCACCTACGCCCCTGAAAGTAAACTGTTAGAGCATTATGTCACCACCGGTTAATGCTAAACAAGGATTCCTCTTAACCAAATGTGAATGCATGTTTTGCAACTGATTAGTGAGCGTCTATTAAAAGGAAACATTTGTCTGTCCTAACTGTGAGTAATGCCTTTATCGGTGTTACAGCAACCACAGCAATAGTAGGTGAAACATACGTACATGAAATGCACTTCACATCTCATAAGTATATTTAAAAGAGTCTTTTTAAGGAGTTCACTTATCACTTGTCCATACAGTTAATGGGGAACATAAGTGGGATTAAATTCTTCTGAGCATATAAAGTGTACCCCTATCATACATGCATTCAGCAGAATTTCTGCACAGGCCTGTGAAAAAGAAACTGTACTCTGCTTTTCACAGGGTCCTTCTTGGTCATATGTACAAAGGCCATGCCTATGCAGTTCGTAGATGCATAAATTCCTGCAACAATTATGCTGAATGTAAATTAAGAGTGGGTGAGACGGTAGCTGTGAACACACTGGAGACAAGCATTATCAGGCTTCCCAGATCTCCTGATCTGGCCAAAGATCTGTCCTGCAGCTCTGTCCACCACCATTCAATGGGGTCATAGGAAAAAAATACTGGGTGAAAATGGGGGGAGGGGGATCAGCATCATGCCAATGAAATTACTTCTGGTGTAACCTAGAAGTGACATTATCATGCTTTTAGCATTCATGCAAAATTTTATGATTAAACCATGGTATTTTGAACAAATGCTAGAGCATCACCCCTGCATAATGATATCATTCCCAGGTTGTGCAGGAAGTGACATCATCAACAATGTGATGTTCCCTCCGTCAGGGAACTCTCCTGCCGGTTGCCAGTCTTGATGGGGCAACCCCGCACATAATGCATGTACCATCTATTAGTAACATTTATCTGTGCTGGGTTCATGAATGTAGAAAAGTTCCTGGTTCTCATTCCTGATCTGCTATCTGTATGATATTACCAGACCTTATGAAATTTGCAAAAAAACATGGGTTTAAAACATCTTAAAAACAGAGGTATGTGATTTGTTTTTGGATAAGGCTCAAAAGAAAATATTTGGTTTACTGCTGCCACAAAACATTCCAAGCATTTACAAACAGAACACAAAAGGATACACTCACAACAGAGTTCAGCATTTAAGAAGAACCTGCAATAAAAATAGACAAAATCCCAAAATAGCAAATTGTTTGACTGTTCTCTTGAAAAAGTGTTTACATAAAGAACTTGATGTGTTCCAGGTGGCAATCCATGGTGGAGACATACAATAATTAAATGGACAGTGAAAGAATTATATCACAATATGTTCTTCTAATTTCTCAGACCATTCAGCAATCTTCCTGAGTTACAAACTCCGACTATTATTTATTACGGAAAAACACCTAAAATGCTTTGGTCAATGAACATCAGAATGCTATCTGACTTCTGTTACCATTTGAAGAGTGCCAACCTAAGTGGAGTTTTATTTACTTTTATTTTACTTCAATTATGCCTTGGCTTTCTCCCAAATGGGTATCCAAAGGGGCCTACATCATTCTGGTCCCTCCATTTTATCCTCACATTCCTGTGAGGCAAGTTAGACTGACAGTATAGGACAGGGAAAAGTCAATCAGCAAGCTGCCCTGGTAAAGAAGGAATTCACACCTGGGTCCCCCAGAACCTCATCTGACATTCTAACCACTACAATACACTGGACTTCCAAGGATATACCTCTACTCTGCACAGGACAGTAAGATGTGATTTTGTTAATTACGATAAGGCCAATTCAGACCAGCATTTTCTTTCCAATAGTAGGCAATCTCCTCTGGAAAATCATACACAAAGCATGAAAGTAAAAATCCTTGTTTGACTCCAGTAATTGTTAATCAGATATAAAAGTGGAGATCAGCAAGCTTCTTGTAGAGATAGATGGGCAGAGGTTCCCCCCATCCTCCACCCTCCTCAGTGGTGTACCAAGGGTGAGGCTTCCTTCCCACCCACCCTCTTTCCCTCCCTCAACCTATATCAGTGGTGTCAAGACCCATTTGCATGTGCTCTTTCTCTTTGAACGGCACACCAAGCCTCAAGCGCACACTCTAACTCTCTGAATGACACACTGAGCCTCATGTGCTCGCTCTCTCTCTTTGAACAGCATGGAGCCACCCACACAATCTCCTGCTCTCTCTGGGTGGTTCATCTGGTGCAGGGGTAGGGAACCTGCGGCTCTCCAGATGTTCAGGAACTACAATTCCCATCAGCCTCTGTCAGCATGGCCAATTGGCCATGCTGGTAGGGGCTGATGGGAATTGTAGTTCCTGAACATCTGGAGAGCCGCAGGTTCCCTACCCCTGATCTGGTGTATTCCAGCACATGCCAGCTGGGTAACCTTGGGCTAGTCACAGTTCTTCTGAGCTCTCTCAGCCCCACCTACCTCACAGGGTGTTTGTTGTGAGGGGGGAGGGGCAAGGATTTTGTAAGCCCCTTTGAGTGTCCTACAGGAGAGAAAGGGGGGATATAAATCCAACTCTTCTTTTTCTTCTTTTTCTATTTAGCTATCATGGCTAACTGCTATTGATAGGACTATCCTCTTATTTGTTATACCTATTAAAGCAAAGATATATGCTTCTGTGTAAACTATATTAAAACAAAAACAAGCAAAATAAAATAAAACATGCAATTATCCATACTGTAAGGGTCAAAAACAAACTCAGATCCAAGGCTTCATGGTGCCGGAATCAACTCCCCTGGCCCTCCCCAAGTCCCCTGTGGCTCCTGGAGTCTGCACAGGACTTAGAACGGAGTGGGGAGGCCTCTCTTGCTGCCTCACCCTCCTGGCACACCAAGTTCCCCAGTTCTAGAAACTGGAGGCCAGTTATATAGGGCCAGCCCTGCTCCTTCCAACCAGGGTCTCATGATTGGGAGTGAGCCCCTCCCTTTTGGCCTCATTGCCTGTCTTCCCTGTAACTCTCAGCCTTACCCCACCTCTCCTAGAACTATCTCTGACCCCATCGCCTGGGCCCCACCCAACACCAAGGCATACTTAGCCTCTCCCCATCTCCGACTGCCTCTGTTGCCACCTGCCACACCCTTGTCCGTTCCTGGGCCCTGCCTGTGCTGGCGCAGATTACCATCACGACTTTCACTGCTTGATGGGAAGGGCAGCTCTGCACCATTGCTCAAGACTTCTATGCTCCAAGTCCCACCTGGCTGCTGCTGTTGGGAGCCAGCCAGCCAGATCAGAGAGTGAGGCGCTGTCGCCCCATGGCAGCCAGGGACGAGGAGGGCTCCAAGGGCAGGTGGCTGCTCTCCCAAGAATGGGCAGCAGGGATTAGGTCTACGGTCATATGGGGTTTGGTCTCCCCACAGGAGTCTCAGGCTCAGCCTCTGAGCCAGGTATGGATGTAGTCTCAGGACAATCACCATGTAAAAAACAGTGAACAACCAGCAGACATATTCCAGAACTGGGCCTCATCCAGCATTCTTTGGTCAGTGAACTCAAACATGCACATGTATGCTGCAAACCTTCGATGATTATGTCATGATGCATGCTACAGTGGAAGAATACAAAAACAACCATGTCCTCATGAATTACAAGTTTACAAGTTACGCTGGAGCTGGCAAGATGTAAGAAAGTCTGACAGCTAACATAATGACCTGCTACAGGAAGCAAAGACCTTGCATTCACCCTTCTTGCCACCAGATGTTACATAGTGGGATCAAACAGGATGGTGAGCATCAGACAACAGCTGCAAACACTGCTCACCCCATTTAGAATGGAAAAGCCATTTACAGCTTCTCCATATTGCTAACTTAGAGTCAGTGCTATATACAACCAACAGAAAAGCAAGAATGGATGGGAGGGAACCAGGTAGACTTTTGAAATGCACACTTTTGTTGTTAGCCTTAAGCCTTTCTGCCATAGTTTAAGAGGGAGCTGTCAGAATCTGACTACAGTTCGTCTGACTACTACAGGTGGTTTCCTGAAACAGCTGCTGCTGGAGGAATGGCTAAGTTGCAAGCCTCTTTTGGTCCAGGCCACAGACCAGGATGGAAGTAAATGTGGCTCTTTTGGTTGATGATGACTGAGAATGTGGCTCCCCACAAGCTTACACCAAAAGAAAGATTACACCCAAAAAGTAATCCTGCTTTGGAGAAAGACTCACACTTATAGGAAGGGAATCTTTGAATTCCATTATAGTATGAATAGCCCAATCCTGAGTCCTGGGGCAGCCAGGGGAGGCACTGCTGCAGCACCCTGCCACCTCCAGAGGGCTTTTCGGCAACACAGGAAAGCAAATTACGAAAACACCCCCAGACACCAAAAAAAAGTCTTCCATTCAATGGACTCATACCACCGCAAAAGTCCATGCCCCAAGCGCCTGGATCCTGGGAGGAAAAGCCAGGGTGAAAGTTGAGTAAGGTTGGCTTCCCCATTGTCGACACAAGCAGAGTGCCCCCGCTATGCCAGCAGAGCTGGTGGGGGTGCAAGACTACTAATACAGAGCTAGAGTGGAGGGCTGCAGCAGCCACCTGCCAGTATATCTGCCCCTCTGCTGGGGTAAATGCCACAGAGAGGCCCCCACTGCCTTCATAACTCTCTTTGCCCCCTCGCCCGGATTGGGCCATTAAAAAAGCAACTTCTAGTAAGCATATTTTAAGACAGGCTAGTAGTGCAGATTTGCGGTGGGCAGCTGACTTCTCAGCACAACAGATGGAATGCCCAATACACAGCCTTCACATAGCACCAGAGCTGATACTTGGTTTTGCTTAGGCTGAAAGTTTAAAGGCTACGGTTCAAGAGAAATAACTGAAGCAGGATTTTGGAGGGAGGGTCTGTGCAATGGGTAGACCCGTCCAAATGCAGAGGGGCTGAACCACAGTGCCAATGCAGTGTTGCCCCGTTGCCTCCAGAAAAGCTTTTCAGCAGTGTGGGGAGCAGGGAAAAGCCCTGAAATCTCTCCCCCCCCCCACTATATCAATGCGCCCTGTCCTATCCTTCCTATAGAGCCTGTAGCCTGGTATAACAGCATCCCACGGGTTCTCCTCATTCCACCATGTCTCTGTAATGCCCACTATATCAAAGTCCTCCTTCAAAACTCTGTACTCCAGCTCCCCCATTTTAGGTCGAAGACTTCTACTATTAGCATAGAGACACCTGTATACCCTGTCTCTGTCCTTAACCTGGGATTTATGTGCTTTACCCTCAAGTCTTTTGTAGACACTATCCCTTGTCACATGCACATTGCTATGTTCCTCACTGAAAGAGAAAATGGAAAGCAAGGGGCTGATGTGGGCTCACAAAAATCTCTCTGGGTGTTTATGAGGAAGAGGAGAGCATTAAATTACTCTTTGTGGCTATAGCAACACATTGTTGGATACTGTAGAACTATTATTGCATTCTGTTCCTTTTCGACAAGGCAATCCACTTGTGAATGACTGCCACAGTGCAACAGTAGGGTAATATTCAGCAACATGTTGATGCAGACTGCATTTTTGTCTGCAAGTCAGTGAACAGCCACAGGGCCATTCAAAACATTGCTATTGTCAACAGTTGCCGGTTGGGGCTCCACCTTCTTGATGTGTAACTATCCTTAATTTTAAATAGAACTTGAAAAAACTTACTGACTTTGGAAATGCAGTCTCATAACTGTTTAGCCAAACTGTCCTCTTCCCCCCCCCCCCTAACATTTAGAAAAGGCAGAGTCCTCTCCAATGAGTGAATGCTCCAAATGCAGATGGTAAACAGCCACTAATTTTTGTTTAACTAAAACCGTCCTCTTCTGCTTAAACTAAGAAACCCAAAGGTAGAAGCAAATGGTTTGAGAGCAAAGGGGATTATCTCGGTGGCTAATAATACTGGGCTAGATGAATAAATGGTCAGTATCAATAGAAGGCATTTTCAAATGTTCACATGACTCTTTGCTGACTTTACTGCCCTGTTCTAAGTATGAAAACTCTTTCTACTGATTTCATGCTTCCCCAGCATTTCCTGGATAGTGTGTGGTTTGTTATCACAAATATCAATTCTCACAGTATTTTAAGCAAGCAAATTAGCAATGGTAAGGAAGAGAGGACTAAATGAAATAGATGGTTCTCATGAAAAGGTGGAAGTTCCCATATCTGAAGCACAGAACTACGGAAACCGCAATTGCCTTCTTATTTTTTGCTTACTTCACTGATAGTATCGATAACACATGGGCTGTGCAACAATATTTAAGACAATAAAGGCCTCTCTTAAAGTTAGCGATGTAGAACTATCAGCAATAATGTCTATTTCTGTGCAGTGCAAAATATTGGTGGGGGGGGGGTTTCCCTCCTTTTAAAACGAGGAACAAATGTTTAAATGGATGAAGGTACAAATTAACATTTCATAGCAAGTTAATGCAACCTTTTCCCATTTCTCAGCTCTCTTCAGCACCCATGACTTCTCTGGTAAGATTTCTGAAAGTATAAATAGGTGCCTAATGAAAGCTAAATCCAGGGCAAAGTGGAAGGGTTTACATTTTGCCATGGTAGCCAAAATGTTGGACATTGAGTTGCACTGAAATAACAATTTAAAGTTGGAGATCTATTAACATTGTGACGACCTAGTTTGTCAGAAACTGGCAAGAAACAGAATTCCTTTTGCAATGTCTGGACAGTCTTTCTGTCTTTCACTGTACTTTCAAAGCTCTTAAAGCCACGCTGGCTGGAAGCAACAGCAGCAAAACAAGTACATCTTAACAACGTCCTTCCCACAAAATTAGAAAGCTCAGAACTAAGCTAAAGGCAGATAGAAACATGGAGCTAAACAGGACCTCAAGGGCCATCTAGTCCGGGGGTGCTGAACTCATTTGTTATGAGGGCCGGATATGACACAAATGTGACTTGATCAGGCCGGGCCCTGGTGGGAGGGCTGCATCAGCTGGCCCAGAACGACACTGGCAAGGTGGCTGGACTAATGAGCCCACAGCAAGGTGGCCACTTTGAGAGGGTTTTTCAGGCCTGTGAGCTGGCTGATGCACCCCCTCCCCACAAGGCTAAGCCAGATCCGGAGGGGGGTTGCCTCAGCAAGCCTGATAAGTCCCCTCAAAAGGCTGAATCCGGCTCCTGGGCCACAAGTTTGCCACCCCTGATCTAGTCCAACCCCCTATACAACACAAGAAATGTATAACTAACGTCCCTCTCCCACTCCCCCAGTGACCCCTGACCTATGCCCAATGGTTGTATTTTGTGTGCGGAAGCAAAGGAATCTCATTAACTTCATTTGTATCTCATTTTTTTCTTCCCAATGGGTATCCAAAGTGGCTTACAGAATTCACCCCTTCTCCATTTTATCCTCAAAACAAACCTATTAAACATGGCCTATTAAAGTTTTCTGCTCAGCTCCATCAAGGTTCCATCCATACTGTAGACCTCTATGCTTCCCACGGACCTTTATTTTGGCAAGTTTTTCTCAGTTTATCGATGTTAGTCTTTAAGTATTTACCTTTTGATTTTTCAATTTTCAGTCATTTGACTGTGAAGCCAAGGCACAGTTTGTATTTATGATTACTAGGTGTTTAAAATGTGCAGCCACAGGTTATTTGCGCCAATAAACAGTCACATCTACCTGGGATACATGTATCATTTATTTGATGATGTTATTTTGAATGTGCCTATTAAATTTACAGAGTAATCCTAAACAGAGCTATACCCTTCTGAACCCATTGAAACCAATGGGTTTAGGAAAAGCGTAATGCAGGTTAGGCTTGTATTCGTACCAGCCAAAGCATTAACAACATGGAACTAAACCAAATTTTTATAAAATCAACTTCAAGCAACAGTTGGTTCTGGCATAGATCAAAGCGTTTCTTGGAAGGACTGGTAAATTTGGCAGCATCTTCTTGGCATATCCAGGAAAAGAAGTTTTAGGCCCAAAAGTGTTATCCAAAAATCATTAATCTAAATATTTGCTTGACCAAAATACAGCATTTTAATGGTACCATATGTTTAAGGAGGGAAGGCACTATTAATGCATAACTGGCTTTTCTGCATTTAGCCAAGAACCAGTTTTTTTTTAAAAAAAAAAGAATAAAAGATGATACCCATAATTTCTAGAGAAGTAGAAAGAAGTAAATTGGATAGAATAAGGACAAAAAGTGACATTTGTCAAGAGTGGAATAAGGGCTAAAAATTATATTGCAAATCAGTACATATTTACTGACACCTGAGAGAAAGCACCTGGGGGCAATCATAGCAACTGCTTAGGTAATTTCCTCATTCTAGAGGTGAACTAGAACGTTTTGCAGGAGCATCAACCAAATTAACTGGAAAATCCACTAGAATTATCAGAAAGTCATTTGGAACCATCTGTCTCTGGGGGCAGATCATCTTACTAGACCCCCCCCCCCCTGCAGAGTTTTGGTATCCCTGTGCATATAAACCCAAGCAGACAGTGATCTGCCCATAACAAAGGAACCCCTGTCAATTCCTCTACCCTCAGATCACACTCCTCCTGCCCAGATCAAAGAGTGTGACCTGCACAATGCATAGGACCAGTTAATAGCTGAGACTGACCCATGATTGTTATGGACACTATGAAATCCTGAGCCACTGCTGATAAGACGGCCTCAGCATGAATGTTGAAGTCCTCCAAGACAACCAGGCAAAAAGTTCTCAACACTGAAACCAGTTCTGTCAGCTCAGGTGGGGAGATTGTAAGGCAGTGGGGTGGATGGTACGCTAACAGAATCACAATCCTGTCTCTCAATCCCAACATTTAGATACACAGCCTAGCTTCCACACTAAGTGAGGCCCAAGTACATAGTCCAACTCTGGGCTCAACTTCCATACCCCTGCTTCTGTTTGCTGATGACGCAGTTGTACTTTCGCGCTCACGAGTCGGTCTAAGGAGAGCTTTAGAGTGTTGTATAGAATACTGCACACTCAACGATTTGCAACTTAACTTAGATAAATCCAAAATTGTGTTATTTACCCATAAATGGAAAGCCACCAATTGGCAGATAGGCCACAGTAGTTTCAAGCAGGTGCAGTCATATAAATACCTAGGGCTTACCTACCATCATAGGGCCTCCTGGACACTACATAGGAATCGGGCCATCTCTGCCGCTAAATTAAGTGCCTCAGCCATTATACGCTTCCTCTATGGGAAAGACGAGGATACATCCCTGCAGTGTTGAGAGCATTTAATGCCAAAGTGAGTCAACAAATCCTTTATGGGATCCCCATCTGGATAGGGGCATGGAGCAGAGAGGTTGAAAGGGTCCAGTCATACTTTCTGTATAAAATCCTTGGCTTGCCCCATTCTATTCCCTATGCGGCCCTGTGCTTAGAAACAGGCCAGCATCGGCTGGAAACTCTGGCCTGGTGCCGTACATTCAAGTTTTGGGCCAGGATTTGGTTTAATCGAGATGAACTGGACTATACATCCCAGGGACGCTCCATCCTCCACACAACCCAGTGGTGGGTTAAAATCGAAGCCAAACTTAATGAGTTGGGCATTTCCTTGGAGGACCTGCTAATGCTAACAGAGCAGGAGGTCTATGGGGCTATCAAGAAGAGACTTTTTGACAGAGAGTTTCAACAGATGCTAGAGGAAGCTAATAAAACCTGTTCCCCGATCTCTCTGGGAATACCTGTGGATAGATTAATTGTAGCCCAGTACCTTTATCTCCTGGTTGAGGCCCGGTGGCGTAGAGCAATCACCTTAGCTAGATGTAATGCCCTGCCTTCTTCCTTTAGCCTTGGACGCCACCTTGGAATCCCGCATAAAGAAAGGAAATGCCCGTGTGGCATGGGTTCTGTGGAAACAGTATCTCATATGCTGTTGAACTGTCCTTTTTATGAGATAGGTAGGAAGAAGCACATAATCCCCTTCCTGCATGGAAGTGAAGGCATTACAGATAAACAGAAGGTTATATATCTTTTAAACAGCCACAACTACGAGCTGTTGGAAGCGGTGGCTAAATTTTTTAAATGGTGTTACTTTAACTCGTCAGAAATTGTAAAGTTGTAAAGGCTATTATTATCTTGCTAAGTTAATCTTAAACTATTTATATGCCATTAAAGGTATTCGAAATCGAAATCAAAATCGATACACAGCCTCAAAAACAGTAGCATTCTGGATGGGGCACTGTGCTGGGGGAAAGAATCCTTATAGACTACAGCAACATCATCCCCCTGACCACCAGACCAAACTCATGTATCACCAAGTACCCTGCAGAGCACAACTGAGAAAGGTTCACACACACCCCTCCCTCCCCTAGCCAAGTCTCGGTAATACTTGCCAGGTCAGCCCTCTCACCCAGGATTAAATTTTGGATGCTTTCTGTTTTTCTCTGTGATTGATCTGACATTTAGTAGTAGGATTTTATAGCCTGGTTACCAACATCACTTCAGCTGGAAGAATCAAAATGAGCAACAGAATGCATACTTTCTGCTGTCCTTTCCCTTTACCTGGCTTGCCCTGCTCCCACCACCATATCTTTCCCTGTATGACCAATCACAAAGATTCTCTACAATCTGACTAAAACAAAGCTTTGGCAAAGTGTCTCTATATACTGTCTCATGAGTGTGTGTGTGTTAAGTATTGCCAAGTCTCTTCCAATCATAAGTCTTCTTATGTTCTTATGTTCTTACTGTGTCCAGTTCTGGTCGCCACATCTCAAAAAGGATATCGAAGAGATAGAAAAAGTGCTGAGAAGGGCAACGAGGATGATTGAGGGACTGGAGCACCTTCCTTATGAGGAGAGGCTGCAGCGTTTGGGACTCTTTAGTTTGGAGAGGAGACGGCTGAGGGGGGATATGATTGAAGTCTACAAAATTATGCATGGGGTAGAAAATGTTGACAAAGAGAAATTTTTCTCTCTTTCTCACAATACTAGAACCAGGGGGCATCCATTGAAAATGCTGGGGGAAGAATTAGGACTAATAAAAGGAAACACTTCTTGACGCAATGTGTGACTGGTGTTTGGAATATGCTGCCACAGGAGGTGGTGATGGCCACTAACCTGGATAGCTTTAAAAGGGGCTTGGACAGATTTATGGAGGAGAAGTCGATTTATGGCTACCAATCTTGATCCTTTTTGATCTGAGATTGCAAATGCCTTAACAGTCCAGGTGCTCGGGAGCAACAGCCGCAGAAGGCCATTGCTTTCACATCCTGCATCCCAAAGGCACCTGGTGGGCCACTGCGAGTAGCAGAGAGCTGGACTAGATGGACTCTGGTCTGATCCAGCTGGCTTGTTCTTATGTTCTTATGTTCTCTATAAGATATATGACTGTTAACAGGATTGCAGAGGGGTCAGGATGAGGTTGGGTATAAAATTTGGCTGGGATGAGTCATCTCAGTAGCCCAGTCAGATTGATAGAGTTAATAGGCCAAGCCTAACAACCAGCAAGAGGATTGAGGGAGTATAGAGGGAGAGGGAGGCATGTGGTATCAGTGACATCAGTGCATCAGTTCCAAGTACAACTCAGAAGAGACAATAAGAATTATCAGAAACTCCATGGTAAAACCATAGAGTTTCCAGTGATTCCTAGAGCAACCTGCAAATATACCAGCACAGAGGCCAGTGGAGTTTTTGCATTTATTTTTCTCCCACTCATTGCTGCGAGAGTGGCAGCAGACAATGGCAATAAACAGCAGGAACTTTCTGCCATAGCAGGAAGCCTGGCGATTCTGTAGAAGCATTCCTGAACTATCCCCTGTGGGACAACAGCTCAATAACTACTCAAGTTCTGTGAAGTCTGAAATATGAGCCTTGGGGAACTTACTTCTATATATCATAGGATTTGGACAAAATAAATATGGATTTCCTTTTCAAGGGGCAGTCAAAAGCACACCCCTCAAAATGAGCAGTTGGGTCCATCCTCTATGTCATCACATTTCTGTTGAGTTTCTTTCCCAAACTCCCCTTCCCCAGCCCTTGCTCTCCAGGAATTTCCCATTTTGAAACCAGCAACCATAGCTGCTTGTCAGTGAAAGTGAAAGTGAAACTAAAGACTATCTTTGGCTCAGCAGTATAGTTACATATCCTTTTTTATCATCTGGATCTGGCTGTTGAGTCTTGAAAACAGAGAACATAACACCGGCATGAGTAAATAAGTTTACCCACTGAACTCTGGCAAAATATATTAAGGCTGCTAAAATAAACAAGAAACAACTGCATGAAACACAGTGCTCCTGACATCCTCTAATCAGTAATCCAACAAAAAATCTTACTGATGCACTCTGGGGTGAAAAGGTTTTAGATCACAGAACACTATTCTGATACTTATCTTTACTTGTGATTCTCTCGCTGGGAACCTAGTCTCCCTTGGACAACACACTGTGTGTCGTGTCACATCATATCACAGATGCAAAAAAGAGCAACTCAGATATGTTATAAAATCATCAAACAATATGGGTAGGGTGGGAAAAACGAGTGTTCTCAAAATACTAGGAAAAGTAACACGAGCCATTGCAAATATTTAAATTGGTTATGTAAAAATACAAAAATAGATCCCCGCATTCCTCCCAGTTTCCAAAAGAACAACAACAAAAAAAGCAGCTCTTCCTCCACCCTTTTGAGAACTAGCATTGCTTGTGGTGTCCAAAGCAGCTTTTAAAATGTAAGACAGCCACTCTCTTGGAATCTGCTCCAGTGAATTTTGGCAAGCCTAGGTAAGGAAGAATCAGAGCAGTGAAAGACGGGGCACTAGAATTATTTTTGTTACATAACCTAACACTCGTCAGAGGCTAGAGCAGTTCCATACATTACATAACACTTTCCTAAAACCCACCCATTTTCCTGTTCCACGGCAACACTCCCCTTCCTGCGTATTGTGTGCCGTGTTTTTCCTGCTAAGTGATCCCAGTCCCCAGTTCATAGCTACAGCCAGCTTGATGTAAAAGTGAGTTACCACCTTTTTTTCTGGCCTTTAGCAGTCACATGGCAGGAATCATGTACTGGAGCTTTAAAAGGGACATGTTCCCGCTTCTAGACAAAGGCCTGGCAACTCTGAACAGTCCTGTTCACAAAGAAATCACTGGATGCAGCATGAGTAATGAATTCCATGTCATTTTTGAGGAGGCAGTTGCTGTGGCTATTAGAAGGAGAGAGGAACTGTGGAGATGGACCAGAATGTATAAAATTTGTATTTAATCAAGAAACATGGAAGTTGCCTGAACCAAAGATTTGATGAATCAAAATGGTTCTCTGTATAGAGACCAGAAGGCCTGCATGTTAGCAGCTTCTCAGTGAAGATGCAGGCAAGTACAGATAAACATCTTTAAGGTCTTGTAACTACAGGTTACTGTATGACAGAAGCCATATAAATTTATGACTTTGTTTTTCTAGGTTAGAACCAGCAATAGGAGATAGCTAAATCAATGTGATTAATTAAATAAGGAAAAAGTGTTTTTCTATTTATGTTGAATGAACACAGAAATGATAATGAGTGATTCACATTTACTTGTATTTGATCATAATTCTATTAGAATCGAAGGTATAATTGTTGTTAGAATCAATATTTGTTAACAGGTAAAATCATTGTATTGGAATAGAAGGAAAGTTTTATGATCTAAAAGTATGTCAAGCCTGCATTGCCTGAAGGGGAAATATTTCTCTGGGAGCAAAGTTAGAAAATTAAGAAGAACAAGTTATTCTTGAAGGCAGAAGCTAGTTTTATTGCAGCCCTTTCGCATATGGCCAGAGAGGGGCATGAACAGAAGGAATGTAATACGTAGAATAAGAGGCTGTCTTCATGTGACCAGGAGACAGTTCTATCCAATGAGATTTGAACATACATGCTTGTAGCACGTGAAAGAGGTATGGACTATGTACGTAAATCTTATGATGATGATTGTGTGACGTCTGTATTTTTGCATCTATTAAAAATTGGTCCCTTTGTATCAAGGGTGTGCCTCTTACCCTTAAGGGGACACCCTGGTCAGATACTTATGCTGTCCAGTAAACTTATCTTCTGTTTCAAAATTGCTTCATGGGTGTTTTCTAACTTTAAGGTTTTTTTAAACTAATTCAGCTGTGTAGGACCAGAGACGCGGTCCTGGCCCCACAGAACCATCTACATTTTAGTTTTGTACTTTACAGATGCATAAAACACTTAGACTAAATCAAGCTGTCCAATTATAAAGGTGGAAGACTGGATTAGGCAGAGCCTTGGTCTGATCCAGCAAACCAACTGTAATGCTTGTATGGAAAAGAGAGAAGGATTTCCATAGTGTTTAAAATCTGCAGAAGCAGGAGTTATCCAAGCATAATGGCAGATGCAGCATTTCACAGGAGATACAAGCCATGTACCCAAGCTCCATTTATCAGGCTGCTATATTGCAAGACATGGAATTATGTTTCTTTCAATGGCTTTTCTCCAAAATTTAGAACACTGCCCCATGACCTACTCAACAAGGCTCATAATAGACTACTTTATCACAGCTGGAAAGCACCTGTTTTCATTCAGTTTTGAAACCATTCCTTGTAAGGGAAAATACCATGCAAACCTTCACAACCTTGTGATATTCTGTTCTAGTCACTTGGATATGTTTTTGTGGAAGACAGAATGGAAGTGAAGGCAGACTGTCATAGCTAGAAAATGGGTCCTATCCGTATAACCTATTTTCCACCCTGTCCTGTGTTGTTGTGCTATCAAAGAAAAATAAGATGGGAGGGAAAAGCTTAAAAGTCTTTCCCACTCTATTTCAGAGCCCAGATCTAGTTTGGCCTTTCCTGTGGCTTCTATTCACATTTTTAACACTGCAACATCTGAGATGGGCTGAGAAGAACTGAACATAGTCAAGGAATTTCAGTGACATGCCTCGCCATTCCCTACTTCTCACAGGTAGCAAAATAATAAAGAATGGAAAATGTGTAGACAATTTGTATATCACAGAATCCTGTTCCTTCTGTGAAGACTCTGGTGCAGAATGAACTGTGGAGAAAATGCAACCCTATGTAAAGCACATGTCAAGTTTGCAATGCTGAGCATTAACTGCCTTAGCAGGATGTCTGTATAAACAGAATGAAAAGAACAAAGAAGTATCTTCAAATGAGAAAAGTCCCTTGAGAATGGTCTGCCTCTCAGAATCATCTTTGTACAGATAAGGTATTTAATTTCACAGACCTGAAGAACGTTTCCAAATCAAAACACATTGGACGCTCCACTAGAACAATTTCTTTTTCAATTAAGTACTGACTTGAGGCTTGCTGTGTTTCTCCAGATTTTATTTTTGGATGTTAGTCCTCTCCTGCTTCCCCACCCCATCCTTCCCTTGCCAACAGCTACTGAACATGACATGAAGAACGGTTCTCAACATGTGAATGGAGAGACCTGATCACAAAGCTATGGGAGAGACAAACTCTTCACTGTCTCCTTGCTGGGTGTGTCTGGATTGGGGACAGGGTGTCAAAAACCACTGACCTTCACCTCCTCCAATGTGACATAAGTGGTTGCATATATACCATGAATCTGTAAGACACCCTTTTCTTTTCTGCATAAACGTTGCTGTATTAAACACCCTCTTTCAAGCAACTCTGAGAATCCCCACAGAACTCTACTTTCCCTTCCCTTCCTTAAATTTGCTAGGCTGACAGTTATGTACAATTCAGTAGATTACCCCTATTTCTTTACTTTGCTTCTATCTATTGTGTCCCCCAAAGGACCAAAGATGGATTGCAAACTAGAAACAACAAGTTGATTGTAAAAAACAAAAATCACAACTCCATTTATTCTCACTAAAAGGAGTTTTTTTACAGACCAGGACTTTTTTACATAAGTGTATGCTGGAAGGGCTTAGTGATGCAAAAGCCATCAGTATTGGAACTGTTATGTGGACCAGCAGGGTATTCCAGCATGT
Organism: Sphaerodactylus townsendi; assembly: GCF_021028975.2. Lineage (NCBI taxonomy): Eukaryota > Metazoa > Chordata > Lepidosauria > Squamata > Sphaerodactylidae > Sphaerodactylus > Sphaerodactylus townsendi. The sequence continues at coordinate 23,783,631 of NC_059435.1, forward strand.
GGGCACCACAACTTAAAAATGCTATAGAAGGAGTGTTGGATGATCTGACCAGCCTCAAATATGGAAAAATTCAAGAAATCATGGAGCAGTGAGGGGAGATACCAACAATGGTCGTTTTGTTGTCAGGGAGGTTGTTTCTTTGTCTATGGAAAACTTACTCCCTGACTTTCAAAGTCCCATTATGACTTGTGCATAATTTTTATTCAAATAAAAATTATTCAGAGAACAAAAAGGTGGTTTATTGAATTTGGTACTGATGTGGAATTCATATAACGCAGAAGTTTCACAGTTGACACAAAACATGCCGAACCCTTCCATCTGGCAAAATGGAAAAGGAATTAAATGTCAAAGGGATCGGTTGAGAGTATATCAGTAAACAAGTAATTGCTTTCTACAATTTGCCATTTGTTGGGAAATACCTTGCCAGACTAGGCATTCCTCTAATATCTCTTACAACTGATAACTGTATTCCCCACCCCACCCCTCCTACAAGTAGTTCAGGACATTGTTCATGCCATGTAACCAATGTGGTAGATTACGCTGGAGGTTGGGGAAGTGCCAAACACACTAAGTGAGCTTCATGGCCAAGCAGGAATTTACCAATACCATAAATGCTATGCCACAATCGCTCTTCCTTTTGTGAAGACATTTCCTGATCATGCTTCCCTTTTAACTACAGCTGGAAACCCACAGTAATTTTTTTTTTTCAGAAAACTAGTAGTCAGTTTGAAAGAGAGACTGTTAATCTTGTGATGTGTACACTTGGGTTCACTTTAGTCACTTCGTAAAACTGGTTTTGAAGATTTGTGCATTTCTCAAAGTGTCCAGCAAAACCTGTTTTAGACCAGAGCTAACAGTGGGAACCAAGAAAAAAAGCAGCATTAATCTGGAATTACCTGCTGACCATTCAAAATAAGCCAAAATGAATACGAAATGCATGATTCTTTACAGAAGCCTACAGACTTTTTTAGACTATTAAGAAGTTACTACTTGGAATACAGCCAGTAGCCACATCCTTTACAAAACTAATTGTTTTCCTCTTAAGCACAGAAAAGAAAGAGGTGACTCTAACATTTCCTGCAATACATTCTGCTCATCCTCTCAAACATGCCCCAAAAGGAATATGTGATAATTTTAGGTTGTTTTGTACAGGAAAAGCAGTCTGTTTGCGTGAGTATGGGAGTTCGGGTTCTCCAGGCTCCCTTATATTCCCACAGCATTATAAACAGGAAAACCACTAACAACACAGCACAAAAAGAGTCTGCCCTGAGCTTAATGGTCTCTCTCATCTTCACACAGAGCTTGTAGAATGTGTACTCAGGGAATCAGCCAATCATTTTCAAGTTGCCAGAGCCGTGGGAAATGATTCCAGAGCACATTTACAATGAGGAGAAGAGTTTAAACAACTAGCATGACACTCTTGTGAAGAAATTTCATAGAAATCTGGACATTCATCAAGAAAGTTCTGGGGAGAAAAGGGGGTCTTGATGGTGGCCACCAGAATTGTTTTCATTGAGGCTTTTTGTTGGTTGAGTACAGATGAATGGTGGGTTTAATCAGCAAACTTAATGAGTCTGTTACTATAAGAACATAAGAACATAAGAACAAGCCAGCTGGATCAGACCAAAGTCCATCTAGTCCAGCTCTCTGCTACTCGCAGTGGCCCACCAGGTGCCTTGGGGAGCTCACATGTAGGATGTGAACGCAATGGCCTTCTGCGGCTGTTGCTCCCAATTACCTGGTCTGTTGAGGCATTTGCAATCTCAGATCAAGGAGGATCAAGATTGGTAGCCATAAATCGACTTCTCCTTCTATGGACTCAAGGTAAGTATGGGAATATAATAACCATCCAGACCTAACTGGTAACTGAACTTTGCAAATCAGAATCCCTCTTCATTTGAAGGGGGAAAGATATATTTTCAATCTGTACAATTTTGGGCTGCTAACACAAACAAAATTCCACAGGCTCGAAGAGAACAGAATCAAAATTTCACAGTAATCCCTCAATCTTTTGCTGAAACTGGCAAGAAGGCTCCAAACACAGGTCAGTTTGATGCTGAACAAAAATCTGCCTAATAAAGGAAGTGTATATCCTTCAGTGACTTCCCCCACCACCACATACACACAGAGCAAAGTTTGGTACACCGAGAGACTTGCTTTTTATTATATATTGGGCGCAGGCAGGATTTAAAATGCCAGAATATTTTTACAGATGAAGAATTAAAATATTAGGATTGACCATCACAATTGAATTTCCTTTTGAGGGAAAGAGGCCTTGAATTTCCTTTTGGGGGGAAAAGGCCTTGAATTTCCTTTTGGGGGAAAGAGGTAAGCAAAACAGATTAATCCTAATCAGCCCATATTAGACTTTGGCTCAGAAGATGTCTACAACCTCATATAAGGCCTGGCTGTAACTAGGGTTGGGAAATTCCAAGAGATTTGGGGAGAAGCATGGAGCAGGGAGGGGGGACCTCAGCAGGGTTAATGCCATTGAGTGTACCTTCCCCAGCAGTCATTTTCTCCAGAGAACTGATCTCTGTTGCCTTGAGACCAGTTGTAATGCTGGGAGAGCTCTGAGCCTCCCCAGAGGCTGGCAACCCGAGCTATAACTGGGACCATGCTAAGTAAAAATGCTTCATGGCTATTAAATAAAGCCTAACCATCCAGTCAGCCACAAAAATAATCTCTTCCTTTCAATCACCTCAACCATTCTGCATTTCTGTCTCTTACTCATGGTACCTTCTTGCCCCTTCCTCTCATGTCTTCTTCCTTCTACCATCCGTATACATTTTGTGGTAAGGCGACAACACCACAAGCCCAATACAAGATATAAGAGGGACACGTTGCCCACAATGCAGAGAACCACACAGTCTTCCTATGGCCAAAGCTATAATTTACATGATATACTATGGACATCTCTCAGCATTCAAATACATTTTACAGGCAGGCTGTCAGAGGAAACTTTAGCATGAACAATCTCCACAGGCCCACATGCCAAAGATTATTCTTCTAAGTAAGTTAATTCTCAAGCCAATACCGGTTTTGCTTTGAGAGCATACTTTTTAAAGAGCACTTCATTTCCTTCACTAATGGGGCCTCGCAGAGATAGCTGGTTAATCTTCGAGGAATTTGGCAAGTTCCTCCTTAAACGTATTAAATAGATTGAAGAACAGAACACACTGCAAGACAATTAATCTTACTCCCCAGCAATAAATGAGCGCCAATGCTGAGCCATTTCATTAATTAAGGATCGGGGGAGGGGAGGGCAGACACACACACACACACTCAAAAATACCATATTACCTGTTGTAAAGTTCACTCCTAAAATTCCTTTTAAAAAATCACTATGCTCTTATACTAGGATGCAACCACCAAGAATTCTCTGCCACCATGACGTGTTTTCAAACTTCTTCAGCCAAGAGATAAATTTACAATGTTCATCCTTATATGTGTGATCCAGTGTCCTGGACGGTGGTATGCCCTGGATTGCACATCCATGAATCTATGCAAGTGGGTTCAATATACACCAGTGGTGAATGTGTGTAATTTGGAACTCAGATAGACATGGCCACCCTCATGAACAGAGCAAATTAATCAAGCCCTGTTGATATTAAACAGCCCGGATAACAAGGACTTCGCTCTTTATTTATGTAAATTCCAAGGCTGTGTATTAGCACAATTTTGCACAAATTAGACCACCCTAACACAGAAAATGCAACTGCCCCCCACCTCTCTGAATCACTGGTCAAGAGGAAGGATTCCAGCTTCACATTAACTGCACAGTCATTCCTGGCTAGCTCGCTCCCAGAAGGATAGCTGAACTCTTCACATCACTGTGAAGCTATGGAAAATGTTGTGTTTGTTTAGTTAACAGTTTTACAGCCGTTCAGCCTCAGCCAGGAGGGACATTAGGTACAATAGACTCCCAGCACGTTCTTCACAATCATCTGGCCAGATCAGACATACAAGGTTCACTAAAATAGCACATTTATGTAAATACAGCTTCTCAAAAAAAGAAACTAAAAGACCACCACCACCATTTTTAATCAGGCAGAAGACACGGTGTATTTCTGGGGCAATGAAATAAACACACTCAAAGCATATAAAACCTACCACCAAATACACAAGGCTGAACTTAAATGGGGCCTCAATTCTTGGCAACATAGCCTTTGGTCTTACGTACCGCATATGTAGAATTCCATTGCACTAAATCAGTTTTTCCTTCCTCTGAAGCTCTTGTGATCTTAAGTCTTAGGCTGATTCCGCACACGCAAAATAATGCACTTTCAAGCTGCTTTCACAACTGTTTTTGCCATTCCGCACAGCTTCAAAGAGCCCTGAAAGCAGCTTGAAAGTGCATTATTCTGCGTGTGCGGAATCAGCCTTAGTGTTTGCAGACTGATGCATAATCATTTTCAAAAGGTTGGTGATTTGGCAGAGGCATATGTCCTATAGGGACATGGGGTGTGATCCTCGGGCGTACTCCACCAAACCCTGCCCCCTGCAGGCTAGCTCAGGAGCCGGCCTGCAGGGAGGTGAGAGGGCGGGGCTCAGATGCAGGCAGTGCAGCAACCACCAGGGCCCCCCAATGTTTCCGAGCCCCACCCCCCTAGCCTTCGTGCAGGCCGGCTTTTGGCCTCCACAGGCCCTGCCGGTTTCCACAGAGGCCAGGGGCGGGGCTTGGCAGTGGGTGGCACTGACCCTGAGCACTACCCCCTGCTGGCTGGCAGGGTGGGACTCAAAGCCCCGAAGTCACATCCCCGAGCACAGGGGAACACAAGGGACACCCGGAGAAGGGGCTTTCTGCTGGCGCCATTTCTCCCCAATACGCCTCTGTGATTTGGAAATCTGCCTCTGTTGTACAAATCTATCCAAAACCACAAACTGAAGGAGCAACACATCAATATTGGTTTTAACATCAGTGGATGTATGTCTCCAGAGAATCAGAGAGATCTTTTCAGTGAAATTATCAACCAGTACAGAATTTCAAAATTCTGACGGTCCCATGCTGAAATCTGCCAGGAAATCATATCCTTTTCCCTAGAAGACACCCTCCCAGAGCCAAATGTGTGGATCCCCACTGTGATTCCCCAGAGCTCTTTGTTTCATACATACTCAGAAGCAGTCCAGCTTATTCACAGGTCAGATTTTTTTAGGGCTGAGTTTTGGCACTGAGGAACAGGCTTTGGTACTTGATTACTTGATGGTACTTGAGGTACTTGATGCCTGGGACCCTCGTACCTTCGGGACCGCATTACCCCATATGTCCCGAGTCGACCTCTGCGCTCAGCAGAGGCCAATTTACTGGAGATCCCTGGCCCCTCAATGATGCGGCTGGCCTCCACTCGGGCCAGGGCCTTTACGGCTCTGGCCCCCCACCTGGAGTGGAGACACTCTACCACCAGCTGTCCGAGACCCCTGCCCGGGACGGAGAGTTCCATGGGGGCCTGCAAGACCCGGGGTGTTCCACCAGGACCTTGGCCCGAGACCAGCCGCTGAGGGTGCCCTGCTTTCATCCTCCCCCCTGCTGTATAGGGTCCCTAACATCATCGGGACCCATCATTCTTCTTGGGAGGGTTGCATAAGGGTTCGTGGGATACTGTTTTAGAATGAAAATTTTAAACTTTTATATGTTATGTTTATATATGTTTTTATATTGTTCACCGCCCTGAGCCCTTTGGGGATAGGGCGGTATATTAAATCAAATAAATAATAATAATAATAATAAATAATAATAAAGGCAGTCTTGCTCAGGTTAAAGGTCGCCGTCAATCCTTTTCTTCTTTACACTTTTCATCTGCCTCACAAGTGAGACAATAGCCCTGAAAACTAGGTCATCAAACTCCGTTATCTCACCAAAGTTCTCAGCTCTCAAAGTTCTCAATTTACTGTTCATAACAAGGAAATGGAACTGAAAAGCATAGTCATTCAGAGAATAGAATACCGTTAATATACTAAAAATGGTATTACTGTCTGTTTTCAATGAACCTGTGAGTCATACTTACGTCGCAAGAATCATCATGCTTGCAGTATTTTATTGAGACACAATGTCAGCCATCTCACACAAACCATTTCTATTCCCATCAGAATACCTTTTACGTAAAATACACACAAGTATTTTAAAACTATAAAACCATGATGCAATGCAATTGTAAAAATAACATGGAGATAGATATATCTTTCTTCAAGGAGCTAACTGATAATGAATGAATTCATAACATGCAAATCTACAATTCAGTTAAATTAACATTGGTAGCCAATTTTCCGTGGAATCTACTGTTTATAACAGGGAAATGGAACTCAGAATCATAATTTGTTGGATCCTGCCAGTTTTTTCACTCCGTTTCATGCAATTCCCCTTCACCCCACAGCCCTCATAGCACATGGCTTTTTTACGAACAGGTTTTATAATTCTTAGCCTGGTTTCCTAGGCAGGCAAAAAGGATTCCTCTATCTTTTGTCAGCCATAAAGCTGGCTAGATGTAACCAAATGGCTTTCAAATCACACCCATTGTTAGGTTTCAATAAAGACAGTATGAATTTAATCCTTCAAACTACATTTTTAAAAATATGTTTCAAACATTCATATTTTAAAACTTTAATCTGAAAGATTATATTCACACAGTTGTTTCTGAAATCCACTGTCATTAGGTACCCTGTTTCCCCCAAAATAAGACAGTGTCTTATATTAATTTTTGCTCCCAAAGATGTGCTATGTCTTATTTTCAGGGGATGTCTTATTTTTCCGCTCCTCAGCTGCATGCTCTGGTCGACAGGCATGCTTCCAAACAAAAACTTTGCTACGTCTTACTTTCGGGGGATGCTTTATATTTAGCACTTCAGCAAAACCTCTACTACGTCTTATTTTCAGGGGATGTCTTATTTTCGGGGAAACAGGATATGTTCTACATCTAGATCAGCACTTACCATTTATTTGAGCTACAGACAGCAACAAACATAAACTATGGCCAGATATTTCCATATTTTCAATCTCTGTTTCTCCAAACAAAGCACAAATGAGCCAACACATTATTAAATTAAATTAACAGCTTTGAGTACATTTAGATCATTTTTTAATTCTACCAAAATGTAGTCATGTCTAGGATAGAATGTAATCACTGGGTAATTACTAGTGATGATGAGTAACTATTATTGGACATTATTAAATAGACTCAAGGGGGAAATAAAGGATACCATACACATTATGAAACTGCAAAGGGAATAAAAGTCTGTTCAATTTGGAGTACAATCAGTGAACTGGGAATCTGTATCTCAGCTGTTGTATTAATTTTACTGTTTAATTGTTATTTAATTAAACTTGTGAAGCTAACAAATTACACCATTCCTCAAGATCAGTAATGACTGGCAGTGGTTTTTCAGGTTTTCAGATCCAGAAGAATAAGAAGAGTTGAATTTATATTCCCCCTTTTCTCTCCTATAGGAGACTCAAAGGGGCTTACAAACTCCTTTCCCTTCCTTCCCATCTCTCAGGTGGGGCTGAGAGAGCTCAGAAGAACTGTGACTAGCCCAAGGTCACCCAGCTAGTGTGTGTTGGAGTGTACAAGCTAATCTGAATTCCCCAGATAAGCCTCCACAGCTCAGGCGGCAGAGCGGGGAATCAAACCTGGTTCCTCCAGATTAGAGTACACCTGCTCTTAACCACTATGCTACTGCTGCTCCAGGTCTTTGACATCACCTGATCTGGAGATGCCAGAACTGAATCTAGGTCCTTCTGTGTGCAAAGGTGGTGTCACTGAACCATGGCCCTATCTCCTGAAATTTCCAGTCAGGTGGAGCTTGGGGGTGCAGCCAAAAGTATAAAGCTGGAGTCAGTCAGCCCAGCTTCTCAGTTCAATCCTGGGCTCCGCGTGGTTTAGGTTGAACTTTAAACTGCAGACTCAAAGCCTGCAATTTAAAGCTGAACCTGGGTAAGTCAGGTCCAGCACCAAACAGGCCCACCCCACTTTAAAAAAAAAAATCATTTCAATTATATTTGTACCCCGCCCTATCCGCGAAGGGCTCAGATTGGCTAACAACATGATAAACAATACATTTCAACACTATATCAATAACAAACAGTAACAATAATAAAATACATAAGACTAAATAGAACCTGAACTCTGAACTCCACCTGGAGTTCGGGGTGGGGTGAGCCCACACTGGCTGGTTCAGCCTTCAATTGTGGCCCTGCTCCTGAACTGTATGTGGAGTTCAGGCAGGGGTGCAGTTGGGGTGGCAGCTCGGTAATGTGCCCCCCCCCCCCACATACCTGGCCAAGTGGTGCTCAGGCCTCCAGTCTTCCTTCCCCTCCAGAGCCTGCCCTGGTTACATACTGCTTTTTTTAACAATCATGCTCAGTAGTTACAGCATATTTTGAAGTGGTTCACATTTCACTAATGAATACAGAAGCCCTGTAAGGTAAGCCAGTATTTTTACCAGCAGATGGTAGTGCAGAGGTTGAAGGTTTTCCTGATAGCATGAACTGCAATCTAAGCATGTTTATTCGGAACTAAGCCCCATTAAGCTCAGTAGGCTTACTCAGGGCCAGGTGATACCTGATATTTGAACAGACAACTTCCAGGCTCATGGCTGATTAGAGCTGCCAACCTCCCAGTGGAACCTTGAGGTCTCCTCAAATTACAACTGATCTCCAGACTACTGAAGATTACTGAATTCCCCTGAAGACACTGGCTGCTTTGGAGGATGGGCTCTATGGTATTATACCCCTTGTGGTCTCTTTTCTCCAACCCTCCCAAGGATCCATCCCCAAAACGCCAGGAATTTGCCAATCTGAAGTTGGCAACCCTGCCGCTGATTCCCTTTGATACGGATTGACTAGCGTCACAGAAGCAAAACCACATATAAATTTGAATATAAATATGAAATAAATAAATATACATCTTATATCAAATTAAATAGAACTGAAGAGCTACAAAAGCATTAAAAGGAAAACTGCATCTTCATAGTTAAAGTAAGCAACGTTTCCAGTCATTAATTAGTTTATCATCATCAAATACAGAAAGTGTCAACTGCCTCTTCTTTAATGTGTCTTAACTACAAAATGTTCTGCCTTCTCAGTCTACTGCTGCAGTTCTACTAATCTGCCCACTCATCTGGAAAAAAATAAATTATTTTCTTGAGCTATCAAGTAGACAAAGATTGGCATTCATCTTAAAACCAGACAGACACAGCAGTCCGAAAATCCTTCCTATTGTATAAGTAGCCACAGCTTTCTCTAAGAGCCAGCAAATGCAGTGATTTATCACTGAGCAATAAAAAGAACAACTCAAAAGCGCATCCTCATCCCAAGAAATAGAAGTGAGCAACCATATATGACAACTCCTCAAGGAAATACCCATTTCCACCATTTTAAATAGTCATGTTTTGCACAGAGTGGGTTATTTGGGAGTCCTTCCAGAAATATATTTTAATAAGATTCATTAAACACACACACATTTCTGTTTCATTTATTTTCCAATAACGCTTCCAGTCCAAGCCTTAATCCAGTTTGAAATGGTCTTTGCCTTGAGGAAACTGATAATGACATCATGAGATAATTTGGGGGGGGGGGGGTGTCAGAGGAACAGATGCTCGCTATGTTGTTCATTTGTCAGTGCCACTAAATACTTTCACCTCTTCTCCCTCACACACACACTCAGTTACCCAAATCCACAATGCCAACCCAATGGGCCTTGCCCTTTACTGGGCACACAGCTTGCATCCCATCTCCAGTCAATCGTGCTTGGCAGACAAGATATGCAATCCCATACATCTGTAATCCTTGGAAATAGAACTGAATGCCTAGTTTGATGATTATCTTATTTAACTTAGAGCTTCAAGCTATTTGAAAACAGTCAGCGGCAGGAAGGATAGAAAGTAGTCAGAAAGGGATCGCCAAGGTTCGTTGCTTCTCTGCGGCTGATGGAGTTATGCAAAATCTACACAGCGCAATGACTGTGTGGGAGAGATTTTTAGAAACAAAAGTATTTGTCACACAGCTCTGCTCAGAAGCAACCTGGCTCAGTCATTTCGCTAGAGGCACAGGATACTGCATGTTTACAACTGTCAGTGTGTCTCAACTGATCCCTGTAAGGAAGCCTTTGACAGCAGTTTGACCAGAGAACCTTAGCAAATGGTAATGCTTTTTCCTATTGGGGTGCTGTGTGGTTTCCAGGCTATATGGCCGTGTTCCTTGAAAAGCTTCTCCTGGTGATTTCTTTTGTTGCTGGACACAGGAACACTCAGGACAAGCACTTCACAACTAGGCTTGGTGCAGCACACACAATATTTTCCTAGGTCCTTAGGCAATCCTAGCTACTGTTGATATATTGCATTCACTATCAAATATCTGTTCATTAGAGGTGAGCATGCCACCAGTTGCTTATAGATGGTGTGCATCATTGTGCCTGCTCCTAGAACTGGATAGAAAAGTTTACTGATATTGCCTCTAAGGGGGCAGGGGCGGGAGTCTGTTTCTGAAGCCTTTCACAGCCAGAATCAACTGTCTGTCATGTTTTTTTTCTGGGCTGTGTCACCACGGTCTGGTAGTTTTTGCTCCTAGTGTTTGGCCCGCATTTATGGTTGGCATCTTCGGAAGCATGTCACGGTGAGATGTGTTTCTCTCTGAGGCACAGTTTGGATTCCTCTGAAGATGGCAGTGATAGATGCAGGTGAAATATTAGGAGCAAAAACTACTAGACCAGAACCATGCAGCCTGGAAATCCCACAACAGCCAAATCAATTTCCATTTAGAACTTGGGCTTTACCCACACACACTTTGTAACCAATGTGCATTAAATAGGAAAACTAACTGCTGCTCTACTCATTCCAAGTTTAGTTTTCAGGGATGAGGGAACAGGAATAAAAGAGGAATACATACCCTCCCCGCACACACACTTTGAACTGTCTGCTGCTGTGCATGATACAGAAGTGTGTCTGATTCTTACCCTGCCAGGGTGCTTCCGTCCACCACTAGGTATGGTTATTCATACTATAGGAAGCAAGGGATTTTCCACACATGTTCTATCAATGCAGATGTGCAGTTGAATCTAGATTTGCTGGGAAACATAGAAAATGGAATTGCTGCAAATGCGTATAATTGTATCCAGGTCATAATTCTAAGGTCTATGGTTGTTACATGCTTCCTCTCTGGTGCCTATCTCTCTCCCTGTAATAAAATTGGAATAGAGAACATTGAGGAGGGCAATGACAGGTGGGCTACAAGGCCCATTTTCACACTACTCAAACTCTGGAGGGATGTGGGCTGGATTCAGAGTCAGCTCAGCGGTCAAACCCTGAAATACAACATTTAAGTTCCTTCACTGCATCGCCAGCATTTAGTCTTGCTCATAAAGAACAGATTTTGAAGGAAAAGCCTAAAAGCTGCACGCTTTTTAGTGACATTTGAGAAGTGGTTCCCATCTTTTTTTCACTCTCATACCCCTTGGCAACCCATTTCCCTAAAATTGTACCCCCATAACAGTAAACCCATTATGTAAGTTTCTTCATGCACCCCCAAACGCTCTGGAACATAACCCTGTGGGTAGGCATACCCCAGATTGGGAACCACTGCAGAAGTGGACTGGAGAGCAAAAATGTAAGGATCTACTCTAAAGTTATTAATTTTACATGAATTTTCATTTAGCTCCTATAACAGTGGTGGCAAACCTATGGCACGGGGTGCCAGAGGTGGCACTCACCCTCTCTGTGGGCACGCGTGCACAGAGTTCATCATGTGGGGGGCTGAAAATCACACACACACACACACACACACACACACACACACCTAGGCTGGCCTGGGCCGCTGGGCACGACGTGTAGGTAACCACGTTAAGTGCTGTTAAACCCCACTGATTTTCATGGGAAGAACTAATGCGCAATCCTTTACCAGGGAGTAAGCTCAGTTGCTGGTAATGGGGCTTGCTACTAAACCCTTCTAGGGTCATGATTCAACCGTTGGAAGCGTTGCACGGTTGCTTCAAAGCAAAGCCACCGACTATTACCAAGCTTACTCCCAAGTTACGCGCGCCTTGGAGCCAACCAATTTTTCTAAACTAAAACCTCAGTATTCAGGTTAAATTGCCGTGTCGGCACTCTGCGATAAATAAGTGGGTTTTGAGTTGCAATTTGGGCACTCAGTCTCGAAAAGGTTCGCCATCACTGTCCTATGAGCTGCTGTTCCATAAAATCATCCAAAATGTATGTAACAAAATCACAGGTGTACAAAGACACTAATTGCATAGCTTTCTGATACTTGGAAGAAGAAGAAAAAGAAGAGTTTGGATTTATACCCCACCTCTCTCCTGTAAGGAGACTCAAGGTGGCTTACAAGCTCCTTTCCCTTCCTCTCCCCATAACAGACACCTTGTTAGGTAGGTGGGGCTGAGAGAATTCCGAAGAACTGTGACTAGCCCAAGGTCACTCAGCAGGAATGTAAGAGTGTGGAAACACATCTGGTTTACCAGATAAGCCTTGGCCACTCAGGTGGAGGAGTAGGGAATTAAACCCCATTCTCCAGATTAGAATCCACCTGCTCTTAACTACTACACCACACTGGCTCTTGGGCAATCTCTCTCTCTCTCAACCTGTTTCCACCTCTATAATGCAATACAATTATATGAAAACTAGGCTGCTTAAAAAAAAACACCAGTTTGAGTGCCCATGGTATTGCAACACTACAACAGGCAGATACACTGGATGGGTGTTGTTAAAGACAGCCATTGGAGCACACATCTTCATCCAATGCGTAAATAGCATCTTCCCTATCACTTGACAAAATGTTGTAGACACAAATTGAGCATAACTCTGATGGAGCTGCTGTAGCCAAGTTGCTTTCAGTACCACCCATGTATCATGAGAAACTCCAGGCCATGCACAAACAGCCCCATAACACCACCTTCTCTCAAGGGAAATAGGGCGGGGTGGGTAAACAGCAGAGTTGTGGAACGGCCTGGGAGCCTCTCCTTATCCCAGCAGTAAGAAATGAAGCCATGCTTCATCATCTCTCAAATGCCCTCAGAAAAGCATCACAGATTCTCTCAGACATCTAGCAAAGGCTGACTAGCCTAAACGTTTATGTTTTAAGGTTTGTTGAAAGTGTTTGTTCATCATCTCTATCAGGAACACAAGAACCCGCAAGCGGAATCAATGGAGAGAGAATATTAAAGGAATCATGGGACTGTTTAATTCATCCTGCCAATTTGAAGAGATAGGAATACTAGCATAAAGCCACAAAATGTTGTGTCAGATTTAACTGTAGACTGCATTCAGTTGAAGCTGTTTGTTTTGAGAGGCTGGCTTTGAGTTCTGACAGGAAACAATTAATAGCAACTAGTAGCTCAGCTGTTTGGATAGAAAGGTCATCATATGAGGTTTATCATTACTTCCACGCTAGCCTTGTGATAGCTAGACAAGGAGAAGGACCAACACTGCCATGAAGGTAGAACAAATAGGACATTTCCTCCCTTTTCAGCCTGGACTCAGAGCTGAATAATCCCCTCAGTCAAATGACTTCTATGTATAACTAGCAGCAAAGCCCATTTCATTTTGAAATGAAATAGGGTCTAAGGAGGGGGGGGGAGGGACAAAGCCTTTTTCCATGTAGCAGGCTTACCCAGCCCCTTCCTCCCCCACCTCACCAACAGGCCTTCTTGCTTGGCTGCCAATCCTTATCCCCAGTCACAGGCACTCACCAGCCCCCCCCCCCCCCGCCAGCAGCCCACTTGCTTGTGCAGCAACCCTCTAGCAGCTAGTTGATCTTTCACGTCACCTTCTACCTGATCCTTTTAACCCAGATGCCATGCCCACTGCTCTGCCACTGCTTAGTATTTTTTGGAGCATCGCAGGTGGGTTACTGGAGCCGGGAAGGGAGTCTGAAGGGCAGGGAAGAGTCGTTGGGAGTAGTGGGAGGTGTGGCAGGAGAGTATCTTGACTGCACCCAGGTTGGTGTGTGGGGTGGGGGAAAGGTGGCTGGGGGCATGGGGAGGGTGGTGCCAGTCCTGACAGAAGGACATCTTGGCCAGTTATCCACCGGGCCTGGGTTGGTTTGGGGGCAGGGGGCAGCTGGCCAGGTCAGGGGTGGCTTGTAGGGGTGGTGGGAGGGCATGGGGGGCCAGGAGGGTGGTTGCTGGTGGGAAAAGTGGTGGCAGGCCTGTTGAGAAGGGTGCCATTCCAGCACACCAGAAATGTTTTGGCCTAGCATTTAAATGGCACTACACCCCTTGAGATTCACCAGCTAAAAGGGGGGGGGGGTTCCAAAAGCTAGGGGATCGCCACTGGAAAAGTGCCTTCTATGGCTGCTATTGGCTAACTTCTGAAGATGGGAAACAGAGAATAGGGATCAGGAAGAGAATCTTAACTGACAAGCTGGACAGTACAGGAAGAGGCATTTCTTCACAAATTATGGTACTACTATAATAATAAATACAGAAATCAACATGAGCAGATGTTCCTAGAAAAGAGAAAAACAGGACCAACCATTTGGCTCAGTCCCTGTTTTCTAAAACCAACCCTTATTTTTTCCCAAAAATTAGAGTTGATGTTTGGTATCTTCAAATACAAAAATAAACACAGAGAGATAAAAAGAATATCCCTTTTAAAATATCAAGCAGTGGCACACCCAGACAATAAAAACATTAGGAAATGGAAACTTTATGATCCCAGTTATTTTCAAAAGCCCAATTACTCCAGAGACAGGAACAGCTACCCAAAAGCAGAAATATTATAAAGACCCGTAGGCTGGGAGCCCCACTGCAGATTGCAAAATCCCATTACAGAACCAAAAAAAGAAAAAGACGAACCTAATAAAAATTATAGGATGTTACAGTACAAAATATACATGGAACATTTCACTTAACAATATCCTGTTTAGTCAGAATTTAATAACAGCAGATTATATATTTTAAAATTAAACAGGGAATATTTTGAAACCATGTACTACATTTTTAATATTGCTCACTCTATTTTTAACATCTGGCTTTAACTAAAAGTTCAGAACACGCAGAATTCTAGTTTTTACTGCAGAAACTGTAGAGAAGCACTGTGTTGGTGAGATTACAGTGCAGTCTTGAACAGAATTACACTTTTCTAACCCCATTGTTTAGTAGGGGGTAATTACATTCAGGACTGCACTCTTAAACTAGTGGCATTTTCCATGTATCTTCTCTGCCAATGCTAATTCAGTTGCATAAGGAACTGTCCAGCACAGAGTATCATGAATGGCACACATTAATGGAAGAAAGCAAGTAGAGGCTTATTACTAACCATTATATCTAACTAATTAAAAATCTACTAATTCAAATTCCTATTGCACTTGTCTAACATTTTTTTTAATAAGAGTCATATTTTGATGGGCTTTGAGGACAGTTCTGAGGACGGTTTCATAAAGTAACTGTGTTGGTTTCCAGTGGAAAAACCAGATTCAACTCCAGTAGGACCTCAGAGATCAACAGGATTTTTGAGGGTACAAGCTTTAGAGAATTAAAGCTCCCTTTGGTATCTGACTCTTGTAGCTTATAGCCAGAAAATCTTGGTCTCTAAAGTACTACTGGACTCTGATCTAGTTGAATATGTGAAGACACATTTTGATGGCAGCTAAATGAGTAAAATATATTCAGATTTTTGTTCTCTCTGGCCTCCTTACAGAAAGTCTGACACATGCTAAGCAATCTTGATCCCCCCCTTTCGTCTTTATCCTGCGTACTTTAATGTTTCTAAAGTCAAATGGCCATTATACCATCTTCCACTAGAACACAGGCTATCCAAGATCATCAGTCCAATCACTCTGCACTCTCCTTTGTACAAGAATGAACATTCCTGCCATTTTCTTAGTTGGGGGTGGGGAAGGGAACACTCTGTATTTCATATAAGTAGCTAATAATCCCATGTGGCTTCCCAGTTATCTCAATGTTTTAGTTAATCAGCAAAGCTTACATATGCTTTTTGTCTCCTACGTAAGCAACTGCAATTCCTAATAAACCAGAAAGCCATGGTTTATCTTCTGAAAACACAGGGGATACTTGAAGAATTATCTAGGGAAATGTTACATCTTAATTTTTACATTATTTGTTTTTGAAGGATGTATTCTTAATAATGAGGTCCACAGAGCTTTCCTAGCAAGGACAAGGACATAAAATACCCTCTCAACCAACAAAAAGGCTGACATAGAAGATCTTTTGTTAAGACATTTGTATGTATGTATCGTGAGCCATTCTGATAAAGATACAATAATAAATATTAATGGTGATAGAGATTCAATACGGAACCTGACATGTATGCATACTTCCCTAGTTATTTATCATAGTCATCACAACAAGAACCTCTATAACGCAAAGAAACTTATTAGGTCACAAGCATCTCCTTGGTGGTCTTTGCTCAAACCTTGAGAAAAAGAACACTGATAACAAGTGGATGGATTCTGTCAGGGGAAAGCAGCCCTCCTCAGAGCTGAATCCTTGGCAAGATTCCTTGCTGGAGTACCAGCTGTAAACCAGATCCCTATGTAACAACAATTCAAGTGAATTACAGCTAGGCTGCCAATTAGGGATATTTCCAGACAACCCATGGAACACACACATTGTTACTCATTCGTCACAAGGAAGCTGCACATCTTTCCTGCTTTATAGCAATCATTGCAGGGAGTTCATTTCATTTCATTACCTTTATTGGCATGAGAAAGGACAGAACAATAATACTGGTAGGAATTTGCAGAGAGTTGATGACTCCTCCCACTCTCATCACATGACCATTTGGACGTGAATCTTCCCTCCCGAGGGAAGGGGCAGCAGTGTGAGTGCTTTTCAGAGCTGCAGATCAGGCAAAAAGCTTGAAAATATTTCCATGACAGACTTGCACAAGTGCAGTCCCCAATGTGGGGCTGCACAGAATACCCACAAAGATGAACAGACTAACGCCATCCTCCTGCTTCCCACCACTCAAAAAGAAGTTGTAGAAGATCTCCTCCCAGCACTTTTGACCATTATGCAATAAAAAGCCCCAAGACACTAATAAGACAAAGTCATACAAAAACAGAATAGGAAAGAAGAACAGGACTCACCCTCACATACGCTAGGTATGACTTGCACTTTTCTTGCATATATGACAGTTGCAATATATCCGTGATCTGCCCCATCGCTTCTCCAGAAGACACAAAGTAAATCCGGATTGGATGAGTCTTTTCTTTCTTCATTACATCTGCTGTCAGGTTATAGTTCAGTTCTATTTGAAAAAAGTAAACACCATTTTCAAGTAAATCGTCAGCTATTTTGGGCCATGATGTTAGTTGTAGACCCTTTCCTTTTCTTCTACTATCATCAGCCCTGAATATGAGTAAAGTGACATCAAGTCACAGTCAACTAACAGTAGCCTCATAAGGTTTTCAAGGCAACAGAGGTGGTTTGCCATTGCCTTCCTTTGAATAGCCACCCTGGAATGCCTTGGTGGTCTTCTATCCAAATAGTTTTATTTATTTATTGAGATTTACACCTCGCCCTACACGGAGGCCTCAGAGCAGCTTACAAAATTAAAAACAGTAAAACATCATCAAATAAAACAATCTTAAAATCACTGCATTACCCACTCACATACCTTCCCCCACTGTGGACCAGCATCCACCAGAGAGTGCATCTAGAGGGTCAAAGGCCAAAGGCCTGGGTGAATAGGAAGATCTTCACCAAATGCCAAAACCCATAAAGGATTGGCACTTGGCAAATTTCCACAGGGAGGCTATTCCACAGTCTTGAGCCAGCTATGGAGAAAGCTCTTCCTCCTGCACTTTGGCAGGGGAAGGGACCACCAGAAGAGGCCAGCCTCCCAGCTCAGTGCTCAGGCAGGTTCATATGGGTGCAAGTGCTCCTTCAGATAGGTGGGGACCCAAGCTATTTAGAGCTTTAAACTTCAAGACCTTGAATATGGCCCAATAGCGAATAGGGAGTCAGTGAAGATCTTTCTAGACAGGCAATAAGTGTGCTTAGCCAGGTTGTTCCATTGTCATCCCTAGCTAGATATATAGAAAAGCTACCAAAAAAAAAACGTTGGCTCCAAGGCATACATTATTCGGGAGTAAGCTTGGTGGTAGTTGGTGGCTTTGCTTTGAAGCAACCGTGCAACTCTTCCAACGGGTGAATCACGACCCTAGGAGAGTTTACTCAGAAGCAAGCCCCATTGCCAGCAACCGAGCTGGCAGGTAAAGGATCCCAGGTAAAGGATCACGCTTTAGTTCTTCGCAACCCAGGTAAAGGATCACGCTTTAGTTCTTCACATGAAAATCAGTGGTGTTTAACAGCACTTAATAGGGTTACCTACATTGCTTCCCCAAAACTAGGTCTTAGGTTTAATGCTAATAATCAAGCCCAGGCCAGCCTAGATGTGTGGGGGAACTCTGTTCGCGCGTGCCCACAGAGAGGGCTCTGAGTGCCACTTGCTCTGTTCTAGAGCAAGTCTGCAGAAGTTGGAGCCAAGACTTAATTATTTGGTGTATTTTAGGCCACCTCTCCAATGTGTAATGTGAGTGTTCCATATTTTGTCTGTCTGTTTTTGTAGCCTTCTACCCAATTAGGATGTGTGCTGGTAAGGTGATCCCATGCACATCCTCACAAACTATGCAACTCCTTGTAGAGAAAGATCTCACATCCTTTCAGGGGGAATATATGTACATGAAACCACTGACTTCCACAAATGCCATGTGCTAACAATCATTCAACACACTTGCTCCTGATTATAACCAGACGTGTCTCTTTGACTTTCCTGCCTCTGATAAGTGACATTTGTCAGAAGAGGGGGCCTGTTCAGTTTTGTTTATTTATATTTTGGTTTGGGGAGCTTTGTTTTGGTTTTGAGTTTAGCATTTTATCATTTTTTTACTTTTGGTTCATCTCTCTCTCATTGCCCATATCTCTCCCCACAGATTCACTTAGTGTTTTCTTTTTTATTAACTGATATTAACAAAGAAGATACACATGGTCTTGCACAATTACAGAAATTCAAATTCCAGCTTTCCATAAACAAACTCCAATTTCTAGAAAATCTGATAAAAATGATTCGATCTCCCTTTTTACAACACGTCATTGCATTAAAAAATACCATCGTCCAAATTCTGTTATACCATTTCACCACTGATGGTGGAACCATTGACTTCCAACAGTTTTCTATACAAATTTCAATAGATTTGTGACCATTTGTGTGTCATCATTCCCAACTGATCTTCACACACAAAAGAACTAACAAAAGTACTTCAGTTCCCATGGACATTCTATATCTAGTATTATTTTATGGTTTAATTGAAAGGTGTTATTTTTAAGTGGAATGTTATGTGAGGTATTTGAGGCCACCAATCAAAATGCAACATACATATCCAATCTGCCTAGAATTTGGAAAATCAATACAAAATCATTGCTATCACACACTCTCCATTCACTTCAGTGAAGCTCCCTTTTAAACATGAACAGAGGTTTTCCAGGAATCTACAGATAATGCCCTGTTTAAAAGTAAACAGTCAGAAAAAATTGATCTGGCAGTATAACATCTGGCATCTTACCAGCACTTGCCTTTAAGATAAGAATGCTGATGTAAATGCAGAAAGTACAGATAACATCACTTAAAAGGATTTAAACAGCATGTTGTAGGCATGACCATAAAACAAAGTTGAATTTATCTATACTTGTTCCTCATCAAGTGTCTTCTGTGCTGGCATGCCTGGGACTATGCAGGCACAGGCTGGCCATGGAAATCTTACTAGAAGGTTTCTAAGAAGACTTTGAGCACTTGGAGTGCTCTCCCCCTCCTCTCCCCTCCCCCCAGAGCCAAGAGCAGGCTGGTTTCCAGCCCAAACAGTCACACAAGAGGAAGTGGAGAAAATGGTCTTCTCTCAGTCCACTCTTCCCTCAGTTGTCCCTTCACTGCTATGGAAGAGACATTAGCCCACAGTAGTGAAAGGAGGGAGGGATGGGTGCCTCCACAGAAGCCATTTGATGAACAAGTCTTACAAGTAAGTGCAACTTTGTTTTCATCACCTTGTCTTCAATGCAGTCTCATACGGGATAGCTGCAAACTCACTTACCGTGGACAAGAGAAGAGTTTGGACTTATACTCCACCTTTTTCTTCTATAAGGAGTCTCAAGGTGACTTACAAACTCCTTCCCTTCCTCCCCCCACAACAAACACATTGTGAGGTAGAGAGTTATGGGGCTGAGAGAGTTCTGGGGAACTGTGACCCTTTCAGTACAGGCCAATTAAACCAGGATAACACCAGTAAAAAAACCCAGGTTGGGGGGAACTTCGCACAGATCCCTCTCCTAACACGGATCCGCTCTGAATTTTCCCCTCCCGCCAGCCCGGTTATTCAACAATCATGATTTTCGCAATTCTTTTGTTTAAATGCGCCTCGCAGCAGCAGCCAAGCAAACAGCCAAGTAGGAGGCATGTTAAAACAAAAGAATCTCAGTTGTGTTAGGTGTTCCCCAGTTCCCGTCTGTGCAGCCACACACACACAGGGCCTTATTGTGGCTCTGGGGGATCGACTGTGCCTGCCTGTGGGGCTATGCATCAGAGGCAGGTAAGAACACATACTCATCATTTGGAGCCATCTTTGAGTCGCATTTGGAATACTTCTTAAATAAAGCCATAGTGAAGCAAGAAAATTTTCTCAGGTAAAATAAAAGTGCTTAACGAAGCAGGCCCTCTCCCCACAGTGGCAAAGAAAGAACTGAAGGAATACGGCTCTCACCACATAATTTCATGTGACTGCTTGGGCGGGAAACCAGCCCGCTCTTAGATTCAGAGGGGAGAGGGAAGAGAGCTCCAAGTGCTTGAAGGCTTCTAGAAGCTTTCTGGCCAGATCTCCATAGCTGGCATGCACCTGCACAGTCCCACAATAGACAGCTGGTTCCCGCAGGGCTTTTTATAAAATTAGGCCACATGTTACAATATTTCACCTAAATTTACTGGATCACAGCACGAGGGGGGGGGGTTGTTTGTTTCCTATAGATTTTATCCAAACTAAGTATAATAGGAAAGCTATTATACTCTAATCTGGAGAACTGAGTAAAATTCCCTCACATAAAGTCTGCTGGGTGACCTTGGGCCAGTCTCTCAGCCCACACAGAGGCAGGCAATGGCAAACCACCTCTGAATATCTCTTGCCTTGAAAACCCTCTCACTTGATAGCACGCACACAGATACACAAGTAAAATATACTCTTAAATAGAGAAAATTTCAATCATTATTAGGCAACCAAGTTTAATACTCACAGAACCAACATCAGACCCTTTAGGAGGTCAAGTACATTCAGGGTGGTTTGGTTTGAGAAAAAAGAATAGGAAAGAAAAATCTTTATCTATTTAGAGTTCACCTTTGTTTTTGGGCTCTCCAGACAGAGAACGCAGTACAAAGACTACACTGGACATATCTATCCAAAATAGACAGTATGAGTCAAATGCATGTCCCCAACCTGAGTCATCATCACAAATAGGATTGGTGCGCATCACCTAGAAAAGGTTGTGTTGCTCTGTGCAGGCTCAAATACATTAGCCAGCAGGAATGGCACAGCAGGAAAGCCCCTTCTCCCATCATCCCACTAGGTTTGGAGAACACAGGGCAACAAGGTTTCCTACCTATCCTACAGGTGGGAAAAAGTTGGATCGCGTACCTGCGTATTGACTTGTGTCACACGTTGTGCATTTTGGTTCTCACTGATCATATTTATAGGTGGACACATTTGCACTGCTAGCCTTAAACCACAAGTAATCAAATTTTCCCTTCACTTGGCAATTTTCCCTTCACTTGAGAAAATTAATTGTCAAAAGCAAGCAAAACAGCCATTTTGAACTACTAAGCAAATAAAACACAGAGACCTACTATGAAAGGTCAAAGGACCAACATTTATACCCCCAAAAGAGCCCTCGGGTAGCATTAGGTAAGCTGGCAAGAAATCCAGAGACAGAATTAATTCCTTTTCTGGGGTTTAACAATAAGATAGGAGAGAAGCCACGAGAATGCCTACTAATTAATTGCTGGGATGGGTGTAGATAAGTTAAGTATTTGGCGAACTGATTGAAACACCTTAGGGTGACACAATGGAGATTAAGTAGTCCACTTGTCCAGTCAGGCACAACTTAGGACCAAGGAAAAAGTTCAGCAACTAACCACCTTTCTGCCCAGGCTTAAGGCACAATATGGATCCCAAAACTCTCCGAGAGGGATCCACTTTGAGAGGAACAGTGTCTTTCTCTTATGCCAGTCATTGGCCCCCATACTTGACTACTCACAAAAAGATTACATCAGAGTATGTTTTTAAAAAGTTAACAGTAAAAAATGAGGAAAGAACTATTTAGAGTGGGCAGTAGTATGAAATTATACATGTGATGGGACAGCGTAAGTGTGGATAAATGAATCTATGTCATAAGGAAGGGATGTAATGAACATAAAATGTAGCTCAAAGGATAACATGACTAAAAAATAAACCATGAACTCAGTCAGGGGTCAGAACACAACCAATTCCCCATTAAGCTGAATGCAGCCCACAAGTTTACATGGTGCAACCATTCTATAACTACTCCTTGGCTGGATTGGAAAAGAACAGACCTCAAGGTATCTTGTAAGCTACAAACACAGCTGCTCAACAACACTGAGCTTTGTGGGTCACAAACTATGTAGTCCTCCATGGCAGACACCTCACAGAAGCTACTCTGGACCACTTCACAGGGTTGGTGGCTACTGTGGCCAGCGAAAGCTTTGTTAGATGTGCTGTGGCGTTGCCACATCAGGAGACTAACTCATTTTTTCTCCATACCACAGCATACATTCAGGAAGTCCGCAAACAGGAAAAAAAAAACCCTGCCCAGTCTCCATGGTGAGCTTCCATACACAAATTCTATGACGATTATTATCTTGTGTAAATTTAATGTCCCCGCCAAATGATGGCCATAACATGTACATTGACCCTAAGAAATGCCAGAGAACAGCCTGTACTCCACAACACAGGTCTAGCCATGACCATGCCTTCTCTGAGCAACAGATGACATTTAGAATTAGAGTATTTTCAACAGTATATTTCCCATCTTTCTCCACTTTGATTTTTGGCAGCTGCAATCAATGATGTCAACGACTGGAAAATTGAAATATTAGGAATAAGTTTTTTAAAACCCTGCAAATGTCACTGTATCCTATTTACCAGCTGACTCAGATCAGCTCTCAGAGACAAATTAGTTTCTGCTCATAATTTCAGAATGCTATAGGTATCTCACAGGATACATCAGGGAGCAGATTTGCGCAGGTAAAAGCACACAAGCTGTCTCCTAACACAGCTAGTGGAAGTGCAGAGCAGCAAACTAATGCAGACATGCCTATTCCCACACAGCTCATTGTCTGGACCCTGCTCTGCTCACAAAGCATGGGCCACACACATAAAAAAGTTACCTGTGCAAGCCAGCCAGCTGGCACACTGGTTGAACTGAAAATTTAAGAGCACAAATACCTGGTAAATATTTATTTATTTATTTATTTATTTTTCAGATTTTTAGACCGCCCCATCCCCTAGGGGCTCTGGGAGGTGTACAACACGATAACCATTGTATACAGATAAAAACAGTTAAAACCTTTAAAAGCAGCAGTACATAAAGGACTAAAAAGAATAATTAAATTAATTTGTAAGATGGCGTCCGACAATCTAATTTCACCCTCTTTCAGAGAGGGAAGGGCAGCAAATCCTGAGATGGCAAAGGCACAGATGTAAAGACCCTTGCGGGAGGGAGGGGCACCATCAGCGGCTGGGTACCTCCAAAGGCCCGGCGGGAACAGCCTCCGATCTTACCCACAGGGCCCTCGCGAGGAATTCTGTAAGGTCCCGCCCAGGGCCCGGACCTTTGGTGGAAGAAGCGTTCCACCCAGGTTGGGGCCAGAGCTGTAAAGAGCCCACAGCTAGCCCGGCGTGAAGGCCAGCCGTAATTGTCAAAAGCGAGGGGCCAGGGACCACCAGTAAATTGGCCTCTCTGAGCGAAGAGGCCCGGTATTGGGACATGTGGGGTGATGCGGTCCGAGAAGATACGAGGAGTCCAGGCAGCGTAAGGCCTTAAAGGAGTCCAACACCAGTACCCTTGAAGATGATTCCGGAACTCCACTGGAGGAGCCAATGCAGCTGGCGTAGCACAGGTTGGATATGATCCCGATCGGTGGCATTACCTGTGAACAAACGCGCAGCTGCATTTTCGGACCCAGCTTTAACTTCCGGAGATCAAGCGCAGAAGGCCCGCGTAGAAGGCGAGTTACAATAGTCTAATCTGGAGATGACCGTTGCATGGATCACTGGCGGCCAAGGTGGGTCTGGGAGAGGAAGGGGGCCAACCAGCGGGCCTGGCGAGAAGCGTGGAAAAAAAACAACCCAGGTAATATATGCCGGGCCCACCTGGGTCTCCAATGATAGAGACGAATCCAGGTGGACCCCCAGGTTGCGTACGGAGGGGGTCGGTGCCAATGTGACCCCCTCCCACACCGGCGGCTGAAACATCCCCCTCTCCCCCTCGCATAGAATTTATAGAAATTCTCTGCCCACAATGGACAAAGCAAATACATATTCATCTAGAGACCCAGCGTGGTGTAGTGGTTAAGAGCAGGTGCACTCTAATCTGGAGAGCCAGGTTTGATTCCCCGCTCTGCCACTTGAGCTGTGCAGGGTTTTATCTGCTGAACAAGATTAGCTTGTGCACCCCAACACATGCCAGCTGGGTGTGTCACAGTTCTTTGGAGCTCTCTCAGCCCCACCTACCTCACAGGGTGTTTGTTGTAAGGGGGGAAGGGAAAGGAAATTGTAAACCATTTTGAGTCTCCTTACAGGAGAGAAAGGGGGGGGGATATAAATCCAAACTCTTCCTCTTCTTCTGTCCCATTCTAGAAGATATTATTGTTTTCTTTATTCAGACGCTTAGTGAAAAGTTTTAGGAGACTCTAAAAGAAATAAGTCTGAAAGCCTCCATTGCTCATTCCCAAGAAAAACACTTACAGATCAGCCCTGGGCTGAACAATAAAGTTAAAACACTGGTCTATCAGTAGCTATGAGGCATGAGAGTGAAGACTGGGATTATTACATACAAAAGCATTACAAATCTGATTACCAGATTCTGGGCTCAGGAAACAAGGAGAAAACTCCAGCTCATACTCCTTGAACGCTGGAGTCCTCGCCAGGAGGACTCTGGCTGGCCTCTGCTGGAGACAGTGAACTGGGCCAACATGCTTTTTGAGAGCCCAGTATACAATGGTGGTTTTGAGAGTTTGACAAAGACCTTGGAGACTCAGGTTTGATGTCCCACTCAACCCCAAAATTCATTGATGGGTGATTACAGCCCAGTCATTTTCTCTCAATCTATTTTACGCAGTTGAGGTGGTATGACACCAACCAATGCCCCTCAGCGCTCCTTAAAGACAGGGTAGGGTAAAAATGTACTCAATAATAATATCCAAGCTGAGCTTTCCAACCATACTGGTAAAGCGAACATCAAAGGCTTAACTGAGCAGTACAATTCTCATTTGTCTGGATAACAATCACCTCACTTTTCATGGAGGGGGAACAAATTTTTTGCTGCCTTTCTCTTTGATGTTCTATTTAACAAAAAGATCAGTGTATAATTGGTTTCTTTTATTAGGTACAACTTTCAAGTCAGAAACAAGAGGGGAGGAATAGGTGTTAACTCCCGGTCACAGACCCTTCCTGTGACTACAAAATAAAGGTGTGGCCTTCATTAAAGACAAGCCTATTTCTTTATTTAGTAATTTCATATCACACACTTATTTCATCTGTTATATGGTGATGAGAATATTAAAAGGAGTCAAACACCTTATTCCCTCAGCAGCAAGAGGTAAGAAAATGAGCAGCCCTTATTACATAACCACACAGAACTGTTTGCCTGACTGGTCTTTCAAATATGTGTATCTCAGCTGTAAGAGAGACTGTTTAAGACTTAAGCCATTATCACATTTCCACACAATGCATGAAATTTGCATGATACTTTTCAAAATATGCTGAAGAAGTAAATACAGAGATAGCCCTTTTTGGAGGGTGGGTGGCTGGTGTGGGTGCAGGAGATTTTAGATTGCGTTTGGGTTTTTAGGATGGGATTTTGTTATGATTTTACTGTAACTGGATTTTTTACTGTTGTGATTTTATTGTTGCAGCCCGCCCTAAGACTGTGGTAAAGGGCAGGGAGTGAGTGAGTGAGTGAGTGAGTGAGTGAGTGAGTGAGTGAGTGAGTGAGTGAGTGAGTGAGTGAGTGAGGGAGTG
Source organism: Sphaerodactylus townsendi (assembly GCF_021028975.2). NCBI lineage: Eukaryota > Metazoa > Chordata > Lepidosauria > Squamata > Sphaerodactylidae > Sphaerodactylus > Sphaerodactylus townsendi. The sequence continues at coordinate 23,809,894 of NC_059435.1, forward strand.
AGTGAGTGAGTGAGTGAGTGAGTGAGTGAGTGAGTGAGTGAGTGAGTGAGTGAGTGAGTGAGTGAGTGAGTGAGTGAGTGAGTGAGTGAGTGAGTGAGTGAGTGAATACAAACAGCTACTAAAACTTCCATAATCCTTGTGGCCAGAATTACAATAAAGGGTTAGACTTTAGATTTACATGGGCAATTAAAAAAGAGGGACCCACATTGCTGAGCAATGAGTTTAAATGAAAATTTCACTTACTCTACATGTTAAAAAGTACCAAATAACAGCACTGCTCTCGGATAGCCTTTGGGTTCACAAAGGAATCTTGATCTCAAGAAAAGACAGCATCCCTCGAGGTTTTACCGTTCACAACAAACTTGGACCATTCCTTTGGCACAGAAAGCTTTTTGTAACACTGGTCAGTTGAGGGCTTTTTAGGAAAGCCACCTCAACCAACTATGACCATTTCAGCCACTGGAGCAACTGATAGCTGGTGTACCCTGAGGGACTATGAATCAGGAACTTATCCTTGCCAATGTCACCTTCACAATAAGTTTGTTAGATGGACAGCCCATGCACATCAGTGTTTGCTAGGCCTGGTGTGATGGAACTGGCCTTCTCTGCAGAATTGTTGTGAGAATAACAAAGACATAATGTATAGTAATGTAAAAAATATGCTCTACAAAAAGAATTATTATGCTTTATTATTTTTAACTATTAAGTAGTTTGTCAAGCTTAAATACACTGCAGGAAGAGATCTACTGTCCCTTACCTTTCTGCCTTCACAGAACATCAATAAAGCACAGCTTGCTACTGGATAAAACACTCCAATTGTTTGACAAGACTTGTGTGTCCCATGGCACCTTTAAGGCCAACAAAATAAAACTCTGTTGCTCTTTAAGGGTGCCATGGGACTCACACCTTTTTTCTGCTGCTTCAGAATCTATCTCGTGGGTCCCTGTGACTCGAATGCAAGAACACAGCAAGTGAGGTTTGGATTCAGGTTTTGCTGCATTTACTAAAGAATCAAGGGCCTTTGCTATACGTAAACATCTCAGCTTTACTCTATGACATGGAATAGAAGCACTAAAACTATGCAAGAACCAAAAGCAGCATGAAGCATTTTATAAAATATATTTCAGTGTGGCACAGTGGTTAATGTGTCGGACTAGGATCTGGGGGACACAGAGTCGAATCTTCACTTTGCCACAGAAACTTTCTAGGTGCTCTTGGGACAGACACACTCCTAATCTACTTCTCACGGTACACACTGAAGTAATACATATATAAAATCTGGAATTACAAAACAGGAAGGGATGCCAAGATTGCAACTTACCTATCTTTCCTGGAACATGCTTGCCATTGAAACGAAAACAAGCTGTGACGTTTAGGCAGTTTATCTCTTGCAAACCATCATGGCACTGAGGTGCTGTGATGTCAATGGATGCCGGCAGGAAAACAGAGACATCCAGTGTTATGACAGGCCTGGATCTTAAAACAAAAAAAGGGAGAACATTAATTCTCAACATAGCTAGAGCAGTGCAGTGGCTAAAGCCTGATTGGACATACAGGACTACACCATGGTGGATGCTGCACAGCATAAATATAATGTCTTTAGGATGTCATAAAAAGCAATTTGGGGAAGAACTTTGCAGTTTCCTTCCCCAAAACAACTTAAGGCCATTTTATTTCGCTAAACAGGAGTTTTTCAACAATTGCTAAACTAGCGATCTTTCCCCCCAAACCCGGGTTGAGGGCAATTCCTGCCTGCTGAGAAAATCTCACAATGCCAGGTTTCTATTTTCATGCAGTGTTCTATTTTAAGAGGACAGAATAGTAATGTTGCTAAATAAACAAAAAAAAAAGGATGCACTGTCTCTGTAAGTCTGACAATTCTCACTGTGCCTCTTATTTTGCCCCGACTGTCTCTTACGCGTTCTTCAATATCAACGCCAGATTTCAGACTGAAAATCTGCAGTCTGAAAATTGCCCCCTCCGCAACTGAACTGAAGGGTGCTGTACCACATGGAAAACAATTTGTGTAAGTGACTTCAGAGAACATGGCAGAAATTTTAACCATACCCATCAATTTGGAGTAAGATGAACTACACCGGCACGATTTAAAAATAATAATAATAATAATCTAGAGTCATGTAGGAGCCTTTCCATATTTTTCCATTAAAAATGGCTTATTGTGTTTTCACTTATCCAAAGAGTAGGAGGAAATTTACGACAGATTCAAGAGACACCAATCAGGACATATGCCCCAACATCTAGGCATGCCTAGAGGGACAGGGTACTGTTAAGCGGGAAGGGGGGGCGGGTGTCTCATCAATGCTTGGATGAAAGAAGACTTGGAAATTGTATGCAGGCTACCTTGAGTGACCAGAGGAGAGGTAATATATCAATACAACAAGCACGCACACTTTGGGGGTATATGAAAGTCAACATCCTTGAGGTCTTCATGGATTCAGATAAGACAATGTGTCATCCCAAGGACATCAGGAATTCCAACTTAGAAGCAGCAGACACAGATCCTCAAAACCAGCAGCTGTAACCACCTAAGCATGCAACATGAATCCTCTGAGAAATCATTTCTGCAGCTGCCCAAGACCACATTTTCATTTGTGTAAATCTGGGAGGCATGTACATGCTACTGAGCATATTAAGAGTGCAAGGATTCAACCAAGACATGCTCTTTTTATGCTTTGTAAATTCTCCACTAAAAGGCAAAACTTGAAACAGTCAGCCTGCCTCCAAACATAATGACATCAACAAATCTTATCAGAACAACTCATCTTCCAACACAGAGCTGATGATGATCTGGCAGATCTGACCCAAATTCTGACCTCTGCTTCCTCTCCTTGCAGCCTGACACTGAAAGCTACCATCTGCACCTACTGATGTACTGGTGACCACCACTTGCTGCCTCCCGCTTTTCTTCCTCATGCCATTAACCTAAACAAATCCACCCACCACCCACCATGCCGTGTTAGCTATAGGACATTTCCCACAGCACAACTCATTCATTTCTTTTTTGGGTCTGGCACTGAACAGCACTATAAAATATAATTGTTGCAGAACAACCACTGTGAAAAACAGGCAAAGGTTAAAAATACTCCTGTATGAAGTTCATGTGCCTTCACCAATGCAGTCCCTTCACTTGATGGCTTGAAGACCAAATGCATGAACAGGCTCCACTGAAAATCACTGTGCTTGAGGCAGCGCAAGGTGATACTAAAGCTCTGCTTGTGTTCATTAACCTGCTATTGTTCATTCACAGGATATCATTTATGTCAAGTCTTGTGCAGCATCCTTCAACCCAGGTTGTTTCAGCTGAAATATCCGTGGTGGCGAACCTATGGCACTCCAGATGTTCATGGACTACAATTCCCATCAGCCCCCACCAGCATGGCCAATTGGCCATGCTGGCGAAATGATAAATGAAACAGATAAATTACCTGAGTATGATGGGAAAAGCAGAGTGCAAATAGGTCTAGGGGGGTTCCTGCCTCATTTCATCCTGGATCGCCTCTGCCATAAAGGTGCAGAGGTAGCCACCAATCTGACTGAGCCAGGCATTGTACTTTCTGGTCCTGAGATATCTAAAAAATGATGAAGCACCGGCTAAGAAGATGGCAAGGGCTCTGCAGGAATGGTGCTCAGGAAGGAGAAAAGGTCAGCTAGCTGCTTTGCCTGAAAAGACCTAAACGGTACCTCAGTCTCTTTCATGGTTCCTTTCTTTTTGCCCCACAGGCTGCTCCTTTATGGAGCTCCAAGGACAACTTGATTTCCTGTTGTAATGCAGAAGGGAATTGGGGATTTGTGGAAAGATTCTGCCTCTTCAGCAAATGGCTGCAACTCTGTCCTCCTAGTCCCAGAGGCAATTCCCTCCCACCCAAGCCCATATGAAAGAGAACCCCTCCATTAATTTTCCATCGAGTTGCTAAATGCAATAAGTACATTACGCAGTGACTGCTGTCAACAAGGCCACAGATGACTACTTCCTAGTGGCATGAACTTAGACTGACAGTATTCCTTTGAGCCAGCAGAATTCAATCAAGATTGCCTGCTTCCCCCCATCTTGTACAGTATGAATAGAAGCATTTACATCTCTCAAACTTCTTGCCCCGGCTTGTTGCTATGGCTTTTCCAAGTTGAAGAAGAGTTCAGCCGTGTCAAAGTCATGTAGCCTTTGTGGCAAAGCTTTTCTCTGCCACATGACTGGGTAATTACAGACCATTTGGGGGCTGGTTACGAAATTAAGAGCCCATTCACAATCACAAACTTCTCCCAATGCACAATCCGTGGGAGAAAGGATTCTGCATTGTCTGCAAAACCAGGAACAAATGATTAAAAAATGAGCATTCATTTGAAATAATGTTAATTTCTTCAAACCACACTATTCAAGCTGATACGTCCACACTGTGAAACCTAACCATCTGTGTAATGGGGGAGTGTAGTTCCTAGAAAATAAAATTTGCTTTCTGCCAAGACTGAAGAACAGCCTCCCTCAGCTTAATCCAACTCCAGATTCTGTGACTTACGCCAGTTTAGTGTAGTGCAGGAATTTTCAACCATGGATCCAATGAACCCCAGGGCTCCATGAAAAGTCACCAAGGGTTCCCTGGAAGATCATGATTTATTTAAAAATTATTTCAAAATGGGGCAGTGCCTTACCACAGCGGTGGTGAACCTATGGCACGGGTGCCAGAGGTGGCACTTAGAGCCCTTTCTGTGGGCACGTGGGCACAGGGTCCGTCATGTGGAGGGGCGGAAAATCACACATACACACCCCACACACACACATCTAGGCTGGCCTGGGCGCGATCGTTTACCTGGGAGTAAGCTCGGTTGCTGGCAATGGGGCTTGCTTCCAAGTAAACTCTCCTAGGGTCATGATTCACCCATCTGAAGCATTGCATGGTTGCTTCACCAAGCTTACTCCCCAGTGACGCGTTTCTAAACGAAAACCTCAGTATTCAGATTAAATTGCTATGTTGGCACTTTGCGATAAATAAGTGGGTTTTGGGTTGCAATTTGGGCACTCGATCTCAAAAAGGTTCGCCATCACTGCCCTACCAGAACAATAAGCAGAGACTGAACAAAAATCTAATTACAACTCCTTCTGAGCTCTCCAGCTGTACACTGTAGGACTGTTTATTTAGTTGAATCCATTATTAATTCTTTACACTAGATGGGGGAGACAATGGAGGTGAATGCTATATTACAGGAAGGGGAGAGTAAAGTTCATTTTTCAAGAAATTAAATGGACTTGTCCAACTTGGTCTGTGACATCAGTCTCTCCCCCTTGTATCTTTTCCCTGTGGTTTTCCTGTAGTTGTTTTATCCTGTTATCTTAAATAAATTTCATATACATTCATTAAGTTATTTCTAAGGTGATTTTTGAAGAGGAGGCATTAGAGAGAAGGGGAGGATTCTAGAAAAGAAAATGCTGATAACTTTAATTATGATAATGAAGAATTTAAATCTTTGCAGACATTTTCCTACATTAGCATATCCGTGCATATATACAGGTCTATACATGAAACGAATATATTAATTTTGTAATGTATAGCCTTTATTTGTGCAGTGATGGACTAAGATCAGGGAGTCTTGGATTCACCATAACATTCACCAGCAGTGTCATCCTCAACAGATGGGCTTAGAAGGGTTTAACGATGCTTAGGATAGCAATAGGAGATTTTTTGAATCAGTCTGCACTGCAGAAATATTATGAGGGAAGAAAGAGGTATGTTGCTCTGAACTCCTTGAATGAAGGGGGGGATAAAAGTGTGATAGATAATGAGATCTACTAGATACCATCAACTCTAACCCTAACTCTCACCAGCCTCTCCCCAATTCTACCCCTACAGAATGTTGTACAAATAATTCATATAGAATACATTCAATTATGGGGAAAGCGCAGAGGCATTTCTGATGCAACAATAACAGGATACAAAATCTTCAGCATCATTTGACCATCATGGCCATGCCAGTTTTGCAATCAGCTGCTTCCAAAGAGTCATATGTTGACTCGGTTTTCAGATGAGTTATACATTAAGAAACCTTACTTCTAGAGCAACTAACTAACCCACTTTCCAGAAGAAAGTCTACTCTTCTGGAATTTCTTTTTTGAAGGTGGAACCTCACTCTTTCTATTAACAAAAGATGCAAAGTAGATAAAGAAGCTGTAGATAAAGAAGACAGCAGAGAAGATGGTAAGCCATTGCCAAGTTCATGAGGGCATCATCATAATGATCAGGAAAGTGTTTAGGAATCTTGTGTCCTCTTCAGACCACACATCATACCGGTAATCTCCTACTCCTGCCAAACTGCACTAAAATGAGGCAATTAAAGGTATGTTTTCCTTAGCTTAGAAAGCACAACAGCAACAGATACCATGAAGAAAAATATGCCATATGAAGAACAGAATACCGTGTTTCCCCGAATATAAGACAGTGTCTTATATTAATTTTTGCTCCCAAAGATGCGCTATGTCTTATTTTCAGGGGATGTCTTATATTTCTGTATTCTGTTCGTCAGGAATGCTTCCAAACAAAAACTATGCTACGTCTTATTTTCCGGGGATGTCTTATATTCGGGGAAACAGGGTAAGAGTTTGGATTTATACCCTGCTTTTTCAACCACAAGCAGTCTCAAAGCAGCTTACAAACTTCCTCTCCCCACCACAGACACCTTTTGAGGTAGGTGGAGTAGCAATAGTTTCATATCTCTTGTAAAATCTAGTTCTACCCTATCACAGTTGTGATGAGGATGCTAGCTGAAGAAATCCTATGACTGCCTTCATACTGAAATCTGCCCAGAACCAGATTAACCCGTGTTCTCAACCTCCAATCCAAGCATGGGGTTAAGTTGGCTGTTATATTTACTATTCTGTGTGCTAAATAATAAATATTTTTAAAAATTAAAATGCCCATTTGACTTCATGAATTGGCTCTACATTCTCAGAGGGCATTATTTTTCTTAGACTATTTCTTGATCTATATATAAAGTGACATTGCAAAAAAATTAATCCCACTACTGCCGGCATGGTTTACTGGGGAGGGGAGTTCTAAATATCAATCAGCAAACAGCACACACAGAGCGTCTGTCTTCATCCATCCCCAAATCAAAGCGGCTTCCCCAAAAGCTTTTAATATCACTTGGCAGACTGAGTGTTGCTTTTGGCACAGAAGCTTTACAGAAACTTTGGGGGCGGGGGAGGTCCTGCTACTTCACCCTAATCTTAATCCAAATAGCAAATGTGGCACACGCCCTGACTGGCAGCTGCTGTAACTAATCAGGCTCACCACATGGTGAACTGGCAGCGCGCTGATCTCTAAAGAAATAAACAGAGGCTGGTTCAAGGGGTGGGTTTGGGCTGGTGCAGGAACCTGTGAAGCATCACTGCCCAGCTTTTCATGGAAATGAATGATTACATATATACAGAAACAGATACTACATAGATGTTCACAGTGTGTTTTGAGGTGGCCGGTAGCAATGCTTTGCAATCCCTGTTGCTAGCAATTAACCAACTGCTGTTGCATATCAAGATAGAAGTTGCCCACTCTTATCATTAGAAGATATAGAACAAATGCAAGGTAGGAAGTGACCCAAAGAAGGCAGATGTCCTTTTCCCTTCAAGGTACCCTCCCACTCTCCAACTTGGAAGCCAGTCAAGTAGATTAGCAGCCTACCCTTGATCTATTCCAGTGATGGTGAACCTATGGCACGGGTGCCAGAGGTGGCACTCGGAGCCCTCTCTGTGGGCACGCGCCTGGGCCACTGAGCACAGTGTGCGCACACTGTGGTGAGCAGGGAGGACTTGCCAGGCGGGCCTGCTGCCTGAGCTCCAAGCAGCTGCAGCCCGGGGGGGGGGGGGCGCAGGGGAGGCAGAGATGCTAGAGAGGCACAGAGCGTTGCGCGCAGGACTTGCTGGGGGCTAGAGCAGGCTGGCCCCTGCTTGAGCGGGTGGGGCAGAGGAAGAGGGAGCCAACTGTTTTTTTTCTAAACTAAAACCTCAGCATTCAGATTAAATTGCCAGGTTGGCACTTTGCGATAAATAAGTGGGATTTGGGTTGCAATTTGGGCACTCGGTCTCAAAAAAGTTCGCCATCACTGATCTATTCTGTCAGCCACCTGCCTTGGCAGGGAAACAGCAGAGACACTGGGGAGAACCTGGATACTAGAAGCAAAGTGCCATGGTGGAAACCCTTGAGGTTCTCCAAGCATTTTGGACAGAAGGCTGAAAGGGAGTGAAGGACAACTGCCCAACTTGTCTGTTGTGAAATCACAGCACAACAGATTTGGTGAGCTGGTCTCACCCCTGTGAGACCAGAAGGAATGGAGACAGTTGTAAAAACTGCTATCTCAATCAACTAGAGGGCAATGCTTTCATCATTGGCTGAGAAAGCTGCAAGAAAAGGAGAAGCAACAAAGTGTAGCAAGATAGGAGACAATTTGGTTCAATGGGGAAATAAAGGGTCAAGGACCCCTCTCTGCTATGAAGATCACTGTGTGAGCTAAGGTTAGCCTTGCCCAGCCTAACCTACTCAAAGAGCTGTTGTGGGTTTTCTGGGCTGTGTGGCCTGATAGTTTTTGCCCTGAAGAGAAATGCATCTTACCATGACATGCCTCTGAGGATGCCACCCATAAATGAAGGTGAAACATTAGCAGCAAAAAAAAATACACCAGGCCACGGCCACACGGCCTGGAAAACCCACAACAGCCAGTTGATTCTGGCCATGAATGCCTTTGACAATACACTACCCAAGGGCTTCTGTGAAGATAAAATGAGAAAATGAAAACCACAGATGCTGCCCCGATCTCTTTGGTGTTTTCCTCACTGGTGATTAATCCTGGGATAGTCACCCAAAATATCCAGGTTCCCTCGAGATCTCCTCGCAGCCGAACCACGGAACACAGATCAGTCCCGTTTCTGGCGCCCCACCCCCTATCATGGGATTTTGCTGGACCTGCTTGTATATGCACCTTTGAGAGCTAATAGGAGATGAGGCTACACATTTGAGGGTCCATAACTTTGGCCCCCATGAACAAAACTTCACCAAACCTCGGTGGTATCATCAGGAGGGTCTCCTAAAGATACTCTGAAAGTTTGGTGCTGCTAGCTTAACAATTGCATCCCTGACAGCAGGCACACACACCGGGGCAGGCCTAGATGTCTTCACTAGAAACATGCTGCAGTGAGGATGTTGGAACCTGGATGAAAAGGTGCCGATTCTTTTGAAACTTGGTTGTATCTAGATTAAATTTTCAGTGGGAATTCAGCCTTTAGAGGAAGGGCACTATAACAATGAGATGGATCGGATTAGATTGATGGCACAGCAATAGTTTAGGCATAACAGTACATTTTTCAGCATCCTGTCACAGTCAGATTCCCCTGGCAAGCCAATGAGCAAGGCTTGCTGGACACAGTCAACCTTTGTTTTGGTACCTGGGAGCCACAGGTAGATTTCCTCCAAACATCTTGCCTCCATGTTTAGCTATTATGTGTAGGCCATGAGGAAGCAGACTGAGCAACTGTGAGATGAATTGCTGCCAATGCTAGTGAAAAAAAGAAAAGCTCCTCATTATCATCTACTTCAAAAATCCATTTGTAGAGGGGCTGATCCTACAAGCAGCAGAAAGTGGGGCCTAATCAAATTATGGAAATCATCCCAGAGGTTTTAGTAAGGCATCAGCTGATATAGTAATGAGTGGCCCCATAAATACACCAGAGGAAAAACAGCTTCACATACTTTCACCATCACAGCCACCACACTTGCTTCATTCATTTTATGAGCATGTTTCTCAAGCTGTTTCCTCTAATTAGATCATCTATGCATTGCCTCTCACAAGCCATTCACAGTAAACCACAGTAAAAAAAAAATCCATTGCTGCCTCTCTTGATTTGGCCGTCACAAGCTATCAGTTCAATCAGTTTAGCCCAGTTACAAATGCATCTCTCTTACATCATGGAAAGAGAAAGCCCTGGTGGTATACATGTTGCTTTGATAACCTGTTGGGCTCTGCCATTGTTCCTAGCAGCTGCTGACTCAGCTACATCTACACTGAAAACACAGAGGATCTTGAGCACTCAGTACTAAGGTGTTTTTTAAGAGCTTAGACAACCAACCAGGGAACCAGCACTGATAAAATTCCTTCTCCATTCCCATATGGGAAGCTTTTATTCTGCCTGGCACATAAAATGCAGCATCCTTTTTATGCTCCCAATTTTCTTTTGCTAGTAGGTTCTTTTAGATATGTGTTTACAGTTTTAATATATTTTATCCTTTCAATTGTATCTTATTTCCTGATGCTGGTCTACGACCGTAGTAAAGATTGATTGATAAAACACAGCACCAGTACACAAAAGTACAGCATTGGATGGCAGTTAAATACCACTGTTCCTGGAAACACTCTCTCGCAGAAGCCAATGAATTGGATTCAGCAATCAGCGTTCCAACAGCAGAAGACCCTGACGGTCAAAGATCCTTCCTGCATTCCTTCCTTGATCCCAGGAGAATTAATTCCCAGGAGGGCAGGAAGCATGTGGATCAATACCTCCACAGGCCAGGCAGCTATAGCATGAAAGGAGGAAGGGGACAAAACTACCCACCCTGTCAACAGAACTGGAATGGCAGAAGAGGGAGGAGAGAGAGATTTTGTCCCCTTCTACCTCCTCAATGCAGCCCTCCAACTCACATAGCTCCAACTACAAGGGCCCCACACCTGTATGAATCAACCTGCCCAGTTACAGGAACTACAGGAAAGATTTGTGATCCATGAAACTACAGAGCACTAGATTTAACCCAGTGCTAGAAACAGAACACCACCCGTGTTAATTGACTATCTCCAGGATATAATTCCCATTATCATCAAGATTAGGAAATATTAACATTGTTTCGCTGCTATTATTTTTGGACTATTGTGAAAACACTGCCAACAGAAATAAACTATGTCAGCAGTACAGGCCTAGTTGCAATCTAGTTTTTCCACAATGTCTGCAGGAGAACTGAAAAGAAGTTACAAGAGCCACACAATAACTTATTAAAGGGGGGGAAGATAAACTTTATCTCACCTTAGAAGAACCACATTGTTTGACATAAAGGCTCCAATCGTCACATCTGAAAACAAGTTTTGAAACATTTAGAGAATTATAATGTGAAACTTGGAGTAGCACCCTTGCACAATGCATCATAGTTTGAAAATTACTAAATACCTGCTTTTTAAAAAAGGAAGGTCCATTTCCTTGCAATGTAATGGTTTCATTCGATAAACTGGATGTCTTTGGCTCATGCAACCTCCTTACTCCTTACTAGAGCATTGATAAGATTTTTTGTCTTTGTGACTTCCATAATCCCTAGCACACTTTTTGGGGGGCTCAAAAGGAGTGCTTCCCTTTTCTTGAAACCAGCAGAAAAGCGAGCAGCATCCAACCCAACAAATTATTTTGTTAACAGCTTTGATGCAGGATTTTATGGAAAGTTACAATATGGACTTTAGTTCCATGACAACAAAAGAGAGATTTTACCCACTTCTACTTCCTCAATGCAACCCTCAGGATGCAGGAATGCAGGTATTACCCAAGGTGGAGACACAGTCTCTAAATATAGTGGGGAATATTAGCTTAGGGCAGACTGCTTGTTAATGCTGTGAGAGGCTGGGTAAGGAATCTTTAATACCAGTGTATACGAAGATCAGCTCTTGGAAGAAAATCCACAGAGAAGGATATAATGCAAATTTGACATTCTTCAATGTACAGATAAGGGGTTTACAATCACTTGGTTCAACGCACACACAGAGTTCCTAAGATATAAATAGGTTGGAAAATAGATTTGGAATAGGGAGGGGGATGGGATATATGGATATAACAGGATGTTAAGTCATCAGGACCATAAAAGGAAAGTCATCAAGTAAGTTACAAAATTCCTTTCAGAGATACAATTACTGGTGGTAGGAATTAGAATTCCTTACTTTTACAGATATAATTATTGGTAGTAATATTTATTGTATTTGCATTTTCTGTTCCTTCTAAATGGATTTCTTAATTAAGAACATGGGAGAAGAGAGATTCAAATCTGTCCTAAACTCAAAACCAAACTGCCAACAGATAAATACACTCTGGAACAGGCTTATGATGCCAGCGTGTTTTTGAAAGAACAAAGGGGAAATGGAAGTGTTCACAATCTGCCCATTTTTTTTTCATTAGTTGTATCTATTGCTTTCCTTTATTCTTCTGGTGTTGCAGACCTACCTGGATAACCATTTCCATCCATATCAACTCCTCCAGAAATAGACTGGCCAAACATCTGCAGTCTTGGGCTGACCTGTTTTCCCGATATCCTCTGCAACACACAACACAGAGCTGGTATCAACAAACTCAAACAAATGTGGAAATGTTTAAGCTGCATGTGAATGTGTCCTCACGATCGTAGACAACTGTCCTGCTGGCTCGGAAGGAACTGTGACCTAGGACAATCACATGCTCGTCTTGGTCAGACTACCAACTAAGACAAGGCAAAACAGGACATCAGAACAGTTTTCTAGCCTATGATCACTAACCCAATACTAACTTCTGTATCTATTCCACTGATATTAAACCAACTGAGCTCAAGGCAATATTCAGATCTGTAGTCTATTTATTACGGCAAAAGAGTCTATCCATACACTGGCAGTCACATTGTTTGCTTATTTTTCCAACTCACGAACTCTATAAACATGGCCCATCCAGCATTACTGCCTCCCCAAAAACTGTGACATGATGTCTTATCTATGGGTTTCTCAATTAGCCGAAGGTAGAATTATATTGAGAGAACAACACTGAATAAGCTGCCGCTTTGGGGATACTACCTTTAGCTGCGATGTAATAAAAAGATTTTAAATCAGAACCAGAAAATGTTTGCTGGAATTTCCCTAGTTCTCCATTTTCTGGAAATCCCAAGACCCATAATTCAGAGGGTCAACAATGCTAGGACTAGACTGGCATCCATGGCTCTAGAGAAGGGGTAGGGAACCTGTGGTTCTCCAGATGTTCAGGAACTACAATTCCCATCAGCCCCTGTCAGCATGGCCAATTGGCCATGCTGGCAGGGGCTGATGGGAATTGTAGTTCCTGAACATCTGGAGAGCCGCAGGTTCCCTACCCCTGCTCTAGAGTCATTCACTCAGGAGAATATTGTACCAAATACCATCAAAGATGGTACTGCCATAGGGAAGGGAAAGTACCTCCATAGGGAAATGGAGACAGTCCAGTGACCCATACCTCTGGTTTAGAGATAAACCACTCAGTCTGCAGCAGGCAAAAGCTTCCAGGCAAAGATGCTATTACATTATTGCTTCAATCCATTAAGAAGCTAGAAATATTGGCCAATAGTCAGTTAAATGAAACAGACAAGATTCAAAGTCCAAAGGAAAGAAAAAAGCTCTTAAAATTCTGATCTCATGAAGTAATGAAGAAAAATTTCCCTACTTTTGAATGGATAACACTAAGGCAACCAAAAGCAGCTGAGCTCCTCAAATTACATTTGCACAAGAGAATGTGGCTAGGCTTTTGTGGGGGGTCCCTGTTAGGGTGGCAAACCAGGGCTCTACATATCCCACAGACATCTGTAGACAATTAGGGCATAAAAGGTTGAAGTATAATGCTACACAGCTTTGAGAACTGCAAACAAAACCAAAGGTCCTGAAACTGCACTTGATGGTATGTATTTAGTATGCACATTTATCTGCCAGGAAGTCCTTCCCTTGTACCTGCAGAGGTAAAGTTAAAGGTAAAGTTTCCCTTTCAGTCGAGTCCGAACCTGGGGTACCACTGCGAGCAGTAATTTCATAGGCAAGCCTCTTTTGTGGGGTAATTTGCCGTTGCTTTCCCCGGCTATTCTTTACCCCCTAGCTATGAGCTTGGTCAGCGGTGGAGAACTTATGGCATGGGTGCCAGAGGTGGCACTCAGAGCCCTTTCTGTGGGCACACGTGCACAGAGTTCATCATGTGGGGGGACGGAAAATCACCCACACACCCCACACACAGACATCTAGGCTAGTCTGGGCACGATCCTTTACCTGGGAGTAAGCTCGGTTGCTGGCAATGGGGCTTGCTTCTGAGTAAACCCTCCTAGGGTCATGATTCACCCATTCGAAACATTGCATGGTTGCTTCACCAAGCTTACTCCCAAGTAATGTGCGCCTTGGAGCCAACCGTTTTTTCGAAACTAAAACCTCAGTATTCAGGTTAAATTGCTGTGTTGGCACTTTGCAATAAATAAGTGGGTTTTGGGTTGCAATTTGGGCACTCAGTCTCGAAAAGGTTCACCATCACTCAGCTAGGTACTCAGAGGTAAAAATCAACAATTCAAAAGAAACTAGTTGTAGAGATGTGGCTTTTCCTTCAAATACATACAGACTGTTTTGTAAACCATAGCATTCAGATGGCTCAGAGTTATAGTAACAAAGCAGAAAGCCTTTTCCCCAAGATTACTGGTTCATGCAGAGGCCAGACAGATAGACATCACAAACATCTGAAACCATTTGATGAATCTGAAGGCAAAAGGACTGGATGACCTCCGGCCCTGTGCCATGTGACCAAGACACAGCATTAAAACACACTCTCAGAAGGGGAATGAGGGAAGAGAGACCCCAAAGAAAAGTGATGGAAAATAGCTGGCAGGAACAAGAAGATTGCAAAAGCTGAAGACTAATCTATCAGGTGACAGAAGCCACCTTTCTTGTTTGTTAATATTTAACTGTCTGTCTATAAAAACTTTGATACTACTGTAGAAAAGAAACACACCTATCTATCCTAATCTGAACTATCCACACTTGTGCCAGTTCATTCATTTCCCCCATCCAATCCCTGTGCGAAGAAGGCAGAGTCCTTCATATGCTGTGAATTATCACTTATAAAAAGTACCATAAAGAGGGATTTAGCCGGCAATTTTTAAAAACCCAGCGTATTCTAAGCAGTCAGCAACCAGCAGAGCTAATCATCTGCAGCTTGCTCTAAGAATCTCAAATGTAACCACTAAAATTCTGACTTAGCATCCTACGTGGGCTCCCACCCAGCAACAAAACAAAATATTTAGATCAGAACTTCGGACTGCTGAAGGAAAAGGAAAAACAACACACCCGAAAAACAAAAAATTACCCCCAACCAAATAGGTCCCCAAAACTGGGATGTGATGTACAGATCACATAACCTGGTTGTTCATGCACTTATGGATTCCAACTTACTGAAGGAGATAACTAGTGGCCCAATCTAGAATTGCGGGGGGGGGGGGTTGTTTGGAGGCAGCATGGGGCTGTGCAGACTGATTTGCCCTCCCTGGAGCACTTGTCCTGGCAGATGGGAAAATCTGCCAGCGGGCAGCCACAGCAGCCCTTCACAACAGTCAAATGCAGCACAAAGCACTACGTCAGCATTCCTGTACCCCCGCCAACTCTGCCAGTGTAGCGGGAGCATTCTGAAGGTGTCGCTAGGGGTGGAGGCTGGAGCCAACATTAGCCAGCTCTCCCCACTTTGCCTCCTGGAATGCTGGTTCCTGGGCCTTAGACTTGCGCCACCTTTTTGGGTAGCATAAAACCATTAAGCCTTGAGGCATACGTTCATTAAGCCCTGCAGAGGGAATTTTGGCAGTGAGCGGAGGGTTGTTTTATTTCCTGCGCCACCCAAAAAGCCCTCTTGGAGGTAGTGGGGTGGTGCCACTGCATGTTGTCCCCACCCACCAAGGGACCTGGATTGCACTGTAGAAAACTCAGGATCCTTCCACAGGAACAGCACAGGGTGCTTTAATGGAAATAACAAGGCACAGATTGTTTATTACACAGAGCACACCATAAGGGATCTTTCTATTGTAACACACGAGGATATCATTGATACAGCTGCACATGACAAAACTACATCTGTACAATTCTTTGCTTTCAAAATTGGAGGAAGGATAAAGAAGTCACGTGACTGAGACCATTAGGTCCAAGGCTGCCCATCCCATGTCCTATCAGTTATTACATGAGGTGTGTGATGGAGAGAAGGGGTGTGTGTGAACTCCCCCATGATAATTAATCAACAGTCCACTGTTTGTTGACAAAGAGAGAATTCACCTTTTTTTACTAATCATTCTAGTGTGAACCAAAATTTACCAGTAACCAGATTTTAACTCATATACAGCTGAAGGCTCTTCCAAGCTCATGAGGAAAAGATAAGCCACATTTCGAGCTTATATTTATCTCGTATTTTCCAGCTTACACTCACTTAGGACCAAAATACACATTACGTGCAACCCAAACTCCCAACACAGCTCTTAGTCACAAATCCTCACGAGGACAAATCTTTAAAAACCTCTCCTTCATCCCCTGTTGATTCAAATGCTATTGGAGGGGGGAGGCTTTTCACCCATGGAAACAACCAGAGAAGACCTGTTAGCCTCTTCCTACAACTCCACCTACCCTGGGATAGATATGTGGAACCTGAGGAAGGAGCAAACAGACTCCCTGGCATCCATCTTCACTTCAAACCCAAAGCCCCTCCTTCCCCTCACAGCATTTGGAACAACACAGAGCATCTGAGAGACTTTAAAAGACTTGCTCCCATGTGAGTAAGAGTCAGGTTGGACACATGTCACCTGCAATGGATATTTTGGTGCTCAAATCGTTATCATGGCAGCTTCAAGATTTAATGATATTATGGCAAGATCTTACGGATTATTGTCTTAAACTTCAGGATACTGGCCTGAAGTTGAAGGTGGACACAAAGACGTGGTGGTGCTCCTCATGCTGACCAATGCAAATGACAGATACTTAGGCTAACATATCTGAAGATGCTTAGGCAAAGGTATCTTGGGTAGCTCCACACTGTCAAATCACTTCACTATGCAGGGGGGGAAACCCTTTAAAACTGAAAACAGGGCAAGTAGCCCCATTCAACATAATTTCTGGCCAACATTCAACATTCTGGAGCAATTTTGTGCATATACTATGGCAAATGTAAAGAACACCACAATGTCACAGAAACAAGACTTACCATAGAATATTGTGGTACCATGCCACCTGAATGTCCATGGTAGATATAGACTGCTCCTATGTAATCATCTTCTTTGGGGGCACCAATGGCAACATCTAGGCATTGAAGACAATGCAAACAAGAAACACTTAACAAGTCTTTTTGCCCTTTTCAGTTATAAAGATGTCATTTTAAGGGTAATAGTTGCTGCAGCAACTGAGCTTTATCATAGAGACAAATGCCATTGGCTCAGCGAATACCAGATATAGAAATTTTTCCCTCATTTAGTGAACAGCTGATGTTTAAAACACCCTTAAAATAAATGTTAATATCATTCCCTCTGACAGAAAATGATGCCCCCACAATGGCATTTTTACCAGCCCCACACTGGTCTAAATGGCCCGTACGGAACGGGCCTCTCAAGATCGCAAATCAGGACACCAAAAACAAAGCTGGTTTAAAATTAGTGTTGTGAGCATTAAACTGTTTATAATGACAATATATGAAGTGATAGTTGATTAATCAGCAGGAAGTAACATTAATAAGTGAGGGCTCATTGTAATTGAATTGGTAAAGCTGAAAGAGCAAATTTTGGGAAGCCATGACAATTTTGGTGACAGAGAGTGGAAAATGTAAACAACTTTGTTTTTGTTCATTAAGAGTATTCTTGCATATATTCTCAAAAACAGCAACAGCTTAGCCTAGCAATACATTAAGTAAAGAAATTCATCCCAGTAGTGGTGGCCACACTAATGAAAACAACCTATTCATCACTTGGTTGGCACAAAGGACAATACAGAAGAGAAGTGCTATATCATTATAATTGCCAATGTTTGAAAATCTGTGCATTCCCACATTTCCATCAATATCTCAAGAAGGCATCTACAGGATGGATTAGCAATATGCAAATATACTGAAATTAATCTCTTGAGTTTATCGATTAAGGATCCTTTATCACTGGACAACTCAACTTAATGCTAAACATTCCTTTCTGCAATCAAAGGGATTATAGTCTGGTCAACATTACCCACCAACCGGTGTGCACATCATTGTTAAAGCAAGAACAAACAAAGCACATGTATGAAAAGGAAATACACTGACCTGGGAATCCATCATCATCGATATCTCCCAGGGAAGCCATACTTTCCCCAAAGTGTGCATTGTAGGCATTATCGCCATTCAGAACAAGCTGCTCGTCCAGGACTCCCTAGCAAACAGGAAATAGGACTGGCTAAGAAAAACAGAGCAAGTGTTGAATGATACATGGCCTCTTTGCTGGAACACTTGAGGGCATCTGTCCCTCAGGAAGCACCTGGAGTACGACAGGACTAAGACTCTGACAAGGAAAACCTACCTATTACAAAAGGAAACACTCTGCGTTTTAAAAAGGAATCTAATTGCTCCTGAAAAGGAAGCAGCGAGGCAGGAGGACAGGGTAACAGACCAATAAAACGACAAACGATAACATGTGAAGAACTGCTTGAGCCTGTCATTTTTTATGTGTTATGGGTAAAATCCATGCACAACTGAAGGGCTCTGACAGTTGCGAGGAAAGAACCCGACCTGCGGTCAGTCATTTTGGTTTTGTTCAAAGGCATAAATACGATGAAACCTCAGAGCAACACATGTGTAGCAAAAAATCCCCTGTAACAGCCCTTCCTCAGAAAAGGTGGGTGGGGAGTCTGGCTGGCACAGCTCTCACATGTTCCTCATTAGAAGAGACATTCTGCATTTGGCAGAATACGGATCCAGCTACTGAGATGTCCAGGACTTTGAGTTCAATGAGCAGGCAACACACGGCCATTCTAAGGGGAAGGGAGGGCATGCTGTGAAAAAATACATGCAACAAATGTAGACCATCAGGGAAATTAACTCATCAGCTATCCTCAGCACCAGCCAAAACTAGCTTATGCTTATATGATTCAGCAAGAAAAAGCAGACAGCCCTAACAGTTTGAAAATCTGACTTTTACATCTTAAAATAAGTATGTGTGAGTATATACAAGGTAGCATTAACAAATGAGGCACGCACACACACACACACACAAGCCCCATGCAACAGCAACAAAGTCAGGGAAGTTATATGGCTCATTATCCATTATCACTAAGTTTTCTTTCTTCTATTTTTAACCCATCATCAAGTTCAGAAGGAAATTCTGAAGCATAACGATGTGACATGAATGCTTACTTAGGCACAACTGCCCCTGAATTCATTCATACACCTGAAGCTGAAAGCAGCTCCATCAATGGCACTGGAATGGACCTTTTCAGGAGAGAAGGGGGAGAGTTTGTCACGGGTAAAAGGTCTGCATAGGGTCAGGCCTTCAGTACCACTACTTACGCCCTGGCTCAGAAGAGTAGATACAATAGTCATACCAAAGCAGAAGAGGACTTCAAAGATATGAGACAGACTATCTGATACTTCAGACTTTATTTGATCGCAGAAGAAAAGAAACCACTTTGCAAAATAAAGGCAAGTGGTTTAGTCCTAAAAGTGCAGATATGTTTATGTTCAGGAACAATCTAAGAGAATAAAGTGTATCTTTAAATTCTACCAAAATATCCACAGTCTTTTTTTCACATCTGCATTTAAGTCAGTGTCTGCTATCTACCTCCTAAACCACCAGAGAAAGTGAACATTCCCACAATAAACCAAACCTGGTTGCTTAAACCTGCTTTAAACATCACAGTGTGTTTCTACCTGATTTGTTTGTGAATGAGAACAGACTGGTTTTGGGAAACTGCAATAAAACGTTTTGCAGGAGTCTTCAGGAAATTGTAATAAATGGGGGGAATCATTTAGAAAGCTGCTGACATAAAGAAAATCCTACATACTGAATCTGCAAGAAAAACAAAGGGGAAATGTCTTATTTTTATGGTATTTTTCTTTTTTTCAGTGTTCACCGCTAGGAACAATTTTATTTTACCCCAAGGCTCCCCAAGCAGAACAGTAATATTATATGTGTCAGGTTGCTCTCTTTGGGCATGTGCAAGTAATCAGAGAAGAAACATAGTGGGTGAAGTGAAAATCAAACTGAGTGGTTCTGGTCACAGTGACAGATCAAGAGCATGGTTTTTACTGGCATTAATTTAAACAATGCTTCAGAGGAGGCGGGAATAATCACTGAACACATTTAGAAAGTAGTATAATCTTCTATTAATGCACTATACTTTTAGGGGTCATAGAACCCAAATGGTAATCTTTTGCTGCTCTATACTTTTGCAAGGCCTCTTATTCTCTTGCATTTTTTCTATCTGTGTGCCATTTCTGCCTCAACTACAAACAGCTCATTACGACTGGGGAGACTGAGTTCAGATCATGGTATCACCGAGTGCAGTGGGTAGGTCAAGACAAGTACTTTCTCTCAGCTCTTAAAATAATCTCAGGGTTACTGTCAAGATGAATGGGCCATCCCCCTTGCAGAACAGCAGAATACAAACGTACTTAACATGGAAAACAGAATGTGGAGGGATACAATTTTGCACATGAGATATGAGTAAAAGAAAATCCAATTGGCCAGAGTCAAAGCATTATTGCAGCCAAACCAGGAACTGAATCCATCCTTCCAACTTCTGTCCAGATTATTTTATCATAATCTGAAGGGTTCTTATCCTCCACTTATTCTATACCCTAAATGCCTTTCAGAGTTTCAGATCCCTTATCTCCAAACACCCACAATGCTGTTATACTACTTCAACTGTTTGACGAACAACCCAAACTAGTGAGATGCCAGTGGGCATGCTTGACTTTAAGTGACTTAAGTTGTTATGGTCTGAGACCCATACATTGGAAACCTACGCTCAAGCAGCATTTATTTGGGAAAAAGAGACATTTTCACAAACAGAAGCATCCCTGATAAAACCCATATGGTTCGTGCTCTTTCAAAACCAGCCTTGGTCTTTGAGAGGACAGGAAGTTTATGTTGATTATTTCCCTAGGCTACTGTTTGTTCAGCAAAAGTTCACAGTAGTTGTGCAACATACAATTGGGCAACAGAGCCTCCTATCATTTCTTGTGCTGAACCCAGATTTTTTTCACAAGTAACAATGAAAATCAACTCTATGACTCCTTTTCACATAGGCTCTTATTTCTCTCAATTTTGCCTGATAATAACAGGCTTATTTCTGTTTCCCTCAAAAGATGCTACAGCTAATCCCAAACTCACTATACTTAAAAAGGAAATCTCCACATCATCTTGCAGAAGTAGAATTCACTAGCAAGTCTGATAGTGTTGCGTTTGAGTTCAGAATGCAGTGGGGAATAGCTCTCTCATTGCACAGAATGTCCTATTTCAGGGGCTATTTCTCCTACTAGGCAAATTTATCGCTACATCACTACTGCCTGGGTGCTTCACATAAACTTTGGCCGTCTAGGATGTCTGGGCCAGGCCAGAACAGCTGACGACCATTCCCAAATCTAGACCTGAAGGATATGTTCTCCAATTCAGAGTCCGTAACTTCAACTGCTTAGAGGAGGGAAGTCAGAGCCTGAAGTACAGCAAGCAGAAGATAAAGCTTTGCTGGCTAGGCAGAAACAGAAAACAACCCTCTTAACAGTTATTCCACATCTGGTCCATCCAGTTACTTCATGAAGCCCATCAGTCCGATCTCTCCCTTCCCCTTCTGTTTCAGAAGAAGGTATTCAGGCCTGAGCATGCATTATCCACAGCAGCTCACTACTCATGGTCCCATTCTCAGGGGTTGCAGTTCAAAGCTCTGGAACCCCTGGCAGTAAGAATGGGATACATCTACCCCAGCAGAAGCCTATGTTCACCAGTGAACTATGATAATGCTTTCTGTTACATTTTCTTGGCCTTTGACTCCTGCTGTGTAAATCTGTGGGAGAGGAGGTGTCTATATCCACAAATACATAACTACTGACTTCATAGTCCCTTTCACAAGTCCAAAAAAGCAAGACAAACCACTGAAATCTCGTGCCACAACAAACACAATGTTCTCTGGAATAAAAAGCAATTTCTGATGTTTTTGTTACTACAGACGAACATGACTTCACTTCTAGTAGAGTACTCAATGGGCCCTTCCCCACTTACCTTAAGCCCCGCTGCCAGTGAGAGTATGGCGGCGGGGTTTTACCCGGCCTCCCTACGAGGAGAGGCCGGCGACAAGCGCAGCACCGCCCTGGCAGCTGCTGCACTGTAAAGCGCCCCTCGGCGCGCGGCATCCCTAGCGCTCTTGCAAAGGGCGCCTTTTGATGACCCCGCGCTATTGGGGGAACGCCCGGGCGCGCGCCTGGGATGCTGCATGCTGAGAGCAGCGCACAACATAGGGGGGATCAGGGTGAGTGGGGAAACGCCCAATATTAACAGGATTTTTGGATATTCAGACATATTTTAAAGACAAGTAATTACTATTTAGCATTTTGGGAAGCAGTTGGCATCTGGAATACAAATGGGCAAATAGTCTGCTTGTACAAGAGGATGCCAGAAGATCCCCCCCCTCCCCAAGTTCATGTGTATGAGTTCCATACTCACATTTCCTCGGCTGAGGTAGATGGTGACCTGACCCTCGTCCCGGATCTCGGAAAACAGGGGCGCTCCCACAAGAAGGTCTGAAAGTCCGTCAGAATTCAGATCAACTGCACATAAGGAGGAGCCAAAGTAAGAGCCCATCTGCAACCAAGCCGAGTCACAACAAAGCATTCAGTATCTGCCCACACACAGGAGGAAATCATTTATGCTTTTCTGTTTGTTTGTCTGTTTGTTTGTTTGTAACTGATGTAGCAACTTGTAGCTTTACCTGACACCAGAAGCTCCTAATCTTTTGGCAACTGCTGCTGCTTGTTTTCATACCCACACCCATTAAAGTAATAAAATTCACACCTTCAGCTGGAACTTAAAATACATTATTGTTATGCTTCAAAAGCCGTGGGTTTTTTTAAAGGGCATTTTTAACCTGCACTTCCTCCAACGTGCTCACAGCAGTATACATGGCTTCCTCTTCCTCTACTTTATCTTTGAAACAATCTTATGAGACAGGTTAGGCCAAGAGTAAGTGGATTCCCCAAAGTTACCCAGTAAATTTCACTGCAGGCAAGCATTTGAACTTGGGACCCTCAGTCCTGGTTCAATACTGTAACCATTACACCACACTGGCTGTCTTGAAAAGCTAACAAGCACTCTCGTTTTTCAATTTGATGAAGGCAACACATGTGGGCCTTTGTGAACACTCCAACACATATGCAGAATGCAGATTGTGACTCATCTTATGTAGCAAATCTTTTACGAACATATGGATCCAGAACACTGTCACAATTGGAATATCTGTCAGGGCCCTCACAAGTTTGGTTTAGCAGGCCAAAAGGCATTAGAAAATTAAATTCACCTTTACTTCTCCATGCTAAAAAGAATACAAATTCAGCCAGGAATAAAGGAACACTGAAAATAAGTCTGATGCCTTCCCCTGGCCTAAGGGATGTTTCCCTGAAGGAAGAGGCTTCAGATATGTGAAGTGTACCTCATCAGCTCCCAACTCAGGACATTAATCCCCATGTCAGTCATTTTGAGTCTTCTTCATAGAAGCACCAAACCACAGGTACCGGTTTTGTGGGCTGTTAAATCAATGAAGAAGAGTCAAGATGGCAGACGAGTCATGAGTAGGGGCTGATTTTTGCAATGTATCTGTCACAGAGAAAATTCCAAACCATACAACTTGTGGATTGGCTCTAGAGCTTGACACCTGCAGGGAGACCCTCCATACATCATGATGAGCAAATCTCACAAGTCGTGATCACCCCCTGACAGGATCGTTTAGCATAGTTTTCAGGAGAAAACCAGGTGAGTGTGTGCCCTGAATTCCCCCTAGGTTTTTGCTGAGGAATTGCAACCAATTGTGAACATTTTTGTGTCTATCTACTGTGAAACTGGGACTACACACCATAAATCTGTTGCTGAACTGCACGAATGTAACAAATGGTCACTCAACATCATTTGGATGAGGAATAGCAAAAGATGTTACACTGAATGTATACTATGAATCTTAGCTCATCATATGCTTACTGACTGAGCATTTGCATTTCCCTGCCCTCTGAATCTGGTCACAGTTTGTCCTTGACCAAGATGAGCCAAAAGATTGAGCCAATTTATGATATCAGTCAGGCAGAAGCAACCACACCTATCATCGAGTTAAACTGACCTTTCAAATATAGAAAAGCTGTGTGTACTATGTATAAGCTACTGAAGGAAAAGAGGAGATCTCTAGTCCATTAGATTTTAAAGTTTTATTGTCAAATATTTCACATCTGAATTTCCTTTGTGGATTTTTGCTCGTTTGCTAGATTTTAACATACACTAGCAGGCACTGGATACATTTTTTGACAGAGTATCATGGATTTAGGCAATTTGAAATAGGAAAACAGTATTATCTGACCCACAACTGAGCTGGTCACACTGGGGGAACATTAGTTTTTTGCTATTCCCATCTGGTACCGTCAACCTTATTTATGTTTTAGGATTGTGAGATGCCTTGGCAAGGATTAAATGTACAGGATAGAATCATTTCAAATAAATAAGCTGTTCATTTTATTCCTGTCTTTGCTATTTGCCAGTAAGGATCCAGGAGCCTCTAACAATAGAAACTGGAACAGTGGGATAAAGTATATCACCTCCAGAATCAAAGACTATGTAGGTAACTGCTACATGTAAAGCAGCCTTGATGAAAAGGGAACCAGATTAGGAGAGGGTGGGAGTATGGATGGCCATAATGGATAGGTAGTCATTACTTTTGCACAGTCTAAATTGAATCAGAATTAGTTAGAAGTACTGAGAACCGAAGTTACTTGATCAATACTGCTGGAACAATTAAACTCTTGTTTCACTTAATGACTTCTCACCTTTTTACCCGAAGCCTGAAAAATCTTTACAAGAGAAAGAGACCTTCTATCAGTTCGGAAAATGTACACCTGCGAAATTAAACAAAACAACAAAGAATTGAACTTCATCACATGTATATGACACAAAATTAAATTATTGCAATCCATATGGTCCTCTTGCCTGATGCACTCACCCCTCCCCTTTGCAGTATGGGCACAGACTGGATACTCCAGGGCCGTGGGAATTTTTTGCTTTCTAGTTTGATGTTTGTTATCCACTGCTCCACACTGGTTTACAGTGAATGATTCTTGCCCAAGCTGTACTGCCCTTTGCCCAAGGTCCTGATTGTCACATATATGCAGTAATAGTAAATCTTAAAGCAATGTTTGGTTGTTACCACTTGTAAAACTTGGATCAGATGTGTGGAGGGGGAGTTGATCAGAGCACTAAATCTGGTTGCCTAAAGGCAAGGGTCTCCAAAGCATGGCCTGCAGGCCATATCAGCCGGCCAAATGATTTAATCTGGCCTACAGTTGCTTCCCCTCCTCCCTGCCTTTCTCTCCTTCTTTCCTATCTCTGACACAATGCAATTGGCAGTAGAGAGAAACCCATTCAACACTGGACTTGGCCTACTCAAGTCCAGCTTTAAACTCCAAGGCCATGTGGACTTTAGAGGCAGAGCCTGCAGACTTCAGAGGCAGAGCACTGAACTGTGGACTCAGCCTGGCTGGGTCCAGCTTTATACTGCTGGCTATGCCTTCAAAGTACACGTGACTTCAGAAGTGGAGCTTTGGAGGCGGAGTCAGCAGTATAAAACTGGACCCAGCCAGGCTGAACCTGTAATTGAAAATTTGGCCCAGTGACATTTGTAAAATATACAATGTGGCCCTTGAGCTGAAAAGTTTGGAGACCCCTGCCTTAAGGTATATTGTTAAGAGTAAGGTGGGATGGGATCAACATGGCCCAGAAAGGATTGTTCCAGATCCCTAGGGTACAGAGGGTCAAGGAACGTGGCCACCTTTTGGGAGGCACAACTCACCAGACCAAGTGATAGGTCACTGGAAAACACAAGTGAAATACTGACATTTCAGTCCCTTTGACCAGGCAGCTAAAATCTAATAAATGTTTGACAGCTTCTAGCCTCTTCCAATCCCCACAGTGCTGCAATGTGTCACAGGTTTGTTGGGCTACAGTGCAATTCTGTCAATAAAGTTATGGGCTTATTAAACACAATTCCTGTGTTGCATGTCCTTTCCTAGACACAGCAAAGCACAGGGCAAGCCAGATCACCTCATCACTTTGACTAAGGATCACTGAACTCCTTCCAGTTGTCTCTGCTTCCTTGAGTTCCTGAAGTGTTCGAGTCTGAGAAAACATAGTCCTTTTACCGCACTGCCCTCCTTCTCTTTCGAAAGAGTATGCAGTCTTTGGAGCTTATTCCTGCCTGGTAAATTATCACTAGAAGGGAAGGGAGCTTACTGATAGTAGACAGAAGTCAGGAAGGACAGAGGTCCATAGAAGGTGCCATCTAAAGCTGAATACAACTAAAACAGCAAAGCTCTCTGATGGTGTGCACATCCCTCTGTGTGATGAGAGGGGCAGTGAAACAGGATTTCCTGCATTCAGACATCACACCAAACTAAAATTTATAAAATATATCGAAACACTATTTTTCCATTCTGTGGTATTTTCATGCTATGTTTCTAACCCATGGCTTGTTAACTGTGGTTCACACTAACTCTGCCTGGCAATGGAAGAGAGTATAAATAACATCTGGGGCGAGGCAGGAAAGGACGCAAGGAGCAAGCTGAGATACCTAAGGTGGTGTGCTCTGTACATCTGGCAGACTAATCAGGGTTTGTTCAATGAACTGTGGTTTAAATACGTCTGAAAGCAGGCAGTATTAGGCAGCTTTGCAATCTTGTATACGACTGCTGTGAAGCCAAATAAGAAAAATATCACAGCAAGTGCTTTGCTCATTTTAAAAAGTATTGCAAAAACCACACATGATAATAAGGGTCATCTTAATGCATGAGTATGCTGGGCAGTTGCTCAGGGACCCCATGAGCATAGGGCCCCCAAACTAATCTGTGTATGTTGTGACTTGCCATCGATAAACAAATAAACGCTATACTAAACTATAAATATTTGTTATTGGAAAATGCATATTTAGCATTTGTTTTACTTAAGATAATGAACAATATTGATGTTAATTTTTATGATAAGAAGTGGACATTGGCCTCTGATTTAATATCATGGTCACCTCTGCAGCCACATGTGCATGTATGTGTATGTATTTCATGCACTACATAACAGAAAAGCATATATGTTAATGTCACTTTAACTCACTAGACAGTATGTTTACCAATTGAGTATCATTTCTATGTTGAAATGTTTGTATTTTTCAAAGCTCATGTTATGTTCTTCAAATGGTTATGCTGATTAATCTTTGCTGTAGAGCATGTTTCAATGTTTAAACACTGACCTTGTTGAGAGTACCAATAAATATGTTTAATTTTATCAACCATTTACCGTTTTATTCCTGTGAGTGGTTGTGTAGCTAGGGGCCCCAATGTACTGCTTTGCCTGGGGGCCTATAATGCTGTTAAGATGGCCCTGCCAATAAATCCCCTTCAGGGGCTCTGGTGAAATTAGATTGAAGCCCCACACCTTCTGTTCATCAGCATTTCCAGGAAGACAGACAATAGGTCTATCGTTGCCACATGAATGAGGGCACCAAAGTTTCATTAAGAACCGCACCTTTCCAATGCCTCCATCCTGGGGAGCTCCTCCTACGATGTCTGTGCCTGTCAGCTGAGAGAAGTGACCTGCTGTCACAGCGTATCCTGAACAGGGTGTAGCAGGATAGAGGATCAGGGAGGGGTCAGAAGGAGAAAAGAGACAAATTCAAAAAAGGAAACTGGTTACAGCAGCAGGTCAGCCATCTGGATGATGGCAAGATTTTTCTTTCCTCCTCCTAGAGTGTAAATGTACTAGCATCAGGCAAAAAAACCCAGAATACTAGGAAGTGGTCAGCATTCAATTGAAGACTGAAAATTACAATAAGCAATTAACAGTTTTCCCTAAAAAGATGGTGAAGATCTGGGTGAAAATCTTGAGATCAATGAGAACCAAATCTGAACTCAAGAAAGGAGCTTGAGAAGAAAACAGTTAAGGAGTCCAGATGCACAAGGGGGAAAAAACAAAGAAGAACACATAGCAAGAATAAGATCCATCTTTTACATCTGTAAGCTACAGTCTCCATATACACCAAAATGAACAGCACTCTCTCAGTTGGAGTTGCTACACCAATTTTATTGAAGAAAACAGGCTATAGGCTAAGGGAAGGAAAGAGATAAAAGTAAATACTTTAAACAAGCAATCTGATTGAGTTAGACTCAAGAACTAAAGTATGCATTAAAGAAAGGAAACAGATTCATCTGAAAGAGGGGTATCAATAATTTCTCCTGTTTGCTACACTAAACATGATATATTATATCAGAAGAAAATAGAAAAGGCTCAACCCCACCCCTTCTTTGAGGCCCCTCACACATATACATTGTGAATTACAGGTCTTTTATCAAAGCTAAACACTATATTTCAGGGCTCCTCATGCAAAATTTCTTCATCTCCAATATTTATATGCCCACCTCCCACTTAACTATTCTCCTGTGAATTTCTCTAAGTGGTCTTTTTAAAAAAAAATACAGGACTGAAAGGCTAAAGAATCTAAGAGGTCAGCTTCAGATTTTTAAAAGCATTGCCTTGGCTTAACATGCCAAACAAATCAGGTAAGTGAAGGTCTATCATTGTTTTCATAATCAGAACAAGTAGCCACCAGGGATCAAGCAGAAGCCATTACACATACAGAATTTCTCTTATGAAATCTGATGCACTGTAATTCCACGTTGGTAATGAGCAGTGATGTTATCTTATCTTGACACATTCTCTTATGAACAGTATATCATCAGTAAAAGATTCTTGACCAAAACCATTAAAGAATTCACCTCCCAAACACTTTGTGATCAACCAATGACAAAAATTACAACTAAGCAGCCCATATCAGACAATTTGAATTTCACATATGCTGATATTTTCCGGATAGAGATTTACATCACACACATGTAAACACACAGTAAAACTAGCAGTAATTCCTAAAATATAGAAGAAGAAACCAGTAGCACTTAAGTATGTAAGTTAGCTATGCTTTGAGACCCAAATATAACAATACTACACAATTATCAGTAAGCTTGGCTGAGAACAGAACCTAAGAATTCAAAATCCCGACCTATAGGTTAGACAGTAGTTTTCAGACCTCCAACTTTAAAAAGAGAATGAAGTTAGAGTCCTCGCCCACTTGAACCACTACCCCACACCGGCTCTCTAGGGAAGATCAATAGTGGTAAATGAGTGATACGCCATAATTGACTTCATTGCTGGGCCCCTCATAAGCTTCTGCAGAATCCTAGTCTCCACACAGTATAGTTTGAGAACCACTAGGTCAAAAGATGTCACACAATCCCAGAGTCTCCATATATATCAGATCTATGTCAGTTTTCCCTCCATGAAAAACTATGTGAAGACACATATTATTAAAATTTGAAACATCTACATTACTCACCTAAGTAGGTATACCGTTTGGCGATCACAGCATCATCATTCAATTTAAAATAAGTATTGTCAGTGAGGTTCAGAACTTTGATGGTTCCTGTCCAGTAGTAAGACCCAGGGGCTCCCATAACAACCAGCTCCTACCAAAAACAAGAGGGTCATCACACTAACATTCCATTCGATATTACAGAGTGAAACAAATAAGAGTTGGACTCAACTTGATCCTCAGCCCAAAAATGAAAGGTTTGAAGTAAAATAGCATGATAATCTGAACACATGCAGTATGTTGAGGAAAACAATGTTGTGAAAAAAGAGGATTGTTCCATTCACCACCACCACCACCACCACCAACGGTTAATTTAAAGCTGGATCAGATTTTATATGTTTTATCCTATATCAAATGGGTTCTTCTGTGATAAATCACATCCTATCAGACCAATCTGTCCCCTCTTCATAGCATGTAGTCAATTTGGGGCAAAGGTTTACAACAATCACA
Source organism: Sphaerodactylus townsendi (assembly GCF_021028975.2). Classification (NCBI taxonomy): domain Eukaryota; kingdom Metazoa; phylum Chordata; class Lepidosauria; order Squamata; family Sphaerodactylidae; genus Sphaerodactylus; species Sphaerodactylus townsendi. The sequence continues at coordinate 23,839,807 of NC_059435.1, forward strand.
CACTTACAGCAGGACTTCTGGAACCCTCTAACATACACCTGAGGTGGAAGTGTGCGATGGCGCACAAAGATCACAAACTGGGGCACAAGAATACTGTTCTCGCTGCACCCTGCACAGGGCTGGGTCTGAGGGATGTGGTTTGCTAAATGACCCTCAGAGACAGACAGCCCCAGTATGTGACCTCATTTAAAAGGACCAACGGGCACAAGACTGGAGTAGGTTATAAAGAGGCTGCAAGTGCTTCTTACAACCTCTTCTCTCAGAATGCAGAAAACACGTGTTACTCCTGCGAGTTAGACAGTCTAAATCTGGCTTTGGGGTATCTAAAGGCCATCCTGCTCCCACATATCTATCATCAAGCCTTCTCTTGGTTCCCCTGCCACGTGAGACACAGTGGATGGTGCTCAGAGACACAGCTAGCACTATAACTCTTAAATACTCTTTGTGAACTAGGCCTGGAACATTTGTCACTGGGATTAAGGTGCGTGGCAAAGACTTATTTTTTCATACCTTTGGATTAATTTGCTTTTTTCTGATCTGCTTTGCCATTTTATTTTCAGCGTTAGTTAACTGGGGAGTTTTGTTTTAGTGCTGGCCTGTTTTGTTCTCTGTTCTAATTTACGAGGGGTGTTTTATTTTTATTTATCTCTGCATTTATTTCACGCCCAGCACCAAAGTCCCTGGGCAGGGTACAATAACAAAACATTATAGAACAATCATTAAAAAATCATAACACTATTTTAAAAACCCTCCTAAAAACGTAATTGACCATCCCCGATTATGCCCCCCCAGCAAATTTTAACAGTGGGTTGGGGCTAAACCTGAAGGTGCTATGGTGTTAGAAGCACCAAACAAAAACAAAAGAGGGGGCGGTATGGGAGGAAGAGACAGAAAAGGAAGTTTCAGTGCTCGCCTGTTGCCCTTTTCTATTTAAATTTTTTACTGATGTGTTTTGAAAAGACTGTTGGCGGCTCTGAGCAAATATGTTACTAAAGAAAGCAGAGCCGAAAGACATTTTGATAAACAAGTAACCTACCTACCTCCACCAGTCTCTCAACAGAAAACATTAGAAATATGTACATTAGATGCTTGCCTGTTTGACCCACAACTCATTTATCTACATTTCCTGCTCATACTAAAATGGCTGAACTCTGGGGCTAGAGTACTCAAAGTTCAAAGCCATCTTTTGAATGAGGAGCAGGCACGGGGAGTTTGGAGCATGGGAAAAGAAACAGCCTTGATATTGCAGACGCGTCAGGAAACAGCTGCTGCCGACAAAGGCTCCTATGATCAAAAACATTATCACAAATGTTGCCACCCAGATTAACCTGGAATGAGCCCACTGAATCTTTTTAGCACATTGTTGTTCAAGTGTTGCTTACATGAACCAGAACAATTAAATCCTTTGACCCCCAACTTAATGATTCCTTGAAAAGTATTCTTTTAGACTTTCACCTAAGGCAGAACTAGACATTACACAACACATGGGGTTGCCGCCCAAATCAGCAATCCCATGTGTTGTACACTAGTCCTGTGTGGTAATGAAACCTGTGGCATAGACAAACTATATTGTATCCCATCCATTACCCATGGCAGATGATGATGTGGAACAAGAGTGGTACTTGAAACTTTTTTTCAGAACATAAAAGTTGGGATTTCTCAAGATGGAGAGCTTTTAATCCAAACCTGCACAGTGCGATTGTGGAAGAAAAATGCAAGATGCACACCCCTCTGCTTATTCCCAAAGGACGAATATATGCAGCGTCATTTGCAATTGGAGCACATGTCAATAAATTATGGCTATTGCCTGGAAAAGTGCATAAGAGGGAGGAGCCCATGCCATTCATAAATTATGCCGTTAGCATGTTTCTTCACTCAAGAATCTGTTCCCAAGAATATGAAGTCACTTAAGCAGCAGACTTCAATTAAATTTAGCACTGGAGCAAAAAAGCTGGTAATAAAACCAATGAGGTACGTTAGGAAAACACACTCCATTATTCAGTAAAACTTCATTATAAACCAACACTGGTTCTCTTAGGGCTTCTCCATGAATTAAAATACTAAAGTAGATACTTTCAGTGTACAGCATAAAATGGTAATGCAGAAAACATGTTGTTGCAGATGTGCATCATGCAGGTACAATCCATTAGGATGTTGGAATTAACTGCAGCTCTCCGCATGTACACCTGTAAACCCTTGTGATGCCCCCAGGAGTAGGAAGATGTCATACTGCCAGCCACCCAGACAGACTCAGCAAGAGCTGACAGGTGCAGATATGTAGTCTCTTTTAATCTTGAAGACAGTGCCAGGTGGCCAGTTAACATCACTGATGGTTCTTGAGGAATCAGTCCTGTCAATGGACAGGAGGTGCAGAAATAATGAAGACAGGTATCTGTGGTGATGTTCTATTCTGGAAGTCCAAATGAGAGTGGGTTGCACAAAATTCAATTTTGTACATTATTTTAAAGGTGATATCTCCCACACTTCCATACACTATATCCTGGTACCTTTTGGAGACACAAGGTGGGGAGAAAAATGTCACAGATGCTATGACATCACTTCCAGGTGATCACCTGAAAGCAGTATCACACATACACATATACACAGAGATGTGCTTCATCTGGGAATTCACCCAAACTCTGTGGTAAAGACCATATGGACTGGAGAAATTCCTAGCAAGTTGCATCAGAGGCTGTGATACCATCCCCTCCATTTTTTCCTGCTGCTTCAATGCTCAAGCACAGGACATGGGTGGATGGGAGCTTGCCCACCACAGATGCTGTTACCTAGACTCAAGGACTGACTACAAAGTACATTTTTCTCCTGTCTTCTCCAGGTATCCCTGGAATCCTGTTGCTCAGATATATGCTTTGAGTTTACTGCCTTCATTTATACTCCACTTTTCTCCCCAGTGGGGACCTCAAAGAGGCTTGCATTTTTCAGATATCCTCCATCTTATCTTCATAATAATCCTCTGACGTTGATTAGGTCAAATGAGTAGCTCGCCCAAGGTGAGATTCAAACCTGAGTCTAGGCCTACCAGATCCTAGTTTGATACTCTAGCCTCTACGCTGAGTTGGGAGTCTAGAGCACAGAACTTGCATCACATCTCTGACTGACAGGATCACAAGAGGACCTGGAGAGGATGCAAGGAAATTTTCACAAGAGTTCAACCATGTTAAGAAAATAGGTACTATACTAGCTCCTGGGACTTACCATTTCCCTACCACAGGTACCACGTAAGGCTCTGGATCACAGAGTCAGAAGGACAAGGTAAGCCAGAGAAGATACCAACCTATGGCTGACACAGGCTTAACTCAAAGTTCCTTCTACTGCTTCCCTCCCTCAAATGAGAAGAACTAATACATTCTCCATGTGTGGGATCTTCTTGTCCTTGTTTAGATTTTGTTTCTGAGTTTTGTTTTGCTTGTGAGGTCAGTATGTCAAAAATCAGGGGGGGGGGGGTCCAATTCATTCCCTTATGCTCTTTCCAAGTACATTTCTTCTTTATTTTTAATTTTAAAACTGAAATGGAGGGGGGTGTTATTTATTGATGGAATCTGTTGCATTTTGCAAACATTATGTGCTATTTTAACAAGTGGGATGCAAAGATAATAAGTAAAATAAGTAGCTGGGGCATACGAAGTTACAATGAATGTACTAAAGAGAAACAAAATTCTTGTCTAGCACTGTATGCCAAATTGCAGCACAATGCCAGTATCAATGTTGGGGATTTTTGTGTGGAAAGTAAAAGGTTAAAAGTATTGCCCTCCTGCATTCACAGCTGGAAACTCTTCTGCAAAAAGAACTTTGCACCAAAGCTATGTTACCTACCTCTGTAAAGAAACCTGCTATGCCGGCCTGACACGACCCATGCTCCTCCCCATATTTCTTCTTATATTCTAAGCAGAAAAAGAATGAAAGAGTGGGAAAAAACACAGTCAGTATCAGACCTTGCCAGAGATGTGTGTTTCACAGTTACACAGGTTCATTTCATTCTGCCTGAGCTATGACATGCTGAGCTGCCAGAGGCATATAGCAGAGTCTGAGCTGAGAAATCTCTGGAATTTAAAGGACCTCAGAAATCCAGGCTCCGTAGCCACAAGCATTGTCAAAGCTGAGCAGAGGAAGAATAGCAGCAACATAATACACAGACACAATTCCTCACTGGCTAAATCAGACAGTGAATACGGCTCGGTAGAGTAGAAGGACAGTAGAAGAGCACAGAATAATAAAGCTGAATGAGTGTAGCAAACTGTTAAAAGATATTAAAGTGCCAATCATATATTGACAGGCTACTCTCCAAATCCTCCACAAACAAAATAAAGCTGTCCACTTAACCTGTATCTGCTCACAATTACACCTCTCCTAGTTTTCCTCATCAGTCTCCCTTCCCTACTGTGTAAATTTAAACTGTAATCTAATTGGGGCAATGGCCTACTACGCAGTTTTGATCATGTTCGTTCTGTAGTGTTGTGTACGTGGAAATAGCTGCACGGACAACAGCAGCAACAGACTGCCATCTGCAAAGCATCAGCAGAGACAAGGGGAATTCCTGGGAGATGACAATAGCAGAGGCAGGGTACTCTAGTCAGAGGACTGCATACCCAGTCCCACATTCAAAAGCATTTTGACTTGGCAGCTCTGAATGCAACTTTGCATCCTCATGTTGTCCATTCCTGCACCTGCAAGCAAAGCCACACCAATTTTACCTACCTTTATTTGTTTTTCATTTATTTATTTACTTATTGCAATCAATTCACCGCTGTCTTATGGCGACCCCTGGTGAGGTTTTCAAGGCAAGAGACGTTCAGAGGTGGTTTGCCATTGCTTGCTTCCATGTCTCAATCCTGCTATTCCTGGGAGGTCTCCCATCCGAGTACTAACCAGTGCTGACCCTGTTCAACTTCTGACATCTTACAAGATCAGGCTAGCCTGGAGCTATCCAGGTCAGGGTGTCATTTATTTCATGAATTGTTGTTCTGCTGTTTCTCCAAGGAGTGCAAAACAATACAGATGGATCCTCCCTCCTCCATCTTATTCTCACAAGAAATCTGGGAAGTAAGTTAGGTTGGGAGAGAATGATTAACCAAAGGTTGCCCAGTAGGTTTTGTGGCAAGTGGAGCTTTCCCCAGTTCTAGTCCACCACTCCAATCAAAACACAGTGGCTCACATCCCTACTGTGTAGAGACATTATGTAGTGCAAAACTCTCAATGTATTCAAGAAAATGGGAAGCTGCAGGATATCCAAGGAATGGATTCTTGGAAAAATAAATAGATCACAACAATCAGTCATCCCAAGGGCTATGAGGAACCATAGTTGGTAACGCACATGTTTTTACATGAATTACTTTGTTGTGTCACTTCCATTTGCCTTGGAAAGAAATTCAGAAGCCTATGGAATACTTACAATGCAAATTTGAAACAAATTTCAAACCTGTCCAAATACTGTTATGAAAAACCATTAAACTATTGGAATGGTACTTCTGTGAAGGAACTAGCCATGTAATCTCAAATAAATTTTTATGATTCACAAATCTATAATGCCATAGTTATTCAGGCAAACTTATCACAGTTAAATCAGTAGAAACCAGTTTAAATGTGAAGTGTGCTTCAGGCTCCAATCTGGTTCAGAGTTTTACTGCTGAATGACTTGCCTAAACAGCTTATGAACTTCTTTGGCAAAGAAATCAGTGTATCATTGCAAAACATTCCCACTTCCTGTTTCTTGCAACATGTTCCTAAGGATAACTGAGATTTCAGGAAAACACAATGTACTTCTGTTTCTGAAAACACCCACTATGTAGCCTGGTAACACTCGGAAACAGACAACCACCTACCCAGTGCTAAATTACATGGAATGTTCATAGAATTACTTTGGACCTCGTCTCTTTGGAACCAAATATATTCCTCATAGTTTGACAGACCACAAGAACTTAATAATTCCTAGTCTCACCACAGAAACTCTCCGTTTAAAAAAAAATAGTGGTGACTGGACAACAGTTATTTCCACCTTAAACAAATATAACAATGTCTTGGATAAAATCCTGCATATACTATAAATCAAATAGAAGAAAATCCTCATTTCACTGAAGACAGACTTTCTTACTAAAGGTCTGCAAAACTGACAATTATAAATCATACTGTGAATAGGGAATGGTCTGTGGTTACATGAAATTTTTATGTTAGGAAAGCTAGGCAAGTCAATAATCAATGTCTTGATGGGTGACTACAGACAGGGTTGCCGACGCAGGGGATAAGGGATTAAAATTCTTAATGTTATTCTGCCAACTGAGTGAAAGAACAGCTCAAAAGATTTACCAAGAGAAGCTGGGAAGGAGGAGCTATTACTTCACAGGTAGGTCTGTGAAGCCCATCCACAGAAATGCTGAAACTTGTCTGGACTATGCAGATTATCATAGAAGAAGGGTGGGTGGGCATGTCCAGATCCGGGTCCCCTTCCCTCCCCTCCCTTGCATGCCACCCCTGTCCATACTTGGGAGAGGTCTAAAGGAAAGACATGATTAAATACAGGCAGCACACTGTGCTCAATGTAGCATTTATTTGGTAACTGCCTTGATAATAAATAATAAGTAACAAAAAAATCTCTGTACAAAAAGATAATTTAAGGGGAACAGGAAATGGAGTGTCTTGTGCATCCTTTCCCTGCCTCCACTGATCCATTCTGGATTAGTCAACAGGACTTTAGAAAGTATTCCCCACATTAATCTTGTGTTTCCTGGCCATCTTATTCAACTCATCTCCAAAGTCATTCTGAGAAACCAGCAGAAGGATCAACGGAAGCATTTTGTGTATTAAGAGTATTGCTATACAGACTGTAGAAGTTTAATGATCCTACAACAATGAAAAAGCAAATCATTGGGCAATTATGAAATTATACCGGGGGGGGGGGGGCAAATAAACTTGGGCCTCCAGCATGTTTTAACAAAGTCAAACAACAAGCTTTTTATACATGCGAGCTCTGCAAGAGCAGATAAAAAAATTCAGTAAACAATCTCAAGCATGGTGGCAGGGGGAGGGGGGGGGACTAAAGTATGTGGTATTCTGTCCCAGGCATCCATTTTTCTGGGAAGCTTAAAGAAACTCAGACACTTGCCGAGGCATTTCGAATGGAGTCTGTGGTGTAGCTGTGTAAATGGCTATAATGCCCTAACTCGCTCCAAATTCCCCAGCTCATCTTTTTTTCAGCTCTGTCTCAACAAAGATGTCCTGCAGCATCTGTGAGCTAACACAGACAGCAATAAGCAGTAGTGACTTCAGAAGAACAAATTAATCACATTTGGAATGCGGGATACACTGGGAATGTAATGTCTCTTGTCTTATCAGTAACATTTCTTCTTCATTTAAAATTTACACTGCTGAAAAAGATCTCGGCAGACGTACTAGTTCAGCTCTTGCATGGCTTTTCTTATCTTCTCATGAAGGGGAGCCAGTGTAATGTAGCTAAGGCCCCTTCCACACATGCAAAATAATGCGTTTTCAAACCACTTTCACAACTGTTTGCAAGTGGATTTTGCTATTCCGCACAGCTTTAAAGAGCACTGAAAGCAGTTTGAAAGTGCATTATTCTGCATGTGCGGAATGAGCCAAAGTGTTTGAGTAGGATTTAGGAGAACCAGGTTCAAATCCCCACTCCGCCATGGAAGCTCACTTGGCAACCTTAAGAACATAAGGACATAAGAACAAGCCAGCTGGATCAGACCAGAGTCCATCTAGTCCAGCACTCTGCTACTCGCAGTGGCCCACCAGGTGCCTTTGGGAGCTCACGTGCAGGATGTGAAAGCAATGGCCTTCTGCAGCTGCTGCTCCCGAGCACCTGGTCTGCTAAGGCATTTGCAATCTCATATCAAAGAGGATCAAGATTGGTAGGCAAAGATCGACTTCTCCTCCATAAATCTGTCCAAGCCCTTTTTAAAGCTATCCAGGTTAGTGGCCATCACCACCTCCTGTGGCAGCATATTCCAAACACCAATCACACGTTGCGTGAAGAAGTGTTTCCTTTTATTAGTCCTAATTCTTCCCCCCAGCATTTTCAATGTATAAACCTTGAGCCAAAGGAAACCTCACATGGTTCTTGTGAGGCAAAAATGAGGAAGGGAGAGAAGGAGGAGTTTGGATTCATACCCCGCCTTTCTCTCCAGTAAGGAGACTCAAGGCGTCCTACAAACACCTTTCCCTACAGCAGATACCTTGTGAGGCAGGTGGGGCTGAGAGTTTTGAACTGTAACTAGCCCAAGGTCACAGGGAAACAAATTCATTTCACAAGATAAGAATCTGCCACTCATGTGGAGGAGTGGGGAATCAAACCCAGTTCTTCAGATTAGAGTCCATTGCTCTTAACCACTACAACCACACGAGATCCTATGTACATTGCACTGAGCTCCTTGGAGGAAGGATAGGATAAAAATGTAACAAATCCATAAAATCCAGCTGTGGCCAGCAAACCAGAACTCCCCTTGTTACTCTACCTTCCTCAGTCTTGGCCACCATCTTTGCTTTAAGCATTTTGCTATGCTGCAGGAACAGAGTCCAAATTTCACTATTGACCGCACGACTCCTGCTTAATCCGCAGTCACGTGTGATAGCAGATCACACTCTTACTGCTACATGGCCAGTTACGAGTGTCCCAGATTCACTGTTTATGAATGGCTTGCTTGGATCTTGTTTTACACTGGCCTCTCTTTCTAACATCCCCACTCCCACCCTGTGCCTATTGCATATAAAATCAAGTTCAATGGTTATACATTTTATGCGTTTGTGGATATGAGCTATGACTCAAAAATTCTTGACCTGAAATACATTTTGTGCTGCATGGCTCCTGTGCAACAATGCACTAAAACAGCTACCCCTTTGGAACACAGTCCATGAAATTTATCCAAATTGTGTTAGTCGTAGAAGACCTTTAAATCACAGCAATTAATACGTACAAATCCAACTATTTCAAATCCAGAAAAGGAAAATCACTGTTTCGTCAGCAACTGCCTCCCTGTGCTGACATCTGTCCCAAGTTTGATTTCCATCCTGTTCTTTGGCCGCAGTCACCCAGCCAAGCACTTCATTATTTCTTTCTGGAGGTTTCATTAAAGAGGGTTATTATAGGAAGGGAGGATCCCAGTCAATTTAAATCATGGCTTCTTCAGAGTGATGGAGTGTAGCCATCTCTTTAAGAAGACAGAGCCCATTAACTTCATTTAAAGCAGAAAGTTACCGAGTTCAACCGATGCAAAAACTCAGTCACCCCATGCAGCAATGTTATGTGACCAGAAAGAGACATGAGACCTGAGAGTCTTCCATTTTCATTCCAGTGGATGAGTCAAAACTGCCAGTTTTCCACTGGCAGCATCATAGATCTTGGGTCTGCATTTTTCTATTTTTGTAACAATTGTTGGCTGGTATCCTGTCCAGGGCATGGTAGGGGAAACTGTTCCTTTGTTCACAAGACTCCTTGTGTACTAAGCCTGCACCAAACACATAAGCAATTGCCTGATCCAGGAGCTGCCCATGCCCAGACGCAATATGAACAAATACTTTATGATATCTGTGACACTTCTTAGCCCCTCAAGGCTCAGCTGGCCAACAGACGGTATAAAGCAAAGCAATATAGCATTCAGAGGGGGAGGATTTTATGGCTTCCTTTCTTTTTATTGCAGATGAGCAAGAGTTCCAGGCCCAAACATGGAACCAATATCAGACAATTCTCCCCCAAATAGCTGTTAAGTCTGCAGGCACTTTTTTAAAAATGATCCAAAGTACAAACAGTTGTAATCTCCAGATACATGTAGTTGCTGTTTTGCCCCAAAATTTGGTTTTGCAGTTTAAAAAAACCTAACCAGTAGGCGCATGGGGAGGGATAAACAAACTTTCTGCCAACAACAGCAAAATCCTATTTAACTGAATGTTTTGCTAGTTTTGCTCCAGGCACCCTCTAGTTCCTTACTGCTGTCTTGAATGCATTCTGGTTTGGGAAGAAACCCAAGAACCATGATGGTTAGCATCATCAGAAAGAAAAAGCCTCATCCACACTTAATCCAACACATGTCACTCGTTGACATAACGAATCCACCTTTTCATTGAATTCTAGTCTTGAGCTGATCCATAATTCATAAAGGCATGGAATATTTTTTCCAGTGTCTGTAGCAAGACAAGCTGTCATTGGAACTGAAAATGAAAAGACTAGGGAAATACTGTTCACAGCATATTGCCCCATCTCAGCCTCATAACTTTTCAAGTGAAAGGGAGGGGGGCAAATACTTCTGTAAGAAAAAGAAAGAAACCATCAGGAATCTATGCAAGATGGCATCCAGAATATTTCTTCAACTGCATTAGCCCACAGAGGAAGCCATCCTCCCTTCTTGACTGAAGAGTTTCACATCTTGAAATATTGTGTTGGAGCAAAGAAAAGATGCCAACATTTGGAACCCACTTAAAACAACATTTGGCATACAGTTAGATTCTGCTCCTACTTTATGGCAAAAAGGAAAAATCAGAGCCCAGGGGGCCTTTCTGAAATGTGAGAAAGACAAGTTTGCATCCCCAGGCAGCTAAAAAACACACCTGGGTGGGCTCGGATAAGTCATGCTCTAATTGAGCATAGGCTACCTGTCAGACTTGTTGCAAAAACCAGATATGCTCACCCAGAGCTCATCAAATTCAAATTATAGCTAGTTATGCATATGGCATCATCAGTGAACATGTTGCTATACAACCTGTGCTCCACCAGCTGCACTGGCTTGGGTGAGAACCAAATCAGATTCAAAGTTCTTGAACTAATGAACAAGGTCCTAAGTGGTCTGGGACCAGCATACTTACAGGACCATTTCTCCTGGTACTTCCCACAAAGATCACTTCGTTCAATGAATGCCATTCCCAGTCCAAAGGAAATCTATCTAACTTCAACCAGGGCCAAGACTTTTTCTGCCCTGGCCCCAGCCAGGTAGGATGCTCTGTCTGAGGAGACCAGGGTTCTGTGGGATCTTATGCAGTTCCACAGGGCCTGTAAGATAGTGCTGTCCCGCCAGGCACGTGGTTGAGGCAGTTATGGTTAGCAATCCAATTCTCAATTTTTGGTTCCAACTCTGCCATTAGTCCATTGGGATCCCTCAGTGTGGTTACTGCTTGTTAAAATTTCAATAGATTGCATACATATTAAGAGCTAGCATAGTGTAGTAGTTAAGAAAATATGGACTTTAATTAGGAGAACCGGGTTTGATTCCCCACTCCTTCACATGAGCGGTGGACTCTTAGCTGGTGAACCAGATTTGTTTCTGCACTCCTACTTTCCTGCTGGGTGACCTTGGGCTAGTGGCAGTTCATTCTGGTGGCCATGAAACCAATGACTTGCCCCTTGAACCAATATGCTGATGACATCCAGCTGAATGTATTGATGAGCAGCCAGCCAGATGCTGCACCTGATACATTGGCCAGTTGACTGGAGGCTGTAGGGAGTTGGATGAAGCAGATTTGATATACACTAAATCCATCAAAGATGGAGGTCCTGGGGCTGGGTCAGGAGGATTTGGGTTTGGGATGCCAGTTCTTATATGTTCTTAAATGTGTGCAACTGATGTCTATGTAGACTGTCAGGAGTCTGTCTGGACACCTCCCCTAAAATGGAGGCACAGATCACACATGGAGCTAGACTGGTGTTTTTTGATCTACACCAGGCTAAGCCGCTGACACCCTACCTGGTTTGGTACTCCTCCTGGAGCCAATGCAGATGATAGAGGACCAGCTGGATATGAACTGTCCATGGTGCCCCTGTGAAGACCTGTGCAGCTGTCTCTGAACCAGCTGAAGTTTCCAGATAGGTCTCAAGGGTAGCTCTTCATTTAGTGAATTAGAGTAGTCGAATCCAGAGGTGACCAAACCACAGTGATCCATGAAACAGTCACCTCCAGATTAGACTACTCTACTCAATGCAAGGCTAGTCTTCAGACCTATCTGTAAACCTCAGCTGGTTCAGAATGCAACTGCACAGGTCCTCATAGGAACACTGTGGACAACGCATATCCAACTGGTCCTCTGTCATCTGCATTGGCTGCAGGAGGAATACAAAACCAGGTTCAAGGTTCTGGTATCAGTCTTCAGAGCCCTAAAAGGCCCCTGACTATTGTACCCTGTGAGACTGCCTCTCCTAGTATGTCCCCCAGAGAACACTGTGTTCGGCAAGTAAAAACTCACTGGTGGCTCCTAGCCCAAAATACTCAACCCAAGCCAGAGCTTTCTATCTAATGAGACCAGAGCCCTGCAGGGTTTATCTCAGTTCCATAGGGTTTGTAAGACAGAAGTAATAAACAGTACACAAAAGAGAGAAGGGGAAAGAAAGATACTGTCTTACCTTCATAGCATGGGATTAGCTTTCTACCATAGGATCCTAGATTGGGTGGAATGACATTGCAGAAGCCATGCGGAAGGATGTACTCTGTCTCATAGTAGACATTTTTCCAACGGTGTGCGCAGGCCTAAAGAGAACAGACCACACAAGAAAGTGAATGTTCACACCTGGATCCAGGTCATCAGTGGATAAAGACTGATGGTAGTTTTTAAGATGGCTGGAGGATAGGGAGATTATTATACATTGAATGAGCAAAGTACTTCAAAAAGCTGTACACTCTGACAAGAGGTGACAGGAAGTGACTAAGTCTGTAGGGCTACCTACAATACCCACTTTATCCTCAAAGGAGCTCCATGTTCAGAAGCAGTCAACCCCTGAATCCCAATGTCAGACAGCAATATCAGGGGAAGGCCTCAGCCTCTATGCCCTGTTGTTGGACCTCCAGAGGAACTAGTTGGCCACTGTGTGAGTGAAGACGCTGGACCAGATGGGCCACTGATCTGATCCAGCTGAGCTTTTCATATGTTCTTAATGCCCACTTTGACCTCAAGTGGCTGACAGCAAGCTATCTATCAGCAATCCAGTCTTAATTCTTTTAGGTGAGAGTCTGCATGGTGACCTTGGGCCAGTCATAGTTCTCTCAGAACTCTCTCAGTCCCACCTTCCTCACAAGGTCCTCCTTGTGGGGAGAAGGCATTGTGATTGCAATGAGATTCCTTGAAGTAAAGAAAAGTGGGGTACAAAACCTTCTTCTTCCACATGCCTTCATACATTTCTGCATCCCAACCCCACAAACAAAAACACTGTTATCTTACAAGGCAAGCCAGACATCATGAAAGAGTGGCTTTTGTCTCCAGTACCGTGTCAACGGGTTCGATGAAACATTGCTACTAGAAAAACTGGCCCCAAATTAAGGAGGAGGGGATTGTGCCTGCCTCAAATACACTGAGGAGAACCACCAATTTACATTCCTGTAGAGGAGCCAGTATTCTCAGCAGAGTTTAATTTGAATACATTCGTGACTGCTGTGCAAAAAGCATTTTCAGTTTATTTCCCCTTACTTTCGCAATATTATCAACCCATGCAACAGGGTTCATATTGGTTTATTTCTAGTATGCTGTGTTCAGCAATGTGAATGTGTTTATTTATTATACTCAGATATGTATCATATGGGCCCACTGATGCTCCCGGCCTTAAGTGACTCTATGAAGCTCTCTTATATCAGAATGAGGAATGCATTCTACAAAAGATGTTTATAATGGCACCAGTCTTGATAGCCAGATGCATGTAAGGAAGCTTGTAAGAAATTGAACCCTGTTATTTGTTCTTTTAAGTAGACCCAGTTATGGTTTAAATTCCCTACATGCGCTTCACTCAGATTTTTTTTAAAAAAAATCATGAAATATTTATATCTAGCGTGTTCAGGAAATAGCTTCTCTTGTGCCTTGTTTCCACTATGAATACAAAACTTGGAAATACATTTCAAATGGAGGAGAGAGTATTCTACAGCTATCCAACACGGAGGCTTAGGTTTTTTTCAAGTCTCACTAGAAAACAAGAGGCATGAGCAGGTCACAGAAAGGAATGCGGTTTGAAAACAAGGAAAATTTATATCCTACATAAATTGTAGAAACTAAATGGTCCTTTCAAATGACGGCAAAAGTAAATAAAACTCCATGCTATTATTGTTCCTTAATGTATTTCTTTTGTACATTTGGAGAAACTGTCAGTGACCTGCATCAATTATACAACTTCAGCTCTCCCAAGAGAGAATAATTGACTGTGGTGAATCGGGAAGATCACATCAGCAGCATTTCAACAGCGCAAGAAAGAATGAGATTTTATGTTGAGGCCAAAGGAGGAAGATGGAAAAGGGGTGGGGAAAATGCTAAAATTCAACGCTAGCATTGTAAACCAGGGCCCTGACATCCAGAGTTCAAAAAAGCCATGAGAAGACTGAGTCCCTCCTCTTTACTCTCCCTATGCAAACGACATTCCCCCTTCTAGCCTTAACAACATCTAAAGGAAATATTGGCACAGGCCTTAACACTAATGAATTATTCTGCATATCCTGGAATAAAGAGAACGGTAGTGAAGGAGAAAAGAAAAGGAACATGTTCCACAAGGACTGCACACTTCCAAGACAGGCTCCTTATTGCCAAACTGTGATTAAAAAGAGAAACAACATAAAAGCTGCACGAGTTCTCCTGCCAACAGATCAGAAATGTCTAGCCTTGCTGAAGGCCACCTAAAATTCTCAGAAAAAGCAAGATTTGAACCAGAGACTTATCTGAGGGCTAGACCACATGACATATGGGGACTCTGTATCCCAAAACATATAGGGTTAGCTGCAAAAGAACAGCTGTAGGAGTGTCTATGTGACAGACAGGAGGTTGTCCTACCCCTGAAGTGAAAATCAGCCACTCCTGTGGGACCATAGGAGTGCTGTTCCAGCATCTCATCACCTTCAAGAAAGGGAGTGAAATGTTGAACACAGAAGGGGGAACTAAGGGAGAAAGCAGTGGCAGCTCAGGTCTGGCTCAAGAAAATGAGCAGACAGAATGAAGGGTAGCTCAGCCTGGTAGTGTGGCAGAGCAGTTTAGATGTCTCTGCTGATGAGCAGATCTTGTACAATTTAGTCTGACTCTGCGGGAAAAGGCAGGCTGGTATGGGTGGAATCCTGTGCATAAGAGAGGATCCAACCTACTGGCCAGTCAATAAAAGCCTCATTGTGCCTGAAAACATTGTAGAATAGTCCAGCTACCCTCCAAAGTTATAACAAGTTTACATTTTGTGCCTCAACTAGGTTTCCACTTTTTCTACCTGGAGACCTGTGCTGATGGTTTATTTCTTTAAAACTAACCTGTAAATAAATAAATCTTCTTAGTTGTTTATATATTAATCCAGCCTCAGTGATCTCAATAATCTCTTTGTGCACCACAAAACTTACCTCATGGCAGTGAACCTAAAGCCTATACACTCACTACCTGTAGAACACCTGGAAACTGAAGGGAAGATTTAAAGTTCAGAACGATCCTAGATCCCCAAAAAATTTTGAGGCTGTGTTTTCCTTTACCAGGAAAAAAAGGTTTGTCCCAGTCCACTATGAATCAGGGTTACCTCCTGGAGAATTCATCCCCCTGCCCCTGCTTCCCATTCCCCTGCTCAGGTGCTTTAAACCAAGGGTGTCCAACTCTGGTGTAGTCCATGAACATCTGAAGCACCAGAGTTAGACATCCCTGCTTAAACAAAAGGGTGGAAAGTAAAAAAAACCCAATATAGGTATCTATGCTTCCTGCTTTAAAACAACCAGACAGAGCGATTATTTCCAACTGGGGGAAGTGTTCATCCCCTCACTTCCCAGTTCTGCAGTCCGAATCCTTAATTGAAGGTTCCAACCACTGCCTCCTTGCAGGAAAAATCCACATCTGGCGATCTCACCACTAACCTTCAATATTGTTCTGTGGTTGGGCACCAGCTTGCATGGGAATTCTGCGGCTCAGTATCATAAATGTCTTAGTCCCCTTCCAGACTACTATTCTAAACCGACTGTCATCCGTTGTGGGCCCATTTCTGAGTAAAACGCTACAGAAATAGGATTCATACAGCTCACTTCAATCCATCTATTAGCCATTTCTAAAGCTTTCTGGCCAGTTCAAACAACGCTGCTATTGTTTTCCCATCTTTTTTGGCAGCAGGTTCTTTTCCAACTACAGTGACAGGCATGTGAATGGTGCTGCTACAGCACTATATCATTATCATGCTATAGCACATATCATAAACCATTTTTTTAAAAAGCTGAAAAAGAATGTCATGTGGAAAAAGGCAGGGAAAAGTCAGCAGTCCCTTCAGAAGCACTCCAGCGAGATCATACAGTGCATTGGAGTGATTCTGAAGTGCAAGGAGGAACTGCAAACAGTTTTTAAAAATTCATTAAAAGTGGCAGAGTCCCACAATGCTGACGGGATGCCAAAGGTTTTATCTGATCGGGGTAAGAAAATCTGTAAGCAGCCAGGGGCCAAACGCAAAAAAAAATTGTTATCCATCTGCTGCCCAAGCCAAATGATAAGGGCCATATGAAAGGGGCTTTAGACAATGGTCGAAATGAAGTGACAAGAACCTCTGATAAAATCTGATTTATATGCTCGATCTTCAGTATTTTCTGGCCTGTATTGCTGCTCCTTTCCTCTGTTCCCCTTCAAATAGTGCCACCTTGGGTCAGTGAAGCCCCAGGAATATCACAGAATAGTGGAGGGGGGAAGTGATGGGGGAATTGGCAAAAATGGCAATACTCTTCCTTTGTGACAGGAAGTGCCTATCATGAACAGAAAGAAGTATTTCAGATCCAAATCAACATACTTCTATCACAGTGGTGGTGAACCTTTGGCACTCCAGATGTTATGGACTACAATTCCCATCAGCCCCTGCCAGCATGGCCAATTGGCCACGCTGGCAGGGGCTGATGGGAATTGTAGTCCATAACATATGGAGTGCCAAAGGTTCGCCACCACAGTTCTATCATAATCTTGTATAAGCTCCCAGTATTCAATCCATCCCAGCTTATAACTTGATTAGTTTCAGCCATAAAGCATCAATGCAGTGCTCCCAGATCAACCTCTGAGCCATGCATGGTTTCCTGAGCAATGAAGTGTTTATGTCAGCTCAGATATCCAGGCACAAAGAGATCACCCCTGGCCTTAAATCCAGATACAGCATTTGATATACCATGTGGAATCTAAAAGCAAGTTATTTTATACTGAGTGGAAAGCTACCTAGGGATTAGAAAAACAATCATTTGGTTGCTTAAAATCAAAAAAGAAAATAAGAAGCATGATAAATAGGGCAAGTGCTTGAAAGAGTAAGATTTGAGGCGTGTGGCTTCCCTCCAACGCCCTAGTTACTTTTCCAGAATGACTGAGGGAATGACTTTCGCAGTCGTAATACAGGAGGAACTAGAAACTTCTGTTGTGTTATTGAAACACTTAAATTAATACAAACAGTAATTCTTATGTTGATATTTCAAAATCCAAGAGACTTTCTAAAACTGTACTTTAAGCTTCCGCTGTCATCACTTAATTAATCTCCGATTCTCCATTTAGCTTTGAATCTAAGGTTGAGACTGAACAGAACCGCAGCTTAATACAACTCCAGTCAGCACACTTGTGAATTGGTCTCTCCACTAGCTGATTTAAAGAATCATGCCTTTAGGGCAATACTTAAAACTGTTACAAGGGAAGCTTATAAAAACATTTCACCATGATTAGCTTCCTCTGAAAATGGCTTTGGAACTGAACCGAACATCCTCAAGTAAGCAATCTTTTCCCAAATACGCTTTGGTCTGGTTCATATCTATTTGGGTCAGCAAGAAGTTTTATATAGCAAGAGAACAGCAAGGCCCTCTAAGATGGTTCCTCAAGAAGCATAAAATGTATATAGATGTATTCTGACCCAGCCTTAGAAGCTGAAGAACTGAAAATCCCTTTGTTAATACATGTCTGGATATGGCACCCATTAGTCTGGAATGAATTCTCAATGTATAAGCTGCTATATTTCACTTTTACAGGGAAATAGACAAGTCAGACTGTCCGGAAGGTTTCAGGTTTAAAGTTGACAAGTGAAATGATAACCAGAATGAGGGAAACTTCTTCTAACTATATGCAATAGCTAGTTTGTCATAAGAATGTAGCTTTGTTCTACTAACAGGTGTTTGGAAATATTGAGAGAGATCGCGAGGCCATAACTCTCAGTTAAAGAGGCATAAATTTATTTGACACAAAATTTCCAAAGTCTGTGGAGGTAGGAACATGCAATTTCAAATTCTCCTTCTTGAACATTTGATAGGGGTCACCCCATTTTCCTTGGTGCTATCCCACTCAGGGAAGGACAACCAGTCTCACTTCCCTAACTCAAGATCCTCATCAATCCTGCTGTTCTCTCATTCTCCCTGGCAGCTAACCTCACATTGCCACTCTTAACTGCCACTCTCCCAGGTCAACAGTAAGATTCATTTTTGAAAAGACCCCCCCCCCCCCCGTCAATCAGGCATTGGCAGTTAGCTGTTCATCACACCTTCCTTGACACAGATTTTACTGATTATACCACAAACTCCACACAGATATCCAAATACAAACAGATATGGTTTGGATGTCCATACACAGACACATACCTTTTTCAAAAAAACCTTCACAAATAGGGCAAGTGATGGCCATTGAGAATAATGGAAACAAAGGCTGAAAATCTCCAAAAAGTGATAAATGTGGATGGGCTCCACATGTAATTCACTGGGGCCAATCAGACAGCATACATGCTAACAGCATGCAAAAGACAAATAACAGCCAAGGGCTGTTTAGTGATCACTAATACACATATCCATTTCCCAACCAGTCACTATCACAATTCATGTCGTTTAATTACAGAAAATCAGAATCTCTCACCAATTTCAATACTTCACTAATAATGTCATAAAAACATACACTTGTATGCAAACTACCAACATACTGAAACCATTCAGCACTAAAAAAAAATTTAGGTTTAGATCAAACATAAAGGTAGCCTATAAAATTATGACCTGAAGTATAATACATCTTTATCTCTACATTTGAGTATGTACTGTTAATCCTGTGTTTTTCTTTTCCAAAAAGAAATGAAATGAAACCATGCCCATTCATAAGCACACAAAGCACTTATTCATGCCACTCCAAATCTTGAAGAATTCACAATATTTTTCAGAAAGGAAGCCCTTAGGGGTGACAGAATCAGGTATAACTGCTTTGAAGATAATTTCCATGAATAAGCATTGTCCCAAGACTCAGTTTGCTTCTCTCTGAAAGGAAGTGATAGCCTCATTAGCTGGACCTTGCAGGCATCAAGAAAGCACAGTAATTAAGGCATGTTAGGCATCAGTGACACTGTGACATGCCCTGCTTCAAGGTAATCAAGGGAAAGGTAGACTTACCAGTATACTTCCTCCCGCCTTGGGCTGTCTTGCCAAGCTTACGCCCATCCATTCTTCATCTCGGTCCTCCCTACAGGTCTTTCCACAGGGTGCTCCACGGGTATTACCTAAAACAAACACAGGTGGGAGATCAAAACAAAGTGATAGTTTCTTTCATCTCTACTGTCATAACTTCACAGTTATTTTGTCAATAATATAGCCTCCTGGACAGGAGCGTAAAATGTGTAGTTCCCAAATGAGCCCATCAGCTTTCTTAATGAATCTAAGAACATCTGCATAACATCATTTCATAGGACTCCTACAATGTATCATCAGGATCCTGGCTAATGAGGTTTTTAAGGTCTGCAGGTCAACTGAACCATTTTCTAATGCCAATTTACATCTTATGGCGAGATGCTGGGAAAGAAAGTCTTCTGTCCTCTCAAAAGGAACTGAAAACTCCCACTAGCAGTGATGCCTGGCCATGGAGGAATAACACTAGCATTCATGAACACAAGAAGCAAGAACCAGAAAGTTAGAGGAAGCACTGGGGACAAAAGCCTTTGACTCAAGGGTGCCAAGATGCTATGAATTTAGGAGTCAGGAAGAGGAAGCTAGATGTACTGTTGACTTAAGACATGTCCATTTTAGCTCACTTCTGACTTCTAACCACTGCAGAGAGAGGTGGCAAGTTAAGGGCAACTTCTATACAACGGGAGGATTGATGTTAGATGTGGCAGGTTTACTGGCTGATCTTCAGCCTTAAAAGGGAGGGTGTTTTCCATCCAATGCGACCTCTTCTGCTCTCCTGCAGATTCCAGCTCTCTCACTTTGGGCGGGCCATGGGGTCCTCCTTGGGCCTGAGTGGCTGGGACTTAAACACCATCCAGGTGCTTCATAACATTCCATTTCCTCTTTTGCATGGTGTGGTTAAATCACGTCATTTAGCCAGCCTGGGCAATTGCCCACCTGCTCGGATATGCACTGTTGGTGACGTCTGTGGACATTGCCATTTTTAGCTAAAGCGTATTGAGGGGAAATGGTGCCCAGGGACAACACCTGCTCTGGGTGCTCCCCCAAGCCTCACACTCCCCCACCCCCATGCTCTGGGGCAGGGCTTGGGGGCAGGGGCAGCTTAGACAGGCACCGCAGTGACAGGTTGGCTCCTAGGCCAGCCTGCTGCTGCAGCGCCCTTCTGAGCCGCCCTCCCACCTTTCTGCAGGCCACCTCCTGCCCTCCCCATGCCCTGGGGAGGGCAGAAGCCGGCCTGCAGGGAAGCGAGGGGGTCAGGGCACCATGGTGGGCGGCCCAGGGCGTGGCCTGCCATTGCAGTGCCTGTTCGTGCTGCCTCTGAGCCCCAACCCCAAGGGCCTGGGGAGGGAAGGAAGCAGCTTGGACAGGCGCTGAGTACCATCCATGGGGACAGGGGGGGTCAAATGACCCCCAGGTCAGTGCGGGATGGGGGGCAATTTTTCAGTCCCTCCACCGGTGCATCCAGGGTCATTTGAACACCCGCCCCCCGTGGGCGGAATGTCCCTGATCTTTAGTCAAATGACACAGCACAGCTGCACTCAAGTCTTAGAATTCTCCCATTTGTTTTTTCAGGGTAACTTTCAGCTCCCAGGTGGTTGATAGAATTCCTAAACCTGCCTGCCAAGCTGGGCAGGGACCCTCCTCCTCATCACTACGACTTCCTAAATGCACATTCAGTGTAGACACCGTACAACTAGTCATGAGATCACTTACACTGGTCAGAACTCCAGTGTAAGTGGATTCTGATATCAACAAGAGATTCTTCCATGTCATATCATGCCTGGTTTTATAAAACCAGCTTCTTGTACACCCATTTCAACACCAAGTCAAACTGGTGGCACGACGTGTTTCCCTTGCCTGCAAGTTCTAAAATATGTGGAAATAGAAGATTTGTTTTCAAAGTTTAAAACAGAAATAGTATGCATAGATACATACCTCGACCCATATCCAGCTCTGTGCATCGCCTTTCAGGGTTTGTGTGAACACGACATTTAAACACAGCTCCTGGGGACTTAACAGAGGCACTGTATTTGGAATCTGCTTGGGGGGCTCCAACCAAAATCCTGAAAGTCAAGAGAATTGTGTCATAAGAATCAGCGGAAACAAAAGTGCATTTTCTTTTCACACAAACACCCATACCCAGTCACTGTCATCAAGAATTCTCTCCTCCAAACCCTGACCAAAACCATTAAGATTCACTAAAGAGAAATCTACTGTCATTTACTATCACTTTTGTAAAGTAACATTGTAAAGTGAATAAACTATTCTTTTTTGTGTGTGCATTTGGACCCATCAAAATTAATCTTTAATATTTAAGACCTTTGAATTCTATTTAAAATGACAAAGCACGTTTACTCATCTACATATCAAAAGTGTACACGTGCTTTAGTACAAAGTTATGTAAAGATACACTTCCAGAGATTTCCAAATTCAATACTACTCTAGTGCCATGACGAGGAAAAAAATTGAACTGGGACCATTTCACAATGAAACTTCAGAATTAGATACAGATTAATATTAGCCGCTACATTCTGACATGAGAATTCTAGGCCTTAAGATGAGGTCATTCTAAACTTACAGGAAATTACTTTGGTTCCTTTTAGATCTCTGCCTAAATGCAGAAGGAAAACATTTGCTTTTCTCTTTTCCAAACCCTGAAGGATATAAATGTGTTTTAAGAGAAAAGATATTGTTCTATTTTAAGGTGCGCATTTAACCAGAGAATTAACTCTTACACTAACATTTCCACCACTGCTTCAACACTGACCGACTTGGCTGATATTTAAAACAAACTTTAAAAGGAGGCTAAATTAACAGTTCAATTTCTCCTGTGATTTGGAGGCTCAGCTGTCAAATCACAGGATTTTGACAAGGGCTAGCATCTATAACACAAGCAATGTTTGCACACGTGAGAACAATTAGCAGTCCAGATACCTTCATTGGGGGGGGGGGGGCGCTAGAAACACCAAGAAGCAAATACAAGAGACACTGAAATAGCAGCTCAAAACATAGAAGCCATCATAGTCTCCAGTCAAAACGCCAATCATCTCCACTTATGCATCTAACATGAATTAATGCCATTCATTTATCAGTATCATTGAGCTCTTCAAAATTAGATCTTGAAGGGGACACCACTAACTTCTGGGGCAAAATTTACAGTTTAAGTGGCAATTAAAAAAAAGTGTCTTAATAAACATGGCTCAATCTTAACAAGGTACTGCGGGTCCAGTTTCTGTGGTTTCAAGGGTTGTATGATCTTAAAAGTATAGGAGCCTGTCAGCCTGGCAATTGCAGCCCCAGGGGCCAGTTAAGGGGGAGGCAGCTCTTGAGGTTGAGTCACACACAGTCTGTGTTGGGAAAAAAATTAGGCCTACTTTTATTGGCTACAAGTGAAGGAATACTAGCACAGCATGGGGATAGATCCCCACATTGGGCAATCCACTTGTAGCACAATATGACCTTATCCCCCCAGCCCCATCCTGCCTGCCAGGGTGAAATGTGGAGTAGCAAAGTTGTGATACGCCTGCTTGTGAGTCTCAGAATGGTTCCTCTATCACTTGAAGGTGAGAGTCAGCTGACAGCCCCCAAGTCTTTCCACTTATGTCCCTAATTGGCCTCTCCACTCTGCAGAGGCAAATTTGCTGGTGGTCCCCAACCCTGCAACGATGTGACTGGCTTCTTCCCGGGCCAGGGCTTTTACTGCTCTGGCCCCTACCTGGTGAAACACTCTCCCTCCAGCCATCAGGGCCCTGCGGGACCTTGGACAGTTCTGCAGGGCCTGTAAAACAGAGATGTTCTACGGGAGAGGGGGGGGGGTTAGTCGCTGATTGCCTCCCCCGCTACCCCCCACATACCATCCGCCAGCTGTTTTGTGCTGTGTCAGTCCCCTCCCTGAGGGATAGGAAGTCTTCTCGAGTTGCCATCTGAAGTCAGGTTGTTTGGGACATCGTTGCTGAATTTAATTAATTAATTTGGTTTTTAACTATGTGATTGGTTTTAACTTGTACACCACCCAGAGTCCTTCAGGGGTGGGCAGTCTATTAAATCTAATAAATAAATAAATAAACAAACAAATAAATAAGTTGGGCATGCCACTGAACCATCCCCAATTCCAAGACCCTTATGGGGGTCCCCAATGGGGGAAGCAGGCATGGCCTCCCCCCGGTGGGATCGGCTCCATGTCCAAACCACCAACCTTGCTGAGAGAAAATAGAACAAGTGAATACATACGGAAGTGTGACTAAATAGCACAATAATACCATCTAGAAGTGAATAACCATTGCTTAAGGGAGAATGGGAGAACTGCCACTGGAAAGAGGGTGCAGCCTTGGTGGCTCCTAGCCTTAAAAGGGGAAGTATGCCACCATGGTGGGCCCCATTCCACAGGTCTGCGCACCCCCCTCTTTTCGGGTCTCTGCCCTGATGTGGACAGCCAGAAGCCCCTATTGTATGAGGCGTGGCTTCTCACCCCAGACTCCCTGCTGCCATTCTGAACTCTTTTCTTCATGCCCCTCCTGCCCTGTGTTGCAATTCTCAGCTCCAGGTAAGTGAGGGGCAGGGCTTATAGCTGATTTCAAACTAATGATAAATGGAAAAAATCCAGGCATACTATCATGGAATCCATCTCATTATTGCTAAAAAGAAGTGGACTAGAAGGTAAATTACAGTCAATTGAGGAATCTAGAATTTGGGGCAAGCATCAGTTGACAGAAGTAAAAAAATAAACACCTGTTTGGGGGGTAAGGGAAGACCTTGGGTTAATAATTATATTTTAGCCTAATCTAGTTATGACATAGAATGACACGGCTGCTCTGAGGATTACATGAGTACAATCATGTTAATTGACTTTAATTCCTTGGAGGAAGGGTAGAATATAAATATAAGGAATATAATGGAGGTAATGAAAGACCATAGCAGGACAATCTCCCTCCAATGACCAAGAAATATCCTTCCCACAGTGCCAGCAGCCAAGATGCCAGCAGTCTGTGGCTCAGATATTGTACAACACAAAACAGGGATAGACTTAGTGTAAAGACAGGAGCAAGAGAACCAAACTTGCTTCAAACATGTATGCACTTGGTTTAAAGTTTATTATTCAATTTCTAAAAGAAAATAGATTTAAAAACACAACAATGGCCTAAAACCTATTGTCAGACTTCTCATTTTTAGTGGTTAACTCATAAGGAACCTAGAGAGGAGGGGAAATCCCTTCATCCCTGCTGTTCACAGTGTCCTCCTCCTCCTCCTCCTCTCTCCTACCATCATCACCCCTCATCTGCTGCCTCCTCTTATTCACTACTGCTACTGCTTATCTTTCTATCAAACACGCAAATAAAAGCAACTCATTCCGACTTCTAACTTTGCTAGCTTTCTTTCTAAAGAAGAAGAAAAAATCGGAAATGTTTCTATGGCTCATTCTTAACAAAAGTTCTGCGGACCCAGTCCCGGCAGCTTAAAGTGTTACATAATCCAAAAGTATAGGACCCCCTCAACATCTTAGCCTGGCAAGTATTCCCAAGACTGCACTACTCATATTCTCCCATCTTTATAAAGCTGTAGGTTGTGACACACCCTTAAAAGGGCCCTGAGATTTATCTTTGAGGAGTGCGCAAAGGAATAAGTAAGGAGACAGAACCAGGATACATCTGTGATACAGATTTGGCCAGAGCATCAGCTGAGATACAGAATATTTCACAAAGTTTCAGTTATGTCAAACATAAAGAACTGAAAATTCCTACGGTATACTTGTTCAGTAAGACCTGCTGTTCGCTAAATTTTCTGACATCTCTGAGATTCTGCAGGGGGAACTGGTGCTGAGTACCTACTGTGCTTTAAGGCCTACTGTAAACTGAAGGACCATGCCCATACTGCAGGAAGCCACGCTGGTAAAAACGCTGGCACCATATTTGTAAAGTACATAAACTCCACACAGACCAACTATAAGAATCTGCTTTTAGCATTACAATCTTCCTAAATGTTGCTGAATGAAGGGAATAACAGCAGTCCTTAGAAATCAAGCTAAGTGTTTAAAAATTGCTAACAAGCATTTCAAACCATGAATCAAACTAAGGTGTTTGTAGCAAAAACAAATGGGCATCTACAGTAGGTGCACAGGTTCTCAGTTTTCACCACAGGATGGCACTAAACATACAGAAGAAAATGACATTATTCATTAGGGGCATAACCTCAAAAGGAAGAATTTATCTATTTTAATGGACTAGTCAGGCATGCACTTCACATTAAAATTAGTAAGAGATAAAAGCTGCAACCTTAAGAACACTTTCCTGGAAGAAGAAGAAGAAGATGATGATGATTTTGGATTTATATCCTGCTTTTCTCTCCTGTAAGGAGTTAAGCGACTTACAAATTCCTTCCTTTCCTCTCCCCACAACAGACACTTCGTGAAGTAGATGAGGCTAAGGCCCTTTCCGCACACGTAAAATAATGCATTTTCAAACCACTTTCACAACTGTTTGCAAGTGGATTTTGCTATTCCGCACAGCTTCAAAGAGCACTGAAAGCAATTTGAAAGTGCATTATTTTGCATGTGCGGAAAGAGCCTAAGAGAGTTCACACAGAAACTTTGACAAGGTCACCCAGCAAGCTTCATGTGTAGGAGTGGGAAAACACATCCAATTCACCAGATAAGAGTCTGCCGCTCATGTGGAGGAGTAAGGAATCAAACCCAGTTCTCCAGATTAGAGTCCACCACTCTTAAACACAGGGGGCAGAGTGTCATATTAGGATCTGAGAGACGCAGGTTCAATTGCCCTCTCCGCCACGGAAGCTTGCTGGGCGACCCTGGGCCAGTCATATGCTCTTCGCCTAACTTGTGCCACAAGGTTCTTGCAAAGATAAAATGGGGGATAACAGAATGACATAATGCAATCTTGATCTCCACTGGGAAGAAGGGTGGGGTATAAAAAAAGCAAAAAAATAAGTCCCATTGAATAAAATGGACCATAGGTCCAAGCAGATCTGCTCAGGATTTTCCTCAAAAGTGTTCAGTTTTGCCTCTGACACTCATCTGTGTACCAAACCTATAGCCATCATTAGCTCCAAAACTATACGTGCAGACTGATGCTAAGACAATGCAGGGATTTTTTTAAAAAAATGGGAATCTTCCATTTGTTTTTCATTTAACTGAATTAGTCACAATTAGTCAGATTTTTGTTTAAGAATGCTATTTATTTTCACGAGCCCTGTCAAAACCAACACCAGTTTGCCAGATGTTTCTCTTTTGCTGGGATCTTTATGAGTAAAGCATGGACGATGAAGAGCAGAAGAAGAAACAAGCTACTTTTCATGATTATAAATGTTTTAAGATTTCATCCATTTGGAATTCACTGCACTAACCTCTCAGCTTAAAGATGACCCTCACGAGAAGAAGAAGAAGAGCTGGTTTATGTATCCCACTTTTTTCAACCCTGGCGGAGTTTCAAAGCAGTTTACAATCAACTTCCCCTCCCCACTCCACAACAGACACCTTTTGAAGTGGGGGGGGGGGGGGCGGGAGCTGAGACAGTTCAAAGAGAACTGTGACTAGCCCAATGGCAACCAGGAGGCTTCATGTGTAGGAATGGAAACAAACCCTGTTTGTCAGATTAGAGTGTACCACTCAAGTGAAGGAGTGGGGAATCAAACCTCCAGACTAGTGTTAACCCTCTGTTAACCACTACACCATGCTGGCAAAGCCACCTCTTAACCAGTACACCACAAGGCAGGGAAGAGAAGGTGACTGGAAGAGATTTTTGTGACCCATTTCCAAACTCCCATTCTTGCAAAAGCTTCTTGTCTGATAACTACTTAAGAGTCAGATGGAGTGAATGTCCTGGAAAAGCAAATAGCCTGTGTAACAAGGATCCACAGCCATGAGAGACCCATACTCTTAAGTAAGTTTGTATCTTCAGGGACATCTCTCATATTCATTTTATACAAACAGGTTCTAAAGACCATGATGAGAGACAGAAACAGAAAATGCAATAAAATGCATCTGCATCTCTGCATTTTCCCAATTGCCAAAATTATCTCTCACATCATATGCGTGTTCGACAACACACATCCCAGAAGTACAAATCTGTAAGTGACTCAAGAACAGAACCAGACAAAGCTGAGTCCTTTTAAATACTTATAAATTTCAACAAGAGATATTTAGTCAAATAGCGTATCCATACTTTATGGCTACTATACATTTTTCTAAAAACATACAAGAAGCAACACAGGAAGCATGAGAAAACTGAGTAAAGATATCATTCTCTTCCCAACTCATCAACATCCTTATATGTAACAGTGGAGAAGAGCAAGAGTTCAGTAGCACCTTAAAGATGAACAAAATATCTGGCAGGGTATGAGCTTTTGTGAGTCACAGCTCACTTCTTCAGATATAGACTGGTGGGGGGAGGCACATGGAATGAGGGAGGGACACAAGAGCAAGAGCTCATAATGGAAGCAGGGAGAGGGACAAGACAGAAAGGGCTCCATAGACATCCCTTGGCCTCTATGTTTTATTGGTCCCATCTGGGACATCCTGGCACAACTAGTTGTAGTTGAGGGTCGCTCAGAGTGCAGTTACCATACAAGCAAGCAAGCAGAAAGTAATTTACCGGTATTTGATTCCTTTAAATCCCACCTTCCTCCCTTCATGGAACTAAAAATGCTCAACGTAAGAATGCATACATAAAGTATGCATGAAGCTGCCTTATACAGGGTCAGATCCTTTGTCCATCAAGATCGGTCATATCTATTCAGACACACAGCAGCTCTGCAGTAGCTTTCACATTACCTACTATCTGGTCTTTTTAACTGGAGATGTTGGGAATAGAACCTGGGACCTGATGCTCTACCACTGAGCCACAGCTCCTCCAGGGTTACCAGGAGGTTCCCATCCAAGCATTAAAGGGACTCCAGACTTGTCTTGCTTCTCATTAAATTGCAATATCGCATGCCTTTAAACCATACCTCAGGTACCTTTTCCAAACAGCATCCACCTGTATACACACACAGATTAAGGAGATACAACATTACCAGAAGAAAATGATTTGCAACTGCAATAAGCCTCCATTAAAATGCACTCATTTCAAGTTAGAGTTCCTTGGCATGTAGGGCAAGGGGATATGAAGAACTGTCTACTTTTAATCTCTGCCAATAAACCTTCAGGGCCTCCTGAAGGCAAAAATCCCACAACTACCTGGCTGCAAAGGACACAGCAAGCCCACAGCATGGTCAACGCATTAATGTTCATACCTAGGTAAAAGCACTCCTACACCTCAGGAGGCAAACAACATGTATTCCCAGCATGTCAGCCAAAGGAGTGGTAAATCCAGCTGTGCAATTACAATTTAACCCCTCTCTCTGTGACCTCTTCCTCTCTACTTAGTGGCTGTGAGACAGGTACCTCCTGCCACCTCTGTGCTGAGCAGCCCTCAGGAAAAACAGCTTTGGAAGTCAATCTGCTGTATCCAGCAGGAAGCAAAGTACTTTAAGGAGTGATGAATGGCACGGAAGGGCACAGAAAGATGCCAAGCATGCACATCTGCCCATGCTGGTGCCAAAAAGCAATTAGATAGCTATCATTCAAACACTGCTTTATTATCTAATCTCTGAGCTATCGTTCAAATTCAAAGAGAAAAGGGAGTAAAAATATATTCCCTGAAGGCAAAAATAATCTAAGGAGAGCTGGTGCACACATTTACAACATGAATCTACAGTCACAAAGTCAAAAATAGCAATTTTTTTAGCATTTAATGTTCTCAAAATTAGGTGTAAAATAAAACCATAAACAAATGAAATCTATTAACACCAAACTAGTTCAAGAGGAAACCTCAGACAAACTCTTGGATCATTATGATCAGAAGTGGAGGGAGGGCCAAGGGGAAAAGGCAGTTCCTCAAATCCCCCAGGCTAAACCTGTAACTGGCTTTAAAAGGTAAACAGAATTTAGTGCACTGGTAATCAGTGGAGCGCAAATCATGATTGATACATTCTGGATGTACTGTAGCTTCTGAGCAGCCACTGGGTGTATTCTGAACAACCTTCAGAGATAGTCCAACAGAAAGTACATTTCAGTAGCCTAACCAAAATGTTACTAAGGCCTAATCTTATTTGGGGGGGGGGGGCGGGGTGAACAAGCCGATGGAGGTGGCACGTGGCCATGCCAGAACATTTGTTCCCTCCATTAACATAAGGGGCACCCCTGCCAGAGGAGAAGACAAAGGTACTGGTGGCCAGGAACCACTCAGCTCTGCAGTGGCAAAACCTGGACGTGGTTGAGGCCACAGAGAAAGGATGGAGTAACTCCATTTAGCCCTATGGAGGGCTTTCAAGAAGCCAAATTTTGTGTGTGTGAGTGTGTTTTAGCTGCATCTCTGTGGCAAGCTTCTTTTCTTCAGGAGCTAGAATCTTATAACACACATTCTCGGTCATTGCCTCAACTTAAGAATCCAAGAGGAACCCCAGGTCTAAGATAGATATTTTCAAGGAAGTGTGACAAAAGTTTGTGCTGAAATAAGTTTTGTTAGTTTTCTAGGGTCCTGACCTTTATGGCCCAGTCTAGTTAGGTTTCGGAAGCTAAGAAAGGTCAGTGCTGGTCAGTATTGTCCAGGACCACTATACTAAGGAAGGCAGTAGCCACCTCTGTTAGTCTCCTGCCTTGAAAACCTATGGAGTCGCCATAAGTTGCCTACAACTTGATGACACTTTGCACACATAGAGTCTTCAAGGTGCCTCAAGACTATTGTTAAAATGTGTTAATTTATACCAGCAGAGGGTAAATGGGAATGGTACAAGAAAGCATTAGCCCAAAGTTAGAATAAGTCCCCTTAGAATGGAAGCAAGTTTAGGTGTTTCAAAGCAGGTCTGTGAAGAGCTCTTTCAAGATGATTTAAGTAGGTTTTGTAAATCTGGAATATAGACAGCCTTAGGCAGGCCATGTATACAATGCCAGAACTTTGTGCACATTAATATGCAAAAACTAATTAGGAGGTTCGTTTTTTAAACAATTTAAAGGCATTGATATTAATCTGAACATTATTTTTATTGTGTAAAATTTTAGTGACTGTGTCTTTCCTTTAACACTTGCCATCTTTTAAGAAGTGCTCTGTGGGGGGAACGGGGTTGGTCTCAGCATCAACAAAACCATATTCAGCATTGCGCTTCTTTTTTCATACCAATTACTTACAGTATAAAAATCAAGAATTTCTGCAGTGTCTAGAAACAGCTCTTCCCATGAGTTTCTTTCCAGATATTGAGCCCTTTCATCACCCTGTTGGAAGTCAACAGGCAGAAATGCAAAGAATACCAGCACTTAGGAATCAAAGAAATTGTACGCTGTTCATTTTATTGCCTGGATCCAGCCTGAATGAAGTTATTTATATCACAGTGTGTTACAGTTCCAAGTCAGCCTTCTAGGAAATAGAACCCCATCCATCAGAGACAGATAACAGACCAGCTTTGTGAAGGTTTACTGGCAACAATTATTCTTGCATCCATTCAAAGGACTCCAGGTGAATTTAGTTTCATCTGAACGAAAGAAATATATATTTTTAAAACTTCTAAGACTTGTGGAAAGAGATGGTTCACACACTTTCCTTGGTTTGCAGGATGATGTGTCAATGTTATAAAGCAGCCAGAAGCATCATAATAGTTCACTGTGCAACAGAGTGGTTAGAGCATCTGACAAGGGTTGAAGATTGCTGGGTGCATATCAGGTACAAAGGGTACAGGGTAACTTTGCACCAGTCATTCTCACTCAGCCTAACCTACTCACCTGTTGTTTTCCCTTCCTCCATTTTTTTTTCACAATTTATTTATTTCTATGTATTTTTATCCTGTCCTATACTTGAAGGTCTCAGGGCAGGTTACAACATAAAACACATAAAAATCATAAAATCCAACACAATGTAAAAACAACTAAAACCTATCACAATAAAACCTATTAAAGTTCACAAAACCTGTTTAAAAATTCATAAAATTATCAAAGGAGAGAAAGTAGGTAGTCCTGTGGTCCTTGGAAAATGTTCAGGACACAAGTGTGATCCAGTAAAACTAAGGCTGATTCCGCATGGGCCAAAAACAGCGGTGTGAAAATGGTGCAAAAACATTATAAACCCTTTTACACCGTTTTAAACCCTTTTACACCGTTTTCACACTGCTGTTTTTGGCCCATGCGGAATGAGCCTAAGATTGCTCACCAAACAGTTGGAAGGAGAGTTATTGCCTATTTAGCCCAACGTTCTGTTTAACACAAGAAATCCCAAAGGAAGAAAATTCCCAAGTGCTGGTACTGTCCATCATCTGCCTGAAAACCTCCAGAAAGGAAGATCTCCCCCAATCCAGGAGTCTGGTTTTCTGGTTTAACTAATCTCACCATTAGTCTCCAAGTATTCAACTGAAATCTCTTTCTATAACAAAAGCCCATTAGATCTTTGCAACAGCAGAGAATAAAATTTTGTCCTCTTCCATACGACAGCCCTTAAGGTACTAGAAAAGAATGGAATGGTTTTTCTCCTCCTCCTGTTATTGCTAAAGGTGTTTTTAGAAGCCACCTTTAACCATTTAGAAAATGCAAAAGTAGGAAGTGAGTACACTATTCCCATTTCCAATGTTAGGGCCACTAAAGTTATTTCCAGTGGGCACAATGGGACATGTCTGGAAGCTGGCCCCTGCTGTCAAAATGACTGTCACTGCAGAAGTTGCCAAAAAGCAGTCATCTGGACAGCAAAGAGAGCCACAGAACTGGTTTACAGTGCATAAAATACAGGTACAAGCATGCCCCATTAGGGCACTGTCCAGACTGTCACTGTAAAGAAAAACACTGGCCTGTGTAAGGCTCATTAATTTGAAGCTTGGACTCCATCCCAACAAGCCGTGGAATCTATTAGGGTCCATTCACTGTGCCAGTCTATTTTGTGGCTATATTCATGGGATGCTAACGACTACCACCCTCAGTTCTTGGGGATGGTCATGATTTTTAAAAACAAAACAAGAAACCACAATGCCAGATTTTGAGTCTCAACAGAAATGTTTGTAGTAAAACATGCCACAATTACTCTTAACAGCACAAGCAATAAGCAAAACAGGGCTGGACCACAACAGCAGCATTTTCTTCTCCATCCATGTTACTCTTTATTGCTCACAGTTTCCTCTTCACCTAAGCATTGGTTAGCATCCCTGGATGCCCCCTCTATGATGCTGCTAGCAGGGGGGGGGGGGGGGGGGTGGGATTTTAACTTTTCATGTTGTAGTGTTTTCAAGAGATGACTCAATGGATGGAGTGTTTTAATGTTGTAATCACCGAGAGATCTTGCATATACAAACTTCTATTGTATTTGTTTCTTTTAGTACAACAACAGTTATATAGTTAATAGGGGGAGGGCAAACTTTGTTTATATCTAACAAACAAAATCAATTTAGCTATAGGAGGCTGAGGAGAAGTCAATTAAGTTTAGGTATGTTTCTTATTGTAGTTTGTTTTTCCTTCAGGTTAGTTTACATTTTTTGTTTGATGATGTGTACGTGTAATATTGTATGTAAAATTGATTAAATAACTTTTTAAAAAAGAGATCTTGCATATAGGCAGGGTATATTTTTTTTAAAGAAAGATGGAGAATCATCTATGTTGAAGTTGCCTTTGCATAGTATTTCCCAAGGGACAATAGTATTTTTTGGATCTCCAGGATGCCTTCTTGTTATGTACAGTAGCAACTATTTAGAATATGGAAGCTGCTATCTGGATGAAACCAAGCAGCA
Organism: Sphaerodactylus townsendi; assembly: GCF_021028975.2. Classification (NCBI taxonomy): domain Eukaryota; kingdom Metazoa; phylum Chordata; class Lepidosauria; order Squamata; family Sphaerodactylidae; genus Sphaerodactylus; species Sphaerodactylus townsendi. Next base: position 23,872,875 of record NC_059435.1, read on the forward strand.
GATGACTAAGAGATGTCAAAAAAGATACAACAATAGTAAGAACATAAGAACATAAGAACTAGCCTGCTGGATCAGACCAGAGTCCATCTAGTCCAGCATTCTGATACTCGCAGTGGCCCACCAGGTGCCTTTGGGAGCTCCCATGCAGGAGGTGAAAGCAATGGCCTTCTGCTGCTGCTGCTCCTGAGCACCTGGTCTGCTAAGGCATTTGAAATCTGAGATCAAGGAGGATCAAGATTGGTAGCCATAGATCAGGGGTAGGGAACCTGCGGCTCTCCAGATGTTCAGGAACTACAATTCCCATCAGCCCCTACCAGCATGGCCAATTGGCCATGCTGACAGAGGCTGATGGGAATTGCAGTTCCTGAACATCTGGAGAGCCGCAGGTTCCCTACCCCTGCCATAGATTGACTTCTCCTCCATAAATCTGTTCAAGCCCTTTTTAAAGCTAGATAGTACTTTGAACGTTAATGGCTGGTATGACATTCAGCTTTGCCAGATTGTAGCTTATGCCCCTATCAATTAGCTCAGGCCAGGTACATGGATCTTTTACCATTCCTTATTCACAACATCCCTTTAAGGGAGCATAAGGGGGAGGGAGAGACAGGTAGCGTGGGGGAGGTCAAGTGGGCATAAGAAGAGCCCCTGCCCCAATTGATCTAGCCTGGTCTCACCACCTGGAAGTTCATTAATCTCATTAATGAAGTTCATTAATCTCATTTTTAAAGCATTGGGGGGTGGGGGAGAAAAATGGCCCATGCTTCCCACCCTCAGCAGCAGTGGCGTAGTGGTTAAGAGCAGGTGCATTCTAATCTGGAGGAACCGGGTTTGATTCCCCGCTCTGCCACCTGAGCAGTGGAGGCTTATCTGGGGAATTCAGATTAGCCTGTGCACTCCCGCACACGCCAGCTGGGTGACCTTGGGCTAGTCACAGCTTTTCGGAGCTCTCTCAGCCCCACCCACCTCACAGGGTGTTTGTTGTGAGGGGGGAAGGGCAAGGAGATTGTAAGCCCCTTTGAGTCTCCTACAGGAGAGAAAGGGGGGATATAAATCCAAACTCTTCTTCTTCTTCTTCTCACCCCTGCTGGGGAAAAAAAACCTCTGCTTACTTTAAAATTAACTTCTCTTCACATTAACTGACTTTCAGTTGAGTCCACTGCAACCAGGAGGAGACTGAGTGGGGGGAAAGGCCAGGGAGGGTTTCTCTGGCCTGGCCTCACCCCCAGTCCCCTCTCAGCTTCAGCACTGTTCTTCTGAAAGTAAGTAAATCTAAATTTTAAAGCAACCATAGCAGTATGAGGAGGGTGGTGGCCAACTTTCCCCCCCAACTGCCGCTGAAACTCTCTTTCTCTCTTCCCCCTTCCTCTCCCTTTCCCTCCTTTCCCCCTTTCTCTCTCTCACCCGTTCTCTCCCTTCCCCCACTCCCCCTTACTCTCTGGATGGACGATGCACTATTGCATAGTACTGTGTGAGAATAAGATATTGGAGTATGGGTGGACAGTAAGTTAGACAGGAGCAGTCAGTGTGATGCAGGGACAACAAAGGCTAACACCATCTTGGGGTGTATCAATAGGGGCATAACATCCAGCCTGCAAGAGGTGGGGGATGCAGTTTGAGAGCTTGCACTGGGCACTATTTTCTGTAGATAGGCCTCTGTTCATGTCTATATTGGAAGATGAATCCTGATCTTCCCAGTCCAGCTACTACATCACTCCGCTTTATTGCCGAGTCCAAATTACATCATGAATCATCTTTTTTAACTGCACCTGCCTAATGGGCATCATGTCAAACAGAGAACAATTTTCATCTCCTGCTGCAGAAGAACCAGGATTGGCTCTAGAGGAATTAATAGCAGGAACACAAATTTTTAAGCATTTATAGCTGTCACCAAAGTGACACTAAACAAACATTTAAAGACAAAAGAAATGGTTCAAATACACATTTGATGCACTCCATGACACTTCAGGACAACACTCTTCACATCATTTCCACCACACATAGGCCCCTTCCGCACAGGCAACATAATGCGTTTTCAAACCACTTTCAAAACTGTTTGCAAGTGGATTTTGCCATTCTGCACAGCTTCAAAGAGCACTGAAAGCAGTTTGAAAGTGCATTATTCTGCATGCGCGGAATGAACCATAGAAAGCATGTTGGTCTTTACTCTCATAAGAACATAAGAACAAGCCAGCTGGATCAGACCAGAGTCCACCTAGTCCAGCTCTCTGCTACTCGCACTGGCCCACCAGGTGCCTTTGGGAGCTCACATGCAGGATGTGAAAGCAATGGCCTTCTGCGGCTGTTGCTCCCGAGCACCTGGTCTGTTAAGGCATTTGCAATCTCAATCTCAGATCTCTCGACTTTCCAACCCCTTGCTTCTAAATACGAAGGGACTTTAGGATTGGAACTACCATCTTCCTTCAAAAAAAAAAAAAGGATTCTGCAAATCTATTAATAGAGGCAGTGGGTTAAAATTATCCTGTTTTGTTTGGCTCAGAGACAGTAAACATTAGTTGAAATCTAATAAATGATTACAAGACATAAGGACCACCACTTAAGCTTTTGAAAGAAGGAGAAAGAAAAGGGAGCTATTGCTAAATATTATTTGGTAATTTGCAGTTTCCAGGAATAGTCAAAACTTCTCCCACCACACCACATCCATCCAAGATGGTGCAAAATTACTTTAATGCCATACTACATTCTCTAAGTATAAACCAAGTGACCTCAGTTACACCAAAGGCTTAACAGCTAATGCCAACTCACAGTGCCATTTCCAAGCCACAGCTAGAGAGGCAGCATTTCTGCGACGACAAATACATTATTAAGACAGGATTTAATTGACAGCTCTCTGGCTGGAAAGAGAGGACATTTTTGCTTAGGAACAGTCTATGAGTACACAAGGCATTGCCAAATTGGTTGAACAGCACAGGCTGACAGGCTGAAGTTAATTGTGTGTGTACACAAACGTACACACACACACATACACAAGTGTACAATGCACCTCTTTAATGGCTGCATTTAAAACCCGCCTAGCAAGTGGCCTCAGCTTGTAGGGCAGACAATGGTCTCTTATTGTGATGAACTGGCGTGCTGCACTGGTTGACCCTAAAAGAGATCGATGGGTATGAAGCACAGAGATGTAATTGAGGAATAATTTCAAGAGCCCCAGAAACAGGGAAATGGATAAAAATATACCCCTATAAGATAAGCTTGTCCCAGACAATTTTATTATTATTATTATTATTATTATTATTATTATTATTATTATTATTATTATTATTATTAATTCAATTTCTATACCGCCCGATCCCCAAAGGGCTCTGGGCGGTGAACAACATAATATAAACAATAAGCAGGAGCAAATCCGGTACAATACAAACATAGGCTCCGTCAATAAAACATCTTAAAATACATAAAAACAGCGGCTAACAATTAGCAAATTAAACAAGAGGCGTCCAGGCTCAATTTAAAAACCCACCCCAAGAAGGGGGGAACGGCAGGCCCCTCAATATGAGGAGCTCTGTTATACCAGTGCCAAAGCAGGAGCAGTGGGGGGGGGGGGCACCATTTCAGCGGCTGGACACTCCAAAGGCCCGGTGGAACAACACAGTCTTACAGGCCCTTACAAGATCAACTCTGCAAGTTGGGCTGCAGGACATGTGTTTAAATCCACTTACCAGTAAGTCTAAACTGTATCTCACAAAAGAGGAAGGAAAAGATACAACTATCATTCCTCCATTTTTAATGGAATCTTTTACAAATAGTGTGAGAAAGACAGCCTCTAGACTCAGTTTCATTCCCACAAGCCAGTTTACTAAGCATAGGGAAGCTGATTTGAGACAGTGTATTCCACCAGCATGGTTAAGAGCTGTGGACTCTAATCTGGAGAACTGGGTTTGATTCCCCACTCCTCCACATGAAGCCTGCTGGGAGACTTTGGGCCAATCATAGTTCTCTCCGAACCCACCCAGTCCATGCAAAGGCAGGTGATGGCAAACCACTTCTGAATGTTTCTTGCTTTGAAAACCCTACAGGGTCACCATAAGTCAGCAGAGACTTGATGTTACTCTGCACAAAAGCACATTCCACCATGTGAGCAACAACTGCAGCCTAAAGTGGCACAATCAAATGTATCATCTCAGTGAGAACTTGCCCTACTGCTAAACCTTCAGCAATGCTGCTCAAAAATGAATCCTTTCCTAATATTGTTGTATGCTAGTCAGTGATCAAGGTTAAAGGGACAGCAGCAGAGCCATCTAAAGAGTAGCCATGCCTCACTCCATCACCAACATTTGCAGTTTGCAACGTGGAGAAGGAGGGGTAGGCAGCATGGCCAGCCACCCACATGGTACCCTCAGCTGGCAAGGACAGGCACTCCATTAGCCTGCCAGGTAAGGCTGGGGGCAAGATGAAGGGGGCGAGGCTGAGATTCTAGGGAGCTATTTAAGGCAGGCACCTGCACAGTTCCGGCCTTGCCTTTCTCAGTGGAACAACAGCTTGCCCACCCAACCTCCCTGTTCTTATCTTGTCAGTTACATCTGGTTGTTTTAATGGTTACACTGCGTTCTTTGGTTTTGTTTTCCCATTTTGTCACAGCTTGATGGGTTGCACTTTGGGACGGACCCTTTTGGAAGGAGTCTGTGCCTGCATGCTTGGCTCCCCATTGTTATGAGGGCCCCATATGGGGCTTGGGGGATGTGGGAGGCCATTAGGCTCGTGCCCAGATGCATCTCATGCCACTGACCTACACTTTCAGGTGGCAAGGGGACAAAGCAGAGGTCCACACCTGCTTGGCTTCCAGTTACTTGTCATTCCTCGGTTTCCCCCAGCAGGTGGGCTGGAGAAAGGTATTTCATCAAGTTGCCCAATGCCAGGATCCGAGGTTTCCACCAGATAATGGGCTGGGGATTGTGTTCGTGGGGTAGCATGTGGGTCGTCTGATGTCAGGATCCATCCACATGCTGTGCCTCTGCTTCTTTGCATGTATATAACAAGCTGTAGTCAATTTCCTACCAAAATAAAATGGTGTGTGGGTCTTTGTCTTCCCCTATGCCTCAGCACATTGCTTCATCGAATCTGCAAGGAGATTTAAAAACTTCCTTCCTGACAGGAAGGGCTGTCCGACAGTGCAATACGCTGCCTTGGAGTGTGGTGGAGTCTCCTTCTTTGGAGGTTTTTAAACAAAGGCTGGATGGCCATCTGTCAATGGTGCTCTGATTGTATATTCCTAAATGGCAGGGGGTTGGACTTGATGGTCCTTGTGATCTCTTCCATCTCTTTGATTGTATGGTTTCTAAGTTCATTGAATGGGGTTCAAATCCCTCCTCTGCAACAAAGCTCACTTGGTGCTGTCATGATTCCAACCTAACACACATCATAGCATCATTGGGAATATAAAACAGAAGACAGGAGATCAATATATAACACTTTGAGCTCATTGGGAGAGGGGCAGATGGCATCATCTTGGCCCCTTCCGCACATGCAGAATAATGCACTTTCAATCCATTTTGAATGCACTTTGCAGCTGGATTTTACTGTGCAAAATAGCAAAATCCACTTGCAAACAATTGTGAAAGTGGATTGAAAGTGTGTTATTCTGCATGTGCGGAAGGGGCCCTTGTCCTACTAAGAATCCTTGAAATTCAGCCCACATCAAAAAAGACTGTAGATGGATGCTGCAACATAATATAATTGGAAGGTATTTTGAGATACAGCTTAAAACCATCTTCCATCTTGGACCACTCCATACATGACTGTTTATCACCTGTTGACTGTTATCTCAAGGGAAGATTCACATGTGTCTTTATGTATCAACTACCAAAGACCTGTGGCTGTTGGAAAGGAGATGAAGGGCTTTTTTATAAACGTGTTAATTTCTCCTGCAATCGTCAGTTGCTTCATCATGCGGCTTCCTGAGCAGAGTACTTTCCTGTGTATTTGAAAGCAGTCCATCCAAACATTAAAGGAGCTCTGTGATGATAAACTGGAAGATAATACCTTTGAGGAGAGGCTGTGGCTCAGCAGTAGAGCATCTGCCTTGTATGCAGAAGGTCCCAGGTTCAATTCCTGGTATCTCCAGTTTTTAAAAGGATCAGGCAGAAGATGATGTTAAAGGGTTTCTCTGCTTGAGACCCAGGCAGCCTCTGCCAGTCCTGATATATACTACCAACTCAAACACAACAGTGTTTAAGAGATAGCACACACATTCAGCTGCCAATCACAGGCATGCATCCACGTGTTTGATATGTCATGTCTAATCTGCACAGCCACATTTTAATGGACAGAAGTATCAGGCGTCTTACAACTGCAACACAGGCAGGAATCAACAGGTACACTGTAAAAAAATGACTTTTGCCCATATGATCTGGCTGCCTCCACAATACAAAGACAATACAGCCTTGCCTCCAACAGATGGACAGCTAGATTCCTCTATGAATTTGCAGACAGATTTCCCTCTGTGATACACCTCTAAAGATGCCAGCCACAGATGCAGGTGAAACGTTAGGAACAAGATCCACCAGACCACGGTCACACAATCCGGAAAACCCACCAGAACCAGTTAGATTCCTGTTCGGGTGCCATCACACACGTCACTGGTATAAGGGTGCCATCACAAATGTCAATTTTTCTTCCACGTAGCCCTTGAAGATACAGATGCTCTACAGCTGGACTCAGCAACCCTAAGTTTTCAGCTGAGACCAAGGAAGAGCTCATCTGATGCTAAAATGGCCACTCTGATAAACATTCATTTAGACAAGCTGGATGCAAAACCTTGAACTGATAAAGTAAGCACATACAAGAGAATGTGCGAAGAATCCTGTGTCACTGTTATCAGAGGCTGTAAACTGTAACACCCAAATGGAACTTCCATGCTCAGAGGCACTATACCGCAAACTACAGACACCAGGGGCAAAGAAGAAGGCACAGCTGTCAGCAAATATAGTCTTTAAGTTTTTCCAAGGCTGGAGAAGCACTGGATTTAATGAATGTACCAGGAAGGCATTCCTTCAATTCTCAGCAAACGCCAGATCCCACAGAACGCGTAACCCATTCTGATCTTGCAGTTGTGCCTGCCTCTGCCCAAGGAATAAAGCACAAAAACCAGTATGTGCCAAACTCCCATGAGTGAACACATATTCTGCTTGCTTCATGTGAGTCCCACAAATACGTATGCCAATTCACCCACACATTGAAAAAAAGGCTTGCACAGATATCTATTTAAAATATCATTAGGGAAGGTGCTTCTGCTGCCATTTTGGGCAGCCTTCCCCAGTGGCCAAGAGTTGGTGTCACTACAATGACAGATTTCCTGACAGATTCTGTCATTTCTCTTAGCGCACATCGTAAACCGGGACTCCGTTCCCACGCAACCCAGCCAGTTCATTTCTCTAACTATATCCAAATATCCAAGCCACCAAGTCCCCTCATGTTCCACGGGCTCCATTACTTGATGCCTAATGACACACATGTGCCCCACAAGAGAACCTATACCACCACGGATCATTCCTGGGGTACCAATTTAGTACTCAGTGTGGCTGCAGAGTAAGAACAAGAGGTTTCCCTCTGACACTAACAGGAAGCAGAAATATGTATCCCAGTTTGTGAGAAGTCCCCCTCCGCTGCCAGCAGTCCCTCCATCCATTGTGGCAGAATCCTGGGTGACGGATATTAGGAGAAAGGAATGCATTTCTCTCCCACCTCAGCCAAAGAGCACTTTGGGGTCATGAGGGAGCCTGGCTTTCGTGATTTCCAATTTAAATGCTTTCTCCCACTGTCAAGATAGCCATTTTAACCCTTCCCCGCCTCCTTCAGGCAGAGGATACTTCAGAAAGCACTGAAATCTGAGACCCAGATCATGAAGTTTCCTCTGAGTATGTGCAGAGAGCACCCCTGACAATATCGAGTGCAGAGCGAACACGCCTGTAAAATGGAGAGGAGCAGAGCGCCCCAGCGAGAAAAGAGGAGTTAAGTCTCAGTCCCTAAAAAGTCCTGCAGACAAATCTTCCAAATGATCGAACAACTGATAGGGCAGGCAAAAGATTAAGGAGAGACTTCTGTTCAAGTTTTAAAGCAGAAGGGGGGGGGGGGCAAAAACAGCATCCGCGGGCACACGCTTTCTGCAGGCTGCTCTGCAATACCGAAACACAGCCTTAGCCCCTGCCTGCCTCCCTCCCCGCACTTTACTCACCATCGAGTATTGTCGTAGTAATGCTCCAGCACGGAGTATCCGAAGAACGAGTTATTGGGTCCCTGGAAAACCACGGGCTGCTCCAGATCGATGTTATAGGAGTAAACCAGAGCCACGGAAATGGTCGCGACCAACACTTTAAAACCGCCCCGCTTGCCCTGCCAAGGGGACCCGGCCATTCTCCGAGGGAAGAAAGCGCGACTCTCTCTCTCCGGATAGGAAAACCCCCCGCGCCTGGTCTGGCTCTCCGGTGCAAAGGGAGCGAATGCAGAGGCAAGCGGCGCACGGGCAGAGCCTGGAAACAAAGCGGTCCCCTCAAGTTCCTGACTCCTGCGGAGGTTCCCGCCGTTGCAGCCGCGCAGGGAGCCGGAGATGGCCGGGCTTTCGGCGTCTTCTGACCCGGTCCAGCCGCCAGCCGGAGACTTTTGAGCGCCGCTTCACGCCAATCCCCCCTGGCCGGGCTCGCTCCTTGCTCGGGACCCCAGCCGACCCCTAACGCCGAAGCCACAGCGCCCTCTAGCGCCGCGCGCGCGCCTAGCCTCTCCGCGCGCGCCTAGCTAATTTAATTCACGTGTAAAACAAAGTTCTTTTTTTAAAAACTGTGCGGGAATATTTAAAAAACAGGCGCTGTTTCTCCCTCAACAGAAGCGTAACATAGTGCGACAGCATTCTTTTGATTCTGCCCACCCCTTCATCTCACCTATTGTGTGAGAGCTAGTGGACACGTGCAGATCAGAATGAAGTCGTAGACGCCTGATAGGAATAAAGTGGGTAATTCTGCGTGCGTGCGTGCGTGCGTGCTTTCTCAGGTAAAACACTCCCTGAAAATTAAATAATAAATGGATAAAATTAGCACAGTAAAGGTGAAAAGTTATAATGCAGAATTTCTGCGAGGCTAGTTTTCCACACAAGGAGGATGCTCTTATAATATCAATAAGTTAAAGATAAAGATAGTCCCCTCTGCAAGCACTGGGGCATTATTGACCCATAGGACACCTGCAGATCAGAATGAATATTTAATTTCTTAGCATGTATGAATTACAAATGTATTTATTTATTCCTTTTAGGGAATCTGTATGCTGCCTCCCAAGAACCCTGCTTGATGCACCTTACAAGTAAAAATACAGTACTATAAAATCATTAAAAACACCACAAATTATCAGCATGAAAAGGCAACAAGCCAGAGGCATAACAATAGCATAAAACACCCATAGATAAGTCAGAACTTCTACTAGAAGCGGACCATAAAAATAGCTGTGTAAATAAATAAATAAATACCATCAGATAAAATATTTTGGTTGGCACCTAAAAGAAAGTTTGATAGGTACCAGGAAATCCTCAAAGGGATACTACCATGAAAATGCACCCTCTATTATTTGCCATGTGCCTTACCTCAGAAGGCAGGGATATGGAAAGTAGAACTGAGAGGTACATGAATGGACTTTATTGAAATTAAAGCACTGAGTTCAGGAGTGTGAAAGTCTTGCCTGTGCTGTCTCTGCCAGGTCATTCAGCTATGCACATCAGTGCTTGTGGTTGCAATTGTTCAGTTCTGATTATGTTTTAATGTATGTTTAATGTATGTATGTTTAATTTAATTATGTTTCAATGTATGTTTTAACCCTGTTGTGAACCGCCCTGAGCCCTCAGGGGGAGGGCAGTATATTAAATAAATAAATAAATAAATAAATAAAATCTGGCATATATCTGGTGGCAAACCCTCACTTTAAAAAATTCAGGCTGGACTTAAATTGGAAAGCACTGTGACCCAGAAAGTGATTTTAGTTGTCAGTGCTTCCTAGTAATCAGTACCTTTGCTTATGTGTGGAGTTTATTTTGATCACTACTGATAGCTGTAGCTAGATTCAGTTTTTGTGGGATAGGCCAGTAGAACTTCTAAGGGATGGTTCACCTTTCTGTTTGCATTATCTCTCAGCAACCAACATCCCCAGTTGGCTGGTTTAAAAAGGAATGATGCCTTTCCAGCACAGTAATTCTGCCAGACTGTTTCCTTTATTTAATCATTTAAGTATTCTACCACTTGAATATCAAATACCAAGAATCTGGTACAATTGCCATCTCTTTCTCAATTCACTGCATCATTAGAAAGAATTGGTCTCAAACTTTTTTCTGCTTCATTTTATGATCAGTGAACTTGAAATGGCCCAAATGGTTACAAAACGCATCGAGCAGATCAGAATAATTGGCCCAAATCCTAAACTGTTATTCGTAAAATTAGCCCTCTTTTAAAATTTCACACAATTTTTTAAACCATGTGCTCAAGTTAGTCTGTTTCTTATTAGACACTTTCAATTCCCATGTTCCAAACCTGCAACTAATTCAGTGAAATAAATCTTGGAAGCTCTACAGCCTTTTCCGCACAACTGGTTTAAAACATTTCCAGCTTTCTAATGTTTAGTTTTTCCTGTGGTTTTCTGCATGTTTCCCCCTTATTTGGTTCTGGAAACATTTTCAATTAACATTTTCTCCATTGTTTTTTAAAACACATTAACCTTTTCTGCACACTGCTCTTACCCCATTTTGAAGGTGTTTTCAGTTCCTTTGTTCTGTCCAGCACACCCCTGTAGGTATAGATTTTTTTATGGGGGAGTTTGGGGGCAAAGCCATGCCCCAACCCACTCCTGGAGGTGTGGCCACGCCTCCCCAAGCCCCGCCCCCTAGCCTCAGTGCTTATAAAAGCAGCTCTCCAAGGCCAGGGGCAGCAGACTCCCCTTCCCTGCCCCCCCCCCTGGCTGGGCTCCCAGCCAGCAGTCCCTTCTGCCTTCCACTTCAGGCACAGGCGTAGCTAGGGAAAATGGAGCCCGGTGCAAAATCTGAGTTTTGCGGGGGGGGGGGGGGGACGGGCGGCCGCTGTGATGCTGGAATACAACCCCAAACAGCATCACTTTCAATGGTGTTTAAACTAGGGAGCCCAGATTCTCCTTTTAAATCCACCTTAAAGGAAGAATCTGGGGTCTCCAGTTAAAACAACATTGAAAGTGATGCTGTTTTGGGATGGATTCTCCCCCACCCTGAAACAGCATCACTTTCAGTGTTTAAAGTGGGGACCTCAGATTCTCCCTTTAAATCCATGCCAAAGGGGGTAGATTGAAAAGGGAAATCTGGGGAAATTTGGGGGGTGCCTGCTGTCAGGGGTGCAATTGTTATGCTAGCAGCACCAAAATTTCAGGGTATCTTTAGGAGACCCTCCTGAATATACCACCCAGGCTGGGTGAAGTTTGGTCAAGGGGGTCCAAAGTTATGCACCCTCAAATGTGTAGCCCTCATCTCCTATTAGCTCCCATTGGAAACAAAGGGGGATGGGGGCACCTCCTTTGGGAGTCCATAGCTTGGACCCCCTTGACCAAACTTCACAAAACCTGGGTGATATCAGTAGGAGACTCTCCTGATGATACCACCCAGGTTTGGAGAAGTTTGGTTCATGGGAGCCAAAGTTATGGACGCTCAAATGTGTAGCCCGCATCTCATATTAGCTCCCATTGGAAACAATGGGGATGGGGCACCCCCTTTGGGAGTCCATAACTATGGACCCCCTGAACCAAACCTCACCAAACCTGGTTGATAGCATCAAGAAAGTCTCCAAACAAATTCCTGAAATTTTGGTGCTGCTAGCCTAAAACCAGCGCCCCCTGCAGGCCAAAAACGAAAAAACACTGAAAAAATACAAAAACCCCACAAACGGTGGGCGGAGCTTCGGACATGTAATGGGGGGTTTGAACCCGAGAAACCCCCCCTTACCTACGTCCTTGGCACCAGGAAAGGTGTTGGTGTATCATAGCCATCAGATTGGGGACTTCTTAACGAGAAAATCTCGGACTGAATGTAGGACCATCTGCATGCCTGGCCTATGCTCTACATCTACTTCAGTGAATAAGAAAATGACTAACAATCTAGAAAGAAAGGTCGTTTTAAGATATTTAAATTATTTCCACTTTAAGAACAAAGATTTTCAGACATTAATAGTCCCTTCGTTGAAAACGTCATGGTTGCTGTGCATAAGATTGCCAAAGACAAAAATTAAATTGCACCAACAAAGACAATCTAAGTAGTATGGTGGGTTAAGTGCTAGTCAATATCGTATCAGAAATCACACCTGATACTATAATTTTTAAGTAATAAAACAATGAATTATCTTTTAAAATGTTATTGTATTTTTTTTACCATTATAACTGAAAGCTCATCAACCTTTTGTACCATGGGTACACGCGTCTCTTATTAAACAAAAAACATATCATGATTTCTGACATTATTAAGTGAACCACAATTTCCAGGCACAATCTCTATAAGTGCATACATCCCAAGGCAGTTCTAGTAATTTTATTTATAACCACTTTTCTTTTTAAAAAAAACAGTAACAGCAAACAACAAAACATTTAATAATAGTGTAAAAATATCCAATAGACAGTTCAGTCTATGGGGTCTGCAACCTGCAGCTCTCCAGATGTTCATGGACTACAATTCCCATCAGCCCCTGCCAGCATGGCCAATTAATGGGAATTGTAGTCAATGAACATCTGGAGAGCCACAGGTTGCAGACCCTTCAAAAGAGACCACTAATGTCATTGATGTGAAAATCTTCTCTATACATTAAGAGATGCTCCAATATGGGTGGTACTTCAATCAGCCAATAGTAATCAGCTGCCCTTCAGAAAGAGAATTTCCACAAAGATTCAATGACTGCTGTCACTCTGGATTCCAAATAATCCCATTCAGAAGGAACGTCAATATGAAGCAATTGGCTAAATTCCACAGATGACAGCCAATCCATTAGTAACATCCACACCAAAAGTGTTGCACCCAAAAGAACAAATGCTCCAAGGTTTTCCAATTAAATCTCCAAACACTGTCCAAGGCTGAAAAAGCTTTCCAGTCAAATTAAGGAAAATGGGAACTCTCTCTCTCTCTCTCAAGCACACATACAAACAAACACAAAATGGTATCACATGGGAAAATATTGCCACAATCCCCTTGTATAAATAAGCTAGACTCACTTGGGGTGCTGGGGTTAAAACCTCTTCAAATAGCAAACGTTCGATCTAAACTATCATTACTGACTGGGAAATAATTCTTCCTTAATCATTGTAGTAGCTTCTGTATTAATTTTTAACCCTTTGTATTATTAAAATTTTACAACTATTGCACAATTCAATTGGAGTCACTCTGTTGGTGTCACGGTGTTAGTTCATTGCAGCAAAAATAATAATTGAGACTTCTGCTGGAATAAAAACTGTTTAGGTTTTTAAAGCATCACAAGATTCCCTTTTAAAAGTCAGGATGTGTGTTTTTTTTAAGTTGCAACTTAGAAAAGGCCTTGAATACAGTATGTATAATTGTTAAAAGCAATACATGAGTTCACATAATTACAATCCTCCCGGGAACAAAATGTTTCATTAACTTTTAAAATGGAGTATTTCACATTTATTGCTCATCTGCAATATCCCAAAATGAGACAGTTCATTGCATCTACTGCCCCTTAAACAAATTATATTGTAAAACTCTTTATATTTAACATTGCCCATTACCATAATGTTTCAGATGTTTGTTTTGCCACAGAAGCAAACAGTACACGTCACATTAGAAGCTGATCATTTTGTTGCAATTGTCAAAAAAAAAAGCGTGGGATTGTAACTTTTGACTGTTAAGCCAGAGTCGGTATTGTATAGTGCACAGGTGTCAAACTCCCGGCCCTCCAGATGTTATGGACTACAGTTCCCACCATCCCCTGCCAGCACCATGCTGGAGGGCCGCGAGTTTGACGCCTATGGTATAGTGCTTGGTCTGGAGCTAAAGACTAGGAAAAGCAGTATTCATGAAACTAACTTAATAACTTTTGGCCAGTCACCGTCTCACAGCTTAACCCACCTCAGAGTTGATATGATGATAACGTGGAAGAAAGGGAAACTGTGTGCATTGCCCTGAACTCATGGAGGAAGGACATAATAAAATGTGATAGATAAACCTGGGATGGCCAACTGGTTGCACTGCAGACATGTTTGAAGTAATTTCAGCACAAAAGTGTTTTTGCTTTTTTCTACAAATTTAAAGATCAACTTTAAAACCAGAACAGGAGGGAACTGAGTAATCAATTCTGGGGCAACACATTTCAGGAAGGAAATTGACAAGCTGGAACGAGTCCAAAGGAGGGCGACCAAAATGGTAAAAGGTCTGGAATCCATGCCCTACGAGGAGAGACTTAGGGAGCTGGGTATGTTTAGTCTGGAGAAGAGAAGGTTAAGGTGTGACATGATAGCCATGTTTAATTCTTTGAAGGGATGTCATATTGAAGATGGAGCAAGCTTTTTTTCTGCTGCTCCAGAGACTAGGACAAGGAGTTATAGATTCAAGTTGCAGGAAAAGAGATTCTACATAAATATTAGGAAGAACTTCCTGAAAGTAAGGGCCGTTTGACAGTGGAATACACTGCCTCTGAGTGTGGTGAAGTCTCCTTCGGGGGGTGTGTGTGTGTGTGTGTGTGTGTGTGTGTGTGTGTGTGTGTGTGTGTGTGTGTGTGTTTAAACAGAGGCTGGATAGCCATCTGTCAGGAGTCCTTTAATTGTGTGATCCTGCATGGCAGGGGGATGGACTTGATGGGCTTTGTGGTCTAACCCAACTCTATGATTCTAAGTAAGTAGGATGCCCCTGCTTCCTCTAACCTTTTCAATAATGTTCAGTGCTTAAAAAGCATTTTTCTAAGTTCCATCACAAATATCAATCATTTCTCAAGCATCCAAGATTCTTTTCTAAAGTATACTCTTCAGCCTTTTCAGATTTGTAGGATACTGTTTTTCAAATAACTCTATTTACGATTGGCTTATGGAATGGAGGGAAGTTTACCTCATGAGTTATTATAAACACACCTTTGTTATAATAATGTCCTTATCATGCACAGTGGTATACTGTATTTACTTACCATCTGGTAAACAACAACCAAGGAAGAGAGGGTATCATGACCTGTCTGCTAATTGGTGCCCCCCCCCCCCAAGATAAATATGGATTGCTACCACCTGTACAGACACTAGCACTGGCAACTCTGTTGGGAAATTCGTGGAGATCTGGGAATAGTAGAGTTGCCAACCAGTGGCTGGTAACTGGCAGAAGTCTGGGAAGTGGGAGCATTAATGCCACTGTGGCACTATAGCATTAGATCACTTTTTGGGGAAAACTGGAAATAATATTGCTCCACTCTAGGAATTGCCAGATACTGAAGTTTCTAACAAGTCCAAGAGCAGGTTTTCCTCAGAAATGACACAGTTCTGTCACACCAACAATATTTTTCCCTTCCACCTGTCACCAGAGTAGCAGTGGAGAACAGGAGCTGGGGGTGAGCGATCTCTTGCCTCCAAGAGGAAATCTCTATGGTGACATCTAAGGAGGATGGCGTTTGGGAAGGGGCGGGATTTAGGAATGATATAAGGCCATCTAGTCCTCCCTCCATAGCAGCAATTTACTCTATGGGATGTGATCTCTGTCAACTGGAGAACAGTTGTAATTCCAGCAGATTCCTAGGCACAATGTGGAGGTGGTCATCCCTAATAGACACACAGAGATGCAACACTCCCCTTCCCTGATTACCACTCAGCTGTGGCACTCAGGAAGCATATGGACTCTTTTCCTTCTCAACCTTTGTTTGCTAGTGGCAGACAGGAAGTAGATGAGATCAGCCCTTTCCTGCTTAGGGCTGACAAGCAAGAAGTGCAATGTGTCTTGGCAAGATCCATCACAAATGGTCACAGGATGCACACCAAGATTTCTCTTATGTTCGTGGCCATCTATCTGCTTCTCATAATTGTTCCTTTATTCTGCATACACTTTTTAACTGCATGCACTTTTATTCACCCTTACAATCCTACCAGGACAATCAACATAACAAATGAAAATAACAGCATTAATTGAACAGTCTTCTCATTAAGCCATTATACAGTGTGAATCTTTAACCAGTGGTAAAATTAAAAACAGCAGCAGGCAAATTCGTCTAGATGAGGCCTCAGAGGCTTCTCTCAAATGGGAAAAAAGTGTTTGCCACTCTCCTAAAGACAGAAGCTTGGCTTCTAAGGTTTGCTTCAGTTTGTGCCCTTCCTCGTTGCAAAATTTGGTGCTAGGTGATTTTCAGCTCATAGAAAGGCACATTGAAAAGTGTGTTTGCCCAAGGCAAGGCAGAGGTTGCTCTGGCCCTATCTCTAACCCCAGCCTCGTCACAATTTCCATTCTGATCCATTAGGAACCATTCTGAGAGTAATATATGGACCTTATTCATATCCCTATTCCATTTTATTCTCTGTACAGAAACACATTGATTCACACATTATGGAGTACATAGGATTGGGTCTGGAGTCCCTTCCTTGTATCCTGGACAGCAATCGCACATCACCTTGTTGGTTCTCCTCTGTTACCCCACATGTAGTGTCAAGCTCTGATTGTGAATGTTGTATGTGTAGGAAATGGGGTTCATCCTTCCCCACTGCTCCATTTGGGGCCTTTGAGGAAGCCCACCTGTATTCTTATGGGTGTCCCCAAGCAGCCAAACAGCATCCCCTACCCAGGACCATTTCAGGTCAGTGCGTCCCTGCAGCAGCTGCAGGGAACTGGTCAAGGAGAAGGCTGAACACCCTTCTCCACACAAGCTACAGTCACAATCTAAATTGGGAACTCCATGAACAGCTCGCCTGTGATTGTTACACAGGGTAGTTTCCCTGAACCCAACCTATATACTGTGAAATGCATGAATATTTGTAAACTGGAACCTATCCAGAGAACATATAAGTTATATAAGCACAGTGGAGACTGGTCTATTTTGTAACCATTATAGAATAGTCACTATGGGATTGCCTTTCAGGCTTGATGTCATGCTTTATCTTCGATTTTCTTTTAAAAATCTTTCTTGATGCGGATCACAAGCAATCCTGTCACAAAGCATTCAAGTTTTACACTTACATACTAGCAGTGTACATGGCAGATGATATCACCACCTTAAAACTGACATTAAAAATCCTTTGTCATTGTCTTCTGATCAGACATATGTTTTATTTAGCACACAAATAAGAAGGGTAAGTTTTATATCTGCTTTCCTCTACTTTCAGGAGTCTCAATGCAATCCCTTCCTTGAGAGTCAGAGTGGTGTAGTGATTAAGAACAGGTGGACTCTAATTTGGAGAACCAGATTTGATTTCCCACTCCTCCACATGAGTGGCAGACTGTTATCTTGTGAACCAGGTTTGTTTCTACACTCCTACATTCCTACTGGGTGACCTTGGGCTAGTCACAGTTCTCTCAGAACTCTCTCATCCCCACCTACCTCACAAGATGTCTGTTGTGATGAGAGGAAGGAAAATGAGTTTGTGAGCCCCTTTGAGTCTCCTTACAGGAGAGAAAGGTGGGATATAAATCTAAACTCTTCTTCTTCATGCATACTGGCTTCCATATTTCCTTGGTGCTTGGGCATGAATGATGTAACAGCAGCCTTAGCAGCATTGTTTACATCTCATCTTACTCAGCATCACTTACACCTGTTGGACCAGGGGATTTCCTGCCATGTCAAGCAAGATCCAGTTCAAAGAGCAGCGTGCCCTACCCGCAGCCCAGAGCTAGTCAGTAAATCCCATTAGTGACTTAGGTGCACCGATTCGCATAATCCACTAGAGCCTCGGTTTTTCCCAGCTCCCTCTCCTGCTCTAATGTGATTAGCTGGAGAGCCTGGCGATTGCACTTCGAATCTGGATGGCTTGTTGAAAGGCTCACTCGGCAGCTCAGCTTCTAAACACTCTAGCGGGGAATTTGTCCGACATCTGTTTGTGATTAGCTAGCTATTCAGTGTTTATTATTGCACATGTTAACTATCGTGCCCTGCTTGTGTGAAAAGTTCAGATGAACAAGAACACATTTATCATATTAGAGAGATCCAGAACTGTTAATTATCATCCCTGAAAGGACAACTTCTGGTTGAGCTGTACGCATACGAACTGCATGGTGAATTTAATTACTGGGAAAGAAATGTGTCTTCTGCAGCTGTTTGTGGATCTTGAAAAGTTGTCTGGACCCACGTATTTATTACCTTTGGGTTTCCATCCTTTTTGCCTGAACTCAGCCCTCAGGGCTGCTTCTGCTGATCTTGAGGATGAAGAAGAAGGGGCTTGAGGAAGATAAAAGAATTGTTGACTCAGAAAAGCCACGTATAGTCTAACATTCAAGTATATTTTAGTCCCCCCCTTCCAGCACCCCCTAAAGTAACCCAGGTGACCCTCAGAAGGAATATCCTATGAGATAAGAGTAAAATTCAGTAACCCCCCACAAAAAAACCCTGAGTTCGTTTAGTTCCTTTATTTATACCTTGCCTATAATCCAATGGAGACCCAAAGGGGCTTACATTGTTCTCACCTCTTCCATTTTATCCTCACAGAAATCCTGTGGTCCAAAGATTCACTTCTGCTAAGTGAGCATATTCTTTCAGAGCCTTTGGATCCAGTTACATGGCAAAGTTCAAACATAAAGCAAAACCAAGGTTTAAATCAACTAACTACAGTAGCGTGATTGAACATGGTCACTCCACCAACTATGGAAAGGCAGAGTACATCGAACCAGCATCTGAAATAATGCTTTGAAGTAGGGTTATTAGCTGCACTTAGTCTTAGCTGTAATTTCACATGATGTACAAATGCTAACATCTGAGCTTTTACCTCAGCACTGCCTTTGCAGCTATGCAGACTCAGTTCCTGTAGGGGAGATGGAAGAAAGAACAGAGATCATTGTAAGGATTTGCTGAAGAATATCAAGATCTGAATGAGCTATAACTGAAATGAATCATCGGTTTGTGTTTGTCTGAACTGATTCCATGGGTCAATGCTGTGTAGAAGAAGAAGAAGAAGAAGAAGAAGAAGAAGAAGAAGAAGAAGAAGAAGAAGAAGAAGAAGAGGAAGAGGAAGAGGAAGAGGAGGAGGAGGAGTTTGGATTTATATCCCCCCTTTCTCTCCTGCAGGAGACTCAAAGGGGCTTACAATCTCCTTGCCCTTCCCCCCACACAACAAACACCCTGTGAGGTAGGTGGGGCTGAGAGAGCTCCGAGAAGCTGCGACTAGCCCAAGCTCTCCCAGCTGGCGTGTGTGGGAGTGTACAGGCTAATCTGAATTCCCCAGATAAGCCTCCACAGTTCAGGCGGCAGAGCTGGGAATCAAACCCGGTTCCTCCAGATTAGATACATGAGCTCTTAACCTCCTACGCCACTGCTGCTCCTTTTAACTCTGTATAGCAATAAGAATGAGAAGGATTGTCCATGAATAGCCATGGTATACCATGAACAGGACTTGGGTGGGACATGAAACTGGGACTTGTGAAAAGATGGATTCTAATGGGAAACAAAGGAGGAGATCCAGTCAGGGTCAAAAGGGTGGAATGCATTAATTTGAATAAACATGTGGAATGGATGTGGACAGTAACAGAGCCAGTCCATAAACTCACATGACCGGGTGACACAAGATAAGCTCAGCAAGGCGGAATCAACCAAACAAGAGGCAATCAGAATGGAGGAGGTAGTTACAATATTCCAAATGGCAGGTGATATAAACCAGAAACTTTACACTGTAGATGAGTGATATAAGTACCATTTGCAATTGATTAATTGTGTGATAATCCCAGAGTAACTCCATGAAACTTCAGCGACTTCACTGGGAGCCCCTTGTTGAGAAAATATATTTTTCCTAGGATCTGGCTGCAAGAGTCTTTGTGGCCTGCAGGAGTTTACCCTTGTGTTTTGGATAGACTCCTGCAGTCCAAATGTTACTGTAATAAAGCAAATTTCATCAGAGCTCCTGGTTAGTTCATGGCAAAACAACGAAAAAGTTTTAAACTTCTCACTTTGTCAAAGTTAATCCTTTTTCTTTTCTGTAGCACTCCATTAATATAGTCCCAAGGGGCTGTCTGAAAAGTTATCGAGATCTGACAATAAAAATACATGTAGATCCACTATTTTAGTCAACATTTAAAACCTGGCCAAAACAAATAGCCTCCTTCGGTTTTCTTCCTGTCAGTAATGCTCCCAAATAAATACTTCCATTAAAAAAGTTGGCTGGTGTTTTCACTAGAATAATACTATTCTTTTTATTTGCTTCTTTTACTGCATCAATTACCTACACTAAGTGGATATAATTATGTGAAATAGACTGCCAATCATATTCTTGAGGAGGGGGGAGGTTGCTAAAATAAATAATATAGAAATGCAGCAATATTATGCAGGTCAAGAAGAACAGAATGAGATTCAAAGGGGAAAATATTAAAAGTGACATTCCAAATGTATTTAAAATATTGATTGACAAGAACTTGTTGGGGAAGCGAATTTCCTCCTCCTTGGTTCTCCTTCCTCCCCTTTTTATCCCATTATCCTACCTACCTCTATTCTAGTTCTGTGCCTTCCCATTGCCCCTAATCTTCCTCCCTGAAAACTCTTTCTTTTCTCTCCCACCCTCATCTTCCTTGAGTTTCAGACAGCAACTTCCAAGATCTCAGGAAACCTCACTAGTCATTTCAAGATGATCTAGGCACCCACAGACAAACAAAAATGTTTCTGAAAACCTGGGGGTTCCTTCAGGTTTGCAGAACTATCCATCCTAGTCCTGGATAATCCCAGTGTATGATGTTTTTGAACCACATACTGGCACCAAACTGGAAATCATATATGTGATATGAACCCACCCACCCCATCCTGATTGACAGGATATCCTGGGAAGTTGCAGAACAAACCTGTTATTACGAGGTTCACTGGCTACATTTCTTGGATTGTACTCTGGTTCATTTATAACCCACTCACCCCCCTCCATATTTATTCCCCAGACCTGCTTGAGATGACTGTTCAGTTGTATAATCCTGCCTATTGTACAGTTTATTGGAAAAGCTTTGTCGGTGGAGTGTTTTTCATAAGAACATAAGAACGAGCCTGCTGGATCAGACCAGAGTCCATCTGGTCCCAGCACTTCCCGTCCCCCCTGCTCAGCCTCTCCCACCCCCAAAGACAAGGCAGACTGAGCCTGTCATGAGCCTTCCCATCCCTCTGCCCACCCTCTTCCAATCCCCAAAGACAAGTTGGGGAAACCCCAGTTTCTTATCTGCCCTCACCTGCCGCCCAGTGGTGGGATTCAAATACTTTAACAACTGGTTCCGCCTGGCTGCCTGGCTGCTCTAGGGCGCCAAAGCCCTGTCACCCCCTCTCCTAGGGGAGGGGGAGCAAGGGGGTTTTCAGAGTCCCAGAGCAGGCAGGCACCTTGCCCCCCAAGTTTTCCATGCACGCCCTGGGTGGCCATTCTCCTCCACCCTCTTATGCTGTCCCCTTCATTTCCACCTTCTGGCGGGGAGGAGAGTTGAGTCAGCCAGGCCTTGCTGGGGCAGATGGAGCAGAGGGCTCTGGTTCAGCTTGGTTCTTCTCCCTGCCCGGGAGAGGGAGGAGAACGGAGCTGAGCTGGAGCCCTCTGCTCCACCCCCACCCTCCAGCATTGGCCAACTCAGCTCTCCTCTCTACCCTGGGCTCCAAGGCACTAAAAGCCCCATCACTCCCTCTCCCAGGGGAGGGGGAGCAAGGGGACTTTTAACAACCGGTTTGCCCAAACCAGGCCCATCAGGCTAAATCCCCCCATTGCCCCCGCCCCATCTAGACCCACTGTGTTCCTTACCCTACAGCAGGCTTTACTGCTAATGTTAAAATATGTTTCTCAAGGGAACCAACGGAAACAAAAACCAAAGAAAATAGACATATTTAATAACAAACAATTTTAGTTTTGAAACCAACATTGAATAAAATATAACATAAAGTTTTACACTCTTAGAAGTAGAGCTTGGATTTTACACCCTGTCTTTCTCTCCTGTAAGAAGTCTCAAAGTGGTTTACAAACTCCTTCCCTTCCTCTCCCCACAACAGACACTTTGTGAGGTAGGTGGGGCTGAGAGAGTTTTGAGACAACTGTGACTAGCCCGAGGTCACCCAGCAGGCTTCATGTGTAGGAGCAGAGAAACAAATCCAGTTCACCAGATAAGAGTCCTCTGCTCACGTGAAAGAATGCAGAATCAAACCTGGTTCTACAGATTAGAGTCCACTGCTCAACCACTGCACCACGCTGGCTTACAAACTTGTCACCACCAGATCAAGAGCAGTGAAAGGACAGACTCTGATTAAACCCACAGATCACCAATAGGCATGAAAGGGAAGACCAAGAAGTCTCTACTGGATCTAAAAAATGTGACTTTGAACCAAAACAAAGCCTCTAATTCCACCATGAGCATACCGGATACATCCTAGAGTCCTTGGCTGCTGCACAGGTGATATTTCATAGCACAGCAAAGATATATTTTACATTTAGGATCTGACAGGTCTTTTATCTTGAGTTCTGCTCTACAGCCTTCCTCATCAGTCAGCTTTTTGCTTTCCCTTCCAAATGTATATTTTTCAGCACAATTAGCTGCCCAGAAACAACAGATCAATGCAAGGAAGATCAGAAGCCTGATATAAAACAGCATAATTCTCAGAGGGTCATTAACAGCCCAGATTTCTACCAAAGAAATGCTATTTTGCTGCATAGACAAATGACCGTTCCAGGCTTTTAAAATGCTGCTTGCTTGTTTCAGTGAAGCCTGAGTTATATTTACAGCCCCCTTCTTGTTCGACAGCCATAAAGTACTTCTTAGAATCTGATAAAGCTGGGAAATGCATAATAAAGTGTGAGAGCTTCTCCCATCCCCTCACAAGCACCAGCAAGGCAAAATGTAGAAAGCCTAGATTTATAACAGGTGAACAACCACTTAACTGATGTCTATATCAAGTGAGCAAAGTGATCCTGTTTGCTTTTGTGTCTCACAAATATAATAGAAAATGTGAGAATGCTGCCTTGACAGCAAGAGTTAATGATGCCCTTTGGCTACAGGCATATAACTGCAGCTTCATCGAGAAAGGCTTTGACACTAACTATCCTATCACTCTGTTGCCAGGGTCAGTGGCAATTGTATGCCTTTCTGTCAAAATAAGAACCCTGGTCAAGGAGGAATTTTAGGGCATTTCTTAATTATCAGTGGGGCAGCCAAGCTGGAGTAGGAACCAGAGCCCAACATTTCTCCCTTCTCTGAAAGCCAAATAATGGTTTCATAACTTGCAGCAATGCCCAAATTTGCCTTGGTGCCCTTATGCCATGCACAGTGCTCCACCAGTTTCCATACCCCCTCTTCCCCCTGTTCTCTTGTGCATAACTTCCCCAAAGTGTCAAGCACTGGCAAGCAAGCAAGAACCTGGAAAATGCAACTCTGCATGTGTTGGAAGAATCACCTTCAAATGGGCTCCCTAGTGATGGGCAGGCAGGAGGCTGTCCTGCCTTTTAAAAGGGGAAAAACCAGCTGCTCAGATAGAAGTGCAGCTCAAGCATCCAATCGCCTTCAAAATGAGGGATAAGAGACTGGAGGGAACACAAAAGAAGGGGAAGTTGAGTTGCGCCTCAGGTTGAGAGTAGTGACAGTTCAGTTCTGGCTCAGGTAAAAGAACAGAATGAAGAGCAGCTTTGCCTGGTAGTGTGCCAGAGTGGTTAAGCGCTATCTTGGAGAAAAGAGGACTTGATAGTTAGGCCTGTCCCTGGTGATGAACAGACCTTGTACAGTGTGTAACAGGCTTCTCTCTGTGATACACCTCTGAAGATGCCAGCTACAGATGCAGACAAAACGTTAGGAACAAGATCTACCAGACCATGGCCACACAGCCCAGAAACCCCAGAACCAGTTGAATCCAGCCATGAAATCCTTTGAAAATACATAGACCTTGTACAGTTTAGTCTGACTCTGGGGAAAGGGCAGGCTGGTGTGGGTGGAATCCTGTGTGAGGGAGGATCCAACCTCATGACTAGTCAATAAAATTCTCTTTGTGCCTGAAAGCAACATAGAAAAGACTAACTACTCTCTGAAGTCATAACCAGTTTAAACGAACCCAGATCTCAGAAATCTTAGGATGCTTTATGTATTCCCTCAGTAGGAAAAAAACCCAGACTTTTCACAGCTCCTGAGGAGAATAACATTTGTTTCCTGATACATATTACTTTACTAACTGAGTGGGGGAGGGAATAGGTGGAATGATAGTATGTTATAGCATAGAACAGTGGTGGCGAACCTTGGCACTCCAAGATGTTAGTAGGACTTCATAATTCCCATCAGCCTCTGCCAGCATGGCCAACTGGGGGCTGATGGGAATTGATGGGAATTGATGGGAATTGCAGTCCATAACATCTGGAGTGCCAAAGGTTCGCCACCACGGGCATAGAATCCCCTATTTCAAGAAATTTGAACAGGCTAACAACCATAATTTAAACAGTGTAATTTTAACCAACGATCCCACTACCAGCTGCTTTCTATTACACCAAGAAGAATCAGGAAGCAAGGTGCAGTCTATTTTATTACTGAGATTAATTTGAACCTGACTTTCTTTTAAATTCAGTGTTTTGCAATTTTAATTTCCCTCGCTCCACAATACTGTATCTGTCCCTAATTTTTTTTACTCTGACCCTTCTTTAAACTCTCTTCTCTTTCAACTCAGGATGTAAACTACTGTAGAATTATTCATCAAAAACTTTAAATTATGTGACCATCCAATCTCCTGACACTTCCCCAGTTCTACTAGAGCTCCTTTTTTCTCTAAATCCACTTATACATACATAAATGTTTGTTTCATATAGTTTGACTTACACTGACTAACATCAAACCCCCTCCCCCCATTTCTGTGATCCAATTAGCACCTGGGAGTTCTGATAGAAGGGCAGGGGCTGCACTCAGGGGGATATACGAGGACAAATGTCCCCAGGCTGCAGCCATTTAGTCACGTAGGAGGTGTAAAATCGCCCCCCACACCCCTCCTCCTTTCCCCTGGGTCCATACACTGACTTCAATACCTGGTGCAAAAAAAATTGTTTGGTCATGGTAGGGAAGGGTGGCCACCCCTGCAGGGGGACGGTGGGGGTGGGGGGGCAGAAAACTCAGATTTTTCACCAGGCTACATTTTCCCTAGATAATGCTCTCTGCAGAAGGAGCTTCGTAGGAGGAGATGGCTGAAATTAGGGGGGTGGTTCAATCAGACTCGAAGTCTGATGAATATCTGTGAAGACTGGAAGAACCAACAGACAACATTGGACCCATGATTGAAAGGAGAAAGAAAAAGGGAACAGGCACAAGATGGTAACAAGGTAAGGAAAGTGATAAGCCTCAAGCTAATACTGAAAAAGATTTAGTCACAAGATGTAAAATGTGTGTCTCTTCTTTATACCGTACAACCTTCTCAAGATCCTTTCTTGGAAGCCTACTTAAAACAAGATTCTGGGGGGCAAGAAGCACTTCATTTAAACTGGTGTCGTAGCTACTTCACACAGGCAACTTTGGGAGACTGCTGCAGTATGGCCAAGACATATTACACCAATGAGCAAATGTTGCATGAAGAAGAAGAAGAAGAAGAAGAAGAAGAAGAAGAAGAAGAAGAAGAAGAAGAAGAAGAAGAAGAAGAAGAAGAAGAAGAAGAGGAGGAGGAGGAGGATGAGGAGGAGGAGGAGGAGGAGGAGGAGGGTGAGGCTTGATTTATATTCCCCATTTCTCTCCTGTAGGAGACTCAAAGGGGCTGACAATCTCCTTGCCCTTCCCCCCTCACAACAAAAACCCTGTGAGGTGGGTGGGGCTGAGAGAGCTTTGAAGAACTGTGACTAGCCCAAGGTCACCCAGCTGGCGTGTATGGGAGTGCACAGGCTAATCTGAATTCCCCAGATAAGCCTCCACAACTCAAGCGGCAGAGCTGGGAATCAAACCCGGCTCCTCCAGATCAGAGTGCACCTGCTCTTAGCCACTGCTCTTAGCCACTACACCACTGCATCACTCTTTGGCTATCCAATGACAAACAAAGTGTTATGAATGCAAGGCTTGCAAGCTGTATTTACAGGCACTTAACACACAATAAAAAGAAGGCAATGGACTAAAATTCAAAATGGATGGAGGGATTTAGAAGAAAATTATTTCTGGTACTTACTTAATTATAAAGGAATGGGATTCCCATGAGAACGTTAGACATTTTTGACAAGTCCAAGGATAACATGGAAGAGTTCCTTCAAATCACAGCAAATTTAATCCATAGTCAGATGGGACTAGAAGGCTATATTGAGCCCCAAGACCAGTAGGTCGATCTTTAACTTCATCATCCGCGAAGGAAGCAGACAACTGTGAAAGCGGCAAATACTGTCTGCATGGCTGCTATAGCGGGAACCTCATGAGCTTTGAGACCTTTACACAAATCAGTTTTTTTTAAAGGTGTCATTTCTCTTTAAAGATGGCATGGTTAATTTCTAACAAAATCTAGGAATTCTTACAAAATTCTAACAAAATCTAGGAAAAAGGCTGTAGTAGGCACGTGAACATTTCAGCCCCTCTCCACTCAGTATCGTTCTTCCTCACTTGATCTTTTGGCTATGGAATAGGATCCCCATATCATTAACTAACATATATTTGGACACACCCCATCTGAAGCAACTTTGATTGTTGCTTATGGCTGTGTGGAAAGAGTAATTAATCTATGGTTATTTAGTGTGTATATTCCAATACACGGGGGGGGGGGGGGGGCAGAGACCCTTTCTACACACTGCTCCTAAAATGTTTGTAAAACATTTTCAATCCCCCCTCCCTTTTGATCGCACTCACCTTCTTGAAACGATTCCTGGCTGCCATTTTCTATTTTTCCCTGCTCCTTTCCCCCCCGCCCCGCCGCAGCCAGTGGGTGGACAAATCAGTGCTTCATGCTTCACAGCCTCACACTGAGGCCCCTTCCGCACACACAAAATAATGCGTTTTCAAACCACTTTCACAACTGTTTGCAAGTGGATTTTGCCATTCCGCACAGCTTCAAAGAGCACTGAAAACAGTTTGAAAGTGCATTATTTTGCATGTGCGGAATGAGCCTGAAGTTCCCTCAGTCTTCTCAATGTTGTGAAGGTTTAAGCCCCACCAAAATATCAAAAACGCTCTGAAATGCTCCAAAAACAGGGCAAGGGACTTCTGCAGCCAAAAGAGTGATCTCACAAAATGGCACACAAGGGACAGCACACAAATGAAGTCTTTTTAAAAACGTTTCAGCCAAAAGAATCGCTAGAAAAGGGGATTCGTTTAAAACGTTTTGAGGCCGGAAATAAAATGTTTTTTGGAGAAAACGGTGTAGAATTCCACCCCCAAATGTGTTTTCCCCCCCACCCTGAAAGTGTTTTATTTGTGCTGTGTGGAAATGACCACTGCTGAAAAAAATCATTCTGTAAAAAGAAGATGCAAAATTTGTTTCCCCTCCCAGATAATCTGTAGAGAGGAACAGATTGGCAGAGTGTATTCTGATAAAGCATACGCAGGGTGCATCTATTCTACTGAACTCTTCCCTTGCTGAAATAAGTGAAGGAAATAAGCATAAGCATAAGCATTTTATTGTCATTGTGCACGCACAACGAAATTTACAGCAGCATTCCTCGATGCACACAATTTCAGACTCATACCCCATCCTCATTTTCCCCTTCCTCCACCCATCCCTACACATCCCCAAACACATCAACACGAAGCCACGGAGTTCAGCATAGACACACAGCTCTAGAGTAGAAGCTGTCTCTAAGCCTCTTTGTCCTAGTTTTTATAGACCTGTTTCGTCTGCCAGATGGTAACAGTTCAAAAAGAGAGTGTGCTGGATGAGACGGGTCTCTCAGAATATTTTGGGCTTTCTTTAGGCTTCAGGAATTATAGAGTTCTTCCAAGGAGGGGAGAGGGCAGCCGATAATCCTCTGTGCAGTAGTGATCACGCTTTGGAGCGCCTTCCTATCTGCCACTGTGCAACTGGAGAACCATACACAGATGCAGTAGGTTAAGACACTCTCTATAGCACAGCGGTAAAAGGACACCAGAAGTTTTCCATTCAGAAAATATGGTGGCAAGGTCCTTTTTTTTTGCACCACCAAGGGATGGGAGAACTAGAAGTTGATTTATCAAGACTCCTCTTCAAATGGTTGCTGCCACCAACTTCACAGCCTCACTCCCCGCTGTATATTCGTTTGTCCACTCACAACAAAAAGTTGGCGGTGGCAGCCGGAGCTTGCTCAGACGGAGCATCCTCCCCATCCCTTCTTAAGGCTATGCAGAGGTCCCTAGAAAAATGATGGAGAGGCCTAAAAGTCGAGAGTCAAACCTTAACTTCAGTGCTCAAAACTGTGGTGCCCAATAGACAGCACCAGCCACATGTGCTGCTCAAGACATCAATTAGAATAGTAAATAGTATTATCCACCCATACCTCTTGAGTTTAACCAGTCATCAAAAAAACCAGAGCTGGATTTAGGGATAGTGACATGGCCTGGATAGAAATCTCATTCATGTTTCCTCAGAAATTATTTTTGCATGGCCTTAAGATGGGATGGAATGCAGTTTCTCCTGCCAAATTGCCACACTCTTTCTTCAAATAGCATATATGCTCGTTCCTTACACTACATTTCAGTAACATTTGACAAAAAACAGCTCCCTTCTCGTATCTTGTGGGAATTGGAAAAAATCCCACTCTTAAGCCCAATTAAAATGTTCAGTTTCTGAAGTTCAAGATACTGAAAATTTAAGTTGGATGTCAAAGGAAAAGACTGCAGGTGTGGGTAATTTTTCAGAATATGATAAATACCTTATATGGTAACTTCCAACTTGAAAGGTATATTTTTAGCTATTTCTAAGAATGATTGAAGAAGAAAATTACATGCCTAAAAAGGCAAAAACTTATTCTACTAACATGTATGACTACAATTTCTGCAAAGCAGACTGGCCTATTTTCCATAGTTTTCCAGCACACTGTAAAATATGGGTAAAATTAAAACTAAGTGTTTAAAAACAGGTCAGTTAAAATCAAGTTTCATATGGTAGATAAGAGCAACTATCCTAATAACCCTCTTTAGGTCTTCTCTATGTTTTTTCCCTTCAACTGTAGCTCCTTGCAGCGCTCACTTCTAGTCATGCAGAGATATGCACAAATTTATGCTACTCCAAGGTGGTTCTTAAATGTTTGTTGCAGACATGTTACCCCACGTACTCTCAACAGAAAGACATGATGACTTCACATTCTGCTTGTGGATGAGGACACATGGAAACAATGAAGGTTTGTTGATAGTATACTTTTGTCATGTGTTTCAGGAAGCGCTCAGCCATGGAACTTTCTCGTGTTGGTCTGTTCTACTCAACTGTGCCATCATCATCCATAGACCTCACCCTAGAAGTCTTTTTTTTCTACCCCAAATAAAAAAAAAGGTGTAAGAAACATCTTGAACGCCCATCTAGTTTAAAGAACGTTGCTTGAAAAGAAATTTCAAAATTTCAAAATTTCTTTTCACACGTTTTTATATGAAGATTACGGTAGTCATTTTGCATGTTGAGTCTTTCACTGTAAGAATCCAGATGTGTGAATCCGAAAGTTGTGTTTATACCCTCAACACATACAGAAAACATGTCTGCCACAAATTGCCATGCACAGCGTTTTGTGGTGTCTTCACCGTGTGATATACATTTCAGAATCAGAATTGTGGGGCAATTCACTCGCCATCTTGCTTGATGGTTTATTCAGTCAGCAACTCCCCAAATTAATAAGCATTTCAGGCTGCAGCGTTATACAGTAAATAGAATTTTATTTTCTCCCAGCTCTGCAAGATTAGCACTGCCAACAGTCAGAGACCAGATTATGATACAGTTTAGGGAGTAACTATTTACAATTTACAGCACTGTAAATATAATATAAGTACAAAAGCTAGGAATAAACAGATGAGGTACTGCAATGTGGATTCGTTGTAAGCAAAAGTTGAAATGCCTTCAGTCAGTAGATCCAGTTGGGAGAAGGAAAAAAATAGGTCAACACTGGCATAATTTACCAGGAACAATAATCTAAGGCCAGCTACCACCCAAGGTATATTGCACAATTATTTCAAACACCCCTCCCACCCAGTAAAATAAATAGAACTTTTCAACTATTAAGTCATTAGAGAAAGATATCCTGCACCTCAGGAAATTCGTACTATGATATTGTAGTGAGGCAAAGCATTTCAAAAGGTACCATATTCTCTCCCTCTTTCTGTTTAATAAAAAGTCTAATACAAAATAGAAAACCGATTAACATTCTTTCCCCAAGGCAGCTGGGTAACTGTATTCATGGCCCAAACGCCACTGCTCCTTCTACTATGGGATGACCCAGAATCGTGGTTCTTCTCTAGTCCATCCTCTAAGGTGCTCAAACAGAGATATGACCATTTAAAAACCGTTATCATCTGCTACAAAGTTCATATGGTGCAAGGATGTTCTTCAAGGAGACGGCCGTAGCCAGGACTGGGGTGAGAGTGAGAAGAGAAAACAGAGAAAATAAAAGGTAAGTGAAAGCAAACTGATCCATGGTAAAGCGAGATATATTAAATATACCTTAAATAGGCATGTCCTATTAAGCAATGGCCTATTATAACTGCTACAGAATGTAATCTTGAATCAACCACTATATTCTAAGTTACTGAAAATGTAGGTTTGATATCTGATGCTTGATACAGATACATTTATGAATTGCAAACAAAACTACACAAAGCAAAGCTTAGTATCCAGACTACAATAACAAGCGTTTCTTCTCTTAAAAATCAATTGAAAAACAGTAGAAGAAAAAGAAGAGTTTGGATTTATATCCCCCCTTTCTCTCCTGTAGGAGACTCAAAGGGGTTTACAATCACCTTTCTCTTCCCGCCTCACAACAAACACCCTGTGAGGTGGGGGGGGGGGGGGCTGAGAGCTTTGAAGAACTGTGACTAGCGCAAGGTCACCCACCTGGCATATGTTGGGAGTCCACAAGCTAATCTGATTCACCAGATAAGCTTCCACAGCTCAAGTGGCAGAGTGGGGAATCAAACCTGGTTCCCCAGATTAGAGTGTACCTACTCTTAACCACTACCCCACGCTGGCTCTCATATAGTCATATTGCTTTTATATTCCGTGAGTACACCTTATCTTGGCAATGTAGCTAGCTTTTTGGCCATAATTTAAAGGTAAAGGTAAAGGTAAAGGTACAAGGACTGGGTCACTACTGATCCATGGGGGGTGATGTCACATCACGTTTACTACAAGCTGGTTTGCCATTTCCGTTCCCAGTCATCTACAGTTTACCACCAACTCATTATAAAATTAGGATTTCAAATATGATAAAAAGTATGTGTTCAGCATGCGTGTTAGTATAAGAGATTAAGTCCAACGAAAAGAAATGAGGAGGAACACAAGCATAGTATGTACAGCAACACTCACCCACGTGCTATCTAAGCATGATTGATGGTTAAGTCAGAAGACACCACTGCGAGGTGAGGTGAACTACAAAGCCAGGAAGAAAATCGCTAATTGGGTTATTGTGTTAAAAAAAGCAAGCGTGAATTTAGACATGACTCCATATTCCCACAGCTGTGCACTCATAAGTGAGCATGGCTTTTTATGCTTTGCACTGTCTGGACACTCTGCAGGTGATAAACAAAAAGGATCAGCAATCTCAGCCCCTACTCACTCCAGTAGTTTTGACTAATGATGCCTATTTCATGCACAAACTTGAGCCTGTTCCACTGGATGACATTTTAGCCAAGGCTACCGAACCCAAGGCAGAGTCTTGCCTGACTAAAGGTGCTAGATTCCAAAACGGAGCCAGGACATAGCTTCATTTTGTCAAAAAGAACATAAAATATTGGACCCAGTATTGCTGTTCCTCTTTAACGTCTTTAACATCTGGATGCAGCCTTAATATCATAGCCCACTGTTGCCTCAGGCTGACAGAAAAGAATGTCAAAAGGATCTGTATGCATTAAAGCAGGTCATCATTTTTAGCAAAGTGGACAAACAGGAATATGAACAATAGTAACTGTGACGGACTGCTGAAGAAGGGTTAATTTTAAAGTGCAGTTCCGACAAAGAAAAGGAATGTAAAGAGTTAACCACAGCTCCACCTGATTGGCTGGCTGCTACTGCAGCTGTCTATAAAAAGCCAGAGGGTGGATGTTTGTTAGGCAGAGAGGAGAGATCAGAGAGAGAGAAAGATAGCTTTGCTGCTCAGGGAGCTGTGTAGCCAGTTTTAGTGAAGGACTGGGAAAGGCCAGGCTGTATGTGATACCTGAGTCTCAGTCCAAAGGGAAACATCATCAAAAAGGCAATACTTATAACACAGAGAGCTTGGCTATAGGTCTCTGCAGAGAAAGCACCTAGATATGGGACAGTGAAGTCTCTGAGGGTGTGTGTTATTTAATTAACAGAGTCAGAAGTGGGTTGCAGGTGGGATACCCCAGTGCCTGCTCTGTGAAGCCCAGTGTGCCTCTTCCTTAGTGAAAGGAGCTGGAGATTGAAGTATTTGTCTACATCTGCGAAAGATTTTCCCTAAAGAAAGTAGTTTAGTAGAAGGAAGTTGTATCAAAACTGAGTCAAAGAACTGTCTGAAACAACTAAAATATTTATCGAAGTATTCTTGCCAAAGAAAAAGAAAAGCTTAACTATCTCTGTAACTTATATTTTTGTAAATCTGTAACTAAACATTCCATCTTTATTTGCTTGTTAAAAAGCCTCAAGGAGTCATTTAAGAGTGCCCAGCCAAACCTGATAAGAACAATTAGTTTATCAGAGGGAAAAGCGAAATCACCTCACAGAAGTGGCCATTACAATAAGCCATTAGGATCTCCTGAAGAACATGAGGTGTGTGCCTGCTCGCTCTCCGCTCTAGGCCGCCTATAACAGTGGTGGCTTAGGGTAGTGATCTTATTACAGTAACATTTTATTTTTCAGCAGAATTTTCATGTAATAGTTTAAAATTTCCCTAATAATGATCAGAAGTCCAGACATCAGAAAGCACTGCAGCTAATTCAAACCCCTGTGTCTCCTCTACTATAGAAGAAGAAGAAGAAGAGTTTGGATTTATATCCCCCCTTTCTCTCCTGTAGGAGACTCAAAGGGGCTTACAATCTCCTTGCCCTTCCCTCCTCACAACAAACACCCTGTGAGGTAGGTGGGGCTGAGACAGATCCGAGAAGCTGTGACTAGCCCAAGGTCACCCAGCTGGCGTGTGTAGGAGTGTACAGGCTAATCTGAATTCCCCAGATAAGCCTCCACAGCTCAGGCGGCAGAGCTGGGAATCAAACCCGGTTCCTCCAGATTAGATACATGAGCTCTTAACCTCCTACGCCACTGCTGCTCCTATAGGTAAAGGTAGTGCCTTGTGCAAACACCTGGTCATTACAGATCCATGAGGTGATGTCACATCACAACATTTACTAGGCAGACCTGGTTTGCCATTGTCTTCTGCAGTCATCTACACTTTACCGCCAGCAAGCTGGGTACTCATTTTACCAACCTTGGAAGGATGGAAGGCTGCATCAACCTGGAGCTGGCTACCTCTAGCAGGGCTCATTAATTAGTCAATTTTTTTCATTTTCCACAGTTTATAAGCAGCACTTTTCAACTCTGCCCTTCTCAAAGTAGCAATTTAAACTGCAAATATGGATGAGTCTAGTATTAGTTTAATCAGGACTGGCATGAGAGGTTTGTGGTGGTGAAAAGTGCCATCAGAAGAAAATATGGTTTGAGACCTCACTTTTCTCTACCTTCACGGGGTCTCAAATGCCTTACAAACACCTTCCCTTTCCAACCCCACAACAGACACCTTTGTGAGATAGGTGAAGTTGAGAGTTCTGAGAACTGTGACTAGCCGAAGGTAACTCAACTGGCTTCATGCGTAGGAGTGGGGAAACAAATCTGGTTCATCAGATTAGCGTCCACCACTTTTGTCAAACATGGCTCTCCAGATTAGAGCCCACCATTCTTAACAACTATGCCATGCTGGCTCAGGTCACAGCTGAATTATGGTGACTCCCCTCATGGGGTTTTCAAGGCAACAGACATTCAGAGGTGGTTTGCCTTGGATTTCTTTGGTGGTCTCTCATCCAAATACTAATCATGGATGACCCTGCTCAGTTTCCAAGATCTGATGAGATCAGACTAGCTTGGGTCATCCAGGTAAAGGCAAGAGAGATATTAACTGAATGGAATTTACTAAACGGAGTTTGCTTGATCAAAACTGTCATAGCAGGAAGACAGTGCACACCAAAGGACTTCCGCTTCTACAAAAAAAAAATATTGCTGAACACATGGCTTGGGATTTCCTTGGCTAGTGCAACTTTTAAAAAATCTACCACACTTTTGAAGCAGTTTTAGAAGATTTGTATATGCTGTCCCTATTCTGAGCTGGAACTCCAAGGAAGATTTATGAAAAGAATTGTTGCAAACTCCTCAAATATAATTTTACCATACAGCTCTTTTGGAAATATGGAGATGTCAAAGAGTGCCACCAACAGCTATTCATTTTCTCATTACTGCTTACCACCGTCCGTGCATCTTCTCGTTCTAAGATCTTCTGTGCTTGGTCAGCAGGGAACTTGAGCACTGTAGTTATAACCTTTGCCATTGTCTAAAGAACAAATAAGAACAGAATGGTGTGACAAAGGTCTGACCTACCAGACATTATTGTTAACTTTTTAGAATCAGTCTGTTTTGTATGCCAATAAAGGCTTTCGAATCGTCAAAAAAAAACTTTTAAGAATTCAAACAAGAGGATAGATCCTATGGCTTTATTCCAACAACAGTGGTGCTTTGCTCAGGCAAGAGCCTTTCCCTGACACAACAATCTCTCTTGTCAAAGGAAGGATCCTTATACTGAGGCAAGAAGCACCTTTGGCAAATGAGATCTGTGGGATCCAAGCCACCATATGTTATTGTAAAAGCTAATAAAAGCCACAGTTATAAATAATAAAGATGATCAGTGTGCACAGTATCTTCCCATTCAGTTTACTTGACAGGTGGTATCTTATATGAGATTTATGGGGGCTACGATTATCAACTTATTTTCGTTTATAGCAGTGAACAGTTCAGAATGGGTCTTCCTTATTCACATGGTAATGTGTTGCAGTGATATTCATTGTCCATACATTCTGAAAACATGTTTTTTATTATTCATAGTTACAGAAACACTGTTTATTATTCATAGTTACAGAAAGCTGTTTGGAAAAGTGTATTTGAGATATTGCCTTGAAGATCTGAGTTTTCAAAAAGTGGACAGAGAGCGGGTGTGAGAAAACAAATCACGTAGTATAACTTGAACCACAGCAGGTCAGCATTCACTGTAGAACTACAGAACATTCTCAGACCAAACATTCTTAATCACCAGACTTTCAGTCTAGCAATTCACCTCTCACCTGCTCATGGGGTGAGTTTCTTGAACGGGCTTCACGTAACTGGCTTGCCCAGGTGTTGCCCAGCTGCCCAAATGTGTATTTGAGCTCTCCTCAGTACATAAAGAAGTGAAAACAATGATGGGAGGAAATGTTCCAAAAAACAGATGAACTGGTGAATCTATTTCTGGCTAATCTATCTCAGACTGCAATAGGGAGCAAACAAGACTCCTCCATACTAAAAACCAAAAGAATCTCTCTCATATCAGGGAAAGGTTTCTTGCACAAAAATGTCAGAGGAAAACTAAAGTTAGTGCTCCAGCATTTAGTTTTCTATCTGGAAGAGATGCTTTAGTATGGTGGAATGGTTCAGGCATGTGAACTAGCTAAATGCATGTTTCTTATTGGCTTGGCTGTTTGCTGGACCTAAGGTCTTAGTTAAACTGTTAGTAAACAAACAATTATCTCAGTCAGACTGAAAAATCAAAGCAATTAAGTGGAAAATCAGTGAAGGTCCAAAATTATCTCTAGATACAATCATAGAAGAGGTACAAGTGAGAATGCACACCTCTTTCTTCCCCACTCGAAGCAACACTGGTACCTACAAAGTAGAAGTACTGTCTTTTCCACATCACTATAGTCTCTCATATCCTGGGACTTTGCAAGGATGCAATAACTGAAAGTCTGGAGCATTTAGGGGCTGTGATTATATAGTAGTTCCAGAATCAGGCCAAGAAGTAGCTAAAACCAAGAAGCCACAGCATATGGGAACTAAAACTTGCAAGGAAGCTGCTCTGGAACGGTTCACTGGAAGGGTGAGAAATGGAGAATCCTAGATCCACTGGAAGACCGTTGCAGCAAGAGTGGGTTGGATGGAAGTGACAGCAGAGGAGGAAGTATGTGGATTTTGAAGACTGATCTTATTACATTTAGTAATCAGCCTAAACAAGTTGCAACTTCTGTGATTTTATACTTTTTGTCCAAACCTCTATAAAAGAGTTACTATGCAGACTATAAATGATGGTAGATCACTAAAATAAAGTCACCGCTCGAGGCTCTGTTCATCATGGTAGAAGTCCTGGTCAGGGATCTTGATAAAGGGATTCTTGGAGTGCCCCACCTTGCAGGAGCTTCTCTCCTCTGGGTCATCTTACAGAGTTCCTTCCAAAGCGCAGTTCTTAATATGGTCATTATGTGCCCTAAATAGGAAAGATACCTTTGTCTCACGGCCCATCATATATTCGAAGAGCACTTTCCTCAAGTATTCAAACTCTGTAGGCTCACCAAAGAGAGTCACGTCAGAATGGCAGAGATTTCCACCTGCGTAAACAAAACCAACATTTAAAACTAGTCTACTCTTACACAGCAGTCTGAATACCTATTACAGATGAAAAAAAAAATTTAAATAGAAGAGGTACTTGGGCATATAACAGAATAATCCCACACATCTTCTCAAACAGCTACTTCAATTGGGCTTTACTCCTAATAAAGTGTCCTTGGGATAACTGTGTAAATAAATGATCACCCTTAATGGCATTTTTATAAGGAGCATTTCTGTATTTTGAACTTTAACAATAGACAAAACAGTTCTTTTCACAGCATCAGACAAGAATGGTTCAGGTATATCAGGTCCTCAACACTCTTCAGCAGTTCCACTCTCTTTTACCCCATTCTCACCCACAATTAGCTGTCTCAGCCAAGACTCAGACCAATGGAAAATGCACTAAATTGCATACATTCCTCAAAACTACTATAGGAAAGGTGGAAAACTTACATTTTCAATCCCTTCCTCTTTCTGTTTCTTAGCATCTTTTCAATAAATTTCAAAGAATATCAATTGGTTATTTAAAATGCTGCTGCTACTTTATAAAACAGATAATTTAGTCATTTCAAGTCAATTCAGATAAACCACCAATTAATTATCGATTAAACTTCATGGTCTTTCCAACTTATAA
The DNA here is from genome assembly GCF_021028975.2 of Sphaerodactylus townsendi. NCBI lineage: Eukaryota > Metazoa > Chordata > Lepidosauria > Squamata > Sphaerodactylidae > Sphaerodactylus > Sphaerodactylus townsendi. Next base: position 23,910,288 of record NC_059435.1, read on the forward strand.
AGAATCAAAAGACCACAGCTCCCTTTTACTCAGATCTGTAAGATTCACCTGTCAAATTCAGTCTCCACTCCTCAGGAGAGGGGAGAGGAAGATAAATCTTCCTTTTTAGCGATGTTTCTTTTTTCAGAATGTCCCACAGTGAGATAAGCTCAGCCCACCATTTTTCCCAGGAACTGAGTTAACAATACGTTTGCAGCAGATAATTCTTACAATTAAATGTCTGCTTGAGAATAGAGGCATGAAGCATCTATTATCCCTAGTTTGTAGCTCAATTTCCACTAAGATCTACTGATACTATGAAAAATTGTGCTTTTTTTCCCCTCCAAAATTTTTGTTCTGTGAAGGAATATGTGTATAAGAATTACATGTGGAAAGATCTATGAACAAGTGTGGATAGGAAAAGAATCATATATATATACAGATAGTCTTCGTTCATCGTCCTACACCATGTTTCAAGCATATATTCCTTCACAGATGAAAACAATACCAGAATTAAGCCAAAGGGCTGCAACACAGCATGAAGTCATTAATCTGACAGGAGCAAGCCTTTTAGGGGAGACCTTAAAGAAAACCCAACCTTCCATTGCCCAAGTACACTTGTAGAGTACAGATTCCAGATTCATGACAAATTCCTCATGGGTCCACTCAACACAAGTTGGCATGGTATGGTCTAAGAGTAGGAATGCTGATGAAATGAAAAGCTGTTGTTAAGTGCTAATGTGACCTCCACACTGGTGACAAACCACCACAAAAGACTTCTTCTTTTAACCGAGTGTTGTATAGTGGTTAAGAGCAGGTGCACTCTAATCTGGAGAACAGGGTTTGATTCCCCACTCTGCCACTTGAGCTGTGGGGGCTTATCTAGTGAACTGAATTAGCTTGTGCATTCCAACACATGCCAGCTGGGTGACCTTGGGCTAGTCACAGTTCTCTCAGCCCTATCTACCTCACAGGGTGTTTTTTGTGAGGGGGGGAAGGGAAAAGAGTTTGTAAGCCCCTTTGAGTCTCCTTACAGGAGAGAAAGGGAGGATATAAATCCAACTCTTCTTCTTCTTCGAGGATTACTTCTGAAACTATAAAAAACTTGCCTTACCCAAAATACACATATACAAAGCCTGATGACATGCATGCTCACTCAGAACTGCATCCAGTTGAGCTCCCACAGACCTCTCCTTCTGGTTAAACTGACATATGAATGTAGTCAAACTGGTACAACACTTGCAAAGGCAAAATCCATTTGCAGTTTATGGCAAAAGGGAGTGGACATAGGTTTGCAGCTGAGTTGCATTTACAGTGGAACCTCGGTTTTCGTTGGTAATCCGTCCAAAAAGAATAGATAAAAACCGAAACCGATGAAAACCGAGGCAAACTTTTCCATAGGAATCAATGTAAATCCAATTAATCTGTTCTAGGCACTCCAAAAAACATACCAAAACACATTTTTGGTGAATAAACATAGTATTTAATGCTGAAAACAGTAACAAACAATAACAATAGGACCAGCTTCAGAGATAGTGGACCAATGTCGCACCAGAAAGCTGTCCAAAGAGGTCTGTTTCTGATGCCTCTTTAAGATTTGTCTGAAATGGGGCAAGACACTGTCATTAAACAAGGCCTGCAATAGCTTTGTCCGGGTGATTTTTCTCCGCAGACCCCTGCACCTTACTGCAAATCGATGAAAACCGAGGCAAATCGATGAAAACCGAGACAAATTTTTCACTGAAAAAATAGATGAAAACTGAAACCGATGAAAACCGAGGTTCCACTGTACAAGTGTTTTCTTTTACCTCACTTTGTAGCTCAATGCCAAGACAAACATTCCTCACCTCTGTAAGGCGTTCCAACTGTTGTGACATACATGCTCTTCTCATACTTTTTCAATCGGTCTTGTAGTGTATGAATCTAAAAAAAAGGTAACTGATGATGAAAAAACAAACAACTCAGGTATCTTTGGAATACGTTTCAAATTGATGTTTAACCAGTGAAATAAGTAATTGCTTGAGGTTGTTGAATATTTGGCATCTTGTTTTCTAAACTTACCATATTGAAATGTACTAATGTACACTAGGCAAAGAAGATACCGTGTTTTTTCCTCATCCCAGAAGGTTTCAGGTGTCTAATTTAAGATCAGATGCATGGATGTCCACTACTCATACACATGAAGTTGCCTTATACTGAATCACACCATTGGTCCATCAATACTGTCTGCTCAGACTGGCAGTGGCTCTCCACGGTCTCAGGTGGAGGTCTTTCATATCACCTACTACCTGCTCCTTAACTGGAGATGCCAGGGATTGAACCTTGGAACTTCTGCATGCCAGGCAGATGCTCTGCCACTGAGCCACAGCCCCTCCCCACATGTTCCTTGCTCCACTGAGCCGACTGAACATTCCTTCTGACAGGTTTCACTACTCAGTTCAATGGGAAATCTCCAAAAGCACTAAAACTTGAGGTTCACTATCTGCTGGCATGAACAGGAAACCAAGTGGGCTCAATACAGCCACTGCAGCACACTTGACTGTGGATCACAACATGCAAGATGGAAACAGGAAACAGTGTTAGAAATTGTGTTTTGAAACTAATTTAGCTGTCATGCCTTCCCCCAAAAAACTTGCCCTGAAAACTAATTTTGAAAAGGTGCCAAGAATTTATTTTTCCTTAATTCCTTCATAGTTCTGCAAATTCTACACAGGTAGTGAGCATTCAAGTAAGTTTTATGTAGATTTAAAGTGAATGAGCTCAGCTTTGCTGATTTACTTTTCTAATAGACTGAAAATGAGAAGTGGGGAGGCACGGAATGTTTAGGAACTCTTTTAAAGTGATTTTGTAACTAGAATATGGCTCTTTAGCATACCCGACACCTAAAAAGGAAAATTCCTTCTTATTCTTTACCTGTTCTGTGAATTCTTGCTCTTTCAACTTTGAATCATTGATAAGAGTTGTCTTCTGGGCTAGCTGAGCCTGAAACACAAACAAGTTTCAGCACAGCATATCGAAGAGAATACACACTTTGGTTTATATATTGTTAATTCTGAGCGCAGCTGAGCACACGTAACTGCCTTATATTGAATGAGATCCTTGGCCCATCAAAGTCAGATGGCCCATCTACCCAGAGTGGCAGCACATCTACAGATCTACTGCCAGGTCCTTTAACTGGAGATGCCAGGAATCGAACCAGGGACCATCTGCACCTATACATCACATGAAAATGGTAAGAGGGAAAATATAAATCTATCAATTCAGTCAATCTTACCTGAAGATCAGCTATTGTTACCTAGAACAAAAGGAAAATGAACAATAAATAAAACTGTTTTCTTGTGACAAAACAGAAAGACTCCAAAATATTTTGCACTCTCTGAAGTCACTATTATCTCGTTCTAACTTGCCACCAGCTTCCCCACCTATTCCTCTGCTTCATATGGGCACAGCATATGATAGTTCCTAGGTTTAAAATGTAGATCTTACTGCCAAGCAATCTATCTTCCATAATTTCCATTACATAAACCCACTTTATAATAAATATCAATTACTGAAATAGTTTAGTCATGCCCGAAATATACCTCTGTCTCTGAGTGGAAATATATCTGCATCTTACAAAGAAACCAGTCAAGAGAAAGAAGTCCAAACTAAAGTTAAATATATTAATAAATGAGTGGTTTCCATTTTGTTTATGTTGGAACCAGTCTGACTGTTTCTGTCTCTACGCAAAAAAAGGAGTGCAGGCTGAATAAGGGCCAAGAGAAGATGCCACTTTTAAGCTAAAATCCTGTGCTCCGGTTACATGTGCTTTCATCCTAATGAATCACAAATGGATGCAGGAAGATTGCAACTTTGAAGTCTATTTCAGTTACATGAATTTATCTGATTTTTTTATGCTGAAGAAATTGCTTCTGGTTAAACTGACATATGAATGTAGTCAAACTGGTACAACACTTGCAAAGGCAAAATCCATTTGCAGTTTATGGCAAAAGACAGTCTGGCACATGATATGTCAAAGCGTCAAGGAAGTACTTTTTCACGCAAGGCATTTGGAACTACACAATGGGGGAAGATACAATGCTGAAGTGCTATCTGACTCTTTCTCCTGTGGCCTCTCCTGGACCTTCAGAGTTAGCTTATCCTTCTCCTCCTTCTAATGTCTCCCATCAGCCCTTGGTGCTTTTCTGTGCTCTCCTCTGATTGGTCCATCCTTCTCTTTTGAGTTTATTGGAATGTTAGAAACCACACCAAGCCCATAAAGGGTGTGAAGGTATACAAATCTAATAAATCAAATCAAAATCAAATCAGGCCACTAGAACCCCACTCATCCACTGGTGGCATCTCACCACTTCTGACTCAGCTGGATTTATATCCAGCCAGGCCATTTGGACATGCCACCGCCACATGGGACTTGCACACCCCACCAATTCATAACACATGATTAAAATATATTGGTGAAGTATACATAGGGCAGTTTAGCACATTCATATCAACACAGGCAGAAAGGAAACATATGACAAACTTTCTCTTCCTTTTACCACACTTCTAGTGAAGGATCTAAGTGAAGGAGCTGACAGGGATGACAAAAGCATGTTGCTCTGGTAATCAAGTATATATTATAAATGTACACAGCTGGCCTATTTGTAATGTCACTTGAAGACTATTTTATCATTGATTTATTGGCTGATATCAAACCAACAGTATTACAAGCAACTCAGATCCTGATGCTATCTTCTTTGCACCATGGCAGAGAACTGCTTCAGATATGAGAAAACAATCCTTGAAACAAATCTGAACTTATTTCACATTGAGCTACGGAAACCTCTTTAGAATAGGCAAAAAATTAGGTTTGCCAACTTACTTCTCCGCTATTCCAGTTCTCTTCATCTGCCAATCTTTGTTTGTATTCTTCTTGTAATTTCTCCAACTGCTTCTGCAGCTCATGTACTTTTCCTGTCATTTCTTCTTCTCGGGCCTTCAGAATTTAAAAAAAAAACCCCAGCTAATTAATTTATATGTGGTGTTCTCTGGGTGCAATCTCCCAGCAGCTTTAACTTCAAAAGACCCAATAATATTCTCAGAGAACTGTGCTGCACATGGGCACCCCCAGCTAGACTTCAAGCGGCCAGCTGTGCTGCCCCACCACTCCCAAAGGGGCTTCCCAGCTAGGGAATAATCCAAGACTCTTGGAACGAGAGATGAACATTTCATACAAAGGGAAGAATGCAATGTTGCAAAAGTGAAGGTTTCATAAACTTAATCAGTAGTAGCTAAGACCTGGGTGCATAGCAGAGTTACTGGGAATGCAAACTCCTTGTCTTCCAACCTCAAGCCATTTTTACTGCCTGTTCCAGAAATGCTGCATCCATTTTCAGTAGCCCAAAAAAGAAATTTCTAATCAAATCAGATTCTACACAAGAAGAAGAAAGAAGGAGGAGAAAGAAGAAGGAGGAAGGAGGGGGAAGAGGAAGAAAGAAGGAGAAAGGAGAAAGGAGGACAAAGGAAGGAGGAGGAGGAGGAGGAGAATTTGGATTTATATCCCATTTTTCTGAACTAAGAAGTCTCAAAGAGGCTTACAAACTCCTCCCCTTCCTCTCCCCACAATAGATACCTTGTGAGGTAGGTGGGGCTGAAGCTACATATTTAGGACTACAGGTAAGCCTTTCATTCAATCCTTGATGTACTATGTGTTTGCTGGGTTGAAGCACAATCAGGGCTGAAGTCAAGCACCCCAACTGGCTCTGGACAATGGCTTATAATGTATTTAAAAATTAAATTAATCTTTCAGCAAGGAAAGCAAGTACACAAATGTTGAATTCATAGAGCACTGCAGATTAGTAGGAACACAGAACAAGAGATCAACCCTTTGCAAACTAGAAAGAAACCAGCCACCTCTATACTCTCAATGGTTTTGGGCGGTGCAGAAAGAAGGGAAATTTTAAAACTTTTCTGCCACCCAAATCACCCCACAGCCTAAACAAATTTACACTACCCTTTTAGGTGGAATAAGCCTGCGGCTCACGAGAATGCCCCCTCCCTACACACCAGTGTTTGTTTGAATGTCAGTGTACTCCCTGGCAGCGCCAACTTCTGGGTTTGGCTGCTGAGGAGCTGTGTGATGCCTGGACACCAGCACGTTTATTCTCCCTGTTGCCGTGGGTACCCCTTATGCTGGCAAATGGGGCAAATGCTCTGGTAGGGCACTCCACTGCTCCCAAAAGTCATTTCGTTTCCCCCAAATCTGGATTGGGCTGTTAAGGTAATTCAGCAGGTGGCTCCTAAAGCAAATTCCCAAAAAGAGATGGTGTAGGGGTGAGCCCGCAAACCCAGCAGAACCGTAGAAAGAGCGCCTGGAATGCCGGTGCCAGCTACGGCCTTCTGGGCGCACACGCTCCCCCAACCCCCGCTCCCCCGTGAGTCACGGGTCATGAACTGCCGGACTCGCAGTCACCAGGTGTCCCAGACAAAGGGACAAAAGGGCTCTGCCCTCAGGTGAGGATTAGACCCAGACACGGACGCTTCCTCCTGCACGTAGCAGCCCGATGAGATCATGCATCACATGATGATCTCCCGTCCTCCCGCTCTCCCGACCTCCCGCTCTCCCGCCTATCCGTCCCCTTTACAAGCCCCTAATGAAACCCTAATAAAAGGTGCGGGAGACTGGCACAAGGCAGAGTTGCCAGGATCACGGGATCCCGCGCTTCCTGCTGCTGGCTCTCTCCACCAGATGATATCTCCGCGTCCCGTCTCTTCCTTGGGACCTCGCGGGCACGACTTCAAGATGGAACTGACAAGTACATAAATCTATTTTGCTCAAGGCTTTGATAATAATCTCAGATCTGACCCAACTGGCATGCCAGTATGAAAACAGCACAGGTAATTTTGGTTTTTGGAACTCCACCTAATCCAGTGATGGCTAACCTTTTTGAGACAGAGTGCCCAAATTGCAACCCAAAACCCACTTATTTAACGCAAAGGGCCAACATGGAAATTTAACCTGAGTACTGAGGTTTTAGTTTAGAAAAAGCAGTTGGCTCCGAGGCATGTGTTACTCGGGAGTAAGCTTGGTGGTAGTTAGTGGCTTTGCTTTGGGGCAACCGTGCAACTCTTCGATCGGGTGAATCACAACCCTAGGAGGGTTTACTCAGAAGCAAGCCCCATTGCCAGCAACTGAGCTTATTCCCAGGTAAAGGATCGTGCTTTAGTTCTTCGCATGAAAATCACTGGGGTTTAACAGCACTTAACAGGGTTACCTACACTGCTTCCCCAAAACTAGGTCTTGGGTTTAATACTAAAAATCGAGCCCAGTGGCCCAGGCCAACCTAGAGGTAGGTGGGGTGTGGGTGTGTATGTTGATTCCCCCCACATGACGAACTCTGTGTGCACGTGCCCACAGAGAGGGCTCTGAGTGCCACCTCTGGCACCCGTGCCATAGGTTCGCCACCACTGAAATCCATTTATGGATGATGTCTGTTTGCTCTCCCTGACAGATGCTGGCAGGGTCTTGGGGAGTTCTGAAAGCCAGCTATTTGTAGACTGAAAGCCTCTAATGAAAATCCAGAATACCTCATTGTCTGGGGGTATCTTCCCAAAGAAGGTAACAATTTATTCTGTGTTAAAGAAGGTTTCTTTGGATCTAAAGGTTGTGGTCCCTTATACACCTGTTTCAAATCTGCTTTTTGAGGCTAAAGTTATAGGGGAAGAGGTAGTTTTTATTCCTGGCTCTTTTCCTGGAGACACAGGCTGAGAGGGTAGCAAAAAGATTTTTTTTATCAGTTATCCCTACTTCAGAAGCTGGCCCCCCTTCTTGGACCTAGTGAATCTGGCTGTACTGACCCATGCTACAGGAACCCCAAGAATTTGTACATTTTTGTTGCAGTTTTTTGTTACACATACCTCAAGGATTTCCTCATACTTTTTCACCGTCCTTTGTAAATCATCATCTTTTTCTACCATCTTCGTATACAACTGAGTTATCTCTGTATGATGGCTTTCTATCAATTCAGCTTCAACTTCTTGGGCTTTACCTATTTAAAATTATCAAGTACATTAATATGACAAATGAGTGCATTGCTATTTTTTATTTTCAATAATCACCAGCAAAAAAATGTGAACAGACTAAAAGAAAAAGAAAAACACTGAGAAACCGAAAACAGAAGAAATAATTGTAAATAATAATTTTTACTAACATCTAATCCAATTTACCAAACAACAAAAACGACCAGAGTACTTCATGGCACATTCTTTGCCAAATATTATCAAATGAGATAATTTTTCAGACCTCATGAAGCAGTTCTGGGGAAAACAGTGAACAGGTAGGAGAAAAATTAGTAAAGCCTTGTTAGTCGCTACACTGCCAGTTAGCAACGCTACGTCAGTGCTCCAATCGCTGATACAGCTCCCTCTGAATTTAAAAAAAATCTGAAATCTGGAATTAAAAGAGAGAAATCCATTTCAGATCTATACAGGATCCAATCATTCCAAACTCACTGATGGTTTCTCGTACTGCTGTTTCTACTTCCTTTTCTTTTTGTGCCAGCTGAGTATTGAATTCCCTCATTAACTGCTTCAATGTGGAATTGTGCTTCAATTCAGCATCTTCTTGTTCATACCTATAAAACCACAAAAAAGTCAAGTTTTTCTGAGACAAATTAAGGAAAACCCAAAAACTGCCTACAGAGGAACTTAAATGTCTGCCCAAAACTTGTCCAAGATTACTTTTTAAAAGATAGGCTTCCTTAATATGTTTTCATTATATTTATTTTCTATTTATTAACAAAAAAAGAAAAACATTTTGAGAACAATATTTTAACAAAAATGTACTGTGGATTACTTGATCTTGTGGTAGTCCCTTAAACTTGTGTACATAAAAGGGTGCAGAGAGGATCTGCTTCAAGCAGTTTGCAGAGACCCAGTTTATTTGCTTATAGCAAAAAGAGTAATTTAACAATTATACCTACATATGCATTCATAAAAACAAAGCCCAGCCCCCAAACCTCTTAGATTTTTAGCACACAAATATTCAAGTTCAGCCTTTTCTTTGACATTCAGCATCTAACTAATTGTTAATAACTGAACCATTACATAAATGAGTTCATCAGAATACAGTGGCTGCATACTAAATGAAGAGCTACAATCTTCAGATTTATACATTCTTCCCACTCACTCAACCCTCTAGTGCCAAAAAAGCAAATCAGGAGATCTTCAGTGCACTGCAAGTTCTTGATAAAATGTTTGATTTGGGTGCCAAGACATCTCGGTTTGTCATCGCAACGCTGTCTTCAAGGGAAGAAGTGGGGAGACGGCATGGAAAACTGAAGCTCTAGCTTATTCTCAAACAGGCAAGCTTGTCTAAAAGTGGCTTATATAATTCTTAAAAGTAACAGCGTGCACTCTCCGAACCTGTACAAATTTAGGACCACAATTACAGCATGACCAGCTTTCTAGGACGTTTACTACGAATGTCAAGAAATGTTCTGCTGATTTTGCTTATGAATCGTGCATTCTTGCAATTATCATTTTTTGCGATTCTTCTTTAATGCCACGTGTTAAAAGCTCCTGTTTAATAACACAGTGCAGAAGTGTTAATTGTTGATGTGTTTGTAACGGCCCACAGCTACGAACAAATAAATTCATTCATTCACTATTTATACACGTGGGTAACAATCATTTTAAAATGATTAATGGGCCTTAACAGCCCGAACTTACTTTAGTTTCTGCTCCATTTCTTCTAACGATTCTTTTTTTACTATCTCCAGCTCTTGCTGATGCTCTTTTCGCAAACTCCGCACATCTTTCTGCAGCTTATTCACATCTTTGCTGAGCTTCTTTTTCTCCCGCTCAGCCTCTTCCAGTTTGCTCTGCAGGTTCTTCAGATCATCAAGCTGTTTCTGAAGCTCAACTCTTGACTGAGCCTTTTCCTCTGTGTTTTCTTCCAAAGTTTTTATTAGGGAACTTTTCCCATCTACCTGTTGCTGCAGTCCCTGCAATTTCTCTTCATATTCTAAAGTTATCTTTCCTAACTCTGCCTTGTGTAGCTCCCTCTCTCTTGCTAAATCTTCATCGAAGCTGCTAATCTTTTGTTGGAATGGCTGCCTCTCTTCTTCCATTTCTTGCAGCTTTTTTTGCAAGTCTTCAATCACCTGCTCTGTCTCTTGCTGCTTTTGTTCTTTGGCTTTCAGTTCTCTTCGGATATTTGCTAAATCTTTGCTGTCCTTTGTATGTTGTTCAAGTAATGTATCATGTTTCTTAATTTGCTCCTCAAGTTCTTGCTGGAGTTTTTCAATTTTGATAAGGTCATCTTGGTTCTTTTTAAGGAGTTCCTCTAGCTGTTTCTGAGCTTCTAACTTTGGGGTATTACTTGTCTTTTGTTCCCCATTGTACATCTGCAGAAGTTTCTCTTTTGCTAATAAATCATTTTGTAGAAAACTTATTTTTAATTCATACATCTGTTGCATACTCTCCAGCGCATGCATTTTCTCTTGCTCTGTGGAAACTTCCATGGTTTCCACCTTCTGTATCATCTCTTTTTCCAACACAGCGGAATTGTCAGTTGATTTCATTCTTTCTTCTAAAGATTTAATTTTGTTTTCTTTCTCCTGCAGCTTTTGCTCTAAATCTACCAACTGTTTTTCAAGTTCTTGTCTATACAGCTGTTCTCTTTCTTCCATTTGAGACGTCAACTGTTTCTTAATAGAACCAATTCTTTGTTCAGCCTTTTTTTTCAACTCTGTTTTTGCATTTGTTTCTGAAATAAGCCTCTCTTCTAAAGCCTTTAATTCTTCTACTTTGCTCTTCATGAGCGCACTGTTTGTTTGTTCAAATTCTCTTGATTTTGCCTCAAGGTCAACTTCCGCTGCCTTGATTTTCTTTTCAAGAACTAGCATTTTCTGTTCCATCTCCTTAAGACTGTTATCCTTTTCCTCAATTGCTGCTTGAGTTCCTTGAAGGTGATGTGCTAAATCTTGTTGCTTAATGTCATTCTGCTCATTTTGCCTTTTGAGCTCCTCCATTAATGAATCGTTTTCAGCTGTTTTCCGAGTAATATGTTCCTCAAGCTCGGCAATTCTTGCTGTATGGATTTTCCGCTCAGCAACCAAATCAGACTCTTGCTTCTCTTTTCTCGTTTGTTTTTGATCTACTAAACCCCTTAGATGTTCTAAATTCTTGGTTTGTTTATCTAACTCTTCCTTCATTCTGTTCAGCTCCTCTTCTTTTTCACTAGCTTGGTTATTACTTAACTCCAGCTTGTTATGCAACTCTTTAATGGTGCTGTGATTCTGTGTAAATCTTGACTGGGCTTTCTTCTTCCACTCTGACATCTTGTTCATCCAGTGGTCCACCTGTTCAAGAGCAGCTGCTTTTTCTTGACTTAGTGTATCAACTTTGGAAGACAACTCTTGCACCTCGTTCAATAACTGCAGTCGATTCTCTTTGTGTTGTTTGTTTAACAATGCCACTGCCGCATCTTTTTCACTTGAGCTATTTTCTAGTTTGAGGTTCAACTCACCGACAAGTTTATTCAGATCAGCAATCTCCAACTTCTTCTCATCGATTTCCTCCCTCATGGAGGTGACAGCATTCATATTCTCTGATAATTCTTTCTTCAGCTGTGTGATACAGGTTTCCTTGTCTGTTGCTGCTTGCTGCTGATGCCCTCCTTCTTTTTGCAGCTGCTCTTTCTCTGCTACCAGCTGTTCAATATCCACTGTCATGGACCTCACCAGACTTTCCTTTTCTTCCAAGTGCTCTTTGGATTCCTGCAAAGAGCAGCTTAAAGTATCACAGCTCTCAGTTACTTCCCTAAGCTGAGCTTCTAGTTCAGGGATTTTACAGGTTTTGACTAAAATTGCATCTTTTAGTTTTGTTGCCTGGTGGTGACAATGTGCAACTTTAGCAATTACTGAAGACATTTTTTCACTGAACTTTTCAGTCAGTTCACTGGCTTTTGTCTGCAGTAAAGCTTCCGCTTTCTGCTGGTAATCCTCTAATTGTATGGAGAGATGCCTTACAAGATTCTCAAATGCAGCTTTTTCCCCCTGAAGCTCAAAATTAGTATCCTCAATTTTTTTCTCATAGTCCTCACGTTCTTTAAAATGAGAGGACTCCAAAGCCTGAAGCTGCTCTTCAGAAATTTTCAACCTATCCACCAATTCACTGACTTTGTCCTTCTCTTTTTCTCCTATTGCCTTTAGTTCGCTAAGTTGTTCCTGAAGAGTTTCCTTCTGTTTCAAAGCCAGACCAAGATCATCCTTGAGTTTTCCAAGTTGTGTTTTGAGATCATTTACTTTTTGAGTCAAAGCTGCCACCTCAGCTAATGTCTCCTGTAGCTTTACTTGTAGCGCATTAAGAGATTCATCCTTCCTTGCCTGCTCATCCTTTAACCGGACGATCTCTGCACTAAACCCTTCTCTCTCAGCACTGAAAGTGGCTAGTTTCTGTTTCAGGTCTCCTGCTTCCTGGTTTTTTTCCTGAAGCTCCAATTCATGTTTTTCCTGAAGCTCCTCAGCCTGCTGACTCAGCTTCTTTTCCCAGGATTGGACAATTTCTTCCAGCTCTCGTCTGTGAGTTTCTGCCAGAGTTTCTAGTTGCTCCTTCTGATTCATCTCCAGTTTTGACACAGCATCATTGATTCCAGCTGAGCTGGCATGAGCCATTTCCAGTATTTTCAAATTGAACTGCTTTTCTTTCTGACTGAGCTCCAACTGTTTGTTTTCAATTTCCTTTTTCAGTTTCGCTTCCTGCTCTGAAAGCTTTTTCTTAAATTTCTCATGCATCTCCTTTGCTTTTTCCTTAACTTTCTCTGCTTGTGTCTCTTGATGCTTTAATTTGTTTTCATATTCACCTTTTAACATACTAATTTCCTCCTCTTTGGCAGATAGGTGCTGCTCAAGTTTGTTAATTTGTTGATTCAGGAGTTCCTTAATTTGTTCAAGCTCATTTTCCTTATTTGTAAAACAAGTCATTGCCTGATCAACCTTCTCTCTCAACTCTCTTAACTGGGATTCATAGTCATCTGTCACAGAAGTTACGGTCTGTGCATTTTCTCTCTTTTGCTCCTCTAGCTGATATTTCAAATTATCTACCTGAGAAATCTGACAGTCTAAATCAGCCTTGAGTTCATTCATTTGAGATTCCATTTTTACTACCTGTTCTTCAAGATGTGATTTTTCAGTGTTCGCATCTGCCAGCTTCTGTTGAAGGGCCATTAACTGCTGTTCATAAATGCTTGTCTGTTCTCTAACGCTGTCAGTAGTGGATAGGCGAAGAGCCTCAAGTTCGGCAGACAGTCCATTATGTTCAGTTCCAGCTTTTTCTAGAGATTCCTTCAGTGCCTTCACTTGCATTTCCAATTCCACTTGGAGTTTCTCTTTAACTTCCAAAAGTTGCCTGAGTTGAGTGATCTCTTCTTTGAATGTTTCTTCAGCTCTTTCATGGTCTTTAAATATAGTTTCGATTTGTTTCTGATGCTGATTCCTCTGTTGCTCCAGCTTGGCCTCAAAGTCTTGCTGCGCTTTATCCGCATCATCTTTTAATGCTGACAGATCTCTTTCAAGGGTCTGACGAATTTTTAGTGCTTCTGATAACTCAGAAGACAGTGCTTCTAGCTCTGTCTGTTTCACGTCAAGTTTTTCAAAAGTCTTCTCATTCATTTCTTCTATGTGGGCATGAAATATTGCCTCTTTCTCTTTTAGCATTTTAGCCACTTCTTCCTTTTGCCTTTTCAGCTCTTCCATTTCCAATTGCTGCTGCCTGGTCAATGTATCAAGTTTTACTGTCCACAGTTGTTCTTGTTGCTGTTTTGCAAACTCTAGCTCTTCTCCGTGCTTTTCAGACGAGGTAGTAACTTCCTTATTGTGCTTATTTTTTTCCGATCCTATTTGAGCAGTCATTTCCTCCAGCTGGCTTTTGTCAACTTGTGAATCTTTTTTAAGGGAACTCTCCAACTCAAGAATTCTCTGTATTTAAAAAAGATGTTAGTTTAAACATGGCATGAATATAATTTTTATGAATTAAAATTTACAACGAACTTGCAGGTAACAGTCACAGGAGATGTACATTACTTCTCTCAGATACAGTTTTAAATATTTGGGCATCATCCAGTCAAAATCAAGCTCTTTTTGTCCTGCTGACTTCAATGAGTGAGTCAAGCACATACTCAGCTCTCTTCAACTGAAATCAATAGCTTTCAAAGTCTATGTTTGGCTGCATTGCCCCTTAATAAATGTCAATTAACGGCTGAATCCAGACTACATTTTCCATTAGCAGAATGGGACTTTCCTGACTTCCCCTCCCATTGCAACCAACTGACTGTTGTGAAATTATGCTTCTAGAAGATGGAGGGCCCTGAGGAATTAAACAAGGGGGTCTGCAACGGGAATGAAGAATTGGTACATAACTCACACAACGTTTCTATTTAGTACCGCCACGTTGGACACTACTCAGAAAAGACTCGCAGTGCAATCCTAAAACTGGAATACCTCTGCATAGGATTGAACTGCAAGTGACATAGTCCTGTCTGCTTTCTGCCTCAAAAGACACTCCCGTTTCTCTCTCATATGTGCTTGGATCCAAAAAACTACAGGCAAAGCTATAATCATGCTCTTTGAGCCTTCTGAGCAGCTTGCCCTTCTCCAAATTCCTCTCAACAGAATTATTTAACATACGTATACTTTTTATAAGCTCATGAATTCATCTGTATTCTCATCAAGCTGAGAAAAGTCTAAAAACCTTCCAAGTATTTTACTCACAGTTTTGAGGGTCTCTACTTCTTGCTGCATGTCTTCTACTTTTTTGGCACATTCCAGTTGAATTGCTTTTTTCTGCAATTCTAATTCTTCCAAGGCTAGTGATTCCTGTTGTTCTTTTTCATGAATGGACTGTAAATGTTTACTCTGGCACTTTTCCTATGGAAAGAATTGTTTGTTGTTATTTTTTAAAGAACCATGCAGTAATTTGTATTTTTACATTACAGAACCTTTTATACTACTAACAAGAAAGTTAAACAATAATACTTTTTAGTCTTGTTCCTATCCACATTTTTTACAATAAAGCACACAATGATTAATTATTCCCAATACAAATAATTAAAAGTCATCAATAGCCTCATAACTTTGAAAATTAACATGTAACTATGAATTTCTTGAAGTTTAATGCTTTCAATGGTTCAGTCTAATTTTACACAGAACCTTTCACAAGCATAACAAATGAACATATATTTGAAGGTTAGCCTGTTGACCATTTGCTAGCCTATATAGTGTGTGTATTAAGAGGAGCTTGGTAAGGAGGAAAGGTTGCTGTGTCACAAATCTGCAGGCTTCCCTTAGTGCAACCTTATGTTTCCACGTGGATGCAAGCATTTTTTCTCTAAACTACCTGAAACTGAGGTTTGTTAAAACAGAACTAGGTTTGTTAAAACAAAACAAAACAGATATACATGGTGGTAATAATGGAATACTAATATTGAACAACAGTTCATTAGCTGGTTCAATTCAGACATAGGTAGGATTTGGAGCCAGAAGAGAGAGTTTCCGAGACTCTAGTAAAAAAAACAGGTTAATAAAGGGTCAATACTAAAGGGGTACGAGGAACTTGTACAAACCCTCAAACCCCTCCTTTCAAAGAACAGCAGAGGTATCTCTTATTCAGGAACATTCCATAAACAGTGGTTTGACCATGATTGTGTATTAGCTAAGGAGGAAGAATCTTATAAAATTATTCCACAGCTTTCAAGCTGGTGTGATCCCACAATCTCAAGTACTTGAAGGGAAAAAGATCCACTACAAATCCTTTGCAATAAAATATAAGAAAAAGTCGGACAGTCATGCCAAATGGCAAGCCTTAATTAGGGCGGCAAAAACCAATGATTCCAGAACTTTTACAGGGAGACTAATAGCACAGAATAACAATTTTTACAATTTTACCATGGTAAAACACAATCCCAGCAGAAGTCTGGGAGAGTTATTTCCTGACCTCTACAAAGCATCAGCAGGCTCTAACGTGGCATCACTCTGTCTTGTCTGATATCCCACTATGGCCTCCAGTGACCATAGTAGAGGAAATTAGAAATCATGATCTTGCAATTGTAAGATGGCAAGGCCCCGGGAAATGACTTTATACCACCAGAATTGGCTACTGGAAAACTAATGTAGAGAATGGTGGGCCCCAGTTTTAAGCTGGAGCTTACTTTACTCATATAATCAATAGCACCGGCCCTGTATCTCCCATCTGATTGGAGTGCTGCAATTATAGTCCCTATTTTTTAAAAAAAGGAAACTTATCCTCAAATCCAGCTAATTACAGACCAATTAAGCTTACTTGAGTGTTGCAAGCAAAGCTTCTATATACTAAAATATCTGTGTATAAAACTACTTGGAATGGCTGAATAGAGAAAAACTATTGGAGGATGAACGAGGCTGAGCTTTAAGTAAAGGCCGTTTCAACCACTTGGATCACTGCCTGATAATTAAACCCTACAGTAGAGAAATATGGTGGCTTATCCAAAAAAGAGGATCACTACTATGCAGCTTTTGTTTGATCTTAAAGCTGCATTTGACAATGTAACTTTCGTAGTCGGCTTTTGGTCAAAGAGTTAGTAGAAACCTTAAAAATATCTAATAGACGCCTTCTCCACTTAATGGTATCAAGTTACATGAGAATTGCGACCATACAGAGTAAAGGTTCTCCACACAAAGGTCATCTAATCGGCATTTACATCTCTACCCAGAAAGGTGTAAGGCAAGGGTGCCTTCTAGCACCCCATTTGTTTAACTTTTATGTTAACACATTAATAACAGGGTTTCATAAGAAAGATACTCATGCACCTATCCTTACCGCTGATAAGAGTATAGCCATTCTCATGTATGCCGATGATGCTGTTGTATTATCATTGACGAGAGTGGGGCTAAAAAGAGCGCTGAAGATATTTGCTCAGATATGCACAGAGGAACAGCTAAGTATCATGGTGGTAATAGTCACCCAACATGAACAGGACTGTGTTTTCAACTTTGGAATGCAGTGAACAATCTGTACATTTAAAAAACCCCCTAAAGATTGAAGCCTGAATTGCTTAATAGCCCTGAAAAGAAAAGAAAGTATATATTTATCTGTTGAAATATCTGCTCTCCGTATCTTGACAGATAGATATGCCTTGCTTGGGGGGGTGGGGGAGTCCTGAAGGATCTTTTAAAAACAGCCAGGCGTATCTATATCTGCCGAGATATGGTGAGAGCAGATATTTCAATTCCAGTACTTGTTTTAAACAACAATCTGAAGGGGAATACATGTGTTATAATGGCAAAATGCAGATACTAAAACCTCCAAACTGTGCCAAATGTTTGTATCAATTCCCACTTTACACAGCAAACACATAGATGATGCTTGCCCCAGAGACTATGAAGATTCCCTGATATGTCCAAGTGCATTTTAAACACACGCTTCTCTTCTTTACAGAGGTCACTACTATGAAAGTATTTAGGCAGGATTCATTTCAATGTTGTCATGCATGAGTCACCTTTTATAGGTACTTACAAGAACTGCCTTGATTTGTTCCTGGAAGGCCTGTTCTTTCTTCGCCAATTCATTTTTATGCAACTTCTCCAGTTCAGCAACTCGTTCTTCTGAAGATTTCTGCAATTTGAAGTAAAAAATTTAAGTATCCCAAGAAATAATGTGTTATTGCTTGGAGAGTTAAGAAGAAAGCAATTGTGATTAACACACACACACTTTGGATTGCGATTCTGCACACAGATACATTTTCCTTAAAGCAACAGACCCTCCAGAAGAGTTCCAATCAAGACAGAAATATTGAAGACTTCCCAATAAATTCAAAGTGAGCACTGGTTTCTGAATAAGCATGATTACAATTTTGCTGTAAATTCCACAGGGCATTCTCCAAAGCACACAGCACTGCGGCCTCTGTCAGTTATCTTACAAGAGCCCCATGTCCTTAATTTTTTTCCCCAGGGATGCAAACAATTTGCTCCATAATTCTGTAACAGAGGAGCCATTATGTATATGTTTACTCCAGTCTCTAGACTGAATAAAGTAAAACTGGAAGGAGTCTGGAGTTCACTACTTTGTCCTCCCACTGACAGTGGAGATTGAGCTCTGTTACAACATTACTGTGCTGCATGCCAAACTTCACATCAAATGAAGTTATCACTTACACTGCAATTCAGGGTTAGCATTTACCTTCATTATGTTAACCACTTGCTGCTTCACCTTTGTTAATTCCTGTTGAAGGTTCACACGCTCCTCCTCGCTTGCTTTTTCAACTGCTTTGATCCTGTCATCCATTTCTACTTGTAACTTCTTGCGTGCTTCTTCAGTCCTCTGGGCTGCACTCAGCGCCTTCTCTAGCTCTTCAAATGCTACAGAAGAGGAGAAACAGAAGATTTTATAGGTATAAAATGAGTTCAGTGTGCAGACCCTGTTCTTTCTATATTACCTACAAAGAAGAAATTGTGAAGTCACCCTGGACCCTGGAAGATGCTGAATTTGCCCTCATGTTCCTACAATAAACTGAACTATCAAACAATTAAGTGATCCTTCCTGTTGCAATGGTTATTTTTTTAAAAAAAATTCTCAATTGAGCGGGATGGAAGGTAATTCACCAGCGATTTGTTTTTACTCAAACTAATGTTTGTTTAACAATTCTCAGGAGTCAATAAAAACAAAGAATGATTGGAATGCCTGCCCTATGCAACCTTAAGACCAGTTTTATCTCATAGGAATTCAGAACTGAATTAAGTCTATTGCAATGTACCTGCTTTAGCTCAACAAAACTATCAAACAGGTACCTGCAGAAGAGTTTCTATCACATATTCAACAATGCTGAGGAGAACGTAATTGGAGAATTTTATAAAGTGCCATGTCTTGGTGGAGGGAGGGAGGAAGAAAGATAGAAAAATATTCAAGCTGTGACTCTTCCATTTCATCTCCAGATGAAAGTCTCCACTTAAAAAAGTAAACTGTCAAAAAAACTGCTTGGGAATTAAAAAATGACACAAATAACTGCAACATAAGACTTGGCCTTAGGAGGCAAATGAGAGGGACACCCAACAGCAGCATTGGGGGTGTATTTTGGACTGCAGCTAGAGGGGGAGGTGAGAAAGTTGCACTCGTGGGCAGAAATCCCCCATCTGGCAGAAACCCCCTACTGGATCCAAGCCATAGTCATAGTCACAAGGAACCTTATGCCAGTGAAAACGTTCTCTGCAGTAGAAGACTCTATGCTGAACTAAGTGGAGTGGTAGTATAAAATGTGATGCTACAAGAACAAGGTGGGGGGAGAAGAAAGCTTCATGGAAATTCTGTATCTGATAGATGATCTATGTTCAAATGCAACATCTAGTTATATCCTTGAAGTCAGTACCAAAACCTCAAGATGTAATAGGTTCAGGTCCTGCATCACTTTAATACCTGTCTTCTAATGGTTAACTAAAATAATACTCAAGGGGAGGGTTACCATCATTCTAAATTGTGGAGTGGATGAAAAGGAAATACACATTTATGACTACAGGCAGGGTCCCCAGACACATTTCCAGTTTCTACTGGATTTGACTACTCAAATGCAGTATATCAGCACCATGCAATTGCACTACCATATTTACAGGCACACAGCATGAGGAGGAAAGCCAGGCATGCAGGATACATGATCAGAAAAGGGAGCATGAAAGCACACGGATGCAGCAGTCCACAGAAACACATTTTGTTCTCTAGAAGTAAAATTTTATGCATCTCAGGCAGACTAACACAAAAACACAGAACATTTCTATCCAAGGTAACTCAGCCTCCAGCAAGGGGCAAATGCCAGCAGCAAATGAATAAGGATTCTCATCCAATTACACCAGCAGTTATCCAAATTTACCTTTTCCTTACTCAGTTGTTCTGTGAATATTCTAAAGCTATAAAATCAACCTTGAAATAGAGACAGTACTTCTTCCTGTACTAGCATGGCTGTGTCTAAAAAAGAGACACGAAAAATTCTACGACGTCCACAGCAGGGATTTTTTTTTTCTCCCTACACACCCTGTGATACAATCTAATAACTGAAAATACTATCCAAAACCCCAACCTTTACCATTTTGGTACAAGTAGCAATGTTTTCTATGGCACTAATTCAATACACATTTGTTTGTCCAAACAGCAACTGAAGCAGTAAGCCTGATTTATACTATTCTGGGCTGCAGATAAGGAATCACATGACTGAATTCCTGAATATAGAAAAGGCTACTCTAGAATCTTTTCCATTAATATGCGAACTTCCATGTACAGAGAATCTATTTTATGGAGAAAGACTCAAGATAGATCTGACCCTCTGCCTGAGATGGTACAGTATAGAAACAAGTTTACCACCTTATCTATTTCTGTCTGACATCATTTATGTTTAAAAGTCAGTGATCAAAAATAAAGGAAAAGCATACTAAGATTTAATTTATACAGATAAGCTTACTCTCATGTTATTTTTTCAGATCATCTAGCAATAGCATATAATGAATGGTATGTCTTTCTAAGAAATCTCCAAGTTAATCTGCAAGCTTCTGAGAATGAGCAGTACAGCAGGTACAGGCGATATGAGTAACAAAAGAAATCATCATAAATGAAAAGCCGGTATCCTGTCCCCTGTCACTTAAAAACAGAAGAATTCGGCCTGATTTAGCTTACTTTTGCCTAACTGGGAGAAATAGCTTATGAAATTCAGATAAAAAGGTATTCCGTGGCAGAATTTTGCCATCCAAAATCTGACATTCTGCCCAGAAGATGAAGACAGCTAGATGCAAGAATGGCCTGCATAGATATGAGAGACATAAAAACAATCAGAAATCTCATGCAGTCGCACATTCTCTAAAGATCTCGGTTCCATTTTAAACACATAATATTTTTTTTAAATCTTGAAATGCCTGCCATAAGCAAGTTTCTTGCTTTTGTTCTGACCAGATGAAAAATTTGCTTGGTTCAAAAAGCTTGCAAAGAGACTTTGCGGGGAGGGGGGGGGGACACCACAAGAGATCTAGTGTGACACTATATCCCTTTTAAGAGCACCTACCACATTAATGTGTTTACCATTTTGCACCATCTAGTGGTGAAAGCTGGGAAATTCCATATATATATACACTCTCTCAGGGGAAACATCTCAGGAGATCCACATCTTCCTGGACCTTCTCTGTGCTGAAGTGCTCCGCAGGGTCAATGCCTGCCAAGTTTCATTCCACCCACCACCTTCAGATTCTCTTGTAGTGTTAAAAAAGCTTATTTAAGCGTCGCCTTTGTCAAAACTATTTTTCCATGCAATATCACACAACAAAATTTGATAAAGGAACATTTATATTGCTCCGGACAGCTATTAGCAAGATTTGCCTGTCTGTAAAGTTGTGCCCGCCATTTTCTTCTCTGTTCAGTAGGTTCCGTCTGCCACAGAGAAGAAAATGGCGGTACAACTTTACAGATAGGTAAGTATTGCTAATAGCCGTCCAGAGCAATATAAATGCTCTTTCATAAAAGTTCACTGTTTGATACTGCACAGAATAATGGTTTTGATGAAGGCTGTGCTTAAATAAGCTTCTTTAACACTAAGATCCTTTCTGCACACGGGTGGAAACAAGCCTCCACCAGCATAATTTATGCCGGTGGAGGCTCGGGGACCGTTCGCAGGCTAGCGTGCAAGCGGCCCCCACTCCCTCCCCAGCTGGAGAGGTGGCTCTGCACGGAGCTGCCTCTCAGTCAGCCCTCTCCACTCACCATCATGTCCAGCATCGTTCTGGAGGGCTGCAGGGACCCGCTGGACATGACGGTGAGTGGAGGCAACAGGGGAAGCAGCGTCTTCCCAGCGGTGCAGTTCGGACCGCGCCGATGGGAAGAGGCTGCTTTGCTATAAGTTCCTATAAGTTGGCTGCAACTAGATTGCAAGAAAAGGGAAGGAAGGACAAACACAAATGAAGAATCTAGTTGTTCTACATTCAGAAAACTTATACTAGTAATCCTTGAACAAATATTTGAAGAGAGAGAGAACTTTCCTATCTATAAAGAACATTTATGTTGTCACACACACAACTCAACAAGCAAAGATTGGAAAACAATGTAAGAATTCACTGTAATAGTTTTGCCAGGGTTTAGAAACTGGTCAGTCTTGGACATGTTTGTAATGAAAAGGTAAAACTCTGGCGTCGTGAGCATTACGAAACAGCAATCCTTTAAAAAGAAATATTCGAAAAGAACCAAATATTTCAAGTCGTATGGGGATTTATTTGAAACAAATTTAAGGCATTCACTTTTGATATTGCCTGAGAAGCACAGAATTTACTTTATAAAGCTTGCTGCAAGCAGCAGTTTAGTGATGTAAGGAAGAGATCCCTTACCCCAATCCTGTTCATACAAGGCTTGGGAAAGGCACCATGATTCACTTATTGGCATGTGTGGATGCACAAAAATAAGATCCTTTGTGAGGTTTTAGTAAACAGAGCTGATGGCTACAGAACAAAAAGCTGCAATAATCATCTTACAAATAAGCTGTTAAAAGCTTTATTCCATACATTTTCAAAGTCTAGCATTTCAAGGGTATTTTTATATTGTGTTACACATCTGAAGGAGACTTGATGAAAATAACGTCTCCATCACGCTGAACACCAGTACCCCCACCCTAAACCCAGCCTCCCTCAACCCAAAGCAAACATGACCGTGACTTAACCAAATCATACCAAGAAAAGGTAGGAAAGAAAAATCTAAATATAACAAAATGTACAGAAATATATTGTCGAAGGTTTCCCAACCAGAATCCTTAGGGTGTTGTGGGTTTTCCAGTTTTTATGGCTGTGTTCCAGTAGCATTTTCTCCTGACATTTCGCCTGCATCTGTGGCTGGCTTCTTCAGAGATGACAGCCACAGATGCAGGCAAACCGTCAGGAGAAAATGCTACTGGAACACGGCCATACAACCCAGAAAACCCACAACACTCTACTGTACAGAAATACACTGCACTATTAAATGCAGCCAGTCATTAAAATGTAAAAGGAGCTATCAGAATTGCCACATTTTAAATTTAAAATTAGTTCCAGAAAACTTGACTTTTTAAACCATCTCATTTCCCCCTCCCAATTAACTTCTTTACAGTCCCCCAGAGTGGCACAAAGTTTGGAGACAGGATATAGGAGAACGTGAGCATAACACAAATCCTGCAAACTATTACAAATCAGAGACATCCTCATGAGTAACATTTCCTTCTTCTGACTCTGGAACAATTTCTTTCCACGATTTCAAAACTGCAGGTGCACCAAAGCAAACTGTGAAGTTGTGGGTTGGAATTCGCTTAATTTGCTTTAACCATGATGTGTGTTAATGTACATGCAACATGAAAGAAGGGTCAAATGCTCATGGGAAAGGTACCGAGTACAAAAAGGGAAGAAAAAAGCACCCATTCTTAAGGCTGGCTCATGGTTTGTAAGCTGTTACTTGGGAAATTTTATTGTCGTTACTGGGCCTCACTGGATCTTTTCTCCACACTCGGAATCTAGCACGTGCTTGATACTGAGCAGGAATTTTAAATGGTTGCTAGCCTGTCTGCCCTACATGAAGTGTGTATTCCCCACAGCACTTTGGGATTAATTTATTATGAGTAGCGTTATTAAATGCCAACAATATGTTAGCTGCTTTATGGAACACCTAAGTAAAGTGGCCATAGTGCAGAAGACTACTGAACTAGTCCTTGACCCAGCTAAGAAAGTAGAGTACCCTTTTCATCTTGTTTTTGAATACCTTGTTTTGAAATGGTTTAAATCCTTCTGGAGGATCCCACAATCCTTTTTGCAACTTTCTGATACCAGCATAAAAACGAAAAAAGGAAGTGCTTGTCATTAATAGGTTCATGTTCTAAATGTGGCGAGCTGAAGGTACTTCACTGGCCAACGCATCATATTCTCTCTGATCTCTACTTGCACTTTATGTGCTCTCATTCCTATACTAGCAGCGGGAGGTGGGAGAAGGAGGGGATACTGCAGGCTGCAGTAAAACACTCCATAAGGATCTGAACTTGGTCTGTTTGGGAGGCCACACAGGCACCCCTGGATTTTTGATCAGGAGCATTTACTCACTGCTCTTCAAGCAAACAATGATGTCAATTGCGATGAATGTGTCAAGTGCAGTTAATGGGATTGCTATAATGGCTGGTGACAGTGCAAACAAATTAGGCAAACAAAACCCAGTGCCTACTCAAATAACAGACAACTGGCACAATCTCTTACCAGCTTTTTCAGATTTTTCTTTCTGTTCCTTTAATTCTTCACTTTGTGTAATAACCTGCTTGATGCGAGTTCGCAACCGAGCAACTTCTTCCTCTTTCATTTCCAGGGTTTCGTGCATTTGACGTTTTGTTTCTGCTATTACCATGCCCTATGGAACAGGGGATTACAGGCAGAAGTACACTTTGAGAATATACACCTGTAAAAACTGAAACAGGAGGCAAACACTGCTATGCAATTTAGGCCACTGCTTCTCTGCTGCCTTGGAACAATGTGCCCAAGTATCATGTAAGTGGTGGCGAACCTTTGGCACTCCAGATGTTATGGACTACAATTCCCATCAGCCCCTGCCAGCATGGCCAATTGACCGTGCTGGCAGGGGCTGATGGGAATTGTAGTCCATAACATCTGGAATGCCAAAGGTTCGCCACCACGGAATTTAAGAGAATGCAAGAATTACATTTGCAACTCTTGAGGGTACAGCAGGAGATTCTGTTGTGTTAGAGCTTTAGAAGGCTCCAGCTTCCAGTGTGCATTTCTCCAAGCCAGGAGAAATACCACAAATAAGAATCATGATATGGCTTTCTGAAATCTGATACATCAAATGCATCATGCTACAATGAGAACTTTTGTATTACATGCTGAAGATGCCAGGAGTAATTTACACACTGGCATGATTTCTATAATTTAATAATAAACTAGCCAGTGTACCCACATTCCATAATACACATTCTCAAATACAAGCTATCCTACGAATCTACATATCTGTAACAAATTAAACTCCAAGAATTATACATGCTAGAAAAATAAAATATTTTGAACTATGATTGCAAGAGCAGTTTACAGATTTATTGTCGAAGGCTTTCACGTCTGGAATCACTGGAGTGCTATGAGGTTTCCAGGCTGTGTGGCCATGTCCCAGTAGCATTTTCTCTTGATGTGTCACCTGCATCTGTGGCTAGTATCTTCAGAGGATCCTCTAACGATGCCAGCCACAGATGCAGGTGACACATCAGGAGAAAATGGTACTGGAACACGGCCATGCAGGCCGGAAACCCCACAACATCCCAGTTTACAGATTTCTCCAGTCAGATTTTTAGAAACTTTCCTTGAGTTTGCACCTGGATGAAAACCTGGATGTTTAGGAATGCATTAGATTGCTTACTTTGTCTTGCTCCAACTGCTCTATCGAATTCTTTGCATCACGTAAGTCAGTAATCAGTCTGGTTTTCTCAGCCATGTGTAGTTCCTTAGAGATAGAGTGGAGGGAATTTAACAGAATATTCTTCCCTTGAGAATGCTGCCCCCCCCCCTTCAGATTTGGGTATTAGCTGCCAATAGGTATACTATGTCAATCCACTTTAGCCAGCAATAGCTATACCACTCTGTGAAAGATGCATATGTGTTTTAAAATGAATGCTGATAACATATAGAGAAGGCTTAAGATGCATTAATATACCTTCAAGAAGGAAAAGTATCACAAACTTTGCAACCTTCAGTGTACTTGTGATGTAGTCTAGACTACATGTTATATCTACTGTATGATCGCCAGGAGGATTCGCAGCCATATTAAAGCTGGGACCACGGTGAAGCAGGAGGAGGGGTACATGATGTAAAAAAATTAGAGGATGCTAGGTCTAATCTTGCCCATCATCCTTCACAATATCATTTTACAAGAAAAATAAAAATTACAGAAACAAGAAAGCCTGTGACAGCATTATAGCCTGGAGAACTTATGCATTTATAAGGTAACAATAATGCAACACAGCTTGAACTACGGTCTCCAACTTTGTAAGACTAATTTCATAAATGATGTAAGACTAATGTAAGACCCCTTTGTAAGACTAATTTAATCAATGATACTACTTAGCACAAGAATTCAGAAATCGTTTTTGCAGCACATTTACGCACTTTTTCCTCCAACAACTGCTGCTGCAACACTTCATGCAAAGAGATTCCCCTACATACCTTCATTTTCTCTAGCTCCTGAAGTCTCTCATCTAGTTGCTCCTGCAGTGCTTCCTTCTCACTGGTTAGCTGTGCGGAGCGTTCTTTGTGCATTCTAATTGTTTCTTTACATCGATGGAGTAAATTCTCTTGACGCTTTACTCTCTGAGTTAAATTTTCTAGCATTTTACTAGAATCCCCTTCAGCACCTGTAACAAAACCAGAAAAGTCAAACTCAGGTAGCTGTAGTAGCAGCAGTAGTAGTAGAAGAAGAAAGAAGAAAAAGAAGAAAGGAGGAGGAAGAAAGGAAGAGGAGAAGGAAGAAAGGAGGAGGAGGAGGAAGAGGAGAAGGAGAAGGAGTGATTTATCTTCTGTAAGGAGACTCAAAGGGGCTTATAATCTCCTTTCCATTCCCCCACCCCCACAACAAACACCATGTGAGGTGGGTGGGGCTGAGAGAGCTCCGAAGAACTGTGACTAGCCCAAGGTCACCCAGCTGGCATATATTGGAGTAATCTGCACAAGGTAATCTGGTTCCCCAGATAAGTCTCCACAGCTCAAGTGGCAGAGCGGGAAATCAAACCCAGTTCTCCAGATTAGAGTGCACCTGTTCTTAACCACTATACCATGCTGGCCACATCTCACACAGGAGTGTGTGGGTTTGCCACCAGAACCAGGGAGCATACTGATTATATAGTAGTTCTTCCATACAGAAACTGTACATATGGCCGTCACTGTTTGCACATAGATGCCCCTCCGTGCAGTCCATTACATATCAATAAGGCCTGCTTAGCAGCCACACAAGATAATACAAGCAGCCCCACAAGATAATACAAGACATACAAGACAATACAAGACAATTTCTGTGACCCAACAGAAATTCAAAAGCAAATGTATGAACCATGCAAAAATAATGGAACTAGGATATGTTTCAATACCAAAGTTTTCTTCAATTTATTGTCGAAGGCTTTTCTTCAATTATTTCTAAACAGAGCTGCTGGGTATACATACTATGTATTTTTAAAAGAACAGCAATTATTTGAATGAAACCCTCCAGTAAGTAATCTTTAAAATATTTTCCTGGGCTCTGGAGTGTGGAACATTACATACTGAAGGGAATTTAATATGAATGCTCCAGATAATAAGAAAATGTAAAATGCAGGAATCACAGCTGTAGCTTTCTCACAACAATACAGTCTAATGGAAATACTCAGAATTCCCTGCATACAGCGTAAGAGGAAACTATTTTATAATATGCTACCTAAATGCAACTCTGAAGTCTACACATTTTTGAACTGGAATAACCAATACAAAAGCTAGAATCCAGTAATAGGTTATTTCAACATTTCACCAGTTCCTTCCTATTTTGACAGAAGGAAGAAATTTTTCAAATTTATTTAGAATTCCATAATGAAGATTATTTTGCAATTAAATATTCCATATTATACTAATATAACCTATCCAACTTGTTCTAAACCAATGACACTGTGAAAAGGAAAGTTAAAACTATCCAAGTAGGTAGTTCATAATGTCAGTATAATAACAATACCAGCCTTGTCACACATTATTTAAAATACTTCATTGAACAAGTCAGACAAATAAGACATGAACCTACCAAGACTCCCTGGTTGAAGGGTATTCTCTGTATCTACATTTTTTGTTGGACTCTGAACTTGTGGTTGCGTCTCAACATTTGGCTCAGGAAGTTCAATACTTATCTGGCCATTCTGCAGCCGTTGTTTCAGCAATGATACCTGCATAAGTATGAGTTTCATTAACACAAAGTAATCTTTATATACTCAGATACAGTTATACATTTATATTTTTTTACCTCAGATTTCAAATTTCAAAAATTGAAAACTATCTTGAACACTTCAGCTTTCATTCTGAACAACTCATGAACAGCTACTCTTGTTCATATGACTCTGAAGTAAAAACTGAACTTGTAGAATCAGGCTTGTAAACATAAGATAACCCCTAGCATATTTGGTTACTTAGCACAGACAGATTTTTTAACATCTGAATGCTAGACTTTCTATTTATTTCTATGTGTTTGTAAACCTTAAGCGCATTAACTTTCTACATAAGCTTGGTTGAAATCACTTTCTCAAAAGAGCCCACTGAAACCAACTATACCTGAAATCATTTCAGATCTACATACAAGGGCTTCCAAATCCATATCTTCTGAATTTAGCCCTCTATGCTGTCTGAAAAGGTTCTACTT
This sequence comes from Sphaerodactylus townsendi, assembly GCF_021028975.2. Lineage (NCBI taxonomy): Eukaryota > Metazoa > Chordata > Lepidosauria > Squamata > Sphaerodactylidae > Sphaerodactylus > Sphaerodactylus townsendi. The sequence continues at coordinate 23,938,671 of NC_059435.1, forward strand.
CTTAGAAGAAATATCACGGTAGTCTCTTGAGAAGTGCAAACAGCTGCCATTGCAGAAGTGAAAATGACATTAAGCAATACATAAATGCTGATATTACCAGCCAGTTCCAAAAAGAAAGAAAGAAAGAAAAAGCCAAGGGCAAAGCACCCAGAGTCATCAATAAAAGAAAGATTTTATCCACCAAGAAAACACCAATAAGTATTCTTCTTTTAGGCTGTTCTGAGAACATGTTCTTGCCTGAGTCTGCAGGACACTGATGAGTTGGTCTTTTTCTTCTAATGATGCATCGAACTCTTCCTGAAGATGTTTCTTAGCCTGCTGATCCATCTGGAGTTCCTAAGAAACCACACACAATTTTGTAAATGAGTCTAATAATAAACATATAATAATCGACCCTCCTTCTAGTCCTGTCTGTTTATAAGTTTTTAACTGAATTTTATAATTTTAATGGGTGTTTTAATTGTTTCAATGTTTTAATTTTTTTTTTACGTTTACTGACTTGTAGACCCTGACTGGGTGAAAAGGCGGCATAAAATTTTGTAAATAAAGGATCTAAATATGTAAAACAGTTCAACCACCATTGGTTGCTGACAACTGAAGTTACCTGTGAGTGGTAGAACACAGACATTTACCTCAGCATTCTGAACCAGACATCAGGATTAAAGTACTGGGAAAGGGTTAAGTCTGGCAGTTGAGAGCTTCAGTCAGTTAGTGACTGAACAGTTGAAAGTTGGCAGGGAGGGTGAAGACATGCTGAAAAGTTAGGTATCAGGATTTCTGGTTCAGGTCCTTGGTCTGGCTAATGGAGCGTAAAAACCTATTACAATATTTCAGCAGCGATTCCTGGATCTAGGGAATAACTAAGCTGCACCAGAGCTCTATATTATGTAACAACAACACTTCTTATAGAAGTTCACTGCCTCTGGTTGGGGGGGGGGGGGGGGTGTACTATTTAAAATCTAACGGTCCAAATATCTTTGCTATCTATTAAGATTTACCTCAGATTTTGCCTCAAATAAATTTAAATAGTCTTCTGTTATACAAATTTTTTTTTGTTCTGTGTGTGGACCTATTAGTTCACGTTGTGTATTATTTTATTGATTGAAGGGCTCTGGGCAGCAATATTAGTCACTGATATGATCCAGGTTTTGCCCCTTCAAAACTGTGCTAGAAAATCCAGTGCAGCAGACAAGCAGAAATTGTGGAGTGATATTTAGCTCCAAAGAAAATCATCAAAATGGCTAATGCATACATTTGTTTAACAAGTTTTTAAAAATCATTTAAATAGCCTGCTGCATTGAGTTTCCCAAAGGACAGAGTACATGTAGAATTCTGCAGATTCAAGAAACTTGTAATAAAAAACACTGGGTTTCACAAGCTAGCTTCAGTATCCTACAAAAGCTCAGTTTGCTGCATTGCCATACTCAGGATACCATGCTGCATGTTTGCTGTTTTTTTAAAGGATGTAGAAGTTATTAAGAAACCATGTTTATCCCAGTGCCATTGAAGCTGCACTTCGTAGTTCATGCATATGAAACTACTACAGAGCAAAACAGCGGGTCAACTGATGTTTTTATGACTAGTTGATAACCCTACATAGAATTTAGTATTCTGAAAACTAATCTCATGAAAAAAAAAACCCTATGATCTACCTTCTTGCTGTGTAACTTGGTCTTGGAAAGCAAAGGTAAGGAAAAATGAATACTGTGGGCTCTGTTCTTAAAAACAACATTATACTTGTAAGTTATTATCTGTACATATGTACTTAATTAGGCCCCAAATTGTGAAAAAGAGAGGGACTAGGATTATTTTTTTTAATATGCTTAAACAAAAACAGGATTGCTAGGTACAGGAATCTCCACAAAGATTTCATACCTTAAAAAGAAGACGGACAACTTCCTACTCAAAACTATATCTATAAACACACACACCAGGGGTGTACCACCCATGGGGACACGGGGTGTCCCATGTCCCCGGGCGCATGCCATTTCGTCACTTAGGGGGCGCCGAATGCCAGCTGGGTCCCTGCGCCCAACCTCTCCCGCAGCGTAGCGATCCAGCCAGCGCCCGGTGGCTACCCCCAGCCGGGGTGCTGCTTGCTGACCGAACTGTTCGTGGCAGCAGCAGGCCAGGCCCCCAGACAGGCTCAAGGGCAGCAGGCCAGTCCCTGGAGGGCAGAACCTTCCTGCCACCATGGTGCCTGCCCAAGCTATTCATCCGAGCCGCCTGCCACTGAGCCCTGTCCTTCCCAGGGAGGGCAGGAGCCAGCCTGCAGGGATGCTGGGGGGCAGGGCTTAGCGGAAGGTGGCTCAGGTGGGCACTGTGACCATGGGCCAGCTCCTGCCCTCCCCAGCCTCTCTGCTGGCTCTCCACGCCCCGCCCTCCCAGGCCTCTCTACTTGCTGCTGTAAGTGGGAGGCGGAGCGCAGGGAGCCAGGTGAGGGGGCAGCAGCGCTGGTCATGCCCAGGAGCCACACACCCCAAGAAAGTCATAAGCACCTGCATGAGGATTATTAGCCATGCACAAACCTAGTGTGAGTCTTATTGCATGTGAAGACTAACTATTGTATTCGTTAATTCTTACAGAATTAAATCTCCCTACATCTTGCTGAGCACCCTGGAATTCTGCTCATGGGGATCAGGGGACACTAAGACACAGAACATTTGGAGAGCTGAAGTGGGAAGGGACTGATTATTACCTCACATATATAAAACAGAATTAGTGCACATTCCTAGAAATAAGTCCCCATGGACTGGCCCAAGCAGCATTCTGAGTAGACCTAGTTAGGACTGCACAGACAATCATATACACAGAAAATAATGCTGCAAACCCTGCACCAATTATAAATGATTGATCCCTCTGAGGTCATTGGACTTAAGCATATCTAGCTACATTCAAGGAATATTTAGGCACAATCGCACGTAACTATGATCTGCCTTTCCAAAAATGATAGAGATTAACAGGGAATGGGAAAGTTTTCCCCTCTGTATTGAATCCTTTGGGGGGGGGGGTGCATATTTAATTTCTGTAGAATTGACATGGGGTTTCTAGCATTACCTTAGGCCAAAGGAATAGTTGTAGATGAGAATACAGAAATGGGAATAAATATTTTATGGAAGGCAGTGCCTGACACAGGAAAATTTAGTATATAAATGTTATTAGGAACAACAAACACATGCATAGACAGAGTATAAATTCTCAGATTTCTGTATGAAAATTTTATGCTCAAATGCAATTAAGGGTTACCTCTCGCAACTCTCCAATTCTGCGAAGTGCTTTATCCTGACTTTGGCTCAATATTCCCTGAAATGAGAAAAACAGAACAAATTTTGAAGCATTCAAAATGTAGCAGTTGTTCGTATGTGAGGTTTCTGATACGTCTCCACATTAAAATATTAGACAATCTTGCATATTTTTCTATTCAGAGCAAAATGTGGGGCTATGAAAAATGTTTGGGTAATGCCACATGATTTTTTCCCTTATTTACCTGTAACTTTTTCTTTTCTCTTTGCAGAACTTGAAAGGCAGTGACCAGCTGGAAATCATAAAACAAAGCATAAAAGGCAATTAAGATCAACTCAATCAAAACTGGTTACTCTAAAATCTAATTTAGCTAAGCATCTTAGTTAACTTGTGCATTGGACTTTAATTAGGAAAGGAATCAGGGAATGAGGTAGAGTGATAGATTTTTGGCCGTGACGGAGTCCATGAAATTTTGCAAAAGGAGAGAAAGGAAGGGAATGACAGTTAGAGGAGAAGGGATGGGGAAGAGAGAGAAGAAAGAGGTTAAAGCTGAAAAACTCTCCAGAAGGAGTGGTAAAAAGAGTTGAGAAGTACCCTCTTGTAAGTAGCAAGAAAAAGCCATAATAGAAGTATAGTTAATATATAAATAAAAGTCCACTACACCTGCTTCTCATCATGTGATGTACCACCACCCTTTGAATTTGCTACTGCTTTTGATATTACTGTAAGTTACACTGTTATAATTACAACAGAGCAATTTCTAAAACTTCAAGCCTTCTACAATGCACCAACAAACCAAACATGGATTTCACAAATTATCAGTACATAACGTATCTCCCTTTTTAACACATGTACAAACATAATTCAATTGTAACTTTAACAGAAGGACATAAGCATCCTGTGAAGGATTTCCACATCTGGAAGGAGGGAGGCTTTCATTCATTCTGACTTCCCTACAGACCTCCTTCCCCCCCTCATGTTATTCTTGGGTATCCCCTCCCCAAGAAGAAAAATTTCAGGAGGTATTTTGGGTTGAAGTAAGAGGAGGAGGTGGTAAGGAAGTAGTATTCCATGGATTGAAATATGTTCCACATGCACAAGTCTTCCATGTGATCCAACCCTTACAATGCAATCCTGTGTGAGAAACAAGCCATCCTAGGTGCATGATCTCACACTTTCATCTGCACACTTCCATTTCTCAGATAAACTAGAGCAGTGATCCCAAACACTGTTCAGCCTGTGGCCACGGGTACTAGGTAGCACCACAAAATGGCTGCCATGGTGGTAAGGCCAATCACAAAATAGTTGTCATGAGGGAAGAGCCAACCACAAAACTGGAGAAGACACAGTGATTGAGGCAACTGTTTATACATAGGTGCTTCCTGCATTTACAAAGCCTTTTGGGATCCTCTGAAGCACTTCCTGCTCCAAGGAGGCAGACGAAAGCCAGAACTGGTTCTTTGCTTTGCAAATCTTATGCTGTTCAGTTTCCATTTCTAGGAAAAGGCAGCTTAAACTGCTAAAGGGATAGTTCACCAAGCCCAGAGGCAAAACCAAGTTGGCATCTATACCCAAGTTGAGAGAACATGGCTGGGATGTGCCTGCCTGGGATAAGCTCAGCGGTTTGTTAGTCAGTTAGCTCGTAGAGAGCCACCAGAAGCTCACTGGGCTTTTGTTCCATGTAGATTTTGTCCCAAAGACTTAAGAAGCAAGCAAGCACCTGGAAACATGCTGGCTGGTACAGCAATGCCTGTAGACACCATATTGGGGATCAATGCCCTACAGAGTGCCAGAACTCAGGAAACTAGCTTTTTATATAATGATGCACAAAAATACACATTTTACACACACACAGAGGGACAAGACATGGCATGCAGTAACTGCTGTGCAAGTGGTTTACGCTTATGTTTTTCTACCTCTGAGTATTTTCCTCTGTAGCTGCCTAAACTGCGTTCCATCCTGCGCAATCTTTGCAACAACTGTTCCTTAGGCAAGCTGTCCACATTTCCCGGTAATTCTTCTGCTTCACTTTCAACATCAGATGGAGGATCAAATGCGGGCCCTGGAGAATCAAAGTCCAGTTTGTTCAATGAATCTCTTGAAGAAGTCCGCACCAAGGACTCCTTAGAAGAGGAGCGAAACAGAGAGTCTTTTAATGGACTTCGAAACAACGATTCCATCGAAGGAACCCGAAGCTGAAGCTTCTGTGCAAAAGACTGGACATCACTGGGCTGTAAATACAAAAAACAATTATGTTCTAAAGCATGATGAAGACACATATGCCACAGCGGTCAAAATATACACGTATACAAAAAAACAATAATCCTACTATCACAGTTAATTTCTGCAAATCCAATCTAAAGCATGAAGATACCCTATTAACATATTAATAAATTCTGATCTTTTAGACTAGTAACATATTTTCCAGACACAGTAAAGACACAAGTTTGTCTTGATTTTGTGGGGCGTTCTGAGATATTAAACCTATCTGAAACATTAACAAATATTATGTTTCTTATGACTAAATAAGAGCAGTCTTAATCTCAGACTTTATTGCACTTAAACATAAAGCATCTGGTTACCTCTCTTCTTATAGATACTGCAATCATAAATCTTTAAACCAAATTACTACATTTACTACAGAAGGTGACAGTTGCTACATACCTGCAGAGAAGATTGTTCATTTTCACTACTGCTAGGGCTGGGAGCGGTGTGCTTAGATACATGCTGGAGAGGGAGAAGAAGAAAAACATCAGTAACGAAACAAGAATATAATGCCCTAAGAAGTTGACTTGTAATCGTATAAAGCAACCCAATGATAACTCCTTCAATCTGTTTTTAGTTAATTATTAGTACTGTTACTTCTCCAATTACTTATTAAGATATTCTCATGCAAACTGACACAAGCATGTTAAGGAGCGTGCTGAATCAATGCCCTGTAATAGATAAAACTACAAAGCAGCTCTGTTTACATGGATTAGCATAATACAGCAAGATGCTCTTTTAAAATATGTTGAGTTTACATATGTACAAGAAATTCCTTATGAAGACTCTTAAAAAATTAATTGGCAATCAAAGATCTGGTTCTCTAGCCTCATTCTTTTTTATGAGCAAAGGAGTCCCTACATGAAACACTGTGCTTCATAAACAAGAAGCTGGAGTTCCTGCAAATCCAGGGCCTCACAACTACAGCAAGCAAATAGAAAGGGAGAGATACATACTGCTTGGTTATAAGCAATTACATTGATCCACCACATGCATTACTACAAAAATTTAACAATTCTATTTCAACTTTCAAAACTATCTTTAGCGTTTGTCCTTATGGGGTGAAACCATGTTTGAAAATAACAATCAATTTCCATATTCTCAAGTGAAGTCCACACTTGTTTCACTAAAATTTATCTAAGATTCCTCGTATATGAGGATGGTTATTTACCACCATAAACAACAAGGTAACAAATCATACAATACCGTAATACTTGAGGTATATCACTTTGTTTAACATGCTATGTCCACAATTTAGGGGTATCGTATTTATGGCCTGAAAAGTAAACGTACAACCAAAATAAATGTTTTAAGGATTAGGGTTTATTCAGTAACACATGAGTTGGGAACATCTTTCATAGTATTTCTTGGAACCACAATGGACTGAAAGACAGTGCTGTTTACTATAGCTGTTCAAAAATGATGCAGACGCTTGTTCATAGTATGGCTTTGACTGAAAGGGAAATAGCCAATTTCAACAAAGGATTTCAGTATTGAGGTCAACAATTCAAACGTTTCTCATGATTTAATTAAAGTCCAAATAATGGTTCGTTAGAACTGCCTTTTCATTTTTAAAACTGTAATCTATCTTCATCACTTCTATAAGGACAAAACATGCCACACAGAAAGATCTCAAACAGCGGACTGGGTTCTAAGGTCCCATCCTATTGTGGTACAGCAATCCAGCAAGAGGCATCTTACAGGAATGGAACTACTGGATTCAATCCAGCGGAAATTAATGTAAATGAATAACATTTCAATAGCACACATTCATTTATTTAAAATATTTCTAAGCCCTGTCTTTCTCCCAGCACAGAAAGGACACGATACAAGTAATTACAATATAGGACATAACCCAGCAAGATTTACAGCGAAAACCCCATTAAAATCAACCCCCTCCTTCCCTGTTCTGAGGCCTTGGGAATCTCAAGGTGATGGGACACAATGACTGAAGGGAGCACTGCTTGAGGGACGACCCTCACAACAGCCCCTGATAAACTGAGAGAAAGACAGAGGGACAGAGGGAAATTAATGCAATAGTGATGTTCTGTGCTTTTGCAGCTCCCATTCATTTCCACTGAATTAGCCCAGGAGACCTTCCCAATTGGCTGAAGTTAGTATACAGCTGGTTTAAAACAATAGGATATTTTCCACTACATCTGGCTAATCATTATTCTAGTCTCTTTAGAAACGTTCTAAAGAGAAACCAGATCAATATAATTATAGAACAATTATTAACAGCCACCAAAACTCAAGATAATGAGCTACACACTTAAGATCTAACCATTGCACACCTCTCATCTTACCACTGATTCAGAATGACAATGCCATTGTTCATGTATAAATCTGTTCTAAACCAGTTAATGAACCTGGGTTTGAATTGTTTCTTCCCCCTCCAAAAAACATCAAGTCACAAAACCAAACTATGGTCTAGCACATGCAAGAACACACGTCTATGAATCCCTCAATAATGTTCTGCAGTACTACCAGCCCAACAATTCAAAGAGAAAGGAATAACTAGAGAACACCCAACCATCACTATGCTCATGTGGTTTTAGAAGTAGGAAAAACTACAAGTGCTACATTCAAAGGCCATACACTTGCTGACCACAAAGTAATTTGAAGTTAAACTACCAGAAGATGGCGTTAGAAACTTGTCTGAATCACAATAGCTAGAGGCCATCACTATTCAGTGCAGAGTAAGGGCAGAACCTGCAAACTTAACTTCGCAATATTGGCTTATCTCTCCTTTACTGTTCCTTTTCTTGACAGAGTGATTAACAACAGAAAAGGGAAACAACCTGATTAAAGTACAGACAAATGTTTATTAAGGAACTACCTTACCTGCTAAACAGTGGTAGAGACAGACACAGAGAAAAGAAGAGATTGATTTCTGAGAAGGAGAATATTGCCCTAAATCTGGAAACAGAGGAATGACACTTAAAGGTCTTGACCTCACTGTCCATTCTAACTGCCCACTTGCTGCCCTCTCTAGGATTTTCTTCTTGTCTTTGTATACCAGATATTGTCTAATCCAACTTCTTTGACCTAGAGATGTGATGGGGGGGGGGGGATAGTTCTTTCCTTAGGACTTCCCCCCCCCACCAGTACTTCCACTGGGAATATTGTGGGGTGACCATTATTATTAAATACTTCCTCTTTGAAATGATCAAAATGCTTTTCAAGACAATATTTTACAACTGAAAACTTATTCATCTGAGGACTCCCCCCACTCAGTTTTTTTGATGAAAATTCGGGAAACCTTAGAAAAAAATCAATCAAATTGTTTTTTTCTTCTTTTGGGAAGACAAAATTTTACTCACTGCAACTGTCTGCCACTCAATTTTTCCCAATGAAAATATATTATAATGATATATAACGATAACGATACACTTTCATTATAAATATATAATGAGGAAAATCTGCTAAAATAGCATAGGATGGAGCAGTTTGCATCTCTCTGTCTTTCTCTCAGTTTATCAGGGGCTGTTGTGAGGGTCGTCCCTCAAGCAGTGCTCCCTTCAGTCATTGTGTCCCATCACCTTGAGATTCCCAAGGCCTCAGAACAGGGAAGGAGGGGGTTGGTTCAGGAGTTACAGCATCCAGGTCTGTCCTCTCCACCCTTCGAGTGTGGTCCTCTGGCTGAAGTCAATGCTTCTCCTTACTCTTCCCCCAGCCTGCTGACAGAGCCTCCTTAAATGACCTGATAATTAGGTCAACCCCCAGCCCACCAGCCCTGTACCACAACCTGGGCAAAAGAGGGTTAGGTTTAACAGGAAAGCAAGCATTGTATGTGTTAGAAAAGGATGTGTGCTTTTAGAATGGAATGGGGCAATTAAATCCTAAAGTTATCTTCCAGGAAGGGATGAGAGGTATACAATGAGTGATTGAACTGGGAAAGGAAACTGTATCTTGGACTCAATTTAACAGTTCTGGCAAAGCTGTCAAAGTGTCCTGATGAATTTATATTAGTTTACTTTTTGTCTAAATAAACTGCTTTAATCCAGATATTTGTAGTGACTGGTCAAAAGTTGACGTGAAGAGAAATGTTGAACTTGCACCCAAAATTCTGGTTGGCTCCAGGAAGGAACTGTCAGGCTGAAGGAAACTTCCTAAAATTTTCAACCTGGGAAGCAATTCTGTGCAAGATTCAGATATCAATGACATGCCCTGCACCAAGATGCTCTATCTTAGATCCATTCCCAGGAAAGTGAACATAGAGGCTATAAATAAAGATTAGTTAGTCATTCTGATTCTCCTGTAGTCTGATGCCTTATTTCTGTTTCTTTGTTGAGTATTCCCAAGAACCTGTGCATTTTAGGATTTATGGTTAATTACTGAAATTATACCCTGAATTTTTGGGATGGTCATTGAAGACCACCTGGAAAAAATCTCACTTACATTTTGCCTTATATTGTTGTCTTTGGATACACAAGGAAGCTGGTGCTGAAGGACAGCAGCAACCAAGAAAACACACAGGTATACTAAGGTGTTAGCCTTGCCCTTGACACCCCAATATATATTATTTCATAATATTTTCCTGTTAAACTACATAGGCAGAAGCCACCTCTCATATTTTTGTGTGGTTAGCAGAGTGTCCAAGCTGAAAGCAGGCCCCAGGCAAAAGGTCTGTTTAGCAAGATTAAATCAATGAATGAGTTACTCCAGCATAACCTGGAGGTCTCATTTTGTTTGTGGGCATGATCTTGATTACCACACCTTGCAAAGATACTGTTAAGACAAAGAATATGGAAAGCCACTTTAGCATCAGATGCTGAATTTCACTATCTCTTCTAGCAACAGATGGTTGCTTCCTTGCATTTCCCCAACCTCTAGATATGATCTTCCTAACAACAAGATCCCATCCTGAATCAATCAAGCCTCATTCAAATCTGAATACTGAAGGCAGAGACTGTAAGAAGCATCTCTGCATAAACCATTCATGGTATCACTGATATAATCTAAGAGCAATTGACTCCCATTGTCCTGGGGTTTAGAACAATAGAAGAGCTTTTAGATAGAGCTCAAGCCAGCAAGTCCAGCATGGGAAGTTCCAGAGAATTTAGGAGAAAAGGAAACTTAAAACTCACTTGTTCCCGTCCCTACCTGGGCAAAAAGGTATAAAAATACAGTGCACCCAAAGTTCCACGTTCTTCTTAATGCTGGTTCTTTACTCTAGCCAGCTCCTGCTGCTGGTTTAAGTTCTCAATGCTGGCTCAAGCCCTCCAGGCTGGCTCCAGCTGCTGCTGGCTCCCACTCTCCATGCTGGCATAGGAATCCCTGCCTTCTACAAGAACTTCTTCAGCTGAATTTAGGTAACGTATAGTCCCTGCTTCCCCAATTCCCTGTGCTATCCTCCTTCCTATCTTCTCCTCCCTGTTTAGATCCTAGGAACTGTGTGTATGTGCCTTGACTTCTTACTGTGTGATTATTTGCAACCAAAATTTATATAAAAATATTTAAACTGCAATTTGGTCTTTTGTGAATTCTCTGCAGATACGTTTCAAGCCATTTTCTGGTATACATAGTCTTTAAAAGATCTCTACCCAGTCTGCCTCTCGCATTGCTAAGCCAAGTTATTTTCCCCATTGCTACTTAAAATAGTTGTGTGCTGTTACACTCTTAGCAGCTGGTAGAGATTCCTTAAAAATAAGTTCACAACCTGTGAAAGCTGGGTAACAAAGGAGAACTGGTAACTATAATGCTTTGAATATCTTCTAGTCCACTGCACTTTGGAATCTGCCACAGACACAGCTTACTATATTCTTCAGGCTTTTGTTTTCCACCTGACCCTTCCTTACATCCTTACTAAGGAAGAAAAGTGTATATATGTGTGTGGAGGGGAACAGAGACAGCCACAAACCTCCTTTTCATAAAAAGACAGACAGACCGACCTCTGGTCTTCAAGGGAGCCAGAATCATAGATAGCAATCAAAGTTCTCTCGGTGGTGGCAGCTAATACCAAAGAAGAACTCCCAGGCCAGGAGTTGCAAAGTAGGAGATCCTTGGTTCTTAGCCAAATCCAGCACTCAAAACAGACTCCCAAGCAGCAGAGGTTGAAGCAAAGGATGCTAACAGCCAGAGTGGGTTCATGACAGCACAGGTTTCAATTTATCTCCACACAGCCAATTTTTAAAAAAATGCCACCTAGAAAACAACCTCTCCAAAGTTTCAAAATGTACAGGAATTGTACATCTTTATTTTGACCTCGTTTGCTTCCCATCTGATGCGGGGGGCACCCACTCAATATGCTGATATAAGAATTAGGAGAGTAATCAACTCTCAAGGGAAATTTTTATTACCAGGCATGCATCAATACAAAGAATACAAAGCACAAAAGCCGCAATTGTATTGTGAAAATGAACAAGGAATGAACAAACAAAAAAATGAAATCTTTGGATCAGCAACAAGTTTTCTAAGTGGTTGACCTCATTATTTATCTGGCCAGATCCATCATATTATTCTTCACAAGGGAGATGAAAAATAATTGCTCCTTAATACTATCAAGAACTTTGTCTAAGTCCTTTTTACGGAATAGGTCTGCTACCAAAAAAAAAGGTGGTTGCTGTTTTTCCAGTAACGAAGTACAACACATTTTGTGATGAACGGTGTAACTAAAGCAAAGTTAATTTTTAATGTTAAGCTCATGTTATCCAATTGTCCAGCCACAAATTAACCAATAATACGACTGAGCTTTTTAGCACAGTGTTAGCAACTATTACTTAGTATACTTTTGTGAGCATATCAATCAAAAGCAACATTGGTTTTGCTTTCTAGAATTACAATAGCTTCTTGCCCCAGCCAAAGTCATTACTGTGAGGGACGGGGTGGGAGACTCACCACACTCTGACTCTTTGGTTTAAGTCGTTTGGTAGGATCCAAAGCAAAGACAGTATATTCAGAAAGAAAAGCAGGCTCTGCTATCATCCCAGCTAGCAGCTGTGGCACTCAGTGCAAAAAAAGCAAGAAGATGGAAAATAAAAACAAAGTAATGAGGTAAAGGGGGGAGGAACACAAGCATGTTGCAAAGTTTTTCCTCATCAACGACATTTCTGCATAATGCTTAATCAGAGCAGCAAGAGTGCAATTATCTCAAGAAAAGTGCATGAAATGAACATAGGTTGATTAGAACAAACAAACCAGCTGTAGTATATCCAGGCATAGGTAAGAAAATATTTTAAAAACTGAAATTAATCCTACATTAGCTTTGCATGTGTATATATACTGCTATATATTGCCCATTTATTTACAAATAAATGCGTTCATTATTCTGATACTTTAGGAATCTTGTTTATGATACAAAAATAATGATATAAGAATTAGAATCTTCACTTACCCTTCTTAATCATTTATACCAGGGGTGTCAAACATGTGGCCTGGGGGACAGATTCAGCCCCTTATCAGCCCCCCCCATTTGCTCCCAATCTGGCCTGATGAGCTCAGATTGGAAGCGGGGACGGGGTGCCTCAGCTAGCCCACAAACCCAATAAGCCCTTTTAAGACAGTCACCCCACCCTGCGGGCTCATCAGTTGAGGCAAATACTCTGCAAGTGCCGTTCTGGGGCCAACCAAGGCAGCCACCTCCCTCCTAGCCCAACAAAGTCACATTTATGTCACATCTCACTCTCATGACAAATGAATTCGACACTCATAAATCAGGGGTGTCGAATTCATTTGTCATGAGGGCAATGAGGATGTGACATAAATCTGACCTATACATGCGCGCACACACACACACACAAACTGGGTTTGACCCCCCCAAGACATCCTGAGGAAACTTATTGGGACAGTGCCTACCCTTTGGACCAATAGTTCCATTTATGCATCAAGGAGTCAAAGGTACCCATCTTCGAGGTTTTGGGTGAACTGACAGTGGTTCAGCAGGTCCTATCAATTCTACCCAACTATATCCAATACAAATTGGAAGACAAAAATCCCAAAAACTGGCAATAAGCAGCTAGGTGGGCATGTATAGAGGCTGAGCGTCGGGGCTAGAGGATACAGAATGGATGGAAGAATAATCAAGGAGGGGTGGAAACCAATTTGGAGGACCCTATAGGAAGGAGGTTCTTCTGATATTAAAAGCCCAACCTCTGGTGCAAAGGTTAACAAACCTGCTGCATCTAAGGATGATAGATCCAATACATGACAGATCAGAACTTGTTTTAAATGTGGCTAACCAGGGCATTTTAAGAACTGTCCAAATAAAGAAACTAGTCAGAGCCCACCAACAATGATATGCACTGCTTAAATTTTGAAGAAGACTGGGCCACCAAAGTGCCGTACTCAAAGAATGTTCACAGTAGACCAGTAATAATAAATGGCTCCAGCTGGTTGGGTTGGAGAGACATGGGCAACACCTACACATCTGTCCATGCCAGTTTGGTAAAACCAGGGCAACGTATATGTGGCTTTCTAATAGCAGTGATCTAGCTACAGGGAGGGGTGCAATGTTACTCGAGAGTTAAGATCCAGCTCTGGTATCAGAAGCAGGAGAAAGGGAGAATAGTGTCAGTGCACCAGAGGCTTCCAGTACATTTGATAATAGGATATGATTTAGCATTGGTACAACCCAGATTCCAGTTCCAGTGATGCGGTGAAGACATGCAGAATGGCAAAGGAGCAGATCCAAGAGTCAGAGGACAAGGCCAATATGTGACTGACGCTGCTTTCGGCAGGACAGGAGCACCCACGGATACCTGCACAAGGGAAGACAACTCGCGGAGTCTTGGAAGAGGTGGAGCCCTCAACCAAGGCCCATGTCAACCCAAAGGACTCCACAGACACTGGAAGGGTAGAAGTGGCCAAGCCTTTAAGCAGTCTCCAGTACAGAAAGGTCATTGGCTGCTGATCCAGATTTTGCAGAAGAACAGCGACTGGACCCCAGTCCAGCCAAGACTTCAAGGGAGGCTAGGTTGGAATTCCCTTCTTTTAGCCAGAAACAGTGTTCGAGGCTTGTACAAAAGAACAGTTTGTTGTAAATGGAAGTACTTCCTCGGGGCTAAGGGGAAAGGTAGGCCCCACAGTCACAACTGGTGGTGCCTTGGAAGCATCAGAAAGCCTTCCTGAGACTTGCTCATGACCACCCAGGAGGACATGGTGGTGCAACGCGTTAAGGAACAGCTGTGGAAATAGTTTTATTGAGAAGAGATGGGAAAGGATGTGATGTCATACAGACAGTCATGTCAGGTTTGCCAGGAGGTAGCCCCAGGATAAAGCAAAGGCTCTATGTATTGTCGAAGCCTTTCACGGCTGGAATCACTAGGATGTAGTGGGTTTTCCAGGGTATATGTCTGTGTTCCAGTAGTATTTTCTCCTGACCACTCTGACAGCCACTACATCAGACTACACAGGGAAGCCATTGAAATCCACAAGCAAATGACTTAGCAGACCAGGCCACTGCTTTCACATCCTGCATGTGAGCTCCCAAAGGTACCTGGTGGGCCACTGTGAGTAGCAGAGTGCTGGACTAGATAGACTCTGGTCTGATCCAGCAGGCTAGTTCTTATGTTCTTATGTTCAAGCACATGGACAATTTCAACAAGAAGGAAGAAACTATGAAAATGAACAAAATTTGGCTACCATTACTTAAAAACACTAGAATCAAGTCTATGATTAATGAACAACATCCAGACTCAGGATGTCTCTCTGTAGAAAGCAATAAAATGGATTGTAAATGAGTACTTACATGCACAGGCAAAGTGCTATGCAAATGCTCTTACTAACTGATTATGCAACTTAGTGTTGCATACAAATGCTAAAATGGGGAAATTCCACTTAACACATGCAAATTACACTTGCTAACTGCACCTTTAACACTTTTAACAATTGCAAATGGTTCTTTCTCCCACCCTGGGTATTTCACAGGTATATATATTCCACTTGCTTTTCGGCCACTTGCTTTTCGGCCACATCCTCTGAAGATGCCAGCCACATATGCAGGCGAAATGTCAGGAGAAAATACTACTGGAACATGGCCATACCACCCAGAAAAACCACTACATCCAAAGGCTCTATCTTTAGACATTTTTGGACCCTTTCCCAGGAAGACAGCTGGGGGCAAGGGGTATATCTTGACTCTGGTAGATTTTTGCTACTTGTTTTCCAGACACTGTGTCCCTTTATAAAACTGATACAGCATGAGTGGAGAAAGCCTTAGTGGATATTTTTGTAGGGTGCATGAAATTCTACAACAGCAACAATAATATATATAATAATGAACAATAAAAGGATAAATTCAAATGAGGGGGCATAGGAAAAAGAAAAGCAGTGTGACTGCATCTCCTTTTTATCAGTCAACAGAATAGCTACAGATTAAATACTTCAGATTTGAGATTGAAAGATTATAAACCAATACATTAGCCTCTATAGATCCATTTAAAATTATGAACAAGTATATTTCTTACATTACCATGCAGTTAAAGAAACAACAGTAAGAAATACAAATCTGTAAATGATTTGCCCATGAGCATCAATAACTGAATTTTTAAATTTATTTACTTTATTTCTTCACCCTGACTTTTTTCCCAATGGAGAACCAACGAACCTTACATTTTTATCCACACCTATTTCATCTTTACAATAGCCCCATGAGGTTGGTTAGGCTGAAAGTGAGTGACGGGTCCAACATCACTCATCAAGCTCCCATGGCAGAGTGGGGATTCAAACCTGGCCTTCCTCCCAGATCTTAGTCTGACACTATTTTATCAGTTTCAGTATCAGATTCTATGCAACCATATTACAGACACATCCGATGCTGTTTTTGATGTGCATCACTCTCTACAAAGGATTATCTGTTAAGAAGAAATTGGGTCACAGAAAAACTGGCAATGAACTGTCTTTCAAATTAATCTAATTTTAATTGAAATGCACATGCAGCTAAATGTAGTCATACTATCAGGGGTTCATCATCCACAAAGCTGATAAAGTAGGGCAACTGCTGAAAAGCTATACTGTGTCCCACCAAAAGATCTCAGGAGATTTGTGAATTGATCTGCCATTTCCTGGACCTTCTCTGTTCTAGAATGCTCAGCTTAGGTCCCAGTACCTTGGGGACAGCACTAGGTAAGCTCTAGGACCCAATGAGTTGGCCCACTCATTCAAAAGCAACTGTGTAAAAGGAGGAGCCTGCAACAGAAACCTTCAGCTGAACCGTTTCTGAAAGTATGAAAATGCATAGTGACACATACACTCCGAGCTCCTAGCAGGATTTCTGCCTATATACATTGCAAGAAGCCCGAAATGAGACTTCCAAATGAAAAACAGATCCAAAATAATTTCACTGAGTTTCAAATGTACATATGTGGAAAGAGGGACACACCCACCCATAATTGGCTAATCATGCAATCCTAAAGAGAATTCCTCCAGTCTAATGCCACTCATTAAAATAAGTTTACAATGGAGTGCATAGAATTGCACTGCTAATCATCTAAGCAGCAGAAGGAAATTGGGTTTTTTTTCTAATAAATTGGCATAGCGTGTGGCTAATACAATAAATTTATATTCATTCACAAACCAACAAGGGTACTGAATCAGCAGCAAAGAATAAATAATTGCAAGAAAAACTGTGATTTCCCATAGCAAACTGGCAATTTCTGCAGAAGAGTATCAGTTCCTTTAGTCTTTATGAAATACATCCCACTATAAATCTAGTAATATCCCATTGTTCCTACCAGTTATGATTATGATTACATTGACAACACTTCATTAATTTGTGGAAAGGGTACACAGTGAAAGCAGAGATAACCATCCAAAAAAACAGATGCAAATATGGAAATGACTTATGTACTCTTATGGAACAATAGGCACAATATGAACATTGGAAATAGTGAATGCCATGCCCCTGAACAAACTGTGGCTACAAACTGAAACAAAGAAAAGGGAACATCTGAAAGACCACTGAAAGTATCGCTAACACAAATTAAAAGAACCAACACATTTCAAATCTTGCAGGCTCTTCCTTAGGAAATTCTAGAACTGTTACAAGGTGAACAAGCTTACTCCCTGGTTTCTAAAGATTGGCTTGATTTAAATCAAGATCCTCACTTTCCACTGTTTATTTTTCATAAACAAGGATATTTATTGGCTTCCAAAAAGAATAAAGGCATGTTGATTTGCAGATAAGTAAAGGGTTCATACTACATAAGATGATAGACCAAGAATTCTGGTCCTGCAGTTCATATACCTTTTGCATAACACCATGGTATTATAGAGATTATCAGAGCTGCAGTGAAATTCATAGATTAATAGATTTCTACTTGTCTCCGTGTGTGGGAATCAAGCTTAACAAGATCACTTATCTGATAGGAAAGGCCATGATTCAGTACCAAATAGTCTTATGTTTTGGCATCAACTTCATCAAATAAAAATAGGGAGTTTCAGATCTCATACGTTAAGTAAAATGTCCATGTAGGGAAACATTATATGCACCTTTTGAATCCTTACTCAGTATGTAGGTGAACCAATTCTAGCCACATGAATACTGAATATACTTCTTTCATATTATGGCTGTTTGAAGAAAACTTCATTTTTAGAAAGAACTTGCAATTTAATATTAAACTGGGCTCTCTATTTTATTCCTTTTGAAGAACTTCTCTTGAATAATGATGAAACAGGAGACTGGAGGGAAACAGGTAAGAATTCTTGTTTTACAATATATCTTGCATTAGGATTTGTTGAGTTAAATCTTCTTGAATTGCTTATGGATCTTTTACCATAAGTGTGACATCATTACTTTTTTGGCACATATTTTGGCAGTTTTAATTATTTTTAATTGCTGTGTTTCATTGTTAGATATCCCATCTTTCATGCTTTCTTTATAACTTTGGGGTACCTCTCCCCACCCTTGTATGCAAACAGTTTTTCAACCCACCTCTCTGTTTGGCGTTAAAGTGCTTTCATCATTTTGCTCTACAAGTGAAGATGTTCTGCTCCTTGAAACTGGTGATGAAGATGTAGAGGAGTCCTACAAAAGAAATAACCACGATGTAACACATGCAGTTCCTACACACACACATACATACAACATGGTCCTATGCAGAGCCACACACATTTTTAATTGGGGGTACTAGAAAGTTTAAAAAGTATGTTTTTAGATGGCTATAGTCCATCAATTTCAAAGAAATTAAAGATTCCAATGTGATCATCTTAAAACTACACTCTTTTTGGGGGGAGATAGGTACTTAAAATTTTTGCATATCATATAAAATAATACATGTAGTGTTACTTCTGTGGTCAAGGAATTCATTGGGGGACATCAATATATGTTTCTCTTTTAAATATTTCAAATGATTATCATTTCATAGTGTAAATATTTGAATTGCATTACAACTAACTAGCTGGTCCTCTAGATAACATGCCATGCATACAGGCAACATCAGCTATATACTTCAAGAGGCAACATATTAGAGAATCAACAAATCTCACTGTGACATGCCTATGAGGATGCCAGACATAGATGCAGGTGAAATGTTAGGAGCAAAAACTACCAGACAACGGCCACACAGCCCAGAAAACCCACAACAGCCAGTTGATTCTGGCCATGAAAGCCTTCGACAGTACACTTCTCAGGTTGCATCATTGCCATTCTATGGTAGAGAATCATTTACTAACATTTAGAGATCATGCATAGCAAAGTCCTTCAGGAATTAACATTTTGACACTTTGCATCTGCAAAGGCATGGAAGCAACTCACTGATACACTATGTCTGAGACAGAAACATCACCCAAGTATTACAGGGCATGGAAGAGAGCAACATTACTAACTACATACACTGGTGTAGCCTGCCAACTTTACAATTTATGCAGAAATGTAAAGTGTGTTAGCTTAAAATAATTATGCAAATATAAATAAATGTATCTCTATCTCACTCAAGATGATTTTACAAGCACAGATTTCTTGACACAAAAACAATGCACGTTCTCATAAACAGGACAGAGTTTTAAATGTGAATAAGGTTGCAATTTCTACATAGCTCCACATCTGATATAAGATACCTAATTTTTACAATCCTGCGAAAGGGGATTACATCATAATTTGTAAGTGTAAATGGATGGGGGCGGGGGTTAATCTGTAATTTCAGTTACTACTCAACTACACTGAAATCTATTAGCTTTCACATGACTAACTTTTCCTAAAGTCAGGATAAAAATTACCCTGTTTTCCCATAAGCTAAAATATTCTATATCTAGGTTCAACGCTGAGAGAGCACATACAAATTAACTGTTTGCATATCACAGCAACTGCTCTCCTTTTAAGATCAGTTTTTAAAGTTCTACTGCTTTTAATGGGAAAATTAGTCACACAATTAACTTTCTCATCCCAAAGCCAACTTTTATAAACACTTTGATTCAGCTGTGCTGAGAAGTGAATTCATACGCATTTATAAATGCCATGTGTGCACAAAATAAATGTATGCTGCTAATTGTCAGCCTGTGAATTAGTGATATATGAAGTAGGGAATATGGACTAATGGTTGCTCCCCATGACTTGCTGCAGGAAAAGCGTGTCTGTTAGTACATATGAAACAGCCTAAGCTCCTATTTAAAGAGTTTAGAGTACAATTCTACTTTTCTTATGTTGTATGCCAATAAAGGCTTGTTGTTGTTGTTTGTACTTTTCTTATGGAAACTAAAGTACAAATGATAGACCCTACCTAGTAGAACTAGTAAATTATAATCACCCTACACAAATGGTCTAAATATCAAGGCTAGACTATAGCAAAAATATATGTAAAGTCTCTCAGTCAAAAATTGTAGGTAGCTGTATTAGTTCATTGGGGGGGGGGGGGGGATACCAAAACAAGGGTCATGTAAAACCTGTCACTGAAACTAACTGAAGTATTAATATACAATGAGCACAAGACTTGAACATCCCTGAACTGGATGGCAAGTACAATTTTAAAAGGTGGAGTGGGAGGTGAAAACATAAAAGATGCTTCAGGGTACATTGGAAGAGTTGCATCAGACCCATATTTAATCAGATGCAAGTCTTGCACAAAGTCAGCATAGAGGTTAGAGTGTTAAACAAAGATCTGGAAGACACAGCTTTGAATCCCAACTCTCTCACAGAAGCCAACTGGGTGGCCTTGGGCCAGTCACATACTCCTAGCCTAACTTACCTCACAGGGCTGTTGTCAAAATGAAATGGAGAATGATACAAACTGCTTTATGTTCCAATTAGGAAGAAATGTGAGGTATAAATGAAACAAATAAATGAAATATTTGGTGCAATGGGGCCTACTTCCAAGTAAGGAGGAGGTTGAGGCTTCTAACAGCTAAATCATAGTGGTGTCTGGAGAAGAATCCTTCATGAAATAATAAACTACAACTCTATACTGAATTTTCATTACCCTGCATTTGGAATACATTGTTTTGAAGTTATAGTGGTAATATTTAAAAAGTTATGGCCGCCACTTAAATATAAGTATGTTGGCAATTTAGATAAATTTATCAGAAATAACAACTACCCTGGTTAATTAAACTTCCTTGAAACAGACATTTCACCAACACTTCATCTCTTATTTCTCTCTGTACTATTAGCAACTGTAGATTCACACAGACGATAGTCCTTTATGTAGGCACACCCTGAGGATGCAAATACTTATTTCCTTGTATCAACAAGACCTTGAGAGTCAAACTAGATGTAGTATTAGAAATTCATGTCCACATCTCCTGACCCTAAAAAAAAAACCTGCAGGAACAAGCAATTCAGATGGGAGCCACAAGTGGTAGGCAAAAGAAAGGAGCAAGTCTCCTCCATTGCACATTTTCGAAATCATCCCCTTTGAACTTCTAAATAGCCCATGAGGTCTTCGTCTTCTTAATCTAGCAAGGCTTAACTGCAAGGGAAAAATGCCAATCTGTGAAAAGTTGGAGGGGTTAGGGTGAACTAACTTTTCTTGCCAGGCCCTCATGGTTCGGATCCAAACTGCTGCTCCCTGTTACCACTTCTTTTCAGCATAACAAAAAAGTCACAATGGAAGCACTAGTCACAGATCTCCAACTTCAGGTGTTGTTGCACCCCAACTCTGCCATACCATGAAGAAAGCAAGGTTTTATAACAGTTCTTTCATGAACTCTGAACCTACTTCATGAGTCATTAAAAAGTTAAATATGCACTATCATTAAGCTGTGCTACAGTTCCTGTTCCACCCTCGCGGATTCCAGCATGGACTACAGCAACTTGCTCTTTCTTCTTCAACAGTCACTGCTCCTGCAGTTTCTCAAAAAGGGCAGCTTTTAATTACAAAGAGAGCCTTCTGCATGCTTGAAGTAGCCCTTTAATGACTTGAACTTGAAACAAATGCTTTTTGACACAGGGGAGTGGCCCAGACCTGTGGCACAAGTGGTAGCACAAGAAACAGGAGTAACTTGCAACAGACACTGGCCGGCTTTTCCCACAGTGGGAACAGCAGGAAGCAAATTTCAACAGTGTGAGTTATTTCCAGGTGATAAGCGTATATATGGTTGTTGATCTCAAACTCTGATGTAGAGCTAGAAAGTCTTATTTCCAAGAAAATATTAAAGTTGCCAACTTCACGTTGGGAAATTCCTGGATATTTTGGGAGTGGAGTCTGAAGAGAATAGGGTATGGGGAGAGAAGAAGATGAAGAGTTTGGATTTATATTCCAATTTTCTCTCCTATAAGGAGATTCAAGGCGGCTCACAAACACCCCATAACCGACACCTTATGAGATAGGTGGGGCTGAGAGAGTTTTGAGAGAACTGTGACTAGCCTAAAATCACCCAGCAGGCTTTGTGTGTAGGAGCGAGGAAACAAATCCAGTTCCCCAGATAAGAGTTTGCAACTCATGCAAAGGAGTGGGGAATCAACCCCATTCCTCCAGAGTAGAGTCCACCGCTCTTAACCATAAACGACGTTGGCTGGCTGAGGAGGAATCTCAGCCAGGTATAATGCCATAGTGGCCACACTTCAAAGAAAGAATGTTTTCCAGAACCAATCTCTGCTGTCTGGAAACAAGATGCAATTCCCAGAGATCTCCTGGGCCCATCTGGAGGCAGTCAACCCTAGCATGCACAAGATCAATCGCAAGCATGAGACAACACGGGTATGCATAAGACAGAGAGAGACGCTACATCCCATTCGAATTAAAACAGACATCTCGGTGCACTTGGGCTCATTCTGCACAGCACATTTATAATGAGTTGAAATGGTTATAAATGAACCATACACGTTAAAGGATAGCTCTGATCTTTCTAATTTTGTAGTGTCGCTGTTATTAAGAGATTCTTTGGTACTGTTTTCTTCAGGGAGGATGTCTTATAACTAATAAGGGCTCTTGTAGTGTAATTGTTATAAATGAACCCGCTTTCCCTTAAATGGAAAACGAATTCATTTATAACAATTGCAACTTATAATAACTATGCTGTGCAGAATCCACATTTGACCGAACATCATCCAGCACCAACTGGACCTCCAGAACAAACGGCAAACGTCATTTCAGATGCGACACACGACGCCCCACACGTTGCGATACAGCCTTTATAAACGAGCTCCCATGCAGACGTCCCGCTGCGATGCCTGACCGGCTCTTCCCTTCTCCTTCTTCAGGCAATAAAGGGGGCGGGGAATGTTTACCGCCTGACGTCAGGGCCACGCAGACCCTCAAACAAACAAGCGAGCCCGCCAGCGCCCACCTCAGCGCCTCGATGATCCCCCTACCTGCGAGGGGCGACGGCCGGGGCTCAGCGGCGCCGGCGACGCTTGTTCCTCGCTGATTTTCTGCTTCAGTTTCTTGAACATGGCGAGGGAAAGGCGGGCGAGGCGGCTGCTGGTGACGGGGCGGGAGAACCTTTCGCTCTCTCTCGGAAGGCCCGACTAAAACGGGTCGCGAATCCCCCGTCGTTTCTTTCGCCTTTTCCTCACGGGCGGGCCCTCCAAACAAGGCAAGGAGGGAGGGGGACGGTTGGCCGCTGACGTCGCCCGCTGCTAATTCTGTCCCCGCTCGCCGCCCCCAGCAGCAGCCTTTGTGGTGGGTCCTCCTGCCCTCAAGCAGCAGGTGAACGCGCAGCAGCACTGCGCACGCGCGGCCTACGTGGAGGCCGGAGGGAGGCTGGAGCAATTACGGTGGCAGGCAAGAGCCAAACTTCCAGCGTCTTTCGTAGCAGTTTTGGGAAGCCCGGAAGTAGCAAAATAACAAAGTGCCTGTGCCGTTTTTCTCTTCAGCCCGCCTAACACTTCAGCTTCCCCAAGTTCAATGGGAAATATAATTCCTCTCCAATGTGAATGTGCACGTAGCCCAGGTTGATTTTGGAGCGCCGTTTCCTTTCAAATGGGGAATGGAGGTCGGCCGCATGCAGCGCCGAACACACAGGGCCAGAAGAACATTAGGGGGTGAAAATGCAAATAGAAGGTCCTGAGGCAGAGCAGCCCCAGGCTTGGTGAGTTTTCAGGGACGAAGGGGCTGGGGCTGCAGCTGGCCCACCCAGTTCGCAGAGACCCACGTTTGCAAATAAAATCAAATTTAATTTAAAAATAAGACTGATTCCGCACAGGACAATCACGACGGGTGTAGGAGGACGCTATGAAACCGGGGGGGGGGGGGGGGCTTTGCAAAGGTCCTGTCTCCAAAACGAGTCTGCCCCGTTTTATTTCCCCCCACCTGGGTATTTTGAAAATTGAAAACTAGCGATTCTTTTGAAGAATCCTGGGTTGGAGTTGCAAACGGCCATGCAGGAGGCACTTTCCTTGGTGAGGGAGTAGCTGCCTGATGTTGCCCCGCTGTTTGAGGGATGCCCCTTTTCCTTTTTTTAATTTTGAAGGGTGCATCTCCATAGCTATGCAGGTTCAGCCAATCATATTGTGGGCCGATTGCCATGACTGTGGGGGTTCATCTCGGCATGAATGTGTGGCTATATGCGTGTTGCAGGAATTTTTTTTCAAAAATAGAAGCATCTCTGTGCGAAGGCGCACTAGCAACCCAGATTGTTTCCGTGGGCTCCAATCTCTGCCTGCACGGGACGCACGTGAATGGGAAAACAGGAAAACGGGTTCCTTCATCATGATTGCAACCTGTTATACATTTGCTGTGTGGAATCGGCCTTAAATTAAAAAAAAAACACCAATTGCATTTCCTTTCATGTTTTGCACAATAATGACCGAGAGAGGCTCACCATTTACCTGGTCCTCTGGCAGCAGCTGTTTCGAGGTAGCAACTCCATCCTAATCACAAGCCTTACTGCACATGGGGCAACTGATACCATGAAACACATGTCAAAGACAACTGCTAAAGAGGGTCTCATGTTCTCAGGTCTAGAGCCTACAGAAACTACCAATCTAACTTTGGATGCATAGGGCAGTAGGCAGGAGCGTAGATGCCACTGGGATATATGGGGTCATATGTCCTCAGGCGCCCACCATTTGATCACGTGGGGGTGGTGGAAAAATTGGGGTTTGTTTGTATTTTTTAAGTATTTTTAATTGTTATTTCAATTTTTGGTCTGCAGGGGGCACACCTTTTAGGCTAGCCACACCAATATTTGAGGGTATCCTCAGGAGACTCTTTTGATGATACCACCCAGGTTTTGTGACTTTTGGTACAGGGGGTCCAAAGTTATGGACCCCCAAAGGGGGTGCCCCATCTTTCATTGTTTTCAATGGGAGATAATAGTAGATGGGGCTACCCCTTTGAGGGTCCAAAACTTTGCACTTGTTTACCCCTGAACATATCCTAAAATTGTGTTACTGCTAGCTTAGACATTGCGCCCCTGACAGGGACTCCCAAAATTTCCCCAGAATCTCACTTTAAATCCCCCCCCCCCCAGTGTGGATTAAACCTCGGCTCCCTAGTTTAAACAACATTGAAAGTGATGCTGTTTCAGGGTGGATTTCCACCCCGAAACAGCATCACTTTCAATGTTGTTTAAACTTGGGAGTTGAGATTCTCCTAAAGGGTGAATCTGGGCTCTCTAATTTAAACAACATTGCTGGCATGCTGACTTGACCCCTTCTAGCCTGTCCAGCAGTAGACCTGGGCCCCTTCCGGCCTGCCCAGTAGTAGACCTGGGCCCCTTCCTGGTGTGATCATTGTGTTCATACAAGTTGCTAGTCACATGAACTGTGATGTGCAGGGGATTTTGGGGTGACCAAGTGCAAAAATCAGGAGGATCCGTGTGTTCCACATTTTCGTGCCACTGTGGTGCCACGGAGCATGGGATGCAGGATTATTGTGTTCAGACATGTGTTTAGAGCAGGGGTAGGGAACCTGCGGCTCTCCAGATGTTCAGGAACTACAATTCCCATCAGCCCCTGCCAGCATGGCCAATTGGCCATGCTTGGATGACAGTTGTGGGGAACAATACCACTCTAGAGGAAGCCAACAGGCTAAAACAAAGGTTAGGTATTCTGTGCCTGATTTAAACTAAAGACTCTGGAATGCTTCCGCACGGCAATGTATGGCTGCCTGAGACGGTAAAACGCTTCGCCTCCAGTCAGCTTATTCGCATCGGGTTTCGCTTCGCAACGCGAGTCAGCCGCTGGTTGAAGCTCCCAGAGCGCTTCCCAGCTTTTGTAAACGCGGAAGCTGTTCGGCTCCGCGGCCATCGCTGAGGCTCTGGGACGCTCTGCCCTGCCTGGAGCAGGGCGAAGCTGGGCGGTCCCCAGGCCTTCGGCACGCGCCGAGGCCCGGGGACATGCTGGTTCGGCTGGCACGGTGTCTGCATGCCACTGCCCGTTGGTCCTGTGGACCGGCCCATGCGACGGCCCGCCGCTGGTCGACAACGCCGACTCGCCGCTCTCGGGCCTTCGTATGTCGGCCTCTGATAAACTGCTCAAAACCAATATGCAGAACCTGCTGTTTTCGACTCAATCTCCTTTAATTTTGAGTCTGTAAGAAATATGTACATGCACTCAGCTTGGCCAAAGTTGGACTCAGTACACAAGGGTCGGCACAAGGAGCTGCAGCATTTAGAACCGCGAAGAACATTATTCCTTATTTGGCAAGTATCACCCCAACCCCATGGCTAGGCCAGCCCAAATATGCCGCATTCTGTGTGGGATTGTTTATATGCACAGAACCTATCCTTCAAAAAAAAGAATAAAATCTGTCTGATAGCCCATCCCAGAGGACCACAGCATGGACGAATAGAAGAGAGATTATAAGACACTTAGCCTGTATTCTCAACCTGAAACCAAACTGGGTGGGATTTAGATTCGTTTGAGTTGTTCTCAATGGAGGGAAACTATTGAAAATACTTCTTACACACAAAACTCCTTGCAATTATTGAAGAGAGGAAGAAGAAAAAGCTGGAACTTTTAAATATATTTTTTAACAAGGGCATTTCACAACTAATAGTATTCCCTTTGATTAACCTAGTGCCTCTAGATAAGAATAAGGGATAAACCTATGATAATGACTGGATAAGAAGAAGTGGTCAAATGTCAAATAACAACAAGCTAGATCATCTGGAAAAACTCAATTGAGCTAGACTTACTTCTGTTCCTTTAGGAACCTCCTCAAGAACAGAACAGGATGCACAACCAGTCTAAGTTAGATGAACTTAAGGATAAAACTACAGGACTTTTATGATAGAAGAGCCATATGTAGACTGAAGCATCAACAAGCCTCCCAAATATCTTCAACATCCCAAATAGTAAGTAAACTTGTAGAGGTGCAGGAACCCCAAGAAGTGTTTTTCCAAATGGACTTTGAAAAAAACCAACTGAATATGAAGTAGATTTGAAACCCTACAATGCACCATAGATAAATCATCCACCTAGGGAAAAGCCATAAGTGCCAGGAACTCTAAAGAACTGACCTCTCCAACTTATATTCCCACTCTAACTTCTGATTTATTTCAACAAGCTCCAGATGTTAATAACCAGGCTCAGCTTGTGAGAAGTTCCATCTCTATGGTAAATAACTAAAGGCCCAGACAATATTAAGGAATGATGTGAGTCTCTATCAGTTCTTATATCTAGGATTCGAGAATTCCCACCAGTTCTCCCAGTATTGGCGTCACTGGCCATGCTGGCAGGGGCTGATGGGAATTGTAGTTCATAACATCTGGAGTGCCAAAGGTTCGCCACCACTGTCCTAGATGATGTAACTGGAGATTTGGATAAAATCGAACAACTAAATTGACAATCAACCTTGGTTGCATCATGAATATTTGTAGGATGGCCACTAAAGCCACGATGTCAATTTTATTAATTTCCCAAATCAATTTGATATCCTGTTTAAGAAGAGACATGGATGGTTTACCACCTTGATATCCCTAATTTCTGTTCTGTAGTATTGGAGGCAACCCAAGTATAGAGGGGTAGCCATCAGGGGACTGGGAATATCTATCCTCAACCAACTTAAATCTGCATGTTGTAAAGAATTTATAGCCCATGCCCATGGGTCAGGATGTTATTGTACTCCAAGTCAGTTTGTTTTCTATGTGTTGATATTTATCTTCCACCATCTCAAACCAAGGATCAGGTTAAGTCAAAGTGGGACAAGGTAGAGGAAATGTTATGCCATTTATCACTGAACTACCCACTATTGGTGGAGACCTTTAATGCAAAAAATGGGACAGAATGATGAACAGTTGTTAGCTAGATTTGGGGTAATGCTTGGAGGACAATGACACACCATATATTTTATAATCAGAAATAATCTTGATATAGCAATTAATTATAAGGGAATGTGTTTGTACCAAACAGCAATTAAATTTAATTTAGTTATTCTGAATGGGAGTCAGCCAGAGATTACCCAGGGCACACACTTTCTCTGGTCTGGTACTCAAAGCATTCAACTATTGATTACCTGTTGGCCTTAGAAATCAAGGGGCCAGAACCAGACATTTCATTAGTTCCACCTGGCAAAGTGACCACTTTCCCTGCGGTTGGATTTGACAATTGGCGCTTGAGGTCTCTTAGAGCCTCACACTTGGGACTCTCAGTAGAGTCAAACAGACGAGAATAAAATGGAATACTAAAATTCAACAAACAGTTCATTAGCTGTCTTTAATTCAGACATAGTAGCTGACAAAAGCTGGAACTTTTAAAACAGGTTAATAAGGTCAATACTAAAGGGGTACGAGGATTACAAACCCCTCAACCCCTTTCAAAGAAGAACAGTAGAGGTATCTCATTCAGGAACATTCCATAAACAGTGGTTTGACCATGATTGTGTATTAGCTATGAAAATCTTATAAAATTATTCCACAGCTTTCTCAAGCTTTGTGAATCCCAATAACTTGGGTACTTGAAGAAAAGATCCAACTCCCTAATAAAAATATAAGAAAGTTGGACAGTCATGCCAACGGTAAGCCTTAATTAGGTAACCAATGATTCCAGAACTTTGGAGACCACAGCACAGGTCACAATTTTACAACCTACCATGTATAAACACACAATCCCAGCAGAAGTCTGGGAGAGTTATTCTCAATCTCTACAAAGATCAGCAGGCTCTAACGTGGCACCAATTTGTCTGTCTGATATCCCACTATGGCCTCCAGTGACCAATGAGGAAATTAAAATCATGATCTTGTACTCATAAGATGGTAAGGTCTCTGAAATGACTTATACCCACCAGGAATTACTGAAAACTAATGTGTGTTTAGCCCCAGTTTTGGCTGAGCTTTTACTCATATCAATAAAGTAACTGTATTCCATCTGATTGAGTGCTGCAATTATAGTCCCTATTTTAAAAAAGGTTTATCCTCAAATCCAGCTAATTACAGACCAATTAGCTTACTTAGTGCTGTACAAACTATATACCTAAATATCTGTGTATAAACCACTTGAATGGCTGAATGTTTATATGTTCATTGGAGGACGAACAGGCTGGAGTTTTCTCGTAGTTGGCAGTTCCAACCATGATCACTGCCTGATATTAAACTGCCACCTGGTAGAGAAATAAGGTGCTTGTCAAATGTATCTACTGCAGCTTTTGTTGGATCTTAAATGCATCGATAATGTAACTCGAATGGCTTTGGTCAAAGCTAGAAACTAATATCGACAGGACTTCTCCACTTAATTGTCAGGTTACATGAGGCCACGACCATACAGGTAAGGTTCTCTCACACAGTCATCTAACGCTCTATCTCACTCAGAAAGGTAAAGGGCAAGGGGTGCCTTCGGCACCCCATTTTGTTTTAACCCTGTGTTAACACATTAATAACAACAGGGTTTCATAAGAAAGATACCTCCATGCACCTATCCCACCGGGCTGATAAGAGTATAGCCATTCCTCATGCATGCCGGCGATGCTGTTGTATTATCAATATCTAGAGGCTAAAAAGAGCGCTGAAGATATTTGCTCAGATATGCAATAGAGGCAAAACAGCTAAGTATCAACTACAAGAAGGCCAAGATAGTGCATTTTAATGCCAAATTTAAGAAACTGAAATGGTAGAAGCAGTTAGGTCATCAGATTGAACAAATAAAGTGTTTCAAATACTCTAGGTGTGGTTTCTTCCAGTACAACGGAAAACCCCAAGCCCATATGTACAAACAGCCATACACACAGCACAAAGGAGCTCAGGCAATTCTAAATATTTTCATCACAAGTGGGGTGGATTTATTCCAGTGGGTACTAGATTATTTGAAGCTAAACCTCTTGGCACAACTCAACGGCGGAGCCCCATTGGCAATAATTTCGATTTCACTCTATTAGAGAGAGTCCCATCCACATTCCTTAGAGAGCCTCTTTAACACCCTAAATGTACAGCTAATGTAGTTCTAAGACAAGCAGCTTGGTGGTTGGAGCAAAGTCAGACAACCTTTGAAAATATTATCAAATACTGGCTTAAAGTCCTTCCCACCCCATACGCTGCATTGCCTTGCTACTAAGCAGCAACACCATATCCAAGCTGGCTAGAAATAACATTTAAACTACACAGCGTGGCTTTGGATCCCGTACAACCATTGGAACTGGATCATTGCAGAGCAACAGCCTTGGTCTATCAACGGCTCAATGACATTGAAATGCAAAACAGATTTCTTGTTACCGGGTGTTATATAAAACCATTAGAAAATCTTTGACACAGGTATCTCGCTGCCCCTTACCTGTCCAATATACACCACGAATGTCATTGGCCTTTTCCAGGGTCTGCTTTGATGTTTTTCTTCCATCAGCAAATCTTAATGGGCAGATTTCAAAAAAATCCTACCTATTATAGGGAGACTATGTGTTTGTAAATCCTAGGGGAAGTGGACTCTGTATTAGCATATTTCATTGTATCAGGAACTCCTATAAGGGAAAGGGGAGGTTTTAATTCATCCATTGTTTACTCCAGTACAGAAATTTAACTAGAGTTAATTCCGATTCAGTTCCCAGGAGAATTTTGCTGGAAGACCGAAGTTTCATCTCAGCAGAAGCAATTCTTGCATGCTGGCATATAGTAAGAGAAGAGTCATGTTAGACCAAGTGCCGGACCACATGAGGGTGACCCCGGTAATGCTGCTACAAGCTGATGATATTCTTGTGTGGATTCTGTATCGTGGGATTTCGTACAAATTGATTTTTTCTTTGTTCACATATTTCTGGGAAGAAAGGATATATACATACATGCATACAAGCATACAAGCATACCTACCTACCTACCTACCTACTTACCCACCCACCCACCCACCCTTCCTTCCTTCCTTCCTTCCTTCCTTCCTTCCTTCCTTCCTTCCTTCCTTCCTTCCTTCCTTCCTTCCTTCCTTCCCAGCTTAGGGTCCTCAAGATAGTGAGCAATTAAAACATTTAAGGGACAGATGAAGGCTAAAACTTGGCAGATATATATATGCCATACAACCACAGTCTTAAATCAGTTCAAAGTTATACCAGTGCCCCAAGACATTGGTTACACCCACACTAAACAACAGAATTTACTACAAGATAGTGCAGTGGCCTCAGTCAATGGAATACTCTAATAAACTGAATCGCTGGACTTTTTGATATGTCATTTTGTAACTATCTGGAACTGCTGCAGAAGACACCAGGTGAACTTAGAAAAAACCCCAGATGCATTCTATTTGATGAACTTATTTCATTGCAGGCCCAAAAGTTGTGGCATGTAGCCCCTAGAAACATAAATCTGAAGCTAAGCAGATCTGGGTCTCCCCCTACCCCATGTAGCTAAAACTAGAATTCTGGAGAAGACAACAGAGTGAAAAATAGCTAGCAGATAGTTCTGGCAGAGCTTTGTTAACCACAAAGCTGCTTTATACTGACTCCAACCATTAGTCTATCCAGCTCACAGTTGCCTCCTTTCCATGGCTGATGGTTCTCCAGGGCCACAAGTTGTCAATGCCTGCTAATCTTTACCCTGTGATTGAACCTGGATCTAAAGCATGTTCTCCATCATTGAACCAGAGCCCCCTCCTCATGGACATGAAACAGCCGTAAGCTATGCCACAGAAAAGCTTCCAGTTGCAATTATTCACTACAACATTTATGTTCAAAGCATTGGTTTAATGGAATTTGCCATTTCTTTTAGCAACGTGAGAATATGTCTGAATGGATAATAATAAGCTGGGCTTACGAACAAATTCACAAGTGTAAGCAACAATTATGGCAAACAAATCCTGTTCTAACCCTATTATTGTGTTAATTTGCTCCTTTGTCTTTAGTGAAAAAGCTTAATAGGCAGAGTGAAATGTTGCCAATATTGCTCTAGAATGACCTCTAGTGTTGGCTTTGAAAATCACTGCTTGCCTTCTTTTACACTGTGTAATAGCTTTTATTGTGTGTGTGCACGGGTGTAGATGCCATGGGAACATATGGGATCAAATGCCCCCAGGTGGCCGCCATTTGGTCACGTGGGGGGGGGGGGATTCAGGTTTGTTTGTATTTTTAGGTTTTTTTAGTTTTCAGCCTGCAGGGAATGCACTTTTTAGGCTAGCGGCACCAAAATTTGAGGGCATCCTCAGGAGACTCTCTTGATGATACCAGCCAGGTTTGGTGACGTTTAGTTCAGGGGCCCAAGGTTATGGACCCCCAAAGAGGCTGCCCCCATCCCCCATTGTTTCCAATGGGAGCTAATAGTAGATGGGCTGGCTACCCCTTTGAGGATCCATAACTTTGGACCCCCTGAACCAGAGTTTACCAAACCTGGGTGGTATCATCCAGAGAGTCTCCTGAAGATACCATCAAATTTTGGTACTGCTAGCTTAAACACTGCACCCCTGATAGGCACCCCCCAAATTTCCCCAGATTCTGCCTCTTTGGCATGGATTTAACGGGAGGATCTCGGCTCCCTAATTTAAACAACATTGAAAGTGATGCTGTTTTGGGGTGGATTCCCCCCAGTGGTGGAATTCTATTAATTTATCTAATGATTTGTGTCCCCCCCCCTCCACCACTCAACCCCCTACTGCACATTTACCTGGCTGCTGCAGAGGATTGTTGGGCTGCCGGGGGGGGGGGGGAGAAGTGAGGGAAGGCTGTGGCTGTGGCTTGGCCTAGAAGGGCGAGCTCTAAAAGCCCTGTCGCTGAAGGGTGAGTGAGGCTCTTTCCGATTCTCCTTTTAAATCCACCTTAAAGGGAGATTCTGGGCTCCCTAGTTTAAACAACATTGAAAGTTATACTGTCTGAGGTGGGGGGAATCCACCCTGAAATAGCATCACTTTAAATGTTGGGGTGTTGTGGGGTTTCCGGGCTGTATGGCCATGTTCCAATAGCATTTTCTCCTGACGTTTCGCCTGCATCTGTGGCTGGCATCTTCAGAGGATCTTCCAAGGAATCCACCCCAAAACAGCAACACTTTCAATTTTTTTTAAACTATGGAGCCCAGATTCTCCTTTTAAATCCACCTTAAAGGGAGAATTTGAAAGTGATATTGGTTCAAGGTGGATTCAGCAGCACCCTATATACCATTGACTCGACAGAGCCCGCCTTGGCATGCTGACTTCCAGCCCCTTCCAGCCTGCCCAGTGGTAGACCTGGACCCATTCCGGCTTGCCTAGTGGTAGACCTGAGCGCTCCTTTGGGAGATCGGCAGATGGCTTGATCTCTCTCCCCCTCCCACCCTTTATCTAGGGAAAATGGAGCATGGGGAATGTGTGTGTGTGTGTGTGTGCGTGCGGAAAGTTCAGCTTTTGTTCTGGGCTCCATTTCCCTTAGGGGATTTTGAGGGTGACCAAGTGGAAAAATCATGAGGATCCATGTTTATCAAGCAGGCTTTTGCGCTACTGCAGCACCAAGAAAAGTGGGATGTGTGATTGTTGTGTTCAGACATGCCTGGAGTTGTGATGTGCTGGTGATTTTGGGATTACTTAATGCAAAAATGAGGATCCATGTTTATCAAGCAGGTTTTTGTGCCACTTTGGTGATACAGCATGTGGGATGTGGGATTGTTTTGGTGCTGCCTGTAGACTAAGACATGTTCTACAGTTTCATGGTGGTTTTATTTCATTCCAATGCAAAAATCATATGAATTCATGAGGATTTGTTTAAAATAATCTGGACCCTCGGGACTGACAATCTGGTTGGTACCCAGATTTGTGAGTTGGGGCATGTTCTATAATGTGATGGTGACTTTCAGAGGACCTTGTGCAAAAAAAACCTTTTGTTTGGTCATGGTCGGGGGTGGAAAAAACTCAGATATTTTTCTGAGCTCCATTTTCTCTAGATACGTTTTCATGACCCCCCTTCCCATTAAAAATAACTTTGCATTTTAAAACCTCTCACGCAAAGAGAAGCCATTCGCCATTTATTCTTTTCTTTTTGCAAACTGGGATTATTAGTGCAAAGGGGGTGTTTCCTGGCCGCAGAGTTTGCAAAGTGATTCAAACGACCAACGGGACAATGCAAAGTTGCTAAAAGTAGACGTTCTTGGGACTGCCGCGCATGCGCAACAGGAGCACGTGGCGCCTAGGCTGGAAGCGCGCTCTAAGCTCCGCTTCTGGGGACCTGCGTGTTTCAACGGTGAGAAACTGCGAGTCCCCCCCCCCCCCCCCCCCCCCCACATGTGCATGGAAGCAATAGCAATAGTTGGCATTCAATGCAAGTTGGGATTGCAGGTTGCTTTTCCTCCTTAATTGGCTATGTAGAAAATTTCCCTTTCATTTGTGGAGCGGGAAATTGCTCTGGGGGAGACCATCTTTTCACACACACCCCTCTTCTGTTTTATCCTTTTGCAGCCTTTCAGGGCTGCCAAGTCCTCTTTGGGATATTTCTGGGCGCTTCCGAGGGAGGAGAAAGAAAGAACAGAGCCGGAGGGGCAGGAGACTCGGTTGGGTTACTTACTACTCGCGAGCAGAGACAACCCCCCCAGATCTCTTAAACTGGTCCTAGACGGAAGGGAGACCTGCTGCTGCCTGGAGGCTCCTTGGAGACACGGATCTACCTGAAACCTCCCAACGTTGTGTTTTTCTTTTGCCCCTGCTTTTTGGATTTCGTTGCGATCCTATATTGTTTTCAATACACGTTGCAAATACTGGTACCTAAGTATCACACGCGGTTGCCAACTTGTACATGTTTTGAATGTGTCTGTGTTGCAGCTTGATTTCTTTGTTTTGCTTTGGAAAGGACACACGTTTTCAGGAATTTCAGGTTAACCTCCATATCATTTACCCTCGGGCTGTTTTCTTTTGAATACTGAAGAAAATACACTTTCGCCTTGAATGATGTATCTATTAACTAACAAAGTTCTTCAAGTGTTAGAGGTTTATGGAATGGTGAACAAGCAGTTTGTTTTCTATGTACCTAATGTTCATTTGGTTCCACATTGGGTAACTTCACAGTTCTTTTCATTTTATTTTTTACATGAGAAACTCCAGTGAAGGTTATCAAACTGTGAAGCTTTCTTAGTCGGGAAATGGAAAAATACCTGATTCTTTTAGATGAATTAACAGAACTTCTGTCTCTGGCTTTCATTTTTAATGGTTCTAAAATACATTTTGTAACTTCTTGGTAAGTAGTGCTTGAAATGTTATGTACCCTGCAGGTAAAGGATGCAGTGTGGTATTACAGATGGTCTTTCAGGATGCCAGAATGGGAATCACTGCGCAATCTTAAATGAGTGTATTTATTTTTTCTCACGATAGAAAAATGTGGTTCATTCTTAGAAAAACATAACAGTTTTGTTTTTTACTGACTGAATGTTGTCTATCTTTTTTTAATACTTTAAAACTGAATCACAACTTTTTTGCATTAAATTGTTCATGGTCTTGATATGATCAATACTTTTCATCTAAACCAAGGGATATGTGTTAATCTAAGTTGGACCTTGACAAATCCCAGGTCACTGCAGTCATAATATCATTGTAACACCTGATATTTTCAGCAGGGATTTTGTCATGTCTGTTCTGCAGTTCTCAGCGCATGAAGTTCTGAGCACCTTCCTGGTGGAGAAGGCAGTATAGAGAAGTTAGGTTGTGGTCAGAGTTGAAGGCAACCAAAGTTGCCACTGTATTTTGTACTGCACATCTTTTGTCCTAACTTCAGTAAAACTACAAGAAAATGGAGATCACCCAGAATTACAATGTGTTTGTCCACATGCAGAAAGAGAGCCAGCGCGTTGGACTGGTTAAGAGCAGTGGACTCTAATCTGGAGAACTGGTTTGATTCCCCACATGAGCAGTGGTGAAATGGGTTTGTTTCCCCACTCCTCCACACGAAGCCTTCTGGGTGACCTTGGGCTAGTCACAGTTCTCTCTGAATTTTCTCAGCTCCACCTACCTCACATTTTGGGGAGAGGAAGGGAAGGAGTTTGTAAGCTGCTTTGCGACACCTTAGAAAAGAGAAAAGCAGGGTATATCTCCAAACTCTTCTTTTTCTACCTCACAAGGTATCAGTTGTGGGAAGAGGTATGTTAGCAGAATGATATTACAAAGCACCAGAAGCACTTTTGTTGTGATCCACCTTGCGGCTCCATTCTTTTTCGTTCCTTGTGTCTCTCTCCCCCTTCTCCTCGGAAGAAGCCTTTTTTCATAACCAAGGGAGTAAATGCCTCTTTTCACAGTTGGAAGCGACCCAACAGAAGGGGAAAGAGATGGAAAAGCAGGACCCAGAAGGCCCAGAACCTGGTGTCGAATCCTGTGAGACAGCTGTGCCAGAGACCTGGAATCTGGAGCCCCAGAACTCAGAAGTCCTTTCCCAACGCTTCTGGCGGTTCTGCTACTGTGATGCCGATGGACCCCGAGAGGTTTGCAGCCAGCTCCATGGACTTTGCAACTGCTGGCTGAAGCCAGAGAGGCACTCCAAGAAGCAAATCCTAGACCTGGTGATCCTGGAGCAGTTCCTGACCATCCTGCCCCAGGGAATGCAGCGCTGGGTCAGAGGATGTGGGCCGGAGACGAGTTCCCAAGCAGTGGCCCTGGCTGAGGGTTTCCTCCTGAGTCAGGCTGAGGAAAAGAGGCAGGCAGAACAGGTGAGGGCTAGTTTTTCCAGGTATGTCCAATTCAAGCAACAATATTTGACCTTCTCCTAAGGTTTCCCTGTCTGATATTTGTCCAAGTTTTAATCATCCAAATGGGAGATTTAACAGTTCAGCAGCTGCTTCTCCTAGGGAGTTTGTTATTCCTCCAGATAACTCACCAGTGTTGAAAGGCAACCTACAAGATCTGCTTATAGAAAGATGCAGAGTCTGGGAATGGGGCAGGAAACATTCCTTGGCATCATCCATTCCATCTCTTACCTGTCTCCCTCGCTGCTGTTTCAGAAGTCGGGTTCATCCCTGAAGATGGAAGCAAAGTTCTCTCTGTGGGAGGAAGGGGAGCTGGCCCAGGCCCAGGAGCATACCCCAGATGCCGTCTCACGTAAGGAGTTGGGCTGGGGCAACCAGTTAATTCGGTGGGCAGAGAGTTCTGGTCAAGAAAAAAGCTTCGTCCAACTCATGGCAGTTCAATAGTTGGGATGCCTGTAAAAGGGGATTAGGCATACTCATGGGGGCAGTTCCTCACATGGATTACAATATTCATATCCCTCCTTTTTCCATTCAAGGGACTCAAGCTCACTGAAAACAGGAGTGGGAGGAGGGCAGACAAATCTCATCTGGGCTCTTTAGTCTTGTGACTAAAGAAAACCTGCATGTTCTGGTCAGCACAGCTGTTAAAACCAGTTGCTAGGGGCCAGGAGCAGTAGGCAAATGTGTTGCGTGCTCATTCTTATGGGGACTTCTGACAGGCTGCTGTAGGAAACGGAGCATTGGATGAGTGATGCCAGGCTGTGGGGAGGGCCTTGGGGTGGATCTGATGCCGTGTTGAAATTCCCTCTGCCCAACAATGCAAATGTGACATTTGTGAATCGGTAGATATTTCCTTCAATTTCCTGATGTACTCAATGCAGGTCTGGGTTTTTTGGCCTGATGTGACAAGGTGCCATCCAATGTCATTTTGGCTGCCATCTTTTTGTTCCACCAGCCTGGACTCAAAGGCATGTGAAAGGGCCCAACCAGTGGGAAAAAGCATGTCTGGGCCTTTGGTCTGATCCAGCTGAGAAGCTCTCAGATATTTCAGCTCCAGTGTTCACAGGACAAGTTTCAAGTATCACAAAAGCTGAAAACGTGTCAGTGGCATTTGCAGCCCCCCAAGAGCTGATGAGTACCTTCTGCTTGTCTTCTGCCTCTCCCATAAATTTCTACAAAGCGTTACAATTCTTTTTGGGCAAGGTTTCACTGTCCAGAGAACAGTGTTGCATGAAGCACAGTCCACACAAGCAAACATAATAGGAAGTGGGGGCTAATTCCCTTTCTCCCGATTGTCTCTCCCTTGCAGGCACTGAAGAGACTGTGTTGAGCCGTACTTTTTGAGGAGGTGTAGAAACAGCTGCTGCACCTCTAGTCCAGGTGGGGGAGATGAGCAGGGGGGCAGCCTGGGTCCCTCCTCCTTTCTCAGGGGGGCTTTTCTCCTGCAGTTGGTGCTGAGGCAAGAGGCTGAGTTGGTGCTGAGGAGCCCAGGCAAGAGGCTCTGAATTCCACTCTTTATAAACAAGCCAAACTCTCCATCTTGCACCCTCCCCAAAAGCCCCTTCCCAGAATGGCATCTCTGCCTGACATGACGTCTGACAAGGGAATCTGCTTTTTCTTTCAGTCTTTGGTTACCTTTGGGGAGGTGGCCGTGTATTTCACAGAGGCAGAGTGGGCATTGCTGAATCCTCAGCAAAGAGCTCTGTACGAGGACGTCATGATGCAGAACTATGGGAGCGTGGTTTCTCTGGGTAAGGAACTTTCATAGATGCCAGAGGTACACATTTCTGCCTTTGGGGATGAGGCATGAATCAAAATCTTGAACAGCAATGTGTTGTGTTGAGGGCTGTTGTAGTGCTTGCTCCCTTGTGGAGGCCTCAGCATGGCCAAGTAGAGCAATTCCAAAGCCATCTGGTTTGCCCGGGGCAACTGAGGTCCGTTCCGCACTGTACAAATACACGAAGGGAAACCATCCTGTTTTGGCAAGAACTTTGCATAGCTTCCATCTCTAAAGCAGGATTATCCCGCAATATTTCTCTCATCCCAGGTGTTTAAAAAAATGTCAATCTTTTTCAAAAATCCCACCTTAAACTCGCTACTGTGGGAACACCATGGGCACCCAACCACTTAATTTTTCCAGCCCCACTGCCTATTCTCCCTGCCTTATGTCTTATCAGTTTTTATTTCTACTGAGCCGCCCGCCCACCCTTTCCAAAATGTTCCCCAAACACGTTTTCTGCCCATGGCAGCAACTGAGTGCCATTTCACCCAAGTGTGCATAGCAATGGATTCACAATGGTGGCCCCATTTCCTTTTCTTTATATATTCTGGCTGCTCATAGCATGCAGCTAGGCTGATGTGCACCTTTGGTCTTTTTTTTGTTTGGTATATCATGTGGGAGGGGTGAGTGTCTCATGTACTGTGGTTTTTGCACACCTTTGAATGTGGATGGGATAGAGTGCTCTGCCAAGTATTGGTCAAAAGTTTTTACTTTGTATATCCGAACATGCTTGCTGTGTTCTTGACTGCACCAGCTCCTTTCCAAAGCTAGAGAAAAGGGGGGAGGGTCCTGCTTGATTTTCCCACCATTTCCGCCAATTGGATCCACCAGTTGGAAGCATTTCTTTTGGGGGATACAGCCAATCAGAACACAACATGCTGGGGATGTTCACGCATGCGTGGCTGCGGCTGCATTGTAAAAACAAAAAAAGCCGGGCTGGTGTGAAAGAAATCAAAATATTTCCTCCCGGTCATAACTAGATTCCACAGAGGGAGAAACCTGGATGAAATAGACCCAGATTCTAAAACACTGAATGTAATTCACTATTATTATGCTGTGCGGAATCGACCTAACCAGAGAAGGGTGTCCCAGCCTGAGGCTAGTGTGGGGCTTTGAGCCCCTCAGAAAGATTCTGGAAGGGGCCAAATCCTAATTTCTCAGTTGACAACCACTAGAACACACTTATCCTCCAGATAAGAATAAGGATCATCCAGTGATCCCCTCTGACTGTGGTCTGGAGAGCCTATGTCAGGGGTCTGCAACCTGCGGCTCTCTAGATGTTCATGGACTACAAATCCCATCAGCCAAAAATTTGGAGAGCTGCAGGTTGCAGACCCCCTGGCCTATATGCTGTAGTGTTTGAGATTAGAGGACTCTGATCTGGAGAAAAGGGTATGATGCCTGATTCCTCCACATGAAGTCTGCTGGGTAACCTTGCACAACTCACAGTTCACTTAGAACTCTCTCAGCCCCACTTACCTCACAAGGTGTCTGTTGTGGGGTGGGGAAGGGAAACAATTGTAAGCTGCTTTGGTACTTTGTAAAGGTAGAGAAAAAGTCTTTAGAAACCTACTTATTATTCATTACTCATTATTAATTACTCATTATTAATATTATTATTTATTGGATTTGGTATACTGCCCAATCCCCGAAAGGCTCTGGGCAGTGTAGAATAAGCAACAACCAACAAGTAAAATACAACAAATCCAAAATATAGATTAAAATACAATAAATCACAGATAAAACCCTTTAAAACAATAGCAGCAACATAAGCTATAAACCAATTACAGTACAATGGCATCTGGTCCCTAACCCCCCTATACTCAAGCCCCTGAGAGGGGACTAGATGGTACATGGAGCACATTCTCCGTTCACTGATTGGGATTGTCTCTTTACCCTCATTGTTTGGGTGCTAACGGGATCTCTGTTTTTACTCCATCAGGTGATGAGCAGTGGAATGAGGGGGAGGAGAAAGTGCATCAGCTATTGCCAGCGAAGAATGATGGTCTGAAAGAAAGTGACAGAAGTCAAGGCAGACCTAAGAGACAAAAGGCAATGACTTTCTCAGGGAGAAGAAAGGGTGATGCACGTGTTCCAAAGCAGAGTTTACTGAGGGCACATCAATGCTTTCGGTGCGGAAAGTTTGTCAGCTGTAAGTCAAAGTTCCTTATGCACCAGAGAATGCACACAAGGGAGAAACCTTTTCAATGCTCAGATGGTAGAAATAGATTCAGGCAGAGAGACCATCTTCAACAGCATCAAAGAACTCACACAAAGGAGAGACCTTTTGAATGCTCAGAGTGTGGGAAGAGATTCAGTCGGAGTAGCAGTCTTCAACAGCATCAAAGTACTCACACAAAGGAGAGACCTTTTGAATGCTCAGAGTGTGGGAAGAGATTCAGTCGGAGTAGCAGTCTTCAACAGCATCAAAGAACTCACACAAAGGAGAGACCATTTGAATGCTCAGAGTGTGGGAAGAGATTCAGTCGGAGTAGCAGTCTTCAACAGCATCAAAGAACTCACACAAAGGAGAGACCTTTTGAATGCTCAGAGTGTGGGAAGAGATTCAGTGACAGAAGCACCCTTCATGGGCATCAAAGAACTCACACAAAAGAGAGACCTTTTGAATGCTCAGAGTGTGGAAGGAGATTCAGTGACAGAAGCAAGCTTCGCAGGCATCAAAGAACTCACACAAAGGAGAGACCTTTTGAATGCTTTGAGTGCGGAAAGAGATTCAGTCAGAGTAGTACTCTTCAATCTCACCAAAGAACTCACACGAAGGAGAGACCTTTTGAATGCTCAGAGTGTGGAAAGAGATTCAGTCAGACTGGCCATCTTCAACAGCATCAAAAAACTCACACAAAGGAGAGACCTTTTGAATGCTCAGAGTGTGGGAAGAGATTCAGTCGGAGTAGTACTCTTAAAAGGCATCAAAGAACTCACATTAAGGAGAGACCTTTTTAATGTTCAGAGTGCAGATAGAGATTCAGAGTAGCCATATTTAAAGGCATCAAAGAACTCACACAAAGGAGAGACCTTTTGAATGCTTCAAGCATGGAAAGAGATTCAGTTGTAGTAGCCCTTTTCAGAGCCATCAAAGAACTCACACAAAGGAAAAACCTATTGAATCCTAAATATGTTTTTGGCTTGATATGTTGGTTTGTATGTGTTTTTTGTTTTGTACTAGTATTGCAGCTAGTATTATTCCATGGCTAGCACTATTCCATTGATTC
Organism: Sphaerodactylus townsendi; assembly: GCF_021028975.2. NCBI lineage: Eukaryota > Metazoa > Chordata > Lepidosauria > Squamata > Sphaerodactylidae > Sphaerodactylus > Sphaerodactylus townsendi. The sequence goes on from NC_059435.1 coordinate 23,980,539, forward strand.
CTATGATGTCCTTTTCTCATCCATGTATATGGAATTGAGATTACTATTGGTTTTACTTCATCTTTACTGATACATGCTTATATACATTACATTTAACTCACCTGTTGGATTCTTGACTTCTACTTAGGAAGTTGCGTGTTTTGGTCCTTCGCCATCAGTGACATGTGACTATGAAGAAACATTATGTGGGAGTTGGTTACTAATACCAAAACATTCCCTACCTGACTACAGTTCATGTTCTTGAGTCCTCCTCCATGGTAAAAGAAAAAAAACTTTAATTGTTTCAGGACAAAACAGATTACCCTATGAGTGGAGTTGGAGTTTGATATCAAGACCCTACATTACATTCACCTGTTGGACTTCTAACTGTATTTCATAAGTTTCAAAATATGTTTCTATTATTTTATCAATTGGTTAGCTGACATTGTTTAGTTGTTATTCACTTCATTTGTATTGGATCACATATATATCCTGTTGGGGTTTGTGTTATATTTGTTTCTATACTTAATATATGCGTACTTAAAAATAAATGTTTTTTTCTTAGTGCCAATTATGCAGATTTTGTTCAGATAGATTGTTCTTTTTGTTGCTACCCTTTTTTTGTTGCTCCCCCTGACATAAGACAGCCCTTGCAAGAGACATGAGGCTTGGGCATCCCACGGCCAGTGTATGGGCAGGAAGGAATTTTGAGGTGAGGGAGAGGTCTTGCCTCAGTGGCCAAACTTGGTTGCCCCTGGAGCTGTTTTAGGTAAAAAAAACTGGAGTTGGGGAAAGGCTTAAATTATTTAGGGTGGTGAAGACCAAGGAAATTGCAGAGAGCCCCTTAATTAGGGAAGAGGGTGTTAAAATGGCACATGAGATTCAATACAAGCAAGTGTAAACACATGCATATTGGGGCCAAAAGAATCTGAACTTCAAATAGGCCCTGGTGGGATCTGAGCTGGTAGCAACAGACCAAAGGATCTTGGGATATTAGAGGATAGCTGGTTGAAAATGTTCACGCAGGGTGCAGCAAAAAGGCAAATTCCATGTTGGCCATAATTAGAACAGGAATAGAGAATAAAATGGATGCTATCATACTGCCCTTATACATAGCTACGGTGAGACCAACCATGCTATGTTCTGTAGAGTTCTGGTAACATTACCTAAAAAAGCATATTGCAGAGCAAACAAAATGATTAGGGCGTTAAAGCAGCTGCACTGTGAACATCCATTAAACACTCAGGACAGACCCTGTGGACATCCACTGAAGCTGATTAAAAAATGCTTTGCACAGCTGAACTGCAGAACTGGCTGCCTATTTTGAAGGGCTAAAAAGGAGAGTGGACAAATCCACCGAGGATGGAGCTATTTGTGCCAACTAATCCTGCTGGAACTTTACTCCCCGCAGTAGCAGAGGCAGTGTGCCTCTTTGTATCAGTTGCTGGGAAGCGTGGATGCCGTTTCTGTCATCCTAATTCTGGGCTTCCTAGAGACGGCTGATTGGCCACTGTGAACACAGCACTGGATGAGATCGGCCTTTGGTTTGATCCAGTGGGGATCCACTCATGTTCTTCAGACCTCTTCTAATACAATGGTCCTGATCCAGTGACCCACGGAAAATTAATCAGGTACTAAAACTTAGGTACCAATAGTAACTGGAAAAGATAGTAATGGTAGGGAAAGTTGGCGGCATCAGGAAATGAGAAAGACCCAGCATGAGATGGGTTGACTCAATCAACCAGGAAGAGCTTCAGCTGGGATAGAGAAGGGGATTGAATCCGGTCTCCCCATTGCAGGGAATTCAGAGTGAGATTCGCTGGGGAAACCAGTGCAAAGAGTCGATTTGAGGGTTAAAAGGGAAGCGTCCCAATTCCTCGAGAAGCAAAGACTTGGGGGGAGGTGACTTTGTACGGTCACTTCTCCCCCCCCCCCTCCGCCGCCATCACAGCTGCTTGGTGGTTGGCTGGTGCCCACAAGAGGAGGGGAGGCAGGGAAGCACAGGTCAAGTTTCTTTAAAATAAAACAGATAGGTTAGCAACAAAACAGAGGCAGAGCTTCCATGGGGTGGCCTGGGGACAAATGCCCCGGTGGCTGCCATTCACATCACATAGGGGTTGGAAAACTGCCCCACACACTTTTTGCCTGGGCCGCGCCCCCCCCTCCCCCCCGTGGACAGTCAATGCAGGTGGAGCTCAGGGAGTGGACTGGCTTTGGTGCTTCCAGAACTGCAGGCACATCCAGTCCTGGCGTGCTGCAGGGGTGTCCAAGCATGGCTTCAGGGAGCTCGAAGGGAACGGGACAGGGAAGTTCTTGCCAGGCTGTCAACGGCCCGTCTTCAGATGGGATGGGGGTGCTTTCTCCGGGCCTTCTATGGCTCGGGGAGCACGAGGGGGGGCAGGGCAGGGACAGCTCCCACCAGGCTCTGTGAGAGCTTCCCCACCTCCACTCACCACAAAGCTTGCCAGGCCGCCAAGAGCCTGGCAAGAGCTTCTCTGTCCCGCAGCCCAGGGAGTTTCAGAGTGAGCGGAGGTGGGGAAGCTCTCACCAAGCCTGGCGGGAGCTGCCCCCACCTTGCCTACGTTCAGGCTCCCTGGGCCACAGAGGGCCCGGCGAGAGCCACCCCTACCCCCTTGAAACCCTAACCAACTCTTACTCATCCCTTGACACCCTCTCCAACCCCTCAATTTCAGTTCTTGATCTGGTCTACGTTTCTATAGATACGCCCCTGGCGGGATGGGGCATGCAGAAAACTCAGGTTTTGCCCTGGGCTCCATTTTACCTAGCTATACCTCTGGTAGTAGGGAATTAATGTACAGTGGAACCTCAGTTTTCATTGGTAATCTGTCCGAAAAGAATTGATGAAAACCGAAACCGATGAAAACCGAGGCAAACTTTTCCATAGGAATCAATGTAAATCTAATTAATCTGTTCTAGGCACTCCAAGAAACATACCAAAAACACATTTTTGGTGAATAACCATAGTGTTTAATGCTGAAAACAGTAACAAACAATAACACTAGGACCAGCTTCAGAGCCAGTGGACCAATGTTGCACCAGAAAGCTGTCCAAAGAGGTCAGGTTTCTGACGCCTCTTTTAAGATTTGTCTGAAATGGGGCAAGACATTGTCGATTAAAACCAACGTTGCAGGTGTGCACGCTGCCCGCAACGGCTTTGTCCGGGTGATTTTTCTCCACAAACCTCTGCATCTTACTGCAAATCGATGAAAACTGAGACAAATTTTTCACTGAAAAAATCAATGAAGACCAAAACCGATGAAAACCAAAGGCAATGAAAACCGAGGTTCCACTGTATTGAGAATGCAGGAAAAGAAGAAGGTGGTAAGTCACTATGACAACTTTACGATTGGAAGTGGCATTCCAGTGCTGGGAATGCTTTGACATAAAAGTGAGGATGTATTTTAATCTGGAAATGTGAATAGAGGGGAGGAAATCAACTGTACATTATTGCCAGTGAGAAATTTTTTTCAAGTGTTGCTTCAGTTGATTTTGCATATATAACATATTTAAGTTGTGGAAATCTAATTAGATGTTCTATCCATAAATATTTTTTTAATGTTTTCCACTTCATTTCAGATACGGTGCCAAGGATATTTGATTTTACAATGACTTTTCTACTTTTCACCTGTCTGGTCTGCCTTCTATTTTCTGGGGTTTTTAATGCAGTTTTTGTTTTGTCAGTCCCTTGTGAGGTAGCGTAATGTAGCGATTAGGACTAAGTGGCCTCGAATCTGGAGAACTGGGTTTGATTCCCCACTCTCCCACATGTGTGCAGTGACGTATAGATTTTTAATGGGGTGGGTTCAGTGACTGAGCTGACTTTCCAGCTGTTCCATTCCATGCATTGTTTCAAGCAAGCCGGACATGTAATGGGAGGGATTTGAACCTGTGGAACCCCCACCCCCTTACCTACATCCCTGCGATGTGCGGTTGACTCTTTTCTAGTGAACTGGATTTTCCACTCCTGCACACGAAGCCTGCTGGGTGACCTTGGGCCAGTCACAGTTCTCTGAGGATTCTCTCAGCCCCACCTACCTCACAAGATACCTGTTGTGGGGAGAGGGCCTGAAAGCTGCCTTGTGTCTTCTTACAGGAAGAGGATGGGAAAGGGAGTTTGTAAGCTGGCTTGAGTCTCCTTGCAGGAGAGAAAAACAGGATATAAATCCAAACGCTTCTTCTTGAAGCAAAATTGTGGAATAAATGTAGTATGGAAACTGTTTACATAAAGGAAATGGAAACTGTGATTTGAATTAGAGAAATCGACCAAATTCAGAGTTCTGTGATTTTGTTTTCCATTATATGAGCTTCTGTTATATGACTTCTGTTCTGACTCTTTTCCAAATTCTCAGGTTGATGGACACCGGCATTATAATATTCAAACATCATCAGAACCAGGTCAACATTAGAATTGTACAAAAATCCTATCTTCATAACATGCTAGTCATAACCTCCATTACCATAATAATTAAAATTTAATTTTAAATCCTTTATTTTACACATATACAATTTCTCTGATAGGAAATCTGGACACACAATCTGGATACCTCATTTTTCTTTCCTGAGTTTTAAAGAAGTTGGAGGGGGACATTCCTGATCAGGGAAACAATGCAGGAGGGGGAGATGTTAGGTACCCCCAAAAGGACTATAACTCCATCTATATTTCCCTTATTCTGTAGCTGCTCTTTGCAGCTCAATTACATTTCTGTGGATCCCAAATGCATTCCCATCATGTGTGCCTTGGTGCTGAGATGAACTAGAAGAATTTAGAATGACTTACAAACCATTCCCTGAAATAATTGAGTGATCTCAAGTAGTAAATACTGGTTTTGTTTTGTTTTTAAGTACTGTACAAATAATTTGAGAGGTCTCTTCCCTTTTTAAAATGCAGTTAGTACTTTTTATCGTGCGGTAGAGAGTTTTTAATGCTGCTTCTTTTTCTACACAGAGTTCTATCTCTGTCTTCAAAATTAGCCATACAGTCTTTGTTTAGCTCCAAGCTATTCATTTTTTCCAGGACAAATCCTTGTTAAGTATACAATTATATGCTTTGAAAATTAGAAGCTTCCGGCAATTTGAAGCTTCAAATTTGCAAGGTTTTACAATGAGTGTTAGAGAATTATCAAGTCAAGAAGTTCTTGTGTTTGAGATTTTCTTTAGAATAACACTGGAAGAAAAATTGCTTCAATCATTGTATACCAGGTAATGGATTTCTGCGCACAGAACCTAAAAGCGTTCATTTCAAATGGCAACCCCTGAAAGGCAGGAAGAACACTCGCTGGAGAATGTAGCATTCGTTATTCATTCCACTTTCAGTGGTTTTTTTGAAACGCACAGTTAGTTTATGGGAAATATATGAACTTGCCAGACATCCAGTGCAAATGTCAAAAAGGCTGACAAGTGGAAGCTCAGAGGAAACATTTTTAACACCAAAAACGTTACCAGAAAAATGCTTTCCTTAAAGGATGTCATGGGCAGCACTACATTTCAATCAATAAGGCTTTCCCTTGTGGGCTGATGTCTCTGTATTCTATTGCATTTAAATAATTATAATTAAAAATTAGCTTGTTGCAGAATATCTGACAGAAGCCCTAAAAGTGAAGAATCTCAAGTTGCCTCTTTCCAGTGAAATATGTAATTTGATATAACCAACAAAATATAACTTTAGGTTTTAATATTAATTTTAATTTTTTCATATTTAAATTTGAAATGAGTTGGTTTATTTATTTATTTATTTATTCGATTTGGTAAACCGCCCTACCCCCAAAGGGCTCAGTTATGGTACAAGTTACCGAATATGTCAATAAAGATGATGATGATCATAAAAAAATTATACACTTGCAAATACATTGGCATTTTACATTGGTTTCAGAAATGTTTGTCCCTCTCACTACAGTGTCTTTAGGGTTTTTGTGGCTTGTTTAGAATGAAGATGCCTGACCAGTTTGCTTGACTGTTATATTCATAAGGGGTGTTTTGCTTAATTTTCAAACCTATGCTTTTATAAACAATGCTTTATATTCTGTGTTTCTGTGCTGTTAATTGAAATGACCACTAGATGACAGTGTTTTAGCAGATTATTTGTGTGTGGGTACTGGTGCAAAGGATTATAAACAGAGCGATGTGGTTGTGAGAACACTGGATAGGCAAGTGTTGAGTCCTGGATTCAGATCTCCATTTGGCCATGAAGTTCACCAGGTGCCTCTGGGCCACACCATCAGCCTAAGCTACTTCACAGGGTTGCTGTGAAGATAAAGTGGAGAAGACAGTTATGTGGAGCTTCTTGGAGGCTTGTGATAGACCTTGGTAAGAATTTGGATGGAGACCCCAAGGAATACCAGGGTTGTAATGCAGGTAAGGGCAAACCACCTCTGAACATCTCTTGCTTTAACCACCCCACCAGAGGTCGCCATAGATCAGATGTGACAGCAAAAGAGAGAGAGTGTGTTTCTGTATCAAGAATTTTGATTTCTGGTATTGTCAGTGCTAATAGTATATCTGCACAACTGTGTTTTGAACCATGGCAAGAGCGATAATTCCCAATGCAGTCTATTTCTTCTACAGACATAATAACCTGTTGAATGAGAAGAATTTGGGTTCTTCAGACCTTTCTGAATTGGGAAGTCTTATAGCACCACTCTCAGCAGAGTCAGTGGTCTTAGAAGGGGATAGCTTTGCTTAGGATAATGCTTTTTTTTAGTGTGCTAATTCCAACATAGGAGATTCCAATGATCATTTTCACAGCCAACATTTCAGGGAATAGATGTGCTCGATGAAACATGTCTGATTCATGGAATAGTCAAGATAATACGCACTCAGGACTGATATTTCAATTCAGGCAAACCGCCTGTTAGTACTGTATGATCACAGGAACATCAACTTATGTCATATCATTCCTGAATTTGGCCAAGAGGGAAAATTCACATTGATGTGGACGTTGGAACAGAGGCAGGGGGGGGGATGATGCCTGGGGCAACACCTGCTCTTGGCACAAACACCCCCCGCTCCACTTAGCCGATGGGAGCCTGCCGCGGGCTGCCCCTCATCCTGGCCCACCAGGATTCTCCGCCGGCTGAAGGAGCAGCCTGGTGGGGCCAAGGGCAGCTGGCGTGCACCTGGGGACCAGCTGGCATGCACATGACCAGCTGGCGTGCACCTGGGGATCTGTGACCCCACATATCCCTGTGAGCACTTCACCTCTGATGTGGACAGAGAAGAAATTCCTTTGGCTCGATGTTCCTATGTTTCTGTTCCATAGTCACTAGTGTGTTATGTAGTCTGGAAATGTTTTTAGTACCAGAGGAGGAGCGTATTTGAGTAAACAGTTCAGCCAGCAGCACAGATTCTGTACGCTATTGTCGAAAATCACGGAGACAGAGCCAAGCCCTGTGTGTCAAACTATGCATGATATTCCTCAGAAGTACTTCCATTCCTGGCCAGGTTTTAGCTAGTTTCATTTAGTCTCTTTACGGTGATTGACCAGCAGTATTACAAAAAAAAAAAAAACAGCAAGGAAGCTAATAATAGACAGTACTTGGGTATCACCGATCAAAGATTTCTGCACTCTGCTAGCAATGTAGTAGAACTTCACTATAAAAGAGATGGTAGTATCTTTATCTGCAAGCAAGCATTTTACTGAACCTTCAGCTTCTATACACTGAGTAGCTATTGTTTTAAACAGCTGAATGGCCAATTGACTGGGTATTTATGGTCCGGCACAAATCCCTGTGGTTAAAAAGAGATGGCAGACCTCTGTTAATAACCTTACTATGGTCCCGTGATGTTAAAAGAAATGACTGCCTCAAGTGCTACTAAAATAGACTGATTTTTGCAATTTAAGCTTCATCGTATACAAAGGTTTTCTCGAAATCTTTGCCTCCCCCACTGAAATCTTAAATTCACCCCTTGTCTCATGTTGAAGAAATAAGCCAAATAAAACCAGTATGCTGGTGGGGAAAAAATCTAATGCAAGGAATCATGAAGGATGCAAATTGAATCCAAACAATAAATTATGCACGACTGTGAGGAAATGCTAATTCTCCAGAATGCATCACTGATTCAGAAAGCCTTGAGTCATACCTTGGCTAGATTTCAAAGGTATGATATTATGAACATCTGAAAATAAGAGGTACTCTCTTGATAAAGTTGCGAAGACTAACATCATCAACATAAGGAAACCAGATGAAACCACATTTGGAAACTTCCAAACAAAAACATCCGTGTTCAGTCTGATAGCGCACGTACAAGGTACTGTACAGTCTCCCCTTTCCTTGAATTAATTGTTTGCAATGCTTCAGCCACTTTAATCCCCCATACTGATATCAGATTTATGCCCAGGCCGTCCTCTATCACCCCTATCTCACTGATCTGGACAGCTGGAAACTTTTTAAAGGATGCTGCTTTGACATCTGGTGCATTCCTATGTGAGGGATCTATGAGATTCTAGGTTGAAACTTGTTATTTTTTTTTATTAATGGAAAGATTTGTCAAGGTCTTGCAAACTGTTGCTGTTCACACCAGTAGTAAAACATTATTTGTTTGCATCATCTCAGTTTACCAGGGTGGGGGGGGCGGAGTTGAAATGCATAGCGAGGGAACACCTTTTGGACTAGGGCTGTGCAGAGGGTCAAACAGGAAGTCCTGAGAGAAAGGTTGAGCTGCCAGTTGCTTATTCATAGTAGACATGAGTCATCCTGGTCATGCAGTATAATGGAAAATATTAGATTTGGATTATGTTTCATTGTCCCTTGGGCAGAATTCTAATTTTAGTGTTCATTAGACACTACTCGCTTGCCAAATGAAATAAAACAAGCTGAACTTTGAAGGAAAATAATGCCTAAAGATAAGACCTCATACTTGCAAGTGCTGCTATGCTTTTTATCAGGTTTTGCAAGAAAGGCATAGCTTCCTTTTCAGCTTTTTTTAGTTACCATTTCTAAACCTTCTTTCCCCACAGGCAAGTTGCTTTTGTAATAGTGCTACACTTTTCCTTAGGATTTGAAACACAGGGAACACATTGTATGAATTTTTTAAACCAAGTTTCTCAGCGGAGGAGATCGCAGAAGCAGCAAAAACAAGAGTTCACAGAAGCAGCCAAAACAAGAGTTTTGTGTTTTGAGTTGTAGAAGAGATTAATATGAGCAGTTTGAAATTTGTCATCAATGCATATTTTTTCTAACCAGTTCTGTTTATAGGTGATTCTAATATTCTGCTATGTATATATTATATATGATATGCCATATATTATCTTTAATGTGCAGACATATGTATGTGACACAGATTGCTGAAATATTTGCATTAGGAACAACTGCACAGATGAGACTGGGGCTGCAATTTTAGGAACATTTTCCTGGAAGTAAGCCCTACTGAATACAATAATGAGTAGACCTGCTTAGGATTGCTCCTTTGTCTTTTCTTTCTGTCTGATTAGCTCTGTGTAACACCACAGCTTGTCATATTCCCACCTTACAGTGTACAGGTTATAACTGTATACAGACTTATGTGTAAGGACTGAAATTATTTGCCTTTAATCCAAGTGATTCAGGATCAGAATCTATTAAAAGATATCTCTTATCCTCTGGAACACAGAAAACCTCTAATAAAGATCTGGCTTGCTGATGGAAAAAGCAATTTCCAGACTGTGCACCAGGGTACACTAAGGTACCATACTGCTAGTATGCCAAGTAAAACTGAATAATTAAAATATCCTGGGAGCTCAAAATATCCAGTTACAGATGAGGTTCTTCGCTGTGTCTCTGCATGATTCAAATAGCCTCTGGTGTATGCAGATTCAAATAGTTTCTGTAGTAGGATTGGATCATGCAGAGGCAAAAACTAAGGCTGATTCTGCATGGGCCAAAAACAGCAGTGTGAAAATGGTGTGAAAATGGTGTAAAAGGGTTTAAAATGGTGTAAAAGGGTTTATACTGTTTTCACACCACTGTTTTTGGCCCATGTAGAATCAGCCTAACAGAATGCCTGTTGTGACACTTTATGAGTCACTGTTCTGAGGCACACTCAAAAGCAGAAGCATATGAAGCAGGCTGCACCCAAAGTAATTCTTTCTCCTGTGCAACATAAAAGGAACCCTTTTCAGCTGTAATAGGATAGGATATTTAATTTATATACCGGCCTTCCCCGGAGGGCTCAGGTATAGTGAATGTACCTCCATTTTTAAAATTCAAATATATGTGCCCCAGCTATGTTTTAAAATGCGGTAGAATATGTTTTAAAATTTTGAAATTTTGTAAGTGAAACTGCAAGAATCACTTTCAGCAGTATATTATGCTGAAATTGTTTTCCTTTTTAGTCTTTGCTGCTCTGGCAATGCTGATCCACCTTTCTGTAATTCTGAGACTATGCTGTTTCAACGTGTTCTGTGAGGGGCTGTTCTTTATTTACTTGCTTCATTTATAGCCCACCTTATTTGCTATAATATCAATGATTTAAGACGATTGGAAAGCTGCATTGGTATAGAACATGGTTGTACATCTATAGATTAGAGCCCAGAGGAGTAATCATGTTATTCCATTTTTAGAATTTCTGCCTAAACGCTTCCAGGTCCAATTCAATATGCTGGTTATTACCTTAACAATCTTGCACAGCTTACATCTTAGCTGTTATGAATCTGGTCAGGTTATATCTTTATAGACCTCCCTTTTGACTGTTCCCATGAACAGTCTAGTAGATACACAGTCAGTTTTGGCTGGTTGTGGCATCAGTCTTCTGGAATGGCCTTCACATAGAGATCAGGTTGGTGCCCACGTTGGCCTGTTTCCAGAAATTATCCAGGCTGTTTTATCCAGGAGGGCTGTCGAGAATGGCTAATCTCTGATGTTGTGTAGCAGTTTTGTCTGACTACTGTGTCTTAATTATTATAGTGCTAGTGTATGTTGGCTTTTATAAACCATCTCAAGCCGACACTGATGGCAGAATTTTACTAGACAAATACTGCATTGATGAACGTCCTCCAGATTCCTGGTTTCATTTTGTGATATTTTTTCTTTTGCATATGTTCACTCTGTGCTTGTTTAACCATACACTTTGCCTCACTAAGCAACAGATGCCTTTAGTGTGGAAACCATCTGTCTTATATACCCTTCCATGTGCACCCCTTCCAAGAAGCCAATATCAGCTCTGGAGGGACAATATAGATCAAGGAGGTAAAGTCCTTGCCCCAACATCACTTTTCTGCTTAGATTAGTAGCCCTAGAGCTACTTTCCAGTTTAAAACAACAACAACAGGGAGATCAACAAATGCATCTCTGTTGTCTTAGGTCCAATTTGACCCTGATAAAAGCATAATGCTACAGACAAGCCGTACTCAAAGAAAATAGACATTCTCCTTCATGGTGCCCAAATGCACATCAATTGGACTGTGCTATATCTAAAGACCTTCAGGGCAAATCTTTCCATTTTTATTGTGCATTCTGGGCTGCCTTGGGCAGTAGCCCAAAACTAAAACAGCTTACTGCTATTTAGGTCTAGTGGCCCCCTGATGCCACTCACCAGCCTCTCCTCTATGTTTCTGAGCACCAGATTACAAACCAGTCTTTTCACTTGCTGCTGCTGGGCATCCGATTGGACACGTGCTCTTTAAAATATAGAGCTTCCCTAGAATACTACCTGAAAGGTGCAATTCACATACCCAGCACAACACCCATTCACATACTCAGCAATTCACATACCCAGCAGTATGTGAATTCCACCTTTCAGGAAGTATTCTAGGGAAACTCTATGTTTTAAGGAGACAGAGTGGAGTGGCTTCTCAGATTTTTTTTATTTCCTAAATTACTCCTCAAGTTGGCTAGTAGAAGCAATTTTTCCTGCCTCATGATCAGACATGCTTTATAAAAAAGTTATCACGAAGGTCAAGTCCCAATAATGTTGACAGGTTCCTTAGGGAGATCAAAGAGATTGCTTCATACCCTCCTACTCTTGATGGATGAAAATAGATACACAAAGCATTACATTATGTGTGAGAGATTAGCTCATCATAATAACACATAAGTAAACAATGAGCTTCCATGGCAACTGATGACTAGCATGCTTCAGCAAATAATTTTTAAAGCCCTTGACCTCAGAGCAGTACTCTTCTAACTTACAGATGTATTTGTCTATGTCATAAAATCCCTATGTAATGTCAAGATCAAACTTCTGAATACTACTCAAGCTTTTGCATAGAAATACAGTTTCAGGATTTCAATACACAACATTTAAGTTTGAGACCCATGAGGGATTTCAAGAAAGATAAGCGATTAGGAACATTTCCTCCCATAGCGTAAGGCATGATGCTGTTGGGCTCTAGGGATAGATGAATAAATTGATGTTTACCTAATTCTAAACGTCAGCATTCTAACACAATAATGCAATTGGTGTAGTGCAGTGGTGGCGAACCTTTGGCACTCCAGATGTTATGGACTACAATTCCCATCAGCCTGATGGGAATTGTAGTCCATAACATCTGGAGTGCCAAAGGTTTGCCACCACGGGTGTAATGGTTAAGAGAGGTGGACTCTAATCTGGAGAACCGGGTTTGATTTCCCATTCTTCCATATGAGCAGTTGACTCTTATCTGGTGAACTAGGTTTATTTCCCCACTCCTGCACGTGAAGCCTGCTGGGTGACCTTGGGCTAGTCACAGTTCTCTCAGATCTCCCTCAGCCCCACCTACCTCACAAGATGTCTATTGTGGGGAGAGAAAGGAAAGGAGTTTGTAAGCTGCTTTACAGGAGAGGAAGGTAGGGTATGAATCCAAACTCCACTTCTTCCTATGTTGGCAGCTGTGCTTTGGGGCAGGATGCACAGGAAATAGGTCTTGAATTTGTCTGTACAACATGTTAAAGGCTATTATTAGCTTTTCTTCTCCATTCTGTTTGGAAGCGTTTGATGTGGGGTTTTTCTGCCTGTGACCTGCCCATTCACAGCTTAGAGATCTTTAGTGAGGTGGATATAAGTTTTCCCAATCACTGTTTAGTAGCACAGAAATTATCTCCTTACCGAGTTTGATATTATCTAAATGATCCATGCTATGGTAACTTTAAGTTTGTATAACTGCAACACAGGGCATGCAGGGCTGCCCTTGAAGACAACTCAGAAACTGTAGTTTGTAACACAACAATCCATCTATTATCTGGAACTATATGCACATTCCTCTGGTTCTGAAGTCTTTGTTCAGATTGTGTTTGTTTCCAGCTTCAATTCAAGACACTGGATATTACCTTTTAAAGCCCTTTAAAACAGCAGAAGGGGGAATTGTGTGAGGTTGTGAGATATAAGCTGTTTTGCTCTTCCTCCCTCCCTCTTCCTCCCTCTCTCCTTAAAGCTTGAGTGTGGTAGGTGTGTAAGCAGAAAGGCCAGAAGCATTGAGTCCCATCATATGGCTTTGGTTTTTGATGGACTAACTTGTGGACATCAGCCCAAGATGTTTTATATACTGTTTTATTTAAACTAGTTTATATCATCTTTTTATTATTATTTATTATACTTGTATACCGCCCTCCCCCGGAGGGCTCAGGGCGGTGAGCAATCTTGCATTTTTGTACGATACTCTGGATCTATGCTGGGGGGGAAAGTAAAAATGTATTAAATAACCAGGACTGATATACCTGGTGGACCATCTCTTTAACTATGAACCACCTGCAGTCACCCGCTCTCCTGTAAATTTTGTGCAGGCAGATAAAAACTGCCATAGTCCATTTTTGGCATTGCAGGATAATTGCCCCAGGTCTGTGGAATGTCATTTATTTAATGTGTACCCTGCCTTTCTCCCCAATGGGAACTCAAAGGAGCTTACATTGTTCTCATCTCTTCCATTTTATCCTCACAACAACTCTGTGAGGTAGGTTAGGCTGAGAGTGTGACTGACCCAAGACCATCCAGTGATATTCCACAGAACAAGTAGCGATTTGAACTTGAGTTTCCCAGATCCTAAGACATTCTTAATCACTACTCCCCCCTCCCCCCGCCACAGGCTCTCAGTAGTTCATTTCTGAGGCTGTTTGGAATACTCCTGCCCTTACCATTTTTAGAGAGCTTTGCCAAACAGAACCGTTTAGGAGGGCATTTGAAAAAAGACACATTGGCAATGCGGCAGTATTTTTTTGTTACTTGCTTTTGCCACTGTTCATTGGTTGTATTGTCATGCCCACTGAACATGATTCTCCGCTGTTAGCCACCTTGGTCCCAGTTCAGTCAAGAGAAAAGTGATTCAGAAATAGTTTTTAATTGAAATCAATAAAATCTCCACAGCACTGTACATATCTGTCAGGGATTGCACCTAGTTGATTGAGATGCATTCCTACCTCAATGTAAGTGCTACAAGATATATGTAACCAGCCTGCTATATATTACCATTGCTGTAATTGGACATTATTTCCTTGATCTTTTCTTTATGGCTTCACATGCTGAATAGATATCTAGGCTTACCCCTGACACTTCTGGCCTCATGGGAAACGAGATGTTTCCGTTGTCCTGTGGGGGCAGGAGGCCAGGTGGCTTTATCTCTATCTGTCGCCAACTTTGGGTGCCTCAGTTCCAAAATCACTTTTTCTCACATTCTTTGGGAAAACAGGAGGGGGGACTAACTTCTCAATAAAGGGGATAGCAAAAGCCAGGTGTGCCAGAATTTACTTTAACAAGCTGGGTATTTCGTTGCCTACCAATAAATGCTGCTGATCAACAATACATAGTTTGTTTATTGATTCAAGGTCCAAGACCTAACAATATCTCCTAAATGTAATCTGTCCCCTTCCCTATTCAAGATAACACTGAAGGTTATTCCCCACCTTTTTTTCTTCAACTGATGCTCAACTTCTCTTGACATTTCCTGGATCCTAGAGCACAGCGAGCATATTCACTGGGTGACCTTTGGCAATTTGCAATCTTTCAGCCTAACTTACCTTAAAAGGGCTGATTACCCACTACTCGCTGTTCCTCGCCCTTACCCCATTCTGGCACAAAAAGGGCCAATTACCCGCTGCCAGCTGCTCCCTGTAGAAAGCAAGAAGCATGCATGGGGCAAGAGGAAGTGCATCAGGACAAGAAATCATGCCCCGACACACCTCCTCTCTTGGCGCATCTCAAAGAGGAAGTGCAGCCACTTCCGCACATGCAGAATAATGCACTTTAAATCCACGTTCAGTGCACTTTGCAGCTGGATTTTACGGGGGGAAATAGCAAAATCCATTTGCAAACAATTGTGAAAGTGGATTGAAAGTGCATTATTTTACATGTGCAGAAGGAGCCTGCATTGGAACAAGATCTCTTGCCCTGATGCGCTTCCGGTTCCACCGCATGCCCAGCTCTGGTGGGTAATCAGCTAGGGGTTTATTGGGGGGGGGGGGGGAATGAGAGGAGAACACTATCATAAGCAGTTGGGGGTCCTATTTATGGAGAAAAATGGAATATAACTTTTATATAATCACATTCAAAATGCGCTGTGCTGCTGTGAGGGGAGGGTTTGTTTCAAATTTGCATCCTGATATTTTATATATACCTGGCTCAGTTTCACTGTTTTACTAAAAGGGACCATTTACTTTTGGAAAGAGAAACAGGGACATTCTAAAGCTGGTCAGCTTCAGTGGAGTATTTGTATCATGTTCTGACATGTTACAGCTACATTCATTATATAGCAACAAGTAATACAGGAAAACTAGGTTTTATGTTATATTATGTTATACCTTAGTAACTGTTATTCTTTAGTAAATAGGTGTTGGAAGCAAATTTTGAATGTTATATTCTCATAAAATATAGATATTTTCCCAAACTCAGTTTATGTGCAGATTATCTCACAAGCAGAAAGTAAATGGTGCCTTTTCTTTCTGGTAACTGTGCTTGACATTAGCCCATGCTAATTTTGTCCCGACAAGTTATCATAAAAAATAACGACCCCATATTTCTAAAGGAGACAGCAACAGACCTTAATCCCGATCTGCCAACCATGTTAGAAAAATAAATAAATGCCACAGATTTCCACATGAAACATATGCTTAAATTAAGAAGATATTGACTATTTGTCACTAAAGTTATTTTTTTAATTTTAAGGGGAAATTGAAAAATACTGATTTTCAGTAGCATTAGCACTGAATTCAAATCCCCGTCAACCAAGGGGCTCACTGGGTTACTTTGAGCCAGAGATTTTTTTTCTCAGTCTAACCTACCACATGGGTGTTCTCAGCACAAAATGGGAAGAGGAGGATTGACAGCTCCTTGAAGAAGAGTTGGATTTTAAAAGTGCCCCTCGTAGATGGGAACAATTAGGGTATAAACAAGATGATTTATGATTTTCCCCAGCAGAAGGGAATCCACCTTCAGAAATCTCAACTTTTCTTATTGGCTCCATATTTTTGTAAGCAGTGAGAAGTTCTGGAAGCAATACTTCCTGGGTTGGTTTCCTTTGGTGGTCTGAATGCTCAAGAAGACACATGATTTTTAAAAAATCTTATTCAGAAATGTACATCTGAGGACCAAGAAATATTTCTACAGGAGAGCGGATCTGCCCCCTCACATTAGATTCCCGGAGAGACAGACACCCCATATCCCAAGGCTAATGGTCACGTTGTCCAGTATGATAGTATTTTCACAGTCTGGGGGTGGGGAACTGGGGGGAATGAGCATTTAAATGTCTGGCATTTTTTCAGCATTTTTCCTGAACAGTCAGTGAAAATACTGGAGTGCCAGGGTCAAATGGCGATCTTACAAAGCCCGAAGAGCGAAATGTGCTAGTTGACTTTGGAAGAAGAGCACTGAGGAAGCCCAAGCCACATTGCACTGGGGCTGGGGGCTCCTACCAGAGCAAACAGCTTCTTTTGTGCTGTTTGCCCTGGTACGAGGTGATGCTGAGCACAATACAGCTGCTGCTGCTGCTACTGCTGTTGCTGCTGCTGCTGCTTTGCGCTGGGCCTCCGGTGCTCCTGTCAGAGCAAAGTGTGCTTTGCAGTTTGCCCTGAGAGGAGGGGGCATAGCCTTTGTGTATCCTGGTTTTTTTTTTAAAAAAAATCTGGCAATACTAATGGCTGCTGTTGATTGGGGCTAAACCACACATACTGATCAGACCAAACCCACAACATGCAGATGGCAAAGGTATACAGCAAACGCCCTCTCTGGAGGAAGCAAGATGACTGGCATAATCCCAGAGTCCCCTGTTTCTGCCAACTATCTCTGTGGAGCTCAAGCCTGTTTCCCATGCAGTCCTTTCAGCCCTTATGTTTCCTGGCTGTTAGTAACCTGTTTTCTAACTGCTGTAATATATGCCAAGTTGTTACAGTTCCCATGAGATGACTGGCAGGCCCAAAATAGCTTCAGGACGGTGTACGTCAAGCCACATTCTTTCCCTCTTTCCGCCCTCATGTTGCTGGCGGGCCACCACAATAAGGATGCCTTCCTTTAACTCAAAACTGGCAAAATCCACATTAGTTGGTAGCAGCAGCAAAGCCTGAACAAATGGGACAATGTGAAATCCCAACCTCCCAAGGTGAAACATTACTTTCTCCTGCAAAGGACCTGGGATAGTAATCCACATCAGGCAATTTGGAACAGTTTAAAGCAGGAATAGAGCAAAGGGGTGTCAGCTGCAGGTCACGAAACAATTCATATTTGGGACAAGACCACTCTATACATGTTAATCACAGAATGGCAGCCATATTGCCCATAGTTTTCACTTGTAAGAAAAATAAAATTATCCTCAAAAGCAATGGGTGAGATGGTGGTTCATTAAGGAATATCCCATCAGTCTTTTGATATTCCGTGCTCCCCATAAGTAGGGAGAGCTTACTGTTTAGTGTTTCGATGACCCATTAAAACTAGTGTGGTGTAGTGGTTAGAGTCTGATTACGATCCAGAGACCCAGATTCCAATATCCCCTTGGTTGTGGAAACTCACTGTGTGACCTTGGCCCAGTCAACACAGTCTCACGCTAATGTACCTCACAAGGTTGTTGGGAAGATAAAATAGAGGCAGTGAGAACAATGAAAGTTTTGGGGCCCTGTTTAGGAGAAAGGCAAGGTGGCCTACATTTAGACTTCCCATTCTATTTCTGTTGCCTTGGTTCATTTTGACCTGTTGTGGGCATATTATAAAGCAGTTGTCCTTTTCTAGTGTATCTTTATCTTAAATAAATAAATCATCTATTTTAAAACCAGTATTTAGAGAGTGTTCAGTATTCAGCCAGAGGAGAAGAGTCATCCTAAAGTGTTTTGGAGCTTACACAACAATACAAGTGTTAAAAGTACACAAGAGTACCCCCATTTTCACCGGAAATGTTGCAGGACAAGAACAATTCACACGTAATGTTTCCAGTCTAGCTCTGTTGTTAAACCTAGTAGTTAATGTGGGATGTGAATCATACCAACCCTACAGGGAAGCAATTTTAGAAGAGGATGAAAGAAAAAAATATGTAAGACAGAAGGTAAAACTAGTGTTCTGATTTTGGCTGGAGATTACAGTTATTGAATGAAAGCCTGGTTCTGTCTATCTGTTTCTTTGCTCTATGTGTATCCACCTGTACATTTCTAAACAGGTGTTGTCACTGACAGTCTTAGCTATGGGGTAACCACCATGCTGTTGTTGTTCCAGCTACTGCTCCTCTCTGCGGCTGCTGCAGACACCGTGGGAATTTGAGAGGCAGCAACGGGAGGGACAGATGCTGGGGGGGGGGGGGGCTTGACTACTGGGCAGCTGCTGTGGTTGTCCTTGCCTGCCCTCCTGTGCCTGCACAGCCAGCTGCCTTCACTGTGTAGCCAGCTGGTTTGCTGCAGCTGCATGAAAAGAAGGCAGCGCACACACATACACACACATATTAAAAAGCAGTGAATTTGTGCTCCATCTGAAGCTATACTCAGACACAGCACAGTAGAAGCAGACAGTCACAGGTATGTGATGATCCAAGTGCTGTCTATTCCAAGACGGATGGGGAGGGGAAAAAGCCTTCTTAAGAGGTCGGAGGCCTTGTATGAGCTTTCAGATTTAATTCTGCCTTTGTGCATTTAAATACCTTAAGCTTAAGATTACAATGGGGGTAGTCTTGTGTTTAAATGGGACTGCTGCACTTTCGTAGCTCCATGGCGTTATTTCTATAACTAGCCAAAATATAACTAGTCCAAATATCGATTTATGTCTATAATGCTGATTATTAAGATAATGGTATGTTGGGGACTTTCTGTATTCTTGTTCAGGCTGGTTTGGATATGAATAAAGGGGATCTGGGGTCCCCATCCTTGAATTGTTCCTGGGACTCCAGAAACAACAGGACCTCCCTGGTCCCAAACATACTTCTATTTTCCAGTCTTCCAAAGACTTTTGCTTCTTGATGGAATGGGAAACATAGAATGAATGATTCCAAAAAGAATCTGACCTGAAGCTTGAGGATAGTGAATGAACTGACAATCTAAAAACAGGCACATTGAGAGGGTTTATGGGTTGGGGCGGATGTGATGTGGAGCTCACACACATACACACACATACTACCCCTCCAAGGACATGACATGAGTGTGTGTAAAAGACAGGGAGACCAGATGCAAGAATTCTTATATGCACACATTATAAGCACATACAAGGCCTCAGACCTGTTAAGAAGGCTTTTTCCCTCCCCATCTGTCTTGGAATGGACAGCACTTGGATCATCATGTACCTGCAGGCTACTTCTCACGGCTTTGAAAAAGCTTCTCCTACTTATGTCCACAGCAAAGATGGCTATTCATCATGGCTGGGGAAAGTCCCTCTATGTTACCATTACATGCTGAAATCAGTGTCATCTTACATTGGACTAGTCACAGTTCTTTCAGAACTCTTTCACTCTCACCTATCTCAAAAACGGTCTGTTGTGAGGAGGAGAAGGGAAGACAATTATAAGGCACTTTGAGACTCTTTACAGGAGAGAGTATGGTGTATAAAAACTAACTCTTCTAAAGTGGCAAGGCAAGGCTTGCTCAGAGTCAACAGTATATATGGGAGTTGAGACCAGTTCTAGCACAAAACGAACACCTGTATGCAAATGAGCAAGTTGATTATAGTTTTGGACTCATCTTTACTAGACAGCAAATATATTAAATGGTCAATAATAAAGCCTGTTGTACAAAAAAAATGCAGCGAGGGTCTAGAAAACTGAGTAGTCGCCAACACACTTTCACATTTCTCCCTGGCTCTTCCCACCTGCCCTCCCTCTAGTTACTAGTACATCGTTTTAGTGCCATTTTATTGATACTGGTTTGGTTTTTCATTGCTTTACTCTGTCACAGCTTGGCAAGTTGCACATGGGGACTTTCTGGGTCAGAACCTGTGTGCCTGTCTCCCCAATAAGAGGTGGCCCACTTAAGAGACATAGGGGGTGGGCCTCGTTGTTGCAGGCCCAAGCAGGGGCTGATGTTGGCCTCGCCCCCAGCAGCAAGGGGAGATCCTAGCTGCCAGTGTCCAAATGGCTCTTGTTGACTTGCTGCTACTGGTTCCTCCAGCACTCAGGGGGTGCTTCCGCATTGTCGTGCTCGACCTGAGATCGACTAGAGTCCGACCCGAGTCCTCCGCACAGACGTAGCGTCGGACTCGTGTCTGACTCGACTCACCTCCCTCTCGCCATTGAATTTCTCGACTCTACTGGGGAGTTGAGTCGACTGGCGGACTCGGGTTGCACTCGAGCCGAAGCCGACGGAGTGCGGAATCTCCGTCACTCGACTCTGCCATGTAGCCAATCACAACTAAGTATTTCGCCCATACGCAGAAGGGGAGACGCTACGTCGCGGGCGGCGCCGAAAAGCTTTGGGCATCGCGCAGAAACGGAGGACAATACAGCAAAATCCAATCGGAGCGCGCAAGCACAGGAAGGTGGTCCCGCCCTCTGGAGCTTCGGCTCGGAGACACGGTGAAGATGACGGCTGCTGTGCGGAGGAACGGGAGGACTCGAGTCAAGGTAAGACTCCGCCGACACGAGTCAAACCTGAGTCGACTCGTGTGTCCGGAAGGGCTCAGGCTCAAGCAAGGAAGGATTGGGTTCAGCAAGTGTGATATCCAGTCCAGGGATCCACGCCTATGCTGCAGCTTTGCTTCCTTAACCTACAGTCAATCAAAAAAAGCTGTAGCCAGTTTTATGAACTCAACTTGGAATCTTGTGTATTTACTGGGGAGCCAGAGGCTGATCTTCCCTCCTTGGGCAGCAAATATCTTACTTGCAACTACAGGGGGGGTCTGAGAGAAAAGCTTGAAAGTCTTTCATGAACTGGGTGGTTTACTGAAAAAATCATGAGGATCCTTGAGGATCCGTTTTTCAAGGTTTTTTGCACCACTGCTACGCCACAGAGCTTGGAAGGCGTGATTGTTTTGGTCCTGCCTGTAGACTAGGACATGCTCTACTAGTTTCATCATTGTTTCCTTTCATTCGAACTCAAAAATTACACGAATTCATCAGGTTCCGTCTAGATCCTCGTGTAACCTTTTAAAACCTCTCGCGCAAAGAAAAATGCATTCACCACTTATTCCTTTCTTTTTGCAAACCGGGATTATTAGTGCAAAGGGGGAGTTTCCCGGTCTTAGAGTTTGCAAACTGATTCAAACGCCCAACGGACCAAGGAAAGGGTTCTACCGTGTTTCCCCGAAAATAAGACAGTGTCTTATATTAATTTCTGCTCCCAAAGATGCACCATATCTTATTTTCAGGAGATGTCTTATTTTTCTGTGTTCTGTTCGTCAGACATGCTTCCAAACAAAAACTTTGCTACGTCTTACTTTTGGGGGATGCCTTATATTTCGCACTTCAGCAAAACCTCTACTACGTCTTATTTTCCGGGGATGTCTTATATTCGGGGAAACAGGGTAAAAGGAGACGCTCTTTGGAAGGCCGCGCATGCGCAAGAGCAGCACGTGGCGCCTAGGCTGGAAGCGCGCTCTAACCTCTGTTCATCGGGACCTGCGTGTTTCAACGGCGGGAAACTGCGAGTGCTTCCCACACACACGTGCATGGAAGGTGGGGCAATAGTTGGCCTTCAATGCAAATTGGGATTACAGGTTGGTTTTTCTCCTTAATTGGCTATCTAGAAAATCTCCCTTTCATTTGCGGAGGGGGGAGGGGGAATTGCACTGGGGGAGACCATCTTTTCACACACGCCCCTCTTCTGTTTTATCATTTTGCAGCCTTTTAGGGCTGCCAAGTCCTCTTTGGGATATTTCTGGGCGCTGCCGAGAGAGGAGAAAGAAAGAACAGAGCCGGAGGGGCAGGAGACTCGGTTGGATTACTACTCGCGAGCAGAGGCAAACCGCCCCCCCCCCCCGCTCCTAGACGGAAGGGAGACCTGCTGCTGCCTGGAGGCTCCTTGGAGACACGGATCTGCCTAAAACCTCCCAACGGTGTGGTGGTTTTGTTTTTTTTGGCTCCTGCTTTTTGACTTTCGTTGCGATCCTATATTGTTTTCAATACACGTTGCAAATACCGGTACCTAAGTATTGCACGCAGTTGCCAACTTGTACGTGTTTTGAATGTATCTGTGTTGTGGTTTGATTTCTTTGTTTTGCTTTGGAAAGGACACGCGCTTTCAGGCATTTCAGGTTAATCTCCCTATCATTTGCCCTCGGGTTGTTTTCTTTTCAGTATTGAAGAAAAATACACTTTCGCCTTGAATGGTGTATCTATTAACTAACAAAGTTCTTCAGATGTTAGAGGTTTATGGAATGGTGAACAAGTAGTTATGTTCCTAATGTTCATTTAGTTCCACATTGGGTAACTTCTCAGTTCTTTTCATTTTATTTTTTACATGAGAAAAGGTTATCAAGCTGTGAAGCACTCTTAGGTTAATCATATGGACATGGTCCACCCACCCTAGCGGAGGGAGGGGGAGGGGAGTGAGTGAGTGAGGGGTGGCATGCAAGGAAGGAGGAGGTGGCTGGCATCTGAACATGGTCCACTCACCCTAGCGGAGGGGGAGGGGAGTGAGTGAGGGGTGGCGTGCGAGGGAGGAGCAGGTGGCCGGCATCTGGACATGGTCCACCCACCCTAGCGGAGGGAGGGGAGGGAGTAAGGGGTGGCATGAGACAGAGGGCTGGCATCTGGACATGGCCCACCCACCCTAGCAGAAGGAGAAGGAGGGATTGCTGTTCAGTTGGGAAATGGGAAAATATCTGATTCTTTTAGAGGAATTAACAGAACTTATGTCTCTGTCTTTCATTTTTAATGATTCTAACATACATTTTGTAACTTTTTGATAAGCAGTGCTTGAAATGTTCTGTACCTTGCAGGTAAAGGATGCCAGAATTAGAATCACTGGGCAGTCTTATTTAAGTGTATTTATTTTTTCTCACGATAGAAAAAATTGGTTCAATCTTAGAAAAACATAACAGTTTTGTTTTTTACTGACTGAACAATGACTACCTTTTTAAATACTTTAAATCACAACTTTTTTTGCACTAAATTGTTTATGGTCTTGATATGATAAATACTTTTCTTCTAAACCAAAGGATTTCTGTTAATCTAAGGTAGAGCTTGACAAATCCCAGGTCACCGCAGTTACAATATCATTGTAACACCTGATATTTTCAGCAGTGATTTTGTCATTTCTCTTCTGCAGTTCTCAGCGCATGAAGTTCTGAGCACCTTCCTGATGGAAAATGCAATATAAAGAAATCGGGCATAGATTTTTGTTACGATGAAGTATTTATGTACTACTTCAGTAAAACTGCAAGAAACTGGAGATCACTTGGAATATTTGTCCACATGCAGAAAGAGAGCCAGCATGTTGTAGTGGTTAAGAGCAGTGGACTCTAATCTGGAGAACCGGGTTTGGTTCCCCACATGAGCAGTTGACTCTTGTATGGTGAAATGGATTTGTTTCCCCGCTCCTCCATACAAAGCCTGCTGGGTGACCTGCTTGGGCTTGTCACAGTTCTCTCTGAACTTTCTCAACTCCGGCTGCCTCACAAGTTGTCTGTTGTGGGAAGAGCAAGGGAAAAGAGTTTGTAATCTGCTTTGAGACACCTTAGAAAAGAGAAAAGCAGAGTATAAATCCAAACTCTTCCTCTTCTAAACTCTTCTTCCATTAGGAGGTGGAATCAGTGCCTTTATGTCTTCCACAGCTCCACCCTTGAATTTTCAGGAATTTCCCAACCTGGAATTGGCCAACTTGTGCTTTCGGCAGGGTTCGTTGCCTCTCCCAGCTCCTATTCATCCCTGCAGCTATTGTGCACTTTTCCACATACAAACCTTTGTGCAATCCCACTCAGAGCCAGCATTGGATTTATACTTGCCGTACACAGGCAGAAGACCACTGTGGATTTGGGTAGGCATATCTCCTAATAAGCTTAGTAGACATCTGAAGTGCCTAGGACAGTCTGACCCAATGTAGCATCTTTAAAGAGGTAGAGATAGTTAACTTTCCCAAAGGAGCAAACAGGCATATCTAAGAAAATTTGGTATGTAATAAAGCGGAATGATATTACAAAGCACAAGAAGCACTTTTGTTGTGTTCCACCTTGCGGCTCCATTCTTTTTTGTTCCTTGTGTCTCTCTTCCCCTTCTCGGAAGAAGCCTTTTTTCATAACCAAGTTCATCTTTTTACAGTTGGAAATGACCCAACAGAAGGGGAAAGAGATGGAAAAGCAGGACCCAGAAGGCCCAGAACCTGGTGTCGAATCCTGTGAGACAGCTGTGCCAGAGACCTGGAATCTGGAGCCCCAGAACTCAGAAGTCCTTTCCCAACGCTTCTGGCGGTTCTGCTACTGTGATGCCGATGGACCCCGAGAGGTTTGCAGCCAGCTCCATGGACTTTGCAACTGCTGGCTGAAGCCAGAGAGGCACTCCAAGAAGCAAATCCTAGACCTGGTGATCCTGGAGCAGTTCCTGACCATCCTGCCCCAGGGAATGCAGCGCTGGGTCAGAGGATGTGGGCCAGAGACGAGTTCCCAAGCAGTGGCCCTGGCTGAGGGTTTCCTCCTGAGTCTGGCTGAGGAGAAGAGGCAGGCAGAACAGGTGAGGGCTTATCTTTCCAGGGATGTCCAATTCAAGCAACAATATTTGACCTTCTCCTAAGGCTTCCCTGTCTGATATTTGTCCAAGTTTTAATCATCCAAATGGGAGATTTAACAAGTTGCTTCAGCAGCTGCTGCTTCTAGGGGATTTGTTATCCCTCCAGATAACTCACCAGTGTTGAAAGACAGCCCTTCAAGGTCTGCTTGTAGAAAGATGCAGAGTCTGGGAATGAGGCAGGATGCATTCCTTGGCATCATCCATTCCATCTATTAACTGTCCCCCTCGCTGCTGTTTCAGAAGTCGGGTTCATCCCTGAAGATGGAAGCAAAGTTCTCTCTGTGGGAGGAAGGGGAGCTGGCCCAGGCGCATACTCCAGATGCCGTCTCACGTGGTAAGGAGTCAGTGTGCCTGGATGGGTTTGGGGCACCCAGTTAATTTGATGGGCAGAGAGTTCTGGTCAAGAAAAAAGCTCCTTCATCCAACTCATGGCAGTTAGTCTTCAATAGTTGGGATGCCTGTAAAAGGGGATTAGGCATACTCATGGGGGCAGTTCCTCACACTGATTACAATATTGATATCCCTCCTTTTTCCATTAAAGGGACTCAAACTCACTGAAACAGTGGTGGTGGGGAGACAAATCTGTGCTCTTCAGTCTTGTGACTAAAGAAAACCTGCATGTTCTGGTCAGCACAGCTGTTAAAACCAGTTGCTAGGGGCCAGGAGCAGTAGGCAAATGTGTTTTGTGCTCATTCTTATGGGGACTTCTGACAGGCCGCTGTAGGAAACGGAGCATTGGATGAGTGATGCCAGGCTGTTGGGAGGGCCTTGGGGTGGATGTGATGCCATGTTGAAATTCCCTCTGCCCAACAATGCAAATGTGACATTTGTGAATCGGTAGATATTTCCTTCAGTTTCCTGATGGGCTCAATGCAGGTCTGGGTTTTTTTGGCTTGATGTGACAAGGTGCCATCCAATGTCATTTTGGCCTCTATCTTTTTGTTCCACCAGCCTGGACTCAAAGGCATGCGCAAGGGCCCAACCAGTGGGAAAAAGCATGTCTGGGCCTTTGGTCTGATCCAGCTGAGAAGCTCTCAGATATTTCAGCCCCAGTGTTCACAGGACAAGTTTCAAGTATCACAAAAGCCGCAAACGTGTCAGTGGCATTTGCAGCCCCCCAAGAGCTGATGAGTACCTTCTGCTTGTTTTCTGCCTCTCCCATAAATTTCTACGAAGTGTTACAATTCTTTTTGGGCAAGGTTTCACAGTCCAGAGAACAGTGTTGCATGAAGCACAGTCCACACACGCAAACATAATAGGAAGTGGAGGCTAATTCCCTTCCTCCCGATTGTCTCTCCTTCGCAGGCAGTGAAGAGACAGTGTTGAGCCGTACTTTTTGCGGAGGTGTGGAAACAGCAGCTGTACCTCAAGTCCAGGTGGGAGAGATGAGTGGGGGGCAGCCTGGGTCCCCCCTTGTTTCTCGGGGGGGGGGGGCTTTTTCCTGTAGTTGGGGCTGAGGGGCCCAGGCAAGAGGCTCTGAACGCCACTCCATATAAACAAGCCAAACCCCCCATCCTGCAGAATGGCATCTCTGCCTGACATGACATCTGACAAGGGAATCTTCTTTTTCTTTCAGTCTTTGGTTACCTTTGGGGAGGTGGCCGTGTATTTCACAAAGGCAGAGTGGGCATTGCTGAATCCTCACCAAAGAGCTCTGTACGAGGACATCATGATGCAGAACTATGGGAGCGTGGCTTCTCTGGGTAAGGAACTTACGTAGATGCCAGAGGTACACATTTCTGCCTTTGGGGATGAGGCATGAATCAAAATCTTGAACAGCAATGTGTTGTGTTGAGGGCTGTTGTAGTGCTAGCTCCCTTGTGGTGACCTCAGCATGGCCAAGTAGAGCAATTCCAAAGCCATCTGGTTTGCCCGGGGCAACTGAGGTCCATTCCGCACTGTACAAATACACTGGATTGACGAAGGGAAACCATCCTGTTTTGGCAAGAACTTTGCATAGCTTCCACCTCTAAAGCAGGATTATCTCGCAATATTTCTCTCATCACAGGTGTTTAAAAAAAATGTCATTTTTTTCCCAAAAATCCCACCTCAAACTCGCTACCGTGGGAACACCATGGGCACCCAACAACGTAATTTTTCCAGCTCCTCTGCCTATTTCTTCTGGGCCGCCTGCCCTTTCCAAGACGTTTCCCAAGCCCGTTTTCTGCCCATGACAGCGACTGGGTGCCATTTCACCCGAGTGTGCACAGCAATGGATTCACAACAGTGGCCCCATTTCCTTTTCTATATATTCTGGCTGCTCATAGCATGCAGCTAGGCTGATGTGCACCTTTGGTCATATGTTATTTGGTATATCATGTGGGAGGGGTGAGTGTCTCATGTACTGTGGTTTTTGTACACCTTTGAATGTGGATGGGACAGAGTGCTCTGCCAAGTATTAGTCAAAAGTTTTTACTTTGTATAGCCTAACGTGCTTGCTGTGTTCCTGACTGCACCAGCTCCTTTCCAAAACTAGAGAAAAAGGGGTTAGGGTTAGGGTTTTTCCACCATTTCTGAGGATCCGCCAATTGGAAGCATTGCTTTGGGGGATATAGCCAATCAGAACGCAGAATGCTGGGGATGTTCATGCATGTGTGGCTGCGGCTGCATTGTAAAAACAAAAAAAGTCGGGCTGGTGTGAAAGAAATCAAAATATTTCCTCCCTGTCATATCTCGATTCCACAAAGAGAGAAACCTGGATGAAATAGACCCGGATTCTAAAATACTGAATGTAATCCACTATTATTATGCTGTGCGGAATCGACCTAACCAGAGAAGGGTGACCCAGCCTGAGGCCAATGTGGGACTTTGAGCCCCTCAGCACAACTCTGGAAGGAGCCAGATCCTAATTTCTCAGTTGACAACCACTAGAACACACTTATTCTCCAGATGAGATTAGGATGATCCCCTCTGACTGTGGTCTGGAGAGCCTATGTCAGGGGTCTGCAACCTGCATGTGACTCTCTCTAGATGTTCTCATGGACTACAAAATCCCACATCAGCCAAAAAAAGATTCCCGGAGAGCTGCCACAGGTTGCAGACACGCCTGGCCTATAATGCTGTAGTATTTTGAGATTAGAAAGGGACTCTTGATCTCTGGAGAAAGAAAGGAGTCTTGATGCCTGACTTTTCCACATGAAGTCTGCTGGGTAACCTTGCATAACTCACAGTTCACTTAGAACTCTCTCAGCCCCACTTACCTCACAAGGTGTCTGTTGTGGGGTGGGGAAGGGAAACAATTGTAAGCTGCTTTGGTACTTTGTAAAGGTAGAGAAAAAGTCTTTAGAAACCTACTGTCATTATTAATATTATTTATTGGATTTTGTACATTGCCCAATCCCCGAAAGGCTCTGGGCGGTGTAGAATAAGCAACAACCAACAAGTAAAATACAACAAATCCAAAATATTGATTAAAATACAATAAATCACAGATAAACCCTTTAAAACAATAGCAGCAACATAAGCTATAAACCAATTACAGTACAATGGCATCGGTCCCTAACCCCCCTATACTCAAGCCCCCGAGAGGGGACTAGATGGTACATGGAGCACATTCTTCGTTCACTGATTGGGATTGTCCCTTTACCCTCCTTGTTTAGGTGCTAACGGAATTTCTCTTTTTATTCCAGCAGGGGATGAGCAGTGGAATGAGGGGGATGAGAAAGTGCCTCAGCTATTGCCAGATAAAGTGAAGAATGGTGATCTGAAAGAAAGTGACAGAAATCAAAGCAGACCTAAGAGACAAAAAGGAATGACTTTCTCAGGTAGAAGAAAGGGTAATGTCCGAATTTCAAAGCACAATTTACTGATTGCACATAAATGCTTTCAGTGTGGAAAGTTCTTCAGCTCTAAATCAAAGCTTGTGCACCAGAGAATGCACACAAGGGAGAAACCTTTTCAATGCTCAGATTGTGGAAGGAGATTCAGTGACAGAAGCAAGCTTCACAGGCATCAAAGAACTCACACAAAGGAGAGACCTTTTGAATGCTCAGAGTGTGGGAAGAGATTAAGTCGGAGTTGTGGTCTTCAACAGCATAAAAGAACTCACACAGAGACCTTTTGAATGCTCAGAGTGTGGAAAGAGATTCAGTCGGAGTTGCGGTCTTCAACAGCATAAAAGAACTCATACAAAGGAGAGACCTTTTGAATGCTCAGAGTGTGGAAGGAGATTCAGTGACAGAAGCACCCTTTGCAGGCATCAAAGAACTCACACAAAGGACAGGCCTTTTGAATGCTTAGAGTGTGGAAAGAGATTCAGTCAGAGTAGCAATCTTAAAAGGCATCAAAGAACTCACACAAAGTAGAGACCTTTTGAATGCTCAGAGTGCAGATAGAGATTCAGAGTAGCCATCTTTAAAGGCATTAGAGAACTCCCACGAAGGAGAGACCTTTTGAATGCTTCAAGCGTGGAAAGAGATTCAGTTGTAGTAGCACTTTTCAGAGCCATCAAAGAACTCACACAAAGGAAAAAACCTATTGAATCCTAATGTTTTTGTCTTGATATGTTGGTTTGTATGTGTTTTTTGTTTTGTACATTTCAGTGATGCAAAGTGGAAACTGATGAAAGAGATGTCGAAAGCAGCTAGTATTATTCCATGGCTAGCACTATTCCATTGATTCCTATGATGTCCTTTTCTCATCCATGTATACGGAATTGAATGTTTGGCTGGTTTTACGATCTTTACGATATGTATACATTACATTTAACTCACCTGTTGGATTCTGGACTTCTACTTAGGAAGTTGCGTGTTTTGATCCTTCTCCATCAGTGACATGTGACTATGAAGAAACATTATGTTATGGGAGTTGGCTACTAATACCAAAACATCCTCACCTGACTACAGTTCATGTTCTTGAGTCCTTCTCCATGGTAAAAAAAAAAAACACCTTTAATTTTTTCAGGACAAAACAGACTACCCTATGAGTGGAGTTGGAGTTTGATATCAAGACCAAACGTTACATTCAACTGGTGACCTAACTATTTCATGTTTCAAAATATGTTTCTATGTATTTATTCAATTGGTTAGCTGATTAGCAGGCATTGTTTAGTTGTTATTCACTTCATTTGTATTGGATCATATATCTATCCTGTTGGGGATTGGTGTTACATTTGTGTTTATATTTAATATATGCCTATTAAACATTTCTAAACAATATTTTTTCTTTGTGCCAATTATGCAGATTTTGATCAGGTAGATTGGGGTTTTTTTGTTGCTACCCTTTTTTTGTTGCTCCCCCTGACATAAGACAGCCCTTGCAAGAGACATGAGGCTTGGGCATCCCACAGCCAGTGTATGGGCAGGAAGGAATTTTGAGGTGAGGGAGAGGTCTTGCCTGAACTTGGTGGTCCCTGGAGCTGAACTTGGTGGTCCCTGGAGCTGTTTTAGGTTAAAAAAAACCAGAGTTGGGGAAAGGCTTAAATTATTTAGGATGATGAAGACCAAGGAGATTGCAGAGAGCCCCCTAATTTTGGGAGAGGGTGTTAAAATGGCACATGAGATTCAATACAAGTAAGTTTAAACACATGCATATTGGGGCCAAAAGAATCCGAACTTCAAATAGGCCCTGGTGGGATCTGAGCTGGTAACAACAGACCAAAGGACCTTGGGGTGAAGGGGATAGCTGGATGAAAATGTTCACGTAGGGTGCAGCAAAAAGGCAAATTCCATGTTGGCCATAATTAGAACAGGAGTAGAGAATAAAATGGATGCTATCATACTGCCCTTATACATAGCTACGGTGAGACCAACCATACTATGTTCTGTAGAGTTCTGGTAACATTACCTAAAAAAGCATATTGAAGAACAAACAAAATTATCAGGGTGTTAGAGCAGCTGCACTATGAGCATCCATTTAACACTCAGGACAGACCCCGTGGACATCCACTGAAGCTGATTAAAAAGTGCTTCGCACAGCTGAACTGTGGAACTGGCTGCCACAGGGCGTATTGCTGGCTGTCTATTTTGAAGGGCTAAAAAGGAGAGGACAAATCCACAGAGGGTGGAGCTATTTGTGCCGACTAACCGTGGTGGATCTCTACTCCCTGCAGTAGCAGAGGCAGGGTGCCTCTTTGTATCAGTTGCTGGGAAATGTGGATGCCGTTTCTGTCATCCTATTTCTGGGCTTCCTAGGGACGGCTGGTTGGCCAGTCTGAACACAGCGCTGGGTGAGATGAGCCTTTGGTTTGATCCAGTGGGGATCATGTTCTGAAGACCCCTTTCTTCTAATACAATGGTCCTGATCCAGTGACCCATGGAAAATTAATTGGGTACTAAGACTTAATTAGGTACCAGTAGTAACTGGAAAAGACAGTAATCGTAGGGAAAGTTGGCGGCATCAGGAAAAGAGGAAGAAGACTCCGCATGAGATGGGTCGACTCAATCAAGGAAGCCCCACTTTCACTTTCCAAGATCTGAGCAAAGCTCTTAATAGGACATTTGGAGGACATTAATCCATACAGTTTCCGTGAGTCCAATTGACTTGGAGGCATTTAATGCACACGCGTACACAAAACACTAAGACTTCACAAAGCATTATCCCTATACATGCTCATGTAACTCAAGGAAAATGTGATGCTGGAGACACCTGTGCTGATTCTTGTGGGTAACTTGGACACTCCTGCTGAATGCTCCAGGATTTCATAGCTTTGTCTCCAAGAAGGTGGATTCTCGGAAGACAAGGCTGAGTGCGAATTTAAAGACGAATGTGTTGGAGCTTCCTGATTGTGGTTTGACTTAGCCGTACATGATGTCACCTTAGAAACATACCTCTCCCTCCCTCCCTCTCTCATATACACACCAATAATGTTTGTGTAAGCCACACCATGTTCGTGTATGCATTTTATTTCCACTGGAAGGTTTGCACTTCAGGGCCTAGGGAGTCATTGTTCTGAGTGCCCTTCTAGCAGGCTTCATGTGGGGGAAACAACCCAGTTCACCAGAAAAGAATTTGCCAGTCTTAACCACTACACCAAACTGACATTTCCCAACAGTTGTGCCATGTTCATAGCCATTATGATTTAATTTGTTGTTGTGTTAATATTAAATGATTGTTACCTGTTTGAAGCAATTGCACATTTGTTTACCAAGCCGCCCGGGTGCTGTCAATTTACTGATTTTTAATGCCCCCCCCCCCCCACTCTCCAGTGGAGATCCATGTGGTCAATGTTGTGCTGGGTTAAACTGGCATCGCAGCATATTTTAATCTCTGGTCACAGTTGATGTATTTGTGGCCCATGTCTTAAGCAGGAGACCCTTCAGATAGGCAGGGCAGGAAGCAGAGAGCTGGGAGGAACCCTGAAGGTCATCTAGTCCTGTGGTCAGGGTAGGACGTGGCTGCTTATGGGGCATTCTCAGAAGAGCCCCCACTCATATTTCAGCCAAAGGGAGACTTGCCTAGCTTCCCCAGCATTGCCACATTGGCCTTTCAGTCTGACTCTGGGAACAGCAAGTAAAAGTTGCAGGCCAGGAAGTAGATTCACAGACCATGAATCCAAAATTTTTCCCATGTACACTGCACCGGGGGGGGGGGGGCACACACATCTCCCCCCCCCCCCAATTAAGCCACAATTCAAAACAAAATCTCTTGGAACTGAGCAGCCCAGCTGATGCCTGGGAAATACTTTGTGTGGCTCAAGACAGTGAGCCTGGACAGAAGCTTCTAAACTTCTATTTTTAGGGAAGGGAAAATGGTGTGTTCACACACACACACTCTCTCTCTCTCTCTCTCTCTCTCTCTCTCTCTCTCTCTCTCTCTCTCAGGGACCAGGAATACCTTCAGCTGGGATAGAGAAGGGGATTGAATCCGTTCTCCCCTTTGCAGGGAATTCGGAGTGAGGCTCGCTGGGGAAACCGGTGCAGCCCCTCGAAGGACGAAGTGATGGGTCAGTGCAAGGAGTTTGTCTGAGGATTAAAGAGGAAGTATCCCCATTCCTTGAGAGGCAAAGACTTGGAGGGGCAAGTGACTTTGCATGGTCACCTCCACCGCCCCGCCCCCTCACAGCTGCCTGGTGGTTGGCTGGTGCCCACGAGGGGAGGGGAGGCAGCCTGGGGACAAACGCCCCAGGTGGCTGCTGTTCATATCACATGGACCCCTCCCCCGGCAGAAAATTGCCCCCCACACTTCTAGCCTGGGCCAGGCTGCTCCCCCTTCCGTGGACATTTGGTGCAGGGTGGGTTTGGTGGGTGGGCAGGCTTTGGTGCTCCCGGATTTGCGGGCACATCCTGCCCGGTTCCAGCGCACTGCATGACTCTGGGGGCGTCTGAGCATGGCTTCAGGGAGCTTGAAGGGCGACGGGGAAGCTCTCGCTGAGCTCTCCGTGGCCCAGCTTGAGTTGGGACAGGGGCTTTCTCTCCAGGCCTTCTGCTGCCCAGAGAGCTTGAAGTGGGGCAGGATGGGGGCAGCTCCCGCCAGGCTTGGCAAGAGCTTCCCGATCTCTGCTCACCCCAAAGCTTGCTGGGCCACTGAGAGCCTGGCAAGAGCTTTCCTGCCCTGCGGCCCGGGGAGCTTCGGGATGAGTGGAGGTGGGGAAGCTCTCGCTGAGCCTGGTGGGAACTGCCCCCACCCTGCTCACCTTCAGTCTCTCTGGCTGGCAGAGGACCTAGCGAGAGCTGCCCCGACCCCCCTGAAACCATCTCCAACCCCTACCCACTCCTTACCTCCATCCCTACTCACCCCTTCCCATCTCCCCCACTCGTAGCCATCCCTGGCCTCCAATCCCTACCCAACCCTTTCCTCCCTCCCCCCCAACCCCTAGCTCAGCTGGCATTGTTCTGAGAGGTGGTACGTGATATCTAAGTGATCAACTGGTGGAGGTGGTTGGTTCAGAGGGAGCCATGAAGATGGGTCCAATATACACAAGCCTGAAAAGTGCTGGGAGACATCTTGCTCAGTGTGCATCTGTTGTCATCAGCACCAGCAAATCTTTGCCTATCCAGATTGGGGAACCATCGATGCAGACACCTTGTATGATAAACATTACCCGCAAGAATAAAGTTCCTTTACTAATCGGACCCCCTCCAAAAACTGGCCTATTCTCTTCTCTGCCGTTCTTCTGCTCAGGTGTATTGTACTGTCCTTTCCCAACTCGGGTGAGTTTCTGTTGAAGAAAGTTGCATGGGCTGTAGGAGGAGGGGGCATGACGATCTGTGATGCCAACCACAGATGTGAGCAAAACACATTTATTTATTTGGTCATTTATTTATTTGGTCATTGGTTGGTTGGTTGGTTTGTCTCGTCTGCTGCCCTTCTCTTCTGGAGGCCCCTGTAGGTTCAGTGATGGGGCGGGGAGAAGCTTGGTTCCTCTCTAAAGTGTTGTTTTGAGAACTGTTAAGTAAGGCACTCAGTGTGGGGAGGTGGTCAATTTCAGTTCGTGTTCTGGTCTCCATTTTCTATAGATATGTCCGGGGCGGGGGGGGGGGGGGGAGCTCAGGTTTTTTCCCTGGCTCAATTTTACCTACCTATGCCTGTGCAGAGAACTGATGCAGCTGTCCCTTGGTTTCTAGGGGCTCAGAGTAAATTCATCCAGTTGCCCTGCTCTGGCTGAATGAATTCACTTGCATTTCATTTATTTATTTTACTTTATTTATACTCTCTTTCACCACAATAGGGATCAAAGGCAGTTTACATTATTTTCATCATTTCCATACTGGGAAGGTTTGTCCAAGAGTGTGTGACTGGCCATGGGTCACCCTGCAGGCCTCCACGGCAAAGTAGAATCTTGAACTTCAGTTTCCCAGATGCTAGTCCGATATTTGATCAGGGACACCAAACTGATTTTATTTAGCAATTACATTTTGACCGAAAAGAACCAGATAAATTTAGCATTTTCTTTCACCTTCTTGTAAGTAGCTGGACATCTCCTTCCACTAAGGGTGCCAGAAAGGCACTGGGACCAAAAACTGGCATAAGATATTGCTCCACACAAAGTAGGTTTTTCTGAGAGAACTTTGGAATTCATCTTGTATGTTATGCATGGGCAAGAAGGCAGTTGGCGACTGACCTTTTCCCTTGGTTAGAAGGGTGTGCTTTGCTAGACAATAAGGTTAGCTAATCTCCAATGTCTCGTCCCAAAATGGTTTAATCAGTGCTCTTAGCAGACCATTAATTACCATAATCTGCACCCATCCTAGCAATTAATCAATATTCAGAAGAATAGCTGAAGCATTATGTTGCATACTGATGACCCATTCATGCCTTTCCTATCTTATTGTTTGAACCTTCAGAGGCAATCAATCTTTGTCTCTGATTTATCTATCAGCTTACCTCATTTCTCCTCAAGATCCATTTGGGGAAATAAATATTGATCTTTTGGCTATTCATAGTGTGTGCATGTTCTGGATTTGTGTGCATACCCATACTTGTGTGTGGGTTTTTCCTTTTTCTCCTGTAAATGCTAGTCATTTTCCTCTCTAACTTTCCCTGGACATCCCTTCAAGATTGGTAACTATCACCCACCCTGAAACCCTATCCAACTTCTTTCCTTAGTAACTAGCTTTTGTATGCCTTGTATGCCTCTTAATAAGCTCTTATATGGCCTTGTGTATGTATGTTCATTGCTTGAAATATAGATGCCATGTTTTTCATTTATTTTATTGTACAACTACCAGCTCATTTAAAGTTCCAACTCAGACAATCCTGGTATACATAGGTTATTGATCCCAGTTACCTCCCTCTCTCATTCTCTGTCTCCAGCTAACTCCCCAAACTTAAAGTGTAGACTGTCTGCTTAGAGTAACAATCTGAGATACAAATTACTCAATGAAGTCCAAATCATTAAGAGGATGAAATGGTGCCAACTAGACATTCTCTGTTATGGTAATTGTCTTTTGAATATATGAAGCTATTTTACACAGAACCTGTGCAAACATGCAACCCAATTTGATTGGTTGCAGCT
This sequence comes from Sphaerodactylus townsendi, assembly GCF_021028975.2. Taxonomy (NCBI): domain Eukaryota; kingdom Metazoa; phylum Chordata; class Lepidosauria; order Squamata; family Sphaerodactylidae; genus Sphaerodactylus; species Sphaerodactylus townsendi. The sequence continues at coordinate 24,016,427 of NC_059435.1, forward strand.
GTCCAAGATCTCCATGGCCTTTCCAAGTCTGGCTACCTGAGACCTTGAACTGGAGCTGCTGCTCCAATTTTCCAATTGTCTTTTAATGAAATAATTTTTCAAATCTAAAAACAAACAAATCTGGAGCTGCTGCGGATTGAACCTTCAGCATGAAAATAGCTCAGTGGAAAAGCTTAACTATGGGCCCACCACTAAGTGGAACCTCTGGTTTCTGATTTGTTTTCAAGACTGTAATTTCTGGACTAGGCAGTTATATAAAGACAGTCATTTTACAATCTTTTATCTTAAAACTGAGCCACAATGACATTTTTGCCAGGAAACAAACCCCAGAAGGGAATCCTTTCTTCTAACTTCTTCAGTTGACAATTCACACGACTTTCAGAGAAGACAAACTCTATGATTTGAAATGAGACGCTAACTAGGTTGCACATAGCAAATGTTTATGAATTATCACTAGATGTTGAACAGCAGCTCGATAATTTGCTATGGCAAACTAAAGGGTAAAAGATTATGGGATTGGCAATTATTCCCACTGCTGTTTGTTATTGGTTTTGTTTGTTCTCCCCTCCTCACCATCAATCCAACACTGGTCCTCTGGTTTTTATGACAGACAATCTTACATCCAACAGGTAAAACCACAGACCAACCTGGCTGAACAGTAAAAACATACTTTTGGTACATGAAGAAGGTGGAAAATATAGCCATTTAAACCAATCTCATCCTTGAAGTTTTTTTCCAGCCAAATGTAGCAGCCTTAGAGTAGGGACTCCACGTGTATTCCTGAACCAGTTTAACAACTAAGAAAATATTTCAACCTGTTTGGCCTGAAAAGAGACTGATATGAAAATGAAATATAATTCTTGCATCATCTCTTGTAATAAGACAGGCGTCAATCAAACTGTGTCTTAACATGTGCAATCCTATTGCTTTTATATTATGTGAACAGCACTGGAGTTCTACAGGGACAGCTGTCAATAACAGGTGTGTGCATGCATGGTCTGAAAGACCAGTTCACGCAGTTGAGCTGGTCTTCAAATGTGAAGACCTCAGACAGTGATTTTGAAGTATTAAGAGAGTTAGCATGGAACCAAAGAGATTATTTGAATGAGTAAACACTTTCGCTATGTGATAACTCAACCCTTAGAGTGGTTCTATAAAATGTAGTACAAGCAAAGATCAAGAACAATAAACACAGGTGTAAATGCAATTTGGTTATTTTTACCCATCATAATGATATGAGGAACAGTGGCCTATATACTTCCCTTCTACAAAGCAAAGTTCGAAGCATTCTTCCAACTGAGAGGTCTCTTCCTCTACAGAAACAGGTACTTAAATTGGAGGAAGCCTCATTAGGCTGGGAGTAACTTCTTTAGGATAAAGGAACTTCCTCCAGCCTAAGGTAGGATTCAGCCCAGTGATTTGCCACTCAGTGAAACCAAGGAAGAGGTGGGGCCTCATCTTTAAGTCTCTGTCCTTGGGTTGTATTGCCTAGTAATCATGTGGAAGATCTCATTTAGATCTATATTGTTATAGAGCTTACTCTTGCTGATCATTGTCTAGAATGCAAACCAGGCCAATTAACAGCATTTTAGTGACAGATTGGATGCCCAGTGAAGATCTTCATCTATTATTGTGGTCTTCTGCAAATGAAGTCATTTCTTTGCATAAAGTTAGAATTCAGTCACCAAGAACGGGCATGGAAAACTACAGCATGAGCCTCCTGATGAGGCCCAGGACTGTTCTTTTTTCCAGCACTTTTTTAGAACAGTTGTAAAACTCATGTATTCCAGAAAGCTTTGGCCTATTTATGTTCTTCTTCAGTCAGTCAATCTTTTTTTATCTGGTTATGGTTTATTTGTGGTTGCTGATTTATGTTGTTATGTTTATGTGAGTAGCCTTGAACCATGGAAGGGCATATTAGTATTCAAAATTCAATACATTTTTCCTACTCTGCAGTGTCTCCCAGGTACTCATACAGCCCCATCCACAGCCTGTGAGAGCGGTGCTGCGCCCATGGATTTGCTCTTCCAGGGGCACCTCCTTAACTTGAACTCTACAGATTATTGGAAAGTCCAGGGGATATCTAGAAATTTAATGATATGCAATAATTAATTGCAAACTGGAATAAATGGGTTCCATCTTGCCCTACTAATTGTACTTAACTTGCTGTCTTCCCCCTAATTTCATAAGGCAGATCTATTCTATCCTGTGGGAATTAACTACACAGAAATCTTTGACCTTTAAGGCATTTTCCTCTTGCTCCATGCAATGGGAAACAAATTAAATAACAATTTTCATCCTTCGTGTATTCCTACGACATATTGTCCCTTCAGTTTTTTCCATCTTAATGAATGAATGAAACCTCCCTTCCTTCAGGGAGTTTGATTAACGCAAATGTCAAACGTACATAGTGTGAGAACGAAAGGAAGCTCATGTAAGTGGCAAGCAACAACTTGTCCATCTGGGGCTGAGCTGAACGGACGCTTGAGGGAAGCAAGTATATTCCTTGAAACAACATTTTTATGAGCTTCCAGATGGAGCACTTTAATGTTATCATGAAATAAGGGGAATGTACTTTAATCTCTACTATATGCACTTGATCACATACTCTGCTCTCTTATTTTATGTTAACTCTGCTCTTTAGTCCCTCATGTACCTACCTGTTTTCACTTACTTTAGTTATTTGGTGAAGAGAATGACAAGGCAATTAGAGTACAGAGTCCAATATGAAATGGGAAGAAAAGGAACTAGAACAGAGTGGGGTTGAGACAGGCGAATAGGAGGGATGGGAAGGAGAAGGCAGGAGCAACAGGAATGCAAGAGGGAAGGGTGGTGGTTTGGTTTTAGAGATTCTTTACATGGATGCTGTACTTATTATAGAAACACAAGCAGACACTTGCAAAATTGCAGAAAAAAAACCCTTTACCTCATTCCTGCCCACACCCCTCCGTTGATTCATAGAAGTCTAGCAGGTTCTTGTGAGACCCCATACTTCAAGTGTAAGTGTGTCTCTTCTTATGGTGGGTGGAAGGAATGGCTGGAGAAGATTCTGCCCTTAGATGTGTATTTGAAGGGGATCCAAGCCTAAGTTTTAGTTGTGGAGATGATGGATCTTCCCTGCCTACTACTGTTTGCATCCTTGTCTTAAAGTGTCTTGCAGACAGTTTAAAAAGAACCATTTTGGCTTTTTCCTTCAGCACAGCACAGGAAAAAAAAAGTAGCTCAGGCCAAAAAGGTTCTGTTTTTCCTGCTGGAAGCGTGTCAGTTTAAGTTTTAAGGTTGCGCTTGTCTTTTCGTGCTGCTGCAGAGTTTTACCATGCAGCCACCATTTGCTGAAGGTTTCCTCGGTTCGCAGCTCATCTGCATGCAATTTCACTGTATAAAGGCGATAAAGCTAGTTTTTCCTGGCGATCCCGTTCACATGTCTTTTTGTCTTTTTTTAATGAGACCTCTTCAAAGCTACGATACTGCGATATAAGAATGGACTGCAGTTCTTATATCGCAGTGATGGCGAACCTTTTTGAGACTGAGTGCCCAAATTACAACCCAAACCCCACTTATTTATCTCAAAGTGCCAAGCAGGCAATTTAACCTGAATGCTGAGGTTTCAGTTTAGAAAAAACCGGTTGGCTCCCTCTTCCTCCGCCCCACCCGCTCGAGCAGGGGCCAGTCTGCTCTAGACTCCAGCAAGTCCCGTGCACACCGCTCTGTGCCTCTCTAGCATCTCTGCCTCCTCTGCGACCCCCTCCCCCTCGGGCAGCAGCCACCCGGAGCACAGGCAGCAGGCCCGTCGTGCTCAGTGGCCCAGGCCAGCCTAGATGTGTGTGTGTGATTTGTGGGGGTGATTTTCTGCCCCCCACATGACAAACTCTGTGTGCACGTGCCCACAGAGAGGGCTTCGAGTGCCACCTCTGGCACCCGTGCCATAGGTTCGCCATCACTGTTATATCGTGTCATCATAGCTCTGGAGAAATCTAACTGAAAACAAAGTGAAAAACAACGTGTGCAGGACAAACTAACTTTATTCATGAAACCGTGAATGGATGAGCTGTAAGCAGAGGAAACCTCCATGGGAAACCTTTCTGCGCAGCAAGCAGGGAATGTTCTGCTCCCCAGGTGGTTATTTAGGTGCCTGCACCCGGCCAAAGCAGAATGTAAGACTCACTGACTCAGTTAACAGTTCAATACTTAAAGCTTTAATTGTAACAATGTTGACAGACCCTGACTCCTCCCGGGTCTAACTAAATAAAGGTTACTTTGTTGCAGAAACTTTCTGGAGTCTGGAATTTATTGTAAATACTGTGAGACTATAACATCTATAACTGTTTAACTTAAATACTGTGAATCTATAACATCTTTGACTGTTTAACTTAAATACTGTGAGCCTATAACATCTTGGACTGTCTAACTTGTTGCTGTCACCCAGCTTCCGTTGGCACCTAACTGCTGCTGTCACCCAGCTTCCGTTGGCCCCTAACTGCCAAATCAGACAGGTTGCTGGGTAATAACTGCCGTAGAATACCAGCCCTAGGGCTTCTTAAAGGGACAGAACTAAATTCGGTTCCCTCCCACTGAATACTGTACAAAACATAGCTAAACCCATACTAACTGTGGGGAAACTAAAGGGGAAATAAACAAAGGCTCTGTGGGGGCATGACAGGGAACGTTTGGAAAGCATCTTGGGGGAAAATAAACACTAGTTTGAGTTTTCAAAATACAACACTTTGAGGAAAAAATAAAATGTCTTCCAAACTTTTGTGGCGGCAACTGTGCAGAATTCCACCCAAAATGCTTTTTTATATCACTTAAAGGCAATTTTGTGTTGTGTGGAATGGGCCAATGTCATAGGAGCCTACATTTCCTCAGGGTGCTTTTTCCACGTGGAAGAATGTACTGCGTGCTTAGAAGCCTAATTATATTGACAGATTTAAATTTTTGGCATATTTATGAATTTGGAATAAGTTATGTAATGCACATGATTTCAATGGATATATGTCTGAGCTTATGGATGCATCACTAAGAAGAGCATTTACAAGTACCTGATTTCAGTCAATGTTCTCAGCTTACATTCAGGGCAGATATAGTGGAATCTCTTCTGATCTTCGTTTCTGCCCATGGGCCTCCAACCAGCTAGAAGACCTTGTCCATTATTTTTCTACTGTCCATTATATGTTAGTATTCAATCTGGACTGGGCCAGGTTATTCCACAGCCTTTGGAGTCAGATGAGGATTGCATCTGTCTTCTTTTCCTGGATATGAACCCAGTGATTACAAATTAGATTGCCTCTTTTATGTATTTATTAAATTAAGGAAAAGGTTTGTGCTTGCCAACCACCAAAAATAGATGATTACTGTCTGTGGAATTGATTATTGTGTTTTATCGTATTGGATATTTTTGTGTCACTGTAACTCTTTTATAGATACGGTTTTATGTTATGTTATTAAGACTTGTGGCTATAACATAACAAATATTTACCTTTATGTGTCTTCATGAAATAAAAGGATGGCCTTCAATATGGGATCTTATCCAACCTGCAAGATTGCCATTATGATATTCTGTGAGAAATTTTCTCTAATACTGCTTCGATATGGCTGCTCAATCCAAATGTTCATATACAGAGGTAATCTTGTAGAATACTAATCAATTAATCAATGTCCTCCCATATTTTTTCAGCACTCTAAAATAGTAAAAAATACTAGCATGTTGATGTTTTTATTTTTGTCAGCCCAGTAGACATTGATGGGCAGCTAGTCCAGATTGGGGGGGGGGGGGTGCCACTGCAACTGGCGACAATAGGGCAAAGGTGCTGGCACACCTCCTCCAAAGGGGCTCCGGGCGGCATGGAAAGGAGGGAAATGTAAAAACCCTCCTGCTGCCCAAGTTGGCCCATGATCTAAACAGACTTATGCCACATTTTTGTGTGGTGTAAGTCTGTGGTGCAGAAGACAGTGTTCCTGGGCTGGACTCCTGGTGGAAGCTGACTAAAGTTGGCTCCACCCCCAGGAATTCCCTCTCTGGTCCCTCTCTGCGCTGGTGTCCGCTAAGATGCGCCATAGCTCCCCTGTGACGCCATCTTCTGGGTTTGGCCACTGTGGAGCTCAATGGCACCTACATGCAGAGGTGGGATCCAGCAGGTCCTCACAGGTTCCCGAGAGTAGGTTACTAATTATTTGTGTGTGCCGAGAGGGGGTTACTAATTGGTGATTTTGCCACACCCCCTTCATGCCCCGCCCAGCCCCATTGGCGCTACGCCACAGTTTGAATCCCACCACCATGGGAACCTGTTACTCAAATTTTTGGATCCCACCACTGTCTACATGCCAGTGTTTTTCCTCTCCTGCTGGCAGTTGTGCTCTTTATTGTGGGGGATGGGTGGCAAAGCGCCAGTGTGGGCCTCCACTGCTGCCACCGGCCATTTTACCCACATGTCTGGATTGGGCCAATAGCTAACAATTATTTTTGGAATAGCCCAGGATAGCCCAATTTGGTCAGTTCTTGGAAACTAAGCAGTATTGGCTCTAGTTACTATTTGGTTGGAAGACCACTCAGGAATACCAATGTTGCTATGCAAAAGCAGGCAATGCCAAACCACCTCTGAATGGCTGATTCTACCATGATATGATGAGTCTCTGTAGCTTTGAACACACCTCATTGAAAACAAAAACCGAAAAAGGAAAAATGACACGTGTGCGGAATCAGCAGGCAAAACTAACTTTATTCATGCACTTTAAGCGCTGAAATGGCAAGTAACTGCACTGCAAGCAGAGGAAACATCCATGGGAAACACTGCAAATGACGAACAGCACGGTGGATCTCAAGTGGTAGAAAATGGCAAGCACAACAAAAATGAAAGTAAGAGCTTCTGAATCAGGTGGGAAAAATAAACATTTCCTACCCTCTGCACAATGAGCAGAAAACGGTTCTAAAATGTTGTCAGGGGAAAAGTCGCTAGTTCAGCATTTCCAGAATAAAATGCTTGGAGGAAAAATAAAACGTTTCCAAAACGTTTTGAGCAGAAAGCTGCGCAGGCAATTGCCAACCTCAAAACATTTTGTGTTGTGCAGAATGGGCTGGTGTCTCTTGCATTGAAAACCCTACAGGGTCACCACAAGTCGGTTGCAACTTGACAACAACAAAAAGTTTGGCATAAAGGAAGAGCATGGTATTATCTGTACAATGGCAGAATCTTCAGCACACGTACACACCATACCAAAGCACTTATGATGACTCTATATATCAACATCATTGATATAGGAGCAGCAGTGGCGTAGGAGGTTAAGAGCTTGTGTATCTAATCTGGAGGAACCGGGTTTGATTCCCAGCTCTGCCGCATGAGCTGTGGAGGCTTATCTGGGGAATTCAGATTAGCCTGGGCACTCCCACACACGCCAGCTGGGTGACCTTGGGCAAGTCACAGCTTCTCGGAGCTCTCTCAGCCCCACCTACCTCACAGGGTGTTTGTTGTGAGGGGGGAAGGGCAAGGAGATTGTAAGCCTTTTTGAGTCTCCTGCAGGAGAGAAAGGGGGGATATAAATCCAAACTCTTCTTCTTCTTCTTGATTGGGAAAAAAGTATTGGTTAGTTGACTGTGAAACTGCAAAGTTGTTCTACTTGGGTTCACAAGTCCATGTGACCTTTATTTTTTAAAAAAAGAGTTAATTTGGGGAAAACCATTTAATTCCTGGTTCATAACACAAGCCAGCCCTTGTATATGGGCCAGTTTCTGTTTGCTGTTGTCTTAGATTCAAAATCTTTTAAAAGATATGTTGGTTTTCCATTGTTTGAAAAAGACATAATCTAAACAAACTAGTTCTTAGAACATGATTGTTAGGCGTTGGGTAAAATGCTTTACATAGATTCTTCTTTCAAGCGTATGTCATCTTTAATTGCTTGTAAAAAATAAAGAGTGATGAAAGTGCAGATTATTAGGGTGTCTCTTTGCTTGTTTGTTTAACCTACAGCAAGAATAATGACTACTTGTACTGTCATACTGTTGAGGATCAAAAATAAATTAATCCCAGCGTTGGAAAATTTAAAAAAGAACATATCTTCCTATAAAATGTATAAATGAGACAAAACTGTGAACATTAAGTTATTTGGGGTATACTCAAAGGCTTATGTATAACTTGTGTCATTGAGCTCCCCCCCCCCCAAAAAAATGCTCTTTACGAACCTCAAACTTTTGGCAAGCTGCCTCTTTTGCAAAAATTATTCATCGTGTTGGTTAGGAGGGGAGCAACCCAATCCAGAATGCACAGTAGCCAAGGACAGTGCTGCCGCGTTGCCCCCAAAGGGCTTTCAGGCAGAACAGGAAGGAGAAACAAACCAGAAAACCCCTGGCTGCCTAAAAATCACCCATTCAAGAAAAGGACTTATGCCATACTTTTGGGTGGTGTAAGTCTGTGGCTGGGGAAGGGGGTGTTCCTAGGCTGAAAACCCAGTGGAAACTGACTAAAGTCAGCCCCTACCTTGGGAACATCCCTGACCCTCACCCTGCTGCGCCAACGTGGCCCTGCACATTGGCGGAGCTGCAAAGTGGTGGGCTCTTCCAGGTTCGGGGTGCTGTGGGGTTGCACAGCACCCACCCGCTGACATGGGTGCCCTCTCTGCTGGCGTGTTTTGTCACTTATGCCAGTGGAATGGGCATGAGCTTGCATTGTATCCACAGCTCCATTCGCCCCCTCCCTCCTCTGGATTGGGTTGTAAGATGTTCAAGTATGGAGATGTGGAACCAGGTGTGTGCAGTTTCTTTGGATCCTTCCTATTATTATTATTATTTATTTGTATAGCAAGATATCATTGTGCATGACCTGTCACAGAATAACAATAACAACACAGGTTCACGTCCCAAGAATGTACAAATCAATAATAATGATCTTCTCTGCGTTTAAAAAGATGATCTTCCATAGCTGTTGTAGTTCCAATGTCTTTATGAAGTACAGAAAAGGGATTTCCCCTTTTCTCTTCTGATAAATAATGCTAACTGCATAAAATGGGGATTCCTTGTGTGCATGAAGATAAATTGTATAGGTATACAATCTTTTTATTGTTACTTCCACTTCTCAATTTTATCAGCATTATGCATCTTTTTCCGTATAACCATACTGAAGTTCTTTTATTTATTTCTTCGTTTTCCAGGCTTGTTTGGCCTAAGATGGGATGACTATACAGCATTTTAAATCATTGATCTTGAACAGTTACACAACAATACATCTATATGAGTAATTGTTATTGTCCTACAACAATATGTCTATATTAGTTATTGTTATTGTCCTAACATACTATTTTTAAGGTCCTTTTTAATATTGCCAGAGAAAATTATAAGCTGTGAAGTAAAATACAAAAGCTCCATGGCACAGAGTAGTAAGATGCAGTCCAAGCTCTGCTTACGACCAGAGTTCAGTCCTGATGGAAATAGGCTTAAGGTTGACTCAAGCTTTCATCCTTCTGAGATCAGTAAAATGGGTATCCAGTTGCTTGGGGTAAAGTGTAGACGACTGGGGAAGACAATGGCAAACGATCCCATAAATATAGTTTGCCCAGAAAACGTCATGATGTAATGTCACCCTATGAGTCAGTAATGACCCAATGCTTGCACAGGGGACTATTTTTACCTTTAAAAAGTCAAATACACTTTTTTGCTGCATTATAAAAACTACTGCTTGAGATATAAAGGGAACATAATTGTCCAAGCCACTCTGTTTAATGGGGAGTGGAGAACCCAGCTGAAAAGCTTTGTTCCAGAATCTCGCTGCAAATTGTCAGGGCTGAGTTCTCGTACAGGTCTGAAGGAGTTCACATCTTCAAAACCAGTTCACAGGGACCCATAGTGGAAGTTTATGAAATGCGGCTAACCAGGCAAAAATAAAAGCTTTTACAAATACGAAGGAGATACAAGACTCCTCCTAAGCAATCACAAGCCTGCAAAGTTTGCTGGATTATATTTCAAACATGCACATAACAAGCATTCAGCATAATTTCCCTTGCTCGTATGGGTTGTATTTGAAAGGAGTTGTCTCTGCCATGATGCAAAAGTTCCTCTTGCCCAATGCTTGTGTCTGACTCATTAACGCAAGCCTCCTTATCAAAACTGAGATCTGCTGGAAAGGCCCTTCTTTCAGCGCCTCCAACACCAGAGTGCTTTCTGCAGGGTGCTTTGGCTATGGAACTCTTCCCCATGCCTGTGACAGCTAATTCTGTAGTGCACGTTTCAGTCAAGGACTCATCTTTTTACCTGGGCTTCTGGATTAATCTCTTTTCCTGTTCTCTTTCATAGTAATAGATTTGATGGATTCTCACTGCGAGAACTGTGTGATGTATAGTCATTGGACTAAGATCTTTGGTGGGTGGGGCTGGCTTTGAATCTTCACTCTGCATGGAAGCTGACTGTCTGATCTAGAGCCAGTCACTCTCTTTCTCAGAATACACTACCTAAAAGAGTTGTGCGAATGAAATGGGAAGAGGGGAGAATATAACCAGCAGCTTTGTGTTTCCACTGGGAAGAAAAGGGGGGTATAAATGCCTTAACAAATAAATAAATGGTTTGAATTATTTTTTGCTGGAATTTTTTATCCTCTTACTCAGATGCCAGATTTTATTTAAAGTGTTTGATTATATGTTCTTAAACTGTTATTTTAGGTTATGTAAGGCTACTCTCTTATTTTGTGCAAGCGGTTTTCATGCTGCTTTTATTTTGTAAATTGCCTTAGAAGCAGCATGCCGAGAAGGAACCTAAAAAAGACTTCCAAATAATCAATCAGTCTGGCTGTTGTGGTTTTCCGGGCTGTGTGGTTGTGGTCTGGTAGTTTTTGCTCCCTACATTTCACCAGCATCTATGGCTGGCATCTTCAGAGCCGTGAACAACCAGACCACAACCCCACAGCCTGGAAAACCCACAACAGCCAGTTGATTCCAGCCGTGAAAACTTTTGACGATACAGTCTAAATTTGTTAGGATATACACTCTGTTGCTTTCAAATTGTGTGCAGCAAAGCACACTGATCACACTGAATGATGAACCTATTATAATTGCAATGTTTAAAAATCAAAATCATATTGTTGTAAAATGTCTAATAAACTTTCTAACTATGACGAAATCCACGATGGTCAATACTGTAATGAATACTCCCTGCTGCAACTAATCTTCCTGTTCGTCATCGAACTACTGGATCTGACAACATAATACAGACAGCACAGAAAATATTTCTGATCTCAGAAGAGAGCCTTTGACATCTATGAATTTATCTAAAATATGGTTTCCTGGATGAAAGCTGCTAGCATTAATTATTCTGAATGAAACTAACATGACTATCTTAGAGTGATCTGGGCACTTTAAGAAAGGTAAATACTTTCCTCATCAAAGCCGTGGAAACTTCAGGAACTAGGGATATGCACATGATGGAAAGAAGAATATATTTTAGGCTGGAATGTCTAAGTATTGAATACTGCTGTAATCATAGTAGGTGTCCTGCTGACTTCACATCATGACAACCTTGCAGCACTTTGTTGCGTATCCTCAATGGCACATACAGTTTCCCTCCCTTCCACCATATCCCTCCTTCCCCTTAGAGTTCTCCTCCCAGCTCTTGGATTTCGGGGTCAACTGTCCCCATTGTTTTAATTTTTTTTGGAGAGGAGTCTGTGGCTGAAGTGTGGTGGTGACTGGGATCCCTTTCTTGCTTGACTACGAGTGGTTACTGCCAGACCCAATTGGGTTGGGGAGAATATCATGGAATAGGGGTTTTTATGCTCCACGGTCTGTGGCTGGTGGAAGAAGGAAATCCGCCAGAAAATCCAACTTATTTTGGTGAAACTCACATTTGGACAACTTGACTTGCAATTGGTTGGGGAATCAGGAAAAAAAATTCACTTCCCAATAACACTGAATCAAAGACATGTAACCCATGTGCAAAATGTCCCGTATCACAGCCACTGTGTAAGGAATGTACTGTTGCACTTGAAACCTTACACAGATTGTGTGAACACAACAGTCATGTAACTCTGAATGTTCCCTCCTGCTTATCACAGGATATTTGAAATTTTCATTCCAGAAGTCTGAAGTAGCTCTGGTTTCAGTTACTTTAACACACAGATGTAAAGCCTATATTACCCAGGTTGCTCATCAAGTTAGAAATGCCTCTTCTTTCCTTCTCTCCCGCATGAGCAATGGTAAAATGTTTGAACACTGGGTCAAAGATAATTTATGGATGCTGAGGCAACCAACAAGTTGATTTAAGCACTCAAAAAGGTTATTTATTATAATTTTAACCTGCCTTTCCTCCAAGGAATTCAGGATGTCATTCATGACTCTCTGCTTCCATTTTGCCAAGGCTGACTTGCCCAAGGCCACCCACTAAATTTTATGGCAACTGAGAGATTTAAGCTGGGAATTCTAGTCCAACTACTGTATTACGCAAGCTTTAATCCTATGCAGTATTATTTGAAAGGAAGTCCCATTAAATAAGTATTCCTGTGTAAATATGCGAAGGAGCCCCATGGGGCAGAGTGGTAATCTGCAGTAGTGCAGTTAAAGCTCTGCTCACAACTTGGAAGAACCCCCAATTTGGTTCCAATTTTATGGGTCCCAAGGGGGGTTGGGGGGTGCTACCATCCTCAGCTGGAGTTTTCAATAGTTTCTAATGGAGAATGGGGGGAGTCCCTTTTGGGGGCCCATAAAATTGGACCCCCTGAACCAAACATCACCAAACAAGGGGGGGTCTTTGGGGGGGGGGAGTCACTTGCAGCTATGCTACAGGTTTTGTGCTTCTACCTTGAGAAATGGCCCTGAATCTTGAAAAAAATCTGCATAGACTATCTTGTCTGAACTTACTAGTGATCCATGCCAAGGTCGCATCCAGACTGGATTACTGTAAACTGCCATACACAGGACTGTCCTTGGGTCTGGTCTGGAAGCTCCAGCTGTTCTAAAATGTGGCTGTTCAGTTCCTTGCAGGGATACCATGGAGGGCCAACATTTGATCAGGTGCATTTGGCAGCATGTCAAGTACCGGATCTGATTCAAGATTCAAGTTTTAACATTTAAAGCCCATAACAAACTAGAAAAAGCATATCTGTGAGATCGCTTCTCCCAGTATATCTTCCAGACAGCATTGTGCTCTGCTAATAACAACTTGCTGGTAATCTCTGACCCAAAAAGTGTCTAGCTGTTCTCATTGAAGGCCAGGGCTTTTTCAGTCCTGGCCCCAACCTATTGGGACACTCTGTCAAATGAGACCAGGTCCCTGTGAGACTCATCTAAATTCCACAGGGCTTGTAAGAGAGAGCTGTTCTGCTAGGCCTACGGTAGGGCAGCAATGAAGTTTGTGTGCAGCTGGCCTGGCCTCCCTTCTTCCTCCCTCCCCCTTCTTTCCTCTCCTTTATGTCTAGTGTATTTGGGATTACATGGTGATATAGGATTGGGGAGATGTTGTCTTGCTCAACCCTTGATTGTTAGTTTTATATATTAGATGTATTATATATATATACACATTTTACTGTATTTATTATACTTTGGAAGCCACTCTGAGTCCACTGTGATGGGGGAGAGCAGGGTAATAAGTAAAATAGACAAACAAGCTTGATCCTAACGGATGTTAATTTAAAGTATCTGACTCAAGGTTGATTCAGATTTCCATCCTTCCGAAGTCAGTAAAATGAGTACCCACCTTGCTGGGGGCAAAGATGACTGGGAAAGGCAATGACAAACCACCCTGTAAACATAGTCTGCCTAGTAAACATGATGTGATGTCTCTCCACGGGTCAGTAATGACTGGGTGCTTCCACAGGGACTACATTCACCTTTAAATATGCATAGGATCAGGCTACATAATTTTTAAAAAACCTTTTTTTTAATTCTAATCGACAGAAGCTGACAAGTAAATAAAGCCTTCAAGTAAAGATTCTGAGTTTATAATCTCCAGGCCAAATGCTTGTACAATCAGACTGTTAAACATAGAAAAGCTTCTATAAACAGAAACACTTATGGATCTACTTCTCTCTCCAACTATTTTGACTCAGTCTGTCTTCTGCTTCAAATGATATGCCTTGGCAATCTGTTCTGGCATTTCACAGGTCATCTGAAGTTTAGCAGGGTAATCCCATGTTCATAGCTCTTTATTCACTTTCAGGGATTTGAAGAAACATATCACTGAATTGTGAGGATGACACTCTGACACGCTGCCCGAGTTAAGTATCATGTTTCTGGCAAAGATGTAGAGATGCTCAAAGGATATCATTTACTGACACAGCCCCTGCTAGGGAGAGTGCAAGCTTTAAATGAGAAATTGAGCATATCTACCAAACCAGGACGGTTTGAGTGATTTATTAGGGATATGTTACACATGACAAAAAGTGACAAATGGAAAGTGGACTTTAAAATGTAGGGGAAGTGAAAAATGTGCCCTTTGCAGAAGAGATTCCCAACAGCATTGGTGACCCTTTAAATACAACATCCCCTAGCAAAGAAGTACAAAGGAGGAAAATCCTACGCACAGGTCTGTGGACTGACAGTTCCAAAATGTTGTGGCACTAAACCCTGGGGCAGTGTCAAGAGCTCTGGCAACATAAGAGCCTGTCCTGTGCACAGAGTCGACTGTTCATGCCAGGCTGAAGCTGAGAATGGGAGCTTGTCTAGAAAAAGCTTGTCTCATTTTTCTAATATCTGAATTTATCTTCCTTTTGTGATTTCTGCCACGCGCAGATGTTATTAATGGGAAAATTTGGTTAAGATTAAGGCCCCTTCCACACATGCAGAATGCACTTTCAATCCACTTTCACAATGGGTTGCAAGTGGATTTTGCTATTCTGCTCTGTAAAATCTATCTGCAAAGTGCACTGAAAGTGCATTATTTTGCATGTGCCGAGGAGGCCTAACGTTGCAGCTCCTGACCAAGAGGGATCATGCATTTGCACGATCGAAGATGCCATACCCCAAAAACGCCTATTTTAGAACAGGGACAATCCTGGCAAGATCCTGAGTCTGATATTAGAAGCCTACCCTCCCTAGCGTTGTAGGTTGGCTTGCTTTCTGAAGAAGCGGGCTCTGACTCACAGAAAAGCCCATGTTGCAATGCAAGTTGTTCGCCTTCAAGACATTGCATTCTTTTTCTTTTCTTTCAACCGCACCTCAGACAAACCCACAGCACCCGCCCTATTATTTATGCGCATGCGCCTTTGAACCGCTGCCCTGCTCGTGGCTCCTCCCAAGCCGAGAAGTGACGCGTGCGCACTGCGGAGTGTGTTTTGGGAAGAGCTGTCGGCGGCTGAAGCGTCGGCTCGCGGGGTTGACGGTCGGCTGGCGAAGGGGCGCCGTGATTGACAGCCGCTTCCCTGCGGCGTTTTGGGGAGCCCCTTTGGAACTCCGGCTTGGGCGCTAGGTAAGGACGTCACTGCGGCCGTTAACGGGTGAAGGTTGAAGCGGGGTCTCCCCCCCCCCCTTCTCCCTTTCCGGTTCGAGCAGCGAGCAGAAGCCGCCGACGAGCGTGGCGGAGGGGTCATCCCTGCCCTCGGTGGCTGCTGCCCCGCCCTGCCTGCTGGCTCTTCGCTTTGTGTGAAGGGACCGAGGTGGCCTCCGGTGGGGGGAATTTAGAGCCTCGGAGGCTTCGAGGGGCGAGAACGGGCGGGCGCTCCTGGCCTGAGGACAAGGCATTTCGGAGAGGGGTGGTGGCTTCGCTTCCCTGAGGCTCCTAGATGGGGAATGGGTTGCTGCCCCCCCCCCCCCCCCCCCCGCCATGTAACAAGAGGCAGGAGAACCACACGGGAAGCTCCAGATTTCTCTGACAAGGTGTGTTTGGAACCAGGAGGACTTGGGTGGCCTAGAGAGATCTGTCATATCATCCCCTCCACACACAGAGAGACAGAGACATATCATCGCCTCCACCCCACCCCCCCAACACACACACACACACACACACACACACACACACACACACACACACACACACACACCATCCCCTACACGCGCACAGACAGGCATATCATCCCCCACCCCCCACACAGACGCATATCATCCCCTACACACACACGCGCGCTCAGGAAGGGAGGTAGTGTATGAAGCAGGGTGGGGGATAAATCTGGTAGTGGTGTGGAGCTGATAGGACTTTAGCTGCCCCTAGTATTGGGGACAAGGGAAGGGCTGAATGAAAGTGGAAACTATTTCTGGGCGTCTGCTGAAGATCACTGTAATATTAGGGTTGCCTGTTCCAGATCCCGAGGGGGAACCCTGTTATCTCTCAAGCTACCATCATAAACAGGCTTACTTGGAAATGAGCCCCACCGAAGCCAGTGGCCCTTATTCCTGTGTAGTGGTCAGTGTTTACTCATGCAGAGCTTTGTAGAGCTTCTCAAGCAGAAATAAGAAGTAAATAAAAATAAGGTGGGTCTCTTGTCTCCAGAGATGTTTGCAAGGTGTACTGAAACCTAAAGCGGTCTGTGATTTTGTTCAAAGGGTTTGCATGTGGAAGAACAGCAAAGAGTGGCTTCATAAGAGGAAAAACCAAAACTGATTTCCTCCCTCTTTCTTTACAACTCTTGCCATCTTAATCTTGCTTACCCAGAAGTGAGTTGCATCAAAGTCTGGACTTGTCAACATGGCTGGATGTGTATTAACTATCCCTGTAAACATTTCTTTAGTATCATGTGTATGTGAGGGAGTACACTGAATATCACTTACTGCAGGTGCCATTAACAGTCTTTAACCCCAGTTTACCCTCACAGTCAGCTTGGGGAAGTAGGGTAGGATTTTGCATCTTTTAAATACATTCTGCTGTTGGGTTTGTTTGTGTCTGAGTTATATATGTAACGGGCATAAACATGTACAGCAAATAATGTGCGAAATTTTCTTCTACAAACCATAAATATTACATGTTAATAGGTCAAATTGAATCATTTAAGGCAGTTGTTTCAAATTGTTGAGGTGGGAGTACAAGACTACAGTGTTTGGCTTAACAGTAGCCTGAAATACTCTGGGAAAGGAGTTAAGTAGAGGTACCTGCTGTGCTGTTTTGTGTAATGCACAAATATGCCTCATTTGCCGCTCCTAATATTGAGTTCTTGTTTGGGGAATAGCCCAGGTCTGTTGTGCTGAAGAAGGGATGATGTGGATTTTCATCAGTGTGTATTGGGCTGTATCAGTAAATAATATGTTTAGTCAGAATGTTCCTGAGAGAGAACAAAAGTCCATTCAGAATCTGGATCATCCCCTCCACCAATCTTAATGTTAAGTTATCTTCTGTAGATTCTTGGAATTTTTTTTCCACTTCAGACAGGAAATTTCTTTCCACTTCAGACAGGGCCGGTGGAAGTTTCCCCTTGTATCTAGTGTTGGGAATGAGAATTAGTATTTTAATACTGTGTCAATAAAGTAAGAATGGATGAAAGACTAATTTAGTGGTAGTATTCTTTTGGGAAGCATATGGGTGTGGAGAAGGTATGTTTAGACCTTGAATTTTGCATGACTGAGAAGCATGTGGTGCTCAGTAATATTTTCAAGGGTAGTAGTTGCTGTCCCTTATTAGCTTAGGAAGCAAAAAATAATCAAACTCTAGTTTGAACTTCATTATTAATAGTTTCCTTCTTATCCTAAACACATTTACACAGTTCATTACATTCAGTGGAGTTTGCATCCAACTTCATGTTTGAGTTACAGTATAATGTTCTGTGTTTGGAACTGCAATAATAATTTGAAATGCAACAAATTAGCCAAAAATCGTTTTTTCACCTTAAAATGGGTGTCACTAAGCCTCTATCACATATAAACAGTTCTTTTTCTCCTGTGGTATTTCTGTTCTGCAGGAAAGTAAGAAAGCTGATTTTTCTCTTGAGACTATGAAGACTGTAGGATCTAGGAAAATCTAAGGCTGATTCTGCATGGGCCAAAAACAGTGGTGTGAAAATGGTGTGAAAACAGTATAAACCCTTTTACACCATTTCAAACCCCTTTACACCATTTTCACACCGTTTTCACACTGCTGTTTTTGGCCCATGCAGAATCAGCCTAAGTTATAGCTATCCTTTTAGAATGTTAAGCTTTTATGATTATTATAGTTGCACATTGATCACATGCATATTAGTTGAATCATGGTAGAATACAGTAGATGTGGCCATGTGCTAAAGAGAGTGATAATTTGAACACTTTTCTTTCATACATGGCTAGTACTTCTGATTGTATCCCCAGTATGGAACTTGCTCCATGTTCCAGGAATCTGGGCCCAGCCATTGCCTCAGCAGATGGTTCCCAGGGGTGCTGTGTGGTTTCCGGGCTGTATGGCCGTGTTCTAGCAGCATTCTCTCCTGATCTTTCACCTGCATCTGTGGCTGGCATCTTCAGAGGATCTGATAGTAGGAATGGAAAGCAAGATAGTTCCCACCTTGAAACAACCACTGAAGAATGGATAAGCTGCTTGCTTTTCCTGAGCTGTGAGCCTCAAGCCGGGAATGGAAGTGAAGGGCCAATCTGCTTCAACAGCCCACTCATCCACCAACAACTTGCCATTCTGGTTAGAGTTGTATATTGAATGTGTGTGTTTGAAGTGGTACACAGGACATGCAGTAATCAGGTATCTCTGTTAGCTGATGGTAATTGCCAGTGTAGCTCTTCACTAGCTATGGAGCGAGGACTACTGGTTTTATAGATTCATGATAGAACTGATACTTTACTTTTGTGATATAAATCAGACTTCCGGTATTGCAGTTGTTACCTAGATCATCAGTGACCAAAGGCATAATTCTTAAGCGATTCTAGTACTGTTACATTATGTTTACAACTGCAGCATTTTAAAAATTCCTTGGGAAACATCCATGGGGATGTAACATAATAATACTTATTTCTGGTAATGAGTAATTCTACAGCTCGTTGTGATAATTATAGTAAGTTACGGGGTGAGTAACTTTCTAATGAAGTTTGCTGTATAAATAAAGAACATTACTGAAATAGACGTTAGTGAGAATATTATTCCAGATCTTCCTGGTGCTCTACTTAGAAGCAGGAACCAGCATAATCACTTCTAGTTGTTTTTTTTCATAAAATCTGGCTCTTACATATCTGAATTCTTTTCTGGTGATCTTGATTTTAATAATGGATGGTGCTTCAAAATTTAAGATCTTGTTCTCCAGATACACATACTTCTGTGTATGGAAGTATGATTCAGGGAGAAGCCTCCCTCCCAACTGCCCCCCCCCCCCAAAAAAAACAAAACCTCTGAGTGGCAACCAAGTTTGACAAATATGACAGGCAAATTTGTGTACATTCTGTAATGGAGATATAGCTAAAATGTGTAGTGGAATGACTGTTGTCAGTTCTAGTGAGGGGAAAGAAAACTTAGATCGCATTGGCTGCTCATGTCATGTTTTGGTAAAGGCAAAATGCAGTAACAACAGCTGTGAAGGTTCAATTTTGGATCTGGACTGTAAGAGCACTTCTGATTGTAATTTTGCTATGTTACTGTTTGTTGTGTTTATGGTTAAATTATTGTGCTTTTATGTCCTCCGCTTAACCGTTTTTCATTTGGGTCACCAAATCCCCTTCCTTAGCTCTTAAAGCCCAGATTGCTCTATCTTCATTATATCACACTTCAATTACTGGCAGTTTCGGGAGCTTCATATTCCTTAGCTTCTTTCCTCCACTAAGGACTGCAATTATTTTTTTACTGTCTAGGGACCCAGGGAACAGATCCAGATGAAACAGCAATGCTTGGAATCAAATATTTTTAAAGGAATACATAATGTTAAAACTTTAATTGGACCAGTTGGGGCAAACATTGACCATGGCAGTATTTTAAAATATAAATGTCATATAAACATCACTGGCATGCAAGAATCATAACTAGATTGGTTTCAAGATATGTCTGAAAGGGTAGCCATGTTGGTTTGCAGTAAAACAGTTAGATTCGAGTTCAGTAGCACTTTAGAGACCAACGTGAGTGTGTTTTCCAGATTCAAATTTCCCTTAATTAGAAATGGAGATCTTTCAGTCTTTTAATACTAGTCAGAGGATGGAAGGGATGTTGTTAGGAATGCTGGTAAATGATCCAGAGATACGATGCATATTGCAATCAGCTTGATTACAGCAAAAGGGAAATGCTTGGTAGCAAAAAATTAGCATCTATAGTGAGATAAGAATCCTATGTCTTATTCAATCCTGGGGATCCATTGTTCAGAACTTGTGAATTATCACAAGTTCAGCAATCTCACCTTGTAAATTCCCCCCTGAAATGTATGTGTTTAGAACTGCCACTCTAGCTCAGCAGTGGAATGACCTGGAAGATTAAAATGTTCTCCCATTGGTTCTTGAATATGGGGTGATGTGTGGTTTAATGTTAGCTTTACATCCATTTATTCTTTTGCATGGGGACTGACCTGTTTGTCCGATATAGAGAGTGGAAGGGCATTACTGACATTTGATGGCATGTTTAACATTGATGATGAACAAGTGAATCAACCTGTGATACTGTGGAAGGTGTTGTTAGGGTCAGTTATTGTGTTATGGGTCAGAGTTGGCATCTTGGTTTGTTGCAGGTCCTGGTCCCAAAATACATGGCCATGTTTTGAAGATTATAGCTGTGGTTAAGTTGTTAGGGTGAGGAGGCTGTCTGTGGGCTGTCTCTTGAGTTTTGTCTCCCAGTTCCTGTGTGAGAAAGGAGTATCATTGTTCAGCAGAGGTTGTAAATGTTGAACTAGTTGGAGCTGAGAACTGTCAGTGACTACCAGTGGTATTCTTCTGTTGTTCTCTTTGGGCCTATCTTTTAGAGCGTTTTCCCTTAGTGTCATTCTGTTTTTGTTGATCTGTTTCCTAACTACATCAGGTGGATATTGTAATTCCAAGAATGTCTGTTGTAGATCCTGCAAGTGAGGATCTGCCTGAAGGATTGGAACTGATGTGGCCGTGGCATAGAGCTTGACTGTAGACAGTGGATTGTTTGATGTGTTCAGGATGGTGACTGGAGGCATATACGTGTCTCTGGTTATCAGTAGGTTTCCTGTATAAGGTTGTTTTTATACTTCCATTATGTATTTGTACAGTGATGTCTAGAAAGTGCCTTTCATAGATTGGTTTATGGTCAGGTTGATGATGGTGTGGAAGTTGCTGAAGGCCTGATGAAATTTCTCCAGCACTTCTTTCCGATGTGCCCTAATGATGAAAATGATGTCAATATATTGCAGGTAAAAGGGGGTGTTAATGGATGGGAGCTAAGGAAGCACTGCTCTGTGTTAGCCATGAAAATATTGGTATAGTGGTGTTATATGAGGGCCCATGGCTGTAGGGGCGAAGTGAGGGGGAACTGCGCCCGGGGCGCACGCGCGCCCTGTACCCCTGCTGCAGCACCACCTGTCCCCCTCTGCCCCAGAATGCCTCCAGAACACCCCTCCATGCCCTGGTATGTGTCCAGGGTGTCGCCCCCCGCCCCTTGGGCTCTGCGCCACTGCATGGTTGTGACCTTGATCTGAAGTTATGTTGTTAATGTTTAGACCTTCATACAAAAACTTAAGGAGTAATTTTCTAGAAGTGCAAAACTGAATAGTTTTTAACTGAATAGTTAAAAGTGAATTCCCTGAAATAGGAAGGATATACTGTTGAAACTATGTTCCTGATCAGTAAAAACTACTTTATTTTTGAGTGTTTCAGAGGACTCAGCCCATGAAAGATTTTGTCCTGGTGAAAAAGGCTTTGTTTAAAGTGACATCTGTGAGCAATAGTCATTCAGCTGACATGAGGGCAAGGAACAGTGCCAGCTAACCCTCTTGCAGCACAGCGGGCAGCAGTAGAGAGCCTGTTCATCTTGCCCATCTTTGTTTGGTGATCTGTAATGCAATTTATTTCATCTAGGTTGAACGGATGGAGAATGTTGTACCAGGAGAATGGCAGTTCTTCACATTCAAGAAAAAAATGTAGCACAATGTTAAGACAGTTGCAAATGCTATCAATTAAAAAAAGGGGCGCAAAAGTCAGTAACTCAGAATTAAGGCTGCCATGCTTGTTTTAGAGAGCAGACAACATCATGTATTTGATATGCAGCTAGTTCCTTAAGCCATTTATATGGAAGCTACAGTCAAATAAATTGTAGTTCAAACACTGTTTAACTCTTTACCCTCAAAAAGAAAGAGGAAATGTGGCAAATATTGAATCCTTTATTTTAAATATTTGATTCATTTGTTCTTAGGCTATGTCCTGTAAGGCAAATCCAGAGTCCCTCATCATAATAGTTTTGCTTTGCTTGAGTATGCCAGAAAGCAATTGTATTGGTTTGTCCATCAGAAGCTGTGTAAAGCATTGTTATTATAGTTACAGTATAGCAAGTGGTCCTGTAATAATTGGTAACTAAATAGTTGGCTAATTAATTGAAATTCAGGCTCTTTTGCTTCCTCCTTGGACTCCTTGACTAACTGGAGGCCCCTTGGCTGACTTTGGGTCCTGTATGGGACCACTTCAGCCAACTCTCCCAGGCTGATGTGGACAGAATCCTTGCTGCTGTGAAGCCAGCCACCTGTCTCTTGGATTCATGCCCATTATGGTTGGTTAAGGCTGGTTGTGATGGGATATAGGCCCCCTGGCAGACATTATCAATGTGTCCCTGGATTCAGGGTCATTACAGGGAGGTTGAGGTGATGGTGAGATTGCAATTAATATAACTATCTTTGGATCCCCGAGAATTGTTAAACTACTGCCCAGTATTGAATCTTTTGTTTCTAGGTAAGGTAATTAAGAAAGCAGCGGCAGGTTAGCTTTAGGTTTTTCTTTGCTGAACCAATTTCAATCCAGCTTCTGACATGGCTATAGGATGGAGACTGTGCCAGTCAGCTTCAGAGACAATCTTCATAGACAGCTGGATGGACGCAGATCAATGCTTCTGCTATTTCTCAATCTAACAAGCATTTGACACAATCACCTTTGACCTCTTGGCCTGCTGTTTTGCTGATTCTGGCATACATGGGACAGTCTTACAGGAGCTGGGGGTTGATCCTGGATGCTTCCCTTTCTATGAAGGTCCAGGCATCTAATGCAGCCAGGTTGGCATTGTTTCATATTCACCAGGCTAGGCAGCTGCTGCCCTATCTGTCTCGCCTTATCTAGCCACACCAATCCATGCAAAAGTCACCTTTTAGACTACTGGAACTCACACTATTAGACTACTGGAACTCACACTATTCAGGACTATAAAAAAATTCTTGTAATTCAATTCTGTCATTATGTGGTTCTGTTTTTAAATGCTCACTCAGTTCTTTCCAAATTTCAACAGCATCAGCAATAAAACAGCTATTTTTCTGTATTTTGTTTAAAGCTTCAGAAATGGGTTCCAGGATGCTCAGCGTATGCACAACATTTCTCTTATGCCCAATGTTGATGGTTTTGGCCATGACAATACCAACTATTTTCTCTCAATTTTGTTTACAAATTGTCATCAGAATAGGTCAGTTCTTACTATACTTCTCAAAACAGTCCATTACGGAGTTCCATCTAACATTTTGTGGGCACATTACCTTGGTTTCCCCCATTCTTTTCAGTTCTGCTGCAACAGCAAAATGATTGTTACGGAAGTATTTAGCAATTTCAATTACATTAGTCTTTATTTCTGGAACACCAGAGTCTTTGGCTAGGAGGTGCAGCAATTGACCACTGCAACACTATGTTATTAGCTCTATATTCTCTTCGTCCTCTTCTAAATTTAATCTCACCCTGGATACATTTGCACTGTTGTCTGTGGTTGAACTGCATACTAGACATTTGAATTTTGTTCACATTTGACTATTGCTTTTGCTATTGCTTCTTGTAAGTATTCTACTGTGTGGCAATTTCTACCCATGACAGATAACTCATTTTAGATCCCATGTAAACCTGGTAAGAATCACAATCTAATATGTTTTTACTCTTATCATTCCTTCCTCATTATATTTCCACAGTAACCACGTGAGATAGCTTTGGCTGAAACTGTGTGACTGATCCAAAGTCACTCAGCAAGCTTTGTGGCAGAGAGAGGGCTTGAACCTGGGTCTCACAGATCCTTGTCTTCACTTCTATCATTACACAATAGCACTGTCATATGCAGTGACTTTTTACTTGTATAAGTGGCAGTGTTTTCATTGTACCTGTTACCACATTTTCTATATATATAAAAAGCTAACAGTGTTTTTGTTGATGATAGTAAAACTCAGTAACTGCTGGGCCAATTCCTCTGAAAATTCCCAGCCACTATAGTCAGCCAGGTGAGAGTGTTTTTAGAGGTTCACATACCTGAAATTTCACACCTGGCCCAGGTAAAATGCCTTTTTCCTGGCGCTCCATGGTGAAGGACATGCAGCTGCCTGTGTGTAACTGTCACCCTTAGAATATTCGTGCTGCTTAGAATGTTCACTCAGATGGCCAAATATGAGCAGTGAAAACAGGACACAGGCAGTAACTCGAGTGGAAGTGAAACACATACTCACACATACACACGAGGGAGAGGGAAGGGAGGGAGAGGGAGGGGTGGCATGCAAGGGAAGAGAGGGAGGGAGAGGAAAGGGACGGAGGGGGAGGCATGCAAGGGAAAAGAAGTGAGAGAGGGGAGAGAGTGAGGGGTGGCATGCAAGGGAGGGGAGGCAGGAGGCCCAGCATCTTGATATGACCCACCCACCCTAGCGGAGGAAAAGGAAAGGGAAGGAGGGGAAGGGAAGAGAAGTGAGGGAGGGAAGAGAGTGAGGGATGACATGCAAGGGATGGGAGGGAGGGGCCAGGCACCCTAGATTCCCTGAATACTGCAGTTACAGTTAAGAAAACCAGGCATGCATTACTCAGGAGTAAGCTCGGTACAGCAACCGTGACATACTTTGAATGGCTGCATTGCGCCCCTCAGAAGGTTTCCTTAGAAGCAACACCCATTGCCACCAACCAAACTTACTCCCAGGTAAAGGATCATTGCCAGCCAGCCTAGATGTGTGGGAGGGGTGCCTTTCCATTCCCCCCTCCCCCAAGGAATGCGGGCACACACATCAATGACATCGCACAGTATCAGGCTGCGTGTTTGATGAGCACGTATTGCTGGCCTCTGCAATTGATTTGCTTCTACTGTTCCTTTCCCATTTCACCACAATAAGCCACAGCAACGCGTGGCCGGGCCCTGCTAGTATTCTGATAAATTAAAATGTTTTAACTATTCCATGAAGTGACAGCATCCAGCCACTATTGAGGCAGGTGGTGGTGGTGGTGGTGGTGGGGCTCTGCAGACAGGCAAGCAACACCTTTGTTCAGTTATTGTCTATTTCATATAAACACACAAATGGAAGGAATTTATGTGTCGAAGTGATGGGACTTTTTGCCTATTTGTGTTCTGCTTAGTAATACCCTTCTGAGGTGTTTGATTTTGAAGGAATACCTTGAAGGATCCGTAGCTATATAGTTATGTTGAAGGTCTCAGATTCAGTTCTTGTTGTTAGGAACATGAGCCTGTGTTTTAGGAAGGAAGAAGCTTTTGCATTAATGTTGCATGCGGCTTCACGTTAACGTGCAGTTTGGCCTTTTGCGTCATTGACAGAGATTCAGCAAGTGTCACTATTTCTGTCCAGGTGCATTTTAAAGAGCATGTGCACATTAAAAAAAGGTATGCCATGTGTATTTATAGTACATTCTTAAGCAGGATACCCAGTGCATTGCATATATTTGATACTCATTTTGCTGGCACAGACCCAGGCACTAGAGCAGATGGTACCAAATGAGTTTGAGTACTACGTCCTGTAGTAGTTCTCTCTGTGAGACTAGAGAAGCCCACAGATCTTGAGTGCTTGGAGTTTGGTGAGCTAGTGGTGCCAAACAGAAGGGAGATACTGTACATCTGTGATGAACCTTTAGACATTGGAGTAAACAGAATACAGAGAATGAAAATTACTTAAAGAAAACTTGGGGTGGGGCGTGGGAGTTGCAATGCAAAATTCAAGTGTGTTTAGAACACTAAATATTGCATAACTAAGCTATATATAGTTCTTTCCAATGAAGCATTCAGTGACTTTGTGTAAAATATCTGGAGCAGCTTTTCTTTAAAACACATTCATATAAACTCAGGTGCAGAACTGGAAATGGCTGTGGGTTTTCTAAAATAATTTGAAACAAAACAGTTTTGTCAGGATGAATGATATTTGGACTTAGAAATGTCACAGCTATGCATCCATTGCATGGAAGATTTTGACTGGAAATATGTAAAATTAGATTTATAGTACTATTTTTAGATATGTGGTTCTTGATGACTAGTACCTACATTTATAACAGTAGGTGGTATCCTACTGTTTTGAAACTTAACTAACAATATACTCTAAAGTGGGTTTATGTGTCTGCTGCAGTGAAATTGTGAATTTAGAATTCAGGCTTGTTTTTTATAACAATATATAGTAACTATTAATAATATATGTTTGGGAAGGAGATGATGGTCCTTGATTTCTTAACTCTTTGAAGAGTTGGTAGTAAACATGTGTTTCAAAAAATAAGCTTGTTAATTCTTTAACTTCATTTTAGATCTGGCCACTTGGATCTGACCCAAACGTGTGAGAGAATTACTGAACGGATATTTGAACATGGGGACTCCTGGTTCGGGAAGGAAAAGAACACCAGTGAAAGATAGATTCTCAGCAGAAGATGAAGCTTTGAGTCATATTGCCAGAGAGGTTGGTAAATCTATAATTCCAAGTTAAAGTGGATATTGGAAAATTATGAAAATGGTAGTATACATGGTTGCAGATTTTTTTAAAAAACTGGTTTTGCTTGTACTAAGGTGATGCTATATTTACAGTTTTATCTGAACTTTGTTGATATTATGTTGATCTCTTCAAACTGAACAGCTGGGATTTTTATTAAGTTATAACAAACTGAAACACTATCAAAGCTGCGCTAAAATTTAAAATGCTTGAAAACTCCAAACTATATACTTCTTGCAATTTGCCCCATCTTAATGGTCTTGTAAACTGAATAGACTTTGTGTTAGGACATATGTAGTTCTTCACATAGATGCAACAATTCTGGGCAAAGCTGCAGTACAACATAGGAATGTTTCAAAACTGACTGTGGATGGGGGGGCACAAACAGATAGAGGTGATGGTAGTAGTCATATTTATCAGAGGCTGCTACACAGTTGCTTTTGGGGGAAAAGGGAGATTTGCTGCAAGATGGATTTGGGATGCAAGTAGAGCAGATCAGGTACAAAGGTAGAGGATAGTTAAGAGGTACACTGTGTCACTGGTTAGTTTGATCGTTTAAAAAAACTTTATTGACTTTGGTCAGTTGCTTTACTCATGGATATCAAATCCAAATCCTTTATTAGGCATAAAACGGGTGCGTGTCAAGAATTCCAAATACAATAAGAAGATCGTTATTGCACAACTTGCAGAACACAGAGTAAAAATATAGCAACAGCTTCAGAGATTTCAACATTAGAGTTATTTAGAAGCTTGGCCATTTTTATCTTATCAGAAAGGAGCATAAATCCTGTTGGTAATACAGTTCTCAAATCAGTTCTGATGTTGTTGTATTTTGAACAGTGAAGCAGAATATGAGAAAGTGTATCAGTTGTATCAGGACAAAATCGACAGCAACGCTCATTTTGTGGAATATTAGAGAAGCGACCTTGAAGATGTACTGACGGAAAGGAGTTACACCTTGCTCTAGTCATGACCCATCTGCAATTGTAATTAACCAGTTGTTCCAGGTATATAGCAGGGCTAGATTTCTGAGGGATAATCCCAAAGAATATTGGGGAGCAAGAGCTTTGTGCTTTGCTCAGGAGAAATTAATATTCTTGATCAAATAATCTAGTCTTTAAGCGATGGTAAATCTCCGGAGTGGTGAGCATTTGTAGGGCCTCCCAAGAGACTCTCATGCATATATGTAAGCAGCTGGTAAGACCACCTTCAGTAAAATTAGTTGTTGAACTTTCTATTTCATCCTTTTATTATTGAAAGTAATGTATTGAAAGATTGGATTTGGTTTTTTCCTTTTCGATATATGTTGCTTATATGTGTAAAATAAATAAAATTGGGCTTGCTTGAAACTCTATAGACAGGTTTGAATCTTAGTAGGTTTGACTCTGCCAGAGAAAGTGTTGCTGGAATTTCTTGTATTTGGCAGAACAGGTGGTCCTGATGGATGATGCAGGTATTAATTACACCCTACCAAGAGCTGGAAACTGCCCCCCTTGTCCTGAATCTCCCTGGTCCAATCATAAGTCTCTGGTCTTCAGTGGATTTAGTTTCAACCATCTCTGCCTCATCCATCTCACTGCAGTCTCTAAACAGCTGGCCAACATATCTGGAGCGGTATCAGGCTGGCCACACATCAACAGGTACATCTGGGTGTCATCAACATACTGGCATCAGCCCAATGCTCTGGACCGACTGGGCAAGGGGTTGCATATAGATATTAAACAACATGGGAAGAGGATTGGCCCTTGTGGGACACCACACCTCAAGGACTATCTTGGAGAAATCCTCTTCCTTAATGCCACCCTCTGTCCCCAATCCTGGAGAAAGAAGCTCAGCCACTGTAGGGCTGTCCCACATACCCCAGTGTTGGCGAGTGGATAGGAAGATGTGGAGGGTGACCTCTTTGAAGGGAAACCATCCATTATATTCTGTCTTAACATGGAGGATACATTGATTTAGCATCTGGTAGAGTGGAAGAACAGGAGGGAGGGGAATGCTGTGATTGCAACATTGACAGTACATCCAGGAACAAACTCAACTTCAAGGATGAATTCATCTTATGTACTTCAGTGTCAGTGGTGAAAATCTGCTATTGGTTCAGTTTGGTGCAGAACTAGGACTTGCTTTGATATTAAATCAAAACTTCTGAGCTTAATTCCCCATTGGGGAGCTTTAGGCTGTCCTTTGATTGGTACAGACTTAACACCATTGGTGGAAGTTGAGAATCCAGTCTGTGGTAGGTTAGGGTTTGATCTCTATATATTAATCACAACTAGATTGTGGGGGGGGGGGGGATTTTAGGAAACAAGGTTATTTACCTAGAACTGAGATATCATTTGACAGAATTTGGAATGTAATGTTAATGATCAAGTTGACTTGATATAAACGTTTCTAGGAAAAAAATGAGGATTGAAATGCCATGACTTTCTTTTGTTTCCGAGTGGAAACAAGTAAGTGCATCCTCTCTTACCTTTCTAACAGAAGTGTAAGGCTGTATTGTCCAGAGAGGCTCTTTTCTGATTTGGTTTGTGTAGTGTTTAGTATTTTAATATGTCAGCTTCTGGCTCATTTTTAATCTATTTAGTGTAAACCGCTTAGAGCAAAGAAGAAAGCTCCATAGTGCCTATATACAATATATGTCATAAGTGAATTAATAAATGAATACAATTAATCCACTGAAAAATGTATTTCCTTATGTTGTAATGTTATACTTTTCTAATAAAATTTTCAGATTAATGTAAAGTAATAATCTTGGCAAAACATCACTTCTGTACTTAAACCTTGTAGTGTTTTCTGTTCATGTTTTGATTAGTCATTTTTTAAAATACTGCAATAATCTGTCTGTTGGAGTGTGACAGTTTTTAAAAAGCATTTACTATCGATATGACAGGCAGAAGCGCGGCTCGCAGCCAAACGTGCAGCCCGAGCAGAAGCAAGAGATATACGCATGAGGGAGCTGGAACGACAACAGAAAGAGGTACTGATACAGTTTCTCTTATTCTGATCATCTTAACTTTAGCACAGAGTTTGTTTCAGAATAACATGAACTGGCTCTGTTATTTGACATGGCTATTAGTCTTTAGGCATCATTCTGAATGCTTACAAGTTATTTTCTAATTGTTTTTCTCAGCTCGTTCAGAGTCAAAATTAAAAGTTCTGCAAAGAGCAGAACTTTCCTACCTCGGGGTTCAGTTTTTCTGGCTTTCTGTAGACTTCAGATGGCCTTTTGAAACTATCATTGCAATCAGTTTTGTTGATTTCTAGCTGTGGTTATGTTACATTCTAATTCTTCTCTTTTTTCTTTGCTAATGTGGTTCGTGTGTTCATTATTTTTGACTGAAACTATTTTGTTTACATCTTAAGTTTTCTAATGAAGAACATGATAAATGTATGTAAATAAACATTATTCAGACATAGCTGAATACTTTATAAGTGTGTACTTTTAATGCAAGGCATGAAATCTAATAGACTGCTGACAAAATGAATACTCAACATGGCATGCGGAATCCGGAACAGGAAAAAAACTTACAGTATGTTGACAGCTATTTCACATGTATCTCTCAGAACTTGGCACCCAGATCTGGCTTGCAGAAAATCTTTGGGCACGTTAGCTTTCAAATGGTGCTCTTTCAAGGTGGGGGTGGGGGTGGGAGGGTGGGGAGGTGAATCAAACTAGGCTTTGTTTTACTGCTCTCTGTTAAAACCGCCAAGAGTACTTTGTGGTTTTATTGTTTTGTGAGTTCTGTTGCAAGAAGGTGAAGCAAAGAATATCTGAGCTTTCGTTTGGGAAGAATTCATGTAGTATAGTGCATTGGGTATGGAGAGGCACTCTGCAATATTGATAGGCTTTAGATAGGGACAAAAAAAGCATAATTTGTGTTTGGAATGTAATAAAGAGAGATTTGGAAAGAGAACAAAAATGACTGATCTGCTTGCCTGTGCTGGGATCACAGTTTGGTATGAATTGTATAATTCAACTTGCCAGCAAGACTGGAAGTGAAGAAGTCTGCACTCTTACCCTTCCTTGCACTTGTGTAGTCGAAAGCTGGAGAATATCCAGCATGCTAGCTATGATGGATGGGCAACCTCTGGGGTGCAGAGTGCTTTGCAGTAACAATTTTGCTTTCCTTTATTTGAATTTCTACTCCGTCCTAACCCAGCCGAAGGCCAGGCTCATTGTCAGGTGCTTTATGCTTGTAGTACCCAGTACCCAGTCAAGGACCTAAAACCTGTGAAAAGTTCAGCAGCTGAAGTAAAGCAGTAGGTGAAGCATTCTTAATGTGCAAAATGGAGATCCACATAGAGGGTTTGACAGTGCTGACAATTCATATTATGGTCGTGTGTTGAAAATGACTGTACCTATTTTATTTCAGGGCTGAACATAACCCTGGTGCCGTGTCACAATGGTGACTAGAAATTTCATTGTGGTGCCTAGCAATGATTTTATTGTAGCTTCTTTCAGTAATTTTTAGATGAAGTGCAGAACTTGTTTTGTAGTATGTTGTAAAAATTTTCATGAGGTTCTTGTCATCACTTGTTTGTATGTAAGCTTCTGGCAGTTCAACGGCAGTGGATAAGTTCATTTCTTAACCAGTTGCTTTCTATGCTGGCTTCAACTTTCAATTATTTTATTGTATTGGTTTTTTTTAAAAAAAAACTAAATAAAAATACAGGAATGTGAAGTGAATCATGGGAGTTTGTACTCCAGTGTTTAAAAACAAAATGCAGAGTGGAACAAATCTGTTCAATTGGAATTCCATCCCTTCTCTTTTAGGATATGTCATAGTTAAAAAGGAAAAAGCACAACCCATATCTTTCTATAGCTGTGCATTTTTAGTCTTTTGCAAGCAGATGCCTCATATATTTATATTGAAGGTACTGAAATTGTAATCAATTCTCTATCATCCTTACATATACTTTTAAAAATAAATCCTGCTAAAAATAACTTTGGATTGCATAGTAATTCAGATCCAGTAATATCTTTAAATTTTTATTTATTTATACCCCACTTTTCTCCCCAGTTGGCTCGCAACATTCTCCGTGAGAGAGAATATGACTTGCCCAAGGTTACCCAGCAAATTTTCATGGCAGAATGGAGATTCAAACTTGAGTTTTCCAGCTTGTAATCTGTTACTCTAATCATTCTATCACATTGGCTCCAATCTCTGGATTTGTTTTCAAAAAGTTTACAATTAGTGGAGAGTTCTAGAAAGTATGTTTTACGTTTGTGCTGGGGGTTTGACCATCCCAACAATCCACATTGTCTGAATTGTAAATGTGTTCCCATCGCTGAGGCATTGAATATCACCTTAAATGGAAGCTATAGGAGCCTTATGTATATATTTATTACATTACAAGATATATCCCAGATCTATTCCAGATATATTCCTGTTTTTTTTCATGTAATAAATCCTGTTTTCCTTTTCTGTTTCTCCTTAAATTCTTTCCCTTTATTGTCCACATTGGGCTACCCTGAGTGATCCAGGTCAGGGCAATCTTGTTAGATCTCAGAAGCAAAGCCCTGGTTAGTATTTGGATGAGAAACCACCAAGGAATTCCAGGGCTGTCATGCAGAGGAAGGCAATGGCAAACCACCTCTAATTGTCTGTTGCTTTGAAAACCCTACCTACACAGTCACCATACTGGATATGACATGGCGACATTGTCCATTTCCATTTTGCAGATTTAGCAACAATGTATCATATACATCCTTTCTGTGCTGACATTTTTAACAATAATTCGGTTTTGTTTTGATTTCCTTAGTCTTCCCATCACCCTACTTAGTTGTAAAATAACTTTACTCCTACCTGCAACCAATCCTCCACATTGTTCCAATCTCATATTTTTCTTTATTTTTCTTATTTTTCTTATTTCTCTGTCCTTTGGTGCTGTCATTCGTATTGAAAGCTTCCCCCTTCAATTTAATCTCAGTATGTGTTTATGGCCTCTGATCCTGTAAAGAGTTTGACAACTGACTTTCTATATTTGTTCAGAGGCAAGTCTCACAGTGTTCGATGGATTTATTTGTAGATTAATATGCACATAAGATTGCATTCTAAGAGTGTCTGTCTTGGAGGAAATAGAGCAGAAAATCAAAACAAATATTATAATTATATTAGAAGACTAAAAAAAGAAATTGTGCATGAGATTATAGTTACTAATCTGATAATGGTAGACAGTTGAAATAGCTGTTATTGCGGATAGTGAATGACATAATAATAAATACACAGTAATCCTTAATTTGACAAAAATAATAAAATACCCTGTGCAGTATATGATAAACCTCATAATATTAGACAATATTATACATTTAAATAGATTGAGTAGATAAACATAACTGATAAGCGATTACTATTATAAATTTCTAAGAATAATTCTCACATATTCCACACTGAATACACATACTATTATCATCTATTCATAACATATTTAAAATTTTATACGTCTTTCCTGTAGGCCCTTTTTCAATCAATTTATCATTTTAAAAGAATAATTTGGAAAATAATTTTTTATTTATCTTGAAATTTTTTGATTGGTCTCTTATTCATAAAATTTGTAAGTTTTGCCACAATTGCATATTCAGCCAATTTACTTCCATTTCTTGTGGCTTGGACATTTTTCTGCTTTCCATTGTACTGTAATGATATCTCTAGCTGCTATTATCATATATTGAAATAGTTCTTCTAGGATTTTTGGAATATTTCTTGGAAAAATGTTTAATAACATACTCTTGGAGTCCATAGCAAACTTGATTTAATTTTTTAAAATTTTTTTTACATGTATTTCTTTCCAGTTTAAAAAAAGAATTTACCCATCAACCGCATATGATAAAAGGTCCCACCCATTTCTTTACTCTTCCAGCATTTCACTTTGTAGTTGCATCCATCTTCTCAATATCCTTCAGAGTGATATGCTACCTATAAAACATGTGCCAATTTTCTCTTCATTTTTTTTGTCTGACTGTAAATTTTATGTCTTTTGTCCATAAAGTTTCCCACTGTTGAAAGGTATTTCTTTCTCAGATTTTTCATCAATTTAACCATATATGTTTTCACTTATTCTTTTTCTGTAACATATTGAAGTAATAGCTTATAAATTCATACTAACAAATGTTCTTTTTGCTGTTACCACCTTTCAAATTCTTTTAAGTCCCATTATCACACCTCTTGGTGTTTGAATCACTTAATCTTGAAACTAATTGCAAATATAATAGTAATTCTATTTTTTAAATCTTCATCCTTTATTTTTTACCAATACAATTTCTCCTTGGATGTTTATATCTCCATATGTTATAAAATCATTATTAGCATATGTAAAGATTATGTGCATATACATACATACAAATATGTATATACACATACATATTTAAATATACATACAGAGAGAGTAATTGACTTTGTAGTCCATAAACAATTACGTAAATCTTCTTCCAGATCTGCCATTTCTAATTTTATTACTATTTGGTCTGGGTTTTTGATTCAGTCCACAATCCAGACTGATTGATAATATAGTTTAATATTAGGTACTGGTAATTTTCTTTTTTTTATCTTGTAAAACTTTAAGTCTGATTCTTGGTTTTATGCCATTTCATATGAACTTTTATCTGTCTCTGCCATTCCTTCAAAGTTTTTTGTACGTGAATTAGTTGCATTTTAAACATTTTTTACTGTATCTTCTTGTAATAAAAGATAGTCATTTAGTCTCCATATTTCCCTTCTCATTCTGAAGGGGAGAGCATCTTGGAGCTTGTATTATTCCCACTGATTGCTTGCGGAGGCAGAACCAAAACTACCACTTCCTTTCTCCCTACTGGGAACTTGTGCATCAGTTTTAGTTCCTGCCTTGCCTAGGGAGAACAGCAGAGAGATAGCTATCTGTAGAGTCTATTTCTTTCATATTTCCTTTCATTTTAAACTACCAATTCTCAATAGCTACACTGCACAAATTTTTCTCTGCCCTCTCAGAGCCTTTCTAAATTACTCATGTCTTTGTTCATCCCTCCCCCAGCTCCACTCTCAGTAGAGATTGGGGAACACATCAGATCAACCAGAGACAGATTTCTTTCTGACAAGGATTCAGGCCTGAGTCTGTTGTCCTCACAACAGCCAGGAACCTACATGGTTCAAGGCAGCCTTGGAAGAAGTGAAGAGCAACAGGAAACACCTCAGGCAGCCCAGTGGCTAACATGAAATTGGCAAAATGTGTGTAATGAATGAAGGCCATGTACATGTAATGAATGAAGGCCTTAACTACAAAAATGCCCCCAGTGGCTGCTAGGCCTGAATTGGAATAATGGCAGGTTTTACTTGCAGGAAAAGGACTCCTCGATCCACCAGCTGAATTTGGATAACTCTGGGGAAAATGTTTTTGCTCCCCAATCGAGGTTGTGGGAGGGCAGCCATCTTTCCAAATAGACATTTGAGAGATAGTTAAGCAAGCCATAAGAGAGGAACTAAAGCACCTCCAGCCACATTCAGGGTTTTCCAACATTCCCCATCCAGACCCCACCAGTCTCCTTCAGATAGATCTTGGTGTGAGGAGGGGCAAACTGTACAGTTTGACCAAATGGCTCTTCAGGTATATAGCCTGAGCATGTTGTGGACAATGTGACACGCTCTTCTAATTCAGATGTTGAGGAGGAGGTTGAGAAGGAGACAGCCATCACTGAACTGGGCTCTTCTGATAAAGCCATCCCTTTCCCATAGTATTTTGAAAGGCATGAAAATCTAATAGGCATGAGCATTGGGCTGATGCCAGTTCAGTCTCTGGAACCAGCAGAAAGGAGCATTGGGCTGATGCCAGTCCAGAGCATTGGGCTGATGCCAGTTCAGTCTCTGGAACCAGCAGAAAGGAGCAGCAGTGGACAAGGCAACTGGACCAGGAAGAGCAGAGTGACTCTGGTGTTCATTTTGGAGGGCTTTTCTCAAAGCCACATCTTTTAAAACAGTGTATTTTTAACAGGGGTTTGCAGGGGTTATCTCTTTTTCTCCTTGTAAGGTTGCTAAGAGCTGAGACTGCTGGAGGTGGGGCTTAACAGGGGTTAACAGAGGTTACTCTTTGTCCTGGGCTGCTAAAGGTGGGGCTCCTGAGGTGAGTCATTCAGTCTTTAGTTCAGTCTCTGGAACCAGCAGAAGAGCGGAGCAGCAGTGGACAAAGGCAACTGACCAGGAAGAGCAGAGTGACTTGGTGTTCACGCCTTTGGAGGGCTTTTCTCAAAGCCACATCTTTAAAACAGTGTATTTTTAACAGGGTTTGCAGGTAGGTAATATCTCTTTTTCTCCTTGTAAGGTTGCTAAGGGCTGAGAGACTGCTGGAGGTGTGGGGCTTAACAGGGTTAACAGATAAGTTACTCTTTGTCCTGGGCTGCTAAAGGTGGGGCTACTGAGGTGAGTCATTCAGTCTTTAGTTCAGTTCCTGGAACCATGCCGCCCGCAATTTCTTTCTTTTCTTTTTAAAAAAATAAATAAATTAATTAATAAGGACATTTCTTGAGGATAGTAGGTACAGATAGCTCCAAGGCGCACTGGACTAAAAGTTTAATATCTAAATATCTAAACAAAAGCAGATATGAAGGCATGAAGCGAGCAGGTGGCTGGAGGCTTTCCAGCGTTTTGCACTGAGTGCCACATGTATGACTATCTGCCACTAGGCCAGAGCCAAGTGGGTGTGCCCTCCCTGCAATGAGCTCCTGGCACTCAAGGAACGGTCCGCTCTCTTGAAGCCAAGGTGGCAGACCTGGAGAAGCTTTCGAGAGAGGCAGAGAGGGCAACAAACAAGGCTTTCAGGACCTAGCAGCCGGGTCCCACTCCCAAGGTGACATCTCTTCAGATGTCATGGAGAATGAGAGTCTGGGTGACAGAGGGTGCCAGTCTGAGGTGGGGGAAGATGTTCCTTTAGATGGGACCCCTTCCTTAGCTAGTGGTCAGATATCCTCTCGCGACTGAGGATACCCCTCGGGAGGTGGGGGGCTCCTTGTAGTGGGTGATTCGATCATCAGGAATATAGAGAGTTGGGTTGGTGACAGGCGTGATGACTCATGGTGACTTGCCTGCCTGGTGCTGAAGGTTGCGGATGTCACGCCACGCCTAGATAGGCTGTTAGACAGTGCTGGGGTGGAGTCAGCAGTTGTGGTCCACATTCGTACCAATGACATTGGGACTTGTAGCCGGGAGGTTCTGGAAGCTAAATTCTAGGCTGCTAGGAAAAAGGTTAAAACCAGGACCCCCAAGGTGGCATTCTCTAAAATGCTACTCTGTTCCACTTCAGGGCGAAGCTAGGCAAGCGGAGATACAGGGTCTCAATGCGTGGATGAGAAGGTGGTGCAAGGCAGAGGGTTTCAGATTTGTCAGGAACTGGGGAACCTTTTGGGATAAGGCAGGCCTGTACAAAAGGGACGGGCTTCATCTTAACCAAAGAGGAACCAGGCTGCTGGCCAACATTAAAGGTGGCAGAACAGCTTTTAAACTGATCCCTGGGGAAAGCCGACAGGAGCTGAGGTGACTTCGGTTCGAATACAGAGTGCCATGGGGATGCAGACAGAGAAGGAGGTTTTTTAAATCAACCACATACAAGTGAGGAACATAGCAATGTGATAAGTGATAGTGTCTACAAAAGGCTAGAGGGCAAAACACATAAATCCCAGGTTAGGGACAGAGACAGAGTATACAAGTGTCTCTATGCTAATAGTAGAAGCATTCGACCTAAAATGGGGAGCTGGAGTACAGAGTTTTGAAGGAGGACATTGATATAGTGGGCATCACAGAGACATGGTGGAATGAGGAGAACCAGTTGGATGCTGTTATCCCAGGTTACAGGCTCTACAGGAAGGATAGGACAGGGCGATAGTGGTGGCCCTCTACATCAAAGAGAGCATAGTGTCACATAAAATAGACAATGCAGGGGGAGCTGATTCCTCTACAGAAGCACTGTGGATATCAATACCAGGGGTGAAGCATAGTTTAACATTAGGAATATATTATCGTCCCCCTGACCAAAGCGCACAAGAAGATTCTGAGATGGAAAAAGAAATTAGAGAGGCCAACAAAAGCAAAATGTCGTGGTAATGGGCGCATTTTAACTATCCCCATATAAACTGGAAAAATGCATGTTCAGGTCATAGTAAGGAGAGAACATTCCTGGATATGCTAAATGACTGTGGCTTAGAGCAGATGGTTGTAGAACCAACCAGCGTAGATGTGATCCTAGATCTAATCCTATGTGGGACTCCAGGACCTGGTGCGCGGAAGTCAGTGTTGTTGAGCCGATAGGGAACAGCCACCACAATGCTGTCAGATTCAGCATCTCTGCATGCTAACAAGTGACAACTACTAATGTAGTTACATTCGCTTCTTCAGAAAGCGAAATTTCTCAAAGATGAGGGGATAGTGCGCAGGAAGCTGAAAGGGAAAATCAAGAGAGTCAAAATGTCCAAGATGCTTGAGGTTATTTAAAAACACAGTCTTAAAAGCCCAGCTGGAATGTGTTCCGCAGGTTAGGAAAGGCAGCACCCAGTCCAAAGAAAGCCACCATGGTTAACAAGGGACGTTGAGGAAATTATTAGGAAAAAAAAGATGTCTTTAGAAAATGGAAGTCCAACTTAACTGATAAAAGAATACCAGAGAACACAAATGGTGGCAAAAAGAGAAGCAAGTTAGCTGTAAGGGAGGCAAAAAAAGGATTATGGAGGAACGATGGCTGTGAACATCAAAACCAGCAACAAACAGTTCTTCAAGTACATCCAAAGCAGGCAGCCAACAACCGAAGCGGTAGCCCCATCCGATGACAAAGGAACACAGGGTGTGCTAAAAGATCACACGGAGATTGCAGCAAACCTGAATGAATTCTGTGCTTCTGTCTTCACCCAAGAGGAGGTGAGGAAAATCCCTGCACCTGAACCAAGCTTCTTAGGAGGCGAATCCGAGGAACTAACGAAGATAGTGGTAGACAAGGAAGAAGTTCTGGCAGCCATTGATAAACTAAATGCTACCAAATCCCCTGGCCCAGATTGCATTCACCCAAGAGTTCTTAAAGAGCTCAAGCATGAAATTGCTGATGTTCTCACTTTAATATGCAACTTATCCCTGAAATCAGGCTCCATCCCTGAAGACTGGAAGATGGCCAATGTCACACCAATCTTTAAGAAAGGATCTAGGGGGGACCCGGGAAATTACAGGCCAGTCAGTTTGACATCTGTTCCTGGTAAATTAGTAGAATCTGTCGTTAAAGATAAAATTATTAAACATGTAGAAAAGCAAGACCTGCTGAGAAAGAGTCAGCATGGCTTTTGTAGAGGCAAATCCTGTCTTACAAACTTACTAGAGTTCTTTGAGGATGTAAATAGGCATGTGGATAAGGGGGAACCAGTGGACATTGTCTACTTGGATTTCCAAAAGGCTTTTGACAAAGTTCCTCACCAGAGACTATTGAGAAAACTGAGCAATGAAGGAATAAGAGGGGAAGTCCTCCTATGGATTAAAAACTGGTTGAGAAACAGGAAACAAAGAGTGGGTGTAAATGGGAAATTCTCACAATGGAGAGATGTGGGGAGTGGTGTCCCCCAAGGATCCGTATTGGGACCAGTGCTCTTTAACCTATTCATAAATGACCTGGAAGTAGGGGTGGGTAGCGTGGTGGCCAAGTTTGCAGACGATACCAAATTATGTAGGGTGGTGAGAACCACAAAGGATTGCGAGGAGCTCCAAGCGGACCTTGATAAATTAGGTGAGTGGGCTAAGAAATGGCAAATGCAGTTCAATGTAGCAAAATGTAAAGTGATGCACATAGGGGCAAAAAATCCAAACTTCACATACACGCTACAGGGGTCAGTGCTATCAGTCACAGACCAGGAAAGGGATTTGGGCGTCTTAGTTGATAGTTCCATGGGAATGTCAACTCAATGTATGGCAGCTGTGAAAAACCATGTTGGAACCTTGGTATTTGTTTATTTATTGTCAAGTAAGATTATTTTTACCTTTTTGTAGCTCGCTCAACGTTCTTATGATAGAAAATGGGGACATATCCAGAAGTGGATGGTAGGCCAGGATTGCCCGTTTGTTGTAAGATCACTAATATGATTGCAGTGATCCACTTACTAATAGCTTGTATAATGTGTGCAATTTGAGTGGTAGAGTACCATATAGGCACATAGAACTTGCATGAACAGTAACATATGTATAAGAACTTACATTTATATGCAGAAATTTACATGATGCAATAAAGCATTTCCTTGTCCTTATAATTAAGAAAGCTGTTATAGCCTGCATGCTGGTCCATTTTTTGGTATAAATATGCTTGTACAAGTAATCTTAGTTTCTGATTATCAATCCCTAATTGGTGGTTGATTTTTAAAATGTCCATTCTGTTAATACTTTTCTCTGGACATTTGTTGTTGGACCTTAAGAGAGTATCTCAATTCGCAGCAGGAAATATATACAGTTCTTGCTTCATAATCCTGCAGTCCTGATCTACCTGTTTATATATGTGTGTAATATACTCATTTCAGGCTACTGTCTGTGAGTAAGAATGGGAGAACAGAACAATTTAGAAATCCCGACCCCAAGATTTCCCCCTTCAGGATTCACTAAGCACTTGGTGAAGTGCTTTGCACAGCAGATCAGGGGCTTCAGCAACTTCTCGTGTGCTGGAACAATCTCAATTGCCATTAGGTAGCTTTCACAACTCCCCTCCCCATTTTTTCTTCAGGTTAATTTACAAAGCTGTATTTTTCTGTGTACTTGGCAGACCCATGAATCCCCCTTTCTTGTTACTTGCTGCATTTGTGAATGACTACTGTTAGAATATAAGGTTATTAAGAAGTAAAATTATCATTGGCTGTTTCTCTAAAGGAAATGCAGCAGTTTATTGCAAAATGATAGATGCTTGTCCTCCTTTGCTAATAGATTAAGTGATGCTTGAATATCTGCTATTGACTTTTCATATGATAATCCAGATATTTACCTCAAAACTAAGACAAACTGAGGTAAAATGGTGACATGTGGCAAATTGAAGCAGACTCCTTTTACACAATAGTCAGACTGGCCTCTGTGATCATTACTATCCTGTTTTCTACCAAAATTTCTTTTTTCAGAGTTAAAAATACTAGTTTTGTGAACTTATTTTTTTCTTAAATAACTTGATATCTGATATCCCCTTTTGTAGGATGATTCAGAGAAGGCTAAGTATTCACATCAGCTCAGCCATCGGTCATATCTGGTTTGTACTAACTTATAAAATCTCATTTCCACCCCCCCCCCCCCCCCCCCCCGTTAAATGTCACGTCATTTATTGTTTAATTTTGTGATTAGGGAGCTGATGGCTTGGCGTCTTCTCGGATTGCTGGTAGTCACAGGGTTAGTACTTTTTGCTCATGGTAAAGTTTATAAAGCTATTTTTAATGTTTTTATAGACTTACATAGTGTTTGAAATACTTAAGAGATAATGAGTTAGATCAGTGGTTTCCAACCTGGCACCAGAGCTTTTGGAAGTATACAAAAAATAACAATAATTATGTAATGGGTTTGCTAATAAGTGGTAATGGGTTTCCAAGGGATATACAAGTGGGAAAAAAGGTTGACAACCACTGAGTTAGATGTCAGGACTCCTTTTCTCTGAAAAATATTCATTCAGTAGCAGAAGGTTCTACCTTAGCAAAGGGCGAGTCCTTGGTTTGAATCCTGTGTAGTACGCTAAAGTGCTTTTTGAGCTCTTAAGAGAATCAGTGTGTTCTTTCAGAGGGGCGGAACCTTCCAAGAATTTCTGTATCAATATTTCCCATAAAACATATGATCATTCTTTGAGACATAAAATGAGATGTACTTCTTGTACAACAGCCATTAAGTGTTCATTTTGAACATCTAGATCTCTTACCAAATGTAAAGTGCAGTGGTGCCAGTCCGAGCAGAATACAACAATAACTGACAGTCAAACATTTAGGATGTTTTGCACCACGTAATAACTTTGGTTATGTTTAACCAACTGCTAAAGTTCAGCTACCTCATTTCAAATTCTAGAGTGTGCATATAAGAAACATCTGTATGTGTAACATACAATGGGTTAAATAATGTGAATAAATTTTAAATTCCATACATCATGCAAATCATTTTAATATATTCTAATTGTTTAGCTAAATTAAGCAATTTAGATTAAAATTGCCAGTATTTGAGTAAAAATTCTTAAGAAATGCTGTTCCAAAACATGCTTTCCTAATCATGTTACTGCTGTTAACTTTGTAAAGAATAAATTATTGCATGCAGTATGGAAAGCCGATATCGATATTTAATCGATATTACGTTATATATTTTGTCAAGGCAGTAGTAGAATATACACATAGTAATTAGTAGAGTTTTGATAGGTCTGGCAGCAGAGAACAACTGTTACCATAACTTTTAAATGGATTGGAAGATGAAGATTTTTCTTAGTTATTAAATGCATTCTGAACTACCAAATAAACATATTTTGATCATTATAAACTATGCTGGTTTGAACGGGAAAAAGTGCGTGTTTTTTCAAAATTTGGCAGCCTACTACATCCATATGTGTATAAGAGTAGTGTTCATTGATTTGGCATAGAATACCTTCATCTGTATGTATTTACAGATCTAATGAGAGAAACATGAGAATTATAGTAACAGACAGAATGAGCAGTAGTGTAACAAGGGGTGGCATGAGGGCGCTGGAGCCTTGAGTGCCACTTAGGCAAGTCATGTGGGAGTCGCCCCCCTTCACAACTGCACCCTTGCCCAAACTTCACATGGAATTCAGGTCCAGGGGTGCTGTTGAATACTGAGCCACCCAGTGCAAGCTTACCTCGCCCGGAACTCCATGTGGACTTCAGAGTGGGGCGGGTCTGTTCAGTGGAGGGCTCTGCTTGGCTGGATGGCTTGGGTCAAACTTTAACCTGCAGGCTGGACCAGGCCTGCCCTGAACTCCATGTTCAGGGTGGAGTGAGCCCATGCTGACCATTTCAGCATTGAACAGTGCCTCTGGTCTCAAACTCCATGTAAAGTTTGGGCAAGGGTACAGTTGTAAGGAAAATGATGGCTTGGCAACATGACTCCCTTGTGATCTGCCCAAGTGGTGCCTGGGGCAGGGCAAGCTGTTGTGTTTGGTTCGAGTGCCATTTTAGGCAGTTACACCTTAAGGATGGTTTATACATTCCTCTCAACCAAAAAAAGTGGTGTTTAATTAATGCAAGGTGACAGCTTTAGGTGTGCAGCGTGGCATTATAAAGCCCATCATTTCAGTATAAAGTAAAAATAAAATGACAAAGTTCACAGATCTAATAAAAATGTCAGCTTAAGACAGAATTTTTGGCAGAGAACTTCTGAGTTTCATTATGTAACCATTTTTGTTCTTAAGAGCTCCTCATTGGATGTCAGTGGGTCACACAGGAGCAGAGCAAGTACCTCCAGAAGGAGAGATCTTGTGGTGCGTAGTCAAGACTTAACATGCTTTTGGTTTGTTCACATAATATTTTGTGTGTACTAATGAGAAGTTATGGTTGAAATATATTTTAATAAAATTCTGAACTAGGAAGAGGTAAGAACTGGCCTGATGAATGAGGCAGTGGGAAAGGTTATATCTTTACTTATAGACCACAGTATTTTGGATCAAAACCACTGAGAAATAGCATTTATGATAATACAAAAATTATTTGAGGATGACATTTCCCTGGTCACCAATTTCAACTATGTCTAATAATTTGTATTTATTTTTACTTTGCATTATTCTTTCATTACAGTTTCTGTTAAACGTTGCTACTCTGTTTCTCCTATGTCTTATATTAATTTTTGTTCCCAAAGATGTTCTACATCTTATTTTCAGGGGATGTCTTATTTTTCCATGAAGAAATATTCACATTTATTGTTAAACAAAAAAATGAACATTTATTATATACTGTACAGTAGTTGTCATCACAGACTAGTCTGTTGGGGTGGGGCCAGGCGAGGCAGGAAGGAGGAGGGGTTTGGGGACGCACATGCTTCCAAACAAAAACTTTGCTACCGGTGCATCTTACTTTTGGGGGATGCCTTATATTTAGCATTTCAGCAAAACCTCTGATATGTTTTATTTTCAGGGGATGTCTTATT
Source organism: Sphaerodactylus townsendi (assembly GCF_021028975.2). Classification (NCBI taxonomy): domain Eukaryota; kingdom Metazoa; phylum Chordata; class Lepidosauria; order Squamata; family Sphaerodactylidae; genus Sphaerodactylus; species Sphaerodactylus townsendi. The sequence goes on from NC_059435.1 coordinate 24,060,165, forward strand.
TTCGGAGAAACAGGGTGTCTAGTTAATGTTGCCTTAGGCTCTAATGTTGCTTTTGTGCTTCTGGCTAAAATGTGTAATTATGGGGAAAGCAGTGTTCAGAAAATCCATATTCCGTATTTATTTATTTATTTATTTACATTTATTCCCCGCCCTTTACTACAGTCTCAGGGCAGGTTACAATAAAAACAATAATAAGGTCCTTCCCAACACAACAATAAAATCCCTATAAAACCCAATCCTAAAACAATAAAACATTATAAAAGCTCCCACCCCAACCGCTACATCACAGTAAGGGCAGGGGAAATCAGCTAGATTCCCTAGTGAAGAGGTTGGTCTTCACCGGGCACTGAAACTCCAGGAGGATAGGTGCCTGGTGGACCTGTGTTGGGAGGGCATTCCACAGTGCAGGGACCACTGTTGAGAAGGCCCTTTGGGCCACCGCTGCCACCTCACCTTTGAAGGGGGTGGAACAGCCAGGTGGGCTTCCCCCTCTGATCTCCGTGCCTGGGCAGGAATATATGGGTAGTCCTGTATCCAGGACTGCAACCTTTATAAGTTAGTACCAGCATTACAAATTGGACTTGGTAGCGCATCGGAAGCCAGTGCATACTCCTCAAAAATGAGGTAATGTAATCCTGGTACAAGACACTGGTCAGCAGATGAGTCACCATATTCTGCACCAGCTCAAGCTTCTAGACCGTCCTCCAAGGCAGCTCACGTATAGCGCATTTCAATAATCCTATCTGGTGGTTACCAGAGCATGGCTAACTGTACAGGTAATCCTGGTCCCGGAGAAAGAAGAGCTGGCACACCAGGTGGAGCTGTTGATGGGCCCTCCTGGTCATTGCTGCTATCTGGGCTTCCAGAGACAGCATTCTGTCCAGGATGATCCCAAGATCCTACACTTGGTCTTTCTGGGGTAGAACCACCCCTTCTAGTACCAGGTGTCCCTCGATCCCTTGAACTTGGGAGCTTGGCAAAATAATACCTCCATCTTAACAGGGCTCAGTTTATTGTCCCTCATCCACTCCATGACCATCACCAGGTAGCAGTCCAGCGCTCGGGCAGCTTTGCCTGATGCAGATGGAACCTAGAAGAAGTGTTGGATTTATATCCCCCCTCTCAATCCTGTAAGGAGACTCAAATGGGCTTACAAACTCCTTTCCCTTTCCCCCTTGCAACAAACACTGAGAGAGCTCCGAAGAACTGTATCTTGCCCAAGGTGACCCAGCTGACGTGTGTTGGAGTGCACAGGCTAATCTGAATTCCCTAGATAAGCCTCCACAGCTCAAGCGGCAGAGCGGGGATTAAAACCCGGTTCCTCCAGATTAGCGTACACCTGCTCTTAACCACTACGCCACTGCTGCTCCCTAGAGGAACAGCTGGATGTAATCCACATATTGATGACAAATCCATCATATCCTCTGATGACCTCCCCCAGCAGCTTCATATAGATCAGGGGTAGGGAACCTGTGGCTCTCCAGATGTTCAGGAACTACAATTCCCATCAGCCCCTACCAGCATGGCCAATTGGCCATGCTGACAGAGGCTGATGGGAATTGTAGTTCCTGAACATCTGGAGAGCCGCAGGTTCCCTACCCCTGATATAGATATTAAATAAGAAGACAGGACCAGGCCCTGAGGAACTTCACAAGAGAGCTCCCAGAGAGCTGAGCACCTATCCCCCATCTTCACTTTCCAGAGCCTGCCACTGAGGTAGGACTGCATAGAATAATGGTTTTGACAAAGTCTGCGCTTACGAATGAGTTATAATGGTCATAGTCATTTGGAACTATTTTCTACAGTGGAAGCATGCTACTTTCTCTTCCACTGCACCACAACTAACCTCACTTTAATCTTTTCATGGAAAAAATTATAGAAACGTACTGGTGGTATCAAAAACCAAAAAGTGTTTAAGGAGAATCAAGAGGATGCACTCTCCCCATCCATCAAGTACAGGTCATCCCCAGATCAACCAAGGCCATTTCACTTCCATAACTGGACTGAAAAGGATCATTGCAGTTTCCCAGTCATCCCTCTTCTGCTCATTCATTACATTTGGGGCTAGACAACAATCATTCACCTCTCCTGGTATCCAGAATAGACTTTTCTGGGAGTATGCACGCCACCATCTGTTTTAAGCCAGGGGTGAATTATTAATTCACCTCTCCAAATTCACCAGAGATGCTATTCTTAGAATTATAATCTAATATGTAAGATGTAAGAGAAAAAGCTAAGTAAACAATGTGATTGTTCTTTATAAGACATGATTTGGGCATCTCAAATATCAGTGTTTCCTTTTGAGGGAACATGCTTCAGGCCAACTTTTATGCAATAGAATTGATAGTAGATTGGGTTCAGTTTTTCCTGATGCCATTTGAGGAAACCCCCATTTTTTATTTCGTTTTCAAGGTTTTCTGCAAATTTGGGGTAAATGTGCCTCCTGTCTGCAGATTCACAGTGTCTATAAATAGGGGGCTTAGTTGGGGATTCTCTCCCCCCTACCACACACACATTTTTTGGGAAAGCAGCCTTCTTTACTACTGTTGTACAGTAGTACAGAACCATTTCTGATGCTTTCCTCCCTCCCCTTTTTAGTAAAATTAGCTTTTTAAAAGGGTGGGGGGTTCTGCTTGTAGTAGATCAGTGGTTCTCAACCTTCCTAATGCCCTTTAATACAGTTCCTCATGTTGTGGTGACCCCCAATCCTAACATTTATCCATTTTACAGATGGAGAACACTGATGCAGAGAGTCTTAGGCGACCCCTGTGAAAGGGTCGTTCGACCCCCAAAGGGGTCCTGACCCCCAGGTTGAGAACCACTGTAGTAGATAAAAGGCATAGGAAGCATCACTTTGAAGCTATTAGCTGCCTGCATGAGGAACTTGTATGGTTCAGGCCTAAGTGCATTGCCCTGTTTGAGGTTACTCTATGACTTCTGCCCATATTTAGCTCTGAGGATGTAGGTCAGTGGTGGCGAACCTTTGGCACTTGGCCATGCTGGCAGGGGCTGATGGGAATTGTAGTCCATAACATCTAGGTTCGCCACTACGGATGTAGCTTCTGCTCTATGGGATACAGGAATTGTTGTACTTACAGATCATAGTCTTCGCAGTTAAGATGTAATGAAATTGTGGAAGCATACTTTGACATGATGTAATGTGGCAGGTTTTTCTGCATGGATGATGGGTTTGGTGATCAGTTTTACCAAGGGTTTACTGCATGCTCTTAAAAATAGTCTGAGATGTCCTCTGACATCGTAAAATTAGTTCAAATGAATTTATTCATTTACATTGATAGTATCCTGTTTAATTTCGTAGATTCTTACTACTGAATGTGAATTGTGGTTCAGTTAGTTCTGTTCTTTGAATATTAAAGGGAGTTGCTTTCATATCACTGACTTACATTTAAATGTAGTTTAATTAAGGTGCATTAATTTAAAGCTTACCTTTTCCTTCATGTCATACTATAGCATATATTTAAAACATTTCTATATTGCTTTTCTTCCAAAGGATCTGAGGCAGCTTACAGTTTTTAAAAAGATAACAAATTTAAAACATATATACCAGAATTGGGGAAAAAAACCCTGAAATACAAATGTTTATCTCTATACTAAAACTGGTTATCTATGTTTTGAAAGCCCCTTTAAACAATTTAGCCTGCTAGAAATACTGAAAAACCATCAATATAGTGACCTTCCTCATATCTCCAGGAATTCCACACTAGTGTCTGCAAATACACCCTTGTGGTACAAGATACAGGTGATCCACTGCCAGAAAAAAAATCATGTGTGACCTCTAGAGGCACATTTCTGTGCTCAACATCCTGTGATCAGACTCATGTGTCAGTGTGTGCAGGTATAATAAATGCATCCAGCATTTATGAGTGAGGCAGTATTGTACATTTCTCAGCTTTTGCCCAGGAAGAAGTAGTTGAATCCTGTCTTTGAGAAGGTATTATGTTAAAATATGATCATCACATGGCGGTTTTGAATTTATATTTCTACTGATGCCACTGCTCCTTAATGATTATAACTTCTAAATTTTTACTTGACAGAGCCTTGGTTATAGTGATTCTCATGGTGGGAAGAAGTCTTCCAGCTCACATAAAAATCTTTTGGTTAGTGGTCTTCATCAGCATTCATGGTTGGCTTCTCTGTGCAGTGTATGTGCTTGGTATATTGCTTATAAAAGCTGCATCTTGCTTGCACAGTCAACAACTCGTTGTCTACATTGTGATGGAAACTAAGCTGGCAGAGTTCTAAATGGGAACAGTGATTTACAGCAGGGATAGTAAACTTTGATGAAGACTGTTAGGACTCTTTGTCTGCTTGATTACACTGGGGTTGTCTGTGTAATTTTGTGCTGCCCTTTTTTGAGACCTTTCAGAGAATTCTTCAGCCATTTACCTTGATTTTAAGCCATGAAAAACTAGAAATAAAATGCTTGTTTTCATTTATTTTCAATGAGCATAGGAATGCAGTTCATTAAGCCCCCTCGGTAATGAGTGCTTGAAATTCCATTGAGGAACAGCCTATATAAGGTCAGAAGCTTGAATCAAAGTAAACATCTGAAACTGCTTCAGTAAATTATTGCAACACAAATGAAAGATGTTGAAATACGGAAAACATTTCAGAACAGTTCGATCTGGATTTTTAGGATAACAGTTTTTATGGACTGGAACTGCGTACCAGTGGGGAATTCTGTTGGAACTGACTTAAATCACAGAGTTTTATAAGAAACTATAAGTTAGTCTAGTTATGATTCCATTTAGAAAGAATTATGGCAGTTAATTTCACATTTTTAATATGGATACATTATTTATTTACACTTGATAAGTGTATACCAAATGAGAATCATCCTGTAATATAATGGTCTGCTTTATATTAATAATTGTTCTCTCGATTAAGTTTAATAATACTTCACTATTTTGGAACATCGTAAACTGTTGCTTATGTCTTGTATGTTGGAGCAAAATGAAATATGTGTTTGAGTGTATATATTAATTTTTTTGACAGAGTGGATTTTACCATGACCAAAGAAATTACAGCAGCCTTAGACATAGCAAACAGGTTTCTACCTACCACCCTCGGGTTTGTCTGAATTTATTTTGTTCAGAGTATGAAATACTTTGGAAAGCTCCTTTTCTTAATTAAGACTTAGAACATGACTGCTAACGTCACCATATCAGAAAGCATTTGCTTCACTGTTTGAGCACTTACAAGATTGCAAAACATGCTCATTGTGTGAATTAAATTACGACTGGAAGTAGATATAGGTTATGCGTTCAGACTTGGATTTGCTGTTTTATAACATTGATTGAACTCACCTATGTGTTGCAGTGATACAATTAGCAAACTTCTGCATTGCTGTTCACATTGAAAGTTCATTTAGTTGAAATGCTCTTCAGAGTATTCTTCAGTGTATTTCACAATTCTGAAAGCAGGCTTTGAGAAGAAGCCACAATGAAGCAACAATGTGCACGTCTACAAAATTCCTTCAGGTTCTGGTATTGGAAATTACAACATACTTTTAATGTATGCCAACCTGCAAAGGCAATATTCTTTACATATTCACAAGACTGTGAGGGAAAATAAGATTTTTGAATTGTGATTAGTCTTGTAAGGACCTTGGTTTTTAGATGTCATACTCATTTTGCAGAAGTATATTTACCATCATTCTTTAACTCTGAGATTGATGAATTTTGTTCAACTGACTGAAGGAATTTTAATCTGATTTTCCCCCAGTTTGAGTCATTACTTGGCATGCTTGGTTAACGCAGTTGTGACAGTATCAGTGCTTGTTTTGTAATTGCTGTATGAACAGTACGCTTCAATCATATAATGTCAACAATAATACAATATCTTATTATTGTCACAGTCATCTTCTCTCTACAGTGATCCTTTGGCAACATCTAAGAGTTACAGGGTTAGTACAAAGTAATGTAATAGTCTACATTTAGATTTTGTAAAGTATGTGACGCTTAAACAAAACCCACCTCTCTTCTGTAGGTGTCTCCAGATGTAAAAGCTGGTTTGATAAGAAGTGCCAGTTTGGTTCGTATACAGAACTGCATGGTGGCCTCAAACTTGCCTACTTGAGGATCTTTGGGCTTGAGAGCATGGTGTTGGAAAAGCTTTTAAGTGTCCAAGAATATCTTGGGGAAAGTTTATGTGGGCTGCAAGCTGTTTGCCATCCTTGGTATTACCATTGTTGTGTAAAAGTCGAGGCCTGTCAGATGTCTTGCCGTTCTGTTAAATGGGAAATGCATACGTTGGAACTTCTGTGCTTCAGTCTTTGCTAACTTTTACGTGCATGTTGCTCAAGGTTCATTTCTGCTCTTACTGGCCTGTGGGTGGAAGTTTTGGGTGCTGAGATATGTCCCACTGACTACACCAGTTCTCCTCAGCCATAGCCTACAAGTATAGATTGAGGGCACATCATATTTGCAGTCAGGTCTGTACAGATTTTATAAACAGCCAATGCAGATCTGTCAGGTAGTTAGGACTCAGGATCTATTCCATAGATTGTGGCTGTACGTCTGTTGTGTTTCTGCTGCTTTAAGAATGACATGAAGACTAATAAAGGCATAGTGAATGCTATTTTCACAGAGGAGAAAATGAAGGGTTATACACACAAAGGTACATATCGTAGTTTCCCCTGGCTTATCTTGCTCAATGCACTGCTGAATTTTGTAGTGCTAGAGTCACTGCATCTCTGATAGCAGTTGACTGAATTGATGTGATCTGGATTTGTGTACTGGCTGGCAGTGATAGAAAGTTTCAGTCAAACTCGGTTTATGATTTGAAACAAAGCATCAGATTGATGAAAAAAAATCTCCTCGCTCAACCCTTTTGAGAGAGGAGTTGTGGGCAAGAACAGAAGTCAGAACCATGTAAAGCTGAGTTGGAAGAAGTTCCAGGAAGTAGGAGAGCTGAGGAGCTCCAGTTTGAATTTATGCTGGAAAAAAGACTTCCTAAGAAAATCATGATTCGTTGATCAGAACCTGGAAGATTAGACTTTGATTACTCTGTAGGTTCAAGCTGCACTATTTTCAATAATTTTTCAGTAATTGATTAAAGGTTGGATAGTTCACAAGCTTTCAGGTTGTCAGATTTTTGCAAATGGCCATCTATTTCCTAAAGAAAAGAATGCTCCTATGTTGAATCAATTAGGAAAGAATGTATTGTAGAAGGTTTTCACAGCCAGATTCAACTGGATGTGGTGGGTTTTCCGGGCTGTGTGGCCCGCTGGCAGGCTGGTGCATCCACCGCCACACAGCCTGGAAAACCCACCACAACCAATTAGGAACGACAGAACAAAAATTCACAAAGTAGATGCAGTTATTTCACACCTTTGACAATGTTGCTTTTTTTTAAAGTATGGTGTGAAATGTATACAGTGTTTCTGCTGCTTAAAAATGTGACTGTTTCTATACTCTGTCCCACTTAAAGATGATAGTAGATTGTATACTCCTCCACCACAGAACAGAGCATGCCAGGACCTTCTTTGTTGTAGAGTGCTCAGCCTCAGTCCTAGCTAGCCCTTCCACCTCATCTGTTTGAATGTTTGAAAGTAAAAATACATTTTGGCATAAATTCTCTTATATGAAAGTACATGGTCAGTAGTGCACAAAATAATGGTTTTGATAAAGGCAGTGCTTAAAAATGAATGATAATTCTCATATTCATTTGGGACTATATTCTAATGTTGAAGCATACATTTTTCTCAACTGCTGTACCTCGAATAACCAGACTGTAATCTTTCTGCGGAACAGACTATATAGTCTTGTATGTATGGGCAACAAACACATTGTTCTTCTTGAGAGCTTAGTTTTGAGTGTACAAATCACAGAACCTCTAGAATGATAGGCAGAGTCTGCCTGTGTTTTCTAGAAGACCTCAAGATTATCAGTCAAAACGATGGAAAGGAATCCTAGGGGTCCTTTGGGCATAAATTTATGCTTTAAGATAATTGGTTAGATTAGCTTCACTGTGACTCTGAGAAAACTAAATTGCAAGATCAAATGTTAGTGTATATAAATAAATACATTAAAAAGGTGAAATGCTTTTACCCTGTCAGATTTTTATAAGGCAAGAGTTTGAAGATGTTACACTAAAGATACATTTGACAGACTAATCATATTTGCTGCTGCAGGCTTATGCTCGTGAGCTCTCACTTTGGAAAAAGACATCTCTCAGGCATGTGTACTGGCATTTTGTCAAGGTGTGGTTGAGTTGCTTTCTAAGAGAATGCTCAAAGAACACACAGATATTACCTTTATTCTCCAAAAGTATATTCTCTTTGTTCTCTAGGCATCACTGTGTGGTGATGGATTGAATAATTCATATAGCTATTACACTGTAAGTTTACAGGTTTTTCTTCTGGTGTATACAAAATATTTTTTAAAAATATCACTAGGTAAATTATCAAACAATTCCTCTTCCTTTCCTTTGCAATTTTGGTTTTAGCCTTCTGAATATAGTTCTTCAAGAGCAAGTTCAGCACGAAGTAGTCCAGTGGTGAGAGACTTCTGTTGGTTTGCATGTCTTGAAGTTTTCTTCTTGTGACTAATTTTCTCCTGTTTTATTCATTTGCTTTAATCCTGCTACTGATGAATATATGGGTTGTAGATCACTAAGAAATACAGGTAATTAAACTTAAGCAAAAATATAAATTTTTGTCTGTTCTGGCGATTTGTGAATGATCTACTTTCACAAAAAGCTCTATTTGAAAGTTATCATATGAGGTATTGTAATCAGATTTAAAAGATAATAGACTTGAAAATTGTCATGGGAATTAGAAATCATTGTAAATTAACATAGGACATATCACCAGTGTTTTATCTGTGTTATGCTTGTCCTTAAGTCAGTTTAGTAAGGGATTTATGGTAGGCAGAAAAGGGTGTGTGTGACTTTCCTCCTTCAGCAACAGACTTTCTTTGTTTTTGATAGAAACTGTACTGGGGGCTAGTGTTGTGATAGCATCCCGTGTTACACAGAAACTTTCCATTCCTCAATACTGTTTGGTGCCCAGTTTGTTTCAAGCTGAAAGAGCTATAATCTGTTGTGTCTCTATCCAAGCTTTACATTTTGTACATAATACTTCCTTGCATGCATATATTTTCCATCCGTAGAAAGACCACCATAAAGTCTAATAGAACCTCTTATCACCCTTTTCCCCTCACTGAGCACCAAACAGTAATGAGGAATGGAAAGTTTCTGTGTTCCTCCCTTACCTCTGTTCACCCTATCCACCCTGAACTCACTTTTTTAAGCACTTGGTGGGGATATGGCAAGCGCATGCAGTCCTGTCATTTCCTTCTTAAAAAGTGGCATGTTTTGTTGTGCCCTATGGTGGTATATCCAGTTTCTTACTCTTATGTACAAGCACACCACCAGGAATTCCTTCAAGTCTGTTCGTTTGACCCTTCTTAAGTTCTGGCTTGTGTTTGACCTCCATCACTAATGAATCTTACTGCAATATTTTGACATTATATTAGAAAGGAAAAGTTATTTTTACTTTGATATTGAACATGTAAATCAGCTTAAGCCATGTACTTTCCTTGGCTCCTAAGAGGAAAAAGAAAGGCCCACCCTTGGGGATATTATTGCAGGCAAAACTTTTTCTTAATTTCTACTACTGAGGAGGGTGGTACTCTTTGACAAGGATCCTACAAAGATTGTATTTGGCTTTGCAATGGGCTCCCATACCTTCCAATATCATCAAGGCAGGGAAATTACTAATTGGCCAGATTTGTGAGATTTTCCCCACCATTTCTCCTCAGGGACTGAGGTGCTTCAGAAAATGGTAGCATTTGGTTGAAAGCACTTCACCTCAGCCCTGTAACACACCCAGAAGGTAAAGGATGCCTGTTGACATTATTCTTTTCCAGGCACACACCTCATGAAGGCACTCTAAAATAAATACTGGAGGCAGATTTAAACTTAAACAGATTAAAGGTTTATTAACAGATAGAGGAGATGATAAAGGGATGAATAATGACTTGGAGATGAATTTTGATGAGGCAAATAAGGCAAAAGGAAGGATGCACACACTATACACAAAATGTTGGCACAGAGGTTCAGAGGTTTGTTTCTCTGCACAGCACTTAACAAGATTGTTCAGTTTCAGTTCAGCTCAGATGTTTATTGTTTCTTATATGTTTCACAGATTGTACAGTTCCTTTAACTTCACAGATGGTATTGGCTATTGGATTCTTCACATATAGGGTCCTAACACTGGCTTGATACTTATACATAGTACCCTCACACAACCCCCACAGTTAGAAAAACCCTAAAAATAAAACAAATTCTCTACTGAGGTAAACTATAGCAAATCCCAATATCACAGACCCACTGGAATACGGGAATCCTTTTGTCACTAGAAAATATTCCAACCCTGGTTTATTATGACTCTACATCTCCAATAAACCCTTCCATCAATATATTTCATCTGTGTATATATTTGCTTTCATTCAGCACTCATGCTGATAACAGTTGCAGACCCACACTTTGACTGATTACTTCCCTCAAGCAAACTGCACTTAACAGCAGGAATGCTCAAGGTCAAAAAGCTTCACAGATTCTTCTGTCAGGAAGTTAACCTCCCCCCCCCCCCATCATATAGTTACTTGGCCAGTCAGAGTGCAGGAGGCAACAGCCAGTAAGGTGGCTCCCTTGTGTGTAAGCCTTTCTCTCTCATTCAGGCTGTAGACAGTGAGTTGTTTTAGACAAAACTACACTTTTAAAAAATCATATTTCCTTGCAGTCCATCATAGTCTCTTTGCAAATTACAGAGATACACTGCTTCTCCTGGAGGCGACCTCGGGCATCCTGTATGGGTGATTTGGCTTCAGGGTGTTGTGAAGATAGCATTTCTCAGCACATTGTTTTGGTTTTTTACATATTTTTAATATGTACATGTGTCAGTAATATTATATACAGATAATTGACACTGACTCATTCAAATGTTTATCTAATTGAGACTTAGTAATTGCCTGTCTTTGACTCTTATAGTTTACAGATGATGAATCAGGGAGCATTGTATCATCTGATCGTGCCGTGCGAGGGAGGAGGGATAGCATGGTGAGCTGGGTTGCATGATTTGTATCATGTATTTGCTGTGGTATCAGCTTGTAGCACATGGAGTACTTGAGGCCTGATTGCAAGTTTAATAAAATAACTGGCAATGCTCACACTGTGTGCACATATAAAGTACTGTAGTTTTCTTCTGTTTTATTATTGCGTAAGGTGGAACTGCATGGTACTTGTGTCTCACTCCTGAGAAATATGTCTCTGTTGGTCTGGCATCGTCTTGAAAAAGCCTATTTATCACAATGAAAGCTGTTTTACTACTAATAAAAGTTATGTGTTCAAGGCATGGAGAAGATATTTCTTGCACAATGATGATATCAGTGTTAATGAATTATTGGATTTACTAAATTGGTTTTCCCCCCCTAGGTATGCCAGCAAAAGGGGGGGGGGAGGAGAGAAAAGGGGGTCATGTTACATTTGTTTACAGGTTATTTCAAAATGTAAATTTAAAGTAAATTTGTGTGACTGTTCCTGGGCTTTTGGAATGGGGTGGGGAAGTATGAGGACCCCCACAGCAGGCTGGGACTGAGGCTCCAGGGCAAAAAGAGGCATAGTCTTCAGCATCTGCTTCTGGTCTTCATTGGGTTCAGAAAGTTAAACAGTATTTATCTTTTATCATACCCCTGGTAGTTCAGAGTTCTCCCAGGTATGGACTCCCATTCCAGACATGCTGTCTGCTGCATGTTAGTCCCTGGCTGCCATCTTAAATGCCCTAGCCCACCCCTGTACCCCCAGGTTGCCCCCAGCCTCCTGCGGCATGAATCAGCCATCTGTCCCCAGTCATGGATATCCGTGATGACACCCTTCTGATAGGACACCTTCCTGTACTGGCCTTGAACTTCACCTTGTGTCTGCCTAGTCTTGCTGTCGCAGTCTGTCCCTAAGCCCTCTGGTTGGCTCTAGTCCTTCAGATTGCCATAGTGACATTTTTAGGAGAATCATCTTACACTATGGGTTGTGTTCTTTTCAAATAAGTACTGTAAATTTGTGACTTTGTAAAGGAACTTAGAATTCCTAGATATGCTCACTAATGATCTAATTCTGCTATTTGGTTATTAAAACACATACATCTGTAGGCTCTAATAGTCTTGATATTTATGATTACTATTAACAGTATCATGGTAGTGTTTGAGTAAGGCTGGTAACTGGGAGATTATTCTGCTTGCTCTTTGTGGCCATACAAGAAACGGCAGGAAAAATAATTAAGTGGATATGCATGTCACCCCAGCATTTGAGGTTCTAAGAAAACATTTGAAGTTCTGAATATAGCTCGTGGTTGAGTTGCTGGAGGGAAGGCAACCCATTCTAGTTCTTTATCTGGAAAAGTCAGGTGGCAGTAATGAAGTGAGAACAACGATAATGTAGATTGGCTGTGTGTAAATGCAGAGGTTTAGATACAAAATGTGTTAATTCCCTCCCTCCATAGCAAGGGCCCAGAATGGATTACTGTACTGTTTTCATTGTATCTTTAACTGTGTAGCTGATGCGGCTGAAAAATGATTCAGTCACACAGGAGTAATATCAGCATCTTTCATTCACATGTTCTCTGGGTCACACATGCACGAGAAGCTTGGAACGGCAGTTATGTTTTCTCAGTATGGCAAATAAAACAAAAGTCCATTGGGACCTTAAATACAAACAGTATTTACTTCAGTCTCACAACAGTTCACTTGTTCATATAAGTGAAAGGGAAAATCAGAGCAGGAAATCTTGGGGGGAAGCAGGGGAGATAGATATGTGAAGAGAAAATTGAACTGAGGCATCTTAGATGCCACCCCAAATCTTCTGCATAAGATTTTCCTTATCTCATATTGAAATAAATGTTGCCACAAACTTTTCATTTGTTTGCTATAACAGACTAAAACAGTTACCCATTTGCAGTCTTGGTGTGGAATCCTTTGTTTCATTAATAATTTGAAAACCACTGGCATGAAGCACTTAACCCGTATTGAATGGTAAACCGCATTCATGAAAGGGAAGCTTTCTCTGATTTTAACATAGAAATATGAATAGCATGGTTCAGTTGCTTGATGAATGACTAAATTCAGTGTTTCTTTATCAGTGGCCTTTTAAAAAAATCTTTGGCTTTTCTCTTTCCCCAGTTTTGTTGTACCTTATGGTTATATTCAAGGGATAATAATGTGCTTATAATTTTCCAGTGTTGTCACCATGTAGCAAGACTTTTCCTTTCAAATACATCTGTTTTATTCAATCCATTTTTTCTCTCTCCTTCTGTTGGCTTTGTCACTGAAGTCAACTGACTTTTCAGATCATAGTGAAACTGCAGCTGATTATTTTAGCCGTTCAAATCGTAGGGGAAGCATTGTGTCTGACTTGGATGATGTCAGCATTCCAGACTTGAACAGTGTGAGTGTGATTAGCATTGTGCTAATGTCATCGCTGTTTTATTAATGATTGTCTATTTTCTGTGGGGAGTGGTGCCAGCATTGTACTAACAAATTTGGCTTTAGTAGCAAGCATGACTTGGTAATAAATATTTGTTGCTAGCAGTGCAGAACTTTATATAGCTTCAGACGATATTTATTTAAAATGCAGTATCCAGCTGATGAGAACCAGTGTGGTATAGTAGTTAAGGTGGTTAAATGGTTAAATCCCTACTCATACCATGGTTAGTGGTTAAATCCCTACTCATACCAAGGAAACTTGCTGGATGACACTCTCAGGCTTAGCTCTGGCTAGTAGTTGGGTGGGAGACTTCCAAGGAATGCTAGGGTTGAGATGCTAAGGCAGGCAATGCAGGGGCATACCGCCCTAGGGACATGGGGACACTCATGTCCTTGGGCGCACATCTTTTGGTCATGGGGGGGCAGACACCCCCCATGAGACAAAATGGCATGCACCCAAGCCGCCTGCTGTGGTTCACCCCGCTCCTGGCCTTCCTGCAAGCCCTGGGGAAAGCAGGAGCTGGCCTGCAAGGACGTGTGGGGGAGCGCCCTGCCCTTCTCTTGTGGGAGGAGACCTTCTCGCTGGGTGATTACCACACCCTCTCAGGGAGGCAGGATCAAACGTCACTTCCTGTTCAGGCTAGGACTCGTTCAACTTCCCCAGTTCTATTTCCTGCCTGACAGGGAGCGCACGGATCCTGTGGACTCCTTAGCCTTTTCAAAAAATTCTTCCCTTTACTCTGTCTTTCTTCTCTTCAAAGACTAAAATTCTTTTTCCAACCTTCCTTATCTCCCTTTCTTCTACAAGGAGGCTTGGGGATTTCTTTTAATTCCCTCGTTCCTCCTTTCCCGCCCTTTTCAGGCCACTCCTTCACGCCATCATGGCGGACCGGGAATTCTCTCCCCCCAGGGAGATCTTTCACGGGGGGGGCAGCCGAAGGCACTCGAGCCTCCTCAAAGAAGACCCCCCCAAACGACAGCGCGTGCGCCTCGCGCAGCGCCACTTCCGTGGCAGCCAGCCTGACCCTCTCTGAGGCAGCGGCTGAGGCGGCGAGCCGCGGCGTGGCCCGGAGCGGAAAAAAGCGCGCCAAAACAGACAGCAGCCGGAATGAGCCTCCGGCCAAACGGGGCACAACGGCAACGGGATCGTTACCACCCCGCTCCTCCTCACAGTCCTCGGAGGGCCTCCAAGCTGCGGAAACTTCCATTCGGCCCCATCGCGACAGCAGCGTTGGTGCCAGATCGTCTGCTCCTCCGTCACTCAGGCAAGAGCGACCCAGCGGGGGGGGGGATCCCCCGATGGGGAAAGGCAGTTGTCCAGAGCGCCCCCCCCCCGGGAGGGACAGGCTTGGCCCACAGCGGAATTCCCATCCGCCTTTCAGAGAGCCATTGAGGATCACATAGAGGCCTACTTAAGGGGCAGGGGATCCAGGGCTACTGGCACTCCACCTCCCTCCAACGCACCTGCTCTATCCACCATGAGCCAAGGGCAAGCTAGGGGCTATCCTAGATCCCCGGTGCGTGCGCTCCCCCCCCCTCCTCAGGGGGTGTAGATGACCACCAGGGAAGAGGCCCCGACCCGGCCTCCTTGGAGCGCTTCTCTGACACGGAGGAAGTCATGGAGACCTCCCCAGATCAGTCCTATAAATGTTTTAACCCAGAGGACCTCCAGTTCCTGATAGCCAAAACTGTGGCTGCACTAGAACTTCAGGATGTGGACACTGACCAACCATCCACCTCGGCCACCCCTTCCAACATCAAGGGCGTCCCTAAGGGCAGCAAAACCTTCTTCCCCCAGGACGAGCCATACAAATCCATTCTTCCACTCCTGGAATTCTTCATAAAAAAGATTAGGAAAGAGTGGGAGACCCCTGGCTCCAACAAACACCTGTTAGCCAATGCACGCAAATTATATGCAGTGCCAGAATATGTGGAGGATCTCCTGAAGGTTCCACTGGTAGATGCCCCCGCCGTGGCCATTCAATCTGCAGGACTGGTGTCCAAAGACGGGGAGGGGAACCTCAAAGACCCCCTAGATAAAAGGTCTGAGGCAGCGCTCAGACGTTCCCATGAATCCCTGGCTCTGGCTATGAAAGCCATAGCCCCGGCCTCCACAGTGTCTAGAGCCATTCTAGTCTGGCTGGCCTGCATCATGGAGCTCCTACCCCCAGAGGCTTGAGGAGTTCGGGACGGCCTGGAGAGGATTAGAATTGCGGCCTCATTCATTGCTGATGCCTCTCTAGATGCATTGATCTTATCCTCCCGATCCATGGCAGCCAACATAGTAGCCAGACGCAACGCGTGGCTTAGAACATGGCAAGCCGACAACCAATCTAAAACTATTGTAGCTGCGTATTCCTTTCAGGGGGGTAGACTCTTCGGCAAGGAGCTGGACGACATCCTGGTGGAGTCTAAGGACCATAAGAAAACCATGCCCAAATATGTACGTCCAAGTGGGTCGGGCTCCTGGCCCAGAAATAACTTCCGCCCTCAAAAATTCTTTCAACGTTCACATAAGGACAATAGATCTGCATCCTGGTCTAACAGGGGCTCCTTTCGTAGAAGAGGCAACTTTAGGCCCCAGAACAAGTTCGACAAGAACACCAGACCAGAGCCCGCGCCCAGATCCTGACTCCGCTACCCTTCCAGTGGGGGCTCGCCTTCTCAACTTTGGAGATCAGTGGAGAGGAGACCACATGGATGCTTGGTCTCAGGAGGTGGTATCACTCGGATACACCATAGAATTCCTCCGTCTACCTCCGCCCAACTTCCTTCAATCTCCAATCAGCTCCAGACCAGAGAAGGCGACCAGAACCCGCACAGCCGTTAACCACCTTCTATCCATAAAGGCCATAGAACCGGTCCCAACCTCGCAGAAACGCTTAGGTCATTACTCACACTTTTTTACAGTCCCCAAGAAGAACGGGGACTGGCGGGCCATCCTCAATCTACGAACTGTGAACAAATTCATTCACTTAAAAAGGTTCAAGATGGAATCCCTGAGGTCCATCACGGAAGCATTGCGACCAGGAGACTTCCTTACCTCACTGGACCTCACCGAGGCCTACCTCCACGTACCCATTCGTCCCTCCCACCGCAGATTCCTCCGATTCTGTCTAGGGGACCAACACTTTCAGTTCCGAGCGTTGCCGTTCGGGCTGGCCACAGCACCGAGAGTTTTCTCGAAACTCCTACTGGGACCCATTACACTTCTCCGTCAACAGGGCATACACATACACCCCTACCTCGACGACATTCTGATACGATCCAAGTCGTCAGAGACAGCCCTACAAGACCTGCACCTGACCATGCAGACCCTAAAGAATCACGGTTTTCTGATCAACCTAGAAAAGAGCCACCTTCTTCCAACCCAGCAACTGGTCCACCTGGGGGCCCTCATAGACACGGTACAAAACACCCTCTTCGTACCAGAGGAGAAGATTCTCAAGAACAAACATTTACTCATCAGAACGGACAACGTGGCGGCCAAAACCTACCTTCGTACCAGAGGAGAAGATTCTCAAGATAATTCACATGGTAACCACGGTCATCAAATCCAGGGTCGCCTCGCTGCTGTTCCTCTCCAAGGTCCTGGGAGTCATGACAGCCACCTTCGACCTGATCCAATGGAGCAGGTTCCACTCCAGGGGCCTCCAACTGCATCTGCGACCGTACCAGTGGGACATCCTTCAGAAACGGGACCGACTCCTAAACATTCCTCGGTCCCTCAAGACAGACCTCCGTTGGTGGACCGTCAGATCCCATCTTTCACAGGGAAAAATATATGCGACCAAGAACCCGATTCAGATGTTCACAGACGCGAGTCTGCAGGGTTGGGGCGCAACCCTGGGAGACGAATTTGTACAGGGCAAGTGGCCAGCCCCTGCATCCTCCCTACCAATCAACCTGCTCGAGATGCGTGCCATACTTCTAGCCCTACAACACTTCAGCACCAAACTGAAGAACAAACATTTACTCATCAGAACGGACAACGTGGCGGCCAAAACCTACCTAAATCACCAGGGCGGCTCTTGGTCCTCCAGGTTACACAAAGAGGCCAAAAAGATCTTCCACTGGGCAGAGGTAAACGTTCTGAGCCTGCAAGCCGAGCACATCAAGGGGAAACTCAACCTAAGCGCCGACTGGCTGAGTCGGCAAACGGTATCCCCTGCCTAATGGTCACTCAACAGGTCGGTCTTCCTCCAGATCACCCTCCGGTTCGGCGTTCCAAGAGTAGACCTATTCGCGACGGCGGAAAACGCGCAAGTCCCGACCTTCTTCTCCCGGTTCTTTCATCACCAGGCACAAGAAGTGGACACGCTGATCGCTCCATGGCCCCAAGGCCTCCTCTACCCGTTCCCTCCAACCCCGGTAATACCGAAGCTGCTAAGGCGAATAAGAATAGAAAGATCAGAGGTCATCCTAGTGGCACCCTTCTGGCCAAGAAGACCTTGGTTTTCGGCAATAATGGAGATGGCGATCTCCCCTCCGTTTCACCTTCCGATACGCCCGGATCTCCTCCTGCAGGGTCCCCTTCGGCATCCGGACCCCGGTTGGCTGTGCCTGACCGCCTGGCTTGTGAGCGGCGACTTCTAACCAGCAAAGGCTACTCAACAGACGTAATCAACACCATGCTGGAGTCCCGCCACCCCTCCACAGTCAGACTATACAACTCCACCTGGAGATCCTTCGTGACATGGGCCAGAACGCACCAGATAGATCCCAGTGCTCCATCAGTAGCTTCCATCCTAGACTTTCTTCAGGAAGGGTTTCGAAGGGGCCTCAGAAGCAACACTCTCAGACGACAGGTGGCGGCTCTGTCCACGGTGTGCCCACTGCCTCGGGGCCTCAAACCGTCTCAACACCCCGACGTCATCCGTTTCCTTAAGGGGGTCCAACAACAACAGCCACCGGTCTACCACAGATTCCCATCATGGCGCCTTCACACGGTCCTGACGGCCCTCACCGCCTCCCCCTTCGAACCCATTCAGTCAATCCACCTGAAGTGGCTCCGTATGAAGGCAATATTTCTGGTGGCCATCACCTCAGCTCGTAGAGTATCAGAGCTCAGCGCACTTTCCTTTAACCCTAACCTATGTGTATTCCACCAGGACCGAGTGGTCCTATCACCGGACCCCACCTTTAGACCCAAAGCGGCGTCCGCATTTCATCTACAACAAGATATTATCCTACCTAACTTCTGCCCCAAACCGGCGCATCCACGGGAACGTACAGGACACACGTTGGACGTGCGCAGGACCCTTAAGGCATTCATCCTACGAACATCTGATTTCAGACAGACTCAATCCCTTTTCATTAACGTCTCGTCCCCCAACCTGGGACACCGAATGTCTTCTGCGTCCATCAGCACATCCATCAGGTCATGCATCGTGGAGGCCCATAAGGCCCTCAATTTGCCTGTTCCCGGGGGCATCACAGCCCATTCCACACGTAGCGCCTCAACCAACGCAGCCTTTCGTAACAAGGCCACCCTGGAACAAATCTGTAGAGTAGCCATCTGGGCCAGCCCTTCATCGTTCGTCAAACACTATAAACTACAGTCATGGGGCGCGGCCGAAACCGTTTTCGGCCACAGAGTTCTTGAGAACATACTGGACGCTTAGCGGTAGCCCACCCATTTTTGGGGACACTGCTTGGGGAGGTCCCACCGAGAAGGTCTCCTCCTACAAGAGAACGGTACATTGGTACTTACCCTGAAGGGGCCTTCTCTTGTAGGCAGGAGACCTTCTCGTCCCTCCCTTGACACCGCTAGCGACCGGAATGTCTTCAACAGTTGTAGGTTAAGAAACCCTTTACCTCTCTTCTTACGTCAACTATGACGAAGTTTGAACCCTGTTTCACATCTAAAGTTGATTGTTATTACATCCCTTCTTCCTGTTCTACTCTATATGTTTATAATTGTTACTTACACTGCTCAGTCAGGAGTTTACTGGGGAAGTTGAACGAGTCCTAGCCTGAACAGGAAGTGACGTTTGATCCTGCCTCCCTGAGAGGGTATGGTAATCACCCAGCGAGAAGGTCTCCTGCCTACAAGAGAAGGCCCCTTCAGGGTAAGTACCAATGTACCGTTCTGGGCTCCCTGCAGGCTGGCTTGGCTTCTGTCCTCCCCACGGCCTAGGGAAAGCAGGAGCCGCCCTGCATGGATGGTGGGGAGTGTTTCCATGGTTTCCAAAGCCAGCCTGCACAGAAGCCATGGGCGGGGCTTGGGATGGGGCCATGCCCCAGAGCCCCACTCACGAGCGCGGGGGGCAGGGGTGGAAGCTGCCCGGAGAAGGAGTTGTCTTCAGGCGCCATTTCCCCCCAACGCGCCTCTGAGGCAATTCCAAACTACCATTGAACATCTCTTACCTTGAAACCCTTATGGGGTTACCAAAAGCCAGTTGTGACTTGATTGCAAAAAAATAATAATAATAAGCAAACTTATATGGCTAGGTACTTTCAAACTTAATGTAGGAAGTTGGATGGTATTACTTCTGTTAATTTGATGGTATTGTGCATAAAATCTAGCACATACATATTTGGGAAAATATTTGATATTTGTGAGAATGTGAAGGATCAGGCTATAAGCGCTCTACATAACCTTAAAACAGAATGGACATCTTTTAGTCACAACTTGCTTCTGAAGCAGGGGCAGAATAAATGAATACAGAAGAAGGACAAAAATCCTTCAGCAGTGTGTAATTGGGGATGAATGGTGTGTTCAAGTTGTGATTATTTATATAAGAACAGGGATGTGTCAATAAGAACACCAGAATGCCTCTTTTTTCAGTTGTGAAATGTTGATGTTAGCCTGTTAATATTTACCGCAGACTTACTGCTTTGATCATTTAAAATGATTACCCTATTAAAAATCTTTTTTTCCTGAGTGAATAACTTATTTGTCAAGGGAAGGCCTTGTCCTCTGTACCCTGTTTGGGCCGCTAGGAAAGCTTGTTGACACTGTGAGAAACAGGATGCTGGATTAGATGAACCGCTTAAGTTGGTACGCAAGTATACCCTGCTCCAAGTGGTCCAGTAGGGGGATAGGATTATGCTTACCATAGTGAAACTAAATGTAATGTTAGATATAGAGAAAAATACTGTATGTGGCAGTACAGACATGACACTCTTGATGTGCATTTATTTCATGGTTTCATGATCAATTGTGTACCCCAGTTACATTTAGTGTAGGAAGGATAGTTCTGTAGTTTTCAATTAGGCTCAATTAGTCATTAGAGACGAAAAATTTCCAGAAACCTTGAGGCCATGGGGACGCATTTTTTCTGTTTTTTCTCTCCTGGAAAAAAATAGGGGGAAAATAGAAATGTATAGAATGCTTCCTTTTCTGTCAAATTGAAACTACCTTTCCTGATTTAACAGCATGAAATGCATTATTTATATCTTAGTGTAGGAAATTGTATTAGCTGGGATATCCTTTAGAATTGAAAAAGCATAAATATCTTCATTTTCTATAATTGCAAGTATATACAATACTTGCAAATGTTTGCCGCCTTGCTACAATAGTACATATGCCTTTACTTTTTGCCACATAAAAGGCATAAAAAAGTAAAAGTTGAAGGCAGAAAACAAGTTCTGTGCTAAAGAAAAGAAGGTATATTATTTGGATAATAGATAAGACTGCCAGCATGTTTGGATCTTAAGCTAAACTCTAAAACATTGAAACACTCAACTCTTTAATAATGTATTATTAAGTACCTTATGGCACATTAATTGTTGCCAGAATTACTTTAAATATAAATAACAAAACAAAAAAATCCTCTTGAGTACCATATATACTTGTGTATAAGTCGACCCGCATATCAGTCGAGGCACCTAATTTTACCACAAAAAACTGGGAAAACTTATTGACTTGCGTATAAGTCGAGGGTGGGAAATGCAGCAGCTACTGGTAAATTTCAAAAATAAAAATAGATACCAATAACATTACATTAATTGAGGCATCAGTAGGTTAAATGTTTTTGAATATTTATTTCAAAGAAAAACAGTAAACTAGCTCTGTAAGTGGAAAAGAGGGTCAACAAAAACAATATGCTCTCAACAATAATTTTAAAAGTACAAAAACCTTAGCTCAATCAGCAACCAAGCTAAAACACAAGAGTTAAAATCCTTCAAAACTGGATTTTTGGTCAGGGGAGGAATGTTTATGTTAGCAGTACCAACATTTCAGAGTATCTTTAGGAGACCCTCCTGATGATACTACCCAGGTTTGGTGAAGTTTGGTTCAGGGGGTCCAAAGTTATGGACCCTCAAAATGTAGCCCCATCTACTATTAACTCCCATTAGAAACAATGGGGGATGGGGTCACCCTCTTTGGGGGTCCATAACTTTGGACCCCCCAAACCAAACTTTACCAAACTTGGGTGGTATTATCAGGAGAGTCTCTTGGAAAATCCCTGAAATTTTGGTGCTGCTAGCCTAAAAACTGCACACCCTTGCGGCCGACAAAGTAAAAACCCTAAAATATTTTTTAAAATACACCTGACTCAACTTACATGTGAGTATATACCAGTGGTGGCGAACCTATGGCACAGGTGCCAGAGGTGGCACTCAGAGCCCTCTCTGTGGGCACACGCAAACCGAGTCGCCCCCCCACCCCCACACATCTAGGCTGGTCTGGGCCTCTGGGCTCGAATATTAGCATTAAACCTAAGACCTAGGTTTGGGGAAGCAGTGTAGGTAACCCTGTTAAGCATTGTTAAACCCCACTGATTTTCATGCAGAGAACTAAAGCGTGATCCTTTACTTGGTAGTAAGCTCGGTTGCTGGCAATGGGGCTTACTTCTGAGTAAACCCTCTTAGGGTCATAATTCACCAGTTGGAAGAGTTGCAAGTTGCTTCAAAGGAAAGCCACTGACTACCACCAAGCTTACTCCCGAGTAGCGCACACCTCGGAGCCAACCGTTTTTTCTAAACTAAAACCTCAGTATTCAGGTTAAATTGCCGTGTTGGCACTTAGTGATAAATAAGTGGGTTTTGGGTTGCAATTTGGGCACTCAGTCTCGAAAAGGTTCGCCATCACTGGTATATACGGTATATTATGTGTTGAGTAAACTCTCAGTCTTTTTCACACTGTTTGTTTTGAATGTGAAAAATAGTGCCTTCAGAAGTATTTTACTCATTCTAAATGGGGAAAAATATTTCATAGGAATTTCAGTATTCCGCAATTTTTTTTCAATTTTTTTTCAATTTTTCTGTTTAAAAAATTGAAAAAAGAACTTTGGAAAAATGTCTTTTCTTGCTCTTAGGAGCAGGGTATCTTGTAGCTAAAGTGTTTCCCAGTGGCTGCTGAGGAAGGCAGGATTAAAATTCTATTTACTGTCTCCCAGGTGGGAACTTGTAGCTTAGTTTTATTCCTGCTTCGCGCAGGGACATCAGCTGAGATGGCTCTCTGCAGCATCTACTCTATTCTTTTCCTCTAATTTTCTCCTGCAGCTTGTGTAACAATTGTAACTCTGCTATAATAGCGAGTATCCTCCTCAGTCTTTTTTGTCTTATGCCTGACCTCCTTTGCTCTTTCCATGCCTTCTCTCTCCTCCTTCCTTCACACTTGCCAATGGAAGATGCCCGGAGAGTGGCAAAGATCAAACGGAGACAGTGAGACAATAATCTCTCTGATCGAGGACACAGGCTCAAAGCAGCTCAGACACTGTCGGAGGAGAGGAGGAAAGGGCTTTAGAGCCTCAGACGCCAAAACAAAAGCATTTTCTGCTACAAAAAGGCCCTTAATGGCTGTTGGTTTGACCCAGTGGCCTTGGCCCCAGGAAAGGGATTTCTTGAGCCAGGTGTTGGGAATGGAAGCTTCCAGTGTAATGCACCTTCACCACCTCCCTCATTTGAGGTTGTAGAAGGGTGGCCATCTTGCTCTACTGAAATCATCTTGATATGCTGGAGGGCCCTAAGGAAAGAGCTGCAGTACCTCCAAATACCTTCTCCTCTGGCCTCATGTAGGGGCTTCTATTGCTCCTACTCAAGGTCTCCCAAACATCCTCACATCACCCGTTCTAGGTTTGAGGGGAGTCAGGCCACCCACTATAAGGAAAACTCCACCAAGTGGCCCACCGAGGCAGCCTGGAAGCCTCCTTTTCAGGTTCCTACCCTTGTCATTTTCCAGGAAAAGTGACACGCTCTTCCCTCTCAGATAATGAAAATGAGGAAGGGGAATTTTCCTTTGAGGATGAACTAACCAAAGTAGAACAGCCAGCTTGACTGTTTAATAGAGAAGGTTATCAGTCACTTTTGGCTAAGGCCATCATGGCATTGGATCTCTCTAAGAATCGTGATCTGGTTGAGCCCAAAGAGGGCAGATCGAGACCAAAGAGGGCCAAGGAATCCTTTCCAAATTCTCTTCCTTTGGATAAATCTGTTCCTTTCTCCTGGAGGCGATCTCGGGCATCTTGGATTGGGTGATTTCCAACCTATACTCAGGGAGGCAGGACCAAATGATGTCACTTCCTGTAGAGGCTGGAATCCATCTTAGATCCCCAGTATTACTTCCTGCCTAGCAGGGAGCGCAGTGCTTGTGAGAGGGCTCCAAGCTACTTGTATTTCTCTACCATTTCTACCTTATTTCTCTCAGCTTACTTCTATTCTCACGTGTGTTCTGTGTGTCTGTTTCTGTCGGCTCCTGTCCTCTTGTGAATCAGCCTGTCAGTTTGTGAATCAGCCTGTCAGTTTTTTCCAACTGTCAGTTTTTCCCACCTTAACGGGCCGCCTTAAAATGGCCGCCCATGGAATCTACGCTCGCTCCTTCTCACCCCCGCCTGAGTCTTTTGGCAAGACCGCGGCAGAGGGCACTCGGGCAGCAACCCGAAGGGGGCATCAGAAGAGCAACAGTCAGGAGTCCTCGGCTGAGGCTCCGTCCACTTCTTCTTCTGCCGCATCGAAGGCGGCGGCGGCGGCGGCGGCGGCGGCGGCGGCGGCTTCGGCGCCCCCACAGGAGATGGCACAGGCCGGAAAGAACAAAGCCCCTGCCGCCAAGAAATCGCGCCTAGAGCCCTCCCGGGCTATGCCAAGGCGCAGGAGCACCAGCGTCCCAGTCCGGGCCGCGGAAGGTGTAGCTCCGCACTCCCCCCCACGCTCCCAATTTTTAAGTGTTAGCCACGCCAGCGGTGGTGGCGTGGGGGAGCATCGCGGGACCCAGGAGCGAGCAGATGATCAAATGGCCTCCCGGCAGTCTCCTCATAGATCTTCGCGACTCAGGCAAGATCAGAGGGGCCCGGTGGGGGAGGGAAGTCCCCAGCGCGAACCTGCTCCAACCCTTTCAGACCCTGCATCCTGGGCTAGCATGCCTGCTCCCGAGCTAATGAGTATGTTCAGGGCTGCAATGAGGGAAGAGATCTCCCTCCATGACAAGAAAAAAGAAAGTAGACGCAGAGGGAGACGCAGGTCCCGTTCTAGGAGGGGTGGTAGACGCAGACGTTCATCTAGCTCTTCTTCCAATTCCCCCACCATCCCACAGCCCTCCACCTCCACTTATAGAGATCCCCTTAATAAATATGGGGAGGAGGAATTCAGTGAGGTGGAAGTGGGACATTCCTCAGAGCATTTCTCTGAAGGGGAGGAGGACATCACTGAGCCAAAAGAAAAACTTATCAGATTTTTTAGAAAGGAGGATTTAGCCTTGATTATGTCAAAAACTATTTCCACTTTAGAACTCCAGGATTCAGCAGACGCTGAGGACCCTGAGGGTCTCCCATCCTCCAAGAGAACAGTTAAAGGTGTCCCTAAAGGGGCCACAAAAATTTTCCCCCAGACGGTACAACAGCTTTGGTAGGCTGATGAGGGCAGGATGGAAAAACCCTTGGTGAACAGGCAGTTCCCTAATGCCACAAAAAAACTATGCCGTACATGCTATGGAAATTCTTCAAGTCCCACTGGTGTATGCTCCCATTGCAGCCTTGCAGTATTCAGATCTCCTTTCGTAAGACGGCATGGGGTCCATAAAAGAGTTCTTACTAAACAGAAAGGTATATTTTGCATTCCAGAAATCCCATAAAGCATCACCCTTAAGCATAGGAACAGCAGCTATGTCAGCCCTCTTTTCCAGGGCTGCTATTATCTGGACCCGAAAACTGAGTCTGCTCAGCTCTAGTGATAATAGCAGAGCTGCAGAATGACCAAATTGTGTTCTTAAGGCTGCTCTGTCCAGGTGGATGCAACTCTAGACACTATGACTTTCACAGCCTGTTCCATGGGAGCAGTAGCTACTATCAGATGCTCCCTATGGCTACAGGTGTGACAAGCAGACCTTCATTCTAAATCAATAGTGATGGCCTACCCTTTCCAAGGAAGCAGAATGTTTGGAGACACACTGGACAAAACACTAGTGAAGATCAAAGACAAGGAAAAAATCCATATCAAGAAAATTACAGAAGGACAACAGGAGGTCTATCAAACTTCCTTTCCTTCCTCCAACGTGCTTCTGTTATTCAGTTCCAACCAGAGGAGAGCACAATATCCAAATAGGCTCCTTTTGCAGAGGTTTGTGCTTTAACAGGTCTCCCTAATTGTACCAGGGACTTCCGGCTTGAACGCCAGCAAACGCCAGCACATGACGACTTCTCTCTCCGGTTTTTATCTTTTATCTTTATTTTAATGGTTTTAAGAGTTTCATAGCATGCTGAAGTTTTATGAATGATTGGCTCACAGAGCATTTTAACTAGAAAGTCTGAAATAAGAACTTGTTGCATTTGCACTTTATAAGATACTAAAGGATCGTAAATTACAAGCTACTGCGCCAATTAAGCCTTGTGGTGAGAGATTTGCAGACTAGCTATCAGAGCTGTGTCTAAATGGGGAGGAAGAAACGTATAAGAGAAGATGAAATAGAAAGTGATGAATATGACTGTCCACAGAATAAACAGACAAAAATTTTGGATTTCTTCCCTCAAGAGGTCCCGCTCTTTAACCACTTTGCAGTGTTAACAGAGGAAGATAATAAGGAAGTAACCTCATAAAAAATATAACTGACACCTCTACAAAAACGGAGACTATTTATAATTTGAGTGAAGCTTACAAATAGCAACAGTAGAGAAATGATCTGTAAAAAACCTTAAACTCCTTAAAATGATAAACTTGATTATAATCATTAACAATGGAATGCAGATGAAGCCCGCTCTTAAAGACATATATACAAATGAAGGGAACAGTGAAGGGGAGCAGGCATGGCCTGGATCATGACCGTTTAAAATATAATGAGATAAAAGAAAGCAAAAGCCAGCTGGTTCTTGAACCCTCAACAGAATATGCTTTAAAAATAGGCTGGTGTGGGGGGTATTTTTTCCTCATTTGGAGACTCTCTCTTTTTATGGCAAAAAAAACATTTTACATATTTTTTACTACAAAGAATGGCAGCTAAAAAAATTAGCAGACCTAAAAGAAGCGTTGAGACTCTGCCCCATCCAAATACTACAAATAAAGCAAGTGATTTTTGACCTTCTCTTCGAGAAGGATTCCACAACTTTGTGGAGGGAAAAAGAATTATCTGGCTACAAAAGGGAGTTGAACCAGAGGGACATTTTAGAAACATACAAGTACATCCCCCCCTCATATCCCATAAGGAAAGAATATTCTACAAGACCCTCAAAGTGCCAAACTAGGAACAAAATGAGGGACACTCAATTAGGACAACCAAATAGTGGAAGGTGATAATTTGAAAAAACTTAACTTGTTTATAGATCTACCAAGAATTATGAACAAGAGGCAATTCTACAAAGGCTGGATCTTTTTAAAAAAATGAATTAGAGACAATAAAAGAAAGGGGAAAAAAGTAGACTTTTGTGCCCAGATGAACCATCACAATGTGCCCCAGATCAACCCTAATCCACCTACTAGGACAAAGTGTAAAAGGAAAAGATCCCCTTCAGACAACCAACTAACAACTCAAAGAATCAAACAGAGAAGCCAGTATCGGTGACATTTAGGAGGAAAGAGAGAAGGGGCAAGATGGAACATACATAGTCCACAGGAAGAATCTTATTAAGTTGGACTCCCCTCTCCTTTAAAAGTGAAAAAGACCACAAGGAGCAGAACTGAAAGCGTGAACTAATTATACAAGAGATATAGATGTGGACTGGCACCGAGTACAATTCTTGGACAACACTTTTACAGCATGGGATGAGTGGAAAATCTTGGGTCTCCAAGAATTGTTGGAGGCCTGAAAACAAAAAAATTCCTCCACCTCTGGATACCAAAAGAAGGATATAATCCAAAGCAAAAAGAAAAAGAAAGTGATTCCAATATTCAGCCAACATCTAAGAAGTCACAGTGCTAGTGCTAAAAGAGATCAAATGGGTGCATCTTTACACTGATCATACAGGTCCAATTGGACTTAATTACAGATGCCCCTTTGTTTAAATCCTATGGATCTGAAATATCTAGCAAAGAAAAGTTCAAGTGAATCCTACACCTAAGGGATGATACCACTAACCCAATATGCCAGAAGTAATAGCTGACACCTAATAATATGTGACTAACTAAGCCCACAATCAGAGAAAATCGATGATAAATAAGCCTTTGGAAATTATATATCTTTGGAACATTGCAGGGTTGGAAAAGATGTTTTTGCCACGGATAACAACTGTTTCATTGCTCCAACACAAATTTGATATTATAATACTTGCAAAGAAACCTGGAGCTGACTCCCTCACTTGAACTAATGGATAGCTATGGTTTTTTAATGTCAAGGCAATCCCGAGGAGAGAAAGGACCAGGGGAGATTAAAAAGGGAGGACTGGGAATATTAATCTCTACTACACTGAAAGTTAGAGCTGTAGCTAAAGCTCCACTCTCTAATTTTGCTATGGCCCTACCACTTCTACGTGGGATCAATGTAGTCCTGATAATATTTAATATCTATTTCCCCCCCAAAGTATAAGAAAACAGTTATTGAAAATAACCAAGGCAGGAGTTTTGATAATTATTTTACCCAAATTACTTTAGAACACCCCCAAGCTCTCAAATTCTAATAGCTGGGGACATGAACGGCTACGCATGATAAATGGGCCCCCTAATGATGATTTCCTATTATCCAAATTTAAAACTGTAGCTGATAGTAGGGGAAAGCAGACCAGGGTATGCTAACTCAAAATCGCATATCCAAGAGATCTAAAAAGAGTGAATTATAGCGGGAATCTGTTTGTATAAACTAGCACATAGGAGGAGCCCTCTGCATATTTTAAATGTGGGACAATAGATAGGGATGTCCCAGGAGAATATACTTCTTGTGTAACAGGTAAAAGGGACTAGTACACTTGACTATATGTTGGTTTTGTAATTCCTTGATTACAAGAAGTCCCGAAATTTTGCCCCAGGTTTTCTGCCATATATGGAAGTGGGTGATCATTTACCACTTTTTTTTTTTTTTGTGATCAGAAATATATATGTTCATCTGACAGACTTACATAAATTCCCTCAATTTAAAGGAAACCTTAGGTAAAAAGAATTGGTTGGTCCCCAACACTGGATCTTAAGATAAAAGAAGTTCTCTCTAGTGAAGTAGGGGAAGAACTGATACAACAAATGAATGCAGTAATTCTCCTATCCAAAGGAACCAGCTTTAGAAATGTAATGAGAGTCTTATAAAGAAGCTAGCAAGATCGAGATTCTTACAATAACAAATAATAAATAAAATAGAGCTCCAGATACCTAAGATATTCCAAAACCTTGGTTTTGATAGTGGAAAGGTCAGTGTAAAAAGCAAAAGATCTTATTGTCAGCTTTCTCATACACAACTATGTGCAATTAAGGAAAAATAGAAGTAAGGCCCATGCACCATGTGCATTAACACAGAAAAGCTTATAAAGAGAATAATACTAAAGAAGAAAAAGCATAATACATTAAGAAGTCTTGCAAGAACTTATATTTGCAACTACTCAAAGGGAATTCTAGCCAGCCTTTTGGAAGATGATTGCAGCCTGTAAACAAGGGAACCCCATCAGTTTTGGGACACCCATAGTATTCCCCCCCTGACAAAATGGGTACCTTTTTTTTCTAGAGGAGCTTTATAGAAAAGAGTGATAAACAGGGAGACCTTCAAACCAGAATTAGCCTCTCTAAATCAATGGGCCACCGGGTTACAAACACAAGAAATAAAAAATCTTGCATAAAACCACTTAAATTTAGGGAAAGCCCCAGGATTAGATGGAGATCCCGCTTCTGAAGTTTACTAGAAAGAGAATATAGACTGGTGGGCTCCTTTCTCTGGGTAACACTTATTTACATATATAGACAAAAAAAACAGGTTGCATACCCAAGTTAGGTGTAGAACACAGCAGGTTGTTTGTCCCTATCTATAAAAAAGGGAGTAAAAAAATGAACTGAAATTTATAGACCCCATCAGTCTTCCTGAATGTCATAAGCAAATTGTATGCAAGACATCCTAACTAGAAGAAAGAAGTTTGAACAATGGCTAAGTGGGACTTTAAGAACCACGATAAGCGGCTCTAGAGCAGGCAGGGCCTTTAGGGGAAGGTAGATCAATATTAGATGAACATAGATTGCTAACACTACAACATCTAATTGAAAAAATATACAACTGGCAAGGTAACATCATTTATATATTGCCTTTATTGATCTTTAAATCTGCCTTTGACTCAATTTCTAGGGGAAAACTATGGCGAGAAACTAGAAAGGAGACTTAACATAGATAGAAGATTGTACAATCCCTAATCTGGTCCTCTATATGAACAATCTGCCCTTGAGAGAGTTCGTTGCAACACACAAAGGATACCCACTGACCAAATATGGACCCACCCATAGAGAAGTCAGACAGGGGTGCATATTATCTCCAGCTTTATTTAATTTCTATATAAATGAATTTGTAATAGCACATATAGCAAAGAAAACTGTAGACTCAGCTTCCACATTCACCTAAATTAAAATACTACTCCATCCCTCCAAAATTCTATTATAATGTAGATGATGCTGTTGTTCTAGTATCGAGAACTCCAGTTGGGATCACGAGGGGCATTATAGCTGCATTCTCAACTTATTGTGAAAAGGAAGAACTGATAATTAACATAAATAAAACAAAAGTGATGATGGCATGTAGGAAAGCCTCCCAAAAGATCTTGGTCAATAAAAGCGGAAACAGACTAGGAACAAGTTGACAAATTCTAAATTATTTAGGTGTAATGTCGTGGTTCCAAGCTTCAAGGGAGCCATTGTAATGTGTTACTCCACTGTAATATGATAACTGTAGAGCAGGTAGAAAAGAGACAATATATGTACACTGATGTTGAAGTTTACAAGCTTCTAGGTACTAAAGGGGGGGGGTTTCTCACTGCACTTTCAGCAGCACTAAAATTATACCAAGCTAAAGAATATTGGACACAACTATCTGATAATGTCTATCGTTGGGGATTGTACAATCAGTGAAGTGACCTTACAGCTAGAAAGGCTACAGTCCAAATTTTAAGAGTTAACCTTCAGCTCCCTCCAGGAGTCCCAAATACATTTATTAGGCTTGAAAGCAGGGAGTAATGAGCCTGAAAAGGGGACAAGATAATAATAACAACTTGGCATATATAATATGGATAAAGTTACACTGATTCAAATGGTCTCTGGCCATTCCCTCTAGCAAAAGATCCTTATAAACCTAGGGTGGGCTCAAGAGGATGGAGTAGTGCCCTTAATAAATGTGGCCTTCCATATATAACATCCATATGATCAAAAAATTGGGATCAATTTAAAAATTGTAAAGGAACTCTACCCAAAGAATCAAAAGATGTATTATCCACGACAGTCTGATCTGGCAAGATATTCGAGATTTTCCTCTATGCTATAACCACAGGAAATATATCACTTGCCCCTGCTCGCCATTATTTAACTCTATCTGGATAACAAAGATCTAAGGGAGAGCTTTTATTCTTGCCCAAGAAGTGTACATTTACCTTCTACCTGCTGTTTTAGAAGTTGGAAATATCAAAAGATACCTTGCAGCTGCAAGGTTATGTTCTTGCTCTCTGAAGTCTGTAGAAAGCCTATATAGAGCATATGTTGATTAAAAGTGTCTCCTTTATGAGGAGGCAAGGGAAAAAATGCACTGTCACATCTACTACAATAAATGACTTGCATATTGTTCTGATAAGAGTTTGTTGTCAAAAACTACATAAGAATAAGAAGGAGAATATTACTAAAATGGGTAGCAAAATTTCATCTATTCATTATAGAAAAGAGAAAAATGATCTGAATATGGGTATCCCCTTTAGATATTTTTTATTTTTGTTTAGAGTATTCTTATGCTGTTTGGTGTGTTTACTAAGTATAATGATATATAGAGGGATAGTGCTGGAATACGGGAGAGAGATCTGTATTCTTGTTTTGTTTGTTTGTAGATATTTTGGAGTCTTTGTAATACATCTGGTCATTGACTGTAAATAAAGTCTTCTTCTTCTAATTGTACCAATTGTACCAATCCAACAAGACTGATGGGTCCCTTGGGCAAGGGAAACAGTGATGCTAGGCCAGTACCAGAATAGGGGAAGACTACATCTATTCCAGGTCAATGGCTACAGTCACAACTGGTTCATTGGGTACAACAGATCTTTCACTTTGGTTATGCCATAGAACTTTCCAGTCTCTCCCCAGACCACTAAAAAAAAAAGAAAACACTTGAGAACCTTATCTGCCATAGAACATCTGCCTCCAATGAGAGAGGAAAACTGGTTCCTCTCTGTGAGAGACAGTGAGGAGTCTACTCCATATTTTTCTTAATTGCCAAGAAAAGTAGGGATTGGCAAATCATGCTACAGTCAATAGGTTCGTGACCCTAAAACACTTCCATATGGATACCTTGCATTCAATCACCAAAGCTCTCACTCCAGGAGCATTTATAACTCCCATCAGTCTCACGGAAGCATACTCACGTATGTGGGCCATCGCAGGATTCTCAGATTTTATTACCAAAATTAGTATTTCCAGTTCAGAGCCCTTCCTTCGGACTGACCTCAGCTCCTCAAGTATTCTCCAAGGTACTGGTGACACTAGAGGCCATTGCCTGAAGGCAGGGCATTCAGAGTCATCTGTACCTGGTTGATATCTTCCACTCCTCAATCCTGGATCAGCACATCATTGATCAGATCGGCAACATATCAGCTAAGGCCCACATCAAGGGAGATCCAGGTTTTCCACCCTATGTCAGGAAGTGAAGAGTATTCTTTAATGGACAGATATGCATTTACAATTTAACTCCACAGATCATATCCAGGGACCCCTCAGTATTCAAGCTGACTGGATATACAGACAAACCAAGGACGAGATTGAGTGGTCAGTCAAAACAGAGACTTTCCAACAGATCACAAACAGATGGATCTTTTTGTCTAGCTTCCAGTCATTATTACAATTTTCCCCCCAGAAACCATCAGCTATAGGAGGAGCAAGTGGATGTCCTGACCTTTCCATGGTCACTGATACTGCTGTATGTGTTTCCACCTCTGTCAGTTATCCCAAAGGCACTGAAGAAGATACACCAGGAATAGGCCCCAGTTATATTTGAGGCTGTGAAATGGCCTCACAGACCACAGTTCCCATCTCTAATGGAACTTTCAGTGCAAGAGCCTTGTTGTATTCCTGTGAGCCAAGACATGTTACTGCAAGGCAATTGGCTTCATCTGACTGCATGACTCTTGAAAGAAATTGGCTGCTAGAACTGGGTTATGCCCCAGAAGTGGCTGAAACCATCATGGCCTCCAGGAAGCTGTCCACCAAACATATATGCAAGTCTTCTTGGAAGATTTTTGTGAGATGGTATCAAAGCAGAAGAGTTGACCAATTAAACCTTGGGTTGGAGCAGCTGTTAGCCTTCTTCCAGGATAGGGTCTGGCAACATCTGAAGACTTCTACACTACATTGTCAGGTGGCAGTATAGTGACCATAGTTCCACAGATAGCAGGAGTTCCTTTCACTTAACATCCTCACATCATCTTGTTCTTAGTAGCAGTGGGGCAAACAGGTCTTCCAGTCATTAATTGATTCCCCACATGGAGATTACATGTAGTTCTCTCTGTTCTTACCAAGACCCCTTTTAAACCTTTGTGAGGTTCCTCTTAAGTGGCTTGAAGGCCTTGTTCTTAACAGTGGTAACTTCAGCTTAAAGGGTCTCAGAGCTAGGAGTCCTATCAGCCTGGAAAGGTCTCTGTTTCTTACACAAAGTCAAGGTCGTACTTCAATTGGATCCTTCATTTGTTCCCAAGATTAACTTTGTATTCCATAGAGGGCAAGAGATTCACCTACCATCCTTCTGTCTACAGTCAAAACCTGTGAAAGAATGTTTGGCACATGCTAGATTTGAGAATGACTCTTAGAATATACATCTAGCATACAGAGTCCATCAGGAAAATGGAGATATCAAGTTAGCCTAGATGATGCCAAGAGACTTCTGCTTAAAATATTAACTGTTCTCCTTACTACAAATGTTATGCACCAGACAGCCAGATACATGTCTTATAGTATAAATATAAATTGTTTATCAGCAATAGCCTAATGCGGGGTCCCCAACGTGGTGCACGTGGGTGCCGTGATGTCCACTGAAATCATTTCTGGAGCTCTCTACATGTTTTTAGGGAGTGGGGGGGGGGTGGGGGGGCTGGCAAAGCTTTTGCCCAGCAAGACTTCTGATTGACTATAGGAGGTTTGACTGCCTGTGCAGATTTTTAAAATGTTGCTTTGGTAGCAGCTGCCACCATAGCACAAGGATCTACACTGTTACTGAAATTAAGCTGTGGAAATCATTTTGTGGTAGCGATTTTGTTGCTGTGCCCACTGTGCCATGTCAGAATTCCAAATGTGTGTGCAGGATCAAAAAGGTTGAGAACTCCTGCCCTAGTGTCTCCTCTGCCAAAGCAAATTCTGAATAGACCTGTGCTAGTGTGTGTGTTGCTGATTTTTCTCTTCTGGTGGTGGCATCCTCTCATGCCACAGGATCCTCTTCAGGTATGACATCATGGGGAGCATGGGAGCCACTGTTGGCAAGTAGAGGCAGAAAAGCTCTCTTCTCTGCATGCCTAGCCACCTGGATCCTCGTCTGGGTATGTTTGAAGTATGCAAGGTTGCTCCCAGGCTTGAGTTCTTAATGCTTTCATTAGTTGAGAACATTTTTGTTTTACAATAAGTGCAAAGCAGTATCTCAACCAGATAACTTTTATTTCTGTACAGTAATTTCAGATGTTGAATATTGAAAACAAGGGGACTTGCATAATGAGCTCAAGAATCAACGGCCATTCAAGTCTCAGCTCCTTCGCATTTCATGGATTTGGAATATGTATAATGATTCCTAGTTATAAGCTTGATAAAAAAATTGTTCTAAAAAGAATAGTATGATTTCAGTGTCTACGATACTGACTTGTAGGACTGGTATCACATGTGTATGGGGACTGTCTGCTCTCCTGCGCTGCTGAATTAAAAAAACAAGCTCATATAAAAAGAAAAGAAAATCAGAGAATCTTTTATTTGTAATAAGTTTCTCATTTTAATGCTGGTCTGACTTTGTGTTATCTTAGATCAGGGGTAGGGAACCTGCGGCTCTCCAGATGTTCAGGAACTACAATTCCCATCAGCCTCTGTCAGCATGGCCAATCTGGAGAGCCGCAGGTTCCCTACCCCTGCCTTAGATTATGAAGTGCCTCAGTGTCTAAATTTTTAATACAAATAAATGGTTTGTATTTAATATACAAGTGTTTCTTTTCTTTTTTTCAGCAAGAAGACAAGTGTGACAAGCAGTATTCTGACTTCTATGTAAGGGTGAGTTTTTAAATAAATTGTTACCAGTGGTTTTAAAGCTTACAGGATTCTACAAATGCGTGAATGTTGAGGAATCTGCAGGAGCTTAGAAGGGCTTTGCTTGACTTGTCGGACAGCAGCTCTCCCCAGCTCCTACTATTCTCAATGCTTGTTTAATTTCCAGGGGACTTTGACAGTGTTTCTTGACAGTATTTTCTATAAAATTTCTTTGCTTACTTATGACTTAATTATACTTTGGCATTCCCTGAAAACCTAAAACATGCGTTAGCTGGTTGTTGTTTTTTGCTGATATTGCTCATTTGTATCCAAACTTGAACTTGTAGATCATAGTTTAGAGGACAATGTAAACAATCCAGATCCTGTTGTCTCTCTTTGTCTCAAAAACTAATTATAAAGTTCTACAAGTGCCCTGCGAAAAGAAGACTGGATCCGTTCTGCTAGTGGAAATAGTTTATTTGGTGGAAGCAGCCTTCTCCTATTGCAGGATGCAACAGTTTTGTAGTGGAGGAAAGTATCTCTGCTAGCAAAATAGATTTGTGGAATTCAGCTGAGGGGAAACCCAGCCCTGAAGAAGTCACAAAGCAAATGAATGTACAGAACCATCAATAAACTGAAGAAACCTGTTACTAGGAAAATCTTGACATTGCAACTGAATGTTAAATGAAATATCAAGAGCTGACCACATAGTCTATGTAAGCCTACTGCTGGATAAGCAGGTGGGACCTATGGCCAGGAATACCTGTTACCATCTTTAGTTATTAAGGCAATTGTGACCTTCCCTGGGCAGGAAAGATCTAGCTACATGCCCTGGTGATGTCTAGCTTAGATTACAGCAATGTGTTCTATGTGGCTCTGCCTTTCCAAAAATGTTTGGAAACTTTAAGTGGTGCAAAATGTTGCAGCATGGATGTTGACTGTAGTGCGTCCAGTCTTGGTCCCCCTGTAATGGCTCCCAATTTGTTTCTAGACACGATTCAGTGAACTGGTGCTGATCTTTAACACCCTATATAGTTTGGGACCTACACACCTGAAGGGCTGCCTGTTTCCCCTATGAACCTTCCTCACCCCTGTGGTTATCTGCAGAGGCCCTCTATTGGGTCCCCATCTTGTACAATAAAATAGTTTTACAGCATGCTGGAACTCCAATACAATGTGTGTCTTTTCCCCCCAAAGCCTTCATCTCGCAATTCAGCTACTCCTTTGAGTGGAAATTCATCCAGACGAGGAAGTGGAGATACTGGCAGTTTCGTCGATCCTGATACCTCATTAAGTGAATTGCGAGTGAGTAATCTTTGGTTACCTAAAAAGTTACTTTCTTGTAGCCTTTGAGAAGGGAGAAATAAGACTATGGACCCTACAGAATTACTTGCTTCAGATGTCCATATAATAAATAAGAGGGGGAAACGCTCAGTTTTGCTAAAAGTAATTCCACTATCATGATGTTACCCTTTTGGCCCTCCCTTTGACTCTTTGTGGCAAGTGAATAATTTGTGGTTTTGCATGGACATCAATACTTCTTTTTGGCAATCCTTTCCTTTTTGGTCCCCATCCCTGAGATTTAGGGGCCCCTTTTCAATATCCTGCTGCCACTTAGGGTGTTTTAGCCTTGCCACTTAGGGTGTTTTAGCCTCTAGATCAGGGGTGGCCAACCTATGGCACTCCAGATGTTCATGGACTACAATTCTCCAGATATTCATGGACTACAATGATGGGAATTGTAGTCCATGAACATCTGGGATGCCATAGGTTGGCTACCCCTGCTCTATATCCTCTTAAGCGTCCTGGGTGTCTCTGTTGTGAGCTTATGAGGATGTGGGGATATCTCTTTCCCTTCCTCCCTCCCTCTTAGCTAGAGCAGTCCCTCTAGCATGGTTAGTTCCCCATATTCATGAATGAATGTCTAGACACATAAATAAGTGTTTAAGAGAGTCCAGACCCCCTAAGCTTCTTTCAAGTTTAAAAAAAAGTTCTTTAATAACTAAATACAGAATTTACACAAAATCAAATAGAGATGAATGGGAATTAATTGGAGCACAGCTTGAGATATTGCAGATTATAAAAAAGAGAGTATTATCTTGCTGTTCTTAAACTCTGACCATTTATGTCAGTGTTTCTCCTGTGATAAATGGGCTCAAGGCAGCAGAAACATAACAGACTGTCCCCCAGCCTTGACACAGGTGTCAGGCTTTCTTCTCCCTTTCCTCTCCCTTAGTTCACATTGCCAGTCCAAGCTAATAATTTAAACTCTTGGCATCCAATTTGGTAGTTTCTTTGTGGACTTGATCAAAATCATGTCGATTTGGTTGAGCTCTTCCTGCCAAGATCTATTTGAGCAATTCATTGCCCTGTTGTGATGAAGAAGTTTTATGATGCCTATATTTAAATTAAACTCCCTCTTTCTTGCCATTTAGAGTTGTAGCCATATGGCCATTTGGAGCTATTTGGAGACTTCAAGATTCCAAAGGGTCACTCTGTCTGGCTCATTTGAAAGAAAAATTGTCTCTCGCCCCATGAACAGGACAGCCTGGCATATTTCCTCCTATTCCTTCACGGCCACTATGGCTGTTTTTATTTTGCTGGGAACTTAGCCACAAACTGTTTCCCAACTGTTTGCAAATATTTCAGAATAAAATTAATGTTTAGATTTGTAAATAGAAAAGCAATTTTATATTTCTGTAGAATAATTATTGATCAGTGTTCTAATATTTACCATCCTTTAATAGTCTAGGAAAGAAGGATACAAGCTGTAAGTTATCTAGTTCACAGTTATCCATGTATTCAGTTTTACTTTCATCCTAAGGCCATAATACAGTTTTTGTGTCATAGAATAGTAAAATATTTTATAATTGAAGTTTTGGAGCCAGCTCTTTTTGGTCAATAACTTGTAGGATTGAAACTTAGGCAATGAATATTTAAATTTGCAAACATAATAAATGTTGACTATTTATTTGTAGCAAAGATTAAATTAAAATGCATGTCTTAAATTAGAAAATAAAGATTTAACTCTTACTTAAATTTGGTTAACTGAAACATATACCACACTGATTTTTTTTGTTTAAATTTCAAAATGTAATAGTAAATTTTTTCCAGTGTTCTTATGCAGTGGTTCATTCCTATGTCCTGCAGGATATCTATGATCTTAAGGACCAGATACAAGATGTAGAGGGGAGATACATGCAGGGCCTTAAAGAACTGAAGGTATTAGGGTTTGTCCCAAGCATGCATTCACTATGGTAATATGTTGGTGATGGAGTTCTTGCCAGTTTCACTAACAGCTTTACTAACACACCACTTCATTTTCTTTTGAAGCATGCGGCTAACCTGCAAATCCTAGATTAGACTATATATAATTTATTTAGCTGTTAACTAAATCTGCTTATGCCTAAACCATTATGTGAAAATGACAGTGAAGTTTTATATTAAATATAGGATATGCTCTAGTAAATAGTATGAAAAGTTTATGTACGCCTTGTATGGTACATACATACTTGAGTGTGTGTGTTAAATTCCATCAGGTAGCTTCCAAGTCACGGTGGCTTATGAATCAGTACCCTCTAAAACGTCCTATTGTTATCATCCTTGTTCAATTCTTGCAAACTGAGGACTGTGGTTTCCTTTATAGAGTCAATCCATCTTCTGTTGGGTCTTCCAGTTTTCCCACTGCCTTCAACTTTTCCTAGCATTATTGACTCTTGTCTTCTCATAATGTGACCAAGGTACAATAGCCTCAATTTAGCCATTTTTGCTTCTGGGGGTTTAGCTTCAGCCTTGATTTGATCTAGAACCTACTTATTTGGAGGGGTTTTTTTGCCAATCCAGGGTATCTGTAACACTCTCTTCCACCATCACATTTCAAAGGAATCTACTTTTATCCTGTCAGCTTTCTTGTCCAGCTTTCACAGCCATACATACTACTGCATGAATTAATTTCATCTTGCTTGCCAGTGACACATCCTTACACTTAAGATTCTTTTCCTTCATGGCTGCCCTTCGCAGTCTTCTGTCAAGTTGCTACCAACTCATGATGACCCTAGGAACCAGTGTACTCCAAAACATCAGATTGTTAACAGCCTTGTTCAATCTTCTTCTGATTTCTTGGTTGCAGTTTCCCTTTTTGTTGATGATGGAACCAAGGAATGGAAAGTTTTCAACAATTTCAGTTTCCACATTGTCCACCTTACCAGTAGTCATTACTTTTATCTTCTTGATGTTCAGCTATAATCCTGTTTTGGCACTTTCTCCTTGAACTTTCAGCAGCAGATATCTCAAGTCTTTGCTATTTTCTGTCAGCAGTGTTTATAATCAGCGTATCTAGGAATTGTTAATGTCCACCCCCACCCCCCTCAATTTTCACTTCACCATCTAAATCTAATCCAGCTTTCCTTATGGCATGTTCTGCATACAGATTGAAGAGATAGGGAGATAAAATACATCCTTGTCTAACATCTTCTTTGCCAATTGGAAACCATTCTGTTTCTCCGTATTCTGTCCTCACAATAGCCTCTTGTCCAGAGTTCAGGTTTCACATCAGACTCACACAGTAAAGAGTTTTGCAGTAATCTATGAAACACAAACTGATTTTCTTCTGCAGTTCTCTCATGTGCTCCAGTAACCAACATAAATTTGCAGTATGATCTCTAGGGCTGCTTCCTTTTCTGAATCCAGTGTGAAAATCAGGCATTTCTTGTTCCATATATGTTAACAGTCTTTGTTGTAAGATTATGAGCATCATTTTACTTGCTTGAGAAATCAATGTGGTGGTCCAATAAATTCTGCAATCTTTGACATCCCCTTTTGGGGAATTGGAATGTACATTGACCATTTCCACTCTGTGGGCCATTGTTGTTGGCCTATTCTCATCAACATTTTGATGGACGTCATTTCTGTGGCTTGAAATAGCTTTATTGATATCCCATCTGTTCCTGGTGATCTGTTTCTCCCAGTTGCTCTCAGTCCTGCTTTCACTTCCCTTTCTATAACTGTAGGTTCTTCAAAAAATTATTCTTGGAAGTAATTTGTTATCCTTTTATCTCTTGTGTACAATTCTTCAGTGCACTGTTCCCACCTTTTCTTTATTTTGGCTTTTTCAGTTAATGTATATTTAAATCCATGTTGATCTTTCAGCGTGCATAACCATGCTTTAAATTTCCCTTTGATTTCTTGGATCTTGTGGAATAGATCTCTTGTCTTTCTTTTTTGTTATTCTCTTCTATTTCTTTCTATTTGTTATTATAATAGTTCTCTTAGTGGTTGCCATATGATTGATCCAAAGAGATCGAGAGCTTTTGAAACAGATATTCTTTGCGTAGAGAGGTTGCTAAAAAATTCATATGGTCCAATGTGAAAATGCTGATGAATGCTGTTGAAACAGGACTGAACTGGCAGCCTGTTTGTTGTTGTATTATTTAGAATTGTTTTTAGAAAAGACTGCCAAATTGTTTTGGAGTGGAATAAAGAACCATGAGACAGCATTTCAAATGGTTTAAAGACGCTATTGATACCAATTCAGCAAAGAAAGGTATTTACAGCCACAGAGTTATCATATGCTAGCTTGTTATCAAGCTTTGTTATGCAGGAGTTCTTGTTTTATCTGTATTATACCATGCTTTTCCCTTTTTTGTTTAATAATTTTTCTTAGTGCCTACATGAACAATATCTAGGTTCAAACTAAATACAATTTGGTTGGTTTCTTTCCAAAAATATTTGCTTATTTACACACTTATTCTGCATCAAGTTTTTGAAAATTTTATTAAATAAACAAAGACTTCTAGAAGTCCTGTTTCGGCATCTGTCAGAAGATGGCCCTAAATGCATATTTGAACAATCTTTTATAAAAGACTTACTAATCATTTAGGATTATTAGAAGAAGCAGCCTCCTTTGGCCTCTCTCTGCTAGTAGCAATTATTTACTGTCTTGTCTGCAGCAGGGACATCTACTAAATGCACTATGTGATTGGTTTGCTAAATAAGGAAAACCTCCTCTCCTAAGAGAAGCTGAATCATTGTAACCTTCCCATTTACCTATTCATGCTGATGAGGTGTTTCCCTAACTGCATTGCAAATAATCAGGCAGTTATTTGCTTTGAGACAGAGCTGGATGTTGCCACCCTGTCTCCTCAAAGCCTTATTTCTCCTAATCATCCGATCCTCCTTCCTTCATCCATAAAGGAAAAGCTTTTCTTCACCAAATTTTAGGAGACTTCCAGTCATTTTCTTCCAATTGCTTTGCCTTTCAGCATGCTCAATTGCACCTTCCAAATCTTCCTGGGTGTTCTTTTGAAAAATATGTGAATATTAGTGGCTCAAAGTTCTCATCAAATGATAAGGTGAAAAAGGAACCAGACATTCCTCTGTTATACCTAGCTCCAGGTGCAAGCCTTTCTTCTTCCAATTTTCAGTGCCAGAGGACCATGGCATGCAGCCAGGCACTCTTCCATCATATCTTCATCTAGATCACCAAAGAATCTCTTCCATCCAATGATGGAAGATGTTTGTAGTCTGCACTAGTTTTTGACTCTTGCAAGTTTGGGGTGCTGGTTTAATCCTGTTTCTTAACAGGCCAATTTACAGGTTAAAAATAATGGTACATAACTCCAGCAAGGTTTCATCTGATACAGCCTTACCATCCAGCTCTTTGGGTGGCAAGTTTCCTAGTTTTGACAAGATCTGATCCATTCTACCAGTCCCGTTCATCTCCCTCGGATAATATTACTTTATGAACTTGGAGCAAGATGACTCCTTTTTATAAACATAAGGAGTTACTTATGCATGGACTCTGGGACTAGAGCCTGAAACAAACCAGGATGCCAATTCTGTCCCTGTATCCACTTTGACAACACAGTAACTATATCTAACAACCACCACCACAGCATCTCAGGTCCATTTGCTTGTTCATCTTCCAGTATTATGCATGCCATCAAATGTCAGCAGTGCCCTTCCGCTATCAGACAAACAGGTCAGTTTACCTAAATGCACCTAAATGGACCTAAATATCATTTGATCAGAGTCTTATAGACACAAAAGAAAAAATGGATATAAATCCAATATTAAGAGCCACAACACTCAAAAACCAGTTGGAGAACATTTTAATCTTCCTAAGTGTTACTGTCCTCTAATGTGCTGGTCTCTGAGGAGTTACGGAACTCAATTTTATGCAGTAACTGATCTCTGCCTCACTAGTTACTGGAACTGTTCCCATCAGTTCACCAAACACTGATGAGTGGATAAAGAGATAGGTGGTGATAACCAGAATTCTAGCTCAGAATGAAAAGATTATGACAGCCTGGTTACTCTTCCTCTCTTGTAAGTTCCTAGTCTCCATGAGTCTGTTCTTGAAAAATACAGGAGCATGGAAGTATCTAATATAAATTAGCATTCTTATCTGGCTTCTATCCTCCTCCCTAGATTAATTCCTTGTACTTTTAGATTCACTTATTGGATGGTATGTATGGTTATTGTATGGTTATTTTTTATTAATTTGTGTTAATTACCTTTTTATAATTATGCTGCTGTGTTCTGCTATTGAATCATTTGTGTTTTATATCTTGTTATAAGCAAAAGCTTATGCTTCGTAAACATTGTGCTTGTCTCCTTCAGTAGCCAGACTGTTCATTTGCAACTGCAAATGTACCCTTCTGATCTGCTTAGTATTTTAATTATTTTGCTTTTGTAAGCTTCTTTGCCTTAGTCCTTTCTCATCTGCATTCTTCAATTCCCTCTCACCTGCTAACTAATCATATATAAAAATATTAGTGTGACTGCATCTTGTAGACGTTTCATGGAGCTTCATAATTGTTGCTTTGTGATGTTTGTTATCTGTTTAAAGCTAAAATCCTTTGGGGTATTATGTTTGGCACCTCTCTGGATTGCTTTTTGAAGCAAAGTAACACTGCAATAGAAAGGAAGGTGATTTATAGTGCTCAGTATCTTTCATAAAAGCAGTCATAAAAATTCCATAGTGCGCATTTCAGAAGGAAAGTCTGCATACATTATCTCCTTTCCTTATGAATGAATATGAATATGTATATGTGAACTTATGCAAAAATATTATGAAGATGATCAGAACGCACTTCTCTGATCAGTCTTATAGATTTTATTTCATATATATTTATGAATTATATTTGCTAGATAATATGTAGCAAACGTATTGCTTGTATTAATGAGATGCTTCTATTATTCCTGATAATTTTTTATTGTAAGATATTCCTTTTGATGAGGGAAAGCCTAAAGTAACCAAGTTTGCAAATACCATTACTTATGAAGCTGTATTAAAATTATGGTATGGTACCCAAATTAATTCGAAGTGACTGAAGACTTAAAACTAATCTAGACCTGGAAAGCTTCAATATAGTGAGGATTTTAACAGAAGAGAAGCTTGATTTGATAATGGAATAGAGATGTTACATCTATAAACTCAACAATGGAAGATAAGACTGCGCTTTCTTTAGGCTGGAGCCAATTCTGTTAGCTTGCTTAGGTTCTTGGCAGTTACTGTAAAAATAGGGTAGAATTATTCACAGAAAAAATGCAGTCAAACAGAAAAAAATCAACTATAGATATTATCAGGATCTTTAATTTAAATTATTACATTAAAAGAGCAAAAGCAGTGTTACTCGGATGGAACATGGTAAATTTTTAATAGTAAGATGTCCAATGTTTACCAGGAGTCACTTGCTGAAGTAGAAGAAAAATACAAGAAAGCAATGGTTTCTAATGCCCAACTGGATAATGAGAAAAACAATTTGATCTATCAAGTGGATACTCTGAAGGATGTCATTGAGGAAAGAGAGGAGCAGCTAGCAGAATACTACAGAGAAAATGAAGACAAATCTAAGGTACTTATGGTTTCTATATTCCCTCTGTAATGGACAGTGTACCTTGAGTATCTAATTTAAAAAAGCCTTGTATATACTTTCATATACTGATATTTTTAAATCTACCAGACCCAAGTTTAATTAAAAAGAGGTGACAGATTTTGGAGTTTCATGGACAGATTTTGGAGTTTCAGGGAGCAGCAGTGGTGTAGTGGTTAAGAGCAGGTGCATTCTAATCTGGAGGAACCGGGTTTGATTCCTCGCTCTGCCACCTGAGCTGTGGAGGCTGATCTGGAAAATTCAGATTAGCCTGTGCATTCCCACACACGCCAGCTGGGTGACCTTGGGCTAGTCACAGCTTTTCGGAGCTCTCTCAGCCCCACCTACTTCACAGGGTGTTTGTTGTGGGAGGGGGAAGGGCAAGGAGATTGTAAACCCCTTTGAGTCTCCTACAGGAGAGAAAGGGGGATATAAATCCAAACTCTTCTT
Source organism: Sphaerodactylus townsendi (assembly GCF_021028975.2). Classification (NCBI taxonomy): domain Eukaryota; kingdom Metazoa; phylum Chordata; class Lepidosauria; order Squamata; family Sphaerodactylidae; genus Sphaerodactylus; species Sphaerodactylus townsendi. The sequence continues at coordinate 24,104,725 of NC_059435.1, forward strand.
CTTTTACTATTTGAAATATTTATCCGTGTTAGTGATACAAGCTCCTCCTCCCTTTATTTTTAATAGCACAGATTCTTTAAACATAAGGCTGTTTAGCTTATTCTGATGATTAAAAATGTATAATTGTTTGTAAAATGGAATCCTAGTGTTTCTAACAGAACAATGGGAACAGATTTATAGCAAAGACGTATTAATATTGCAAACATGTTTGCTTTTATTTTGTTACCAAGTGTTGTATATATTAAGCTGATATTAATACTGAGTGTAATGTTGAATGTAACCTTGAGATGAAGAATTAATAGTAAACTTGAGAGGATTAATCGATAGCTGTCTTAATATAGGAATTGGAAAGGCAGAAACATGCGTGCTCTGTTCTGCAGCATAAGGTAGATGAACTAAAAGAAGGCCTTCGTCAAAGAGATGAACTCATAGAGGTAACTTGTCCAATAACTTTCATTGAAAAAGATTATGATTTCATTGTTCACCTGAAACTGTTTTTTGTACACATCACTTGCATACCCTGAAATGAGCTGTACAAGGAAAAAGAGATGAATTCTGCTAACTCTGTATGGGTTAGCAGAAAAACCTTTCAATCTATTTTACAGTGTTTCAATGTCTTCAGTATCTGTCTACCTTGTGTTTTTAAGTCAGTGCCAGACTGAAATGATTCACCTCTTCCCTCTGGATAATTCCAAAACTAATTGCAGTTTTTCCAAGTTATTTTTCTGTGAAGAAAATACCGCTGAATAATTACCTAATAGCAAATATTTCAGAAAGTTGTATGATTGCAAGTATATGTAATATTTACAAAGCTCACTTTATGCACCACTTGTTATGTAAAATGGTACCAAACATGTCCGCCATGTCAGACTTAAATCTGAAAGAATTTTGTGCTTTGGTGCTGTGTGGTTTCCGGGCTGTATGGCCGTTCATCTTCATCTGTGACTGGCCGTACAGTCTGGAAACCACACAGCACCCCAGTGATTCTGGCCATGAAAGCCTTCAACAATTTTGTGCCGCTTTCTGTTTTGTGTAGATAACTATTGTAAAGTGGCCATTGTTTTGTGACATGAATATCTGGCCCACCTCATGATTTTGGTTTCAGAGGTGCTTTGTGGCTTTTGCCACAACCCTAGAAATGGGTTAGTGGATGTTTGTATTAATATTCTTAAGTCTAGCTGCTTGGTCTTTACCATTTCTTGTAGTCCATTACCTTGACTTTAAGGGTCTTCTAGCACTGAGGGATCTATGGCTTTTAATTTAGAAACCATCCTGGAAGAAAACTGAAACAATTCTTAGGTAGTTTTGGAAAACTGAGGAACAGTTTTACAATCAAGGAATATCTATAGTGCAACTTTTCCTTCACTGCACAGATCGAACATGAAGTATGCATATGGACAGCATTCTTATTTACCTTTATTGGCATAATAACACACGTTAAATACAATAAAAACCCATTTATACACGTTTGTCAATAACAAGACATAAATTTTTTGCTCCCATCTCCAAAATCTCATTGCAACCACCATTCAAGAGAAATTTAATTATTAGATTATTAGCAACCTCTTCAAGACCCATCAACAAGGGCTCTAGATATTTACTCCTAGCCCTATTATAAAGGGGGCAATACAATAGAACATGAAGAACAGACTCTTCACACCCAATTCTACAGATACTCGTTCTTTCATGATTGGGAATTCCCAAGCTCCTCCCCTGGCTGAGAGCTGAGGGCAGAGGTGGGATCTAACCAGTTCTCGCCACTTCTCTAGAAGTGGTTACTAATTTTTTCTGAGTGCCGAGAAGGGGTTACTAAAGCAACCCCCCTGGCCAATAGCCCCATTGGCACTACGCCACTGTTTGAATCCCACCACCATCGGAACCTGTTATTAAAATTTTTGGATCCCACCACTGGCCGAGGGTATTACATTGCATCTGGCCAGGGTCAAGCCTCTGTCCCATCTAGCTAGCAACAGTTAGGTTAGTGAAGGAGATTCCCAAATAAAGGGGAGAGCAAAACTTATCAGCCTCCTTCAGTATATTTGGTTTTAAGTTGTTTGAAATGTGCGCGCAGAAGGATAAGCTAACCATAACCATCTTCCCCACAATGTATGTGTTTGCAATGTGCTGAATCTCTTGATGTTAGCAAGCCTTCAGTCATGCAGTCTCTTCCTGCAGTACAAGGTGGCACAATTGAGGAACAGTCGCAAAATGGACTATTTGTCACATTTCAGTACAAGTTCGTTCACAGGGCTTAAGCTGATGCAGGCTGTCAGTATGATGGACCTGCCTAACATCAGTGTTCATTCGTATTGTTAGTATGGTAATGAAAATGAATTCCTAAGTGAGCTAATTTTATGAAAGTCCTTGCAACAAAGATGATGTTTCAATTCATTTCATGGACCATGTAGCGCACATAATGGTTATCAGTAACTTTGTTTAACAAATGAAAGAAAAGCTCTTAACCCCATGTCTTTATTTATAAACTCTTCATCTTTGTCTTTGGTTAACTGCTCACTCCTGCCTGTTGTCTTGTAATTTCCTTTCTTTCTTTCCTCCCTCTCTGTATTCATTGTCCTGTGTGTACTGCAGGAGAACCAGCGCATGCAGCAGAAAGCAGAGTCTCTAACCAAAGAGGTGTTTGACCTCCAGGAGACAGTTAATTGGAAAGATAAAAAAATTGGGGTATGAGATCAATTCTGAAGTGAAGAGCGATTAGGAATAGACTGGTATATGTTGGCATTAGGATTGTTGATGATCAGAGGAATGAATTGTTTAGATGAAGTTCAAGTAGTCTTCATTAGTGCAAGCAGTACTTTTGTTGTGCTAGACTTCTGCGGATTCTGCCCTCCCCCTTCTAAGGCCCCCTGCTGTTTCTGAGGGTTCACCAGCACCCCCCTTCTCTGAACAAGATTCTGGAGAACAGAAGGAATGGGGAGGGGAGCAAATTAAATTTCCTAAGTGTGGCTTAGGATCCATCCCATTTGTTATGCTGCTTAAAACATAAGGCAGTAGCTTTAATGGAGAAAGTGTCCATTTGTGTATAGAGACTTGATACCATCCTAAGTTTGCAATTCTGATAGAAAGGGCTAGTTGTACATGCAACTTATTTGTTATACTAGCTTATGCACACATCCATTTAGACAAAACATTGAGGTGATTTGGCTTAATCTGATACAGTGGGACTTCTGTCTGATTCAATTTCTCTGAGTTGGAGCTTTAGTTCATTGATCCATTTTAAATGGTTCTCTTTCCAAAGTGCTAAAATAGGATGATGATTAGATGTTGTAGACTCCCTGATGGTAACAAACAATTAAAACACTAATCTTGTGTGTGTGTGTGTGTGTGTAAGAATAGAGAGAGGCAGAGTTTATATAAAATAGTATGCCTCTAAAAATGTCACAGCTAGTTATTCTAGGACAGTGATGGCGAACCTTTTCAAGACCGAGTGCCCAAATTGCAAACCAAAACCCACTTATTTATCGCAAAGTGCCAACACGGCAATTTAACCAGAATACTGAGGTTTTAGTTTAGAAAAAACGATTGACTCTGAGGCGTGCGTTACTCAGGAGTAAGCTTGGTGGTAGTCGGTGGCTTTGCTTTGAAGCAACCATGCAATTCTTCCAATGGGTGAATCACGACCCTAGGAGGGTTTACTCAGAAGCAAGCCCTATTGCCAGCAACCAAGCTTACTCCCAGGTAAAGGATCGCACTTTAGTTCTTCACATGAAAATCAGTGGGGTTTAACAGCACTTAATTGCAACCCAAAACCCACTTATTTATCGCAAAGTGCCAACACGGCAATTTAACTACACTTCTTCCCCAAAACTAGTTCTTAGTTTTAATGCTAATAATCGAGCCCAGCCGCCCAGGCCAGTCTAAATGTATGTGTGGGGGGGGCACTCTATTTGTCCATGCCCACAGAGAGGGATCTAAGTGCCACCTCTGGCACCCGTGCCATAGGTTCACCACCACTGGTCTAGGACTTGATTTCAAGCATAATAGAGAGATGCAGGATTTTTAAAGCTTGTTTGGGCAGCACCCCCACCCCCACTCCAGGATTGTTCCCAGATACAGATCTGAACTGGGCACTCCCTCCTCCACTTATGAAAAACAAGATTCCCAAATTAGTACATTTCTTTAAGGTTCAATCTTCAACTCATCACAGGTTAATAACCAAACAAGAGGTTTTTTGTTTGTTTTTTGTTAATTGAATGCAAACTCTCACTTCTGAGCCTGGGAGTTTAAACTCAGGGAGAAAAACTATTGTCTAAGCAGGTCTTGACATTCACTATCTGATTTGGTAAAAATGATCTATCCTTATTGCCTTAGAAGAAGTTGCCCTCTTCGGTTTGTTTATAAAATTGGGAGAGCTGATAATATGAATAGAATGTTGATAGAAACTCTTCCAAAAAAAATTCTGGAAAAAATTGCTTTGTAATTAACCCATCCCCAAAACACACACACACAAACAGAGCTGGATTTGTTAGTTGATGTGTGCAGAGTTATAAGCACAGTTGCATGCTTAAAATTTCAAGTCTGTGTAAACTGTGAAACCAGACATTTCTGCCCTTGACTTAATCAACAAAACGTCCAAACAAACATTTCTAGCACTGAGAGACTGTCAGTTCATTCAGCTTGCTTGTAACTGCTGGGCAGAATGCCCAATACTCCTTTTGAATGAGTTTGTTAGAACTGTATGTATAGTTTAGCATGTAACAATAAACATTTAAGGTTTGCCAGATATTTTGCAAGCCTGCTTTTTGCAATCACAGGGCTGTAGAAACCTTTACTTTCATCTTTTTGCTTCTCTTTTTGTTCAATGCTGATCTTCATTTGCGAGAAAATCTCTCTTTACCTATCACTTGTTCTTTCTCTGTGCCACTTTCTTTGTGCTGCCTACCTACACACCAAGGCCCTAGAGAGACAGAAAGAGTACTTTGACTGCATTAGGATTGAGCGAGATGAGCTCAGAGATGAGCTGGCTGACCTCAAGGAAACAATGAAGACAGGAGAGGTAGGTTAGCTGTGGCAGCGCCTTCTGCTGTAAGAATGGGGGATAGAGCCAAAACCACCGTGATGAAGAGTACAATATTGCTACTTCAAGCATATCTTTCTTCTAAACAGGGAGAGTATTTAACAGGAGCTTTTCATGCATATTGTTCTGATTAAGTAATTAGTGTACTGGCAAGTGTCAGCTTGTATTTAGGTAGTGTTAACTGTTTTTTGTTTCTTGTTTTTGCAGAAACATGGATTAATTATAATCCCTGATGGCACTCCAAATGGCGATGTCAGCCATGAGCCAGTAGTTGGTGCAATAACAGTTGTATCCCAGGAAGCTGCTCAGGTGTTGGAATCAGCAGGGGAAGGACCGCTAGGTAAAATGTGTAGAATCCTTTTTCTTAAGAATGTTGGCAAATTGTGATTTGGAACCCACTCGGGCCACATGCTATTATAAAATGATGGGCAGCCCAATTCAAAGTCCCGGGTGGCCGGGGATGGCGCCTCCCCGTCACATCCAGGGGGCTTTCCAGTGGCAGGGGGAGGAAGGAAATCCCCAAAACCTACCTGTTGCTGGAAAGCCCTCCATAGGGATCAGTGGACTTACATCACCCAAAAGAGTATAAATCCAAGTCCTGGGCCACCACACACTTCCCCACAAACCTAGGGTGAGAGCAAACCCGTGGGAACACTCCCACTGCGCTGACGGGGCTGGTGGTGTGAAAGTGCTGGCATGGTGCTAAGGGCTGTGTCCAGGCATCCCAGAGGGGTGCGACAGCCACCCATTAGCATGTTTGCCCCTCAGCTGGGGTAAGTGCCCCACAAAGGGTAAATCAATTGGCACAGCCCTGCACCTCCTCCACGGGATGCTCCCTCCCCCCCCAAAAAAATCTGGGTTAGGCCATTAATTTTTATGCCCTGAACCAAAACATTCCTTCTGTGTTGCTCAAATTTACAGTCACATCTGTATAGGCATGTATTTATAGAGCAGGAAGCATATCTTTAGGTTTACTGTACATATGTGAGTATTACCTTTTATCTGTAAATGATGGCCTCACAGCAGTGCACTTAGTATTGTACCAGCCTAACCTTTCTTTAAAAAGAGGCTTTGTTATTTGTGTAGACCCAACCATTTGACTCATCTAAATAATACATGTTGAATTTTGGAAGGTTTTTTTTTCTATTTTTTAATTGTGGCATATACTCTGCTTACTTCCAAGTAAGTACACTTAACACTGTGGCATGAAATCCCATCTAAAAATGTTCCTCACAGCAACAAAAAAGTTAGCCTTCCCATATCAAATGTCTGACTTCTAACCAAGTTATTTTCTTTTAGATGTTAGGCTACGAAAGCTAGCAGGAGAAAAGGAAGAGTTATTGTCACAGGTAAATACAATCCTCTCAGAATCGGCCACTCAACTGGTAGTAAACTTTTCAAAATGTCAGTAGTGATGCCTTTATTAGTTTTTGTAAAACACGAAGTAGGGGAGTTATGTAACAGGCCCTGGCACTAGTTCAGCAGTGATGAGTATTCATTGTTTAACTCTTCTTCCAGGCCTAGGGCATTGCCCTGCTTCCCGGAGATTCTGTCCAGTTGGCTAGCTTTGCTTCACACTTGGAAGAATGAGAGTTATGAAAGTCTCTCTGAACTACATTAGTGCTTTGAGTCCCTGGCCAGTCCAAGTCCTGTAGTTTAAACAAAATATCTGCTTGAAGGAAACTCCACAGAAAACAGACAAAAAGAAACGAACTGTCCTAGCACGGCATAGCACTAGATTTGATTCCCATTTAAAGGAGCCCAGAGACGGAGTACTACAATTTTCAGAATCCACATGGAACAGTTAATGGCCATCACATAGAGGACTGGACTCTGTGTACACATGCAAAACATTTTATATCTTATGCACTACACCTGCACTATACCCTTCACTTTTTATAGGTTCCATGTAGATTGCTGAGACTTTGTTCCAAATGTGAATTATACATGTTGCAGTATGGTTTTTTCTACTGCAATTCTGGAGTCTCTTATGTTATATTGCTTCTTAACATTGGCCAATAGAAACAACTGATCACCACTGCTGGTAAACTATGGGGCTAGGGTTTTTGTATTTTAAGCAGTCTGTGTATTTATGTGTATCTACATCATTTGAGAACAGCAGTAGCTTCCTGGAAAATTTGACCAGATAAAATAATGGCCATTATTTAAGGTTGGAAATTGGTGGCACCCTAAAAAAGAATTGCTGGTGATAATGGATTTGTCAGATAGGAATAGACAGTGGCAGGCTACTCACAAAACATTAATTACATTATTTTGATTTTAGATTAAAAAACTGAAGTTACAGTTGGAAGAAGCACGACAGTCTTCTAGAAATGATGGCACAAATACTGATCTAACAGGATTGGAAAACGGTTCTGATTTGCAATTAATTGAAATGCAGAGTATGTATATTGTCAATCTGCGATTCCATACATTTGTGAAGAAATTGACACTTTTTTCTTCATTCAGAGTGGACTTATGGTAGGAACAATCATGTCTGGAAAAAATATTTGTTTCTATCTTAGCTCTCAGTGTTCAAAGTGGTTTGCAACTTTGTACCAAGATCATCTAGTATATGAAGTGTAAGGAGGAATACAAAGAGACCATGCATGGTTCAAATTCCTGATGGGCCTTGAAACTCCCTGGCCTTATCATCCTTCCTAAATACCTCACAGAGAAGCTGTGAAATTAAATGAGAAGGAACATTTACACTCTTTTGGAAATGAGGTTAAATCACTGTTGTAAAAGATGCTACTAAGTACCTCAGAACAGGTGAGGCCTGCCAATTAAATTCCTGTGAATTTCATATTCCAGTTGCTTTATATATTCATCAAGGGCTGCATCACAAATGGCATTTTGTCTAAATCATTTTAGATGACATGTGCTGTCATGTGGATTGCAGGAGCTTATTTTGCTATGTGTACATGCATTCAGAAGCTGCAATCAATGAGTTACTTGTGTGCCTTGTGGTGTATGCATGCCATTGTCACATAGCTATGCATATGTTGTCCTCTGTATACCTATAAATTTGTCTGGGTGCAATGTCATATTAGTCCTTAGAGCTTGAGGAAATGGTGGAGAGCTAAAATTTTGATTATCTAATTTGCCTAGAATGGAGTATAATGTACCCATTTGAACATGAATTACAAAACATCACTTTCTATTTTGTGTTAAAAGAAACTTTTTAATGTTAGAAATGGCTCTTGACTCTCATCCTTTATACTTGAAACTGTAACCAACACATAATGATGTCATGGTTCATAAACAGAATATTGTAAAATGCCTCAAAAATAACAAATTTAGGAAATGTTTTTTAAAAAAACCCAGTGATTTCTTCTAACAGGAATGGCTTTGCCATTAATCCTAGTTAAAAAAACAATGTACTGCATAAAGGGTTGCAAATGTATGAAACAGAATCTCCCTCCCCTCCCCCAAAAAACCTTGTTTTTCTTGGAAATCTGAAATATTATTTACCAAGCTCCATCACAACCTCAGCCTTGGAATCTGTTTGGCTAAATTCTGAAGGAAGCTGGTCCTTTTGTAGGTGTCTGGAACTTTTGAAAACTGACACTAATGTGTGGTTCCCTTGAAAAACAGAAAATCCCCATGCAGACCAAAAATTTAAAGCATCAAATACCCCCAAACTGAAGTAGTAACCTTCATGATGTCCATGAGCTTGTGGTTTAATTTTTTCTCTTTTATCTAGGAGATGCCAACAGGCAGATAAGTGAATTCAAATTTAAACTTTCGAAAGCAGAACAGGATATTACTACTTTAGAACAAAATGTAGGTATACATATAGTTGTTTGTATCAATGAACCTCTTTCTAATTTCTATATTATTCTTTCTAATCTCTTGCCTCTGTTGCCACTGTGCAGATTTTTATTTTCCCCAAGGAAATGGTACTCAGGACTTCATGAGCCCCTTGGGGGAGGATGGTATATAAATTGAATAAATAAATAAATGGTCCTGTGAAGGAGCTGCTCTGTAGATGGGTCTGTCCTTATACAAGTAAACTGTTTGGCTATATGGGGAAGTTGGCAGATATGAACTAAGATCCATATTCCTTTCAAGCTGAAAATGACAAAATAATTGCTTCATTGTCTTGTCTTGGGATAGGGAGGAGTGGCGAATCTACTGCTGCTCATATATATGATGCCACTTTCCAATTCACTTAAATTGTGATAGCCAAATTCATTGGTTGGTATGCTTTGTGGCTCTGAGGCAGTATTCCCTTTAGCACACAAATGTATTACTTTAGCCTTCAAGCTCAGTTGTCTAACTGGTGACCACAGATGTAACCAAGTTCCATGACCTTGTTGTAATGCTATAGAAGGCAAGGACAGAAAAGGTGGACGCTGCTTGTATATGGGAGGTGCAGTGAATCACTGCTGTAAACCTGTTTGATCTTTCAGATTCTAAGACTAGAAGGACAAGTGTTAAGATACAAAACTGCCGCAGAGAATGCAGAAAAAGTAGAAGATGAACTCAAAGCAGAAAAAAGAAAACTTCAGCGAGAGGTAGTTATCTTTCCTCTGTGTGAGCAAGTCATAAGAAGTGTTAATGAGTACTTTCTATACCTAAAAGTGGGTTGGGGCTATTTTTGCATAAAAATGAAAAAAAAACAACACAACGTTCTGCCTAAAGAATGCTGCCTTGTGGGTTTATAGCAACTGTGCCCAGTGAAATGCCTCCACAACTGCTTCTACCTGAGCTAGACCAGGACAGGGAGATATTACTGAGGAATAAAGATTCCTGTCCTTGGATGCTGTTGCACTTCTGCCTCCTTCAGGGGTGGGGTGGGAACACTGTAAATGTTAGATTTATATCCTGCCTTCCACTGACGTGCTTAAGATTGCTAACAAAACTATGGCTTGGATCTAGTGATTGAAGTATGGAAACAGGTTAGTACAGTTCCACTTGTGCAAAGCCTAGTGCTTTCTCTCCTATGAAACTGGTTGTGCAAGCTCTTGTATAAGTGGAAATATAAGTGAGGTATACTTACTATGATTAGCTACTGTCGTGTTTTTCGTGTTTCCACTTCTGCAAGTGTTTTAGTGCCAGGGCAAATCAATGCACTGCATCCAATCCAACCCCAACAAAATTGTACACCCCACAAGATAATTCTTGTGTCTGCTGATTTTTGAAGTAAACATGACTGATACCATTCCCACTGCCACTCAAAGGTCTTTCAGAGGTAGTAAACCCTCCCCCCTGCCCAAAACTGCTTATCAAATGATGGCTGGTTGGCTTTCTCTTCCACTCCTCCTTTCTTCTGATAGCTATTCCATCTTCCTGGATGGGAAGACAATAGCTTGTTAGAAGGGGAGCTTCTGTGAGAGTTTCTGTCTGTAGCCTCTGCCTCCTTAATCCTCACACGTTAGGCATGCTATCCTTTGACTCAGTTGCTCACACTGAGGAATTCAGATTTATTATGCATCTGTTTGGAAACTGAATTAAGAATGAGGTCCAAGTGAGGCACAAATTTCCAGTCCTGGCAAGACAAGCTAGGAGCAGTCCACTGTTCAGGAGAGGCAAGCCAAGCTGGATGCAATAGGAAGAGAACTGTGTGTTTATACCTGAATCTGCCAGGGTAATTGTAGAGACCAAGAAACAGAAGATCTAATTTTAATCACAAAAGGCGGCATGGATGACAGAAAAGCGAACCCTCCTTATCTGCAAGCTGCAGGGTAGTGATGTATCCTTTTTGATTTTAAAATTAGATCTCATTTTCCTGATCATGTATTATTGCTACCCATATAGGATTAAACACATATTTCCTATAGTTACATCCTGCCTGGGCTAAATTCAGTTGGTCAAAGGAGTAACACTGAACTGGCAGAGGTTGTCATAGAACACAGGTGTCAAACTTTCAGCCCTCCAGATGTTATGGACTACAGTTGCCATCATCCCCTGCCAGCATCATGCTGGCAGGGAATGATGGAAACTGTAGTCCATAGCTTCTGGAGGGCCACGAGTTTGACACCTATGTCGTAGAACAACCAAACTTCTGGATCTTGATTGTTTTTTTTAAACTCATTCAAACTGCGATGTTTTGTTTTATAGTGATTTAAGACATTCTTGCACATCTTCTCGAACATGTTATGCTTATTGTATTTTTTCTTTTTTTAAAGTTAAGAACGGCATTGGACAGGGCAGAAGAGATGGAGATGACCAACAGCCACTTAGTAAAAAGGTTGGAGAAGATGAAGGCAAACAGATCGGCACTTTTATCTCAACAATAGAAAAGAAATTTTAAAACATTATGCACTGCTCCATGAAATAACTTCCCCTAGCTTGTTTTAATACAGATTTCCTTTGGCACAAACTTCAACCATTGAGCTATTCGGTGAATTTTAGTTTCATAATTAAGTGGCGACTATTTTGTAACCGGAGAGAATGAAAAATGAGTTTTGAATTTCTAGGTGGATGATGAGTTTTTAGCCTCTTAATTCTAGAATCTGCTATAAACTATTTTCACAATTCTGAGATCAAGTCTATTATTCATGGAATTACTTCCAACTGCTTTAATAATTCTTGGTTCTTGGAAACAACTGCACGGACTGAAGAGGATGCTGCATTACAAACTAACCAATGACGTGCTCAAGACATCACACGGCACAAGTGCCTTCTATTTGGTGCAATGTAGACTTCAGCGATTAGATTAAAAATGTTTGGAATTGCATAATGTTTTATTTTAAGATACATTTTGGGGTCTGTTTGCTAAACTTTATACATTTTGATGGAAGACACTTTTGTAAAATATTTAAATTTATATAAAATAGAAGTGACTGTATAAAATTTGCTTTGTTGCATGGGTGGTGCACATCTGAGTTCATAACTCCCAAGAGTACTGTTCCCAGCTGCTCTTAACAAAAGAGTAGTAACTGTTCTTTTTGTTGTATGTTGTAAAGCCAGGCGTGATCTACTAAAGGTTGGAGTGAAACATTGGGTGGGGGAAATGTGGCAGAAAAAACTTATTAAACGGACACTTTATTTACCAAAATGGAGTTTGACTAAGTCTGGTTATATCTTCTATCTTAAGGTTATTTCTTGCGTATTAAGATGCAAATCTGTAAATTGTTCATACAGAAATTAGAGCTTGCTAAATGGCAATTTAACTTAAAAGCAGGACTGCTAAAAAGGTAATGGTCCTATGCAGGCACCAGATCATTACATGGTGTGACATCACATTTATTAGGCAGACTGTGTTTACAGGGTGGTTTGTCATTGCCTTCCCCAGTCATGTACACTTTATCCCCAGTAAGCTGGATACTCGCTTCACCGCCTTAAGCAGAATGGAAGGCTGAGTCAACCTTGAAGTAGACTTCCATCGGGATTTTAGGTTGTGAGCACAGATGGGACTGTGCCACAGGCCTTTGTTACCCTGATTATATTCACTTCACTGGCTGAATTGTTTGAAAGCTGCATCCAGATATACCTCATAGAAGGAGCAATTGACATCCAAGGTATTTGGTAAGTCTTTTATCCAGGGGCTTACTTGCATTTTAGTCTGGCAGAGCTACAGCAGATGCCATGTGAACTACCTTTCACATTGTACTTATTAATTAAGCTGCCATAGAACTTTCCATATCAGGAGCCAATTCAACTAAGATTGGTTAACCCTGCTTTCCTGTTATAAGTCTGAACTTCATATGCTGCCCTTATTCCTTGGAGAAAGACCAGTATGGAAAAAGAAACTGACAAATAATAGATAGATGTGGGCCTTTATTCATATATCTGTATTTAGCATCTCTCAAAAACTTTGTATAGGTCTGGGAGATTAGCAAGCTGCAAAATGGTTCCATCTTCTGTAAAGTTCTTCGGAGTCATAAGGTATGTCCTAAAAGCTTTGTAAAGCACATGTTCCACTGTCCATTTCCAGGTGTGTGTGCTAGATCCTGATTCATCATCCTGAAAAGGTTTTTAAAAAGCTTACATTCAAATAAATGTCATGCAGTTTAGTTATGTCACACTTCAAATGGTACTATCTTTATTCAAGAGGTTTTTTTTCTTTTTATCAAGTCACAGCTGACTTGAGGACCCTGCAGAATTTTCAAAACAAGAGACATTTGGTTTATCATTGCCTACCCCTGGTCTTCCTTGGAGGTCTCCCATCAAAATATTTACCAGAATCAAGGCTTAGAACGTGTGACTGCCTCAAGGTCACCTAACAAGTTTCCGTGGCAAAATGGGAATTGAAACTGGGTTTCTCCGATCCTAGACCAACATCTAATCCCCATGCTGGTTCAGTCTAAGAGTATTAGTGTTTCTTTAAGAACATAAAAAGCCAAATATTTCAATTCTGGTTACCTTTTATACGATTATATCGAGGTTTTGGAAGGCATTTTTTTTTTTACAACACAGCTAAGAATACAGGAATGCCACATGATTCTTGGATGATGGCAGAGTTGGAAGGAAATCTAGGAATTCAGACTGAAGACTGAGTTCTCTCACCTTCTTAGCTACTGTGACATTACTACTCCTTACTCCAGTAAAGACAGCTGCCACTAGAGCCAGTCATATGGAATCTTACACAGATCCTTTAGCAGGTTCGGTTTCTTTTCCGGCTGTGGGACAACCCAACTATGGAACAACCACTCCCCTCTTCAGTCAGCCTTCAGAAACTCCACCATGCTGCACTATTTGTAGAATGTCAAGATGTAGCGGGATAACATTTTTTCCTTTTCATCTGTTAAAAGACAGCTACTGAATACTATACCTGTTGAGTATTAAGATCAGACTCATCCATTATATACTGCTTTCTAATGGAGTAGAACATGGCACATTCCTTACTGAGACTTTCAAAGCATTCTTTTTCTTCATCCCAGTTTACCTGGTGAAAGAATGTGGGAAAACACTGCTGTAGGCTTAGTTTAAGTAAACTGCAAACGTGCAAACGTGTTTGAAGAAACTCCTTTATAGTAGCATACATTGTATAATAATATCTGCATATTTAAACTATTGAATTGCTCTTCTTTTTAGAGGAAGCTCAGGTCTGTTAATATCAACCCAGCACCAATGTGAATCCTTATGGTGGAGCTTGACCATAATGTTGTGGAGGCCCTGGAGGTCTGAAATACAACGGCTACACTCCCCGTGGCAAGTGTTTCTAAATGAGAATTTCCCCAAATCTCCATAACAACCACCCTCCACAATAGTGGCCTGAATGGAGGGTAAACAGAACTGCTATTTAGTGGGGTTCTGAGTTGCATTTATTGAGTTCATTCTGAATTTTTTATAAGGAATATCTTATTATATAAACAGCCTGTATTTGCTTTGAAAGTAGATTGCACGAAGCATTCCTGTAAGGGCTCTGTAAGAGGACTGCATTAACTTGTGCAGTTCATGCTCAGTTTAAGATAGTACTAGGTGATGTCATCCCCTCTTGGAGATAGATGAATGAAAACAAATGGGAATAGGCATCTTCTAGGCTTTGCTTCCTGTAGTACAAAACAGTTTATCTTGCACTAAATGGACAGAACAGAAAAGGGGGAAAGCAGAAGCTACACTTATGCTCAAATTGACAAAAATATAATGGGTGGGTCAAGACCCCAGAAGAGTCCAGAGAAAAGTCCAACATTCATTTCTGAGGAAGTTTCTATGGTTTGTAACGATATGCTCAGACAGGATCTTCAGTGGGACTGCTCTCCAAGGCCCAGCATAATTCTTCACTCCTTCACTTGACTAGCAAAACCAGATTTAAATTATGCATATTTGCATTCAGGTATGCTAGACGCAGCTTTAGCTGTATTAAAAAAAGAGCACAATTCCTCTACTCCTTTGCTAAATCTTCTGTCCCTAAATAGCACAGACACTGAAGGCCAAAAGCTACTTGGAAGACCAAATCTACTTGTTAATTTGAAAATACTATTCAGGTGAATCTGAATGAATATCAACATACCTCTGTGGCTAAGCGAAGAACAAACATGGGTAGGCCTTCCATCAAGGGGATGTACTTATCTAGCAGAAGTGGTAATCCTGTAAGATTTCCATCCTATAAACAGAGTATTCCATTATCTTGAATGTCCACTGTTTTTCAAAGTACATATCTGTGTATCAGATATAGCTGAGTTGCACGTTTGCAAAACACACCTGCTTTCTGTTTTTGAATTGTTCTGTTCTTAGAAATTAGGACAGCTCCCATCTATAATGCTTTTGTTTATTGCAACTGTTGCCAAATAAAAAGACAACCGAATAAGAGATTGTATCCCATTAAGCCGTGCCATGAGAACCAACTTAAAATTTCTCCACAGCATGATTAAACACAATAACCAGGTATGGGTGATGTGCTGTCTTCCAGTTCCTTCCAATTTTTCAAGGGAGAACATTTTATGTATTTATATGGAGCTTTTCCGTAAGACCTAAACCTTTTCTGGACCTTGTCCTACCTTTGAACACTGAAATGAATTGTCCAATAGGCTAATTCTTGTAAGACAAACCTGCCTTGGAGTTACCTCATCAATTTCCAGGGAGAAATAGTCTTTCAGCATTTCACTCTTCTTTGTTAGAAAATCAACAATGTATTCCGCAAGACCTTCTTTTGGGCCATCTTCTTCTGTCCAGCCACTCTCAGCATTCTCCAAGGCCAGCATGGCCAAATCATAGAGGGGAGCTGGTACCTAGTTTGCCAAAATACATAGTACTGTCACCACATATTTGTTCATGAACTCAGAACAAAATAAACAATCACAATGTCACTGCAAAATTAAGAACTTCACATAACATGTATCATTACGTAATGTTGGCCATGGGGGAGTTATATGCCACCATCTTTAAGACTTTATTATCCCTCCCCCATTTAGTGTGAAAACCAATCTTGTCTAACAGAAAAAAAGCTCATTTTGTCCTTTCAATAGGTATTTATGATTTTGTTTTACCATCACAGAGTTCTTTCAAAATAGATTTTAATTTCTGAAGACTATTGAATATTCTGAATACTGGTACTTCTATATTCTTTTCTTTTGACTATATTGCATGTTGTTATTTTATAAGAGATTTCAATTTTAAAGCATACGTAGGAAAAAGCTTTATATTTACTAAACAGAAATAAATGTATTGGCACATAACAGCATTCTTTAAAATCAACCTTACCAAAAATTTTGAAGCGTAAGTAAGGAGAGTTTAGATTTATACCCTGTTTTTCTCAACCGTAAGGAGTCTCAAAGTGGCTTACAAATTCCTTCCTTTCCCCTCCCCACAACAGCCATCTTTGTGAGGAAGGCTGAGCTGAGAGAATTCTGAGAGAACTGTGACTGGCCCAAGGTCACCCAGTAGGCTTAATGTGGAAGAGTGGGGAAACAAACCTGGTTCATGTGGAGAGTGGGGAATCAAACCCAGCTCTCCAGATTAGAGTCTACCACTCCTAACCACTACACCACACTGGCCTACATTAGGGGGCCTAAGAAAATAGAAAATGCATTTTTAGTCCAACTATGTAGAAATATGGATAAATCTGTGATGCTTAAGAAAAAGCCAGATTCTGGTAAACCACTAACTCAAGATTCAGTAGCTGCAGAATCATCCATAGCAATAAATTATCTTCTGTTTTTAGTGGTTCTCGAATGAATGAAGCAACTAACACTTCATTACGGATAGCTAAAATAGCTCACTTGGATCCAAGCAGCATATACTTACAGACAACCTTAGAATGCCAAAGTTCCCAAAGTCGTAAACAAGGATCTGGTAGAACATTTCTTGACTGGAAAAGAAAAGTTAATTTGCTCTACGTACAAGGTTTTTATAGCACTGGGCATCTACAAAAAGAAAAGTCTCACTAACAAATGCTAATAATAAATCCATTATATTTAGCTAGAAGTTAGAAGTACAGATGTGGGTTCCTTTTTTAGATGAATACTGCAGCTATCGCTGGATATTTTGTCGTCAAACAAACGTGTTCAATGAAGTTGATAAGTTTCCAATACTGCTGAGGAGGATACAGTTCAATAAACCATAAACCAACAACACAAGAAAAGTCTGTGTAGGCACAAGGACTGTTAATGGATTTTGCCTTGTTTTCAGATGCATAGTCTTTGAATATGCATTCCTATTGTCTTGAATTTATTACCGTTTATTGTATGGTAATATTGTCTTCTTACCCTTTAGCTTTATGGCATATACCCACTAAGTAATTGCTGTATGGTGCTTTAAGACTTGTTAATTCTTTTAAAATAGTAAATTGCACTTACATAAGATCTCCTTGTGGCTACACAGACTTTTGTTTGGTTTAAAATTTCCAGTACTGGTGCACAAGTATTCAATAGTTTTAAAAACCTGGGACAATTCACAGGCATTATAAAGAGTTTCACCAGCACAGTTGGTTTTTAAAGAACCACACCACTTTTCATGACCGAAAACATGTTTGCATAGTGCAAACAGCAAAGAGATAAAGTGCTTGCTCCTACTGTAGACTTCTGGGCCACCAGGTGCCATCTTCCCAAGCTCTAGAATTCAAACCAGCAGGCTTCTGGATCTCAAGACACTTCAGCTCCAATTTGACACTTACCTCTTTGGAAACCAATATAAACACCTCATCTGCATTACCACATTTCTTCAGAAGGTTCTTCAGCTCTCACTCTTAAGGAGCCAGTATAGCTCAACCAATGCCTTCTGGTTCCTATTGCCCAACTGTTATCTCATTCCCCATTTCTCTACACTGCCTTACAGTGAAGGGTGTCCCCACCAGAGGCAGCCAGAACAGACCTGTCCTAAATGCAAATATGTTCATCATCGTGTCTTCAGTGCAGTCCCATGCATGCTTCAAAAGAAGACAATCGATGGCTGACGCATTGGACTTACTATTAAGGTGTCTTCTTTGGCAGTGGCACAAAGTCATCCATGTTGGTTAGGTCATGCCTCCAACTGTTCAGGAAGGGCTATGCAAATTTTTTGCAAGCTCTCCTAAGCCATCCCCTGCTCCTCATTAGCTATCTCAATTCCTAAACAGAAGCAGAAGGAGGATGGGGATGATTTTGTCCCACTGCAAGAGGAGACACCTTCACATGTTCTTCCTGTCTCAAACCACTGCACTTCCTAAATGCCAATTATTTTCACCAAACAGCTAACACGCCTAACGTTGCTCAGGCTGTTACCTGAGTTTCGTGGTATTCAGAAGATACAGTTTTGTCTGATACTGCACCAATGCCCACTGTGGATTAACACATCCGACGAAGGAGTGATTGTGAAGCATCTCTTGAAGACCTGGAAAGAAACAAAGTATCTGTGTTCAGAGCAATTAACAGGATCACGGATGTTAGCAAGCTCCTGAGACATCAGAAATTTAAAGAGGTTAGTCTCATATAATTCAATTGGCAGTTCTTTCTGCCAAAATATATTGCATTTGGCTGCCCGTGCCGATTCTAGACTTGTCTTTTCCTTCTATGAAGCATTTTAGAATATACTTTCTCCATTTTACACTCATTGTCAGAGGTTCCAAACTGGACTTTGAGGATTTAGCAGAAAAACTGGTGTTCAAACAGGATACAGAAAATGACATTACATCAGATTACATTCATATATGTTGACTTTCTTCATGCATAGGGTGTATTTTGTAAACAACTCTATGCAGGAACTGTGCATCATTCATAGCTGCAAAAGCAATAAACTCAGTATGTAGCAAGAAAAGCACAGTGTCCTTGGTGCACACACACAGAAATATTCTCACATAGAAATATGTTGGTTGGATTTAACTACTCACAATGACTGCTAAATCAGGTGGCTCTGTAATTATCTGGCTATAAAAGAACTTAGCCCAGTGATGTTAAGTGGTCCTTTTAATTACCTACAGCACATTCCAGTGTCTCCTAATCCTCCATGGTGTGTGTGAGGAATCTGAAGATAGTGCTGGAAAATATCAGTACACCCATGTATCAGTCTCATGCCAGTGTGGACGAGTGGCCATGATTCTTTGTAAGCTGTCCCATAACTACAAACACTCATCAAACTGTTCAGAGCTGGAATCTTGAGAGTATGCAATATCCTCTAGGAAAATGGGAATTGCTACAGGGTTCCATTCAGTGATGAATTTGAAGATTCCATTCAACTGGACATCCTGACAGAAGGCAAAGGGAGGTCTATTTGAAACACAGCACAAGCACCTTCATAACCTCTCTTCAACAGGATGGAAGAGAGCTTCCTGTGCTTGGAATGCTTACAGGAGGCTGAAGTGAGTGACTGTGGTAAACTAGACAAGGGTGGGGATATGTAGAAGGACACTGTTTCCGATGTCATCCTCTCCAGCCATATTCTGAATAATATCTGCCTGATGAGGGGGACTTGCTGCATGAACATGGCCGGGGAGAGCAGCTTCTATGATGCCAAAGATGACTCCAATGTCTAAGTCCTAACCAAAGCAGCCCCGGACTGCAAAGCACGAGAAGAAGTTTGGATTTATATCCCCCCTTTCTCTCCTGTAAGGAGACTCAAGGTGGCTTACAAACGCCTTTCCCTTCCTCTTCCCACAACAGACACCTTGTGAGGTAGGTGGGGCTGAAGGAATTCCGAAGAACTGTGACTAGCCCAAGGTCACCCAGCAGGAATGTAGGAGTGCGGAAACACATCTGGTTCACCAGATAAGCCTCTGCCACTCAAGTGGAGGAGTGGGGAATCAAACCCGGTTCTCCAGATTAGAATCCACCTGGTCTTAACCACTACACCACGCTGGACTATGCCTTCTACTTCTGATGCGTCCACTTGCACATATCCAGAATTGAAGGCTTGAGGACCTGGTAAGTTTTTTTAAAAAAGTTTTCCCCATTGAGTATAAATGTTCTTTTAGTATTCATAGCTGAATGTAACTAATAGCATCGCCATTTCTAAGTGAATACAGGGCAGTTAGTAAGCCTTTGCTGGAAAGTTAACTCTGCTTTGTCAACAGGATATCTACTTTAAAATTAGGTTAACAGCAGTTAAGAGGACTCCCTCTCTTGACAAAAGGATGTGCAAGCATTCTTATTTCCTGCAAAATAAATATTTACTGGGCCAGAAAGCAGAATGTGACTTGACATGTCTGAACTGCTTCTACAACTGGGCATATGCAACCGGCAACATGTTCTCAGTCAATCAGGGCTTCCTTCATTGATAAGTACTTCAAAACCAGCATCAGAAACTGGCTGCAATCTAGCCTCCAAGAGCAACATTAATGCTTCCCAGTGTTGCTGGGAACTACCTCAATATTCCTGCATCTGTAGCCAAAAAACATAAACAGCATTTTGCTTTTCCAGGCCAACATTTTGCATGCCACTAGCAATCAAGAACAAGTTAAAGAAAAATCAAACATCAAAGTAGCCTCCTCTAAACACTGGTGTATAACCTTTGCCCTAGAAGTTTTGGTGGAAGTGAACGTTAAATTGTTGGGTATGTAGGCATCCATTCTCTTTAAGCAGAGCTGTTAGTACTGAAGCTGACCTCAAATATGTCGTCTTAACCTCATGCTACTCCGGCCAAGATATTGAAAATACACACCTAATGCTAATGATCACAAGTCATGAAAGGTGTCCAAAAATGTATAAAAAGACAGCAATTAGGACCAATGAGCAATAAGCTTACTTGTGTGAACCCGGTCACTAATTTCCTCTTGAAGGGTTAAAATACTAGTCAGGTTAATAATTCTTCTTCTAGGGGTGCAAGCAGCAGTCAGATCCTGTCTTGCATCTTCCTTCATTTCCACATCGCCATCTATTTTCTGTTTCTTTCTGCATTACAGAGGAAACACATCCTTTACCACTGTGAAAGGCATTGAAGCTATCAAAGTAGAAAGCTATGATGAATTCAGGACTAGTGTCAAGAAACTCCTTCCATGAAAACCATTCAAGAATAATTTTTCGGTTTATCCGAAGTGTTATTCTGCTCCCCAGTTGTATGGGATCAGATTACGCCAGCCACTCCCAAGGAGAAAAGGACAGCCCATCCCAATCCAGATTTCCTTTGGAACTTTGCCTTCTACACATCACAGTAGAGAGAGACTGGACCACAGCTTGGCAAGAAGGAAGAAATAGGGAGTACATCAACACTACCACCCCTCCACATTACCAGTTACAAGCAGAGCAATAAAGACAAGCAACAATTGGCAGAGATAACTCTTACCTAGCAGGGGTATCTTCAGGAGACACCTGTTGTATTTCTGATGACTCTTCTGGTTTATTCACATTTTCTGCTGCTGTCGCCCTTATATCAAAATCACTGCATTCTTCCATCTCAGTATCTTGTGGTCCAGGGTCCTTACAGGCCTGTTTGCTACTGTTTTCCTCTGCAGCAAGTTCTGAAGGCTTGGGTCTATTAGCTGGCTGAAGGAAAGCATCTAGTTTCTGGTCTCTGGAATCAGTGCGGACCATCTGATGGGCATAGACTTTGTCTCCTTGATTAGCTGAGGTAGAACTTGCAGGTTTAACAACATCAGCAGAAGACGCAGTGACACCCGGAAGCAACGTCTTCATTGAAGAGAAGGTCGGAAGAAGGGAAGCAATTTAGTTATTTCAGAAAATGTACAAGCCGCTGTCCAAGAAGGGCATTTAAACTTGTGCAGAACAAACATGAGGTGCCACTAAGGGTTATTGGATCTCTAAAATAACTATAGAATTTAAATATGCAAAGCGGCTATTGAAGATAAAGCCTTATCACACAGCACACAGCCTTGTTTAACAAGGAGTCAGACCCTATTACGAAGACTGTACCATCTACCAGTAAGAACTTCACAGTTATGGAGTACAAGTGCTCCATTCCTAGCCAGGAGACTCATTCGCCTACTTACTCCTTTTAGGAGTGAAAATCATCCAACATTTCTTTTAAGCAGATATTTATTATATTTCATAGCTTCATTGGACAGCATATAAAAGGGCTTTGCAAAAGCAAAGGGAGCCAGGAACTTCCAACAGATTTCAGCAGCTCCACAGTCTTACGCTGACTCTGCAGTCAAAGGCGTTTTTCTACAGGCTTCCTAGTCTTTCAGATTGTCCATTGGAGTCTTTTTAAAACGCAGATCACCGCTTGCCCCAAAGCTTTCCAATAACGCCGAAAGATGGCATATGTGAACTGTCAAGCAGGCCACCACACTAACCAGTTTGCTTTCACCTGAAGTGACTGGAGGCAAAGCAAGATCCCCAACCTGCCTCAAGAATCTCCAAATCCTCTCTGACTAAAAGAGCAGTTAAATTGTTCTTTTTGCCTCTGTCCCCTTTCTCCCTCTCAGGGTTCCAGAGGTCCTGAACCCAGGTACAAAGAGGACTGGCAGGTATGAAAAAGTGGACGGACCCCACTTTGACTTTCATAGCAGATTTTAAGATATCCACATTAATATATAGACACAAGCCTCTTCTACTATTTTAGAGTCACTAGTTGTAGAGACAATTATGGGTACTTCACTGTTACAGTCATTTGCTTTCCAGTAAACTGCTAGATAAGTAGCCAAGTGCTCTAGGTATGATCGCTGCAGAAATAACACAAGTAGTTTTAAATGCACTGCCAGTTAGCCGCTTAGATATTAGGGAATCGCGTCAATATATAAATACTGTCAGCCATTTTAACAGAACTTCCTGAAAATCTCACTTGTCGTATGTAGGCTATGCGACAGATGGTGTTTTCCGCTGGTGACAATGTTAGGGCTCTAAACCTCTTAATCTGAATTAATATGTTAATCTCAGTGCAGCTCCACTGTACTGTCAAATTCCTCGCAGAATGTGGGGATTATGGACTTCTTACCTTGCCCACATCCCTGCCCCCAACAAGCACTACATTTGTTTATGGAGAATCCTGCCTGCAGGCAGCACAGTGAAAGTGGCAACTGGTTGGAACAGAAAGGAGGGCATCCTCAGCAAGATCATAATGCTCTGAGATCTCTACATTGTCAAAATACTATGCCATGCCATATGTAACAGTTTAGGCCCTGAAGCAGATAACTCTGAGATCAGGGGACATTTATTCCAACATGTTAACATAACTTAATATGATAGGGCTTTCCAGCAGAAAACCCACTATACAGAAATAACTTCATACCAATTCTTGCCTACCTTGTTTGCATTAACAGATATTTAACAGTCTTAGTCCCCTTTCTGGCTTAACACAGTTACCGTGTCCCCGAAAATAAGACAGTGTCTTATATTAATTTTTGCTCCCAAAGACACGCTATGTCTTATTTTCAGGGGATGTCTTATTTTTCTGCTCCACAGCTGCATGCTCTGGTCGACTGGCATGCTTCCAAACAAAAACTTTGCTATGTCTTACTTTCGGGGGATGCTTTATATTTAGAACTTCAGCAAAACCTCTACGACATCTTATTTTCAGGGGATGTCTTATTTTCGGGGAAACGGGGTATCTATAAATGGCTTTTGAGCTTCCTACATCAAGAACCTCTTTCCATATCACTTTTCTCATAGGGTCACATTTGCCTTAAAACTGTGTAGTCTAGAAAATGTGTGATGTTTACAGGAGTCACTTGGTCTGCAGCATCAGTGTACCCTGTTAAAACTACATCTTTACTCCTGGCTGGCCTTCCCAGCATAAAAATGTATGATAATTCTCATATTTGTTTGGGACTATATTCTAATGCGGAAGCACACAATTTTCTCGACTACTGCACCCGACTGTACTAACATCTTTTCCTGAGACAGAGTATAGTAACAACACAAGCCTTTATTGGCATACAAAACAGGACAAAATTTTAAAACAAAACAAGTTCAGACAGAGTATAGTAATGATAAACATATTATTTTGTTGATTGTTCCCTTAGACAGGAATGTTAAAACTATCTCTGGGGTTAACTGTTATTGTTTTAGTAATTTCGCCCAGGTACTTTGGAAGCACATAAGTGCTCTGATTTTGAAAGAGGAACACAAAGGAACAGCATGCCCCCCCCCCCCCCCGCCCGGTGGCAAAATGTCCTTCTTTTGGTTAAAACCATACTTACCTGGGTGAAATACATCCTTGAAGAGTTTGAGCCCAACAATTTGCTCTCTATATGCTGCTGCACACGCTCCAAGATGCTGTCCTCATGGAGAAAGTGAACCTCATGCTTTGTAGGATGTACGTTCACATCCACATTCTGGGGGCATATTTCAAGGCTGTGAAGGATTTTGAAACACCGCCATGTAAGACAATCAAGCGGCAAGCTCAGCACCAAAGTAGTCACATTGTCAATAGAATGCAAATGTTGTGCTGCAGAGCTTTTCGGCTCTACAGAACATTTTCAGATTTCTCATGCATTAGAATGCTATCGGATTATTCAAAATGAACATCTGAAGCTGAATCTTGAAGCCAGTCAGGCTAATGGCCCATTCAGCTCAATATGTAGCTCAGGTCACAGGTCATAAAAACCCTTTCATCTGATACTGGAGATACTTTAACTGGAAACACTCAGGACTGCGTGTAGACACCCCCTTGTTATATGCCCCGCCACAGTCCAGGAATTTTGTAGAATTCTGGCTAATTTTGTAGAGTACCAGAAAGATAAACACAAAGTTACATTCCTGGCATTCCAGTATAATATGAAACCCATATTCACTGTTTTCATCGTTAGAATTCTCTCTCTCTGTTTGTTTGTTTCTATTTGATAATATGAAAGTCAATACCCTGTAATGGTTAAGAGCAGCAGACTCTGATCTTGTGAATAGGGTTTGTTTCCCCACTCTTCCACTTGAAGCCTGCTGGGTGAGCTTGGGTCAGTCACAGCTCTCTCAGAACTCTCTCAGCCCCACCTACCTCACAAGGTCTCTGTTGTGGAGAGGGGAAGGGAAGGTGATTGTAAGCTGCTTTGAGACTCCTTAAAGGTTCAGAAAAGCAGAGTAAAAAAAATCAACTCTTCTTTGTGCCTATGCTCATTTTGTTCACCAAGTTATCCCTCTTTTGTCTTCTTGGCCATTTGGCCTTAAGTGGCGATTATTTTACCTTATGTACAAGAAGGGATGCATATTTTTGGGTAAATAAGCGGCATATACAGTTTCTATTGCTTTCCGCAAAGCGCTTGACTCAACCAGTCGATCTGCAAATACACCAATAAGAAAGGGAGATTGTTATGTTAGACTGATACGTTTATTTCTCTGCAATGCCACTTTTACACCCATCTCTGTTAAAACAGCATGACTTCAACTTTTTATTCATACAAACAACTGGAAAATACATGTTGAAGGTTAACAAGATATAAATGGGGTAGATCCAACCATCCATCTGACAGAAGAGACTCTTAAGTGGGAAGGCACTTCCTTGGATTGGAGGAAGGCTTTCCAAGAGGAAAAGTAGGGTATAAATATTTTAACAAACAAGCAAAGCTTGCTCAGATGAGTATAAGACAAAAGTAGGGTCCACTATTTTGACATGTCCTACCCATACACACAACAAGCTAAATCTCTTCCAGATGGCCACTTATTCCAGTGCCAAAATAGGAAGTACAAGGAAAACTTATACTGCAACTGTGGCTTGGCTCCTCAGCTGCTAGACCACCTGTCCCTATACTCTAGACGGCAGCAGCAATCCTGACTGCTAGCATTCATGTGGAGTGAGACTGTCTGCCACCCAGATGCAGCAAATTCCTCAGTCTGAAACAGCCCTTACTATCAAAGCAAAGCAAACTCGTACTGAAACAAACACAAGCAGCAAAAAGTCCCTTTATCATAAACCACTCGAATTCTCAAATCTCCAAAAATGTACTCTGTGGCAGAAAACACACAACATAACCACCTCCTTTCCCTCCTTTCTTGACTGATTTTTCATAAAAGAAAACAGCACTCAGCATCTGCCACTGCTGCTTCTTGTTAAAGCGCCAAAGAACATTCTACCTTAAAGTGGACTGAAAGATATACTTCTGTACTTACGATTTATAAATAGCAAAAAGGTGCATTTCTTCACTGAATAGTTTGCATTGGTAACATAGCCCATCATTTTAAATGCCAGCGTTGCATCTTCGCAACCCACTTCAATCAATTCTCTATAGAGACGTTTTAAATGAAATGGTAATTAGTTTCTTCTTACTACTAGGATCACTTTTCTAGTTCAGGATCAAGCCTTGGTAAATTTGATTATTTAACAGACATATATTCCATGGTTTTCTGCCAGTCTGATCTGGTTTGGATCCTATTTCCTGCCTCTGCCCCCCTCCCCCCACAGCCTTCTATATCTCCTAAACATTATGCTCCCATGGAACTTGATACCCCTAAGAACATCACAGAGGTCAAAGTGGATTCTGGGGTTAAGCTTCTTATGGAAAAGGTTAAAAGCATGTCCACATACCACTCCCCATCCCTGGGTTGCATTTTAAGATTAACATCCACCAGATCCAATCACAGCTCTCCCAGGTAATGTACATAGCTTGAATTTTAAGGTTGGATCCCATCAATAATTTCTGCTGATGGAAGGGATAATTTTTACACCTTATATCCCCCACCCCACCCCAAAATTCTATCCCTTCCTGCCTTCAATCCATTCCCGAAAATCCCCCACCCTCCAGAAGCAGCATTTCATAGGACATTTTGTGTTGCAGAAGGGTCAGAGAGAGAAACCACACTGAGACCACGAAAATCCTTCCATAAGCCGAAATTTTCACTCTTCTTACAGTAACTTTCAACTGGTCTATAATGTTCAAAACACAACAGCAACCAAAATTATTATTATTATTATTATTAATACTAATACTTTTTATCTTACAACATCAAGTGGATCCTACCGCCCCGTCCCCTCTTGGGGTTTTTGGGAGAATTGAAGCTGGTGCCATCTTGTATTAATGTGAATTTTAATAAAGCTGTATTTTTAATGGGGTAGGGTTTATTTTTTATTAGAGCATAATACTGGTATATCATTAATAATAATAACTTGATAATGTTATTAATAATCTATAACTAGTGTTTGAGTTTTTATACGGCCTACCCCAGTCTGGAATATTAGTACAATAATAATGGCAATAAGCCAATAATAATAATAATAATAATAATAATAATAATAATAATAATAATAATAATAATAATAATAATAGGGTTTATAGACCGCCCTCCCCTGAAGGGCTCAGGGTGGTGAACAACATATAATAGAGCACAATATCAAGTTAAAATCCAGTAAATATAAATTAGTACGGCTCTAATAAAAATAAACCCTACCCCATTAAAATACAGCATTATTAAAATTAACATTAAGACAAGATGGCACCAGCTTCAATTCTCCCAAAAACCCCAAGAGGGGACGGGGCGGTAGGATCCACTTGATGTTGTAAGATAAAAGGAGAGGGAGGGGGCCCCTATCAACGGCTAGGCTCCCCACCTTTCACCTACATCCTTTGAAAAAAAGTCAAAGGTCAGGGGATCAACATACACAGCAAAGGGAGATTAACAGCCACGCAAACTCAACAGTGACCGCTGCTACGAGACAAGTAAGGCCCTCTGCTCTTCACTCCATCGGCTAGCATGCTTTGCTCATTGACTGTTCAGCCTAGAGCTGTAACTGTCGTTTCTAAATTTAGAAACCATCTCTCACTGACCTTTATGCCAATGCTGGCACATGTCCTGGAGAACAGGCAGCAAACGATTCTGCTCATTTGTCCCTAGGTTGCCTGTGCAATTACAGGACAGGCATTCTTTCTAAAAACTACAGCCGAAAGTCTCAAGGCACTGACAGGACAGCTCAGGTGTCTTTTTAAAGCAGGCCCTGTCTTTAAATAGTGCTTTAAATACAAATTTTAAGTATTAAGTGTTCATTTAAGGCTGCATTGAGGCAACTGGAGTGACAGATGAACTAGAGGCTATTCCACACAGGCATCCAATCAAGGCAGGAGTGCACAACAGGGGTGTCTCATATCCTGACTAGAGCTAACCTCAAATGAGCCCTCAGATCAAAATGATCTGATCACAGCACTCTATCAATAGAGACCAGATCGACATCTACCACCATACCAATGCTCAGATACAACGTGTGTAGAACCTGACAAACAAAAAGGAGTCCCACGATGGAAGACATTAGGTTCAAAGCCAACAAAGAGGAAGCTACATTGGCATGGATGCTGAAATCCCCCAGAACTACCAGAAAACCTCAAAGCCCAGCCTCATACTTCCTCTAACAGGCCAGAGAGGATATCAACTGATGGCAAGGCAGCCAAACTGTCTGCAGCCCCCCACGCCAGACCAATATAATCAGTGTCAGAAATTGTTGGGACGGGGATTGTCATGAAGGAAAAAGATTCCCAAATTAGTATCACCAGCCCTCCCCACCTAGCCATTTGTTCCCATGAGAGGAAGGGATAATTACTCTGATCCTGTTGACCCTTCTCTGCTGGGAGAGGAGAAATTTATTATCATGTTGCAAACAAGTGCCATGGTGAGAAGCGGAGACGCATAAACCATAAATTGTACACCCACAAAATAAGGGATTCCTAAAAGTTTCAATATCATAAACTCCCCTCTAGATATATTCAGGGAAGCGAATATGCAAAGTATAAAGAGTGCTATACAATTTCTTCCCTACCCCCTTTTCTCAGTCCCCTTAGGAAAATAACTAAAAACATGCTATACACAAAGGCCATTTCAATATGAATTCTAACTATATTCCACTCCAGGACACATAATGCTTCTAATCTAAATGTTTTTATATACTTTAAAATGTTCACAATATGTCTGTAAGCAAATCTGTATTTGGGACTGGTATACCTGCTAACAGCATTCCCAAAGATGGACCGAATATTGTCCACCGTGGTAGCGTTCGACAGTGTTCTGACATCTGCTACAGTCTCACCTTGCTGAAAACAGAAGACATTAACCTCATATATACTAATATGCATGCTGTGAAGAACAACCAATCCAAGAGTAGACTTGCAAGCTAAACAGACAAAACAAACTTGTTTAGATATATTATTTCAGCATGCCATTATCTATTAGACTCTTGCAGAAAAAGTCTACACGGCAACATAGAGATCAAGCTCCCAGGTGATATGCAAGAATTATTTTTGTCTCAAACAATTTTAAGGTTAAGACATTGTAAACAAAATGGCATTTTGTTATATTATAGCCTCGAAAAGTACAAGGTGGTTGTTGTTGTTTTAAGAGCTTGTGTGATGGCTTGAATTTCAAAAAAGCGTAATGTAATCCAATGCATTGCTATTTACATCTGAAAATGTAAATTTCAGATGGATATCATCTGCACATAGATGACTCCTAACTCAAAATCTGATGACTTCTCTCACCAGAAGCAGACAAAGGGAACCATGGGGACCACCACGAACAGTTGATGTGAGGCCAAGAAGTAGCCATAAGGACCCCGGAACTCCTGTAATTTCAGCACAAGTAAAGCCACAATCTATATTCGTAGTACTGAAGAAACGGATTGTTGAACTTACCTTCTTCGCTGAAAAACTGATGCCAGAATTATGAACAGAGTATCTGGGGAGAAAAGTTTTTTTTTAAAAAAAGAGCATATAAAATGGCAAACAGCAAAGATCTTAACACATATTATTTCCCCCTGAAATCACTATGATATAACTACTTCTTTCCTTGGTAAGCCAGTTCTTCTACGCTTGTGCCGTGATGTCATCCTGGTGTCCCTGACCTTAACAACAGTGGCCAATAAAGTGGAGAGAAAACTCTAAATCAAATGGCATCATTCTTTCCATTTTAGTTTACTACAGATTACTGTGAAGAGGGAAGGCGGCATGATATAATCTCGTCAGATCTTGGGAGCTAAGCAGAGTGGGTACTGGCAAGGGAGACCACTAAGGAAGGCTCTGTAGAGGAAGGCAATGATAAACCCCCTCCGCTTTCCACTTGCTTAGAAAGACCCTTGCTGGGGTCATCAAAACTTGGTTGTGACTTGACAACACGTACATACATGAAAACTGATAAGGGAGAGATGTGGGCAACCACCTGGCTCTTGCAGTGCATACATTATTTAAGGGATTTTTATTACATTTTTCCTGGATTCAAGTTAAGCATGAATGTTCTAGCAAGTGCTCAAACAACTGGGGTCAGCTCTATGATCCACAACAAAGCAAAGGTTGATTGTTTTCTTCTGCTGGACATATAATCCTGGGAGCAGAAGCAGTTCGTCAAACTGACAAGCATAATTAAATTACTGAACTTTCCCTTGCAGTCTCAGACTCGCATAAACAAGGCTGCAGTCCCTCCTCGATCATCGGGTCCACGTCCAATATCCCACATTTTGTGGAAATATTCAAATAGCTTCAGTAGGATTCATCTCAAGGTTAAAACCACGCTCTGGCTGTATCTGTGCCACTGAACTGACCTTGGCATGAAGGCTTTTACTAGAAAGAAAATGTCCCAATTTGTGGAAGCATCCTAATATTTATTTACTTTCATTTATATCCCACCTTTCTTCCCAATGGGGGCCTACAGCAGCTCACATCACCCTGCAACTAGCAGAAACTAGAGCCCTTTATTTTAATACATTACCGGCTGACAACATCCAGTATTTTTGCATATTCTTCACTTGGATTCTTTAAAGCTTTCCTCCTTGTGGCTATATTGTAAAACAAGTCTTCAACCTGCAAAGAACAACAGACAAGTTAGAGCAGAAAGCAGACAAGAATTGCAGTCATCACAAGGTCCTTTAGAGTCAATCATCAGAATGCAGTGGTGTAGCATCAAGGGGACGGGTGTGCGTGACGCACCAGGTGTGCCCCCTGCGGGGCGCTGTGTAGCAGGACGGGGGTGTGGCAGGGGCGCGGGGCGCAAGCGTGCACCAGGCGAAGTTCCCCCTCTCTCCGTCCCTGATAGAATGCACTGACAGAATTCCATAACTATGATTATTAGACAAAATTCCAATTTTTAATCCCAACAGTGAAAAGATTTTCACTGACTATCATACATTTGACTACATCCAATAAGAAATCTCAACATTAAGTGTTCTGGTACAAGTTCTATAAAGAAAGTTACAGTTCATACAAGACCATTGGACTGAAAACCGAAACTTTCAATCTGATAAATTAAACACAGGCTAACTATATAAAATAAACTGAAAATCAACAAAATTTGTAAAGAAGTCCACAGGATGCTCCATGTGAGAGGTACAAGAAATCAAGACATACAGAGACAATTCAAACTTTACTACTTTACTCTTTTTCCCAAGCATCTGAGATGCTGATGCCAGCTAATACTTTTGCAAGTGATCTGCAGAACTTTCATTCGTACTATTTCAATGGGGGGCGGCAGCAGGTGTTTGACACTAAAAACCAGTTATTTGGTGAATTAAGACCAAAATCTTTAATTCCAATGATGAGGACAAGACATTCTGCAATACTCTTAGGAGCTGTTTCCAGCAAAAACGTCCATGTGCTAGAAATGTGCTACTATGAAAGAAAAGATACAGGACTAACTGGGAATGGATCTGGCCTTGTAAAGCAAACACTGATAAAAGGCAGATAACTTACTACAATCTGAGTTCCCTGGTTTCCAGCACAAGGTTTGGGTGCAGCTTTCAATTTTCCGTCAGAATAGTTTGCCCTAAAAGCAGAATAAAATAGCCGCTGTTACATTACTCCACAAGTATTATTTCAAGCTAGCAATGTCAGCTATACTCTCATCACCCAGCGACTAGCAGCATGGTTCTTTGAAAATTCATAATTGTATAGCTATTTGGCAGCGTACCTGGAGGCCTGTCCACAGATGGCAGAGCTGAAACTGGACAGCACTGACTTCAGATAAATGGAGCAACGACTTCAGTTGACAAGAGGGAAAAAGCACCAACACAGTAACAAAAATGCTCCCAAGCAGCTTTGCACCTAACAGCTGCAATGCTGTTCAAGCCCCTCCGAATTCAGTAGGACTTATTTTGGAATAATTACAGACCACGCTGCATAACGTTAGGCAAGGCAGATCCTAGTTCCTCACAGAATACCTATAATTTAATAAACAATACTGGCTAGTTCAGAGAGAATAGTTTAATTAGATATAACCTGCATTATTTTAGCCATCACTGTACAATAAAACATTGTAAAGGAACATCTGAAAACTAATTGCTGCTCTTTGTACCAATAATAAAAAGACAGACCTCTAGTGGCTAAATGTTGAGCTGCATAATGCTGAAGAGGAGAGTTTCCTCTTTTGGAGTTTGTTGCTTGAAGACTGTTGGTCCCTTAAATTTCAGATCTCAGTAAAACTATTTTGAACTATTACGGCTGTATTAATTTTTCTGTAGCATCTATCAGTGCAAGCACTTCAGAAGCATGGTTCTTTTTGTATGATTACTATTCCTATGCAATACTCCTCAATACTTTAGTTACACTGCTGTTGTGCTCACAATCTGCCATTCACATTTGGGAACCGTTACGTGGTTTTACTTTTGACTTATCTGAAAAGACCTCCACACCATGGTATGGGGCTTTGGAATTAGGAAAATAGAATTGGGGGGTGAGGTGAGGTGGGGATGTGAGGAACTATTCTAGGCACAAAATTTTTGACACCCCCCAAGATCCCTACTCTTAAATTTCAGGGACTTGGATTTACTGGTTTCTCCTCACCTCCTCACCTCTCCTCACCTCTATTTTTTTCTTTTCTATTTTTCTTTTCTATTTTCTATTACTATTTTTATTTTTTAATACAATTTATACTCCTACAGCCCTCATAATGTTAACAGAATAAAAACATAATAGAATAAAAACATCTTAAAAATCATGTACATCAAACAAAAACACATCATTTAAACAATTAAAACCAAGTTAAAATACACATACAATAAAAGACACATAAAATCAACAATTAAAAACAGGGCAGAAAGGAAAGATTACTGAGGGGCAGCCAGACAAAACAAGAAAGTTTCACTTGCTGGCAGAAGAGGGCAACTGAAGGGGGTTTGTTTTTTCAGGGAGAGAATTCCAAAATTACTCAGCTGCCCTCAACTTCTTACTCCTTCAGGAGCAAATTTCTGTTATTTTTCAAGTACTCCTGCTCTCTCTCTAATTTGGTTCATTTACAAATTTTCCTTGTCTGGGGAGTTTCCCAAGTAACTAGAGACATCTACTTTGTACATCAGTGGTCATGTTGTGCAGTTTTCGTCATCATCTACACCGGAGGCAGGTGATTCACTATTCAGCAAAGGGATATTCAGGTAGTGAAGCTCATGCAATAATTTGCATCTCAGTCTTGTTAGCAGGATCAGCACGCATTTGACTGAATGCTGAAAATTGCCATAATGGCAGGAATGTATGCCCCGTGAGAGCAAAAAGAACCCACTCAGGTAGTACTGCACATGCCCAATATCTTGTTTAAATTAGACTGCTGTGTTTGTGCGTGCACTGTTAAGCATGCCAGGGATCCAGGCATAGGAGAGCACATGGAGCAGCAGAGGGCCTGCTCTGCTCAGGAGAAGAGAAGACAGGTTGCCCTTCCCCTCCTTACAACAGTCCCTGGACTTACATGGCTCTTCCTCTGCACTGGTCATGCAAACACAGAAATTAGCAAAGGGGGGCGGGGGAGGAAATGTTGAGAACATCTTTCCATCTGCACCCCATCTCCACAATGCTTCTGACTCACTCCAGTTTGCAGCTACAAAGTCTGGACATAAAAAGGAGCATGAACCTTTCCGGTACGAACCAAACAGCTCTTGATTTGAAACCTACAGCCACTGAAGGAGGAGCCACTGGATTTAAAACCTAAACAGAGTTTAGTTTTGAGGGATTTGTTTTTGTTTCAATTTTTTATTTACTGTATTTTCCTTGTTTGTATTGCTGTTTATTTTAAATCGGGTGTTTTCAGGTCCCCGTCTTGGAGAACAAACTTAATAGAAGTCAGAAGGTGCTACAGGTATGGAGGAAACTCCATGCACTATCTGCACAGAGTTGGTAGGATACAGTCTAGGAACCACTTTAATAATTCTTTCCTATATAAGTTTATCACATTCAAAAACTAAACAAACATACCTGAATGCACACTTTCCATCGCTTGTTTTAGTTGTTATGGTAACATGGGCTACATGACTTATACTAGCCAGAGCCTATAGGGAAGAAAGGCATGCTTATAACCAAGTCAAGTAACAGTGCAATCCTAAATACAGTCACTACATTTTAAATTCACTTAAATCAATGGAGAGGTGTAATTCTGTTTAAAATGGTACTACCAAACTCTTAAAAGATGTCACCTACTACTTTGTTGGTATATATATTCAACATATTATAACATTAATAGCAAATATATTTTAACTAGACTCTCAGAGAATCTAATCAGTTGGCATCTCCAACGAGTGAAAAATCTCATTAAATCAGGAAAAGTTTTATTTAGAAGGTATTAAGCTGTTATTAAATGTGCAGTATGTAGTGATGGGCACACAAACATGGATGGTTTTAAAGGGAGATGAAATACATTAATGGCAGACAAGTCCATCAGTGATTACTAGCTATGGCAGCTAAAGGGAACCTCCATAATCAGAGGCAGTATTAGACCTTTTCCCTTCTATGCCCTTTTGATGGTCCTTCAGAATAACGGGTTGGCTACTGTGTGAATCAAGAGGCTGGTCTAGATGGACCACTGACCTGATCCAGCAGTGCTTTTCTCATTTTCACACATTCTTCAGGTATAGGTTAATGGGGTCTGAACTTGTTGACAGTGAGAGAGAGAGAGAGAAAAAGATCTTGGGGTTGTAATAGATTGTTAAATGAAAATATCTCCCACTGTGCTACAGAGGTGAAAAAAGGCACATGCTACGTTAGGAATTATTAGGAAAAGAATTAAAAATAACATAGCCAATGTTACAAGGTCCTTGTATAGATCTATGGTGCGGCCTCAACTGGAATACTCTGCATAGGTTCGGTCACCAGATCTCAAAAAAGGACATTGTAGAGCTGGCAAAATAGAGAAGAAAGCAATCAAGATGGCTGAGGGTTGGAGCACCTCCCCTATGAGGAGAGGCTGAAGAGGCGGGGAGATTTCAGTTTAGAAAACAGATGATTAAAGGAGACATGATAGAGGTTTATAAAATTATGAATGCATGTATATACACAGTATGTTTTTCTGCAGCACAGATGTACCAAAACACATACAAAATATTTATTTTATATTTATAATATGTGTATTCAAATTAATACAGTTTTCCTGCCTCATTCATTAAATTAGAGGCTGAGGCACTCCCATACTCCTCTCAATTCTTAAAAGGCTAACTCCAGATAAACACACAATAATCCAGGTAGTTGATAACACTACAAAGAAGAAGAAGAGTTTGGATTTATATCCCTCCTTTCTCTCCTGTAGGAGACTCAAAGGGGCTTACAATCTCTTTGCCCTTCCCCCCTCACAACAAACACCCTGTGAGGTGGGTGGGGCTGAGAGAGCTCCGAAAAGCTGAGACTAGCCCAAGGTCACCCAGCTGGTGTGTGTGGGAGTGCACAGGCTAATCTGAATTCCCCAGATAAGCCTCCACAGTTCAAGCAGCAGAGCAGGGAATCAAACCCAGTTCCTCCAGATTAGAATGCACCTGCTCTTAACCACGCCACAGCAACTGAAGAAATAACTAGTTTGTTTCTGCATGTTTGTTGTGGTATCATATTTTAGATAATATACAACAAAAAATCCAGAAACAAATTAGTTGTTTCTTTTTCCTTGCTTTAAAAATCTCAAATAAAATGTGAAGTCTTCAATCCAAGGTACTGGCCATCACATATAAATCCTTCAGAATGACCAATGTTATGCATGTTTCCCACATTTTACACATAAGGCAAGCTCAGTCACAGTCTGGTTCTAGCTGCAAACAGTAAACACTATTTATGGCTACCATCTTATGCATATTTACTTGGGAGTTAACCCCACTGTATACAGTGGACAGGTTTGTGCCCTTAATTAATGAATTGTAGACTAAGCTCATATATTTCACTAGCCAGCATCAACTCCAGACAAAGCAACGATGTAGTGACTCTGAAATTTCTGGAACAATGTTTGCTATGACATACAGAACTACTGATATATTTTGGATGGAACAGAAGCGAAAAGAACTTTAGTGCTTTATAATTATTTTTAATACCCTTTTTCTATACACAGTTAACTTACCTCGCCTCTAAACCCATATGTCGAAATACTAGCTAGATCTTCAAAAGTCTGAAGTTTACTTGTTGTAAATCTCTCACAGACAATATCCAAGTCTTCCTTCTGGAGGGAAAAAACCAGATACTAGTAAATAACATATTGAATTTTCCCAAATATTGTTAGTATTACAGTCTGACTATTTTAGAGTAGATTTACTTACCCTAATACCAGTCTGACTATTGCAGAGTAGATTTACTTACCCTAATACCAGAGCCATTGTCTTGTATCTGGATTAATTTCAATCCACCATCCTTAACTGTCACCTGGATACTGCTAGCTTTGGCGTCCAAGCTATAAGCACAAGAAACAGGTATCAGCCTCCAGAAACAAACTGCACTAATGCAATAACGCTCTATTTCAATTCAAGTTCCAAACAAGTCGGATTTCATCATTTAACTGCACAAGAAAGCAGTAGAGAACGAGACAATTTTGGAGCTAATTATTCTGCAGTTAAATGCTTGTCCCACAAATATATAGATCCATTATATACTTTCTTCCCCCGAAACAGAATGTTACAGGACCTCAGCAATTAAGTGTCAATCATTGCAGTGACATTTAAAACAATTTTAAAGTATTTTATGACCTATGATATCATCTTTTTAACAGGTTTTCTGGTCATTAAAAGACCAGTTATAGAAACCCACTCATAGTGTCTTAGTGGAAAACTTAACAGTGTTTCAACATAAATGCTAACTTATTTAAAATTAGCATATTGAAAGCATGGCGCTCAGTTTGTAAATTTGCTGGGCCTCATCAAGTCAGGGACACCTGATATTATTAACAGTTTCCTAAAGCATCCACTCTCTAGACAAAACAAATACCCAACAGGCACAAAGTTACCAATTCTCTATCATCTCCTTAATGGCATTAGCTGGTCTTTGGATGACTTCTCCAGCAGCAATGCGGTTCACCACAGTCTCATCCAACCGCCGGATCACACCAGCCATCAGAGCCATGATTGGAGTGTTGGGCAAAACCTGTAGAACACACAGAACTTGAAGATATGAAGTGGCAAAAAGCTATGATTGCCAACTCTGTGTTGGGACATTCCTGGAGACATTCCTCCAGCTATTTCCCAACCCAGAGCTGGCAACTCTAAGAGGACTTGATCTCTGCGCTCTGCAAACCAGTTGCAATTCCAGACTCCACCTGGAGGTTGGCAACTCTACTGCAGGAGCACAAATGGACTAAGGAGTGTTTAGGGACTGGTAGCTACCCAAGTGTTGGGTGGGGGAATTCCGCAGGCTAATGCGAATGAAACGGAGATGGTCCATAATTGCAATGAATTCCTTAATCAGCCCCTCGCGCGCGCGGAGAATGCCGGGAGCAGAAAACACTACATGCAAATAAATCCTAATGATCAACCTGCACCTCTCACCTGAGAATGCCCACCTCCACCTGGCTGGACAAAGCGTCCCGTGCAGCAAGAGCCAATCAGGCGACTGCAAACGGCAGCACTCTCCCGCCAAACAACCACTCATGCCTACTACTAATTGGCCCGCGCGGAAGTCAGTCAAGCAGAAGGCGGGGAGTAGGCGCCTTCCAAAGACGCGTTTCCGTCGAAAGAGAAAGGAGGCAAAAAAACTACAATTCCCACGAGTCCTTGCGCCCCGAGAAGGCGTGTGGTCAAACAGAGTTTGATTTTCCCGTGCTGTGCTCTCCTTAAACAGCGGGGGTTGCTGTGTAGGGAGGGAACGGGGGAATGTTTGAACAAAGTTGTGGACGTGGAGATTGCTCTGCAGTTGGATGTGCACTTTTCAGAAAGGCGTTAGAATCATTGCTTGTTTCAACAAATGAAACAGTGAAAACAGAGAATCACAAATGTGTGCCTTTTGCAATGAAAACAGCGAATCACACGTGTGTCTTTTGCAATGAAAACAGAATCACTTGTGCACCAACGTAACGTATGCTTCCAGCATGTTCACACCAAGGGGTTTTGTTTGATCCTTCCCTCTTCTTCCTGTTTGCTTGAATGGATTTGTTCTGCAATAGTCTCTAGTAAAGAGAGACGGTAGGAATATTTGGGATACTTTAAGGTAGAGGTGTATAATCTTGCAGAGCTGCCATTGGAATTGTGAGAATAGGTAGTGGGGGCAATAACAAAACCGGCAGCCAAAGGTGAGAGAAATCGTTGCAAAATGCATGAAGCTTTCAAGCCAAATTTCCTCGTATGAGGAAGACAGCTGTTTCCAAAAGGTTTCCTGGGTTGACTTTTGAACAAACAAACAAAAAATCCTGCTGAATTCAATGGGACCAGATTCTGAGCAAAAATATGTCTCTTACCTTGAAACAGAGTTGCTATATGTTGGCTGCAACTCAACAGCACTTTATATTCATACATACATTAGTGTGCTAAATATCACTTCAGCATCCATTTGCACACCTGGATCTGGAAGTACTCTTAAATGTGAAACAAACATTTCAGGAGCTCAACCTCAGCTAAGGTTGCCAATGCCCAGGTACAGGCGGGAGACCTCCTGGAATTATAGCTGATCTCTAGAGTATAGAAGGCCTCTTCCGCACATGCAGAAGAATGCACTTTCAATCCACTTTCACAATTGTTTGAAAGTGGATTTTGCTATTCCGCACAGTAAAATCCAGCTCCAAAGTGCTTTGAAAGTGGATTGAAAGTGCATTCTTCTGCATGTGTGGAAAGGGCCGAAATCAGTTTCCCTGCCAGAAATGGCTGAGTCTGAGGGTGGACTTTATAAGATGGTACTCTACTGTGGTCTTCCCAAAACTCTACCCTTCCAGGCCCCATCTCTGAATCTCCATGAATTTCCCAAACCAGAGTTGGCAACTCAAAACCGCACCTAGAATGTTATACCTCTCTGAAAAATATACAGCAGCATTGAGGAGCCACATTGGTTTAATGCCAAGGTAACACTGGCAAGTTGTACATGTTGTAAACTGATATTAGTATTTTTGGATTAGAAATCAAAAGCTGCCACCCTAAAGCTAAAATTCATTGTACTTTGTGCAAAGGCTGCCTAGGCAGATTATGAATGTGTATATTTGATGGAGGGGGAGGGGAAATATACAGCTACTCTTGAGCTGCTTTTACCCTGTTACTACTCCCAAAGAAGTTGTGCTCTTCTCTTTTCCTCCAGCCCATAACTCCTATCCAGAGCAGTTCCACTGCCAGCTGTTTTTCAACTGTCTGGTCTGCATCTCCATCAATAAGACCGTCTTCTGGTTCTCAAACTGTTCTTCCACGATCTGTGTTAGTTGGCATATGTGTAATATCTAATGAGTCACACAGTGTGCAAGAAAACAGCAGAAACTTTACCCAGCTTGGAGGAGGCGGAGACAGCAAACAGTGTGAGTCAGAGTTGTTGCAACATAGTTTGCTTTATTGGGGGATGGGTGGCACTCTTGTTTCATTGGTTTGTTGTGTTGAAGAAAAGGAAAAGAAACTGCTGGGAGGGAATAGACAAGACAGCGGTTTGTCATTCAGTCTCGTGTATTTACCCTCTGTACTTCAACAGCTGTCTCACATGTTCTGTGCATGTGCAGGTCCCACAATTTTCAGCGAAGCCTTTCTCAGTGGTCAGGGCGACCTATAAATCAAATTACAAATAAATTAAAATAAATAAATATGACATTTGGATTTTTTTTCCACAGTGCAAAAAACAAACAAACAAAGAGTTGGATTTGACCTATTTAATGCTGCTAAAGAAAGCAAAGTGGAACCAGAGTTGAAGCACCAAACTTTTCCCTGTTTGCAAACAAAACAATAACAGTGCAATCCTAACC
This sequence comes from Sphaerodactylus townsendi, assembly GCF_021028975.2. Lineage (NCBI taxonomy): Eukaryota > Metazoa > Chordata > Lepidosauria > Squamata > Sphaerodactylidae > Sphaerodactylus > Sphaerodactylus townsendi. The sequence continues at coordinate 24,144,499 of NC_059435.1, forward strand.
AGAGTTTTGCCTTTCTAAATCCACTGAAACCAAAGGCCTTTAAAGGTGTAACTCTTCTAAATTAAGGACGTTGGTAAGGGGGGGGGGGGGTTCCTCAGGTTCAAATTCCCCCATTACACGTTTTTTGTATTTTAGGGTTTTTTTTTTGGTTTTGGCTTGCAAGGGGGGGGCAGGTTTTAGACTAGTAGCACCAAAATTTCACAGATTTGTTGGGAGACTCTCCTTATGATAGCACCCAGGTTTGGTGAGGTTTGGTTCAGGGGGTCCAAAGTTATGGACTCCCAAAGGGACTTTCCAATGGGAGCTAATAGAAGATGGGGGCTACACCTTTGAGGGTCCATAACTTTGGACCCCCTGAACCAAACTTCACCAACCTGGGAGGTGACATCAGGAGAGTCTCCTAAAGATACCCTGGGAGTTTGGTGCTGCTAGCTTAACAATTGCACCCCTGACAGCAGGCACCCCACAAATTTCCCCAGGTTCTCCTTTTAAATCCACCCCCTTTGGCATAGATTTAAAGGGAGAATGTGAGGTCCCCATTTTAAACATTGAAAGTGATGCTGTTTCAGGGTGGGGGAGAATCCACCCCCAAACAGCATCACTTTCAATGTTGTTTTAACTGGGGACCCCAGATTCTCCCTTTAAGGTGGATTTAAAAGGAGAATCTGGGCTCCCCATGGAGGGGTGCAAAACTCAGATTTTGCACTGGGCTCCATTTTCCCTAGCTATGCCTCTGCCCAGAGGGGAGGGCAGAAGGGGCTGCTGGCTGCCAGCTGGAGCCCAGCCAGTGAGGGCGGGGGGGGGGGCGGCAGGGGAGTCTGACATCCCTGGCCTCGGAGAGCTGCTTTTATAAACACTGAGGCCAAGTGGCCATGCCCCCAGGGGCAGATGGGGGTGTGGCCCTGCCCCACCCCCCCCCCCTAAAAAATCTATACCTACATCACTGCTCTGCTTAGAAAATCAGTGTAAGGATAACAACAATCCATTTTCTCTGTGGTACCTACATTCATATAAGAAGACGATGTGTAAGTAATTAGTAAATGTAAGCTTTTCCTCTACTAAATCAAACAGGGTTGCCAACCTGGTGGCTGCTGTAGAAGTAGAAAAGTGCACAAGTTCAATAGCACCTTAGAGATTTCCTGAGTTTCTGGTAGGATATTCTGGACTCTTGTTTTTTTCCCTACTGCTACAGACAAACATAGCTACCATCTTGATCTGTCTCCACAGGTGGTAGCTGGAGATCTCCTGCTATTACAATTGATCTCCAGGGGACAGAAGTAATTCACCTGAAGAAAATGGCTCCTGCAGAAGTTGGATTCTATGGCATTATACCCCACTGAAATCTCTCCCCACACCCACGCTCCTCAGGTTCCACCCCCAAAATCTCCAGGTATTTCCAACCTGGAGCTGCTGGCAATTCTATCATTAATCAATAATGGTAGGCAAATTTTAACCTCGTGAAGTTGCAAGTTGTGGAAGAAAAATTTCACGTCAGGGAGAAAATGAGATGTGAAGCAGAAAGGAATGCCAAAGGAAATTTCCCACCCAAATGGTCAATGGAGGGGAGGGGGCAGAGCGATCCCCTCAGTCCTCCTTCCACTACTGCAAAGAGAGGACCTGTAAGCTGAGACTCTTTCCACCAGTGTTTCCCTTATCTCTCAAAGCTCCATTTTTTTTCAGAAGGAGGGGTCAGCCAGAGAACTCAGCACTTGCAGAACCAAAATGGCAAAAAATGATGGACACTTAGAGTGCTTCCTTTGCCTTGGCATGAGCTGCATTCCTGGGCCCTGCCACTCTTGTGCTTGTTGACACCAAGGAAGAACATCATGTCTGAATGCAGCCCTCTATTTAAAAAAAGGCATTGGTCCTGATGCTCCATAAGGGGAGTAAGTTCCACTCTGTGGGTTCCATCCCTGTTGCCCCACTGTCTTTGTGTCCTCAGGCTGCAATAAGGGACCACAGCAGTGGTGGAGAACGCCAGGTTGCATATAAGAGTGCTGCAGAACTGGTTCCTCAGGCATAAATCTGAGGGCTATGCTGGGGGCGTTCCCAGAATGAAAACCTGATGGAAGCTGACTATGATTGGCTCCACCCTCAAGAATGCCCCTAGCCCACCCCCAGCTGCACTGATGGCCAGGTTTAGGCAACCCAACTCGGAGGCACAAGTCCACTTCTGGGTCAGGCACTGCCAAGTTGTGCGATGCCCACTCACAACCCTCTTTGCCCTCTCTGCCAGAGCATTTGCCATTTGTGCTGGCGACACATGAGCAGGTGGCTTAAGGCAGGGCACAGCCACAGCAAACAGAAGCCAGCTAAGGAACAGGGAACAGAAAAAGAAAAGTGAAAGTTTAACACAAGAAACAGCTGTGGAGCTGGAGGGAAGGAAGATAAAAGGGTGTCAAACTTGTGGCCCTCCAGACGTTATGGATGCTGGCAGGGGATGATGGGAACTGTAGCCCGTAACATCTGGAGGGCCACGAGTTTGACACCTGCTAGAGCAGGGGTAGGGAACCTGCGGCTCTCCAGATGTTCAGGAACTACAATTCCCATCAGCCTCTGTCAGCATGGCCAATTGGCCATGCTGGTAGGGGCTGATGGGAATTGTAGTTCCTGAACATCTGGAGAGCCGCAGGTTCCCTACCCCTGTGCTAGAGGGAGATGATACAGTAACAGAGGCAGAGGGGAAACCAAGCCAGCTAGGTGGTGAATAACAACACAAGAGAGGAGTTTGGATTTATACCTTGCTTTTCTTAACCATAAGTCTCAAAGCGGCTTACAAACTCCTTCCCTTCCTTTCCCCACATCAGACACTTTGTGAGGTATATGGGGCTGAGAGAGTTCTGGGGAAACTGTGACTGGCAAGGTCACCCAGCAGGCTTCAGGAGTAGGAGTGGGGAATCAAACCCAGTTCTCCAAATCAGAGTGTACTGCTCTTAACTACGCCACACTGGCATTCTGAGTGGGGAAGCAGCTGTCACTGGAGAGAGGGAGAAGAGTTGTCTCAGGGAAATTCCTAGACAAGGAGGCAGGATATAACACTGTGACTTTCCCCCTTGTAACAAATTATATCCCTGAGGCCGGTGAAGCCAACTATTGAAGGGGGACATAAGCTTAGCTTCATGAGTTCATTAGGGATCTGGCTAAGTGGCTGACGCCAATGTTCAGGGCAGATTGATTAATATGGTTACAGCAGCAGGCCGGCTGCAGATAGCCACCTCCTGGCCGTATGTATACATTTTGCTTTTAAGGTTGACAGGCCTGAACAAAGGGGAATCTGATCTGAAAACCCTAAAAGCAGGAAGGGACAGTGACCATAAATTTCCTATCTCTACTTGTCATCTTTTGTACTTGTAATTCACTAAAAGAGAAGCTGTAGCTCACTGGAAGTACCTAATTAGTCTGTAGTAGGGGTGAACTTAAACCTTGTTAGTGGTAAATTTTGCACTTTGTTAATTCTGTTAATGGACTTACAAAGTGATGTATTGTTGAAATGGCATAATAAAAGGGGCACAGCTCAACAGAGATTTAGCTGAAAGACGCTCCAGCACAACTGCTTGTGTGTTCGCCGCCGCTTTGCTTTCCACCGCAACGAACGATACCTTCTGGTATTAGAACTGGTTAACTTCCAATAAAACCACTAGATCAAGGAAGCAAAGTCTCGGCTGATACTTTTAAGGCCCCACAGACCCCCAGGCATCATGTCCTGCTGCCCCCAGAGGGCATCACACTCAGAGATGTACCTACAAAAAATAGTACCCAAGGCAAGCAGAGAAATTGTGCCCTCCAGCAGCAGTGAAATTGACTGGACTGGACCGGGGACCTTTTCCATGCAAGGCAGATGCTCTACCATTGAGCCCCAGCCCCAGTGGTGGGATTCAGCAGGTTCGCACCACTTCGGCAGAACCGGTTGTTAAAATGGCGATTGTAAACAACCAGTTGTTAAATTATTTGAATCCCACTACCAGAACTGGTTGTTAAATTATTTGAATCCCACCACTGCACAGCCCCTCCCATAAGAGCAGGGATGTAATAGCAAAGTTTGCACTCTTTCATGTTCCAGGGTACTGCCACAACTTCTTTGAGACAACATCTGGATTGAAGGGAAGGGGGCTTAAACTGGTGCTGTGTGAAATGCAGATTCTGATTCTGAAAGACTGCCAAGAGATGTCCAGAGCAGATTAACACAGTTAATCCTAACACTGTGTATGCTATATAAATATGAATAAAGCTCAGACTGGTTTGAGAATGAAGTGGAGGAATGAGAGTTATGTATGACCTGTCCAACTCTAATCTGTAATCATCATGAGATGTCCTTCATGCAAACCCAAAGCCTGCATGAATCATCTGTCACTGGAAAAACAGGCAAGTTATTTACCACTGTTCACCATGCAACAATGCTGATAACATTCTTGCCTACTCTGCAGTGAAAGGACTTCAAGGTCACTGTGAACTCACTGAAGCCCAAACAGTGAGTGGGGGGAAAATCTGTCCAAGGAAACGAAACTATTGTTGCTGCTTTTGTCTGTGAGCAAGTCCACTCCTTCAAAAGAAACTTAGCTGAAGGCATGCAGCTTTCATGTTTACAACAGTTTCTATTTTCACTGAAACAGAAAGAAAAATGGGTTATGATTTAAAGAGTATCACACCCACTTTTGCTGGATCTCGGAAATGAATCATGTTTACATTTCTGTCAGGTGGGACCGGGGGATTCTCTGGAATTACAACTCATTTCCAAACTGCAGAGGTCAATTCCCCTGGGAAAAGAGGGTGCTTTGGAGGGTGAACTCTATGGCACGGTACCCCACTGAGGTCTCTGTCCTTTCAAGCTCCATCCCCAAATCTCCTGGAGTTTCCCAACATGGATCTGACAACTCTACCCATGCCATCCCTTGCTGGTGGACAGGGGGGACCCAGCAAACTAGTGTACCGTGTAGCAATATCTTGAAACCTCTTGGCTTCTAGCTGCAAACTGAAACACCCAGCTCATTTATTTTATTTTATGAGATTTCTATGACACCCTTCCCCTTGCAGGCTCCGGGCAGCTTCCATCGGATAAATATACAACAAATTCTCAAGTTAGCTTGAACTTATCAAAGCTGAGAAACGAAGCAGGGTCAGTCGCAGCTAGGCCTTGGAAGAGACTTGGGCTGCAAAACAGAGGAAGGCAAATGGCAAAACCTCTCTGTTTACCTCTTGACTTGAACACCCTGCAGATGGGGTTGCTACAAGATGTTTGCAACTTGATGGTGCATTATTCACTTACAAAAAAACCTCTTATTTTTTCTTTCTTTATTCATGCCGTACTGAGATTACAACTTCACTCAACTACTCTGAACACTGACAGCAATTGCCAAGACAAAATTTGCAGTCTTTAAGGTGTCACATGATTCTTTGTTGTGTAAGCTTTTGTAAGGAAATACTTGATATTAAAAAGTTTGTGAGAAGTTTTCCCCACAGTGAGCCTGGCCTGAAACAATGCCTTCTAAGAGAGAGGGGATTTCTCCAGGGAGTCTGAGTTTGCCTGACAATAGGACATGAGAAAGAAATGGGGATGGACTTAAGGGAATAAGAAGTTGAGGAGTTTTTCTTCTGCGAGAGTGGTGAAAGAACCTTGAGAGCTTGTGGCAACAGAGAAAGGCAATGGAAAGAAGAGAATACATCTTCTGACCTGGGTGTTTGATCCTAAGTCTGTGGGACTTCTGTTATGACCGTGAAGAAAATGGTTTATCAGAGCTTGGGATGAAGAGAGACCTCACTAAATATGCAATGCAGCCTATCTGTAGTTTGTGAGTCACAGCGGAGTGTTAGGTTTTGGGTCTTAAAACAATACACTCTATGGGGTTGATCAGCAGCGTTTATTGGCAGGCATTGAAGCACCCAGCTTGACAGTTCTGATGAACCTGGCTTTTACAATCCCCTTTATTCCGTTAGCAACCCCTCCTCCCAGTTTCCCAAGAAATGTGAGAAAGAATTAGTTTGGAACCAAGGCACCCCAAGGTTGGCAATAGATAGAGATAGAAAGCCGCCTGGCATCCTACTCCCACAAGATAACGGAAACAACCCCGGTTCCTGTGAGACTAAAATGTCAGGGGAAAGCCTAGTTCAGGGGAAAGCCTAATCAAAGTGAGAAACCATAAATGAAAGATCAAGGAAAGAATGTCCCAAGACAGCTGGGATAACATATAGCAGACTAGTTACATATATCTTGTAGCAATTATATTACGCTAGGAATGCATCTCAATCACCTAGATGCAATCCCCCTGACACAGAGGCCCCTTCTGCACACACAAAATAACGCGTCTTCAAACCACTTTCACAACTGTTTGCAAGTGGATTTTGCCATTCCGCACAGCTTCAAAGAGCACTGAAAGCAGTTTGAAAGTGCATTATTCTGCATGTGCGGAATGAGCCAGAGAGACACAAGAGACTTCCTTCCCTTTTTACCCTGACTTCGAGACTGCTCAATATAATTCATTATTATTCGAAGGCTAAAATACATTTTGGGGTTTTTTTCTTTGCTAGAGACAAATATGACTCCCACATGTCTGAAAGTTCATCGGTCTCTCGCAATCAGAGATTAAGTCCTCTAATTCAGAATTCCCTGATTCATGACACATTCTATGTGCTGTGAAGAGAGCTAAGGTCTATCTGGGGCCCACTCCAAATCTCAGTTTTGACTAAGGTGCTCTGTTATGGGACTGAAGCTCTGTGAACACCCATCAAAACATCATGTTAAACCCAGCCCAAACCACTAAAACTTAAAAAGATGGGTCTGTCAGAAGTGGCTGGGGATGGCGTGGGAGAGGTGACGCTGCGATGCCTCCAGTGGGGCTCTAGGTCAGTGATGGCGAACCTTTTTGAGACCGAGTGCCCAAACTGCAACCCAAAACCCACTTATTTATCGCAAAGTGCCGACACGGCAGTTTAACCTGAATACTGAGGTTTTAGTTTAGAAAAAATAACTCATACATTAACATCTTTTGTCTTAAAAGAAAAACACAATAACAGAGCTTTCAATGATACAAACAACGTTTTATTGAAGGGTGAAAGTTTGCATTTGGCATGTTTTTGAACAATTAATGTGATTTTTGCTGTTGTATGCATGCTGATAATTTGTCTAACCTTAGCTCATACTTTGTAAGTTTGAGAGCAACACATGCAGCACTCTGGTCATCTGTTAGTCTGTTTCTTGTGTCAGATTTGAAGGGGGAGGGGGAGATGACGGCATGTGTGCCCACAGAGAGGGCTCTGAGTGCCGCCTTGGGCACGTGTGCCATAGGTTCGCCATCATAGGTGGTGCAGCAAGCCGTGGGGAACCCCCCACCCAGAGGTGGGATCCAGCAGGTTCTCACAGGTTCCCTGTAGTGATGCACTGCTGACCCAGCAGCACCGTGGTAGAACGTTGGGACGCCAACGGACCTACGGCCTTGCTGGTCGCACCGCACCCCCACTCCTCATCCCCCCATGAGTCACGGGTCATGAACTGCCTGGCTCAATCACCGGGCGCAGGGACAATGGTCTTGCCCCCAGGTGAGGATTAGGCTCAGACGCTTACGCTCCTCTCCGCACGTAGCCAGATGAGATCATGCATCACATGATGATCTCCCGACCTCCCGCTCTCCCGGAACTCCCCCCGGTCCTCCCTCCTACACGCCCCCGATAGAATAACAATAAAAGGTGCCAGGAACCGGCAGACGGGAGACTCGCTAGGAACACGGACCTCCGGTCTCCCGCTGCTGGCGATCTCCACCAGATGTTATCTCCGCGTCTCGTCTACGTTCTTACGCTGACCCGTGGAGTCGACTACAAGCTGGTGCGAAACCCGGGAATCCTCGAACCTCCACCCTGCTCACCGCCGCCTGGGGAAGGGCCGCTGATACCGCAGTCCACTGGATCGGCGCACCCACGGACCACCGCCTCGGTCTCGCCTGTCCTCTGGACGGCCGCATCCAGAGACACGCGTCCTAGGACACTCTCTCGTCCGACGGAACACCGGTGAGTATGGGAGCTTGCAAAAGCAGGGCTTATGACAAGCACGTTGACGAACTGAAAGCGTTAGCGAAATCACGGCAGGGTCCCCGTAAAGAGAAGGGAGCTGCGCAAATTGGTTGAGGAGATTGAAGTCCAGTGTCCATGGTACCGAGAGGGGGGGACGGTGAATCTTACGGACAGGGAAGACATCGGGCGCACTCTTCGCACAGAGCCTCGCGCGCCGATGTCGCTGCTACTGACGTGGAGACAATGTTTTGTCGCCATCAGCCTGCAGACCTATGGCTCCCTTGCTGTAGGCCGCCCTCCTTTCGATCTTTCACCTTCAATTTCAACCCCGGATTTTCTCTATCCGCTAAATTGGACGCCTGTCCTCCTTCTGCCCCCCTCGCTCCTTCACCCAATTCAAACTCTCCGCGGCTCAGCCGCCCGCCTCCCCCTGCTCCGCCTTCATTTTCCGAAGCCACTGCACCTCCGCCAGCCATCGCGTAATGGCGCTGGTTTCAAAACTCTCGCATGGAAGCGTATTAGCCACGATCTGCAGAAGAAAGAAACCCTGACGGAAGACGATGCCGAGATTCTTGCATTGTGCCCGTCCACTTCACAGATACTGAGGGGAGGGTGGCGTCATTCGACGGGTTGTCGAGTACCGCCCCTTAAGCTATAACATCCTCACTGAGCTCCGCGAAAAGCGATGCGCGGACGAGGAGTCACTAGCCCCTACGTGAGAGGCATGCTGGAAGCTATCGCAAGGAACCACCTAATGGTTCCAGACGACTGGAAGACCACCTTTCGCATGCTCCTGAGCCCTGCACAATTTGTGGTCTGGGAAAGCGAGTTCCGCCAGCAGTGCTTCAACAGAGCAGCCACCTCTGGCGGCGCCTACACCGCCGCGCAGCTTTACTGCTTCGATGCTTTCGCCAACCCCCAACGATCAGATTGTCCTGCCTGAGGCCGCCCCTACGGTCGCCTCTGAGTGCGCCTATAAGGCATTTGTCAAGGTCCCCAACGCCGGCCAGCCAACCCAGAGTTTCTCCTCCATCCGGCAAAAACCCCAAGGAGCCCTATGCCGAGTTTGTGAACAGGCTCCAGGAAGCTCAAGAGGCAGGTAGATGGCGGGGAGGCCCAAAACGAGCTCCTCATGCGCGGCAGAAAGAGAACGCCTCCACGGAGTGCCGCAGGGCAATCACGGGCCTGGGCAAAAATCCTGAACTGGCCGACATGCTTAAGGCTTGCCAGGACATCGGATCCTCCGCCCACCAAGCTGGCCTCCTCGCCGCAGCACTCTCCACCGGCGGGAGGCAGCCTCAGGATGACTGCTTTAACTGCAGCAGACCCGGACACTTCCGAAGGGAGTGTAGGCAGCCCGGTGGGGGGGCCTACAACCCCGATGGAGGAGGGTCCTCCCCCAGGAGGAGAAGGCCACCTAAGACCCGGTGCCCGTTTGCCAGAAAGGCTTCCACTGGAGAAACGACTGCCCGTCGGGAAACTCCCGCCCGGGCGTCTCCCCAGCCCAGGACCAAGGAGGAGAGTACTAGAGCAGACCCAAACGCCAAGGCCCCTGCCAAAGCCCACCCCCTCTCGTGGCATCTCGCTCGCATGCACCCAGCCCATCTCCTTTAAGTTCCCCCACGAGGTTCTTGTCGCCCCAACCCAGTATGGCGAGCCCATCCCTACCGGGACAATTGGGCTGGTGCTGCCAAAGGCCTCTGCCGCTGAACAGGGACTGTTCATCGTCCCTGGAGTGATCGACTCCACGCACCAAGGACCCATCCATCTCCAGGTCTGGACAAACATCCCACAGGAGTTGCCTGCCGGAGCCAGCTACGCTCAGCTGATTCTCTTGCCCCATGCGCTGCCCGCTGCCGACCCAATAAAGGCTACGAGCCCCAGCAGCCAACATGGCGCAGCCTACACCACCCGTCGCAGCGTGGAGACGCCTATCGGGAGCTCCAGCCCATACCTGGAGCTCGCCATAGAAGGATGTAAGTTCAAGGGCCTGGTGGACACCGGCGCTGATGTTACCGTCATCAGAGCAGCCGAGTGGCCCGACCAGTGGCCGACCGAGGCTTGCCCGCACATCTGGGGTGGGGAGACAAACCGGCGAGACGGAGCATCCGCCTCGCTCACGGTCAACAGCCCAGGGCTCGAGCGGCAGCTCACAGTCCGCCCCATCGTCTTTGTGACATCCACGTCAATCTCTGGGGAAGGGACCTCATGAGTCAGGTCAAAACGACTTTGGTCTGGGATGGGTAAGGCCATCACAGATCATTGATCCCAACTGTGACTTCAGAAGTTCACTCTCTATCTCCGTAAGGAAACTGTTTCCCTCTCCCCTCCTTTTCTCTTTCTGTTTTTCGACCAGTAGAGGCGGGAGGGCCAATTGGCTGACTAGCCCTCCCTGGATTAAAATCTGGGCCCGTCCTGGTACCGCAGCACTGCCAGGACAGGCCCCAACTTAAGGGGTTGCTGCAAACACAGATCCACTCATGATTTGGGTGGGTGGTGTTTGCCAAAGCGCAGGGCAGCTGTATGAATTCAGCTTGCAGGCCCTGGCGCCGACGAGGCCGCCCAAGGAGCGGTCTCGGCCGGACGGCAATTCCCCAAGATAATTCCGGCTTCAAAAATTTTAGCACCATCCAGCTTCCTGCATTTAGCCACCAAGGTCACGGTGAGTGCAACTCCCTTGCAAAGAACCCCCTCTCTTTTTTCCTGTGTGTGCAATGCTGTAGGAATTTGCACTCTAATTACCCTGATTGCTTCATTCCCTCGCTGATGCACTCCATCCCCAAAAAAGGTGCTTCCAAAGCCCCTTGCTGTGTTGTTTGGATTAAGCATGCATACTCCACAATCCCCCCAGGACCCGCCTGTTCCCTCCCCCCTCGAGGTTCTTTCCGGACCCTCGCTTTGACGCACCCTGATGACGGCTCTGAAGCCAATTCCTCACCAGGGTCGCATACCTCCTGCCCTCCCTGTCAAACAACTCAAAGAAGAGAGGGAGTAGGCGGCCCCCCAGGAGGATTGCATTAAAAGCTTAACCTTCTACAGGCTGCAAAACAAGCCTTCTTCCCTTCTTATATTAAATTCCCCTGACAAAAGCACTCAAACTCGATCCGTGCCGATCTCCCGCCATCCGGCTTCTAGAACCTTTGAGCTTCCTCCGGCAGGGGACCCCCCCGTAACCTGGGAAAAGGGGGTGTGTTTCCAGTCCCTCTTCCTACAGGTCCCTGTGGACTCCGATTACCGCCATGACAGGCCAACCCATGGAATGGCGCCAGGAGGAAACCAACCCCATCCCGAGGAGGATGGAACCCACATCTCTCTAAGAGGATCCCTTAGCCCGATCTCAATACCAGAACGCCCGTCGCCACATCACGCCCAAAGACCGAATGACCTGGGGGGGGGGGAGACGTCCAGAGGCGACTCACCAGCCAAGCTCCTAGAGCTGCACTGTCGCAGGCAAGACTCACCCGAGACACCCGAGAACCTCTGTGCCGCTCTCTTTGCGATCATCACCGCCCAACTCGGCGTGACCACCGTCCTTTGCCTGCTCTGCTGCCTCCTGCCCTGCCATGGCGACATCGGCCACCCCTGGCGAGCTTCTCCCACTCCAGACCAACATCTGGGAGCAGTTTGCTGCCGCTGCCAACGTCTCTCATCCCAGCTTCTGCCTGGAGCCCGAGGTACCTAGAGTCGGGGAGCCTGCCCCAAGCTCCTGCCTGCTCCCGTCTGCAAGCCCGGAGACTTCCTAGCGGAGTCCGGGCTAAAGCCCCTTCATGAATGCCTCATCCATCAGGGTACTCTATGAGCGCCGACTGGGGACCTGGTCGTCCAAACCCTCCCGGCTGGCAGCTCTCTCCCTTGTCACCAAAGACTGTCGCTAACCAGCGAGACTCCTAACACCTGCGCCCGCATCACCGGGCGCGAGCCAAGCTGAAGGAACCAACCCGGGCCCATTCATCGGCTCTAGGCCAGGTTGGAACTGCAATAACCTGCGGAGGACATTCCCCCATGTTGGAAACATCCTGCTCCCCAGGGGCTGGTTCTGGACCTGCTTGGGGAGAGAACGCTTCAATTATATTCCCGCCCGACTCTCTGCCGGAGACTCTTTTGTTGCCTCAATTAGCCTCACCATGCATTTCGATCCTACCCCAGGCTCCACTCCCGGGAGCCCGGACGCTTGCGCCGCCCGCCCGGCTCTGCCCTTTCGGACCCCTCACCAGCCGGAGGATGACAGCCTTGGTCGCCCTCTCCGAAGCGGAGTTAAGTCTCCCTCGGCAACTTCCCTGAGTGGGAGTCCCCGGACTTCGCGCCTTTTACCTGTCTACTTTAGAACTATTGGTCGGCTAATTGAGGCTGTGCCCTTGCGAAGTTCCATCAACTCTACCTCCACCGCCTTCTGGATGCCCTTGGCCTCCAGAGCAGCAGGCAACTTTCGTCAAGCGACCCTAGACAATCGATGCCGCTTATTGATTACTTGTTGTTATTACATCACCAAGGTTGTGAGAATGTACATAATATGTGTTGGTTGTTTAATCTTTCTGATAGTTCCCAATTGGACAGTTCATATGAAAATGCATTGAGCTGCAAGCAGTTGTATCTAATCCTGAAGTTATGATGTTTTGCCCCATACTGGTGGTCAGCCCTCTGGAGCTGGCTGCCGGGAGGATGGTTGAGTGCTATTGTACAGCTCTGCCATTGGTTTAATTCGTTATTGCCTCGATTACTCCGGATCTTGTTTAGTTCAATGCGTGGTTCTAATATTGCACTTATATAGCAGTGTGTAAGAAGCCCCTCGAAAGGTTTCCCTTACCTTGCGCAGCCAAGTTCCCCAATCGTTACACACAAGCAGCTTGAGGTCGAAACTTGACCAGATGGCGATGGAGGAGACAAAGCGTCCCTTTAAATCGCCCCTATAGCACTCTTTCGGTCCCCCTTTTTCTAAAATGTAAAAAAAGGAGGAGATGTAGTGATGCACTGCTGACCCAGCAGCACCGTGGGTACGCAGAAACGTTAGGGGCGCTTTAACGGACCAGTTCACGGCCTTGCTGGTCGCACCGCGCCCCCACTCCCTCATCCCCATGGAGTCACGGGTCATGAACTGCCTGGCTCAATCACGAGCGCAGGGACAAATTTATGGTCTTGCGCCCTCAGAGTGAAGGGAGTTAGGCTCAGACAGCTTACGCTCCTCTCCGCACGTAGCCAGATGAGATCATGCATCACATGATGATCTCCCGACCTCCCGCTCTCCCGGAACTCCCCCCGGTCCTCCCTCCTACACGCCCCCGATAGAATAACAATAAAAGGTGCCAGGAACCGGCAGACGGGAGACTCGCTAGGAACACGGACCTCCGGTCTCCCGCTGCTGGCGATCTCCACCAGATGTTATCTCCGCGTCTCGTCTCGTTCTTACGCTGACCGCGTGGGTCGACTACAGTTCCCGAGAGTAGGTTACTAATTATTTGTGTGTGCCAAGATGGGGTTACTAATTGGTGATTTTGCCACGTGATTTTTGCCTTAGTTACGCCCCTCCTATCAGCAGTAGCACGCAAAACTTGAAGCAGTCTAGCAGGAGGTGCACCAGCGTGCGTGGCAGCCTGCGTGCATTCGTTTCCCACCCAAGGACCGGTGCAGCAGCTGCGTCCTTGCCACATCCCCGCCCAGGAATGCCCCGCCCCTGGAATGCCCGGCCATGCCCCCATCGTGCCCCGCCGAGCCCCATTGGCGCTATGCCACAGTTTGAATCCCACCACCATGGGAACCTGTTACTAAAATTTTTGGATCCCACCACTGCCCCCACCCACTATATCCCAAGCTGAGTCTGGAGAAGAAAATCTGCATCAAGGTGCATTGCGCACTCTAGGAAAGGGGCCCTTACTCAGTAGAAGGTCATCTGTTTAGCACGAACAAGGTCCCATATTCAGTACTCGATTAAAAGGATTTGGTCACAATGAGACTCTGGAAAGTTGTTGCCAATGTGAGTAGTGAGTACCGATCCTGAGGGACCAGTGGCTTGAAACAGCATAAAGTGCAGTTATCCCTTCCCCATTGTGACTTTCCCCATCGCAGTTTTGATATGTCGTGGGTTGGCATAAGAAATTAAATGGGAATTTGGGGGGAGTGTTGCAGACAACACACACTGACCAGTGGACACTGCAAAAAAGTTCAGAAACTCAGAAATGAGTAAACCACGTACAGCACTGTATATAATATACCATGTATAGTATTGTACAATATCAACATATTAGTGTGCTGTGCCCTTAACCCCAGCAATGTATAAGGGATAACTGTACTTTCATATATTTGGGGCAGCTGCATATTACAGGAATCTTGCCTTTTGACGTTTCTACTCCAACAAAGCACGGGGAAGTTCGGCACAGTAGATTCATAACGCATGCAATCATTATAAATGAACTAGTTTTCCCTTACTATATGTGGAAAACGATTTCATTTATAACGGTTGCAACCCGTTATAAATCTGCTGTGCCTGAGGCCCCTTCCGCACTTGCAGAATAATGCACTTTCAAGCCACTTTCACAACTGTTTGCAAGTGGATTTTGCTATTTCTCACAGTAAAATCCAGCTGCAACGAAGACTGAAAGTGGATTGAAAGTGCATTATTCTGCATGTGCAGAAGGGACCTGAGCGGCAGCAGCCTCCACACCCAGGGGGAATGTTGCTTTTTCGTTTGCAGGAAAGGGGCGGAGCAGCCAGTCCGGGTTAGTTTCACTTTTGCAAAGGCAAGTCGGCTGCAGAGAGAGCAGCAGCCTTGCCTGTCTTGGGGGGAAGGGGGGGAGACCCCGCCCAGTTCCCTGAAATGACGTACAGGGAGGGAGGGGGGAAAGGCAGTGGGAAGGTGGCTGGCGCTTTTTCTAGGTGCGGTGGCGAAGCCGCGGTGCAAGAGCGCGGTTTGTTGACACGGAACAGCTGAGCGGCCCCGGCGTCCCGTTTGCACTTTAGAGGAGAAAGGAGCAGCTTCCTCTGCTCCTGCAGCCCAGGTAGGGCGGAGGGGAGGCGGGGGTTTGCCTTTCTCTGTCCACTCGCTTCGGGGTACGGACTAGCCGAGGCTTGTCCCGAGGAACGAAGGGAGAGGCGGGGATGCGCCGGGCAAGATGCTTGCTCCTTTGCACAGTCCTCCTCCCGACTTTAGCAGCCTCTCTTTTGCTGCACTTACCGTGCCCATTTACTAGGGAGTAAGCCGTGAAGGGGGTCAAGGCTTTCCGTAAGGTGAGGGGGGTCAGCGTTGCAGTGGGCGCCTCTTTAAAGTGCTGCAAGCCTGCTTTGCAGTTCGGTGGGGGGGACTTGCCAAAGGCGGGGCGGAAGCACAGGGGGTCGAGGGAGCGGACGGGTCAGAGGAAGGGGCAAAGTCGCATTCTTCCTACGCGTTCCTCCAAGTTGTAGTGGGCTTCGGCTGGAATTGCAAAGGGATAGTCGTTCCGGGCCGTTGTAAAATAAAAGTTCGGTGGCGCCTCAAAGACCAACAGTATTAATTAAAGTATAAACTTGTGCAAGACTGTAGATGTGTGGAGGGGAAATCGACTGGAGAAATCGACATGCATCGCGTTTGTCACCCCCCCCCGCCCTTTTGCAGGGTTGTAGAAACATTGGGAAAGTGTCACCTAGCCCTGTGGAAGGCGACCAGTGTAGCCTTAAATCTAAGTTTCCTGTCCTGATCATAAGAGGGGTTGGATTCTGGTTTTTTCTTGTACAGGAAACTTGTTGTTTGCAGCTCCCAAGAGATGCCTGGCTAGTCTCGGAAAACCACCCTTCCCTGCTGCCACCCACTTGATCAATACAGGCGGTCATCGGAGAGGGAGTAGTTGGGTTAGTTTTCCATAGGAAGAGTAAACAGGAACTATATGGTTCCTTAAAGATAATTCCAAATAGATAGGCAGATTGTGTAGTCTGGAGCAGCAAAAGAAAAAGAGGAATCCAGTGGTACCTTAAAAAACTTTTGTGATTCATGGTGCACTTCGTCAGATTCCCTTGGTGTTTTCACAAGTGTATTTTTTCCTCATGGTCAACTCACCACTGGGTTGGAGAGAGGGACTGGCCCAAGAATATTTTCATTAGCTTCCCTGGCTAAGTGGGGTTCAACCTTGGCTCTCCCAAATCTTACACTGTACCTTGCTAACTCTCTAAAGCTACTGTATGCGTATACCATTCAGTCCAGACAAGCGGTTGAGTGAACTGAGAAGGTGGATCTTTCATTGGACTTTACTTGAATGTCAGCAACTGTAATGCCACCTGAAGAAGCTTGTTTTAGTAGTCCTATCCAAATGAAAAAAAAGCCAGTTACCTACAGGTGAATCCATAAAGAAAAGACTTTGCATCCTTTCTTTCTTGATAGCTTTGTTGTTGAAGAGGAAAGTTAGATCAGTATATAGGAGACCCAGTTTCAGATTCCCATTCTTCCATGAAGGATTGGTGAGAAGGTAAAATGGGACAGGAAGAACTGGGTATGCTTGTGGAAAGAATGGAATAAAAAGGTACTTGTTAATTTAATCGTTTGTCCTCAAACACTTGAGGTATGAGAATGTAGCAAGTAACACTAATCAAAGGCCCCTTCCGCACACGCAAAATAATGCATTTTGAAACCACTTTCACAACTGTTTACAAGTGGATTTTGCTATTCCGCACAGCTTCAAAGAGCACTGAAAGCAGTTTGAAAGTGCATTATTCTGCATGTGCGGAATGAGCCAAAGAGTTTGTATGTGCATTGGTTGTTTTCAGTTTGTACTTGAATTGTCTTAATATTTCGTCAGACCTCTTAATCACTAAAGCGACATGAGGGAGTACATATTACTTTTAAAAGTTTTAATTTTGTGATAAGATATAATAGTGTTTTAGATGTTTGGGTAGAATGTGTAGTCGGGCTATCATGAGATGGGTGGGTGGAGGTGCATGTTTGAATGTATTCTCGTGCAAAAATATTTCAGATGTAGTTTTACCTTTGTAGAGTGATCTGCTTGCTTTTAACATGTCAGTTAGCAAATGCCATCAATTGTCTGGCTGTCCCAGTAATAACAATCTGAGAGGAGTTTAAAGCAAGCTTTCAAATAGCTGTAGACCCTCAGGCAGGGGCACTATACCAAAAGATATTCCTCCCACCCTGCTCGTTGGTGGGTCACAATTAAGTTGGATAGGTGTTGGCAAGTGGGCGAGTGTTTTTTTCTCCCTGTTTACTGGTTACTTTTGGAATCATGTTTGTACAACTGACTGGTAGGCCCCTTCCGCACACACAAAATAATGTGTTTTCAAACCACTTTCACAACTATTTGCAAGTGGATTTTGCTATTCTGCACAGCTTTAAAGAGCACTGAAAGCAGTTTGAAAGTGCATTATTCTGCATGTGCGGAATGAGCCAAAGTTTCTGGTGCCCTCTGACAGTGCCAACCTTAGCAGAGTTATACTCTTGAAATTAAGGCTCTTAAAAAGTATAACTCTGTTTAGATGACTGTGTTGGAACACTGAAAGCAATTTTCTAAAGTAGATTTTGGAGGGTTTTGTAAAAAGCAAAACAATAAAATATTAAGCATATGTGTTGTCTGGTATTTAACTGTTGTGTGTTTGTGTGTGTATTGTATACCCCAGGAAAAATAGTTACCTCTTTCTCTCTCAGGAAAGCACTTCCAGTAGGTATGATAATTTAAACAGAACAATCCTAAACATTTTTTTTCAGCTAAAGCAGCCTCATAAATGCAAGGCATTTAAAGAAGCCCGAAAACGTCATTGCTGTTTAGTTTCACTTTTGCAATAGGGAATGTTTTCTGCTCTGAAAGTTAGAATGCAATACATTCATCTTCTGGTCATGTAACGGCCTATTTCGTGGCATAGCTATGCTGCACAGGAATCATAGAATTATGGAGTTGGAAGAGACCACAAGGACCAACAAGTCTAACCCCCTGTCATGCAGGAAGTTGCAATCAAAGCGCTTCTGACTGATGGCTACCCAGCCTCTGTTTACAAACTTCAAAAAAGGAGGCTTATCACACTCTGAGGCAGTGTATTCCACTGTCAGAACAGCCCTTACTGTCAGAAAGTTCTTCCTAATGTTTAGGTGGAATCTCTTTTCTTTCACCTTGAATCCATTACTCTTTGTTCTAGCCCAGGGGTCTGCAACCTGCGGCTCTCCAGATGTTCATGAACTACAATTTCCATCAGCCCCTGCCAGCATGGCCAATTGGCCATGCTGGCAGGGGCTGATTGGATTTGTAGTCCATGAACATCTGGAGAGCCACAGGTTGCAGACCCCTGTTCTAGCCTCTGGAGCATCAGAAAACAAGGTTGCTCCCTGTCCAACAAGACATCCCTTCTAATATTTAAACATGGCTATCATGTCACCCCTTAACCATCTCTTCTCCAGACTAAACATACTCATCTCCCTAAGTCTTCCCTCATAGGGCATGGATTCAGGACCTTTTACCATTTTGGTTGCCCCCCTTCTGGACCCGTTCCAGTTTGTCAATATACTTCTTGAATTGTGGTGCCCAGAACTGGACACAGAATTCTAGGTGAGATCTGACCAACACAAAATAGAGTGGAACTTTTACTTCCCTTGAGACATTTAAGGCCATGGTTCATCTCCCCTGGCTGTTTGTTTAAGTTCTTTCCCCTCCCACTGTTGGGTTCTTGAACTATTTGCTCAGTTCTCTCTCTTAACCTTTGGGCTATTATCTCTTGCACTTGATGAATCCTGCCCCTCCCAAGCATTACAATTCGGGCTCTTGTGGAGCCTCCCTAGCAAAAATGTTCCTACCTACAGCCAGGAGGTACAACCCATCACTTGCCAGTAGTCCATCTTCGTGTAACAGCAGGAGGAGCCAAAATATTCCTGGCATCACCACCTGCAAAGTCAGTTGTTCACCTCCACTACTGTTCTTTCTCTCTCTGGTCTTCCACAAGTGGAATATGTTGCAGAAAGAAGAGAAATCCATTTCAACCAAAATCTATCTTGGATGTCACTACTATCCTGAATCACTTTGTAGTTCCCAAAAGCTGTGTATCTTTAAGTCCAGCGATTCTTCAACTTGAATATTTTATTGATAGATTTTTTTGCAAGTAAAATGTCGTTAAAAGAAGAAAAAAACAAGGGCAAGTTGTTGATCACTTCCTGTTATGGCTTCTTTCCTGTGGGAATCTTGCTTCTTTTTGCACATTATCAAATCAGTGTGGGTCATCTATTGACAGCAGAATCAGAAGTTGCATTTTTTTTTCTGCTCTTCAAGTACTTTTGTTATTTTACTAGTGAATACTCTTGGGCGTTTCGCCTGCGAGTGAATATGTATGACCATGGCGCTTCAGGGGCCGCGCAAAAAAACGCTTTTGTCCCCAGGCTTTTCACCGATCTCGCGACAGAGGGCTGGGAAGCGACTTTCCTGGAACGCTGGTTTTGGGAAGCCACTGCAGATAGCGAACGCAGCGGCTTCAGCTGAGCGCCCCGCTCCCTCCTTGCACTTACCTTGTCCCTGGGCCTCGCATTGCGTCAGCCGGGAGGCCTGGGGACCACGCCATACCTACCCTGCAATGCTGGGCGGCGTGCAGGTAGGTCCAGGAAGCGTGTCCCTCAGGCCACCGAAGCTGACGTGCCGGAGGAGCCCTGGGGACATCTTGAGTCGGCCGGTGTGGCGAGCTCGCGGCGCCCTGTCGTCCAGGCTCTTTCTAAGGACCGTCCGGCAGGCGGTCCCAAAGCCATTGGGTCGTGGAGTCGTGAGAAATGCGCTGGACCTAGCCGGCCTCGCACGTCTTGAGAGCTTGACCTTAAGTATTTTTAGGTGAGGGATAGGTGATTTGCCATGCAGAGCTCTGTATTTTTTTCCCCTCTATTAGGATGGAGCCTTTCAACTTTCCAAATCCCTTTGCCTATGCTGAGTACATGAAAACTCGGGGAAATGATGACTTCAAAAATGGGAACTATTCTATGGCTATTAAAAACTATGATGAAGCAATCCGTGCATTGGTTTTTTCGCATCCTGAAGCACAGTAAGTTTTTAAAAAATTATTTATATTTATACCCCATTTGTTTTTTTCCAGTTGGGACCTGAAGCTACTTTTGACCTGATTCAGTACTAGTTAAGTCCTATGTAAAAATTCACCCCAGGTCAATACTATGTGTATTTTCTTTGGACTAGGAGAAAGCAAATCC
Source organism: Sphaerodactylus townsendi (assembly GCF_021028975.2). NCBI lineage: Eukaryota > Metazoa > Chordata > Lepidosauria > Squamata > Sphaerodactylidae > Sphaerodactylus > Sphaerodactylus townsendi. Next base: position 24,164,633 of record NC_059435.1, read on the forward strand.
CTAGTATCTTTAGGCTGTAAAGAACATCATGAATTCTGAAGTTTAGTAAGCACAAAAATTTAAGGGACCGGGATCTGTTGTCTCCTTGAACTGTGTTCCATACATTCCTAATCCAGGAGATTAGTCCTCTGCCTCCTCCAGTCTAGGAGATAAAGGGTATCATAGCTACAAGGAAGCCAAATTTTTTTCTCTTTGCCCTCATCACTTCCATATAGGACCATGGTGGCGAACCTTTTCGAGACCGAGTGCCCAAATTGCAACCCAAAACCCACTTATTTATCGCAAAGTGCCAACACAGCAATTTAACCTGAATACTGAGGTTTTAGTTTAGAAAAAAAGCAGGTTGAAAAACAAAGAGGCCTGCCAAGCATTACTCAGACATATAGCTTGAGTGAAACAACTGCCGTGCAGCGCAAATGTAAAGGCTTCAAATGGGTGAATCATGATCCTAGGAGGGTTTACTCAGAAGCAAGCCCCATTGCCAGCAACCGAGCTTACTTCCAAGTAAAGGATCATGCCCAGGCCAGCCTAGATGTGTGTGTGTGTGTGTTTGTGTGTGGTGATTTTCCACCCCCTCCCACATGATGAACTCTGTGCACGAGTGCCCACAGAGAGGGCTCTGAGTGCCACCTCTGGCACCCGTGCCATACGTTCGCCACCACTGATATAGGACACCTAAGCCTGCTATATTAAGGTTCATGGAAGTAGGCTGGAGTTTTATATTATACTTATTGAAGTTGCTCAGCTTTGAAGGAGGCAGTTCTGCTCAGAAGAAGGAAGGAAGTCTGTTTAATTTGTTGATTTAAGTAAATTTTTATAAGATGCTTCCTCAGTAAAAGCACATACCAATAGGCTCCTATAAACATTGCATTAAAGCTGAGACGAATCCTTATATAATCTGAGAGGGTGCACTGTTGGCTTTTAAAATATTTAGCTTTATGAATAGCCCCATTCACCTTTTCAGCTGCTGAGGATGAGGGGATCACCAAAGAATATAATGCTGGAGGTCATGGGACCGGCATGGAAAAAGGTCATACATGTGATAAGGAGAGGAATTGGGCAGAACTGAAAATAAAAAATCAATTGGATCTAACTCCATATTTCTACTATTTTAGAAAATTATAAATGTTACTTTTCATTTTTAGGTAAGGTAATTCTCATGAATTCAGGCAAGAATTTTTTAAAGATATACAGCTGTGAATTGTTTCACTGTTTGATAGAGTAGTACTGACTGGAATCAATACCCTAGAACGGGTAGGGAACCTGCGGCTCTCCAGATGTTCAGGAACTACAATTCCCATCAGCCTCTGTCAGCATGGCCAATTGGCCATGCTGGTAGAAACTGAATAGAGGAGATCTGATTCATCTGGATATTTTATCCTGGAGAAAGTTCCTACCCTGCTCCCAGAAGATGTTCCTATGTTACAGTGTTCTTGGGCATTCATCTGTCTCTATCAGAGGCATAACTAGGGAACATGTAGCCCGGTGCAAAATCTGAGTTTTCTCACTTCCGCCCCATTACCCCATGATCCTAACTTAACTTTTTTTTGCAGCTTAGGGTCTTGAAGTCTAGTAGTATGGACTCTGGGGGAAGGAGGGGCCGAGGTGGAGTAGGCCGATTTTCACTCCGCATTGTGTGACTAAATGGTCTGAACCAGACTAGGACATTTGACCCCATATGTCCCCCTGGGCGGTACACCCCTGGTCTCTATGATATATCTGCCATGCTCTTCCCCACAAAACAATAGATAGTCTCTGTCAGAAGTGAGTGCTGGTGTTAGTTACTAGAAGGTGAATGTCCATGTGTTTTGATTGGTAGGTGCCTTCATAAACATTTATAATTAGAGTGCCAAATCAGTGCAGCAATCAGATCCAGGCTTAAAACAAGGGTATAGCCAACTTCCCCAGTTGAATAACTTTCCAGTCCCTGGACTGCAGTTCATGAATTGTTGAGCTGAATGATGACTTTTAAAGCTATTTCCTATCCAGAGAAAAGCATCTGTTTACAAAAGTCATAATTCCAGCCGTAAGAGTGTTCATTTGCATTAAATGAGCATTTCATTTTACGCCAGATTGTTTTTTAAAGTGTTATGTGTTAAAAGATCAGCTCTCGGAAAAAAAACCCACAAACAAAAATCTTTCTCCATCTTGATGGTTTGCAGGCAATTGTTTTTTTGTAGCCGAAGTATCAGCTGACTAGCTCAAATTTGTTTGTGGAATTCAGTGCCTTTAAACATGACTTTCTGGTTCTGATTCTCCCCCTGGGTTTTTATTTCACATTACTGCTCTAATGGTAGCCATACCTGGCAGATACTGGACCAAGGAAGACCTGCATTGCTTGGGTTTACTGCCCTAATGATTTCTGCACCTCCAAGCCTCCCTTATCCAGCCATTTCCTTGCTACAAATGCTTCATGAGATCCACTCTGTGTTTTTTCTCATTTTTAAAAAACTCCTGGCTGTATTCAGATGTATGTATAAACCTTGGTTAGTCTGGCACAAGCTCATAACAGAGTTATGTGTTTTGAACAGGCTACATTTTGGTCTGTGGCATGCCTTAAGCAGAATCTCTGGATACTATTCTAACCTCCTTTGTATCACCTGGCGACTAGCCGAAGCATGCTATGTGGAGACACAGTCTGTCAATATAGTGGGGAATATTAGCTTAGAGCAAACTGCTTATTAATGTTGTGAGAGACTAGATAAGGAATCTTTAATACCAGCGTACATGAAGATCAGCTCTCGGGAAAAAAATCCACAGAGAAGGTTCAAATTTGACAATCTTTATTGCAGGGATAAGGGGTTTACAATCACTTGGTTCAGTCAACAAACATACACACACAGAGTTCCTAATATATAGATAGGTTGGAAAATAGATTTGGAATAGAAAGGGGTATGGGATTTATGTGTAATACAACCTGATCAAAAAGTGAAGAAGATCCAGGGTTTGGAGCGTTTGGTTCCAGGGGGCAATGCATTGGACACAGCGACAAAGATGGAAAGATGGAAAGATGTCAGTGGCACTGAGCCATTGGCCCTTTGGAGGGCAGGATATTTACAGGGGGTGTCAGGGCAACTTCTGGGAGGTATCTGGATGGATTGTTTGAGAATCAACAGAGTGCACTGTAAAGTGGTCAGAAGAGGTTAGTTACAGGAGAGAATATCTGGGTTAAGATCATCAGGGGAGGCAATGACATCAGGAGTCGTCTTGTGGCTGGGAATGAGTATCTATTCAGCAGGGCTACTGTATCCTGTTGAGGACACATTCTTCCTTGGTGGTGGAGCTGAAACTGATCTGATATAGCAATCAAGCTGAGAGCATGAGAACAGGAAAACAATTCTTGGAAGTTTCTTGTAGGTAGACCTGGCTATTTCCAGAGAACAGGCTCCCCATCTCTGCAACACCATCATCACCATTTAGGCTGGCACACGGGCAGGGATACATGTGAATAAGCCTCTTCAAGTTATTCCAGGGCAGTATGGTAACACATATGTCAGCGTTTGGGCATTGCAATGGTTTGGAGTTTGTTGAAGACTTTCTCCTAAAGTCTTGATGTAGCACGTTGCGGTGGGAGGGGGCTGATGTCCAGAAATCAGGTTCACGCCCATTACAAATAGGCACTTGTTTGTTAGTGACACGCGAATGCAGCCTACAATGTTAAACAGTGCTATAATCCACGATAGCCAATTTTGGCTTACTAATAGCAAATAGAGTAAACTTACATTATATTACTAGTGTGATTTGGTTGGAATTTCACAGAGCAAATGTGTTATATTTGACACAGTTTCCTCAGATTTCATGTTCGCATGTAGAGAAAGAAGAAGAGTTTGGATTTATATCCCCCTTTTCTCTCTCCTGCTTAAGGAGACTCAAAGGGGCTTACAAACTCCCTTACCCTTCCCCCCTCACAACAAACACCCTGTGAGGTAGGTGGGGCTGAGAGAGCTCATCAGAACTGTGACTCGCCCAGTCACCCAACTGGCATGTGTTGGAGTTCACAGGCTAATCTGAGTTCCTCAGATAAGTCTCCACAGCTCAAGCAGCAGAGTGGGGAATCAAACCCGGTTCCTCCAGATTTGAATGCACCTGCTCTTAACCACTACGCCACTGCTGGATAGGGGAGGATATGCTTCTCTGGTTGTTTTTTCTTAGCAGTGATTGAAAGTGATAGCTTTGTTACATTAAAATGCTTTTCTTGCAGGAGGGTCCATGGCCGAGACATGGCTGTGTTATTGTGCAATAGATCCAATGCCTTTTACAATTTAAATAAATGGAATGAAGCTTTGATGTCAGCACAAGATAGTCTCCAGTGTGACCCAACTTACGTTAAGGTACTGTGTGCTCTATGTGGCTCACCGGGTGTTTTCAATTGTTTGTTTAAAGTTTTGAATGCCAAATATTTTCAAGCAGTGTCTGACTCTGAAGAGCATCTTATTTTCCAAAGAGAGGAGGTTAGGGTGAGCTGCTCGCTTTTCATTTTCTGTTTAAATTGACATGGAATGGAAGTTCTGACTATGTTCCTGAATTGCAGGAAGAACTTGGAATCTACATTTGTTTATGAGTGATCCCATCTAAATGCTACAGAAATGAATGGAAAGGTTATTGATACCTACAATGTTAATCTTGGTGGCTTTAGAGTTTTCAGAAATTTTTCTTGCCACATGTAATGTTGCTGCTTTATATATTATTATTACTACTACCACCACCACTACTACCACTACTACCTTTATTAGGCATATACACTGCTGCTTTATAATTACAGGTATTCTAGACAGTTGCCAACTGTGCAGTCTTTATACCCTTATAAGCAGTGGTGGGATTCAAATAATTTAACAACTGGTTGTTTACAAGCACCGTTTTAACAACCAGTTCTGCCCGAAAGATGGTCTGCGGATTCCTGCTTTGTTCCCACCACTGCTTATAAGTCTTTTGAAGTGGGTGTGACCAATAGGAGGGTGTAATTTTGTTCAGAATTGCATTGTATGGATGGCTGGGTGGGTGTGTGTACCGTCAAATCATGACCCCCATAGGGCTTTCAAGGTTAGAGATGTTTGGAGGTGGTTTGCCATTGTTCGCTTCCACGTGGGCTGAAAAAGGTATGGGAGAACTGACTGGCTAGAGATCACCTGACAGGCTTCTTAACTGCTCTTAACAACTACACTATGCTGGAGATTCAATTTCTCTGGAAGTGGGTTTAGGCCCTATAGATTTATGCTACAAAAACAAAATGTTAAGCAGCAATGTTCAAATGTTATAGCTTGCATAGAATTGAAAAGTAGCCAGTTCTTTCATGTTTCTCTATTTCAAATTCTGTACTTTTTGATGGTTGACATATTTGGTTGACAGTCGTCACATGCTGAGAAATCAACTGATTTCAAACATGGGTTTGCTTTCAGGATTTTTAACTGTAACTGCAGTTTACTCATAAAACTCTTTTGGGGCTTCCTTGAAACATTTCGGTAGCAGAACGTGGTATCTTTTCAGCTTGACAAAATATTATACAGGATATCAGTAAGAATTGCATCTTCGTGAGTAAGGAAGAAGAAGATGATTTTGGATTTATATTCCCCCTTTCCTGTAGGAGTCTCAATGGGGCTTGCAATCTTCTTTCTCTTCCCCTCTCACAACAAACACCCTGTGAGGTAGGTGGGGCTGAGAGAGCTCCAAAAAGTTGTGACTAGCCCAAGGTCACCCAGCTGTATGCGTGTGTTGGACTGCACAGCAGGCTTCAATCTGAATTCCCCAGCTAAGCCTCCCACAGCTCAGGCGTAGGCAGAGCTGGGGAATCAAACTTGGGTATTCCCTCCAGTGATTAGAGATACACCTGCTCTTAACCCTTTCTCCCTTCACTCCCTGCTCTTAACCACTAAGATCCACCTGCTCTTAACCACTACGCCACTGCTGAAGGATGTTTTAAGTATGACTGGCATTCAGGCTGAATATATGTTCTAAATTACCTATACTGGAATTAAGGATGTATGGACTAATAAATATTGCCATGTGTCTATCACTCTTCACTGGCGACGCTTTCCCACCCCCAAAAAGAGCATTCCAAGGGTTGCAGGACCTGCATGGATGAACAGCCAGTCCAGTTCTCCAGTTATAAGCTTCCTCTCACCACCTTCTCGCCATGCTGTGCTGTCAGAGGTGAGGCAGGTGGTGATTTTTCAGTAGTGGGACTCACCTTTGTTATGTGCTTCCCATTGAGGCTGCTTTGGGGTCTGTATTACTCTGTTTTACATGCCTGGGCAAAGCCCTTCTGTCTCCCAGGTTTTTATTTTAACAGGTTGACCTCTTAGCATCATCTTTATAGTGTATTTTAGTCTGAAAAATGTTAATTCATTTTAAGCTGCCCAACAGTTTTTGATTTTATGCTCTGACTGGGGTTTTTTAGTTAACAGATTTCAGTGCTTTGTTATTACAATGGCTTATTTTGTAAGCTGCCTCAGACAGGTTGCCCTGGCACCTTAAAAGATTTCTAGATAACTAAACAGCCACAAGAGTTGGCCATGTACTGCAAGGTCAAGAGGTTAGGACAGGGAAGTGAAATGCGTCCCTTCCTTCCCTTTTTCCATCAGGAGCTCTTATTTTGCTGAAGGAAAGACTTTCAGTTTCATCCCATTGTCTCCCTACACAGTTGTTCTTTACTGTTCACTCCTTTGATCTTTGTCCAGGAAGGAAGGCCATTATGCACTTGCTGTTAAACTGCTCGGCTTGGCCAAATCTATTCATATTTCGCTGAAATATAATGATTTTTCCCCTTTTAGGGCTATTACAGAGCCGGTTATTCTCTGATTAAATTTGCTTGGCGTCTCCCTAGGCATGAGCTAGCTAATCATTACAGCAGGAGCTTGAATTTTCTCCTGAGTTCATCAGATGTGGTTCAAATTTCAGAGTTTATAGTTGGCATCTTTTCAAGTACGAACAGTAAGTAAACATCAGAAACTATATTTTAAGTAGACGGTTTCTGTAAGGGTAGATTATAAGGCTGATGACCCTGTAGAAGACGACAGTCTACTTTATTCTTTGTAAAATGGATTTTTGACTACTGTTAAGTTGTAGTTGATGCTTCTGCAGTTCCCTTTTGTTTTAAGTTATTTGTTCTGATTGAGCAAGAGGGATGCATGCATCTGTGTTACCTGTTGAAGATGTTTCTCAGGTTCTGTGACCTGATGTCCTGAATCATAGGGTCAACGAGATACCATGTTAATCTGTTCAAGGGATCACCTATTTCAGGGGTCTGCAACCTGCGGCTCTCCAGATGTTTATGGACTACAAATCCCACCAGCCCCTGCCAGCATGGCCAATTGGCCATGCTGGCAGGGAAGACTGATAAGACTTGTGAAACCAATCCATGAGCTATCTGGAGAGTTTCGCAGGTTGCAAACCCCTGACCTATTGGTCGCTGTATTGTTTGCTTGATACAGGTGGGTAGTGGAGATAGTAAGAGGGTTCCTGCAAGCCCAAGACTTTCTCTTCCTTACACCAGACTGAGTTCAATGATGTTTGAATAGGTCTGAATGCTATCTATTTATATGAGAATTCACTTCATTTATACCTTGCCTTTCTCCACAGTGGGAGACCCACAGAGTCTTCCATTATTCTTCTCTGCTCAATCCTCACAACACCTTGTGAGTTCAAATAGTTTGAAAGTCTGTGATTGGCTCAAGGTTACTCAGCAAGTTTACCTTCAGAGCAGATATTCGTACCTGGCTCTCCTAGTCTGACACCCTAACCTCTAGCAATTTGAAAAATGCATAATATGGTTCTGGGTAGATAATTTGAATTTCTTTATACTCAGTGTTTAACATCCTTTTATGTTTTATCAGTGTCGTAATCTTTTCAGTACACAACTTTGTTGTAATCTTGAGCTTCCTTTCCCCCCTCTTAGATGTAAGAACTGTTACCCCACAGATTTTAGCTGTCGCTACGGGAATTGTGAGAGAAAATTTCAGTCGAACAGTTTGGCATCATGTGATTGAAAAGCTGGTCAAAAGGGAGCAATGGCAGGTAGGCTGATATTTTGTACTTACGTCGTTTAAATGTTGACATCTTGCTTTTCTGAAGCTCAGGGTGACTTTACAAACAAGATAAGTTTCAAATTATGTGGCTATGAAATCTTTTTGATAACTGGGATCAGATATTCGTTCTTAATTTAGATGCCTACTACTGTTTAGAATGTTTTGTTCATACCCATTATGGCTGGAGAAAGAAGGACATAAATCAGATACTTCTGCAAACTTGGAGGGACCCCCTAGGTCAGTGGTGGCGAACCTATGGCACGGGTGCCGGAGGCGGCACTCAAGAGCGGCACTCTGTGGGCACGCACACCGTCACTCTGGCGGCACTCAGGCCCACCATCACTCAGGCGCACCGTCACTCAGGCGGCACTCAGAGGCGGCACTCTGTGGGCACGTGCACCGTCACTCCAGGCGAAGCTGCCACAGGGACATCAGAACAAATGTCCCAGGTGGCTGCCATTCAGTCATTCGGTGGAGGGGGGAATAGCCACCCACACCCCTCCTCCCTGATTCCGCGCTCCAATCCCCGCCTGTCTTTTAAGACAAAAGGTGTTAATGTATGAGTTGTTTTTTCTAAACTAAAACCTCAGTATTCAGGTTAAATTGCCGTGTTGGCACTTAACTATAAATAAGTGGGTTTGGGGTTGCAGTTTGGGCCCTTGGTCTCAAAAAGGTTCGCCATCACTGCCCTAGGTTGACCAAAAAATCTGAAAACCTGAAAAAAATTACATGGTGCATGCATGAGCAACGGACTTACCTCCTGTGTCTGGAGGACCTGGGAGCCACTCCAGGCCCAACAACAGAGTTCAGGAGATGCTCTGGGCCTGCCAGGTAAGCAGTAGGGAGAGAATGGGATTCCCCCTGTTAGGCTTGTGGGTCCCCACTTGCCGTTCTTGTAAACCACTGTAGCAAAAATCATCTCCCATGCTGGCAAAGCACAGCAAACCTCTCCTCTAGCCCCCACCAATGAGCACATAATGTTTTTTTATTCCTTTAAAAATTCTCTCCAATGGGGCTCATCATGTTTCTTCCCCAAGAGGTGGCCACTGCTGTCCAAGCAAATAGCATTGATAATATTCTCAGAATTGGTGGTGGCAGACTCCCAGCTCTTGAATCAAAGTTTGTGGATGGCATCTGTGAATGCTGAAGTGTTGCTTGAAAATAATGGTGCAGAGGAAAGTAGAGCATGTGGAATAGGCGGTGCTCCTTTCATCCCATGTGCATCACACACTGTTCTGACCCAGGGTTTCTTTCTTGCTGGACGTAGCAAGGAGACGGCAAAAGTAGGAAATTACTCTGCCCGCCCCATGGGTTACTCCTGCTGTGGTTTGGCTGCTGCACTTTTCTCCCACAATTCCAGGACAGTTTTCTCAAGTCGAAGCAAAAAAAAATAAGGTGTGAGCTGGGAATTGCTACCATCCCCTCATGGTGTAGTCTGATGACTACTGACTGGACAAGTGCAAAAGCAGTACTCAAGTTTATTTTTAAATTATGATTGGACTAAGAAGTCCAGGACAAAGGCTCAGTAAAAACTAATATTACAAAACGTAGAATCTTGCATTACAATCCTACTGTCTTTCTAATTTAAAGGCATTCCTGTGCAAAATAGAAATCTATTCTCAGGATCCTGTAGGAATGGGGGTTCAGATATTAAGAACATAAGAACAAGCCAGCTGGATCAGACCAGCTGGATCCATCTAGCCCAGCATTCTGCTACTTGCAGTGGCCCACCAGGTGCCTTTGGGAGCTCACATGCAGGATGTGAAAGCAATGGCCTTCTGCTGCTGTTGCTCCTGAGCACCTGGTCTGCTAAGGCATTTGCAATCTGAGATCAAGGAGGATCAAGATTGGTAGCCATAGATCGACTTCTCCTTCATAAATCTGCCCAAGCCCTTTTTAAAGCTATTGTGGTGTGCATGTGTGTTTTCCCTCCAAAGTATAGAAGTTCCTCATACAGAACCTCAGGATGATGCTGGCACTAGGATCTGGATTGAATTCCAAGCTGACAAAATATTGCTGTAGAATGTCTTCCTGTCACTTCTCTCAGTGTCACTAGGATATCACAGTCTTTAAGTACTGAACTGGTTTCTTGGAAAAAACCCTGTGATCTGCAAAAAAATGACTTTCAGAGTGAATTTCAAAGTGAATGTGTAAAATGGCCATATGCTCACAAATATTTTTCCCTCTAGGCTTGTCTGTTGTTGGCATCTGAAAAGGACAGGTTGCCAAGGAATCTGCGAGTCACCAATTTACCATTGAAAGATCTGTTTGATGTGAGTCCAAACTTTCTAATAGAAGACCTTTCTTTTGGGACTGGTTGGCAAAATCAGAAAATGGATTTAGCATAAGTAGCAGGTATTATAGGTGATGTGTAGGTGTTTAGCAACTCAGAAGTGGTTGCACGTAGCACAACCCCCCCCCCCCATTCTCCTAAATGAGAAAAATCTGCAGAAAAATTGTTGGGGGGGGGGGGATTTAGTGGGAGATCCAAGAAAGTGGATCAAATATTTATTTGTTGTTGTGAATATCCTTTACACTGATTTATACTAATTTTGCATGCATCTGGGGAGTTTACCATATATTTTCTGTGGTTTAAACTAGAAATACGTTATGTTTGGCTCGTATGAGAGAATGGAAAGGGTACCCAAACTGGTAGAATGGCTGATCTCCATGGGAGCAAACATAAACAGTGTTGGCGCTTATCCTCTTCATGCAGTCATCAAACTTTGCATCAATGCAAGTAAGTGCAAAAAGCAGTCTTCTCTAAGCAAGGAGCTGCCTGAATGATTCTGCAGAGTATTTGAAGACTTAATTTGATGCTTGTGTTTGTGGTGTGAGTGTCAGAAACAGCACTGACCCAAGAGTTGGTTGCTCTGTTGGGCCAAGTTAGAAAACTGATGGGTCTCCCAAGCCTGTTTGGCTTGGCTCCATAGCACTGCTGTCTAGCTTATCAAACAAAACTCTGTTGTTCGATCTAGTAAATAATTATTCTAAAAAGCTAGTCAATAAAGCGTACTGTAGAGTGTCATTTCTACATACTTTGGTTTTGGCTGTGGTCCCCTTGATGAAAAGAATGGCCGCTGCTGTCTGACAGAGAGCTCTACAATGAACTGTGTTATACACAGAATAGGTAGAATTAAATGTAAAAAGTTTAAATTTAAATTAATTATTTGATTTATAAACCACGCTGCCCTTTCCTGCCCTCCTTGATCATGATAAATGTACCACACAAAACTTGCTCTCAGACCAATGGCAAATGCTTCCGTATTTTACATTATTTAGAAGGAAACCACCTTTTCAAATGGCTACTTGACCATAAGCCTGAATTAAAGGCTCTTATCAACCAGCAGAATGAGGATGGGTCCACAGTTCTTCACATCGTAGCATCGCAGACCAGAGGGTATCCTTTTAAAAGTAAGTTAAATGCCATTAGGAACTTACCGTTGCTGTAAGCTCTGTTCACTTCCTGTGACGTGGAATTTTTTTCAGCTTTCAGCTTCTCCTATCCTTTATCATAATCTGTATCGTAACGGTTGTTATCAGAATGCTTAAAAGTAAAAATTAAATAAAACTGGTGTGTTGTGGGTTTTCCAGGTTGTGAGGCCACGTTCTGCTGGAACACGGCCTTACAACTTGGAAAACCCACAACACACTAGTGATTCCGGCCATGAAAGCCTTCGACAATACATTAAATCAATCTGGTTTTCTGCGAGAGTGCCGTGTCAGTTACCAACCATGGCAGTGTTATAAAAAATTCTTTTATGAAAGTTGCTAGTTTTCTATAGGAAGGAAGTTATGAACTCAAGGAACAGCCTCTAGCAACAGTGCCATTGTGAAACAGAGCACCAGTCAGGGACCATGCTTAGATGATTACATAAAACCTCCTGTTCTTCCAAGTAAGGAGAAGATTTGGCATCCAGACTCTGCTGTAATTACCAATAAGAATTTTGCTTTTGTGTGATTATTTTAGTGAAGAGTTATTTCATACATTTACATAAGCACTGTGTAATAAATGTTGCTGGGATTTATTGTGACTGGTTTGCCTTTCTTTCTCCTTGGGGTCTTGTGTAGATTGAGCTTGTTTAGAAACTCAAGGATACTCTGAGTCTCCAAAGCAGTTGCAGTTCTAGCATACTTGCTTGCAAGCACAGCATCAGAGCTCTCCCTGTGTCTTTCCATGGAGTTTAAAGGTTTATCTTTTTTAGACAATGGCCCACAAATTGCTGCTAAGCTTGGTGGCCTGCTGTAAAATCTGATCCTACCACAATATTTTCTGTAAGTACAATATATGTCCCAGGCCAACTGGGCCATATAACTATGCTCATAAGATCACATTGTAAGAAGTTCCCCTTCTTCCTCTGAAGGGAGGAGTGAGGAAATCGGATAATTGAGCCCTTCGGGGATAGGCGGCCTATAAGTTTAATAAAATAAAAAATAAATAAATAAAAATAAATAATTAACAACTTTCTTCTGATCTCCTTGTTAGAGGATACAGAGACAAACATAAGTTAATTAAAACTTGCAAGTTTATTCTGTAGACATTATACTTAGCAGCAGCGTTTTTCTTTGCAGTTACATTTAACACTTAGAGAATGTATAACACAAGTAACTATGTACAGGTCTGTTACAACTTGTTTTGCCTTGTTGATATGAACAAGGGGTTCAGCACAGGACAGGAGTGTCTGAGGTCGATTCTGCACTGTCCAAATATCCTGGGTGGAGCAAGGGAAATCTCCCAGTTTGACCAAGAAGTTTGCACGGTTCCCGCTCCTAAAGCGGGTTTGTCCCGCGATATTTCCCTCATCCCGGGTTTGTCAAAAACCGCTAAAATTGCAATCTTTTCCCAAAATCCAGCATGCAATCGCTTCCATGTGAATGCCACAGGATCAAAACTGATTTATTTTTCCCACCCCATCACCTGATCTTCCCGCCTTACATCATGTTGGTTTCATTTCTGCTGAGTTGCAGGCTGCCCTTTTTGGAACGTTCCCCAAGCAAGTTTTCTGCCCTTTGACAGCTCTTCCAGGAGTCAGGCAAGCGAGCCCATGCGGGAAAGGCCAAGCGTGCACCCTGTTCCCGCTCGCTCTCGCCAGGCGCCACTTGCTAGCTGAGCCACAGCTTGGAGAGCCCAGCCTCACAACTCCAGGCTCACATTCCCAATGGGGTGCTGGCGGGGAGGGGTGGGGGAAGCGCCTGCCTGGCAGGATGCTCTCACCCCGTGACAGCCCCCAAGACTAGTCAAATGTTGTTTGGTATATTGGGGGGGGGGGGCGCGGGGTGAGCGTCTCGTGCTGTGGTTTCCTTCACACCTTTAAATGTGGATGGGACATAGTGCTCTGCCCAGTATGGGTCAAAATTTTTTACTTTGTACAGCGCAACGTGCTTGCTGTGTTGCTCCCTGCCGTGGTTCCTTTCCAAAGCTAGAGAAAAGGTGTGTGTGTGTCCTGCTTGGTTTTCCTGTGGTTGCTGTGAATCCGCCATCCAGAAGCGTTGCCTTTGGGTGGGAGGGAAGAGCCAATCAGAATGCAGCACACCGGGGATGTTTGAGCATGCATGCTGCATCTACTTTGTAAAAACAAAAAAATCCGGGCTCTTGCAAAAGAAATTGGAGTGTTTCCTCCCAGTCTTAACTCAATTCCTTCATGGAAATGGGCACCCATGCGAAGGGAGAAACCAGGATAAAATATACCTGGATTTTTAAATACTGAATGTAACTTGGTATTATGTTGTGTGAAATCGACATGAGATTCTTTACTTGACCACATAGGTATAGAGGCAGTGGTGGGATTCAAATAATTTAACAACTGGTTGTTTACAAGCACCGTTTTAACAACTGGTTCTGCCGAAGTGGTGCAAACCTGCTGAAACCCACCACTGGATAAAGGGTTTTTATACCTCCTAAAATGTACAACTATGAGAGAACTGGATAAAAAAGGCAATAATGAAATCCCAGGTCCCCCTGAGAGTAGCTTCCTCTTGAAAATACCTCAAATCATGAGCTATCCATCAGTATTTTCTTCCCTAACTTTTGTGGTTTTCCTTCCTCCGTAGGGATCTCTGAAATGCTCTACTATGTTCCCTCCTGTCACTGCTAAATTTCCCCTTAGTACCCCGTCCTTTGACTGCTAGTTCCCTTCTAGCCAACAATTGTCAGCTCCCCCTTGTTCTATTTTCCTCCACATCACACATAAATACTTTTCACTTTTATTTTCTAACCCAGCAGGAATTTAGACTCATTATTACATCTATAATTGTTCAGCCTGATCTACCTCACAGGGCTATTGTGAAGATAAAACAGAGGAGTAAAGAAACCTGAACTCCTGGAAGGAAAAGATTTAAAAAGTGAGAATAATAAATAGACACCTCTCCTCCTGAAAGGAAACAATAGCATTTAATGTTAGGAGCATTCATTTATTTCCTGTAATATATTTTCTCCGCATGAAAACTGAATAGAAAGATCTTCTGTTTATTTCCTGTTCAATATCATAGCAATTCTTAAGTGACAGAATGAGGAAAATATTTACTATAGAAATTAAGTTATTCTGATCTCTGTGTTGGAAAGAGCTCCTCTGTTCGATAGCTCAAAAGCAAGGGTAACATGTGGTGTGGTTTAAGTAGAATGAGAATTTCTGTGATGGGTGGGACCACAAAAGTTAAATCCCATGGTATGGCCTCTTATGTCAGTCTGGAACTAGTTTGGACAACCCCTGTTTGCAGTTCCTTGATGACTGTATTTTGAACAAACAAACAAGGTCTTTAGCCAAGTGAAACTGCGGAACATTTGTGTTTGTAGAAGATTTTCAATTCAGCCCCTGTCCGTGTTTACTTTGAAGTAAGCTACATTGAACCTAGTGGGCATAATAATAACTAAGCAGTTATCAAGTTGCAAATGATAGTTCCCTCAGAGACTTTTCAAGGCAGGAGATGCACAGAGTGACTTTATCTTTGCCTTCCTCTGTGAAACTCCTCCCACTTTCCTTGGTGGTTTCCCAATCAAGTACCAACCAACCAGCCCTACTTAATTTACAAGTTTCAGTAAGCTTGGGTTAATTGGGACTAGTCACCCTGCTTAATGGGGCATACTCTCAGGTAAATGTGTGCTGGCTTACTGCCTAACCCATGGTCTTCTGTATGTTTACCTGGGAGTAAGCCAGTTGAACTCAGTAGAGCGCACTTCTGAGTAGCACATACTTTCTACAATTTTCCTGTCAGGGAAGTGGGGGCAGGGGAAGGAGTTGGCAGTTGCTGCTGTATCAACTCTTAGACTACCCCTTTCCCCTTCATGCTTCTTCCTTCTGTTCCAGGTCACTCTAATTGCAAATGCTGCAGAATGCTGAGTTTTAAGGTTCAAGTCTGCAGCAGATACTTGATACACTGTCCTTTTGCAAAAATCAGGCTTGTTTAAGGTGGGGTGGGGGCTTACATGTGAATAGGAAGCATCCTGTGACTCCTCCTTGGGGATTTCCCCCCCCCCCCCCCCCGCCCGCGCGTTCCTGCAATGAGAAGCTTCCTTCGCTTCTAGAGTTTTGGTTTTATAGAAGTCTGTTTCTAGATGGGTCTGCAACCTGCGGCTCTCCAGATGTTAATGGACTACAATTCCCATCAGCCCCTGCCAGCACAGCCAATTGGCTATGCTGGCAGGGGCTGATGAGATTTGTAGTCCGTGAACATCTGGAGAACCTCAGGTTGCAGACCCCTGTAGCTAGTTATCTTTAAAAAAAAAAACTTGAAATTTTTCTTTAGTCCACTGGGTGGCGCTGGGGAAACAGGTTTCAATTCCAGGATGATGGAATAATTCATTCAGGTTCTCATTTTCTAATATGCACGGGGTTTATTAACCCAACTGGCTACAATGACCTGTTCCTTCCCTCACTTGCCCAATGAAAGTCATCCTTGTAAACATAAGATGTTTTTATGATTGAAAAGTTAGAATTCCATGATGAATGAGTACATAGTTATCACCAAAAGGAAGTGGAGGAATGGAATGGAGTTCTTGAGTCGAGCCTTCGCTTGGGTACTTTGCTTGGTTTTTTAACCTACCACCATCACAGCTCGCCCTCATCTTTTGGGTCAGTCCAGAAAACAGCTTTGGGCATACTGTAAGCTGTGGGTTGTGTCAGTTTTCAACTTTATCTACAGTAGTTTCCAACATGTATATAAAACTGCTAGGAAAGATCCCTCACAGCTTTCTGACTTGTGCATTTAGTAGTGATTGAATCATTGTGTATCAAATGTGTTTGCTTACTTGAGGTAAATGTAGCGTACTTCTTCTCTTCTGTGACTGGATATATGTACTTGTAATGGGTGGGACATAATTCCAGATGCACCTTCTGTGTGTGTTTGAAATCACAATTTGAACTAATGTACAGCACTGCACTTACCTGTGCAACTGTAGTTCCTTGAGTGGGTTTCTGTGCAGCCCCACTTTGGGACTGCTCTGGTGCAGGCCTGCCACAGAAAGATGTACAAGCTTCCTGTCCGCTCTGCATAACTTTACGAAAAGGTAGGTCTTGCTAATAGGCATCCGGAGGAATATAAAGGCTATTTTATCAAAGTTCTCTGTTTCCCGGTGCAGACAATAGTTCTGTCAAAACCGGCAGCAGTTCTTTAATAAGATTTAAAAATGCTGCCAGAGAATTGGACTTCTTTACAGTACGGGTGCATGCTGCTCCGACTTCTGCCAGAAAAAGCACAACCCCACTGACTTTGAGAGCCAATGTGGTGTAGTGGTTAAGAGCAGGTGGATTCTAATCTGGAGAACCGGGTTTGATTCCTCATGCTTCCACCTGAGTGGTGGAGGCTTATCTGGTGAACCAGATGTATTTCTGCACTCCTACATTCCTGCTGGGTGACCTTGGACCAGTCACAGTTCTTTGGAACTCTCTCAGCCCCACCATCTCACAAAGTGTCTGTTGTGGGGAGAGGAAGGGAAAGGAGCTTGTAAACCACCTTGAGTCTCTTTACAGGAGAGAAAGGTGGGGTATAAATCAAAACTCTTCTTCTTTAACCTGAAAAGGGTATAGAAGCACTTGCTTCAGCTCTGCTGATTCTTCACCTCACATCAAGTCTCAGGCTCTGTGAGGTATTTTTTTTTCAAGATTGTGAGCTTTTAACTTATTGGTTTCTAGGGTTTTGCTTCTGAAATTCTTTGCAACTTGACCCACATTCTTTCTGTCCAACTGAAGGACATACTTGTGCGGCAGTCTCTGTGCCCCCAGTTTAATGCTCTATAGCAGGCAGGGATCAGATGAGGGGCTTACGTGTCTTGGTGGAATGTGGAAAATGAATGGATGTTGAATGCACTTTGGACCATTTTCAAAACTGCTGTATAGCAATTGTGTTCTGTTTCTGAAAGTGTCAGCTTCCAAATGTGAACATGCAACGAGACTCTACTTCTGTTATGAATCAACACGGTTTTATATTCATGTATGTGTTTGTACCTTAGATCAAATTGAAGATGTGGAGATGCTTCTAAATGCTGGGGTGGATCCAAGGATCCGTGACGGCCACTCAAAGTCTGCCGTAGATATTTTCAAAAAGAACAAGAGGTTCAGGCCTGTAGAAATCATCAATAAGTACATGGAGAGAAATGCCTCATTTTCTGAGAAATCATCAGGTGAGCTGCCTGTTCTGTTCGCTCAAATGTGCAGAAAATGTACCCTTTGTTTGCAATAGCCTACTGCAGAGATAGCACTTAAAAGATCTGGGACACAGAACTGGAACATTCTCCCCTCATCCAGTCTTCTCCCTGTGTGAATTTCCTCAACTGTGCCACCCCTTTTAAGCACCAGACCTTGTCATTACATTCTTATGCATATAAAACTTGGTTAATACTAACCAGGATGTGCTTATGGAAAGGTGGTAAATTTGGAAATAAGAGGAGTGAATTGAATTTAGCTAGGAGACGCCAAAAAATGTTCAGTCTATTGTTGAACTGCTGTATTCCAAATCTATGAGGGTCTCCCCTTCCAAGCGAAAAAGTGTCATCACCAGTGGTAGGATCCAAAAATTTTAGTAACAGGTTCCCATGGTGGTGGGATTCAAACAGTGGCGTAGCACCAATGGGGCTGGGCGGGGCACGACGGGGGCGGGGGCGGGCATTCCGTGGGCGGGGCATTAATAATTTCTCTGTTACTGTAAAAAACTCTTACTGTAAAAAAAAGTTCCTAATTTCCAGCTGGTATCTTTCTGTCCATAATTTAAACTCATTATAGCAAGTCCTATCATTCACTGCCAACAGAAACAACTCCTCTAATTGACTGCCTGTCAAATACTTAATACTTTCAAATACTTAATTTTGTTTCTAGAAATCAAAAGAAGGATACTTTCCTTAAACAAGGAACTTTACTATATTTCTAAAACATGTTTTTAAAACAGCCCAACAGGGAGAATTATCCCGTTTTCTACCTTCGCTAACCAGCCACATAGGAAACAACAGAACTTTATGATTTCTGGACCTAATGGAATTTCTAATGGAAAAGCAGACCCAATTAGTAACCCCCTCTCGGCACACACAAATAATTACTAACCCACTCTCGGGAACTGGTGAGAACCTGCTGGATCCCACCTCTGGTCATCACTGTGTTTTTCCATGTTGTTCAGTTGCAGAACAGACTGAAGCAGAATCCCCCCCGGCTTCTGCTACTTTGCTTCAGGAGGTTTTTGACCAGTTTGAGAAATTTTGCCACTCGGAACACAGCGCGCACGTCACCAACCTGCTAGAGCATAAATCTGTTCGGAAGCTTCTGAATCAGCTGCCTACAGTCAGAGGTGTGGTGTGTTTCCTCCCTTGAAGTATTCGATAGAAGCTAGTGGTATATTTCTGGTTTCTGAAATGGAATAAAACCCAGTCTTACCTGGTAGTCAATATTTCTGTGAAGTGCCTTCAACCTGTATAGAGAAGCTGCAGGATGAATGTTAAGTATTATTATTGACTGAATTATCAGCTGCTTTGTGTGTATTTTATTTAATTTATTTATTTTTTGGATTTTTATACCGCCCCATCCCCGAAGGGCTCCGGGCGGTGTACAACACAAAAGGACAACATAATCAATTAAAACATTTAAAAGCAGCGAAACCATAAAGCATATCTAATAAATATAATAAGGGACAATAAAATAAATGGCATTCAACAGTCTACTACTATAACTCCCGTTTCTCCCTCAAAAGGGAGGAGCAGTGGCGTCCAACGTTCCAATTCTAAAAATTCCCTCCCCCTCCAAAAGGGAGGAATGGCGAGTCTAGGATGACAATTGGCCCAGATGTCAGGGCCAAAAAAGGGGGGGGCACCTTCAACGGCTGGTTCCTCCAAAGGCCCGTATGGAACAGGCTCCGTCCTTTACAGGCCCTCGCGAAGTGAACTCACGGGCAAGGGTCCCTTGAGGGCCCGGTTGTGGGGAGGAAGCTGTTCCACCAGGCCAGGGGCCAGAGCCGTGAAATGCTCTGCAGGCCCACGTGTGGAGGCTCCAGCCGTTGTCGCTTCGAGGGCCAGGGACCACCAGTAGATTGGCCTCTCCTGATCGAAGAGTCACTAGCTTGGGTTTCGTAGCATAAAACCCTGACTAATGTGGTCCAGATTCACTGAACACAATGGCAGCTTCTCCACATTAATATTTGAGTGGAATTGATGTAGCAATTCGAGTCTTTGCTGCAATTTTTTAAAGGTCCTTCCCTGGACAGCAGACTTTGGACCTTTAAAGGTGCAGCGAAAGCTGACCAGCTGAGTGGAGGAGCTGCGGCATCGTATTGCATCAGTGGATTATCAAAAGGAGACAGGCTTTGTCACCCTTGTCTCACTTAAAGAGTCTTTCAGTGTTTGCCAAGAAGTTTGACGTACCTTGGACTTATTTGTGATTTAGCGTTTATAATACCTTTGTAATGGGAGAGGGTTCTGTATCCCTACCACAAAGGGAAACTCTCTAAGATGCTGGGGATGAAACAATGGTGTGTTCAGCACATTGTTCTTATCTTAAAGAGATGGCAGAGGAAACAACACATTTCCTGATTTTTTGGGTGACTTTTTGAGAAGGCTTTTCTAATGTTTGCTTTTGTGGTGTATTGTTTTCAACGACTTCCACATGCCCCTTTCTCTTAGCAAAAATATGCTCCTGTGCTTATTTTTGTGCAATAATGTGTAAGTAACAACTAATGTGTAAGTGATACCATTATCATGCTAATCATTCCCTGAGAGGCTATAAGAAGGCCCCCAGGTAAAGTGGTGCTAGAAAAGCAGTTGAAGTAAGTATGCATTGACATTACAGAAAATCTAGAAAATGTTGCAGGGAAGTACTTAGAAAGAACGATAAAAGCTGCTGAGCTGCAGTTGGTCTGGTAGTCTGCAAGTCATTGATGTACAAAAATGCAGATCTGGTTTTTGGAAACTTCAGGGGGGGGGGGGAACCCCTAGGGACCAGTTTTACTTAACAGATTTTTTTAGCCCGTGTTCCTCATCTGAACTGTGGTTTTGAAGTACATTTTCAAACTTGCTTTAAAAAGGAATCTCATTTGCTATAGTTGGCAAATGTAACATTAAATGAGCAGCAAAAGAGGGGGAAGTTGCAAAATGAGTTTTGGAGCGGGGGGGCGGATGAGAGAGAGCTCAAATTTGTGATACTGGTGCCCAGTTCGCTAACTGTGGTCTAAACTGAGTCATACTAGTGCTACTACCGTCAGTGGTAAGCCAGCAGGGTCAATGTGGAATGCAAGAGAGATGAATGATGCGATTGAGTCCTGTTCCCCACCCTCCCTGCCAAAGGCTGCCAATCAGACAGCACCACACGGCCAGTTTCAGAATGGAAGAGCAACTTATATGTTTGTGCCTCTGAAGTTTGGTTCTGTTGACTTTCTATTCTGACCGTGGCTCCATCTTGTGTATGTCGACAGAAATCCCTGAAGAGGTGGTCTGTGACATCCCTCCTGCCTTCAGTAGCAACCTGATAAAGCTGTTGATAAAGAAGAAAAAGTGGCATGAAGTTCTGTTGCTGCTGACCCGGAAGGCCACGAAGGAGATGACGCCAGGAGACGGTCCTGTTAAAAACTGCAACCTCTCTGATCTTGACATTGGCACCATCTTGAATTGTATGGGCAGGAGTGATGAGCTACGAGTACAGCTCATACGATGCCTGATAGATAGAGGAGGTAAAAACTCCTGGATGCTGAAATGTTATACAGAAAATCTGAATCTATTCTTGACCAAAACAGATGTCTTAAAAGTCACCGTCTTCACTATCTTTTAAAATATGAGATATTTATAAGATACTCTATACCCCTTTCCATCAAAAGAACTAATTGTAACTTCATCCACCACATGCTGGACTGTCTTTGTTTTAGAATGCTCTGCTTGGGTCCTAGTGCCTGGTGGGAAAAGATATAGAGTGTGTGCTCACCTGTGATTTGTGTGTGCTCACCTGTGATTTGAAAAATCTTCAGTAGTGTCTCATGAATAAAAGTTTATTGTGATTAGGGTGGCAGTTATCTAGGTTCATGAGGTAAATTTTCAGGGGGCTATAACCAAACTCAGTTGAATTTTTGGCACTGTTGAGTGACTTGGTGTTCCCATGGAAGTCATATTGCTTAAATGACAACCCTACACACTTCAATGGAATTGGAACCAGTCTGGAATAATTTCAAGAGGTGGACTAGGACTGAGGAGACTGCTCTGCCATTGTGTCACTTAATCAGATCTACCTCACAGTGTTGTTGCGAAGATAGAAAGGGGGAGAACCATGTAAGCTGCCTTGGTCTCCTTTGAGGAAATACAAGATAAAAACACTATGGACGCTTTAATGTAAATGACAACAAGACCTTCCAGCTGATCAGTTGTAAAATAATTTCTTTTTTTTTTTGCAAATAAGATGCTGAAGGTTCGCTGTATTCAGGATTTGGGTGTGAATTACGGCATCTCCCTCCACTGTGTCTGGGTTGAGGACTGGCAGCGAGACACGGAACACATAGTCTTTACAGCTCCATCTTGCTTAACGCAAGATGACATTATGGAGTCTGCCTGTGTGTGTCTCTTAATCTGTCTTTAGCTGTAGAGGCTGTAAGAAAGCCTTGCTGCTGTTTGAAGAACCAGCGCCCTTTAAAAAGCAAGGACCTACATGATGAAAACTGCACATGTAGCTCATTTTCTCTTCCAGCTGAACAGCCAGGACCCAAGAGAACCTCTTGTTGCCAGTATCTTAAATATAAACGAAATGCTTTCTAGTTATTTGCACTAACCATTGAACTGACTCATGCATTCCATGATGCCCCCACCCCTTAATAGCAAATGACTACAATGTTGTGCTTTGTAATCTGTTTTCAAAGCATCACCTGAGGGGACTGGAACCCTCCATGAAAGGCCACTTCAGAAATGCTTGCAGAACAATGATTTTGAGTTGGCGTATCTGCTGCTGAGCTCTCGCTCAAATCCTCTACTTTTTTCCATTGCGGAAGGTGACACACCTTTACATGCTGCACTGTCCATATGTTTTGAGCACAAAGGTAAGTGTTTGGTTTGGATAGGTTCACAAGCTTCCTAGAACTCCTCTCCACCAGCATCCCTTTGCTGATGGGAAGGTGGTGTTATAGTGTGCATCCCATTCAAGTGATTCACAGCAACATTAAATGGTCACTTGAGAGAGGCCGTAGCTCATTGCTAGAAATTGGGCTTTGCAGGCCGATTCAGTCCCTGGCACTTCCAGGTGGAGAAGAAGCAGTACACTTTCCAAAACTGCTTCCAGCAACGTAGAATATTCCTTTACTTCAGCATCTATCTCTTTATGCTGTGGGCTAGATCCATTAGATTCATTCTGGTTCAAGGAATCTTGCCTTGATGTAGATGTCAGTAGATGTCAGTTGTGCTGTGGAAAGCATCACTGTTAATGGAATAGATCTATAAGATCCAAACCATTGACTTTTCTTGTTGGAGGACAGAAATGTCTGCCACAAGGGGAAATCCTATAGTTAAATAAATCTGTAGGAGGGTGTGGAAGACTGGGAAAGCCTCTGTAACAGAAATGAGTTTCATCAGGTGTCTTACAGTGCAATCCTAAGCAGAATTAAATAGTCTGACTTAAGTGGACATGGAAGTCGATAACTATACTTAAGATTACACTGCTAAAATAGGAACAAATGATTGATAATTTTTTTGACTTTTTCTTATCTCAGTTTGCTTTTTCTCCCCAGATGACATTGGTTTGCAGTTCCTGAGCTACCTTCTAGATTTGTATGATTCAGATCCATCCAAATTTTCATACCTTAATCCTAATGTCCAGGATAAGAATGGAAATACAGTAATGCACATTATTATTCAGAAAAGTGCGACAAAGCAGGTCAAGAAAATGCTAGGCTTGCTAGCAAAGTTTTCTATTAATTTTAATCTAAAAAATAACTTGGGGAGAGATGTGAATTACAGGAAGAAAAAAAATGACCCCGTGCTTATTGCTTGGAATGAAGCCGTGGCTGAGAACAAGAAGAGGTGTCGACACGATCCAGTTGCACAAGTAGCCCGAATGGCCAAGTTGACTGCAGCCAACAACAAATCTCAGCCAAAAAGCACAAAGCTTTCGTCATCTGCACCGGTATCAAAAATGCCACATGGAAAATCGCCATGGGAGGGAGATTGCTCTAAGTGGGAAGAGACAGAAGATGCTGGAGTGAAAAATTTGGCACATAGGAACGGTAATGAGCCATTGACGCTACGCGAAGGTCTTGTGCAAGGAATTGCAAATTTAATCCAGAAATTCGCGTTGGATAGGGCCTTGATAAAAACGGATTTGGTGTCATCTGAAGCACTAAAGCCGTCCATGGCTACGAGTGAAGATGAAAAGGGTGAGCATCGCAGCTTTAGACACGAGGGGTTGGATCATTATGTTTTAGTCAGCAGTCGAGATCTAGTGGAGGAGACCTGTGCTGAGTTTAACGAGTCCAAAGAAGAAGAGGAAGAAGCCACTGAAGATGATCAGCAAATACAGGAGATTGAGGCACACACTGAAGACTTCGATAACATGACTTGGGAAATCGAGTGTACATCTGAAATGCTGAAGAAGTTAGGAAACAAGAGCACTCCTCACTACATAAAGAAGAAAATAATCCATGCAATTCAACAGCTAGGAAATGGAGAGTGGACTCAGGGTCTACAGAAGCGGCTGAAGCACCTGAACGCTGACATTCAACTTTATGAAGCAAAGTTGGACAAGGGGGCAAGGATGCTTTGGGAGCTCGCTATAGATTTTTCTCCCCGTTGCAGTGAGAATGCAGAAACGATCATAGAGCATGAGCATCCGGTTCACCCTACAGAAAAAACGGGGAGAGTTTACACTGAAATGATTCGGCTGTGGGACATTGTACTTGACCACAACAAACTTGACCAGGCTATAAAAACAACATGCAGCGCATACAAGCGTGGCCTTTCGTGCATCTTGAGAAAAAAACTGAAAGGTATCAATACAGCTGTCATTTCATCTAACCTGAAAACGCAGAAGCGCATCCCTCGGTTTTATGTTGAAGACACCAAGCCGGAAAAGTTGAAAGGCCGTGATGTACCTGAATACTTCCCCCCAGCTAGTGCAGTAGAAACAGAATACAATATAATGAAGTTTCATAGTTTCAGTACTAACATGGCACTCAACATTATAAACGATATGAGTTCTACTGTTGAATACCCCTTCAGAGTGGGTGAATTGGAATACGCCGTCATTGATTTGAACCCTAAGCCATTAGAGCCAATCATCTTAATTGGACGGAGTGGGACAGGAAAGACGACTTGCTGCTTGTATAGGCTTTGGAAGAAATTTCACTCTTACTGGGAAAAAGCAGAGTGCGCGGGAGGTCCATTGCTGGTCCGACAGATGTGGCGCAGACTAAAATTTGATATTCAGTTGGAAAATGCAGCTGCTGCTGAGGAGGAAGACCATGGTGGAAAACAAGACAGCTGCAACTCTGGTGATTCTACTGAACTGGACACAGTAGAGAGTACAGATGATGAGCAACAACCAGATGAGGATGACCAAGACTCTTCAGGGGTAGATGATGCAGAAATAAATTGTGTGTATGACTGCGGGGAAGAAGAGGGACAGGCTGCCAAAGAATCTGAGAAACTGGAACATCTGCATCAGATATTCATTACTAAAAATCATGTCCTTTGCCAAGAAGTTCAGAAGAACTTCACTGAGCTGAGTAAATCTGCCAAGGCAACTAGTCATTTCAGACCTCTTGAGGCAACCGTTTACAGACTTCAAGATGTTAAGGATGAAAATTTCCCCCTCTTCCTCACATCTCAACAATGGGTTCTCTTGCTTGATGCCTCAATGCCAGACCCGTTCTTCCATAGGAATGAAGATGGAAGTCTCAAGCACACCATTACTGGCTGGTCCACTAAAGAAGATTTTCTTATCTCAAATTGGCAAGAGGAAGATGATGATGTTGATATAGAAGTGGATTATGACGAGGATGAAAAGGCTGCAGAAATTCACCCTAAAGAGCATGATCCTCGAGTCTATGTGACATACGATGTATTTGCTAATGAAATCTGGCCCCATATGGTCAAAGGCAAATGTCCTTATAACCCAGCATTGGTTTGGAAAGAAATAAAATCATTTTTGAAAGGATCTATCGAAGCATTGAGCAGTCCCCAGGGCATACTGACAGAAGAAGAATATAAAAAACTTGGCCGGAAGAGATCTCCAAACTTCAAAGAGGATCGCAGTGAAATTTATCAACTTTTCTCTGTTTACCAGCAGATAAAATCACAGAGAGGTTATTTTGATGAGGAAGATCTTCTGTACAACTTGTCTCAAAGACTCATGAGGCTCGATGACCTCCCATGGTGCATCCACGAACTTTATGGGGACGAAATTCAGGATTTTACTCAGGCAGAGCTTGTGTTACTAATGAAATGCATTGATGACCCAAACGCAATGTTCCTGACTGGCGACACCGCCCAGAGCATCATGAAAGGAGTTGCTTTTCGTTTCAGCGACCTGAGATCACTTTTCCATTATGCCAGTGTAAGCTCTACTGTCAAGAAACAGCGCGTTGTAAGAAAGCCAAAAAGGATATATCAGCTGTATCAGAACTACAGATCTCATTCAGGTATTGAAACTTTATATTTACCGTTACGTGGCTGCCAGAATGGGAGGATGAAAAAGAAGTTGTTTGTATTTTGTGATGCAAAAGATGTGTAAGAATCAAGTTGAGCAAGCAAGAATAAACCATTTGGTACAGGATGGTTGCATGGATGAAACGGAGACTTGCTGATATTTGGAATGAATGCAGTTTATTTTCATTTGCATGATTACATTCCTCTCTCTCTTCCTGTTATCTCCTGAGCTTGGTTGAAAAGTTTTCCGTTCAGACCACGGCATCCAAAAGCAAATGTTGGAGAAAACTGGAGTACATCCCCACAGACTGGGGATTCTGAACCAGGCTTAAAATCCCTGTTTTCGAGTAGTAAACAACCGCCAGCTTGTACAGATGCTTGCATTTGGTTGTCATGGCTAATAGTAGGTGATCAAATCAAGAAGCTTTCGATCATCTGCATTTATGAGAGGCGAGGAGAGCATGCAATCCCAGCAAGCAAGTTGTGTTCATTCCTGATATCAACAAACCTCTGTTTAATCTTATTTTGTTGTGACTTCTAATGTAGCCGCTCTCTACCTTTAAAGTAATATATTTCACCAAGGCTGAACGGCAAATGTTTTCTTTGACTTAAAAATGGTGCCTTGGTCTCATAATTCTAGTGTTTCCTCTGTGTCTTGATTTTAACCAACACAAATGCTTTATATTATTTGACCTGGCAATGGCTGTACAATGTGGATTGGGCATTTTCATATTTCTTCAGTGGGATGGTTTCAGGCGGGTTGCCATGTTGGTCTGTAGCAGAACAGCAAGATTGGAGTCTAGTAGTAACACGATTTCCAGGGCATGAGCTTCCAAGAGACAAAGCTCCTTTTGTCAGATACTAGTAGGAATGGAGATCCCTGTGCCCTTTTAGCCTAGTCAGAAGGCGGGGAGGGAGTGTGCAAAGAAGGGAATTGGGGCACAAAGGTACAATGCAAAATGTAATCCTCTTGGAGCAAGGAAGAAATGCTTAGGGGCAGAACATTCGCTAAAGGCAAATTTCATTTCCTATATTTCTGCCAACCCTGAAAATGGCTGTTTTGTAGAACCTTTTAGTTTTTCGTTGGCTGACTTGTGTATATCTGTGGCTGTTGTGGTGACAGTTCTGGATGTCAGTGCAAGTTTAAATGGGCGGGTTGTGTTGGCAAGCCATGTTACTTTTTCTGATCCTATGTATCTCTGTTCATGGCAAGATACCTGAGTTTCCATGTTACATAAGACATCAGAAACTGCTTTGGATCTTGCTGGGGAGACAAACAGGGCATAAACATATAAATAAGCATGGACCAAGGGTTAGTCATATTTGCCTATCACTTCTGTAAAACATCAACAAAACTAGTTATAGGCTATAGGTCTGAGAGGTCTGTCTACTGCAGTAACCGTTTTAAGTCAAACATCTGCTGACATCCGGAGATTATTGTTGTTCTTTTTATTTTCCATGTTCTGCCTGGGAGGAAGCTTTAATGTGTCAGTTTTGCTCACTTGTCTTTGCAGGGATTCTTCACTTGGCCTCTGGAGTTGTTGATTTGCTTCAGTACTATTTTCCTGAATCTTTTGATCGGCTTCCCAGGGATCTAGGTCTCTTTGATGGGCCTAAACCCACTGTGTTGGAATCTTGCAGTGTTAGTGATCTGGCCATTTTGCTGAGAGGCAACAAAAGGAAAACACAGCCAATAGAATTTGGAGCGCATCAGGTTTGCTTTACTTAGTACAAGATATTGGGCAGATGGTCTGTGTTTGTGGCCAAATTCTGTGTCAGAACCTGTTGTTCTCATGATCCCTTACAATGGCTTGGCTCTCATGGAAGGAATTTCTGTCAGCAGAATAGGCCATCTTTGCCTGCAGGCCACAATGATCTCTGAAATCTGAGAAACAGAAATTTCCCCCAGAGACAGAATGATGTAAGAATGGGGGGTGTATTATGGGATGGGGAAATGAGCAAAAATTTCCTGTGGGATCCAAGCTTCTATTATTACTACTATAAATCACAGTGAGCTGTCTTGAATTTGTTTCAATAAATGAATCATTTTTGAAACGATGTCTTTTCCCCCCCAACATTGAGAATTCCAATGATTGTCTTAGTGCCTGTTCCAGGATTCAAACTTGTACACCCCCTGCTGCAAAAGCCCTTCATTCTAACGGGAGTTGGCAAGCAGTGGATAGGATCAAGGTCATGCTTCGATGATAGCGAGCTAATGTTGTCCATTTCGTTGAAGGTAATACTGGTAGCGAATGACACAGCAAAGGAAAGGATTCCTGAAGAACTTAATTTGGCTCTTGTGCTGACCATTTATGAAGCAAAAGGCTTAGAATTTGATGATGTGCTCCTCTACAACTTTTTCACAGATTCAGAGGTATGAAAAGTGCTTTACCATCTACCTTTGCAGAATTCCCACGTGCCCTTCTGACTGAGAGAGCAGTCTGCAGATAGATGTGGGGGGGAAATGTCAAATGCGTAGACAAAGAGGCCTCTCCACTTCTTCATAACATTCTGCTCTGTGATCTGCAGCTTTGATTATTGTGTATCTTAATGGGTTGCAATCTCTTTCTTTGTCAATCAGAAGTGTGTCTTGTATCATCAGCAAACAGCACGGAGTGTGTCCCTCAAGCAGACATCCCCAGATTCCTTGCTTTCTGCCACTGTTTTTATGACTGCATTGAGGTCTGCTTACTGCAATTACAAATGCCCATAGAATGGCCCTTTTTATCAGCAGAAGGGATTAACAGTATCTTTCCCAGTGTATCGGGGCTTAACTTTTGAACAAATAATTTACGCTTGCAAAGAACATTTACCAAGCTGCAGGTGTTGTCTTTCCACTTCTGAAGAACCACTGTAGTGTAGTGATGAAGAGTGTCATACTAGTTACCTGAGAGACCTGGGTTCAAATTCCGAAGCTTGCTAAGTGATCTTGGGCCAGGCTCAATCTCTCAACCTGACGCACGCCACAGGGTTGTTGTGAGGATGAATTGGAGGAGAAACGTGGTGTATAACTACATAAAATGAATAAAATGCTGGTTCCTTCCTATGGCCTTATCACTGTCTGTCTTCCACCCTTTTATTCTCAGACCTTGTGAATGGGGTGGTGAACAAGCGACAGACCTTTAATTAGGGTTAAGGAAAGGGGATACAAAGATACTCATATCTGTGAGACCGCCTCTCTCAATATAGTCCAACATGACTGCTTTGCTAATCTCATCAGGACCTTCTGCACATGGGCAAGGTCAATGCTGCAAATGGGCAAGGTCAGCAAGTACCCATACACGTGCCTTCTCTGTTATGGCTCCCGTCTCATAGAATGGCTTACTCCCAATTGCCTACACAAACCTGAATTTCTCAGGAGGGAGTTTTTACATGTGGAATTGATTTATATGATAATGGAATGATTCAGAAAGAGGATTTAATGAAAGGCAAAGGCTGAGGACTCTATTACTGTGTATAACATTTATATCTATTGTTATATGTAGTATCCTGTATAGTTTCTGCATCATCTACCATATCATGTGAATACTTCTGCTTGGGTTGAGATTTCTAGAATCCTAATCCTTCCACACTGCTTATGGGATACTCCATTTTGTAGGTTGTATTGATTTATGCTGCCTTGAGTCTCAGTGAGAAAGGCAGACTATAATAACATACATAAAGGCTAGATAATAAGATGGGCCAAATCCCTGAGGGTTCTGATTTATGGATTGAAGATCACTGTTTTAGATGGCTTCTATTTTTCACAAGGATCTCTAATGTTAGTGTTATCTCAGATAGTATATAAGACCAGTGGGTTACATCCTATGAAATACAACACATTTTGCATTTGAGCTACATTCTT
The DNA here is from genome assembly GCF_021028975.2 of Sphaerodactylus townsendi. Classification (NCBI taxonomy): domain Eukaryota; kingdom Metazoa; phylum Chordata; class Lepidosauria; order Squamata; family Sphaerodactylidae; genus Sphaerodactylus; species Sphaerodactylus townsendi. The sequence continues at coordinate 24,194,580 of NC_059435.1, forward strand.
TTCCTGGTATTTCAGGCATACAAAGAATGGAAAATAATTTCCCATTTCACTCCTTCTTGTAATTTCACTGAAGAAAACAAGCTAATCATTGAAACACCCTTGGAGAAAGTCACTGAACATCAGGGCAAACCTCAGGTTCTGAATACGGAAATGTACAAGGTAATTATTCATCAAACCCATCTTTCTAATGTCTGTCACTTGCTTATTTGTGTGATCGGATCAGCCTTGGTTGGCGGGGGACTATTCTTCAGCCACCAGTTTGGGCAAAGAGCACAGGTTGTAGAAAGTGAAGATGGAGTGTTTGATGGGGTCAGGCTGGGAAGCTTTTAAGATAAGCCAGTGATGGCGAACCTTTGGCGCTCCAGATGTTATGGACTACAATTCCCATCAGCCCCTGTCAGCATGGCCAATTAGCCATGCTGGCAGGGGCTGATGGGAAATGAAGTCCATAACATCTGGAGTGCCAAAGGTTCACCACCACGGAGATAAATAAATGGGAAGATAAAAGCCCTTGGAGCCAATAGTATTGAGTGGAGAAGACTCCCTATCGTCAGGATGTTTTTGTGGTGGTACTTGCTGGTACTGTGTACCTCATTGGTACCTTTTGCGGGTTCTCCAAAGTCATATATGGGAATTGATAGAAATTGGTGCATGAATATGTGTAAGGTTGCCCCATCAGATCCTTCTGCTCCTATTGTCCCATCAGGTCCCTCCACTTGTTGCCACTTACTGGAGATCCCTGGCCCAAAGGAGGTCTGGCTGGCTTCCACAAGGGTCAGGGCCTTTTCAGTCCTGTCTCCTACCTGATGGAATAAGCTCCCTGATGAGTTCAGGGCCCCGTGGGACCTGAATGAGTTCTGTAGGGCCTGTAATACGGAGCTTTTCTGCTGGGCATTTCCACCTAGTCAGCTGGCCTGAATCATTATCATCACTGGCCTCCCATGGGTGTGGTGTTGTGTGTGTGTGTGTGGGGGGGGTTTAACGCCATCTGTAAGTGGTTTTAATGCTGATTATGTTTTTGCTGTTTTAATTCTGTAATTGTTGTTCACCGCCCTGAGCCCTGTTGGGAAGGGAGGAGTATAAATATAAATAAATAAATATCAGCATCGTTTCCCCACCAAAAACACTGCTTATAGTTCAGTATTCAAAGGTCTCATTTCAGATAATGCATTTTGCAGTTGTCTACCTCTTCTTTAGGGTGTAGGGGGAGCTATATGGTATTTGAGCTATGAGTCTGTGTCATAATTGTGCCTAACTAGTATCTTTGCCATATCTAGTGCATAACTAGTATCTTTGCCAGAATCTGCAGCAGTGTGGCATAAGCTTCTTTCCTGGCCTGCTTGATTTAAATGGTGTCCTAAATATGTGTACCACATTTCATTAGGATATGTCTTGAGGAGAACTAATATAAAGACAAAAAGAGAGAAATAAGTTAAACCAAATTAGGTCAGCTTTAAATTGTACTTTGGCCAGTCAAAGAAAGTGAGATAGAAATTTTAAAAATGTGAGTCATTGGTCCAGATGCATTTAGGAGTATTCCTTCTTTTACGAGAGCCTCACTGGTGTCTTACAGAATCTTAAACTGTTGCATTCTAGATGCTTAATGGGGAGCTAAAGCAATTATATACCGCTATTACAAGAGCCAGAGTCAATCTGTGGATCTTTGATGAAAACTGTGACAGGCGTGCACCGGCGTTTCAATATTTCATCAAGCGAGAACTTGTTCAGGTTGTCAAAACAGATGAAAATAAAGGTAAGGCCGGTGTAAGATTTCTTTACAGACAGATCCGGAACTGCTACTTGATTTTTGCATAACGTAAGCGGATACGGAGGTGACAGGGAATTAAGTTGGTTGCTTTGAATAATTTTCATTTGAGAATGAAATGTTGAAATAACTGACAGTGCAATCCTTAATGGAGTTGCACCCTTTTAAGTTTGTTGACTTCCGTGGGCTTGGAAAGGAGTAACTCTGCTTAGGATGATGCTGTGCTGTTTTTTGGTGCCTACAATTTAAGGACATTCCAGTTGATATCAGTTGTGTTAGGTAAAAGACTTTACATTCCTGGTCAGCATGTAACTGCCAGAGAGCCATTTTGAAAAAGGAGTAGCGGCTTGCCCAGTGTCCTACTCCTGACAGATACGCACACCACGGTGATTGTCAGTAAATTCCATTCCATTCCAGCTACTGCCAACTTTTTCACCTCTGTTTGTCCCTGGCTTTGTAACTGGGCTTTCCAGTCACTGCCTCCTAATGGACACTCTGATATCATCTATCTTCAGTACACTTGTAAATCATTTAGCGCTTGTCAGAATGTCTTCAGATGTAAGCACTTTTCAGGGTGCTTCAGCCCAAACAGTATTTGTATATACCCTGTAAGAGGCCAGCTTAATCAAAAGTGGATGGAAAATAGAGAGGATAAGTGGGGGCCTGCGAAACCTGTCGGAAGGGGGAGTCCTGTCTCTCCTTTGCAACCTCCCACTTTACAGCCTTGCTGTACCTGCCCAGAGTGGCTCTGGGCAAGCCAGATAGAGAGCAGGACTGGAGGGAAGAATCACTTACTTTAAACCCTGAAGTAGCCTTAGGCATATGCTGCAGTGGCAGCTGGGCCTAGGGTGGCTCCAGGCGCCCTCCTTGGCAGTGGTCATCCCCAGAGTAGCCCAAGGTGTTTGATATCACAAAACTGACCTGTTAACTTTTCTGGCTACGCATGAAACAGGTGAAATAATTTTCTCATTGTTACTTTTGATCCTAGACTTGGATGATAGCATGTTTGTTAAAACATCAACCTCAAAAGAATGGATTGCCCAAGGAGAATATTATGCTAAGCACCAGTGTTGGAAGGTACATTTACAGATTTGCTTTAAAAACTATGTTTTTGCAAGGGAGGATGATGATGATGGTCCAGATCCTCCTCAGACTTTTGTCTGCCAAATCTAATTATTCGTACTGTCAGTTCTGATGATTTAGTTGTTTACTGATAAAGAAAATATCTGCCAAAAAGTTTGAGTTTTGTGTACTTAAAATATTTTAATATGTTATCTAATATGACAAAAGATTGATGAATTGGAAGAGGAACAATTAAGAGGATTGTTGTAGTTAAACAACAAAATATGATTGTGAGTTGCATGAAATTGCATTGACACTCCACATCCTTATTTTGTTTATTACTTAACCTCTAGAAAATGTCAGTACGTTTTAAAAGCAGTAATGTTACCCCATCATCTCATCATGATCTACTCCAGTGCGGTGGACTGATTTCGTCTATATATATATATATATATATATATATAAAAGTCAATTATAGCCTCATTTTGAGTTCAATGGAGGGCAGTTTTAAATGCTGTAAGCTCCCAGAACCACCAACACCCCCCCCCCCCCCCCGTCTGCAATCTTTCCCCTCCTCTGCCTTCTCTCTGTTCCACCTCCTAGCCTAAGTGGCAAGGCTACTCTCCACTCTGGTCTCCTTTCCCATACCCGTGCTTGAGCCCCTTCTTTTCCAGTTCCATCCCCCTGATGTGAATATCATAACTACTGCTAAATTCCTCCTTTCCCAGTCTTTACCTGCAGCCTCTATTTTTCTTTTAATGCTTAGATGAAAAGAAAGGTTGGAAGTTCATGGGGTGAATTTCCTCTTGACGTTGGTTGGGGAGGGAAGAAAGTTCAAAGAACCCTGCAAAGGGTGGGCGGCATATTTTTGCAGGGTCCTGCTAATAGGAGGTGAACGAGTGTGGACGCTTGAAAAAGATAAGCGTTTAGATTTATACTCCACCTTTCTCTCCTGTAAGGAATCCCTTCCTGTCCCTACAACAGACACCTTGTGAGGTATGTGGGACTGAGAGAGTTCTGAGAGAACTGACTAGCCCAAGGTCACCTAGCAGGCTTTATGTGTAGGAGCAGGGAAACAAACCCAGTTCACCAGATAAGAGTCCATTGCTCTTGTGGGGGAGTGGGGAATCAAACCCGGTTCTCTAGAGTCCGCTGTTCTTAACCACACTGGTTCTCTGTAGCCTTTTGTGAGGCAGTCTATGGGAGCCAGTAGTCTATAATGTTGAGGGAAGGAAGACAACAAAATGCTGGAAGATTATGCCTAAGGCTGTATTTTTGCAAACTTATGTCCTTTCATCTCTGTAGCGTCCAGAACTTGTGTACACTGGACTGAAAGAAGAGTAGTAGTAGAGCATAGTAAACAAACATCTTACTGAGCATAACTATTGCTATTCTGGGCCCTCCTCTAGAACAAATATTCTGGGCCTGGGAGGTGAAGTTTCAGTCTGGAAACTTACTAGTATTTTCTTGTTAGGCACACGCTGGCCTCCATGGAGGCTAATGGTGGTGCAAATACTCCCTAGTTTCCACACATCATATAAAATATTTCACTAAACTCAGCGTTATAGGTGGGCAGGTAGGAGTCCCCTCCTGACTGGACTTTTTTTCTGTTTCTTCCTCTCCCCATGAGGGTTTCTTCTTCTCCCCATGATAAAGTGTTCCCTTCAAAAAAGCACAGTGAGGAGGTACTACCCCAGCTTTCTCTGTGTCTGCACAGTAAGAGGAGGGATCCTGCTTGCTTTCCTGTAACAAGAGCCTGAATCTGTTGCAAACTATGAGTTGAATCCTGTGAGCTGATAGCAGGACGTGCTGATGATGGTGGATCTTTCCAGCTTTCCCCTTCTGCCTGCCCACCATTTCCAACCCTGAGAAAAACTATTTGTAGGCTTGCAGGACCCTTGTGGAGTAATAGCCGTATGGATTGGGAGCCTGCAGTGGAGAGGAAGAATTGGCATCTCTTTCTGTGTTTTCAGTGCATCCGCACTGATAATAGAGGAACTGAGCCTCTTTGCTCTAGGAGGGTCCATTTGGCCCTGGGAATCCACTTTCCCAGGGCTAAAAATGGTTGCTGAGGGGAGCTGGTTGTGGAGAAGATCCACAATACTATGTGGCCAGTTGCAGCTGCATTTTTTGTGTCTTTCCCAGGTGAGTATTTTAAACCACAGTGGGTGGGTTTGGACTTTGATTTTAGAATTTAATTGTAAGCCTGTGGTAAAATTGCAAGGAGTTTTCCTGCAAAGCTACTGTCTTGAAGCCTGTATTCCCTGCTGATACTCAAAATGTTTTTTCCCCTTACAGTGCCACACAAATGCTTATTTTTCAGTATCATTTATACATTGTCAGCCTTGAAGTGTGACCCGCAGGACGATGAATGATTGTGGAACAATTGCCACAACAATATGTGAAAAAAAAACTTGTCCCTCATTTTCTGGTATATCAGAACTTAATTAAATTGACACCATTTGATAACAGGCTGGATTTCTCACAGTTTTTATGTTTTAACCCAGTAATCTAATTAACTACATAACATCCCTGCCTTGGTGTGAATTACTTTTTGCATGGATGGAACACTTGAACTGTTTTTATATTAGAAGATGGACATTTTGTATTTTTCCCTGGGCTGCATAGTTACATTGGGTTGGATCCAGAGTTGTCTTGTTACATGTAGAAGATGCCTGACATTTATGGGAGGGGTGCTTTACACCTAGCACAAGCGCACAGAGTGATCAATGCGAAATTTAAATTCAAAGTTAATGATCTGCTTGCAATGAACGTGCCCAAACTTGTCCTTAAATGGAAGCATGGGAGCTGCGAAAGAACCTATTAATACCACTGTGTGAATTCTTACAGCAGTTCTAATGGCTGTTCACCGTTCTTTGAGTCCAACCCATAACAATGATATTCCTGTGCATGGAGCTTGTGTGGTGTAGTGTGAGGCATGATTTTTCAAAATAGGTGAAGACATTTTGGAGTTTTTTCAGATTCTGCTGTTCAAACTGGTAGGAATTACTTGCTGACAGGGTAAAGATATTCCCCATGGCCCATGGTGGCGAACCTTTGGCACTCCAGATGTTATGGACTACAATTCCCATCTGATGGGAATTGTAGTCCCTCTTTAGCTAGATATAAGAACCGCCACCACTACTAGGCCATAGGTGTCAAACTCGCGGCCCTCCAGATGTTATGGACTACAGTTCCCATCATCCCTGCCAGCATCATGCTGGCAGGAGATGTTATAATCCTGGAGAACACAATTACAATACCAAACAAACAGGTACCCATGGGGTAAAGTCTCATCATTATGTTTACTAGGCAGACTTTGTTTACAGAATGGTTTGCCATTGCTTTCCTCAGTTGTCTTCACTTTGTCACTAGTAATATGGGTACTGTTCTCGGAAAGATGGAGGGTTGAGTCAACCTTGAGTCAGCTACCTGAAACCGACTTCTGTTGTGATCGAAGTCAGGTTGTTAGCAGAGTTTTGACTGCACTACTGCAGCTTAGCATGAAGCTACAACAGTATGTTGAGAGAAACAACAGTATGTTGAGAGAATCTGAGACCACTCAGTGACTTATTTGAATGGAAGACTTGTGGGATGTAATGTTTCCAGCTGATCAGGGAAAAATATTCTCCTGTGATCTTGAACATTTATACTTGTAGAGATTGCAGGGTAAAGGTTTGATGGCGAGATAAGAAAATTATCCCCAGCTGAGATCTGTAGATCAAGCTGCTGTTGCAGGCCTAGAAACAGTGTGGTCAAAAAAGCTGGCAACACCTTGCCCGTGGTTTGCTTTTTAAATAATTGGTTAATTTTCTGTTTCCTTGCTCTGAATGAAAATGATCTTGTTTCAGGTGGCAGCCAAGTGCTTTCAGAAGGGGGGAGCAGTTGAAAAGGAAAAGCTGGCGTTGGCACATGATGCTGTGCTTAAAGTGCAGTCGAAGAAAATCAGCCCCAAGTAAGTTTTTTTCAAACCAATCTTTATTAAAAAAAAACCTTTCATGCAGGGACTGGGTTGCGCCCAGGTGTAGTTGCTTAGTTTTCTGTCTCCCTATAGAAGCACACTTCTTGGTTCCTGAGCTGTATCTGCCCTTGACAAGTTTCATCTCCTTTCTGCCATCATTCCACAAAGAAATTGTCTACTACCCTCCATTTCCAGGTCCCAGTACACATTAGCAATATTGGTCTAACATTGCTCATAGGAAATAAATACACAAAAAGTCTTCCTTTTTGATTGAAACCTGCCGATCCCAAGCTGGCAAAAAAGAGGGACAGAGTAGCAGCAGTTCCCATCTGCCATATCCTCCTTGCAGCTGGAAAAAGTTTGACAGAAGTATGTTGATTTAAGAACCGGGTCTCAGATTTTCTTAAGTCTGAACCAAAAAATCCACTGTACTACAGAGAAACGCATGACAGACTTTAGTTACCAACAGCATAGCATTTCCATTCTTGCCAGCTGATGCTTGTGCTTATAGTGTAACTACTTGGAAGGGGGAGGGGGTGCAAGAGAAAAAAAGAGCATAGAAGAGTTGGGTGTGATGAAGGTCATTTGGTTGTTTACTTTTTTCTTTTGCATTTTGTGTTCTGTTGGCTCTAGAACACTTGCATGTTGTATTCTAGTATGTAGTTCATCACCAGGCAGTGGCTGGCTATCTGGAACTTTTTTTGAGTGCATTCTTGCCTTGTTCCCTCAGAAGAACTAAGTGTACCTTGAAACCAGGACTGTTTGCATCTCCTTTGCAAAGTCAGGGTTTAAAAAGACATAACATGTCCTGAGGCAGTTTCCTCTTCCCTTCCCCTACCTCTTTTTATACACAATTTAAAAATAATCCATCCTGTAGAATTGTCCTGGAGAACTCAAAGGCTTGCGACACTGTTCCATGTCTCCAAGGTTGATTCCGCATGGGCCAAAAAAAGCGGTGTGAAAATGGTGTGAAAACAGTATAAACCCTTTTACACCATTTTCACACCATTTCACACTGCTGTTTTTGGCCCATGCGGAATCAGCCCAAGTGTTACATGGATTGTGTTTTTGGATTTTGTTGTTGGACTGACATGCCTTTAAACCACTTCTTTCTGCCCACAACTTTACTGAAGCTCATTTGTTACAAAATCAAAGATGTGAACATTGGCATTCACTAATAATCTGTACATAGATACTAGTTTGTATATGCCTCAGGATTGGTACCAACTAATCACACCTGTCTGTGCTTTCCATGCCCAGAAGGCACCTAGCTCTTCCCCCACGGTCAGGTCCACAGTCTACTGGGACTTACCTGTCGGTTGCTGTCCAGAGACTGTTAATGAGATGAGAGAAGGGTGTTGATGTGTCCCTTCTTTTGCCAACCAGACCACTTGCCCACAGGTTTTCCAGTTTGACAGTGAATCAGTTGTGCTTACTCATTGCTCTTTACGCAGCACTTTACAATCTGGCAGACAGAAATTATCATGAAGTGGTTCTTTGCTTCTCTTACTTTCTCGTTTGGGACCTCCAATGAGGAGTTAGTATAGAAAGAGGGGGAAGGAAACTCCCTGATGACTGGATTTTGTTGTGACTCAACTCAAATGTCACTGTCCCATTCAAAACCTCTACAACAAGTTAGTTGAGACTTGCTAAGTACTTTCCCAGTACTTTCAGTGGAACAGGTAAGGCTAACTTTAGCAGGACTGTGGCTATTATGTATACCTGATTGTTTAAAGCACAGTTTAATTATTTATTATATTCTTTGCCCAGTAAAATTATTTGTGTGAGTGATGTCATGGCATCATCTATTTTACCTGATTAATTCATACATTAGGGGTAAATAGTGTTGGGCGGGGGCTTCGTCCATCAATTGACAGCCTGATATTTAAACATTTTAATTTATGATTAACTCTTTGTTTCATTAACAGAGACAAGCAAATGGAATACATGGATCTAGCTAAAACCTACCTGGAATGCGGTGAACCAAACCTGGCTCTCAAATGCTTGATTCATGCCAAAGAGTACCGACTTTGTGCGCAGCTCTGTGAAAAGCTGGGAAGGGTGAATAGAGCCTCTCCTCTTATTCTACTTGTTTTAAAAGCAGTGGGAATCTTACAGTCCTGATGCAATAGCGCAGGGGTAGGGAACCTGCGGCTCTCCAGATGTTCAGGAACTACAATTCCCATCAGCCCCTACCAGCATGGCCAATTGGCCATGCTGGTAGGGGCTGATGGGAATTGTAGTTCCTGAACATCTGGAGAGCCGCAGGTTCCCTACGCGTGCAATAGCGTGTATAAGTTTTGTACAGAAGATATATTTTCAGCCCCAGCAGTGAGTGAGTGGCTGTGTGCTGGGCAGGTAACAGAAACAACACTGTGTATGGGTATAACAGGCCATAGCTTTATTGAATATAGCTGCAGAGGTTTGGCTTAGCATAGGGCAATGGATCGAAGGCATCTGCTGCCTGATGAAAAAAACTGTTCCTCAGCCAGCCTGCCGGAGGAAAGAACTTGGAATGGCAGTAATATGTAAACACGTGGCCACTGTGCAATTTCCCAATAGCAGTCCCTGAGCTGGACATGCCTCCTTAACTCATGGGGCACTCAACTGGGATGATGGGCATGCAGGCTCAGTCTTCCCCCAAAGGGCCCAGTCCAACGCTAAAACCACAGACCAAGTTGTGAAAGTAGCAAGATAAAATAACAGATCCACACAAATGAGTAACCAGGAAAAAACCACAACCAAAGTGAGAGAGGATCAGGTGGGAAAGCTGCTGAGTTTGAATGCAGCCCAGGTATCTCGGAGGACTGCATTGCAAACTGGAGATGGACCAGAATGAAAGCTGGTTGTCTCAGTTCCTTCTACTTGGCTCCATTCTCAGAGCCAGCCCAGTCTGCTCCTGATTGGCTGACTGGGTGAGGGAACTGCCAGGATCTGCACAAGATGCATAGGATCCTGGAAATGCCAGTGAAGATGGCCCCAGATCCAGCATGACGTCCAGCACCATGGGGTAGAAATAGAAGCCCCCAGTAAGTTGGGGACCTATTCATCTCATAGAAGAGTAGGAAATAAAATACTCCACTTTTCTCTCCTTTAAGGAGTCTCAAAGTGGTTTACAAATTCTTTTGGATCCTCTTGCATAACAGACACCTTGTGAGGTAAATCAGGCTGAGAGATTTCTGAATGGTGACTACCCCAAGGTCAACCAGAAAACTATATGTGTAGGAGTGAGGAAACGATTCCAGCTCACCAGAGGAAGAGTGTTCGAAAGTCTGGGAGAAGGCTCTTGCCTAGGTCCCTATCATATGAACAGATGAAGAAAGAGCTTTCTCCAGATGATCTTAGTAAATGGGCAAGTTTATATGGGAATAGCCAGTCCTTCAGGTAACCTGCCTCAATACGACTCCAAACCTGCCGAAGGGAAAGAGTGGTGGCAGAAAGTGGCTGGAGGATTGGTGTAGGGGTTGAGACTGAGTTGGTAGGAGTGAGGTAAAGGAAATAGCAAGGTCAAGTTGGCAGCAAAGATTGGAACCATCAACTGTGTACCTGAGGAGAGAAAACGTTGCAGCGGAAAGTGGGCTCTTCCTACTTTCTGCTTCAGATCTCTGTCTACCTTCACCCTGTCTGTTGATGGGAGATGGGGTTCAGACACGCTTTCTCTCTCCATTCTCCACCTTTCCATCATCAGATGGGTAGTTGCAGCTACAGACCTGATTCAGAAAATGCAAAGGATGTACTTTCTGCTTAAGGTTTCCTTCCCCTCCGACACCCAACTGATTGGGGGGTCTGGTTCATAGGAGGAGCAGAGTGTAGAAAGAAGCAAAAGAGAGAGAAGGCAGAGAAATGGGAGTCTGCAGGAGAAGTGAAAAGGACCGACAGTAGTGATTGGCAGTGGTGGGAGGGAAGGGAAAGAATTGTCTGTGATACACCTCTGAAGATGCCAGCCGCAGATGTAGGCGAAATGTTAGGAACAAGATCCACCAGACCATGGCCACACAGCCCAGAAAATCCACCAGAACCAAAAGAATTGTTTGTTTACTTATTCGGCTTATGGGCTACCCTTTCCCATAGGGGCTCAGGGTGGCTTACAACAAGTCAGTTACAATAAAACAGTAACATCAATAAACAGTATGTTCCAGTCAGCATCCCAGCACCATTTATGTCAACCCGAGGGGGATAAAACATCACCAGATATCTAAATAATGAACAGCAACCCCCATAAAACCACAAGTCATCCATATACCATACAAAGAGGGGCGGGAGGGGAAAGGGAGATATTTGGTGATGGGGACTGATAGAATCCCTGCTTGTAATATGCTATTGTTGTGCAGGTGAAGGATGCTGCATATTTCTATAAAAGAGGCCAGTGCTACAAAGATGCGTTCAGATGTTTCGAACAGATTCAAGAGTTTGACCTAGCGCTTAAAATATGTTGCTGTGAAGAACTGTACGAAGAAGCGGCCCAGTGTGTGGAAAGGTGCGTATTTGAAGAACGTGTTTTAAATAAATTTTGCAGGTTTGGAAACTATTATTGAGTTAAAAAATATGTGGCACTGATATAACCTATCTGAAAGCCTAGCAGAAAACTAATACCATGTTTCAGAGGATATTTTAGAGCTCTTTGCAGAGGCATAATAGAAAAGGACAAGTTCTGTTTTTTTTAAAAAAACACTTGGTACTTTTGTTTTTAAATCAGCTTTGCAAAGTTGTGTAGACAAATTATATGTCTTGGTCACAATGTTATCCTGCTTTTTCTGTGCAGATTATTATAAAAAGCCTAAGTGAATTTACTCAGCTCTCAAAAATGTTACACCTGGTGTGTGTGTGCTTGTGTGCATGGTGTGTGTGTGTATTTTTAATGATGAAAGGACAATTCAGTACTGTATCTCAGCAGAAGTTTTACCACTGATGTTTTCACACTTCAAAAAGTTAAGTTAGTCTGTTGATTCAAAACGCCAATTATTCAAAATGCCCAGTGTGTGTGGAGATGTTAAACACTGTGAAGCGACAAAAATGTGTCTTGTCTTTGCCGAACTGTTGAATTTCTAATATTCAATTGCATGTGTATGAAGTTGCACATTTGAATGTTTTCCATGCATCACCCTCAAATGTGCATTTGTCTCAGTAAGAAGTTCTAGTTTAGGGAATTGCTGTATGTATGGCCCCTTCCGCACATGCAGAAAAATGCACTTTCAATCCACTTTCACAACTGTTTACAAGTGGATTTTGCTATTCTGCACAGCTGCAAAGTGGATTGAAAGTGCATTATTCTGCATGTGCAGAAGGGGCCTATGATGCAGTCTTCCGATCACCAAATCAGAGTGACTGTTCAGTCATTTACACCCGGTGAAAAAATGCCAATGATGTTTCTTTTTAAAAAATATAGCATCACACAACAGAGGGAAGCAAGACAACAACTCTTACTTTGGCCTCATTTACATTGAAATACTAATGCTTTAAAATGGATAAATACAATTAAAGGATTTTCATTTAAAATTATGTTTTCTTAAATGCAACAGTATGGATGTCCCCTCCCCTCTTTTAATGGCTGACTTGATGGGGCATCTTTGTTAGATTATTCAAAAGCCTAATAGATTTGCAAAGTTATCCTAATGGACTTAGAAGAGTATAAATCCACTGAGGCAAGGGATAGTCCTGTTTAGGATTGCATTGTAAATGTTTGACTATTGACCTCTCATTCACAGTTGACACTTATCCCTATTTATTTCAGATTTGAGAAGATGGTAGGGAAAGAAAGGCAGCTGGCTTCAAAACTTTCATACACATCCAACCAGTTTTATCTGTTAGCTGCTGACAGGTATTCGTCCGCAAACAAGGTCAGCGAGATGATGGCGGTGCTGTCCCACCTTAACACCGAAGACCAGCTTGTGTTCTTGAAAGATCACAAATACTTCTCTGAAGCCGCAGACCTGTTGAAGAGGGAAGGTCGAGACGAAGAGGCAGCGAAGCTAATGAAACAGCACGGCTTTGTGTTGGAAGCAGCAGACCTCACTAACCAGAAAGATTTCCGAGCATCATGTTTGCTTGCTGCCGCCCGCCTTAGCATTGCGGGGGTTTGTAAGCTGCAGAACTTAAAAGCGATCCTGGAAGAAGCCTTGGTGCTGTGTGAACAAACCAAGCAGAAGTCTGGCAGCGCTGAAGCAACGTATCTGATCGGAATGGAAGAGAAGGACTTCAGCATGTTGAAGAAGGCCTTCCATATGTTTTTATTTGTGAATCACCCTGCTGGTGCTGTGGGAGCACTTTTTGGAGCGACTCAATGTGATAAAAAAAGTGAGAACTTCTTGAGATTAGTAGCCTTATATGGCATAGAAACAATTCTGAGTCTGGTCAAGGCTTTCCAGAAAGCAGCCACGAATGCGGAGAAAGAAATGGTGAAGTCATGTTTTGATTACTTTGGCATCGCACCAGTGGACAAGAAATTTTGCCAAGTGTCCCAGAATGAAGCTGGATGCATTTTAGAGTTTTTTTCTGAATGTGCTACTCTCAGAGAGAAGAAGACAAGTGATCAGTTTATTGTAAGCCTGGAAGAAGTAAAATCTGCCCTGAATAAATATTTATTGAATAGACTTGTTGCCATTACACACCACTTGTTTGAACAGAGTTTCCCCAACGTTTGCACGAAATTCATTGCTGGCTTGAAGTGTGAGGACGAAAATTGTGAAGACTTCCACAAAACTTTGTCACGTCATGAGATAAAATCCATATTTCAGTGTAAAAAGCATTTGGCTACAATAAATGGCCTATTGTTGGAAGCCAAGAGAGTATTCCAAAAATATGTGTTTTGTGAGCCTAATGTCATTGATGAACTTTTGACTGCTGATAAATATTCATTGTGTAAATCCCTTGTAAATGCCTTCTTTCCTAAACATTTTCATCTGAGAATGGTGTCCGAAAACCCAGTGGCATGCAAAGAGATCCTAAGTCTTCACAGTGGTGGCTATAGAACCTTAAATCCTTGCACGATGGTGCTGAGGGAATACATCAGATCAGAGCTCAAAAATGAAACCCCGAAAAATAGAAGAGAATCAACTGATCTGTGGTTGAAGGTGATGCAGGTCTTTGCCTTGACCTCTGGTTACCCTGAAGAGTTTGAGAAGCTAGTTTTTAGAGAGGAAGATGAGTATGACCGAGAATTAAAGTTGCTTTCAGAAAGGGGAAGAGTAAGACTGAAAGGTGTAGAAGGTAGGTATGGCATGCTGATGCTCGATAAATATGCAGAAAATGCCGAAAGCACCCATTTGTGTTTCATTCGACTCTTGCAGAATTCTGTGGACCAGCTCTACACTCACAGAAATATTGAGGAATGTAGATTTCTATTTTACCGCTTCATGAACGTCCTGGTTAAGAAATGTATTGACCCTTTGATTCCAAGCATAGGAAACACAGTGGCGTTACTAGAATTTCAGTTTATCTTCGGTTGTGCTGTCCTGATGCGTCTCTGCAAAAGCATGACTCTTTGCCTTCCCAAGAGTTACATTTCCCTTTTGCACTACTGGGATTTTTTATTCAGAAGAGGAGATTATAACAAAGACTTCACATATTCTGTTATACAAGACTACAAACCGGAGGATACGAAGAAAGCCATAAAGGATTTTAAAAAACATCTTATGTATTTAGCTGATGTTCTGTGTTGCTATGAAGAGTTCAGTGTACTCATGGATGCTTTTGAGGACCCCGATTATATCACATCGGGAGAAGCTGAGCGTACAGTGGTCCTTTGCTTGGTGATGTTGATAAATGCCGACCAGGTACTTAGCTGGAAATACCGAATGGTTTTTCCTCAATACTTTCCTACCATCAAGGAAAGACTTCTGAAACTGAAAGTGAACTACCCTACTAAAGTGCCTGAAAGATTGCTTAAGACCGTGAGCCTGATGAGTGAAGTCTCTGAGGTAAAAGAAGTAGTAAAAGGCCTAAAGGAGCTTTTGTTTTGCCGAGATGGGGAGTTTTTAGCTGACTGTCACTGGAAGTGGGAACCCAGAGGGACAAGGGGAATCTTTTATGAGGTTGCAGACTTGGACAGATTTGCATATCTCAAGCAGCCAGATGCTTTTGAAGAGCCGGAAATGGACTTCGAGAAAGATGTCTACGTTGAAGAGAGAAAAGACCCACTGGCTAACATAGCATCCATAAGGCAGCAGAAGCAACAGCAGAAAGCTTCTGCCAGGCGGAAGTTGCAGTGTCTCTTCCTGTTTGTTCGCTGTTGTATTAGATGGAAAAGGTTTTCCAGCTCGAAACCGGAGTCCTTGGAAACACCATTGGAAGTCTTTAAAAGAGCAGATGTTGATGGAACACAGTGTGATCTCTGTGGAGTGAAATTTGTCCAAAGTCCCGACAAATTCGTTACTCGGGGGGAAGATTCTGAGAAGGAACCTACCGAAGCAACAAGACCAATAGAGGGCGACTGGGAAGAGAATGTGGAAAGAAATGAATTTTTTACAGCTGGCAAAACTTTTGAGACTCATATAATCCTAGATGAGCATAAAAATAAACATGCTGCTTATCAAAGATACTATGATTTTTTCAAAAAGGAGGTGGATCCAGTAATACGTGATGGAAAAGATGTGATGGAAAGCATTAGAGAAAATGCATGCATCAGAGGCCACCTGATGTCCAAGGAGTGTTCTAAACTAGAGCAAAGAAAAATCCAAGAAGTTATTAAGAAGATTTCAGATGCAGTGGAAGACATCTACAAAAGAAAAGCATGGTCTGATGGTAAGCCATTTTGATTGTTTTCATAGTCCCACGTTGGCTGTCAAAGTTCTGCGCAAATAAAAAAATGTTAGGGCTGAAATGAAGGTTTCTCAAGATCATATTGAGAGGCACCCTTCTCAGAGCCCTTGCCTTGTAAATATGATTTTTTAAAAAAACAAATGGGATCCCATGATAACAGGTGTATTGTATTGTATTATTCGATTTCTATACCGCCCTCCCCCGAAGGGCTCAGGGTGGTGAACAACAACAGTATAATACCAAACATCAGTAATCATAACATCAAGCAAAAAAATCAATAAACATAGCGTCAATAAACATAGGACCCCACCCCCTGCAGGTGTTTCCAATGGGGTGGGTGGGGAAGGACTCTCACTCCTTCCCATGAGCAGCAGGTGGCAGCTCATCAGGTGGACTTCTGCTTGGCTGGCAGGCAGGCAAATCAACAGGGAGGATCTGTCCCAGGCAGGGCTGAACAAGCTGGCTGCCTTGGGCTGCTGGTGGAACTCCTGTTGTAACTGCCAGACCCCACCCCCTGCAGGGGTGAATCAGGTGCTAGAGCCACTGTCAAACAATCTCCTAAATCACCAAGACTGTCACATATGTACACATAGATTTTCTCTCTCAAATCAGTTCTCCCCCCTTCCCCCAATCAATATCTACTGTGTGATTTCCAGATTAATATATTCTTGTATATTCAAGATGTGCTGGTCATGCTTGACTGTTCCTGTTATAACCATGGTTCTGATGGGGCATCAATTGCAATTCTGTTTCAGCTGAAGAAATACTGTCCAAGTTGGCTAGGAATTTATGCACTAACCTAGACGAGGCACGCAAATGGCTGAAGAAAACAGAGTCCAGCCTTCAACAAGAGGAAGGTATGTTGCCAGTTTTACAAAGATCTAAATATATCAAGCTGCTGTGCAATTGTATGTACAAAAAAGTCTGTAACTGACCGTGGAATATGTAATTGGGGATACTAGACTCACTGTGAAAGGAGAAGCTTCCCCTATCAAAATTCTTCCTCTTGCCCAGTCTTTCTTCATGTGGCAGTCCTATTCAGATCTATAAGAAGAGCAGTGGCAGCTAAAGTCTCCCTTGCAAAGAGAAGGAAATTGTTTAATTGAGGTGCCAGTTTTATCACAGATCCGCCAGTCAGTTTTCCATCAGGCAGATGTGCAGGTTGACTGGAATGAAAACACGCTCATGCATCTTTCACTGAAAGCCAGTGTGGTGGTGTGATTAGAGTGGGACCGGGAAATACAGATTCATATTGCAGCTAAGACACATAGCTCCCATTGGCCCTGTCACAAGCTTACTCCACACAGAAGATTTTTAACGACTTGCAATTGTTATAAATGAACTCGTTTTCCCTTTTAATAAATGGAAAACTAATTCATTCATAACAATTGCAACTCGTTATAAGTCCGGTGTGTGGAATTTACCACAGTATCCCAGCCTTACTTATCTCACAGCATTATAGGGAGGATAAAATGGGAAGAGAAAAGAACCACTCTGGATATGAGCTACCCTGAGATCCTTGGAAGAAGGATGGGATCGAAATAATACAGGAGAATAAAGGATATTGTAACATTTGGGTGCTGTGTGGTTTCCGGGCTGTATGGCCGTGTTCTAGCAGCATTCTCTCCTGACGTTTCGCCTGCATCTGTGGCTGGCATCTTCAGAGGATCTTCAGAGGAGAGAATGCTGCTAGAACACGGCCATACAGCCCGGAAACCACACAGCACCCAATATTCGACGTGAAAGCCTTGACAAGATATTGTAACAAGCTGCAGTTGCCTTTTTCTATGCAGCTATTAAAAGTTCAGGAATCCTCTTATGCATCTGGTCTCTAGATAGACTCAGTCCGGCATAGGCATCTGCTTTAGCGTTTGTACACTGCTTCACATGGAGTCGTTCTTTGGTGATTTTTTTGCCATAGGGTTATTCTTGCACACAGAATTCTTTTGTGCCCACTCTTTTCCTGGGTGTAGGACAGTGGTGGCGAACCTATGGCACTCCAGATGTTCATGGACTACAATTCCCATCAGCCCCTGCCAGCATGGCCAATTGGCCATGCTGGCGGGGCAATGAAGTATGAGGAATCCATGAACATCTGGAGTCTCATAGGTTAAACCCTACTATTATAGAATATCTGCTGAGAGAGGAGAAAAAACAACAGAACTGAAAATGTTGTGTGGAAGGCTGAAATGGAACTGTTGCATCTCTTTCTGCAAATATTGCATAATGATTATAGCATTTGTTTTCTTTTTGAATTATCTTTTTGTTAGTTCTGAAATAGCAATTATTTACAAACTTGGACTCTGACCCATTTAAAAGTGAATATTTGTTTGCCCACCTACTACTGTGGTTGTAGTGGTTAAGAGCAGGTGCACTCTAATCTGGAGAACCGGTTGGGTGCCCTTAAGCTAGTCAAAGCTCTTCAGAGCTCTCTCAGCCCCACCCGCCTCATAGGGGTGTTTGTTGTTGGGAGCAGGGGGGAAGGGAAAGGAAATTACAAGCCCCTTTGAGTCTTCTTACAGGAGAGAAGGAATTCTTATTCTTATTGTTTTCTGCTTCCTTTCAATACCCAAGTCTTTATCACAACAGTTATCTGAATTTGGCCTGGTTCTTTTGTATCACATTGCCAAGAATTAAAATATACTAATATTACTCAATCAACAATTAAGATTAGAATTGTAAAAATTTGAAAAGTTACAGACTCGTTCCTAACTCTAACTGTTTACCATATAATTACAATATTAAACAGTATTGGAGAGCCAGTATGGTGCAATTGTTAAGAGTGTCAGACTAGTGTCTGGAAGACTTGGGTTTTAATCCCCACATGTGCTGTGGAAGTTCACTGGGTGACCTTGGGTAGTCAGCCTAACTTACCTCACAAAGTTGTTGTGAAAAGAAAGAGGAAAATGATGAAAACCACCTTGGGTGCTCATTGGGGAGAAAGGTAGGGTACGAATAAAGTACCGTAAATAAACATTAAAATAATTCCATCCTAATACAAAAACTCTAAATCTTCAACAGTTTCTGTGTTATAAATTGAATAAAGGGATATGTGGTACCATAAGTGAGAGGGAAAAGAGAAAACAATGGAGGAAAAATACCAAATCAGCAGCAGATATGCAGCGCTGAATAATCTAATTTCCAGAGTTCTGTTATATTTGTTTCATATTTATTCATAAATCTTCTTTCCAATGTGTCATTCTGCAGCAGGATGTGCTTGGTGCATTCTTTCACTTGGGTAAGGGGAAAAAAGTAGGACAAGGCATCAGAGAAACAGTGAGGTGAATGTCTATCACCTGCATACTTCTAGATGCAGCGAGGTCTTAAAATGCCAGCCTCAGTATCAACATCTTTCACAAGTTTAAGCTCACAAAGAAGTTTTGAAACAGCCTGTTCCTGACTCATTTATTTTATTTTGCTACAAGGTTCTCTCACACAGTCTAGAGCAGGGGTAGGGAACCTGCGGCTCTCCAGATGTTCAGGAACTACAATTCCCATCAGCCTCTGTCAGCATGGCCAATTGGCCATGCTGGCGAAGGCTGATAAGAGGTAATAGTTCCCTGGTGAGCCCTGGGATTCTGATCTAGGATTACTTGGATTGGCTGTAAACTTGGATGACGTGATAGAGTTTTAAATAACGATTCGGTCAGAATTGTGATCACCATGTGGAAAAAAAAATTCAGCCATTGTCGTTTGAGGTTGACTGAAAAAAACCCTTTGCTATATTCTTGGCAAATCGGTGTGTCAGTACCTTTCCACACTAAACAGTGCCTTCCTTTTTCTTCTTAAACCAGAGTTTGATTATGACAAAGACTTGGATGATGAAGTGAAAGGTGAGGAGTTCAATTTTGAAGAACTTCACCCGAAGAAAACCTCAAGGAAATGGAGAAAGCATCGAAGATAATTTTTAAAATGATGAGGCATATGCCCTGATTAGTGCTGTCTTTTATTTACATTTGAAAAAATGAGCATTGACATGTATAACCGAAAAAGTTAAATGTTCCAACCAAAGTTTTTTTCCCCTTTTTTAAAAATTGTCATTCAGACAGAATGTTAACAACCAGCTTAATTGTGTTTATGACCAGAGAGGCTGAATTTCAGATACAGTCAGCTCAACAGGAAGACAGAGTGTGGAATTACACATTTGGCAGAGACCAAAGTCTCAGTTGGACAGCGAAAGTAATGGGGAAGAGGGTTCTGTTTAAAGAAGATGAAATGTCAGTGGAGAGATGTGTAATTCTTAGTTTGCCATCCTTTATGTGCACGCGCACCCCCCACCCCCCCCCGATCTAGGGCACTTCCTCATCTTCTTTAAATCATGTCCTTCTGTAACCAGGTTCTTGGACTGTCATATGCACTAAATGAGTAATTTTACCTTTGGAATCCAAGACCGGAAAAGAGGAGAAAAGATTACTTCTTCCTTTTCTACTTTCTTCTATTTAGTTCCATTATTTATCTGTCAGCCTTCAACTTCAACAAGAAGATTATTCTTTAAGTTTCATTGCATTTTAAACTTTCAAGATGTTCAGAAGGTAGCTCAACACAAACAAAAAGCCCATGTAAGGGTCTCCCTTCTCCACAGCCCCTCAGAACTAGAGACGATAGACTTTTCTTAAAACATAAGCTGTTCTTTATATGGTGTAAAAATATGTATTTTTCAGGGAGTTACTGTGGTTTCTACTCATGTTAAATTTGTAAGATTTCATACATTCAAAATGCCAAAAATAAAAATTTTGTATTCAATCGTTTTTGAAATAAAGAAGGAAAATTACTGTGGTTGTAACCTGTCTTCTTGACCATTCAATGAAATGTTTTAAGAGATTAGTGAATTGCAGAATAGTGACACTTCTTTACAACCACCCTATAAAACAGCGTTTCCGAAATATTTCGAAGCAGGGATTCACGTTGAAACTCTTCTTTGGGGGAATCTACCCTTACATATAACTTCATGCTACTTTTCCCCTCTCCGGCACAAAAATTAAACAGTTGACACTGAGCAATTTATGCTTTTATGTTTATTTTATGTAGAAGGAAATTATGCACAGTCATCACTGATTGGGTAAGGGTTAACCCCTCTTTGTTTTTCTGCAAAGCTAGGATTCTCTTTCTGTGGCAGGAGGACATCTTGCAAGTGGGTAATTCTTACCCCTTCTTTGAGGGAGGCAGGAACAATTTTCTTTCCATTATCTTTCTTCTTTTGAGTTCTTTTGAGTGCCCGAATTGCAACCCAAAACCCATTTATTTATCGCAAAGTGCCAACACGGCAATTTAATCTGAATATTGAGATTTTAGTTTAGAAAAAACAGTTGGCTCAGAGGCGCATGTTACTCGGGAGTAAGCTTGGTGAAGCAATTGTGCAGTGCTTCGAATGTGTGAATCACGACCCTAGGAGGGTTTACTCAGAAGCAAGCCCCATTGCCAGCAACCAAGCTTACTCCCAGGTAAAGGATCGTGCTCAGGCCAGCCTAGGTAGGTGTGTGTGTGGGTGATTTTCTGCCCCCCCACATGATGAACTCTGTGTATGCGTGCCCACAGAAAGGGCTCTGAGTGCCACCTCTGGCACCCGTGCCATATGTTCGCCACCGCTGCCTTAGACTGTAGCTATACTTGATTGATTTCTGGGGCTCAGTTGCCCAGTGTTGATATGTCAGCATTTATGAATGTTGTGGGTCAATTCTTTTATAAGCCTCTCAAGGCTTCTATAAGAAAACCATTTTTCCCCCTACTGTGCTGATGCTTTGATGTTGAATATTATAGTTGGGTTCTGGTTGTCAATTCCATTAGAAACTTTCCATTCTTTTTTTTTTTAAAAACAACACTGAAGCTTGGAAGGGTATGCAAATGCCCGATTCCCACAAGTGAAATCTTGTAAAGAGGGCAGAGGTGCCTGTAAAGTATGTTGGAATTTAAATTGCTGTCCTTGAGGAAGAGACTGAAGGGGAAAAAGAAATGGTGTTTGATAAATAGGGCATGATGCAACTGTTTCAGTTAAGAGCTCTATTTTTCTTGCTTGGCAAGATTATTCTCAGTTGTGTGGGCAAGGTTTTAATTAAAATCCCCCCCCCCCCCCCCAACCACAACCACCACTTTGCTGCAGGTAGTTTGGAAAAACCCAAAGAAATTGGTATCCCTTTGAACCTTCCCTTTAAACAGTATAAGAACCCAACAGTTGTATCAAGATGCGTCCAGTGCAGCACACTGCTACAGTGTCAACCAGCTGCTGGATTCTCACAATTAGGAAACGAGGGTGATCTTTCTTTGGTTTGTCTCTATCACCTGGGCTCAGGCATCCATCCAAAACAGAGCTTGAACAAGATGACTGTTTGGCACCCCTCTGTTTCATCTGTAGTTGTTGCTAAGTTTTGAACTGCTATTTGTCTCTTACATCTGTCCCTTTTACAGCAACTTGATCTGCAGCAATTAGCAGGCAATAATGTGTAGCTTCCTGCAGCGAAAAGCTCCATGTGCTTTTTTTTTTAAATATATTGAGTCTTTTGCTTAAAAGTAGACCAACTTTCATTGCCCATCCCTGAACCAAAAGGACAGCCCTGTAGTTTCACCTGAGACAGTGACATCCATGTTTTCCTTAAGTTAACTGTAACACTGTTTTTCAGTCTTTGTGTCTGCTTGGGAGACATTCCACATTTGGTCAGTCAGATTGTTCCCTAAAATCTTTCATCTGCCACTGAACAACTGCATACTGCAGACGATTCTGAGGAAAATGTATTGTCGAAGGCTTTCACGGCCGGAATCACTTGGGTGCTGTGTGGTTTCCGGGCTGTATGGCCGTGTTCTAGCAGCATTCTCTCCTGACGTTTCAGCCTGCATCTGTGTTTTAGCATCTTCAGATCCTCTGAAGATGCCAGCCACTGTATCGGAAAATACCTGCTTCTGACTCCCCTGCTCAAGCTCTCGTCCTAGCTTGAAGATGTTCTCTCTCTGTTTGGGAACTTCGGCCTATGTTGAGGTCTTAATGTGATTTGAGAGTGTGCTCTAGAACAGTGATGGACTACAATTCCCATCAGCCCCTGCTGGCCTGGCAGGCCATGCTAGCAGGGGCTGATGGGAATTGTTCATGAACATCTGAAGCGCCAGAGTTGGACACCTCTGCATTACAATGTTCATTTTTGGCTGTGCATTTCAAAGGAAGATCTGTGGTGATTGGTGCATTGCATGGAAGCCTATCTGCTATTACAGGTCTCCTTGAGGATCTCCTGCTGTGCTTCGGAGGAACCACAGGGTTCCCCAGGACACAGCTTGAAAACTGCCGGACGAAGAGGCAAGCATATGACGAATGTATCACATTCTATAGAATGTTTAAAAATACATGTTTTAACTGCACAATTTAAGACTGGCTACCCACATACAAACTACTGCAAGCATATGTACTGCGTTGTGATTAAGATTAGGCCCTTCGGGAGTGGGTGTGCTTGTGGAGGAGGCTACGAGATCATCTTGTAAAGAACTGTCTCTCGTTTTTAACTAGCCCAGGAATAAAAATCCCTTTCTGCAGTAGATGGGGGAGGGAGTTTGTAACATCTTATGCCATAATATCTGATCTTTTGTTGCTTCCTTTGCCAGGGGGTGTACACTTACGACATCCTGGCGAAACAAAAGGATGATTTAAAGTCTAACCGAACAAAGATGATGATAATCCTGCTCTGAAGCTTACTGAGCAAGGTTTCTGCGGAAGAGCTCAAAGCGAGCTGCTTTTTTGTTACATTAGATAAGAGATCATGCTGGTTCAGCCTGTCCATTCCTCAGAAGTAAGACCCATTTACTTCAAGGAGACTTCTAAGCAAATATGCATTTCCTGGCAGCCACAACATTACTAAAAATACCACAGTATCAATCCTATATAATCAAAGGGTGTTTTTTTTGTGATTGAAGGATCTTACAAATTCCTGATGCACACAGAGCTGCATTAATGAACTTCAAGGGAAGGGGTGGGGACAGGAAGGCTACGAGTCTCTGTACAATAGAAAAAAGTTGTGTATAAAAACCAACTCTTCTTCACCATCTGAAGGCCTTTTGACTTGTGATTCCCACCTGTTGGACAGTTGGTCGGGAGGACAGTCATAAGGTGGAATAACTTCCCAAACCATTTTCATTCCTTACGTGGCAATAAAGGAAGGGGAGAAGACTTCTGAAAAATATGTTACCATCATGAATCTTACCAGCTTATTTGGTTCCCACAAGAATTATAGGTCAGCGTGGACTTATCTGTGGTTTTTCCAGATGTAGACACTAGAGGCTTACTTCTCATGCCTGCCCTGCCATCTTAGGTACTACATTTGCAGAAAATGGGATTATCCATATATATAAAAAGCTAAGTGTTTTTGTTAGTGGTAGTATAACTCAGTAACTGCTGGGCCAATTCCTCTGAAAATTCCCAGCCACTATAGTCAGCCAGGTGAGAGTGTTTTTAGATGTTCACATACCTGAAATTTCACACCTGGCCCAGGTAAATGCCTTTTTCCTGGCGCTCCATGGTGAAGGACATGCAGCTGCCTATGTGTAACTGTCACCCTTAGAATGTTCATGCTGCTTAGAATGTTCACTCAGATGGCCAGATATGGGCAGTGAAAACAGTACATAGGCAGTAACTTCGAGGTGGAAGTGAAACACATATACACATACACATGAGGGAGGGAGGGAGGGGTGGCATGCAAGGGAAGAGAGTGAGGGAGGGGAGAGAGTGAGGGGTGGCATGCAAGGGAGGGAGGCAGGGGGCCCAGCATCTTGATATGACCCACCCACCCTAGCAGAGGGAAAGGGGAGGGAGGGGCGGCATGGAAGGGAAGAGAAGTGAGGGACTGAAGAGAGAGTGAGAGCGACATACAAGGGATGGGAGGGAGGGGCCAGGTACCTAGATTCCCTGAATATTGTGAAGTTTACAGTTAAAGAAAACCAGACGCATTACTCGGAATGCTTCGGTACAGCAACCGTGACATGCACTGAATGGCTGTGTCGCGCCCCTCAGAGGGTTTCCACAGAAGGAGACACGTGCCCACCAACCAAACTTACTCCCAGGTGAAGGATCATGACCAACCAGCCTAGATGTGTGGAAAGGGTGCCTTTCCATTCCCTCCCCCCCCCCCCAAAGGAATGCAGGCACACACATCACTGACACATCGCAGCACAGTATCCAGGCTTTGAGTGTTTTGCATGAGCACGTACTGCTGGCCTCTGCAATTGATTTGCTGCTACTGTTCCTTTCCCATTTCACCACAATAAGCCACAGCAACACGGCCCTGCTAGTTTGATCTAAATTAATTTGAAACAGAAGAGGGCCATTATTTTAGGGGTAAATAGTAATAAAAGAGTAACAAAAGCTATACAGGAGCGTTCATAATCATGACAGAAGTGGAACATTTTACTTGACATCATAAATGCTGACCTGTGTAACAAAATATTAAACCAATAGGGAGAAACATACAAGTGCTGTCTCCCTTAGTCATCAATTATTTTCTCCTATTTCCTCTAGGATATCTGTCCTACTTTCTATTTTCCTATTGTGTGATTCTTTGAAGAGCCCCAAGCACCACAGTTTGCTAAACAAAGTCTAAAAGACTTACTAAAAGCCACCGTGGAGACTCAGAAGAACTCTTTAAGTTCTGTCTGATTCAGAAAGCATTGGGGGGTGGGGGGCTGAAATTCACCTTTTCCCTACAGAGTTCATGGTCACCCTGTGAACCTTGAGTGAGGTATAATGCCATAGAGTACACCTGCCAAAACAGCCATTTTCCCCAGGAGAATGGACTCTTGTTGTTCGGAGATCAGTTGTAATTCTGGGAGATCTCCAGGCCTGACCTGCAGATTGGCAACCCTTGCTGAATGTCCTTGTGACCAGCACAGAACCATTCTCATATGTTTCACGAGTATGCTGAATAACATACTACCTCCTGTTTCTTTCTTAGTATGCAACTGTGAAAGGCATAGCTGCCCTCCTGAAACAGCTGACCACTAGGAGTCCGGTAAATCCTCCTTCTGCTCAGTGGCTCAAAAATATCATAAGGGGAAATATGGGGAAAATACATGGGGAGGGAAGGTACTTCAATGGGATATAATGCCATATAGTTCTCCCTCCAAAGCAGCCATTTTCTTCAGAGGAGTTTATCTCTATGGTCTGGAGATCTGTTGTAATCCCAGGAGATTGCCAGACCCCCTCAGAGGATGGCAATCCTATTATTAGAGAATAAAACAACTGACTAGCAAAAATGACTTTTGAAAATGAGGGTTTATCAACAACAGGATTAAGTTGCATTCTTAATTGGTTGATTTAGCTGGGAAGATAATTTCTGCCATTTATTTTATTTACCAAAAAAACCTTACCTCTTTTCCCTCCACCTTTGATTTCTCATCTGTTTTTTCCCATAATTCATTGATCTTGAATATAAGAAGGGGGTAAGAGAGGAAAGAAAGAGTTGTAATACAGTTATATGTATATGCAAACATGAATTCAGACTTCTAAAACAGCTTCATGATCTCTGACTGGCTTCCTGTGGAGCTGCTATCGCACTTGTGTAGTTAACAAACAGGCTAATTTCTCTGTGTGATATCCAAGGTAGTTCGAATGGCAAGAAATGTGTTTGAACAAGCCAACTGGTGCCAAAATGTTAAAATGTCGCTGAGGGAGTCCCTTTCTTCACTCTTTTCAAGTTAAACTATGCATTGTTAGCTGGGGGAAGTGGGATCCTGCAGCAATTTACCTAAAAGAGGTTTTTCTGTGAGGTAATTTTTCTCAAAGAATGTTTTGTTAGTTTATTATTTTTTTCCATGTTGAATACGCAGCGCATTTACTGAAAGGACCAGTGAAAGAGTCGTCTTGATTCCATTCTTCATTGAAAATAGGGCTTGAGGAAGACTATCCACAGGGTATTAAAGATGATGCAGATAAGTTGCCATGGTAGCAAAGCAGAGTCCCGAGGCACCAAGTCTAATGACGAATCCTACTTGGCCTGGTGGGCCCATTCCTAATAAGCGGAGAGGGATTAGAAATGCTTTCCTAAATCTGCTCAGAGAAACTTTCTTTGGTTCCTTCATAGCTTCCTTCTGTCGCAGCAGTGATTTTTTTTAATGGAGGTTTTCGGGGAAGAAAAACAAAATGACAATTATAGTTTGTTATAAACATGGTGTTTGTAATTTTCAGAGCATTCTTCGTTATCTCTCTGCCAGATTACAATGGAAATCTGCCTTCCCTAGTTCATATCATTATCACGGTCACCCCTGAAGTAAAGGTTATCTAGAGTAAGCTAATTAAAAGTTTTATTTGATTAACTGTGGTATTAAGCGTGCCCATCAAGTCGCAGCCGACTTATGGCAACTGTGTAGGGCTTTCAAGGCAAGGAACAGTCAGAGGTGGTTTGCTGTTACTTTCCTCTGCATGAGCTGAAAGAGAACTGTGACTGCCCCAAAGTCTCCCAGAAGGCTTCATGTGGAGGAATGGGGAATCAAACCCTGTTCTCCAGATTAGAGTCCCACTGCTCTTAACCACTACACCACACTGGATCACAATTGATTAACTAACTAGCTTCCTTTTTGTGGACAGCTAATAGCCACACTCAAAAATTCCTTTTGGGACCCTGGTCGCCCCACCCTGGCATCATAAGAGAATAAATCACAGCTGTCAGCATGAATCATAATGGGTTATCACTGTGTGGCCATAATTTTCTTTCATTCTTCCATTTCATATCCTATCCTTCCTTCAAGTTGCTCAAGGCAGTATAAATACTATCCTTAGTGGCTAAGTGGCTAAGTGGCTAAGAGCGAAGTGACGTAGCGGCTAAGAGCAGATGCACTCTTGTCTGGAGGAACCGGGTTTGATTCCCAGCTCTGCCGCCTAAGCTCTGGAGGCTTATCTGGGGAATTCAGATTAGCCTGTGCACTCCCACACACACCAGCTGGGTGACCTTGGGCTAGTCACAGCTTCTCGGAGTTCTATCAGCCCCACCCACCTCACAGGGTGTTTGTTGTGAGGGAGGAAGGGCAAGGAGATTGTAAGGCCCTTTGAGTCTCCTATAGGAGAGAAAGGGGGGATATAAATCCAAACTCTTCTTCTTCTTCTCTTACAACAACACTGTGAGTAGGCTCTGGAAATGATCTGAAATTTCCAGCCACAGAAATCAGTTCCCCAGAGGCAATGGCATCTTCGGAAAATGCATTGGATGGCAGCTGGCTCAGGGTGGCATATATACAAACATTAAAACAATTCATAAAATCATTTATAAAATCAGTTTATCGACATTTACATAAAATTCAGATGACACACAACGGTCTAAACCTATGAAAACAATTCAGTATGTTTCCAGCTCAGGCTCCTAATTTCTGAGTGTGGGAAAGTTTACCGAAGGGATGATGCTAGATGACATAATGACATGGTTAATTATTGGTTGATTATTGTGAGGCCAGCAGGTAGAGTTGGATTAATGCGTGTCCTCAACTGAAAGCCCGGTGGAACATCTCCAGCCTGCAAGCTGTGTGAACTGTCCAAGGTCCTGAGGGGTCCTGTTGTCTGCTGACAGAGACTTCCACCAGACTTCCACCAGGGCTGAAAAAGCCCTGGCTCTGGTTGAGACAAGTCAACTGCACATCCTCGGGACTGGGGACCATCAGCAAGGTTTTATTGGCTGATTGGACTATCCTCCGTGGGTAATATGGGGTGAAGCAGTTTCTCTGCTTGTTACCTCATTGAGATCCTTCTCCTCTCCAAACCCCACAATCGCTAGCTCCCATCCTTCAGGAATCTCTCAACATGGAGTTGGCAATGCTGTTGGTGAGGTAGGTTACATTGAGGAAATGGTGTTTATCAGTAATTTTTGCATAGTGTGGACTTTTCTATGTTCCCTTCCAGAATCTTGTCACACCACTACCTTGACAGTTATACTTTAGCAGATGGACTGATAAATTTATTTAATCAAATATTACAGCAGTGATACAGTTGAACTTTTGATCATATATGATTTTCTTGTTTACAAAGGCATCTTATACTCATTTTTAAAAACATGAAGTCCATAGATTTCAATGGACTAGCAGTTATATAGTTCTAGACTACAGACATAACCATGTATACTTGAACTCATTGAAGGTTACTTCCGAGTAAGCATGCTTAGTAACGGCCCTTAGGGTGCTTGCATGATTCAAGAGATGTAAATAGTTCTACCACAGAGATCTGATTAAAACTGAATGAACTGACTGACTAATCACATCACTGTCTTGATAAAAAGGTCATTGGATATTTGGAGATGCCTAACAAACAGCAGATCTTAAATAGTAAAGAAAACAGAAGTGTTCCTTTTCTGAAAAACACATTGCTTCCTGTTCCCAATTTATTTGCCAGGTAGGAAATCTCCTGGTGGGGCCTGGAGTTGTCTTTGGATTATAACAGATTTTCAAACTATAGAGGTCTGGAGAAAAGGGGAAAATCAGAGGTTGGAACAGGGTGGAGGGTAATGTTTGTCCAGAAATAACCAAGCCAGAGTTGACAAACCTATTCAGGGCACCTATATCAAGTTGTTGGATATGTGTGTGGACAAAAAAACACACCAAATTCTGAAAATGTTTCTATGATTATGAATTGATCTTTCCCCCAGTACACAGATTGAATAGACAGTGAGCCACCAACCGATAATCAGGTAGTGATAGCCCTAAGCAGCAGTATTTGTTTATTTATTTAAGTAAATTTATATCCCACCCTCCCCAACAGAAGTCAGGCTCAGGGCGGTGCACATATTTAAAAACATTCGACTAGTACATAAAACTCACTATTCAGGCATACCATTAAAAACTCAAGATGGCAAGAGCATTACTGTCCATAATGAACTATCCAGTCCAGCTCAAACAGAAATCCCCATTAAAGAACTGTCTGAGCATGGGAGAAGTCAAGGGAGGGATAATGCAGAGTGACCAATGAGTTGATGGTTCATTGTTGTAGGGAGAATGGCAGATGACATCAGGACATATTAATGGCCTCAACCAAAGGCCTGGTGGAACATCTCTGTCTTACAGACCCCGGGAATCTCAGGTTCTCCCTGCCAGCCAGCCTGTTCCCCAAATCTGGACTTCTTTCTGGAGCTAAATCCAAATTTTCTAAATCACCTGTTTTATCCTCTGTGCTCAGTGGGGGCATCCAAATCTCAGTTGCCACTTGACTGACAACTGCCTCCAACTGAGAGTCAGCAGAAATAATCTCTTTACCTCCTTAACCTTCCAGGCCTCTTTGAAAGCAGTTGGCAAGTTGCTCAGCATACTAGTTTACTAACTGTTGCAAGGCTCCTTCTTGTAAGAGTTTAGCAGGCATTTTTGGTTGCTTGTTGCCAAGGCAACAAAAATGGTCACTCAACTTTCCCAAGAGGAAGTATTCTAATAAGAGTTCAAGAAGCCCTATTGTTAGGGTTGCCAACTTCCAGATGGCACTTGGAGATCTCCCACTAGTAAAACTGATCTCTGGGATCAATTCTCCAGAAGATTCTATGCCATGATAATCTGGCAAGATCCCTTTTTTCTTTAAACTCCACTGTTCCTAGGCTTCACCTCTAAGTGGGGATACATGGGTGGACTTACTGTCAGCAAATTGAGGCCTAGGCCTCTGTTGCTGGTGACATATCAAGATCGCTTCCAGCAAGCACCAGAAGTGACATCATCATGTCACCGATGGAGGCTCTAATATTTGGCAAAACCGCTATGGTAGAAGTAATTTTTGCTATAGAGATTTTGATCAAATACCAGAGCATCCGCACATTACTGGCACTGAAATAACATTTAGTACCTGATGGAAGTGATGTCAATGCATCCCCAGTGACAAATGTCCAGGCCTCAGTTTGCTGATGCTAAATCCCCCTGCCAGTCACCTGAACAGGACCAAGGGGAGGGCCCCCAAAGCATGGGACCCTTACTACAGTGGGAACCCTAAGCAGGGCTAGCAGGGTCATGTTCCCCCTGTCAGTCCTGCGTACCATATTCTGATTTTTTAGTATACAAAGTGTCATGGATGTTTGATTCATGGAACAGTTGCATGTTTAAAATTACACACCAATAGAAAAGGTTCATTAATTGGTCAGGAAATTTGATGCAACCTTGCGTAATCAACTGTGAGGGACTGGGGCAATGTGATTTCCCTTCAACTGTGCTCTGCTTTCACTCGACCAAGCATTTCTTTTCACATGGGTGGAGGGAGGCTGAGCTGTGAACTCAAGATTAATGGGGTTTTTTTTCCCGCTCCTCCATTTTCTAAGTGGAGAAATAATGCGACTTAGAGAATTAGATTTTGATGCTAGAAGTCACATCGCAGCTCAGATATAATGCACATTCATGATCTTGTACAGTCTTAATCTCCCAGCCTCCTACTACTTATTATATAGATAAAAAGGATTGCCCCCATTTGCACTATTCCAAAGTGCCTTAGACTAAAATGTGTTAAACTGTGATTTAAAATCCTAAATAAGCACATTTCTCTTGCTGGCAGGAGCAGCAGCTGTTTGTGCTCCTGTCATGCACTTTGCAGTTTTCTGCTTACAGTTACAGGTAACTTTTTTGCTAAGGTAGCAAGAGAACTTTTGTGATGTGTGAAAGCACTGGTTTACCTTGAACCCTTAATACTTCCAACTTTCACAAGTCTTCCTTTCATCCAATATCACAGTCACTTTCTGTAGGCAGATTTTTTAAAAAAAATTATCTTCAGAATAGAAACTTATTTTTAATGAGTATGTACTTAAAATGTACCTAATACACATACATATACTAATACTCTAAATTCTCCTAAATTAACTTTTTAGGACTGTATCCAAATACAGAGAAGAAAGGAGTAGATATGAATATGCCTATTATCTAGCAGCAAGGAACTTGCTTTATTATACAGAAAGTTATGAAAAATACAGTAGTAAAATTCTGATATGGCAGAAAAAAAAATCCAGGAGTTTATTTAGTTATATATTTACTTTTAAATGTCTGCCCCATATTTTTGTAAAAAACACCAATTAACAACTAGTAAAGGTTAAAATCTGGAGAACTGGGTTTGATTCCCCATTCCTCTGCATGAAGCCTAAGGGTGACCTTAGGCTAGTCACAGTTCTCTCAGAACTCTCTCAACCCATGTGAAGGCAGGCAATGGCAAACCACCTCCAAGCATTTCTTGCCTTGGAAATCCTACAGGAGTTGTTATAAGTCATAATATATGCTTCTAAGTTCTGTGAAACCTCAGAATTCTATAGCAAATTTGTACTTGATGGTACATTACAGCAGTACACTACTGCTGAGTGCAGACGAGAGAGAAGTTAAAATCACAACTTACAATGGAATATAAATTAAACAACAAAATCATCAGAACCGCCCAGCAGATAACATCCAAGGTAACTGGGAGAGTGACTGCAAACCAGGTGTCAATAAAAACGAGAATCAAGAAGCAGTGGATCATCTCCACCACATCTCCACCATGAACTCGGTCAATTAACTCAGCCTTTTCAAATGAACAGAAGAAAGCTAGGCCAACTGGCAACCTTAAACAGACCTTCTGTGAACAGAGAAAGCCAAAGTCTCATGAGTCATTCTTGAGAGTGAGGGGAACCCATGCGGAACTGGATTTTACATCTGAAGGCTGCTGAACTTCCACTGTTTCCCCTGATTCTGATTGTAGTTCTGGAAGCAAGCTGACTGGATCCCAATGTTGGAGCTTTGGGATGTGTATACCTACCTGCACAAAAACAAATATGATGTATGGCATGATATGGTTATGTATATATGCCACGTTGGAGGCATCTGGATATTCATAGTTATGCACCACAACAGAAGCACAAATTTGCTACAGAATTCTGAAGTTTTACAGAACTTAGAAGCAACTATATTTGCAAATTTGTGATTCAGCTTGGACCGGGTTCATAATGATACTTTTACCTGCATCTTAGGATTTATTGCACTTGCTACAATTGTATGCATTACTAACATATTGCAAAATTAGATGGTTAGACTGTTGAGGCCAGTGGGCATATATTGGGGTTGATGGCTTGAGGATTACACCTATCATTTCCAAAAATGCTTAGACATCATTGGATGAAAAGTCTCATTAATAAAATAATGGCTTGCTTGGACATACAATTCTTTTTGTGCTATCTGTTGTTGATAATTGTGTAATGATGTGCATAGTCTTCCCAGTTTCCCATTACTGGTTGTTAGAACGGTTAGGATTTCACATGCACATCTCTGAGATGTGATGCAAACTTTCCCATGAGTTTTCTAGAGAGCAGTCTTGTACTGAGTCTTCTCTCTGTTATAGAAGCCTTTCTCTCCAGTAAGGAGTCTTAAAGAGGCTTATAATAGCTTTTCCTTCCACACCCCCCGCAACAGGTGCCTTGTGAGGTAGGTGGGGCTGAGTGTTTAAAGAGAACTGTGACTAGCCAGTCAAAGTCATCCATCAGAATTCATGTGATGAAGTAGGGAATCCAGTTCTCCTGATTAAGAGTCCACAGCTCTTAATTATTGCACCACACTACACCACTTTCATTATGGTAACCTCCTTTTTAAAATGAATTTGAGCCAATCTTCCCCATATACCCATCCAGCAGACACATTTTGTGAAACTCTGCTCCAACTGTCTAGTGTCAATGACGTTTGGTCTTTACACTGTTTCCTGCCTCAACCACAGAGGGGTTTTTACTAGTAAGCCAGATGCTAGATAGGGACCTAGGGATTGACACCTTTACTCTGTCATGCTGGCACTATCCCTTTGATGTTAGACTAATACTCTCAGGGACTTTCTTCCGGCTCACGCTTGCTCTCTTTTTCTTGCTCTCAAACCTTTTACAGCACCATGTGTGTAGAGAGGATGGATGCTGAGTACATTCATCCCCATCCAGCTAGATTAGATGAGTGAACCTGTCTATCTACCTTTCTATCCAGAATGGAGTTCACTAATAAATACTCTTTGTATTAGATTAGAAACTACAAACAACTCCAATTTATTCTTTGTGCCAAAGCTCACACGCATGTTCGGGAGATGCTTCCCTGTGCTCCAGCATCAGCACACTCTGCTCTTTGTGCAAAGGTATAATCCCTACGAGGAGATTATCCAACAGAAAGACCATGGATAGCTGCTACCAGCCTGAGCAGACACTACTAACCTTAATAGAGCAGTGCTCTTGTTCAGAATAAAGCAGCTGCATATGTCCACGTGTGTGCCCTTCACAGAATCCAAACCAGGGGTCCAACAAGTGGGCATCTGTTCTAAAGGATTTGCCTATAAAAAGGAAAATATTTCTTCCCCCCACTACGGTATTCTTCTCCTGAGGAACTTCAGCAGTGGCGCAGGAGGTTAAGAGCTCATGTATCTAATCTGGAGGAACCTGGTTTGATTCCCAGCTCTGCCGCCTGAGCTGTGGAGGCTTATCTGGGGAATTCAGATTAGCCTACACCAGGGGTAGGGAACCTGCGGCTCTCCAGATGTTCAGGAACTACAATTCCCCTCAGCCCCTTCCTGCATGGCCAATTGGCCATGCAGGAAGGGGCTGATGGGAATTGTAGTTCCTGAACATCTGGAGAGCCGCAGGTTCCCTACCCCTGGCCTATACACTCCCACACACGCCAGCTGGGTGACCTTGGGCTAGTCACAGCTTCTCGGAGCTCTCTCAGCCCTACCTACCTCACAGGGTGTTTATTGTGAGGGGGGAAGGGCAAGGAGATTGTAAGCCCCTTTGAGTCTCCTACAGGAGAGAAAGGGGGGATATAAATCCTAAATCCAAACTCCTCCTCCTCCTCCTCCTCCTCCTCCTGTTAGATAGAAGGTAAAGATCACATCATGACATTTTGCAGAACTTAGAAGCAACTATATTTGCAAATGCAGGCTATGTTAAATGCATGGTTTGCCATTGACTTCCCAGGTTCTCTATCCTTTACCCCCAGCAAGCTGGGTTCTCATTTTACTAACCTTGTAGAGACGGAAGGCCGAGTCAAATTTGAGCAGGCTACCTGAAACTGACTTCTGTTGGGATCACACTCAGATTGTGAGCAAAGTTTGACAGCAGTATTGCAGCTTAACTCTCTGAGCCAAAAGGTCTTTTCTCTTGCTAGTACTAGTGAGATTTTTTAAAGCTGGACACGCTGTGCATCTGGAAGGCAAAGATGAACTAATGAAGGAGAGTTCATGCATCTAAAAAGATATCCAGGAAAAAGAGAAATATTTCTCCCCTCTATCTTGTTTTCTCTTTCTCCATTATCAGGTATGTCTGAGAAATCAGACCATTGACCCTTACTGAACCAAAAGCCTTAAAGACAGACAGTTGCTCTTACATTAGAATTTCTAATTTGGGAATGAATTTTTCATTTCTCATTTTTGTTCATCTGTAATCGGGACCAAAACAGCCTTCTTTAAAACAGTGTGTATAAATGGGCTCATTTCAACCTCGAATAGTGTTTCATAACACTAGTACGTAAATTCGCTTTTCAAGGTAATTAATAACACTGAAAAACAATCCCATGAGCTGCTCCCCAAAGGACGTTTTATCATCTACCTCAGAGCAGTAAGTAAACAGATATGTGGCAATTAAATGTGTACACAAGCCTTTCCTTTCTGCAGTCTCTAGGCCCAACAAATGTATGTAATGTTGTTTATACTACTGGGAATTTTTTGTACACATTCAGTTCATCATTGAGATTTCTGAGAGTCCAGGTGAAGAAAAGACCCAAATACTGTGGCATTTTAGAAAGACCCAAATACTGTGGCATTTGTCTTGAAACTGAGAGTTGTCTGTGTCTACCAATGCATTATAAATAATAAATCTTACGGAGAGTTTGTTACTTGGTTTATATAAATAAAACATGGCTAAACATTTTTTCCACCCAGTTATTTGCTGATAGAGTAGCAGAACGGCCGTCACTTGAGCCTTGGTTATCTGAGTCTCCCTGGTTATCCAAAATTCAGTATGCCCTCCATGTCATTGTAACTCTGTAGATAAAACTCCCCTTAATTATATTAGCTATGGTAACCTAGAAATGGAGCTTCTGTGAGCAGAAGCAGTTTAGTCCTAAATACTAGATACTTGGGATACATAACAGGAGGAAAGATGCCATCTCAGTGCCCTGCCTGCTTCTGGCTGTTCACAGAATACTGAGCTAGATGGGCTTTGATCTGACCTACTTTTATCCTTCCCTTCCTCCAGGGAGCTCAAGTCAGTCAGTGTCATTATATACACGTTCCCATATTTAACTTCACAACATTGCTGTGAAATAGGTTAGAAAAAAGGTTAACTGGCAGAAGGCACTCTACTGCTATGCCACATTTGCTCTCTGGTAAGCCTGTCACATTATTCTTGTAGTCTTCATTGAAAGTTCTTTTTCTGTGAATATTTTGGTTAGAAAATAGGCTATTCAGACTAATGTCTGATCCATCTTGAATCAAAATACTGAGCATTGAATTAGATCCTAGGGAAGAGTTCCATGTGCACACAGTCCTTGGGCAAATGCAGGTGCTAAAACAACTCCTTGCTGTCTGCTTGCACTTAGTGCAAATGATTGGATCCCCTCTTGTCTTCCATGGGTGCAAAATTTAGCACGATACATTTTTCTTCTGTGATGATTTAAAAAATAACTTCTTTATTTACTTCCTTCCTTTATACTCTACTTTTCTGTCCAGTGGGGACCAAAAGGGGATTACATCCTTCTCCTCTCCTGTGTTTTATCCTCTGAATACCTCTGTGAGGTGCGTTGAGCTACACCAACAACTACAAATGAACTCATATACACATTTTCATTCCTTAACATTGATTTTAAAGCATTATACATTGCTGCAACTGTTGTGCTACTTCTAGCACAGGTGCTGCTGTGCTAAACACATTTTTCTTTCCTCTCATGGATCTCAGGATCCCGCCTACTGTATCCTATCTAGTAGCAGTTTCTTAGGCCCCTTCCGCACATGTAGATTAATGCACTTTCAATCCACTTTGCTGCTGGATTTTACTGTGTGGAATAGCAAAATACACTTCCAAACAATTGTGAAAGTAGGTTGAAAGTGCATTATGCTGCATGTGTGGAAGGGGCCTGTGTTCTGGAGCCAGAGGCAAAGCGAGGGAAAACTGTGCCCTGTGCCCCCACCGCTGACTTACTCGCCCCGCCCCCTCGATAGCTTGGTCACGCCTCTGCTGCTGCTTTGCCTGGGGCATCGCGCCACCCCCCCCTGTCTGGAGTGCAGTTATTACAGTAGTCAGGGTCCAGGGATGAAGCATCTCCTGTTCTGAGATCTCCAGCAACCGCATGTGAGGAATGTGCCTATGTGTGTGTTAAAGGTGTTAACAACTGGTAAAACGCCCCTGCTTTGCTCAAGAGCTTTCTTGGTGTCTTCACCTGGCCAATGTCAGAAAACAGAACACTCAGCTAGATGAGACACCGATCAAACGAAACAGGGCATGTACTTTTTTGTTTAGATCTCCTACATTTCCAGGGCAGTCTTAAGCAGCATTACACGCTTCTAAGTTCAGAGGATTCAGGGGACTGTTTGGGATTGCACTGCTTACCCCCAGTTGTCTGAATTTTATACACTCAGTATTGGTCTACCTTTGAAACCATTTACAGATGGCGCAAATTAATTTTATCAAAAGGGGATTACGTTGTGTTTGAGCTATCTTTGAATCTGAGCCAGGGAACCCAACCCACACAAACATTATGGTTGTTAAATGCTGCTCCAAGTGATGCATCCTTTTTGAAGTAACTGCCCAGGGAAAGTGGGCGGAGTGGAGGTGTATGTGTGTGTATATGTCAACACAACCACTGCATCATTTCCAAGCTGTTAACTGCAGCTCAAACACAAACCGTACTGCATAAAATATATGTTCTAAAAGAGCACAGAATGCCTAGCAATAATAATTTCTGCTAAATTAAAACCTAACACAGTTGCCATTTCATGAAAAATGCAATTATCAAGAATTTTCCAGCTTCTGTCATGAGTGATAAAATAACCAACTCCTGCTATATTGTGACTTCTAATTACTCTGTATTCATATGCCTAAAGTAGTTAAAAATCTGGTGGCTGTGTGAAGAACCACACATGAGATATGAATCCTGCTTAATCTTCTCAAATAATTGTATTTAAGATCTGATTGTTATACATATTCTGTCTCAAATTGGAGGATCCAGGCTGTGTTACAAGTATCCCTAGAAGATAATTTTCAGTGCTAGCATTCAACCATGGAAAATATTCGTCTGTCTGCTGGCCTGATTTTTTTTATCCCTCCCTTCCTTCATGGACTTTAGTGCATTGTACATGCATTTTTCCTCCTCCATTTTATGCTCCTCAAACTCAAGCGGTGGGTTATGCTGAGAAAATATAGCCCTGTTCATGTTTTACAATGAATACATGTACGCCCTGCATACAGATGTGTATACCTGTTTATAAGGAAGGTAGCATGTGTTCGCTTTACGAATACAACCAGGAACCAGTGCCTAGATAAATGTGGAGTTTGTATCACATGTTCAGCTGTACATACATATGGAATATAACAGGATAATTACTCAATGCACATATAAAGGAAAATCAATGGATTGTACTTGCATTCACTGCAGCTTGTGAACAGGGCTGGTGACTAGCCCAAATTCATCTACGTTTTCCTAACTAGCATCCTGCAGCCTGTTTATATTGACAAAGAGGTTTGAGTAAAGACAAGTATTGCCAGGACTCCTGCCAGCAACCTGCATTACCCCCTGTCAATCAATCAGAGTGATGGTGGGAGGAAAACCTGCATCGGGCTGTGATGTCACTTCTGGGGAAAACCTATAAGTGATGTTGGGCAAGGTCTATGGTTTCACTATAGAGTTTCTGGTAATTCCTAGACCATCATATGTCACTTTTAGGTTTCCCCAGAAATTATGCCATGGTGCATGCAAAGCTGTGCACCCCCACATTTCCACCCCCCAGCTCCCGCTGACTGCCAGATTTGGCCCGGCAATCCAAAGAGTTATACTTCCCTTTTACTAGCCCCAGTCTGAATTTGACCCCTCCACATCCAACAAGAAAAAAAATACTGGAAGTTCTTGACAAGGAACTCTCAGTTTAGTATCTAGTTAAGCCTTGTACAATGGGTAGGGATGTGAGACAAGATTTTCCTAGTTCTATACCAGAATTCTAACTACATTACCATGCGTCTAGCTCCCCCAGTATTCACAGCAATTGCTGCTGATTATATTATCACCCATACAGTTCATCATCATCATCAGGAGCAGCAGTGGAGTAGGAGGTTAAGAGCTTGTGTATCTAATCTGGAGGAACCGCGTTTGATTCCCAGCTCTGCCGTCTGAGCTGTGGAGGCTTATCTGGGGAATTCAGATTAGCCTGTACACTCCCACACATGCCAGCTGGGTGACCTTGGGCTAGTCACAGCTTCTCAGAGCTCTCTCAGCCCCATCTACCTTAAAGGGTGTTTGTTGTGAGGGGGGAAGGGCAAGGAGATTGTAAGCCCCTTTGAGTCTCATGCAGGAGAGAAAAGGGGGATATAAATCCAAACTCTTCTTCTTCTTCACCACCACCACCACCACTACTTTTATTGGCATAAAAAAGTTAAACACAAAACTTTAACTGTTGTTCTCTTAATCTTAAAGCTAAGGCAAGAAACCTAGCTATTGTCTTAGTAACAATTGGGTTAAAATCAGCTAGCAAATAGATCACAATTCTCTCATCAGATGAGGTGCTATATGAGTTTATCCAAGGATGAATTCTCTATGGGAAAAAAGTTCAATAAATGAACAATTCAGCTAATTCCAAGTTTTTAACATTTCTTCATTTTTAGGATCAGTGACAGAAATTTAGCAGCAAAGCCAGTAAGTATTGAGTCTTTGTCTGACAGAAGAAAAGGAAGTTGCTTCTTTTTATTTACAGAT
This sequence comes from Sphaerodactylus townsendi, assembly GCF_021028975.2. Classification (NCBI taxonomy): domain Eukaryota; kingdom Metazoa; phylum Chordata; class Lepidosauria; order Squamata; family Sphaerodactylidae; genus Sphaerodactylus; species Sphaerodactylus townsendi. Next base: position 24,233,975 of record NC_059435.1, read on the forward strand.
GTTTTGGCTTGTATTGCTGGGGTGATTAATTTCTCCTGCAGGTCATTATAAAGCTGTCAAAAAGTAGGTGTGAAATTGAGTCAGGCATTTCCCTCCACAACAGCAGCTTTGTCTATTAGAGTAAGGAACACAGAAGAATCTACCAGAGAGGACAGACAATTGAAAAGAGTTCAATCTAGCCAACATGAAGGCACATCTATGAGAAGGAGACTCAAGGGCAGACAAATAAGATAAAGTAGTATTATGGTTATACTGAATCCCTAGATGTTGGGCAGAGCACATTTTTGGTCCATATGGGAATAAAGTTACTATTTTGTGATCTTGGATTCTTTGTGTTATTGTTCTCAAGATGCTAGCTGGGTCAGACTATACCAAAAGGTCAAGATCAATACCAAAGGATCGGATCAAACCTGGAATTTTCCTCTGCCAACTGGATTGATAAGTATCTTCAAACACTGATGACAGCAAACATGGAGGCTGAGAGTTAAGGGTCAAGTTTACTTCAATCAATCATCTTTCCCAAGTCTGTTGAATAAATGTCTCTGTCAGGATGAATGGGCGCATTTTGTAGTACTCAGTTATTGCTGTTTTATTCCTCAATAGGTGCACTTATCTGTATGGTTTTGTTCTTTTGCAACTGAGCTTGCCCTCTGTGTACATTACTTGGGAACCTGCACCGTTGCTGTGCAACTGTTTTTGTTCTGATAAGTGTGCTGTAGTTGCTATGTCAAGCAGGACTGGTCTCGCATAACTTAATTAGACATTAAAAAGATCTTGTCACACTGATTCAGGGGGTATGCCATTCTGTTGCGGCACTGTTTCTTATGCGACCACGTGGAAGGAAGGGAGAACCATTGCCCCTTCCAATGACCCAATAGGCACTAGCCCCTTTAAGCCATCTGACTGATAGGGTCCATAATAGTCAGTTCAGCTTCTGTTACATGACAGTTTGTGGCATGTTGTTGGTCTTTACGGAACTACAAGATCTACGGCCCCTTCTGCACATGCAAAATAATGCATTTTCAAACCACTTTCACAACTGTTTGCAAGTGGATTTTGCTATTCCGCACAGCTTCAAAGAGCACTGAAAGCAGTTTGAAAGTGCATTATTCTGCATGTGCCTACGTTTTATTTTTGGTGCAACAAATGTAACTTCCCTCTCTTCCCATATTCTGGAGTTTATGGTTGGCTCATGCTAAAAAGTGACCTAAATGGTGCAGTGTGTATGTGTGTGAGATTTAACTTTATGAACAGAGTGTCACGCCAGAGCTGTCTGTTCCATTCTCCAACACTTCTGTCTTCTTGCAGGCATGACCTTTCCACGCACAGTGGGTAGCTGCCAGCTCAGCATGCCTGTCCTGAGAAGAGGAGAAGGAGGAACCACCTGCCTTGTACAGATGTGTGTGCCCTTTCTTCCAGTCCCTTTCTTCTCCAGCAATGAGGTAGCAGAAACCCAGCAATCCCAGGTCACAGGAAGAAAAGGAAAAGGAAGGTAGAAAAAGAAAACACAGTATTCTCTGGTATCTATTACGGTTTGGCAATAGAAATGTTAGAACTCAAAGCAGTTTCAAAGCACATATTTCTGCTCACTTGCATATTTTTTATTTAATTGTAATAGCTGGATTGGCTGCCAACGGCAAGGTTTTTAGCACCCCAATTAGTATGACCCCTTTAAGAATCCATCCAATGAGTTTGTTGGCATAGGGATAATCTCATCCAAGTACAGCGCAATAACCAAGCTAGGCCTTGCTTGTCTTTGTCTGCAACCTGTTCTGCCAAGAGATATTACACTGTATCTGTCCAGTCAACACTGCTTATATCCTAGGACTGTGTGTGTGTTCTGCTGCTCTGATGATTGTGCTACCTTGGAGTGTGTTGGAGTCTCTTTCTTTGGAGGTTTTTAAACAGAGGCTGGATGGCCGTCTGTCAGGAGTGCTTTGATGATGTGTTCCTGCATTGCAGGGGGTTGGACTTGGTGGCCCTTGGGGCAGTGGTGGGATTCAAATAATTTAACAATGGATTGTTTATAAGCACCATTTTAACAACCGGTTCTGCCGAAGTGGTGCGAACCTGCTGAATCCCACCACTGCCTTGGGGTTTCTTCCAACTACGATTCTATGATTGTGTGCTTGTGCACCTCTATTAATATCCCTCAATAAAATTGTTAAACTTTATTCACTCTCCTGCTGATTTTCTTGCAAAAGCTGACTTCTGTATACATAGGCAACAAAGACCCCGAGCTTGCCTGACCTTTTGCTAAGCCAAGAGTCTGCTGTCACTAATTCCCCACTCTAAAAAGGACAGATTCCCACCATTTTGGGTAACACTGCTGCCATCAAATGCTGCTTTTTGGTGGGTTTGATAACAGTGGAATTCCCTCCCCTGAACTCTGCTTCTATAAACGTAAGTAAGCATAATCAGATTGTACTATTGAAGCAATAGTACAGACATAACAGCCTCTGATTATTTTTGTATTCCGTCATGCGTCAGGTGTCTGTTAATCAGAATGACAGATGGTAGTTCCCACCCAGTAGCTGCTGAAAATAAAATAGGCTGGCTTTAAAAGCAGTTAACATCTTGCATGCACCAGGCAGCTGCCATGAATTTTACAAACAAACATAATCAAAACATTTGGGTCTAATAAAGACGTATGTAGCTCTGATTGGCACAAGCTACATTTTCTCTTTTTCCAAATAACTGTTCACAGTAGATACAATCAGAGTGAAATGGAGCAGGAATTAGGGCCATCTTGGTTCTCCAGGGCACAGACCTGTTTCTTCAGCTCTTTGGTTTTTGCTCTGGGGCCACGTTTTGATCCCCAAGGAAGAATAATTTCAACACCTGGCCTGTGGTCTCACCAACAGCGGCGGCAAAAGACATGCCTTGTGCTATCTTCATACTTTGTTTTCCTTCTGCGCTTGAAATCTTCCAACTTTGGATGTCATTTTTATGGGCAGAGGTATAATTACGACCCCCCCCCTCCAAAAAAGATTTAGAGGAAGCTGTAAGAAAAGACCCATAAATATGTCAGGTGCTTTCATTCCAGCCATCCGTAGAGAGCAGGAGGTCACCAGCGAATCTCCTCCTGTAATTACAATGCTCCATGCTTGACTGCATAGTATGGAATAGGAACTGAACAAAATTACTGTGAAAACCTGTACAGGGAAACATCACTCAGTGATCATTATGGCAACTTTGTTGGCCACACAATACCAAGGCCAGTTCTGCCATTTGGCAGGGTGAAGCAACCACCTCAAACAGCAGATTTGGGGTTATCAATAATGTATGTTCTCTGCCCCTGTGAGAAGTGCCATGTGGAATTCCTGTCACAGGAACTACAATGTCTTAGCCATCTTTGAACAGCAACACTAAAACAAGGAACATGTATTTATTTATTTTTTATTTATTCATTTGAACCTATTTATTTGGTTTCTAAACCATCTGGCCAAATCAAAAACAGGCCAAGTTTTACAAGCATTAAAATGTGACTATCATTATTATTAGGAGGGAAGGCTCTGCAGAGGAAAGCAATGGCAAACTTCTTGAGCTCAATCACTTGCCTTAAGAGACCCTTGTCGTAAGTCAGCCTCGATTTGACACCACTCTACACACACATTATTCAGTCCCTGGTTACGAAATAATAAAAAAACAGGCTTTTAGAAAATACCGACACTTTTCTTAAAAACACAAAGCATTTCAAATTGCTATGTAAATCAGTTTTCAAAATTGCGAAAGAGAGTTCTGGTGGCCATATAAATCTGGGGGAGTGGAAACAAAGACAGCAATTGTGTCCAAAACTGGTCCACGGGCCTCGTACCTGTGACCCTTGCCCCAACCCATTCTGCTTTACTTTGGCAATGGCCCTTTTTTTCTGTACCTCACTGTGGGTTCTAAAAAGCGAAAGAATCCCTGGGGTGTGTGATTTAGACTGGAATTGTGGTCCCATAGCAGATTTAACCCATACCATCATAGAATGACTAAATTGGAATTGATGCTTCTAGGCCATCTTGTCCAGACCCCTTCTCCACATAGGCTCATTCCGCACACGCAGAATAATGCACTTTCAAACTGCTTTCAGTGCTCTTTGAAACTGTGAGAATGGCAAAATCCACTTGCAAACAGTTGTGAAAGTGGTTTGAAAACGCATTATTTTGCGTGTGCGGAAGGGGCCATAGAAACATCGAAGTTAGAGAATTGCTGGTAGATATGATTTGTTTACTTCAGTTATTCCCCACCTTTCCCCCCTGTGGGGACCCCATAGCAGCCGACATCTATTTTATCCTCACAACAACCCCACGTAGGACAGGTTAGGCTGGGTGACTAGTCCAAGCTTCCAGGGCAGAGTGGAAGAGATCAGACCTGGATCTCTCAGATCCTAGGCCAACACTCTAGCCACTATACTGCACTCTCACTATACAGCTTCTGTTCAAAAACCTCCAAAGAGGGCTCCCACTTAGTTCCATTGTCAAAGTGAACTTACTGTGATATGTTTCTCCTAAAGTGCTATTGACTTAAATTCTTCCACTACCCAGCAACTCTTTGTCATTTGTGTGTGTGTGCGTGTGTGTGTGTGTGTGTGTGAAAGAGGGAGGGAGGGAGGTACTATCTGGGAAAGCCAGGCAATGAGATGTTGTGGTAAGAACTGGACTGGTGGAGAAATGTGAGAGGGTTGTATTCCCTTCCCTACCAAATTAGTCCCTGCTGCCTGTGACTTTTCACAGACCTTCAAGCAGCGTCAACGCCTTGGATCACAATGACAGCCATGGGTCAAGAGTAACCCTGTACCCATTCACTGTATTTATTCCATTGATTAAACCTTCCTTGTTTACGATGCGGCTTTTCAACAGGACAAGGCAGGTACAGAAGAACGAAGACGAAAAGGAAAACCACCCTCTTCTGCTTTAACGGCATTTTTTTTTTTAATGCCAACGTGATGGGCCGACAAAGGGAGGCACGATGCTTTTACTGTGGTGGGAGAGCTGCTCCTGAGAAATTTCTGTTTCCACAGAAGATTCCTGCCAGGAAATGGTCAGGCCAGCAAGGTAAGGGGATGTGACCAGGAGATAACATGCTGTGGAGTTCTGGCTCAGTTTTACAGAAATGTAAACAGACGCATGAATGGCAGGCATTCAACAATCCAGCAATTCAGTTCTGGGGAGAAATACTTTACCTGATGAATTCTTGTACCTCACACTGTACAGCTGTTGAAGATAAAATGCCTGCCTGGGAAAAAAATGGAAACCCATCAGCACAAGTTATTTGATAAAAATATGTGAATCTGATATATAAACACACTAGATGCTGAAATCTAGTAGGGTTTCCTGACTTATTTTCCTCTGACGGGCACCCATCTTCAACAAATGAAGATGCACCACAGGCAAATAAACTCTGCAGGTGCTGAAAGCGGCGGGGGGGGGGGGGGCTACCCTCCCTACCTTCTGGATTTTTGGGGCTGAGTTATATGGTTCAGGAGTAGAGCATCTTTTCTACCTGCAGATTCCAGCGTCTCGTTAAAATGATCGGAAACTCCTTTGAGACAAGCAGACTTCGACAGACCAGTGGATCTAACTCACCATAAGCGCATCAGAGTTTAGCAAAGCCCAGGAGAGAGTACCGCGCTCCGCTGCAGGGGGGTGGAGGGAGGGCAATTTCACAGTGTTGGGGAGGGGGAGCTGAACGAGACAAGGGGTCAGTCCAGGACTCCTCCTCCCCAGGGGGTGCTGCAACGTTAGGCGCCAGATCCAACCCCTCAAAGCCCCGGCCACCCACTCTTTCCGGCGGCAGGGAGCCTGAGCAATCCCGAGGCGGCGCGCAGCAAGCGCAGTCAGGGCGTGGCTCGCGGGGATCGGGCGCCTCCCGGCTCCCCGCCGGCGCTCCGGAGCGCGCGGTAGACCAGCCCGCCGTGCGGAGGAGGCTCCTCCTCCGCGCAGCCGTTGCCAGCGCCGGAGTGGCCGGCAGCAGCCGAGAGGAAAGCATGCCCGCCGCCGCGCCGCCGCCTCCCGTGCATCCCGCGGCGGGCCGGAGAGGCTCCTGCGGCTGCCCTTGCACCCACCAACCAGGTGAGAGGCCCCCTATACCCTTGGATGGGGAGTCTGGGGACTCTCCGGCTCGACCCCCGCGCCTCTCCCTTCGCCATGGGGAGGATCTGACCCGGCGCCCTTTCCCCGTCCCCTGGAAATCTTTGCTGCGTGCTTTTTGCTCGGCTCATGCCTCCTTGCACTGGGAGGTGGGAACGTGCCCGAGGCGCCTACCCGGGGGTTAGAGCTGCCCAGCCCCTTCTCTCCTCTGCTCCCTTGGCTTTCCTGTCTTGCTTCCCAGGTGAGGCACCAACGCTTGGGGAGTTTTAACAGGATGCTGGAAAGCAAAAAAAAAAAAGTCCGGGGCGCGCTACACTTCGGGCGACAGGTTGCGCGGGGGGTGGGTGGGTGCGGGAGGAGAGGGGTCAGCCACGCTTTGCATCAGCGAAGAGGGCGGAATGGTTGCTTTTGGGATCTTCTCCCCTTCCTCGCCTCCCCCGGGCGTGCTCTGAAGGGCCAAGGGAGATCTCCTCAGAGGTGGAAGCGAGGCGCCCTGAACTTTTTCTGCCGGCGGGGTGGAAGAGCTCACAGCGGGAGAGCGCTTCTCTTCCATCATGCCGGGAGGATCTGCAGTATCCCGGGGAAACCGGCATTAAGACGACACAGTCGATCCGCCCCCTAAAGCGGTGGCCCCTCATATTGGCGCTGAAGATAGCGGAAGGTCTTCCAAATGAGGCATGGTGGGGGAGAAAGCGAGTATCGATGTTTTCCGGGCAGGGGCAGGCTCGTGGAGTTTCCCTGTTGCTACGGCGTAGTAGCAACGGGGCTTCCACTTGGCAGGTTTCCCCATAGTTTCTCTGACCCCAGATCCTCAACATCACCAGCTCCTCACAGCCCTCCCCGCCAGGGCACGTCATTTTGTTAAAAAAATAATAATCAGCAACTGATTTTAATTCCCAGTTCTCTCTCTCTTTTTTTAAAGGAATTCTCTTTCGCCCCTTTTGCTGCCTTCTCCCTTATTTCTGCAGTTTAAGCTTCTAGAGCAGCGATGGCGAACCTTTTCGAGACCGAGTGCCCAAATTGCAACCCAAAATCCACTTATTTATCGCAAAGTGCCAACACGGCAATTTAACCTGAACGCTGAGGTTTTAGTTTAGAAAAAACGGTTGGCTCCAAGGCGTGCGATACTCAGGAGTAAGCTTGGTGGTAGTTGGCGGCTTTGCTTTGAAGCAACTGTGCAACTCTTCCAATGGGTGAATCATGACCCTAGGAGGGTTTACTCAGAAGCAAGCCACATTGCCAGAAACTGAGCTTACTCCCAGGTAAAGGATCACACTTTAGTTTGTGTGTGCCCACAGAGATGGCTCTGAGTGCCACCTCTGGCACCCGTTCCATAGGTTCGCCATCACTGTTCTAGAGGCTTACTTTGAGGGGGGGGGGACCCTTGCAAACTGGGGATTCGGGGAACCCAGTATGCATATGGTGACAATACTGTATTAATAACTATATATCAATAGTCAAAAAAACCCTAGTGGCAGCGGGAGGAAATTATCTCTGTGGAGAAAAGGGTTGCCCTATGGGTGGGACCAGGGAAACCCCCAACGTTCCTGCTCAACCAGGCCAAGCTGTGATCTTTCCTTTGGAGCAAGGCATGTTTGGGAAAGATCATGGAAAAGCCTGGGCAACCCTGGACATACACCATGTTCACCATGACACTGTCCCAACTCTGAGCAGGGAAATCCCTTGAGATCTGGGGGGATGGAACCTGGGGAGGTCAGGGTTTGAGAAGGAGAGAGACCCTAGGGATATAATACCATAGAGTGGTATCATACTTCCTCCAACGCAGCCATTTTCTCCAGGGGAACTATCTGTGTGATCTGGAGATCAGTTGTAATTCCTGGCAATCTTCAGTTCCCTCTTGGAGGCTGGCAACCCTGTACTGTCAGCAAGGAAGCAAGGAAAGAGGCCACTTCCCAACAGAGCCAAACCTCAGGACAAATAATCTGTCTCGAAATAGACAGAGGGACACTTCTCCTGTAATAACTAGAACTTTGAATTGCTGTGGGGAACTGCTTGGTGGTAGAATTAAAGACACACAAAAGGATGGTCTACTTCTTCCAACAAGTAGCTGACAGTTGTCTTAGGTGGGTTGAAAAGGGTGTTGGGCAAATTGACGGAGGTTACGTCTGTCACTGGCTAGTGGCTGAATGGGGTCTTTGGGTAACGTATAGGAGCAGATGCTGCAGGTGAGGACATTGCTGTGGAGCTTCCCTGTGGCATCTGACTCTTGGAAACCTGCATCTGTGCCAGATGGACCATTGGTCTTATCCAGCAGGCCTAATCTTATGTTCCTCACAAAAGTAGTTTCTCCCATGCAGAGGCATGTGGGGGAAAAATGGCGCCCGGAGACAGCCCTTCTCTGGACGCCCCCATGCTATGGCAGGGGGCGGGGCTCAAGGGTGGTGGGTCCCCACCCCCTGAGCCCTGCCCCCAGGCCTGCCCCCTGACTCCCAGCTGACAGCTGGCCCCGCCCCGTGCTTATAAAAGCAAAGGAGACGAGGATGGCGTATTGCAGTTGCTTCTGCTCTCCCCAGAGAGGAGGGCAGAAGGGGCTTCTGGTTGCCAGCTGGGAGCTGGGAGCTGGGACGGGGGATGAGGCTTGGATGGGCAGTGTCCTCGGCTTTCCTTGGCCCCGCCCATATCGATGACAGTGATGATGGGTGGGGCCAAGGGTGCCCGAAGACGATGAGTCCTGCTGCCTTGCTGTCTTCCTGGTCACGTGGGGGCCCAATTTTGTGCCCCCAAGTGACCAGATTAGTGGCACCCAGGAATAGAGGGTACCCCCCCCCCCGTCCCTAGGGACTGCTCCCATGATATGTACTTAAGGTGTTGCTCTCATTTAACTCCCAGTCCAGGAATTTGGACTAAATGAGTATGTCTTGCTTCCCATCCCTGTTCTGAGATTTCCAGAACCCAACTACGGTAGTAGCAAAGGAGTTGTTACTAGTTCTCTGAACCAGGACACCAATCCTTCTTCCTACTTCCTGGTAAGAAATGGCAATTGGATATGGTAGTTGTCAAACCTGTGGAGTATGTCTGGAGTAGCAAATGGTCCACTGGTGGACCTCATTGGATATGGTTGGTGGGATTCTTGCAGAGGAGCTTTAGCAGATCTTACTTAGGTCAGCAAAGTACAAGCAATAAATTATTTATGAAGTGATCCTGAATATTCACTCTTACTTGCCACCTTAAATACACTTGGCAGACCATTGGTACGCTAGACAAAAAAAAGTAGACTAAAAAAGGGTCTGCCTAAACTGTTCCTGAGGTAGTTAACCACCCACTTGTCCTTTTTGTCTTTGTAAGGTGTGCTATCGGTACCTTCTTAACATAGACTTTTCAGACTTCTCAAATTTTGGAGCTATCTCTACTTACTATATTATCCTCTTCCACCAAACTTGACATTAATTACCTGCTGTGCAGATGCTCATCCGCAGTCAGATGGCTTCTTCAGGTGAATGTCTGTGGACTGGAATATTAATCCTGACAAAGCCATTAGAGACGAGTAGATGGATATCTTTGATCACCTCCCCACAAGTCCTCTGCTTTGTAGGATGGTGTGGTAGTTGTTTTTGGAATGAGGAAAGGTGCATAAGCATCACAGATTTGTAACAAAACAAAAATATGCTCTATTTTCATTTGTACGCCTTCAAATTTAATCGCTGTTGTAAAATCCTTTTTTTCTATGACCTTTTAATTTTACATCTCATTGCAGCCAACAACAGTAAACTTTCTGCTGTTCCCTGCCTCCCCCCACATTCCCCCAAGTTATGGGAGATCAACAGCCCCATCCAAAGGTGGGGGGGGGGGATCCATCAGTGGGAGTGATACAGAGCAGCTCTGGGTGCCAGGCCCGTTGAATGGGGCTGTATCTCCATTCACGTCTCCGCTGAAAATAATGATATGGTGGACTTCAAGGCTTGAGCTGAAAATATAGAATGACATTCTGAAATGAGAGAACATGTTCGGAATTCCAAGGATGTTTGAGCCACTAATATGTTTGCGTTGTTAGCGTAAAATGAATGTGCTTTAGACAGTTGAGAAATAAACAGCAGGCATTGTTGAAGATACTGTGACTGTGTGTTTCCTCAGTCAGGCATATTTGTCTGCTGAAAAAAGGCTTAGATTATTTGTTTTCACTCTCACTTTGTTTTCTTAGTATTAAATAATTGATTTTACTAAGAAGGTCACCGATTCTGCTGTGCCCTACAAGGCTGAAAGAGAATAATCCACTTTCAATCCACTTTCACAATGGTTTGCAAGTGGATTTTGTTGCTTCGTACAGTAAAATCCAGCTGCAAAGAAAGTGGATTGAAAGTTTATTATTTTTCATGTGCGGAAGGAGCTTGAAAGAGGAAGACTGTGGTGAAAAGATGCTGATATGCTCTTTAGCCTCTGTAAAGATTTTGCTTGGAGCCATCTCTTCTTATGGCCAACTCTGGAAAATGTATATCATCATGTTTCTCCATGTCAACCTGTGTGTGTGCGTGTGCGCGCGCATTGATATACATGTGTGTGCTTTTGTGCACAGCTTTTTTGTGCATGAAGTGCTATGCAGCAGCCTGCAGTTAGTTCCCCAGATTTGGACCTTACTAGAGTTAGAGAGGGGACAGACAAGGCCCATCCGAAACTAATGAGGGCCAACTCTGTTTAGCTTCTGAGATCGGACAAGATCAGCCGAGCCTGGAAGCAAACCAGGTTAGATTGCTCATGAACTAGAAGACCTAAAAACAAACCAATGAACAGCCTTGAAAACTGGCAGGTAACTTAATCAGAGGGATCTTAGGAACTGGAAATCATCGGGACAAGTTTCTGGTAAGCATGATGCTGCAAGAGTTAACTATACTCAGATTTCACATTAACCTACATTGTAATTGAAGTTTTGGTTTTGGTTCTAAAGTTCCTCAATGCAGAAGTGATGGTGAACATGCTAGTGGGCCCAAGCCAGAGGTGACTGCCCATTTAAACAAAGTCACAATCCATATAGCTATGGATCCCCCACCTTGCCAATCTGATTGCAGTGTTGCCTAGCCAGCCAAGTTATTCTCAAAGCTCGACATATGGATGGGCAGTGGCTTTCAATGTAATCCAAAAGCTGTGATTGGAACTAAAAATTGAGGCACCTCTGGTATGTTCATAGATTGTATGGTAGCAAAGGATACTTGTTTCCCCAGCTGCATCAGGCTGTCTTCCCTTATGAACTTGTAGGGGATCTGGCTATGATGGTCCAGGCTGCAGTAAATGTAAGAAGAAGAAGAGTTTGGATTTATATCCTACCTTTCTCTCCTGGAAGGAGACTCAAGGTGGCCTACAAGCTCCTTTCCCTTCCTCTCCCCACAAGATACTCCTTGTGAGTTAAGTGGGGCTGAGAGAATTCTGAAGAACTGTGACTAACCCAAGGACACCCAGCAGGAATGTAGGAGTGCAGAAACACATCTGGTTTGCCAGATTAGTTTTTGCCACTCAGGTGGAGGAGTGGGGAATCAAACCCTGTTCTCCAGATTAGAATCCACCTGCTCTTAACCACTACACCATGCTCCAGGGCCAGAGCACTGTAATGCATTCTTATGTGATCGCTGTCCTGTGCCTACAGCTCTTACCAGAACCTGACTTTGTATGAGGCTGTAAGAACATTTGCAGTCTGGCCATGATTCTATCTTAGTAATAACCTTGTCATTGCAGAATGAAGGAAGTGCAGCTATCAATTAATGTTAAAATTCAGGGTGCCCTACAAGATGGAGTTTTAAAAAGCAGGCATTCAGGCTGTATCTCTTCTGCTTATATGGATAGTTGGTTTATTTGTGTCTGACAGGTCGTGGTCTACCTTGAGTCTTGTAAACAATGAAGTGCAGTGTAGAAAACCTACATGAAATGCAAAGTTCTATGAATCTTAGTTGTAGTGAATGTGGGCCAGGGGAGTATCAAAACTCTTAGCAGGTATAAGTTGATAGACCACACCAAAAGTTTTTTGGGGAAAAGTAAGAACATAAGAACATAAGAACAAGCCAGCTGGATCAGACCAGAGTCCATCTAGTCCAGCTCTCTGCTACTCGCAGTGGCCCACCAGGTGCCTTTGGGAGCTCACATGCAGGATGTGAACGCAATGGCCTTCTGCGGCTGTTGCTCCCAAGCACCTGGACTGTTAAGGCATTTGCAATCTCAGATCAAGAGGATCAAGATTGGTAGCCATAAATCGACTTCTCCTCCATAAATCTGTCCAAGCCCCTTCTTTAAAGCTGCTATCCAGGTTAGTGGCCATCACCACCCCTCCTGTGGCAGCATGTTCCAAACACCTATCTCACGTTGCGGGAAGAAGTGTGTCCTTCTATTAGTCCTACTTCTTCACCCCCAGCCTATTCAATGTATGCCCCCCTGGTTTCTAGTATTGTGAGAAAGAGAGAAAAATTTCTCTCTGTCAACATTTTCTACCACCCATGCATAATTTTACTTAGACTTCCAATCATATCCCCCCTCAAGGACGCCTCCCCCTCTCCAAACTAAAGAGGTCCCAAACGCATGCAGCCTCCTCCTCATAAGGAAGGGTGCTCCAGTCCCTCAATCATCCTCGTTGCCCTTCTCTGCACTTTTTTCTATCTGCTTCAATATCCTTTTTTTGAAGGAGGTGTGTATGCTGACTGGAACTGAACACAGTACTCCAAGTGCGGTCACCGCATCTCACGGCTTTATATAAGTGGGCATGACAATCTTTTGCAGTTTTATTCTCAATTCCTTTCCTAATTATCCCCAACAGAGAGTCTGCCTTTTTCACAGTTGCCATGCATTGAGTTGACTTATTCCCATGGAACTATCAACTAAGACATCTTCAAATCCCTTCTCCTGGTTCCTTGTGACTGATAGCACTTGACCCCTGTAAGCGTGTATGGTGAAGTTTGGATTTTTTGCCCCTATGTGTGCATCACTAATTTCACATTTTAGCTACATTGAACTGCATTTGCCATTTCTTAGCCCACTCACCTAATTTATCAAGGTCCTAGCATTTGGAGCTCTTCTAATCGCTTTGCGGTGGTTCTCACCACACTATATAATTTGGTATCATCTGCAAACTTGGCCACCACGCTACCCACCCCTACTTCCAGGTCATTTATGAATAGGTTAAAGAGCACTGGTCCCAAAACGGATCCTTGGGGTTCACCACTCCTTACATCTCTCCATTGTGAGAATTTCCCATTTACACCCACTCTTTGCTTCCTGTTTCTCAACCAGTTTTTAATCCATAGGAGGACTTGTGTTTATGGAGTCCAAACCAGATTGTAATGGGCAAACCATGTTATTACTAAATTTACTTTGGCAATATTCTTCATTTTCAGCTCTCATGGACATTTTGGTCATGATGTATTTCTTTTTAAATAGCTGGAATAATACTCTGAGTTCCTTCATCTTCATGAAAAATTTAGTGTGCAAAAAAAGAAAAGGCCCACTGGAATGTATTTTCTGCTGTTGTGATGGAGGAAGTTAACATTTTTCGATGATTCACCCCTCCTTCGTTCATTGTGATTTTATTCGGTTTGATAATTTTCAGTTGGATTGATTTTTTTGTCTGATTGAAGAACAGTCCTAAATTTTATACATTCCTTTTCATGAAGAAACATTGAACAAATTATTCATAAAACATTTTAGAACACCCTACTGAGAACCAAGAAATTGGTGTAAAACATAGCTTATATTGACTCTTGATATATCTGAGTAAAAAAAAATAAATCCAAAACAGAGATGGTTTCCAAGGAAATATTTCCTAGCAGCAAGGGGAAGGGGCAGCTGAGAAGAGGCTGTTCAGATAAAATATTAAACTGTGACTTTTTTTCCTCACATGAATGGATGGAAACTGAGTGCCCCCTTTGTTTTTTGTTTGTTTATTATTATTATATTGTTTGTAGTGACTGAAATAATTCTGTTAACGGTGCATTTAGGAGGAGGAGAAGAAGAATTGACTTTTTATACCCCACTTTTCTCTACCTTCCAGAAGTCTCAAATCCTTCCCCTTCCCGTAGCAAATACCTTATGAGACCTGAGAAAGTTCTGAAAGAACTGGGACTTGCCCACGGTTATCCAACAGGCTTTTTGTGAAGGAGCAGGGAAAACAGGGAAAACAAACCAGGTTTAAGGGTACAGAATGTACCCCTGCACAATTTTCCTTTATTCACTTTCATTTATTGTGTCGCCCTCCCCTCTCTGGCTCACTCCTTGTAAGGTAGTTTGATGAAGAGGGAACTTGAACGCATGAATTGGACTTCAGATTGACATATGTGGAGGGAACAAGGACTGGGATGAGACCATTTGGTGTGTCTGTCCTGTATGTTCACATTCCATTTTTAAAAACCTTGTCTCCAGGGTTACAAACAGGTACTTTCCCATACGTTGCACCAGACATAGTAAACTTACTTTCAACACTGAAGTCAGTAAGATGAACGACTGGTGTGACTGACAAACCTTTAAATTAGTGTATTTTCAAAGGTTGTATGACAATAACTTCAAAGAAAACAAATGAAGATTTTTTTATTTCACAATTGTGTAAGATGCCTTCATATTCTGCAGCGTTCCTGGCTGAAGACCTGAATGTTTGCATTTTGTATCGCTTCTCTAAAATATATCTGATTAAGGTAGTTATACTAACAGTATACCTACACATTCCTTCTTTTATTCTGCAAAGAGCTATGCCGGGGCTGACAATTATTTTACTCATAATGGTTTGAGTAGGAAGGTGTTGGAAACTCAAGGAAAAGAAGTGTTAATAGATTGGTCAAAGGGTAGTTTTTTTTTCACGATCCATTATTCTGAAATAAGTTGTCAGCAATAACCAGACTCTTGAGTTCAGTTTATTATCAGGGTATCACAAACAGCATGAAGCAGGCTTTGCTGGAACTGAGCTCCACTAGAAAATTCCTTGGTTAATATCTTTTCCCCTTATAGGCCCCTGGGCAAAGCAGTGCACTGGGGCCCTTACCTACACAACCACTCATGTAGTTTGTGAGATACATACACATATATGCATTTGTGATTGCAGAGGTGACTGGGGCTCATTCCGCACATGCAGAATAATGCACTTTCAAACTGCTTTCAGTGCTCTTTGAAGCTGTGCGGAATGGCAAAATCCACTTGCAAACAGTTGTGAAAGTGGTTTGAAAATGCATTATTTTGCGGGTGTGGAAGGGGCCTGTGATACTAAATCAGAGGTGAATGCCAATGTCTACTTGTTATAAAAATTAACATTAATATTGTTCATTAGGTTTAGTGAAATACAAGCTAAATATGCATTTTCCAATAACAAATATTTATAGTGTAGCATAGTCATTTGACAGCAAGTTACAACATGCATAGATTAGCATGGGGCCCTGATGCTCGTGGGGCCCCGGGCAACTACCCAGCCTGCTCATGCGTTAAGATGGCCCTGCATCACTCCAGCTCCTACCCCTGAGATCCCAGCAAGGTGAAATCACTACCATTGTTCTCAAGCAGTGCAGAATCTCGAGAGTCACCCCAGAGATAAGGCAGTGCTGGGTGGTCCCAAAGGATGAGAAAGTTGCTGCATGCCTAAAGTAAAGGAAAACAAGCCAGAGGTTCCCACATCCCCATGTTGCCACCTACACCCCCCCCCCCCCTTTCATGGCAAGAACCAGGGAAGAGCCAGAATTTAACAGGCACTAAACAGGGTCTTTTTGTTTTATTTATACGATAGGAGGCTTAAAGCAATTGAAAACAAGGGGGAGGGGGAAGATGGTTGGGCTGTAATAAATAATATTGTGTGTTATGACAATGATGAGTAGTGTCAGGGATAGTTGGCCTTTTCAGCTGGCTGCCAGTGGATTATTGCCATTTCTGTATAGGTTATCTGCCTAGAGTGCCATGGTTTTGGGAAACAGTTTTTTTTAACCTGCATTTGCACAGCACTGTTATGCGTTTGTATGCTTTTGAAGATTTTGAAGACTTTTTGCCAATCTTTTTCAAACCTGCTTTTCCCCAGAGTTTTGTGGGGCGGGTGGGGATGTGGCAGGGGCGCACACATGCGCAGTTCCCTTTTGCTCTGGCCCTGATTGTCCCACCTACTCCCACGCACCTCCATCCCACTTTCAATGATTTATTTTATTTGACTTTTAAAAAAACTTCTATCCCCCCTATCCCTGCAGGGCTCTGGGCTGGTTACAGCATAAAATTACAATCATTAAAACATAAAATCTGGCATACCAATACAAACATTAAAATAGTGCTACTATAATGCCAAAATTATTAGATAGATGTTAGAATCAGATGGCAATAAATAATCCACTCCACCATGATGGGATGGTTGCCCTTGTCAAACCCCTCTCTCTCCCCCACCTTGACAGTGGGTGGTTACATTTTTTAAAAAAATCTTAATATAACACTGTATTAACACTGTATAATATAACACATCCAGACTTTAGACCTGCAAGAAGTAAGCATAGCTGAGGACAGTGTTATGATGAAGCTGGCAAGATATTTTCCAAGAGTTCTGCTCCTGTGCTCTGTTGATTCAGGCATGGAGGACTTACACATAAACCTAACAATGAAAGAGTTTTTAAGCACTTGGACTGCCCTTTGTGTTTAGTTTTCCAAGGCCATATTCTGCAACTGCTTTCCCTCCATGATTGCTAAATCAGGATTTATCCTTAGTATCTGGGCTCACTTATTCTTTCCTTGTTCATTCAGTCAACCCAAGACCCTGACCTTCAGCAACCACATGTTCCTCGCCAACATCCTCATGATAGAAATCCATGTCTCTTATGATTCACCTCCTAGAATATGATTATGCCACCCTTCCCCTCTATCCCTTGATGATCCCTAAATTACTTGCAGCAGGATGGCTTATATCATCTTGTAAATGTAATTAGCTGTAGAACATGGCAGGGGTTTGAGCAGACTCCTTTAGAACCTGCTTCTGTTTTTAAATCAGGGGGAGCTGGAAGAGGTTGTTGGAGAGGTGAATACTTTATCTGAGCAGGTTTAAAAGCACTAATGTTTTTGGAAACAAACAAGGCCTGGCTTCAGAAAACAGCGACAGGCATTCTCAAAGGCAAACTTCCTGTGGACTCCTGGCTTTCAAAATAAATAGTTTATACAAGGCTGCATGTTGTAATTAATTCAGGGGTACTTGGAAGTTCTTTATCTTGCTTAGAAAGCGATTTGCTCCATTGTAAATGAAAATCAGGAACATTTCCCAGTTCCCTTCTCTTGCGAGTGTAATTTTATGTAGTCTAATTATGGCACTAATGCGAGTAATTACCTATTCACATAATGAAGACTTTTGGTAATCATTCCTAAAGCAGAGGCTGTTGTTCCAGAAGCTTGTCTGCAGAATTCAGAAGTCTGAGGGGTTTTGGCAGTACGGCTTAGTGTGTAGGATGCTGTTAGGTGTAATGGATTCCAGCCACTGTTTAGCAGGTTCCTGTCAGTTTTGGCTCTGAAGTGGCTTAATATGGGAGTACTGAGCTGATTTGGTTTAGTGGCAGAAGAGAGGAACTCAGGTTTAAATACATTTTGCCAGACTGATCTACGCTTTTTATGGGAGACCATTGATTGAGTCACTTTATGCTTTTCTCAAACTCTAAAAAGCAAGCTGCGCTGTCTGGAAGGGAGGCTAAATTGGACTGGGTCTAAGCACTGGGACAGGTGGGGGGTTGATGCTTTTCCCCTTTGTTGTTTTTTTAACAGAAGATTCCACTGTAGTGTGTGGGTGGCAGGGAAGTTGTTCCTGTCTTCTCCCCCATCCCCCTTCTGATAGGAGTTTGGGCAGGTGAGGGAGGTTAAACTGCCCCCCCCCCCATTGGTCTGACCTCTCGCTCCCACTGCTCTGCCTCCTCCCACTCTGTGTCCCCCACCATTGGTCAGACTGATTTTTATAGAAGTCATGGGGGAGATCTGGTTGTAGATTTCCTGTGCTGCATGGAGGTTGGCCAAGCCATGAATGTTACTGGGTGTGGCCTTGAATGAGTCACTGCATCTCAACCTAAATTATCTTGCAGGGTGGTTGTGAGAATTAAATGAAACATCTCATGTAAACTGTGCTGAAATTTAGGAAAGGGTGGAATACCCGTGTGATTAATATGTGTGCCCATGTTCTGCATAAAAGTTCATTTTTAATATTCTAAGATGTGTTTATTGCATCAGCGTCTGTGAATCTAGAGAAAAAAATTGCCCATACTAAAAGTAAATGATCACTTTCCCAGTTTGTCTTATGGTCTAAAATGAAATTCTGGAAGCCGAGCTGTCAGGGCTGGGAGCCTTTAGCATACTAATAGGTAAACTTGATATTTTCCTAATGTAAATCATCTTGTTTGGTAGGACTTGACCTTTAGTCATCTAGATTTTATTACCTAAGCCATTTTACGGAGTCATCTGTTTTGTGAGTTTCAAATTGAGAGTGGGTTCTAGTGTTTTCAGAAAGACTTGCCTGTATGGGTTTTTGTTTCTATGTTTGGAAGAGCCACTGGAGATGTAACATCAATGCACTCTTAGGGGGCCAGATTACATTTACAGTAGAGAAAAGCGGGTTACAGAAACCAATTCTTCCGTTTCTCGTGATTTTACTACCACGGAGGAATGCGCTGTAGTATATAAATAAATAAATAAATAAATAAATAAATAAATAAATAAATAAAGAAAGAAAGAAAGAAAGAAAGAAAGAAAGAAAGAAGAAAAGGAGAAACCAGGTTGTCATCACTAAAACAAAAAGCCAACTGTTAACCCTAATCTCCTGTCTTCCCAATTTCTTACACAATTTCATTATTGCTTTTGAAAGCGCAATATAGACAACAACTGGTTAAAAATTGGATGTATTTACCACCATTGAGGGTATAAAGTTGATGTATAAACCAGCAGTGATGAGTCTTTCATACACATGTGTTTGCTATACCACACAACATATTTTGGTGTGAAATGATAAGGTATGTACCAGGGTGGATTTTATTTAAATTGATTGAAATCATTATTTGAATCACTAGTCAGTAAGACTAGATTTAATTCATGGTTTTCTACACAAAGACTAATTCTTGCTGTATAATCTTAATATTCACAACCAGATAACAGTTTCATTTTTAGAATAACTTTCCAGATTAGTTTTACAGTTATATCAAAGAATTGCTGATTTGATGACACTATTAGAAATATATAGATAGTTCACCTCACAATAATTTCATAATTATCTATCTCCAGATTCATTTGGGCCATTAGACCTTGTATTTCTTTGTTGCAGTGTTTGCATTTTGCTTGCCTGCATGCCTTACCCCATATGTAGAGGAACTTCATTAAAATATTCCCAAATAGTGTCTCATTTTCAGCCTGCTGCCTTCATATTTTTTCTCCTCCAGAGAGAGAATAATATGATATACCTCAGGCTATACGCACGAAGCTCCCAAGACTTGTGGAGTAGTCTGCTCAAAAGATTTCACTTTCATTTTATAGCTTGCCTCTTCCTCCTCACATTTAGCTCCTTGTGCAGATCTATTCTACTATTTTTCTCAGCTCTGTATGTTTATTTTGTAACTTTTTTAATGTGAAGAAGAGGCATCTTATCTCCATAGACACAAATTCACTGTTTTGAGAACTGGAAAACCAAGCATCTGTGATAGTATCTTCTAACCCAAAATAATCTTACAGAAACCTCCGGAAGAGCGTAACATTGTAAATGGATTAATTCATTTACCAACAAATTTAAACATTTCATGATTATACAGCCACATTCTACATAATTAAAAACTGATCTTTATTTCAAGATATTTGGACTACAATGCATTTTAAATATAAAACTGTATTTAGATAGGCCGTTTCCGGACGAATGCGGAAGTGGCCGGGTCGGCGTACTTGACGCCGACCCGATGACGCTAGGACCGTCCGCACGGACGGTCCTGGAAAGAGCCAGGCAGCCAGCACCGCGGAGCGCCGGCGCCTGGCCGACCCGGCATGTCCCCGGGCCTCCGGCGCGTCGCCGAGGCCTGGGGACACGCCCCCTGGCCCTGCGTGCCTGCTCCAGCGGCGCAGGGCACGGGGGCGTGTCCCCAGGCCTCGGCGATGCGCAGGAGGCCCGGGGACAAGGTAAGTGCCGGGTGCGAGGAGGGTGGGGGAGGCGTCTTGAAGCCGCTGCCGTTCGCTCGGCAGTGGCTTCGAGGCGGCGTTTCCCCAACAAGAGCGCTTCCGAGCGCTCTGGGGAAACGCCGGCTTCATGGCGGTCGGGCGGCGCGAGGGCGGCGTGGCTGCGATGCAGCTGCGCCTCCTGTGCGAATGGCGGCCTGGGGATGGCGTTTTTGCCGTCCCCAGGCCGCCATATTCCGCCCGTGCAGAAACGGCCATAGATTTTTCCTCTAAAACATTTAATTTTTAAAAAATCTGATTTAATTAAAAAAGGCATCCACACTTCTGAGGATCACAGAGAAACTCTGTAATGAAATCAGTGCTGAAAATACTGGATGCCATGGTAAAATTTCTAGGCACCAGAGCACCTGACATATTGGATTTGTCAAGCCCTGCCTTAAATTTGATTGAGGCAGGCAGTAAGTAGGGAAGCTGTGCTGCAGAATCCCATGGATTGATTCCAGTTTTTGAAATAGGGGGCCCTGATGTTAAGTTTCCCCAACCCTATAAGAGGTGGATAGAATCCCAAACCATTTCTAGATTGAAACCATGAATAGTTTTGAAAGGCTGGAAATAATACTTCATTAGGCAGGAAGAATTGTGCCTGGCCATGGCCACAAAATGTGCTGCTGTAACATGTCAACAGAGATGGCTCTTCCTTCCCCATAAAATTTTGAAAAATGTGATGGCTCTTACCATTTTCATCACCTTCCTGAACTCCACTAACAAGGAGAGAAACTTACATGTGCTTGCGAAAATAATGAGCACAAATGGATATATGTGAGGTGGGAAAGTACCCTTCTTAAATCTCAGGAAAATTGAAATAAAGTTAACTTGAAAATTTGATTTTTTGGTCTTGTGCTGATTAATGCCTTTAAATTTTGTTGCAATAGGCCAGTGATGGCGAACCTTTTCAAGACCAAGTGCCCAAACTGCAACCCAAAACCCACTTATTTGTCGCAAAGTGCCAACACAGCAATTTAACCTGAATACTGAGGTTTTAGTTGAGATAAAAGGTTGGCTCCGAGGCGCGTGTTACTTGGGAGTAAGCTTGGTGGTAGTCGGTGGCTGTGCTTTGAAGCAACTATGCAACGCTTTGAATGGGTGAATCACAACCCTAGGAGGGTTTACTCAGAAGCAAGCCCCATTGCCAGCAACTGAGCTTACTCCCAGATAAAGGATCACACTTTAGTTCTTCCCATGAAAATCAGTGGGGTTTAACAGCACTTAACAGGGTTACCTAATTGTTGTGCCCAGCAGCCCAGGATGTGTGGGGAGGGGATTTTCTGCCCCCCCCACGAACTCTACGCATGCGTGCCCACAGAGAGGGCTCCGAGTGCCACCTCTGGCACACGTGCCATAGGTTCGCCACCACTGCAATAGGCAATGTCTTACTCACATACAATGTATGGCAATTTCTAGTGACTGGGGGAGCCTAGTAGGTTGGTTGGTATTTTAACCAACCCTTTAACTATTTTCCTCCCTTTCATTACACAGTTCTCTTTACTTACTTAAACCTTCACTGCTTGCCTGTGTTTTCATTTTCTGTCCCAGAGCAAGACAACCTCCCAGTTCTGAGGTGTATGTAAACCATGCTGATAAAAAACTCACCCGCTGTAAAAGGATGCCTGCGATCACATTTTGTTTCCATCTGACTAATTTAATACACTTGTCATTTAGTGTTCTACCGTCTTTGCTCCTGCTTTTGTATGGTCTCAAGCACACACAAGCGTACGCTGAGCTTGCAAGTTGCCAGAGTGAATAATTTACTTAAGGAACAGGAGATCCAAGTCAGTATAGTTCTAAAAGATTCAAGTTACAACCTACAGATAATGGCTGTTCGTGCATTGCAAACCTGTGCACATTACGTAAGCAAACAATGACCGGACTGAGCAACAGTTCAGGCACGTGTATATAAAGAGGCATTTTTCTTTCAGTTTGCATGTATGCATACTTCTGTGCAGTGATTTGTGAGTTTGTCATATTGCAACTCTTTGTACACTATAATTTTAGCTATGCTAAGATTAATACAATTTCTTGAGTTTGGGGAGGGGGGATCAACGCTCCATTCTGTGTACTCATCAGGCCCACAAATAATTTATTATCTGTTCATTTAAAACAATTTTAGGCTACCTTTTCAACCAATCAGTGAGGGAGCACCTGACAAAACAAAATAGTCTTTGCCCATTGGTGGAAGACAATGATAGAGGGAGACAGGCAAATCTCCCTGGGATAGAGTTTCAAAGTTTTGGCCTTACTGCCAAGAAGGCCCTTTGGGTTGCCACCCATCTAGCCTCAGATGGCAAGGACACCTGGAGCCGGGTCTCCACAGATTATCACTGCAGTTCGTGTGGGAATAGGAGGCCCTTGAGGCATTAATATAAAGGGCATGATAATATGGCAAGTTATGCATTGATGAAAACTTAGGTACCATTTTCTTATCTTGCATTCTAACAAGAATGGGTTGAAGATCTTTTTCTATGAGAACCCTTACTAACTAGGCTGTGTTAGTAAAAGAAATCTCTTTTCTGGAGATTGTCTCTTACCTCCACCTACCCTCAGTGGAATGGAATAAGCATATCAACAGCAAACTGGCTTTCCTGCTTAAAAACAAAACAAAACTATGAACATGTCTTGATCTGTGCTCAAATGTTATCAAGAAGTGAGCTGAACAAAGAGTCAAAACATGAAAGTAGGTTTACTATTTCACGTTCTCCTGAGAGGAGCTGGTGTAGTATGCTTTGAGTGTCAAACTAGGACCTGAGTAGCTGGGTGGGAATCCTTCACTCAATCATGGAAGCTTGAGGTGACCTTGGCCCCTACCTTCACAAGGCTATTGTGATGAGTATTGAGTGGAGAAGGGGAAAACAATGGGAAAAAGCCTCTTTGAGTTCCTGATCAGGGAGAAAAGTGTGGGATATATTTTTAAAAAACCCCAAGAGACAGGTTTGCTAAAAATGGTGAAGTCTGTTCATGTCATAAACGGGGGTTCGTGGCTTATCTATGGCCATCAGGCAAGAATTGTGTTTGAGGTAGGAGGGATAAAATACAAGAACCCTGACTGCTCTGTAGCAACTGAGTTCACACTATGGCTCATTCCGCACATGCAGAATAATGCACTTTCAAACTGCTTTCAGTGCTCTTTGAAACTGTGCGGAATAGCAAAATCCACTGGCAAGCAGTTGTGAAAGTGGTTTGAAAACACATTATTTTGCGTGTGCGGAAGGGGCCTATGAGAACTTCTGGCCCAGTCTTCTACCTTATGGCAGGGCTGGTTATAATCTCTTCAAATATAATCAAAGTTATATTTCCCCAAATCCAGATTCGTTGACAATTGGTATGAATCATAGATGTTTGCATGATTTCTCTGATTTTGCAGAAACATATTCTGCAGTGTCAGTCACTTCCTAGCATTTATTCTGCTAGTCTGGAATAAGAGCATTAATCCATAAAGGACACTGAAAGCTTCAATACAACCACTGTAAATCTTTCTCAGTAACTTCTCTGGCTTCTGGGTAATGCCATCAGGCACTGTCCATATACTTGCAAATATGTTTGCAAACATGAGGCCCAGAAACATGCTTTTTTGTTAAAATTTACCTAATTTTGCAGTTCTTTTGTGCTTCCATGGAAACGTTAGTATAACATGGGCTCCTTTATTGATTTCACATTCTGAACCTCTTACCTTGTGTCCTATTAAGTAATAGGGCCTCTTTTATCCTGATCTGTGTTTATACTTGCAGGTAACACAGCAGTACATTGCTGGGTTTGTAAGACAAATATATATTTAGCCATCTGAACCACAGATCAGAACAGAGGTCACAGTTTTCATCAAGCCTTGGGGTTATGGTGTGAAAGCAAACAATTCCAATTTTCTTTGCATTGTTCCCACACTGAAAACTGAGGCATGTGCAGGAAACTGACAGCTAGAGATATTTTTAAAATTCCGAATTTTAAAAGAGTTTCAGTTCCCTTTCTGACCCTTATTTCACAAAACTAATAATTTATTTGAATTCTTTTCGTTCACTGGGAGGTACAAAGGAGAAATATTAATTGTCGCTGACCAGCGTACTTGAAATAGAGAACTGAGTCTGCATCTTTTTAATTTCAGCTTTGGTGGGATGTGGCTTTTTGTCAGTTGTACCTTAAGCAGTTATAACTGAAAGTTAAATGCAGATGAGATATACTTAGTACTTGCAGTTTCAGCATAGTTCCCTGAAATTCATTATTAGTTAAAATGTTTCAGCTCTCTGGTTCTGGTGGGTTTTCCAGGCTGTGTGGCCGTGGTCTGGTGGATCTTGTTCCTAATGTTTCACCTGCATCTGTGGCTGGCATTGTCAGAGGTTCATGAACAGTGGACCCAAACGCAGGATTTGCATTCACCAATACTGCTGCTGCTGCAGGGCATGAAAATGTGAATCACTCCCTGGACTGATAAACCCCACCCAGAATACAATACTATCAACCACATCTTTGCATAACAAGTTCCACCCAAACACTTGCTGATTGGTTCTCCACCCTGGGACATGGACAATATATACCCCACTAAACATTCCCTTCTCACTGGACACAGTGTGTAAATGACTTCCCTCTGTGATGCACCTCTGAAGATGCCAGCCACAGATGCAGGCAAAACGTTAGGAACAAGATCCACTAGACCACAGCCATACATCCTGGAAAATCTACCACAATCAGTTAAATCTGGCCATGAAAGCCTTCGACAAAAATTTTTCAGCTCTTTGTTTTATTTCACTTAACTTCACTTTATTGTATTTCTAAACACTGTTCAGGAGAAAGCCAAGCAACGTGGCTTAGTATTTAATTCATACCAGTGGTACAGTACAATATAATGGAAGCAATAATTGGCACAGTTCTCAGATGGAGCTCATCTTAAGTGGGGCAGGTGAAAGGTCTATCTCAAGGCATCAGGCTGCCAGTCTTCCATAGCCTTGGCTAGAAAAATCTTTCTTCTGGAAGTGTGAGGAAAATAGCTTACTGCTCTAACAGCTGATTGCTGTTTAAGGGGACCAATTTTCAGCACTAGATCTCTATGTTTATTGCTCATTGGCCTGGTTCTCATGAAATGCCAAACCTTGGTTTGATGCTGAGTGCTTTCCTTTTCCTCCACCCTGTGCCCAGTTTGATTTAGTTGTTTCAGTTTTAGTGCTCAACTATGGACCTGGACAAATAGCTCTGTCTTGCAGGCCATGAAGAACTGAGATAAATCTTGCAAGTTCCTTTTTGGGAACAGCTGGATACTTTTCAGGCCGGGGACCACCAGCAGGTTGTTGTTGAGGCAGCTCCAGCTGCAGAGGAGCAGCTGAAGAAATAGAGGAGTGGTGTAGCAGAAATAATGTGCAGCTGCTGATTTGATTGGTTTATCGTTAGTATCAAAATTGTTTCCTAAAAATAATTCTGCCACCAGTATGGGTTGTGTGGCTGTTTACTGCTGCCCTTTCTCAGATAAGGTGGACAATGGATGGAAGAAGAAAGTCTAAAAGACTGCTTTGTATTTTTTGATTCATTTATTTAAAATGTATTCCACATCTCTTTGCTTTGTTCAAGGGGCCTAACAGAGCAAGTATTACAAACATAGTAATTCAGCAAGATAAGCTAGAGAAAGTTACAGAACTTATCTGTTCCAATGATCTAGGAATTCTTTCACTGCAGCCATATTCAGGAAATTCTCCACCCCCCCCCCCAAAAGAACAGCTTTACACAACTTCCATGAACAAAGACCCTGTGCACCTCCTCACTGGGAGACTGTTCCATAGTGTTGTGTGCCCATCATTAAGAAAAGAAGATTTAGCTACAGAGGATTATAATTCCTGGAACAATGGCAGAGTGATGTTTGTGAGGATCTAAGCAGTCATGTGGTAGAGACAGCCTTTCAGGCATGTAGGTAATAAAGAGCATTACAGATAAGAACTAGAATCTTAAATTGAGTGCAGAAACAAATAGGTAATCAATGACGTTGCTGCAGAATTAGTGTTCTGCCTGAGTTGAAGTTTATGGGATGATTTTAAAGGCCACCCCCCCCCATAAAGTACATTATAGTAGTCCAACCTAGAGGTTACAGCATGAATCATAATGGCCAGTTCATGGGTGACAATTGATGGACAAGATGTGTAGATGATAAACACTTAGCCACCATGCGAACCTACTCTTCAAAGAACAAGGCTATGTTCAAGAACCACCATCCCCTCAAAATTTTCTGTCCAGTTTGATAAATATATCACTGCATTCAGATCTGACATACTAGTGCCCTCTAGTATCATCAGTACCTCCACCTGACTCAATTTCAGCTTGTTTCCCCTTCAGCCATTTAACTGTTAAGGCACTAGTTTAGGATAGAGATAATAGCAAATGAAATATTTGCTAACTATATAACTAAACATCCCTATTGCTATGACGATACCGATCTCCTTCTGTAGGAGGCCTTTAAAGTTAATCATCCATGGCTTCAGATATCAAATTATATCCACCTTGGTATGTATGGTCTATTCTGTGTCTTGGATTTTCTGGTTTCTTTTAAATTTAACAGGTTTTTGTATTTTACTTTTAGCGCAATGAAGCAAGAGAGCTTATTCATGATTGAATTTGTTTAACAAATTTTCTCTGGCCTGGAGAGAAATAAATCCAAAATTCCCTCTCAGATAGTATTAACCACACCCATTTGTTGCCTTTGAAAAATGTCTCATTCTGATTGTTTTTTTAAATATAGCAGCAACTCAAACAAAAACTCAAACTTGCAGGAGTACCTGGAAATAGAATTTAAGGTTATGTAACTTCATTCCCTAATAGCTATTTTGGATGGCTCATTTACCGTATATACTTGAGTATAAGCTGACCTGAATATAAGCCAAGGCACCTAATTTTACCACAAAAAACTGGGAAAACCTATTGACTCGAGTATAAGCCCAGGGTGGGAAATGCAGCAGCTACTGGTAAATTTCAAAAATAAAAATAGATACCAATAAAATTACATTAATTGAAGCATCAGTAGGTTAAATGTTTTTTGAATATTTATTTCAAAGAAAAACAGTAAACTAGCTCTGTAAGTGGAAAAGAGGGTCAACAAAAACAATATGGTCTCAACAATAACTTTAAAAGTACAAAAACCTTAGCTGAATCAGCAACCAAGCTAAAACACAAGAGTTAAAAGCCTTCAAAACTGGGACCCTCACTCGAGTATAAGCCATGGGGGGGGGGGGGGGGCTTTTCAGCATTAAAATGTGCTGAAAAAGCCGGTTTATACTTGAGTATATATGGTACTTTTGTGTTTTTCATAACATCTAGGTATGTTCTTGGTAAGTGACAAGTACAGTACAGTGGGATTTCTTCCCTACATTCTTGTGTTCCAAAATGGACAGAAAACAGTTGTGTAAATTAGTGTATAAACAGCCATGTCACGGAGGAGAATAGCTGACCAGTAGCATTGCCCTCAGTAGTTTTCAATGTCTGTGTTTGTGCATGAGTGCATACTTTATTCATCCACTATGTAGGAAATGTTAGTTAGAGGTTCATGGTGAAGAGGAAAAAATGTTATCTTTCATGTGCTTTCTTTCTTTTCTGCAGAGCCACAAGGATTTTTTGATCATACCATAAATTGTATAAGCGCAGGCATCACTGAAAGGAGGCTACAAGGTACTTGCCCACCAATCGGCCGTGGACATTTTGGAAAGCCGTTCTTTGGTACGAATTGTTACAATTCTCCGTTTACAAACTCCCGGGCTGGTTTCCATACTATTCACTCTGAGAACAGTCCAGTGAAGCCGAGGATTGTCACTGTTGTCAAACCTTGTGGCCATACAGTGAGGAAGATAACATTGCTTCTAAATCGGCGTTCAGTTCAGTCGTTTGAACAGCTAATTGCTGATATCTCAGAAGCACTGGGATTTCCCCGCTGGAAGAATGACCGTGTGCGAAAACTATACAATTTAAAGGGAAGGGAAATCAGAAGCATTTCTGACTTCTTTAGAGAAGGGGATGCATTCATAGCTATGGGGAAAGAGCAGCTAACCTTGAAGAACCTTGAAGTGGCAATCCAAGAACTTTATCCTGAAAACCCTTATGCTCCTTCTGCTGAAACTACTCTTACTGGAACCACACAGAACTGGGAACAACCTCAAAAGCCCAAGAACAGGTTATATGAAAAAGCTTCCAGAATAGAAAATGGCCTTGAGGCTATAGTGGCCAAGAACTTCATGGAACCCTTGTCACCAAAACTGATAAACAAGCACAAAGTAAAAGCTCAAACCAAGGCCAGGCAAGAGGAGAAGGTGAGAAGCAAGAAGAAATGGTCTAGAGACAGCTGGAATGGAGAGCAAGGTGCGAAGCCTTCAAGAAGAGCTAGAGAGACGGAGAGGTATTTTGACCATGAGAGGTATCCCGAAAGCACAGCAGAGGAAAGTTTGGACATGATAGTTAGATGTGAGAAATGCCAAAGAGAACGGCAACTCCGGCAAAGACTGCAGAAGGAGAGATCAGCTGATCTTCCATTTGACAACAGGGATATGAATATGAAAGTGTGTCAAAGATACCACGTGGATAAGACTGTGAAATTGCGAAGCTGCAGGAGATTGTCTGAAAACTCAGCAGAAGAATGTGAAACCCTGTGGAGCGATGCTGGTTGTCTGAGTACGTGGACAGCCTCACAAAACCACGGCCCCGAAGAGCTGCCGAAGCCCAAGAGGGGTGTTGAGAGGCAGCAAACCCTACAAAGCCATGAGAATCATGACAAAGAATTAGGAAAGGTAAAGATGAGGCCGATAGAAAATCAGCACACCATTGTAGGAGATGGCTATGAACTTAAAAAAGAGCACAGAAAATGTTCTAGAGTGAATCAAAGCTGCTGGTTGCTGAAGGGTTCTGAAGTGGATGCAGATAAACTGCCAAAAACCCAGGGGAAGAGGGAAGAGGTACGGAAATCAAAAGAGGAAACGGTTGGAGGAGAAGAGAAGGCGGGGCATGGAGAAGGTGAACAAGCAAGGCATGAAAGGGAGGGAGAAGTCAAAGGTAAAGACGAAGAGAACGGGACCAGCAATAAGAGTCTGAAACATAATGTTCAGAGCAGATCGGACGTGGAGAAGTGCTATGAAATTGGCAAAACCATTGGAGATGGCAACTTTGCTGTTGTGATGGAGTGCCATCACCGCAGCAGCAGCCAGAACTATGCCATGAAGATCGTTGACAAGTCGAAACTGAAAGGAAAGGAAGACATGCTAGAAAATGAAATTGTGATCATCAGGAGTCTGACACACCCCAACATTGTCAGCCTGATAGAAGTCTTTGAAACTGAGGCAGAGATCTATCTAATTCTGGAGTATATCCCTGGTGGGGACCTGTTCGATGCCATCATTCAGAGTGTGAAATTCACCGAGCGCGATGCAGCTCTCATGATGACTGATTTGTGTGGAGCTCTGGTTTATATTCATGGAAAGAACATTGTCCATAGAGATCTCAAGCCAGAAAATCTTCTAGTAAGTATTAAAAAATGTATTATTTCTTTTTGTCTCTTACAAATGTAGATATGGTAAAAGAGATAAAACATATGTGTATAAATGTGTCTACGTGTATGTATATTTATTTCATTTTACTTTTACTTCATCTATACTTTGCCTCTTCAATAAAGACCAAAGTAGCTTCCGCTCCCCTCCATTTTGTATGCTGTGTTTCTCCGAAAATAAGACAGTGTCTTATATTAATTTTTTCTCCCAAAGATGCGCTATGTCTTATTTTCAGGGGATGTCTTATTTTTCTGCTCCACAGCTGCATTCTCTGGTGTTCTGTTCGGCAGGCATGCTTCCAAACAAAAACTTTGCTACGTCTTACTTTCGGGGGATGTTTTATATTTAGCACTTCAGCAAAACCTCTACTACGTCTTATTATCAGGGGATGTCTTATTTTCAGAGAAACAGGGTATGTCCACAAGATATATTGATGATCAAATATATTTGTTAGTAGTGGTGCTACAGCTGCTAGAATAGCCCAGAAAATAGCATAGAAAAGTGTTGCTATGAAAATACAGAAGGGAAAAAAATTACCAAGAGTATTCTGAGCCATCAGTTGCTGGCCTGCTTGTTGTTTTTTGGACTTGAATATTAATACATATCAGAAAAGGCACGTGTTAGAGCTGTGACTGAGCATCTGTTCTTCAATCCCTGACATTGACTGTTTAAAGGATCAGGAAGCAGGTGATGTGAAAGTGATGTGAAAGACCTCTCTTTGCCTGAGACTTGAGAGAGGTAGTTCCAGTTAGAATAATGCTATTAGTCAGAATCAGCATGAGGCCACTTCATGTGTTCTCATGAACTTGACAAGGTATATTCATGAAGAGCCGGGTGAATCAATGTACAAGATGATGAACATCGCATAGCCACATGAACTTCGTTGGTAGAGGTCACCGAACGCTTGGACTTTTCCTAGCAAAGCAGCTAACCAATCACAATCAAAAGACAGTTTCCTTATGTTCCTGTTAAGATGTTATGGTATGTGGGGTTGGGCTAGGCTCTGAGCCAATGTGGGGTTGGGCTAGGCTCTGAGAGACCCAGGTTTGAATTCCAACGTGTTCCTGAAAGCTTACTTGATGACCTTGGACCAGGCACACTTTTTCAGCCTAACCTGTCTCACTAGATCAGTGGTGGCGAACCTTTGGCACTCCAGATGTTATGGACTACAATTCCCATCAGCCCCTGCCAGCATGACCAATTGGCCATCCTGGCAGGGGCTGATGGGAATTGTAGTCCATCTGGAGTGCCAAAGGTTCGCCACCACAGCACAAGGTTGTTGGCAGGGTAAAATGGAGAAGAGGAAAACAATGTAAGCCTCTTTGGATCCCCACTGGGTAGAAAGGCAGAGTGTAAATGAATCAAATAAAGCAGAGATAAATACTGATGCTACTTTCTCCTGTATTCAGTCACAATGTCTCACAGGAGCCATTTTCCTGAGGCCAGGAGATCACAATACTTCTCGTCTCAGACTGTTAGGCAGCTTTTACTGTGCTGCTCTGTCTTTCTGAGAAGGATTTCTGTTTCATAGCATCATAATAGTTGAGGCCTGATCCCAACTACCACAGGCAGACTGACAATGGGATATCACACAGTCATACTGATTTGGCATCTCATTCTTTCATTCCTGTTGTTGTCATCTGTTTGGCTGCGATACTAAAGTACAGTGACTGCATCTCTTTTCCTCCCACTTATCTGTTTCACAACCCACAGCCACATTTCTTTCATCTCCTTTCTTGAGGAGATTGATGTTAAGTATCCGAGTTTCAAGATTATACAATAAATAACAGATTTACAGCTCTCAGGCTGAAGGCTTTCTGCACCAGAACATAACCAGCCTGGAAGGAGGGGGGATGCCAGTTGATATTGATGAGTAATGAGTGGGTTTTTAAAGGGCAAAAGAGAGAAAAAGCAGATAGACCATGGTTTTGCCTATATCTCAGCAGGTGCTCTCTCCATTAAGCATACTCCCCTGTAGCAGGTTTGTGCCATCTTTGGGCCCTAAATAGATTTTAGAAAACTGTGGTTGGGGACCTGGGTTGGTGGAGAAGAAGAAGAGAGTTTGGATTTATACCCCACCTGTAAGGAGACTCAAGGTGGCCTACAAGCTCCTTTCCCTCCTCTCCCCACAACAGACACCTTGTGAGGTAGGTGGGGCTGAGAGAGTTCTGAAGAACTGTGACTGAAGAACTGAAGAACTTTTCACTCCCATGGATGTACTCTGGGGCAGGAAGAAAGCACAGGGCGGGGTCTTCTTGAATAGGGCATCAGGAGGAGGATGGAGACAAATGAAATGTGAGTGAGGTATGACCTCGTGTGGGTATGGGAAATAACTTTCTGATAATGGAAGAAAGTGTTTTGATTCAAGCATGCTGTCTTGGTGAAATATTTGCCGCTATACAGGTACTGGTGCCAGTAATATTTCACCCTGCATCCAGTTCTATGTTTGGAGCTACATTTTAAATATTTCTGTATGGATATCTCATTACATCTCAAACTCAATGTGTCCAAAACTTAATTGTTTTTCTTGTTTTTCTTTTCTTATTCGTACCTGTCAATATAATCACGTCTGTCCTGTTGACCAGCATAAAACATTGGCCTTTTCTCTCCTTTGACATGAAATACATCAAGGTTAGCAACAGAACAGTTTTAACAACTGAATTGTGGGTTTTTTCAAAAACTTTGTCTCAGCACTTTTCACTCCAGACAGCCAGTATGAAAACATTCCCATGAATTGACAAACATTTGAAGGCCATTTTGGCTCCTGGCCAGAGCTCTGGGGATGGCAAAGCCTGAGGGAAGCTGGATTGGTGGAAATTGGGGTGAATGGTACAGGGCAACTCTGAGATACTCTGTAAAAAAGGCATGTGCTCCTGTAACAGCGGGGGCTTTACGGAGATGGAAGTGTAGACATTGTTAGGGATTAAGATCTATCGAGGTCACCAGTGCTAAGTTGGCTAACAGGCCATTAAGAAGCAGCAGCAGCAGACAGTTCATCTCCTCAGAAAGCCAGTATTGTTTCTTCTCCCTCTCCTCGTCCCAAACAAATCCTGTTTCTGCTGCCAGGGTGCCTGGCAGTTGTCAGAACACATTCTTTTCCTTTCTCTTCCTACCTGAGCCATTCTTAAATTTGGTATGGGACATCTCTCCACCTATGCATGCCTGTCTGTGGTATCCTGTACCCCAGGCCTGTCTTTTGGTCTCCCCACACACAAAAATATTTTTAACAATGTGCAGAAAACTTGGCTGCCCCACTCCATACTGAAAAATAATTGGGAGGGCACTTTCAAATTTTGGGACTTTTCCTAAGCGCTCTGTGTATCTATGAGCATCACATATCCAGTAGCTGGGACTAATCTGCTGCTTTGTTGAGTACTGCTGCTTAAATCTTTGGACAGTCCAAAAGGTATTCACTACACGGAGACTTTAGCAGGACCCAGGTAGTCCAGGTAAGTTCCCTGATGTCGTGTCTGCGGGATGTATGGCTGTTCTGCAAAAGCCTCTTTTGCATGTCTTTACCGGATTTTTAGAAAAAGTGTGAATGTGGCAAATGGGGATTTATATATGTGCTGTGCTTGTTAGGGAGCTCTGATTCTGTGCTGCTCCTGGTGGTTTATACAATTGATGGGGAACCTTGTGTTTTCCTCTCTGTAATTTATGGCCTGAGAGCCATAAAATTGAACATGGTAGTGGTTCATTAGGGTGAAGTCTTGTTAATTGGATTACATTTCATTTGGTCAAGGTCGTGGTGTTTTAGGGCATGCATTTCAAGAGCCTTAAGAGGCTTGTGGAGAACCCAACAGCTCTTCCAGTTAGGACTGCCTCCATTCAAGTTTAATAACAATAACTTTACATCTTTCCTCTGCCCCCTCCTGGCCATCTGGCACCTGATGTTGTACGAACAGGCTTTACAAAGCTGTGGCATAAAAGCATTTCACAATGGAAAACAAGTAGTTTTGGGTGGTTAACTGTGTTGATCTGTAGTGGCAGAACAACATTTGAAGGCAGGAGCTCTTTAGAGGCCAACAAAGTTTACAAGCTTTCTGAGTCATGGCTCACTTTACCAGATACCTGGGAAACAGACAGGTAGTCGAACATATTAATGGAGAGAGTAATCAACAGTCCATGCCCTCTAGTGGGAACTGGAAATACTCACTTTCGGTGCAAATAGTGATCAAAAAATGCTTTTTAAAAAATTTACCTTCCTCCACAGATAGAATGCTTAGAATAGTCTATAGTTTGAAGGAATGTGCAGAGAAAATAATTTCTATAGTAACAGATGATCTTTATTTCTGTTCCCTTGGTTTTCTGTGGCCCAGTTAACATATCAGTAATGTTGTAGCATCTGCTGCAGGGATGTCATGAAATAACGGTATAGGGTTGCCATCTTGTGTTGCCAGTAGGTATAGCAGAGGAAAATGCAGCTGCTGTAAGGCTGCAGTTATTTTGCCAGAGGAATACCTGCACCATTCAAGTCACTAAGTGTCTTGCTATCCAGATGATATATGTGTGTGCACACAACACATGCTGTTACACAGTACATCATAAGATCTAAAGGCCTGCCTTATTTAGAAAGGTATAGACCAGGGGTAGGGAACCATTTATCAGCTCTCATGGCCAGATGTTCTGATGGGAATTGTAGTTCCTGAACATCTGGAGAGCCGCAGGTTCCCTACCCCTGGTATAGACAATTCTTCTGGCCCATGTTCAAAAACCATATCTGCCTATGAAGAAGTTGGAATGACAGCAAAAAAGATGGGAGAATGGCCAAAGCCACTGGTCAAGCTGAATACCAGTGGTACTGCCACCACCTGAGGGACTTGCCGTGACCTTGGCCCTGTCAGGGTGTCTCAGCCCAAACCCACAGGACAGGTATTGTGGGAGTAAGGTAGTAGAAGGATAGACTTATGCAATAAACTGTTTTGCGTCCCTATTGGGGAAAAGCTGAGTATAAAAATAAGTTTGCCTTGCTATTTTGAGTGGAAAACAAGCCCTAAATGCTAAGCAAAGTGGTCTGTCATGCTGAAGGGAGCTGATCACTGATTTAGACCATTGGTTCATCTGTGCCAATATCGTCTACTTCAACTGAAGCTAATCTCCTAGGACCCAGGCAGTTGTATGTTCTAGCCTTGTTCTTCAATGTCCTTTTTCAATAGAGAAGTCCAGTAGAGTTCAGAGTTCCAATAACCTTTATTAGGTGTTAACAAAGTCAGGAAGTTTAATACAGGCAGAGAACAAATAACCAAATCAAAGTTTTTTCAACACATGCAACAGGAAGTTTGCGACCGATACAGTTATTTGAACCTCATTGTTATTGAGCAAAAACTACAAGGGAGGCACAAATTTTGGACATATAAGCAGAATATGCTCAATCCAGTCTTCGTGGGTTGAACAAAATGAGCACAGTCGTTTGGATTTCGGAATACTGGCAAATCGCCCTTGAAGAAGAGATGAGGGAAGTAAATTGCATGTTGCCCTTGTGAAAGCCCATCTAAGATTGTGGTCTGGGAGTTGGTGTCAATATCTAGCTAAGCACAGCTTCTTGGGAATAATCCCAAGATGCAAAGAGAAGCAAGAAGTTTGAGCTTGATCAGAAATTGGAATTTGTGCTCGAACAAATCTGCTTTTCAATTCATGAAAGGTTTCTGAAGCATAAGCAGAGAATCCCAGGCAAAGCCCAATACAGAAATTTTGGCTTTTATTGTACTAAAGTCTGTACCTCTGGCAGGGAACAGTAAACTAGACTAAGGGGATTGGAGTGAAAGTCCGATACTGAACTTGAATGCCACACATGCTGTAATACCTAACCTATGATAATTACATTAAATGCATTAAATACCCTACCTGGAATGGGTGCTTATCCAGTTAATTTTTGGGAAGACATCAGGATTGTAGAGTTTATTTACTGTAGCAGCATAACATGCTAGCAACCCAGCAAGTTCAAGTAGTCTTTGACATTGCATTAGTGTAGCTGATGTCTGGTGGAAAAGGGTTATTTGCAACACGTTGACAGGCTCTTAGGATGATCTCACCCTTGGTTGTCCAATAAATATGTAGAAGTGTTCATTTTGGAAACTGCACAACTTAATCTGGATTCTTTTTCTCTCTGCGCAGGTTCAACGCAATCCAGATAAAACAACAACATTGAAACTAGCGGATTTTGGTCTTGCAAAGCTGGTGACCAAGCCAATATTTACTGTGTGTGGAACTCCAACTTATGTTGCCCCTGAAATACTTGCTGAAAATGGTGAATATTACATTGTAACTCTGATTATATCCATCAGTTACCTTTGTTAATTGTTTAATTATACAAATATTTTAATTATACAAATATTTCTCTGACAAGTATCTACTGCAAAATTTCGTTAATTTTCATTGTAGCGCAATAGGGGTTGTGGAATCCTGTCTTATCTGATGGGAGAAAATACCAGACTTGCATGATTTTTTAATTTACTAGATGTGATTTACTGTTTACTGGAACTCAGTGAGAAAAACCCTGTTAGTCACAAAGTCACAGGTTGTTTTTGACCCTAAATGTCTTAAGTACAATGTAAAACTGTAGGCTTTTAAGCAGTGGGGCAAGCCACACACTCTCTGGGGGCATGAGACACTGTGTATGTAAGTGAGAAAGAGCAGTGTGTGTGTGTGTGTATGTGTGTGTGTGTGTGTGTGAGAGAGAGAGAGAGAGAGAGAGATTGTAAACAGGTGGTCCCTTTATGAATGGATCATATGCCTTCTGGCAGAGGCAGGATCAGCAGGTTAAAGGCCTATGAGCAAAGACCTCTGAATGTTTACATGTACAGCAGAGGTTTGGGACTATTTTGGAGGGTGGAAGAAGGTTTTAGGGGAGCCAAGTTAAATTTCATTGTGCGTGCACAATGACAATAAAATGCTTATGCTTATGCTTATCATGTCCCTGGCTGATGATGTAATGTCTGGCATTTGCCCCATATGTTGGCTGTTGCAAACATTAATATGCATTGCATGGTGTAAAAAACTAAAAAATAGTTTCATGAGTCATGATCCGGAAACCGAAACTCGTACAGAATGCGGCAGCCAGGCTTCTTACGGGAACGCCGGTCCTATACCATCTGCACTGGCTGCTGATCGAGTAACAGGTCATGTTTAAAGTATTGTTTTTGACCTTTAAAGCCATTCACGGCTTCGGACCTGCATACCTGAGGGACCGCCTCTCCCCATATCGCCCTGTCAGGCCCCTCTGTTCTTCAGAGGAAGACCTGCTGGTGATCCCTGGCCCTAAAGCAATCAGGCTGGCCTCCACAAGGGCCAGGGCCTTTACAGCCCTGGCCCCAACCTGGTGGAACAGGCTCCCAAGGGAGACCAGGGCCCTTCGGGACTTGCAGAGTTTCCACAGGGCCTGCAAGACGGACCTGTTCCGCCAGGCATTTGGCCAGCCTGGATAAGAACATCGCTTCTGTTCCATCAGACCTCCCGTGGGCACAAGGGTGCGGAGGGGGTGGGCTGACACCATCTGATGTTACATGGTTCCTGATTTTAATTAAATTATATTAGTTTTTATTGTGTTTTAAAGTTGTATTTTATATTGGTTGTTCACTGCCCTGAGCCCTTTAGGGGAGGGTGGTCTATAGGACCAATGAATGAATGAATGAATGAATGAATGAATGAATGAATGAAATCGTTAGTCTTTTAAATGAAGTTGTAGAAGCCACTAGTTATTTATTTAGAACATTTTTATGCTGATCTCCACAGTCCAGCTCAAGAACAGTCCATCTTTAGCCCAAGCAGGGGGCTTCCAAGGCAAGGGAGAATCAGACACATACATAGCTTGGTAATCCCCATTACTGCAGATGGTTAAGAATGAAATCAGTGGCTGACACTAAGAAGTCTTGTCCTCTGTGAGCATAATGCAAAGCTTCAGATTGCTGCAGGTTAAGATCATGTGAAATGATCACAAAATTCTTGAGATGGCAAGCCGCCAAACTTCATATGACACATGTATCATTTAGACTAGGACTTAATGCCGCTTAAAATACGGTTAATTATTCATTGGAGTCTAGTCTTTTAGCTTTCAGCATAAGCAATTTCATACAAATTGTTTGTGTATCTTAAAGTTTCTGGACTTATTTTTCTTTACCCCTAGGCTATGGGCTAGAAGTGGACATGTGGGCTACTGGTGTTATACTCTATATTTTGCTTTGTGGTTTTCCCCCTTTCCGGAGTCATGAACGAGATCAAGAGGAGTTGTTTCAAATCATACAGCTTGGCCATTATGAATATCTCTCACCGTACTGGGACAACATTTCAGCTGGTAAGCTTCAAAAAACAAACTGACTGAAGAGTTCATAGCCTGAGTTGCAGTTATCCCCCTGACTGCTGTATCCACATGTTTTTGACTTATTGCTACTGAGAATGTACAGATGTTCACAGCGGATGCAGATAAGGAGAATTTTTTGCCTGCTTTAGAAAAAAATACTAGTTGTAACAATTTAAAATGTGTGTGTGTGTTTCGTTAAAATTAGAGGTAAGGGATAGAAGGAAGAGGGGTGAAAGGAGGATGGGAGACCAAGGTGATTGGTTGAAACTGGAGAATGACTGTGAAGAGTCTGTGCTAAAATGGGAAAGTCAGTCTGTACTGCATAACACGTTGCTATTGGGATAAAGGAACCCGTTTTCCTGTTTTTGTGTTCACATGCATCCGTGCAGGCAGCGATTGGAGCCCACGGAAACAATCCGGGTTGCTGTTCCACCGTCGCATGGAGTCGCGTTAATTTTTTTAATTTTCCCCACCCATGTGTAGATATTCAGGCATGCACAAATGAACACCCACAGTCATGCTGATGTCTCACAATATGATCATCTTCAGCTGTGTAGCTATGCAGATGCAAGCCGCAACAATTTTTTAAAAAGGAAAAGGGAGGGAAATAAAGCGCCTCCTGCCTGTTTGTTCGCTCGCGAGCGTCTATAACCTGGGATTTTTAAAAAAGACTCACTTGTTTAGTGGTTTTCAAAAACTCTGCGTTGGGGAAAATAACACCGGGCAGACTCATTTTGGAGGCAGGATCTGTGCGAAGTCCCCCCATCAAAACGGGCTATTTTAGCATCCTATCCCAGTGTTTGTTGTCCCAGGTGGAAGGGGCCTGAGAGAGAGAGGTTCTGCGTGAAACATAGTGTTATATGAAGTGCGGAATTGCCAAAGAAATAGGAAGAAACAAGGAGAGAATCGAAATGGAGTAAAATCTTAATATGGTCTCAGAGATGTAAAGGAGTGAGAAAGTGGATTGATGTAAAGTGAAAGTCACCTCAGATTGTTTTATTTATTGTACATTATTTCTTGAAAACCCCCGCCCACTTACTTTATTTCAGCTGGCAGCCTGCTCCAGCTGCCGGGGCCTGGCAGGCGGGGCGGGGCAGGGCGAGGGGGAAGGTGGAGGGTGTGTGGGCGCCCCTGTGGAGTCCCGCCCCTGTGGAGGCCCACCCCCGATCACTTCCTTTATTTCAGCCGGCTGAAAAAATAGCCTGCTCTGGCCGCTGGGGTCTGGCTGGTGGGGCGGAGCGAGGGGGGAAGGGTGTGGGGGCGATTTCTGCCCCCATGTGACTCCAATGGCGTGCGCCTGGGACAGGGCACCCCACCCCATTATCACTCTGCCACTGGTCCTATGCTTTTTTTGTGAAACCCTTCCCCGCCTATTTTTTTTGAAGATGAACATCTTGTTTTGCCAGGTCATGCTCTGATTTTAAAACCATTTAGCACTTAATTATTTAACTTAATGATTCTGAAGTAAAAATGAGGATAGGCATCGGAAACCTATGCTGTGATGTCTCTACAAGCCTTTCCCCATACAGGCTCCATATCTGGCTTCTTTTGACTGTTTAAACCATGGGTCTGTATCACAGTCCATCATAACACTGCTGTTTTCTGTCGCTTGCCTGCTCCGATGCCCTTCCAGTTTAAGAATCTTTCTGCAGCGAGCCCCATGCTAATTCCTGCTTTTGTGTTTGTACCAAATAGCTGCGAAAGACCTGATAAGCAGACTCCTTGTGGTGGATCCTCAAAAGCGTTACACGGCACAGCAGGTTCTTCAGCATCTGTGGATCCAGACCGCTGGAAAAAATAGCAGCAGAAACCTGCAGAGAGAGGTGACCCTCAATCTTGAGCGCCACTTTCGGAGTCAGCGCAAGAAAGACGTGAACAGTG
The DNA here is from genome assembly GCF_021028975.2 of Sphaerodactylus townsendi. Lineage (NCBI taxonomy): Eukaryota > Metazoa > Chordata > Lepidosauria > Squamata > Sphaerodactylidae > Sphaerodactylus > Sphaerodactylus townsendi. The sequence continues at coordinate 24,273,838 of NC_059435.1, forward strand.
AAGATTCATAAAGAGCGGGTCCAATCTTATGTCATTTGAGCAATGAGTCCGCTGTGCAAGTGCTCAGCCTCTGGGGTTTTTTTTTTTTTGGGGGGGGGAGGGATTCAGATATAGAATCTTCTTTTAAAGATCGAGTTCAGCTGTTTGAAGCTGAAGCCAACTATGCAAAGCACTGATTGGCTGCCAGACTCCCCATGATGTCACAAGGCTAGTATTAAATATTTCCTTGTATGAAAACATATATGCTGCATTTTTGTTGCAAAGGCCTGCCAGAAATGTGGAGGGCAGGGCAAGACGTTGACTGGATCATCGCTCTGTTCATTAAGCATTTTGTCTATCATTGGTGTTCTCAACATGGGAGGAAACAGGTCTCAATCTCATAGTGAAATACATACTCCCGCTGTTCGGTTCTTCTGTGCACACCCAAAGACTGCTTTTGTGCATTGTCTTTTATCACCTTTTTGAAGACCAGGGCTATACTTTGTTACTGCTGAGGCACTTAAAAAATTAGATCCTAAATGTGCCGAAAAACTGCAAAGACCTTGTCCAACTGCCAGTGAAGTCTGTTACTATTTCATTTTATATGTTGTCAGTTTTGGTCAGGATCAGGAGAGCTAACTGAAGTAAGTCTGGGATGCTTGGGTATAATAATGGCCAGTGGGATTTTGAACTTAGTGTCACAAGACTCTATATTAGTAAGATTCAAGTAACACCTTGAAGACCAGCTAGCATTTGAGAGTCAAAGTTCCCTTCACCAGATACCCTGCAGTTCAACATGGTTACTTGCCTACAAGGACTACAATATATAGTTCTTACAATCAACTTAGTTTCAAAAATGTTTGCCATGAGATGGATGGGTCAGTCACAGTGGGAAGGGGAGGGTTTAGTTGGCTTGCCTGTGGCATACAGAACTGACTGTATGGTTCTTTGGATCCTGGCTGTTGAATTCGATCTCGGTGGTCTGTTTTCTTTGTATGTTTAAAATATATGTATGTTTTATTGATAAGGAATGGAGGGGGCAGGGTACATCTTGTATCTGTGTTGTATACTACATGCAAAGCCTTGTTTCTAATGTATTTAGATGTACATATTTTGTTCAAAGAATGTAATAGAAATGAAGGAAACAATAGTAGGCTATTGTACTATTAAGATCTAACCGTAGTGGTTTTAAACAAACAAAAAATCCAGTATAAATGCCCCTCTTGGTGTAGCCAAGCCGTGGTGTTAGGCTAGGTCATCCCTGTAAACAGGTTCATCATGTTACCTGGTGTACGGGAGGGATAACATTGAATTTTGCTTCCAATATTAAGAAATCAGAACTTGAGTCTGAATTCTTTCTTTAAGACATCATGTTTTATTATGCTGTTGCTGTGCACACAAGATGGGTAGGGATTGCTAAACGTCTGCAAACTTTTTCAGGCTTGAATTAGGAACCTCATGGTTAAAGGTTGGAACTGCAGTTTGTGAACTGTTAATGCACAGTGTAGGCTCAGGCTAAAACTGTCACTGCTATTAGTTGCATAACAGGTAGCCTTTTGGCCAAGTGGTCAAGAATGGTCTCAGTATGGCAAGTCTGGCCTTTTATCCAACTGACTCATTTGATCGCTGTCTTCTTCTTCTATCTTTGGGCTCCAGATTTTCCATTTTTGATGCTGGCCTAAGGGCTCCTGGTCTAGATTGGTCCAGTGGATTGTCTATGGTCCAGGCCTTGCACTGACAACTTGTAAGAGGCCTTGATTTTTTTTAGATGGATGATATTCACTATGACAAACAAAAACAAGACATCTTAGATTTCTTGTTCTCACGTCAAGTTCAGTTTCTGCAGAATTCTGCTTGCTCCTAAGGAAGAAATATATGAGAAACAATACTGTACTCTGCATTATGGGTTGTAGATTGTCCTCCATTGATGGCCATTCAATGAAGAATGTGTTTTATCTAAACAAAAAAATTGGTTATCTACACAAAAAAATTGCCAGCCAGGTTTCTGCATCTTTTCCCTTGGGCTGGGTTGTAATATTGAAAAGCAGAATGAATTAAATAAAAACTCAGGAATGTCTTTGCCTCTTATTTATTAAATTTTCTCTTGGGGGCGGGAGGAATGAATAGAAAGATAAAGCAATGAGAAATCTACTTCGGCTAATGTAGGAGACATAAAATGAACTATATGTTGTTTTAAAGCAATGCTGATTTTAACCATCCGTGCCCATGATTTGTTTTCTCAGCTACTTTTAATAGGACAAGCATTCAAAAGTATGTATTGTAGCTAACAACATAGGTCTTTTCAACCAAATCTTGGTGTTCATTAAAAATGGGGCAGGTCACACTTTGGGGCCCAAAATTAATGGGATGAGAACAGCCCATTTGTCTTTCCCAGTGTGGTGGAAAATTTGTATTTGGAGCTGCCCTTCACAACCAGGGGTCAGGACTGAAGTCAGAAGAGTTTTCAGGCAATGGCATGTAAAGCAGAAGACTTCTGCAGGATTCAGTTCCTTTCACTCTTGTGACTCTTCTGTCCTAGAGAAAAGCTGGGGCAAGTGTGAGAGGAGGAGGAGGAGGAGGAGCAGCAGAAGAAAAAAGAGTAGGAGTAGGAGTTTGGATTTATACCATGCTTTTCTCAGCTGTAAAGACTCTCAAAGCAGCTCACAAACTCTTTCCCTTCCTTTCCCGCAACAGACAGCTTGTGAGGTAGGTGTGGCTGATAGAGTTCTGAGAGAACTGTGACTGGCTCAAGGTAACCCACCAGGAGCAGGGAAATGTGTAGGAGCAGGGTGTAGGAGCAGGGAAGTAAATGTGTAGGAGCAGGGAAACAAATCCAGTTCACCAGACTGAGTCTGTCACTCATAGGGAGGAATAACCGATCAAACCTGGTTCTCTAGATTAAAGTCTGCTTGCTGTTAACCATTGCACCTTGCTGGCTCTGATGGGTGTTCATGGTATATCTAGTATCACTTTCAGTGCTAAAAACCCCACACAGGTTATGCCTTGCCTGTAGAGCTCCATCCAATGGTAAGTTACCTAGTCTTTTACTTCTCCTAATTTATGTCAAGTTCCAGGAAGCACAGGGCTACATATACTATGCTTCCCCACACTGTGCATAAGAAATCCCATACTGCTTGATTCTGTGTAATGCAAGTTCCCAAACGCAAGAACAGATTGTGTTCCAGAAATTTGTAAGTTCGTTCGTGTCTCCAGAGCACATTTCCCCAAAGATGTATGTAAAATATATTTATTAGACCTGGGTTAGCTCAAAGGATCCTGTTTAATCTAGAATATAGCAGGTACTGTATGTTTGCAATGAGCCACAGAAGAAAGCAATACTGTTTTAAAACTGTGCAGTAATTAAACAGACAGTAAATGTCGAATAAGAAATTGGTTTTTATTTTCTATGAACACTAGTACTGCCGTGGTTACAGGAGGCAGGTTTCATGAGATGTGTATCATTTTTTAAAAATGAATCTGGATTCCCTGGACCCAACTTGGGTTACACAGCCACAAAGCACCTGTGGGAAGTGACTTTAAAAAGGAAATAGCCTGTTTGGGCTTTTGCTGCTACAGGTTGTTTCCCCATGCTTAAACAGTGCTGGGGGCGGGGGTCATTTCCCTGGTTTTTGCACAGTATGTTCTACATGGAGTAAAAATGAAATATCTCCCCCTCCCCAACTACTGTTCAGGGCAGGAAAACAGCTGTGTGTGTGTGTAGAGGAAGGAGTCCTTTGTATTCCTGCAGTGATGTTCCAGGCCCAGATGCACTCTCTTGTTTTTAAAAGCTATTTCCTGCAGCTGCGAGAAACTTCAGCTGAGACTGGGGGCCACTCCCCACTTACCTCGTCTGAGTGCAACCCCGCAGCGACCCCTCGTAGAAAAGCCTCCGTGGCTTCTGACCACGGAGACATTTGTTCCCCACTCATTTTCCATTCAGGAAATAGCGCAGGGTTCCACATCAAGAGTCAAAGAGGCAATCGAGCGTTCTGATTGGCTGGCACGCGTGTGCGTCATTTACACGTGGGAGTTGCAGCCAGCCGAAGGCGGGGCTCCATTTTGATTGGCTGACCTGAAAAGTTGGTTTGGATAAGCTGAACGCATTGTTTTGAGACGTCTGCACATGCTGACGTCACTACCCGTTGCAAATTGCTTGGGCAGAAAAACGAAAGTAAAAATCGGTTTCGGTTCACACCGCCGACAACCCTATGCTCAGCGGCACTTTGCCAAGCTGCAAAACCGTGGAGCTCGAGCAAAAAAGAGCAAAAAAGAGCAATGTTGGCACGTCTTGTTGTGCACACGTCTCAATTTCCGAGCACTTTCTGACGGGGACACCCTCCCTAAACAAAATGGCGGTTCCTGTTTCCTGATTGGCCGGAAGCTGCGCGCTAGAGCGAATCAGCCGTGCGTAAACAGCCAAGGTTCCCCACCCCCCCGCAGCACCCGCGGGGTTTTTGAAAATGTTGCTCTTTGCAGAGGACCTAATTTGCCGCGCGACAAGGAGGTGGGAGAGCGGCAAATTAAGGGCAGCTGCGCAGTGGGCGCTGGTGATGTGGGGAACGTCCATCCTCCTCATGTCTTTTAAAGAGGTGACCCCACGGCTTATGGTGAGTGGGGAGTGGCCCTGGGTTACCTGAACCAACTCTTTTGAAACAAGTACATCTAGTTTGGACCTCAGGCTTCATAGCACAGATTGTACTTTGGGAAAAGGTCTGGGAGAGTCTTTGACTTATGTCTGTAACTAAAATGCTTCAAGTTTTTTAATTCTTTCAGGAGCAGTTAAATTGACCCCCTTCCAAGTGTCTCTTTTTTAGCTGCTCCCAAAAGAATAATACAAATCAGAGATTCACCTGATCTTGCCCTTCACTCCAACACTCCCAAGTTCCTTCACTGTTTCTGCTCGGTCATTTGTACTTCAGATGTAACTTGGTCATTTGTAACATCACCTTGACAGCAGACAGCTTGTTCTTGTGAAAGGTACAGAATTTCTGGAGTCTACGAAATATCTGCTTCCCATGTTCATGTGAAGACCTGACAGGTAGGTGGTAGGAGCAATAATGAAAGGTTCCAAATTAAGTATGGACGATAGGACTATGAACATAATCCTAGCCGCTGATGGGACCCTATCTTCATAAGCCAAGATTGTTATGTGTGGAGTTTTTACAAGTGCGATCCAATCCGAGATGCCCCTGTACACATGAATTGAAAATTTTGCAGTTAGGATTGAGAAGAATCAAAACTACTTTGCCTTTAATCCACATTTAATTAAAGCATGCTGTAGAGTTCATTTGCTCTTAAAAGTTTTCAACTCATAAATGATTCTTAAAAACTTCAAACTGATTTTAGAAAATGTCACTTCAAATAACAAGCTCAAGGATGCAGGAGTAATCTGAAAAGGTCAGAATGGAAAGAGATGAGCACAGTTCTCAAGTTCAGGGCTTCTGCCAGTCTGGATTTCAGGCTGTGTTCTGTTTTCCCCCAAGAAACAGCCTATTGTGATATTTTTTTCATGCTCTACAGGAGAAGACTTTGCTTGTGATCAATTATTAAACCATGTTCTTTGTATGACTTGCAGCCTAGAAGGGACCCTGCCATTCTCTTTGGCTATTAAAATCCCAGCACACAAAAGGCTAAGAAACCAGAGCTAGGTGCGGCACTTTGCTTTCACCTGTCCCTTAATTTTTTGTTCTACTTGGTTTTGTGGCCTGATTTGGATGCTGTTTTCTAGCTGGTTTATGAGGATGCCCAGTTTAAGGACAGGGGCTATGGAAAGGTTTCTGGCCATCCTGTGTTCACAAATGGGCCATACATTTCGTCACCTCAGCCTTGATTGCAGAGTAGCTGATTGTAAAAGTGTAATATTTGGAGACAGATGTAGACTGGGGTGGTGTAGGAAGGGGATACCCAGGTGATCAGGTCAGGTGAATCAATCTTATATACAATAATAGTTTAGCCCAACTTCTGAAGACAGAAAACAACCCTTTCCAAGGTTAGTTTCCTGACTCCCATTTTTCCAGACTATTCTGTTGTTGCATTTTGTATTTGTCCTACCAAGGAGCTGAGGGCAGCAGCATACATAGTCTCCTTGCCAATATATCATTACAGCAACCCTGTGAGCTGGGTTAAGCAGTGTGAATTGAGAGGGTAAAGTAGGGTTGCCAACTCTGAGTTGGGGAATTTCTGGAAATTTGGGAGTGGATCCTTGGCAGAAGGGGTTTGACGAGGGGAAGGGTTTCAGTGTGGAATAATGCCATAGAGTCCACCCTCTAAAGCTGCCATTTTCTTCAGGGCAACAGATTTCTGTAGTCTGGAGATCAGTTGTAATACTGAGAAATCTCCATGCCCAATCTGGAGGTTGGCAAACCTAAAGTCAGCCAATGATGGCAAGTGTTTTGCTTGGTACTCCAATGGCAGGTCCTATAGATATTCCCCCCTCCCCTTTAAAATCATGAATAATTTTTTCACCAGGCAGACTCCAGCACTGGGGGCTCCTTCCAGTTCCTGCAGTCAACTCTGCAGCAGCAGCTTGCTTGCCTGCCTTCTAGAGCTCACAAGCTAAAGTTGGCCCCAATCCCCAACAAGGAACAGTTTTTACAATACCATCTTTCTATCAGTTCTTGGCCCTTGATGAAAGGCTGCTGAATAAGAGTTGACGAATAAGTGGGTTCCTAACAGTATCCAAAGTGTCAGTATTTACATGGCTTTGATCTAATCTGATGAGTTAATTTCTGGGGGGGGGGGGGAAAGGTATTTTCCAAAAGCATTGATGGTGGTACTGCTGGAAAGTACCATTAAGTCATGGCATCATAGAGCTGGAAGAGACCACAAGGGCCATCAAGTCCAACCCCCTGCCATGCAGGAACATACAATCAAAGCACTCCCGACATATGTTCATCCAGACTCTGTTTAAAAACCTCCAAACAAGTAGACTCCACCACTCTCTGAGGCAGTGAATTCTACTGTCCAACTGCCCTGACGGTCAGAAAGTTCTTCCTATTGTTTAGGTGGAATCTGTAAACAACTAATGGCAATCGCATAGGGTTTTTAAGGCAAAAGATGTTCAGAGGTGGTTTGCCTTTGTCTGCCTTGTGTAGCGACCCTGGACATTCTTCATGGTCTCCCATTCAAACATTGACTAGGGCAGATCCTGCTTAACTTTTGAGATCTGGCAAGATCTGGCTAGCCTGGACAATCTAGGTCAGAAAAGGGTATTTATACCACCTGCTAACTAATTTTTGTCAATTTTTTCCAGAGTGGGGAGCATCTAAGGAAAAGCCACTTAAGTGGGAGGAAGCTCCAATCTCTGCTCACTGGAGTGGGAGGATAGGGTAGGATGCACTTCTAGTAAAAATAAATTATTAAAGGTGGAATGCTATATACAGAGAGCTCATAAGGCCCCCCCTTATCTGCCTAGAACAGCTGACTGCTGAAAATACTTCAAGAGAAAGCAAAGGCCTACTGAAGTCCCCTATAAAGATAGAAAAGGGTACAGAGATTAATGCATGCGTTCATACCACAATCATGGAGAATGCACACAGCTGAATGACAGCATGAAAGAAGTTTTCCCCAAAATTAAACTTTAGTATATTAATCAAAAAGATCTATTCTAACATCAAATGTTTAATGCACATCTAATGACAAACTAGCAACTGACTTTTTAGTTTGATTGCTCTAATGTATTATGGTTAATGATTTCCTAATTGAATCTCCAGGTTGTCTACTGGGAATTTACCCAGTTTAGGCTTCACCCATGTAGTGGTGTAGAATATGCTGGGTTCCGTAAGATCCGTGTATACAAAAGCCATATGAGATAGAAGCTGCTTTCGGAGGAGAAAATGGGTGAGATGGAGGCCCTTTCCGCACAGCAAATGTAAAGTGGGTAGAAACTGGGAAAAATTAATCTGGTGTGATCCTGTGCCATTCGCATGGCTGGCCGTCCCACAGTCAGCAATTGAATTGGCTGGGACATGTGCCTTTGCATAGAGGGGCGTCTTTTTGTTTTATTTACCTCCCACCGATGTGTAGGCAAACAGGCATGCAGGCATGCAGGCATGCACGAGTGAACCCCCAGCCATGCTGTCTCATGTTATGGCCCTTTGTGCCTGCACACCTATGCAGATGGGCACCGTGAAATTTTTTTTTAAAGGAACATGTGGCAGAAAAAAACACCTCCCTGCCCGGCCACTTGCTTCAACCCGGGATTTTAAAAAAGAATCGCCGATAGTGTGATTCTTGAATAACTCATTTTGGGGGAAATAACATGGGACAGACTTGCATTAGGGGCGGGAACTGTGCAAAGTTCCTACCCACAATGGGTTTTTTTACCATTGTTATCCTGGGTTATTGGCTCGTGTGGAAATCGCCTGAGTGAAAAACCTGGCTGAATCCAGCCTACCTTGCTTTAAAATTTTGTTAGAGTAGTGAATCATGTCTGGAGGTCCTGCTGCACCTGAGATGTTACCAGAATGGTAATGGTGGGGCAGACTCATCCCCCATGCCAGGGTGTGCTATTCTAACAGAAAGAGGGCCTGGAGTCTAGCTCCTTAGTGTTCTGCTTTGATTGGATATATTATGCCTATGATTAAACAAATATAAATCTGAAGAGGCACCTGAACAGGAATCCAGTGGAAGTGAGCGAAGCATTAATAATTAGGCAAATGGCCTTTTCTTTTCCCCAAGATAGCGTTAATTTCTTACACTAATCAGCACTGTAAACAGCTTAACAAATCTTTAGTGAGGCAGATAAAAGAATGCTTTCTCTTGCGTACTTAGTATGCCAGTTGCCATTTGCTAGTTATTTCTGCAAAGGCTTTGGGGGAAGAAGAGCTCGGCATAAACAGTCTAATAAACCACACATCTCTCCTTGGGGATTATTGTTTCCTAAATGTGAGGCAGGGGAAAAAACACCCCCCCCCCCAAACTTTAGGAAAAATAAAACTGCCTTTGCCCTGCCACATAAATTATTGAATAAAGATTCAGTTGAGCAGGGATCCCATTGACATTTATTTTTAAGTGCCTGCAAAACCTTCACTTTGAATTCTCAGGGGCATCCTGCGACAGAAGGCATCCACAGTAGGCATTGCTGGGAAATCTCTCAGGAATGGAAGGAGGGACTGGTAACTTGTCAGACTTGGGCCTCAGACTCTTAGATGATCTATGGCAGCGGTTCCCAATCTGGAGCGTTTGGAGATACCCGAAAAATTATGTAATGGGTTTGCTAATATGGGGGTACAATTTTAGGGAAATGGGTTGCTAAGGGATACGAGAGTGAAAAAAGGTTGGCAACCACTGATCTATGGGAAAAGTACGGGAGGCTGAAAGACATGGTAGGTACAAACTCTCAGACCAGCGATCCCCAACCAGGGTTCCGTGGTACCCTGGGGTGCCATGAGCATGTCCCGGGGTACCACGGCAATGCTACTGCCCCCCCCCTCACTTTTGCAGTGTCTCCCACTGGCACCAGCAAGGATATGGCCCAGGGGACAGGGCCTGCCGCAAGGTCAGCAGCCACTTCCCACCCACCCCTGGGAGGGGAAGGTGGGGGGTGGCAAGCAGGGGACCTGGGAGGGGAAGGTGGGCGGGGGGAGGATGGCAGGGGTACCGTGAGATATGAAGAGTGAGGTCAAGGGTACTGTGACATTGAAAAGTTTGGAAAACACTGCCTCAGACCATAGGTAAGCAACCTTTGACAACTACAGAGCCAAACAGTATCAAAATTTGGAGCAAGGGATCAAATGAACAACTGGTTTAAGAGAGCCTATTTGCATACTCTACAAATTGACACATTGATTAATAAGCCACATAAAGTTTCTGCAACTGGGTCCATCTTTCCATTTAAACCGCACTGCTGGAAGGAACTTGGGGCTGACTCGCACCTAAGGGGACCTATCCTGAATTCTCTTTTTACACCTTCTGTTATCTGCTTACACCCAGTGTTTTTCAATCAGTTTGAAGTTCTGTCCAGCAGATGGCACAGTAAGCAAAGGAAAAAAGGAGTAATTTGCTTTCCCCAGTTGTATATTTGTGCAACGGCAATGGTTTTATTTTTTACAAAGGCAGCACTGAATAAATTTTCACAGAGAGAGAGAGAGAGAGAGAGAGAAAAGGCTGAGCCTGGGGTGAAATATTTAATGAAGACTTTTGTAATTATTAGAATTCTTTCTCTTTCCCTCCCCTTACATTATCTGCCCTCCTCCCCTTTAGCTGCTGCTTCTTTGGAGATATTTTTTCCCTCTTGTCTTCACTAGACCTCTTTTGCTGTTCTTGGACAATAGACATGATGTAGGGAACAGGGGGGGTGCCATCCCAGCATGTAGTCAACTGGCTTTGGTTATGTCCGTGGTCTTTGGCCATTGCATTGGACTGTGGAGAGCGACCATCTGGCTTGCAAGCCCTTATAAAACCACTCAAGATTGTAGCTGTTTTTCCTATTGCTATTGTTTGTATGTGCAGGGAACAAGAGAGCCACACCTCCATTGTGCTTCTTAGGAACTCACTGAGGAGAGAAACAGCACCACGAGAAGAGGTCACTTGGTGGCGAGGATTTCTCCTTGGCTCTGTCCTTGATTGGTCTCTGTGCTACACTTCCTGGTGTCTGTCTGTATTTCCTGTGCTGTAACTCAATTTCCTTGAGGTGTCTGGACAACCCATTGCATTGTACCCAGACTTATAACTGAGTGGTTTAGACATGATAACTCTGGATGGGAAATGCATGGGTATTTGGGAATAGAGTTGTGGGGAGGGCAAGGATTTGGGGATCTCAGTGGGACATAATGCCATATAATCCACCATTCAAAGAAAATCCCTCAGTGGAAGTTGCAGTGGCGTTGCAGAAAATGTTCACAAAACAGTCTGCTTTTGTCTGAGCTCTAATTTTTACTGGAATGTTAGCATTTTACAGAAGTGGAGAAGCTCTTTGGTATTGTAAAAAATGCCCCCCCCCCCAGTTTTGTCTGAGCTCTATTTTTTACTAGGATATTAACATTTTGCTGAAGAGACTTATGTTCAAACTGCCTATTCTGCTATTCATGAAGCATGAAAGTCAGTTTTGAAATGTGCTGCCTGTGAAACAGTTGATTAGCCTGATTTAAAATATTTCATGATTGACCTTGTATTTTCAGAGAATTTGGATGATAAGAGAGGTTAACTGTACATGCAGATATACGCAGTTCCCATCCCCCCATATTCCTATATGCCAAAGCTGTGAAAACCACAATGGACCAAATCACACATAATTCATGTGCAGATCGTGTTCCTGTTGGATAGTTTAGGAGGGCAGATGACCGTTTCATGAACAGCAACTGAAAATTTTCTTTGTGGATTTTGATTGGTCTTTCCCAATCACATATCGGCTCAGTTCAGGCAAAACTATGGTTAAATTAAACTAACTGAGGTTAACGCAATTATCTGAATGTAGGCTATGACAAACAGTAATAAGTAGTCAGGGTCTATCAACCAGCATCTGAAACCATGATCTCAAGTTGGTTTATTAAACCTTAGTCCTAACTAAGGTTTCATCTGACATACAAATCTGGACACTCTGATTTAATTCTGGCTTGTTCCTCAGTACCAGCCTCACACACTCCACAGCTACAGAGATACTTCGACAAGTGATGAGACTAGTTTCCATCAAGGAAAACCGGGGACTGAGTAGTAATCTGAGAGACAAATCCTGGATTCATAAATCAGCCACAGATTTTAAAAAATCATGATTCCATGTAATTCTGAACGGAACCATTGTTTAAAGAAGTGTGGTAGGAGAAAGGTTAGAGACCCTGAGGTAAATGCTGACCATTTGGTTAGGGGAAGGTAAGACTGGTTGGAGTTTTTATTGGGGTAAATTAGATGTGTTGAGCACAGAAAAGTTGACTAGGTATATCTCTAGGACAGAAGATCAGATCTCTGAGTCTTTTAGGCATAGGAATGCATATGAATACAGTAACCTCAGAGGTATTTATACCCCAGAGGCACTTATACTGGTACAAAAATGGTATGAAAAATTGTGTTCAATGTATACATCTGTTGAGATACACTCTTATGTGTGGTGCTGTGTAGACACTTCTGATATATCATACTGTGATAACTTGTTTTCAGGAAATGGCAAGGATATCAGTTTTCTGTGATACTGTATGCGCAGAATTTTATACAAGAATGGATGTTTTGTTCTATACTTTGCAAGAGCCCAAACAGAAGTTACAAAGATCACGGATTTCTGTCAGTCCAGGAAAGGTAAATTGCCTGCATGTGCAGAGATGATTTGTATCAGAGTTGTACAGGGAGTGGGAAAAAGGAATCAACTCCTTGACCCTGGCTCAATCTTATTACTTGAAATGGAACTCTCTGTGCTGTTATTACCATTTTAGAAAGATATGTCCTTCAAAAATCTGTTTTCTCTTTTTAGAATACTAATAATGGCACAGGAACCCCAGGTTTGATTAGCAAACTCAATTACGGGGAGGATGTAGGGTCAACTCAAGTAAGCATGAAGGGTGGACTCTCCTTGCCTCTTCCCATTCAACCCTGATTTCAAATGTAGCAATGTAGATGTCCCTCTTTTTTGTGCTATCAAGTCACACTTGACTTATGGTGACTAAATGAAAAAAAATGGTAAAATTCAGATATGGTTTTTTCTGGCTTTAAAATTATTGGTAAAGCCAAAAAGCTCAAATGCATTTTTGGTAAGACCAAAAATATTTGGGTTTCCCAACAAACCTCTAACACTGGGCTCCATTTGAGCCTATGGGGAGTTTTTTTTTTTAGTTTTTTTCAGTTTTACGTCTGTAGGGGGCACCAAAATTGCAGGGTGACTTCAGGAGACCCTTCTGATAAGAGCAGGTTTGGTGAAGTTTGGTTTAGGGGGTCCAATGCTATGGGTCTCCAAAGGGGTACCCCCCATCTCCCATTGGAAACCATTGGAAAATGTGGGGAGACACACAGGCCCACTCAGCCCACAATAACACCAGCCAGAAAACCAACCCAAACTAGCAAACAAGCATAGAAACTCGACTGAAAAAACACTAGGGCCCCTTCCGCACACGCAAAATAATGCATTTTCAAACCACTTTCACAACTGTTTGCAAGTGGATTTTGCCATTCCGCACAGCTTCAAAGAGCACTGAAAGCAGTTTGAAAGTGCATTATTCTGCATGTGCGGAATGAGCCTAAGAGGGATGGGGAAGATTCAGCTATTAAACGGTAAGATCTCCCTACAACCTTGGGAACACAACAAGAAATCTAAATTAAAACTCTGCAAGCAGCAAGAAAACAAGCAAACCTACCCCAAACCAGCAAGCAAGTGCAAAAACACCAGTGAAGCAGTAACAATTGTGTGTGTGTGTATGTGTGTGTGCGTGTATGGGGGGGGGGAGAGATTTAACTGTGAAGGTTAAAGATCTTCCCACAAACCTGGTAATAACCACAACAATCTTAAATCAGTACTCTTACAAAGCACAAACAGCCAATTATTTAACTTTTACAGAAACAAAACAGGGGAAAAACAAGGAAACAAAAAAGTAACATTCATTTTTTTGGGGGGGGGGGAACTAAAAAAACCCAGGTCAAACCATGCCTGTAGGCCTTGGGCCTTGGGCCTCAGACTCCCTCCCCACTAACCCACCATCAAGTCCAAGTAGAAGCAGTAAAAACAAGCAGCAATTAAAATTAAAAAGGTAATGATTTTTTTAAATTAAACTCGCTCAGTCAAACCCTTTGACACCTTCATGCTGGCAAATAGCACTCCAATATGCAGGTAATCTCACAAAGACTGGTGCTCCAAAGGCCAAACAGAGGGAGGACAAGTTCAAGCGTCAAAGGCAAAAGTTGAACTATCGCTCAAAACCTCAGTCTGGAACAGAATGGGCTGGCCAGGACCCAGTACTGTAATGTATAAACTCTGGCCAGGCACCAAAAAGAAGCAAAACTCTGAAAATATCCCAGGAAATGAAAACCTTCCCTGATTGGTCAAACATCAGTGTTGGCCTTTATGTTGAGACCACATTGGCCACTGACAGCATTCTACCTGCTTCTCCCTCCTCTCCCTGAAATTTTTGCCATATTGTGATTGACATGGATCTCTTTCTAATTCCCAGCACCATCATAATACTTTCATAAATGTTTGGGTTTGCAAGGACGATTGAAAGAAGCATGGGTCAAGGGCTAGGAATGAGGGGCCAAGCCACTGCAGAGAAGGAAGCTAGTAGTCATGTTTGCATATACAGTTATATGCCACTGATATAGGTTGGCAGGCATAACTAACAAGCAGGAGGAGGATTGTGGGTAGGGATATGAGAGGAGTCCACAATGCCAGCTCCAATGTCATGTCACTTATGGTAAAAAAAAATAGTAATAATTGTTAGCTATGGTAGCAGTGGTAGCAGTGGCGTAGTGGTTAAGAGCAGGTGCCTTTTAATCTGGAGGAACTGGGTTTGATTCCCCGCTCTGCTGCTTGACCTGTGGAGGCTTATCTGGGGAATTCAGATTAGCCTGTGCACTCCCACACACGCCAGTTGGGTGGCCTTGGGCTAGTCACAGCTTTTCGGAGCTCTTTCAGCCCCACCCACCTCACAGGGTGTTTGTTGTGAGGGGGGAAGGACAAGGAGTTTGTCAGCCCCTTTGAGTCTCCTACAGGACAGAAAGGAGGAATATAAATCCAAACTCTTCTTCTTCTTCTAGCTCTAAGAATTGCAGGAAGTTGTATGGTAAAATTATATAATTCCTAGCAACTTCTAGTCACCCATATCACTTCTGTTTTTCACTGACCATATTGCATAATGTCATGGGAGTGGGGAGGGATTGGCAGCCCTACGTTTGCAACAAAGGGCCTCTGACTACATATTATGTGTTGTACCCAACCAGCTTTTCCAGTGAGGGAAAATAATGGCAGGGTCCTCTTTGACCACCCAAAAGGCTATGCTGAGAATCATATACAAAAGACATGTGAGACGGGTGCTGTTATAAAGAGCAACCCAAACTTATATATTTGCTGCTGTTCTCAGAATACTTGCAATGAGAGCCCTTCTGGTCTGTGAGGCAATTGGCAATCTGTAGAATGGTCTCCCCCTTTCTCTGAGAAACCAAGAGACAAGCCTGGAGGTCCAGATACCTAAGAACACAAAGTAAACTTTTATTGTCACTTAAAACAGCTGTTCCTGGTGAAAAACTTAATGCCAGCAGACTATTATTTGTTCAACAATTAAAACTGGCTCAGTGAAAGGTATTGTCTCTCCCTTTTGTATAGCGATCGTTAGCCGAGCAACAGGCTTCTCTGTACAATGAGCTCAAGCTGTACAATGAAAGCTGAAGATTTTACCCAAACAAATCCTGGTGAGAGCAAAGGGGACATTTTAGACAGCATGAAATGAATGAGCCTATGTCTCCTTGCCAAGCAGAGCCCTTTCTAAAAAGAATCATAATGCCTGGTATCGATCACGCTTACAAATTAGAGGCGTTGAACTGAGGGTCAGTCTGTGCGAAACTGAGGTGGCTTGCACTAATTCTGACCTGCAGCCAGGCCCACTTTCCAACTCACTTTCCAACCAGCATATTTATTCTGTCTTCCTTCCTCAGTCACTTAGAACCCCTGCATGGGTCTGCTGTTGGTTTGCTTCCAAGAATACGTTCAGTTACCAGCCATGCCTTGAATGGACATTCTAGCCAATGAGTGCGAAATCCAGAAGGGAAGAATAAGGAGCACGTCAGGTCTGTCTACATAGTTTTGTTTGAAATATGCTTCATTATCCTCCAAATAATAATAATGAAACATATTCAGCTGCCAGTGCCTGACAGGCCTGGACAATAGCAGTTGGGATTATGGATACGAGGCCTTCTCTTTCTAACAGAAGCGCACGAGTTGCTAGAACTTATCTTTTAATGGCAGTATCAGTCTGTTGTGTCATGTTGGGCTGGCAGGCAACGATGAGCTTCAATGTGGAGGAAAACAAGGTCTCAAACAGGCCACAGAGAAAATGTACAGCTCCATAAAATCCAAATTTCAGACTCATGCAGTCTCAATTGATCTTGGGGCTGTACGAGTGGAGGAGTGGGTATTTACCCCTCAGTTTCTATCCATTCTTCAATGCTCAGCTCAGCTCTCAGTTCTTCTGGGTTTTTTTTTTCTAGCAGAGAAGTTTTTAAAAAGTGAAGACTAGAGGAATCAGTAATCACCAGGCACTTCTTGACCCTAGCACATATTGTCCTTTCATTTATGGAGGTAATGGCTCCACTGGAAGCTATTGTCTGTTTGGGGTGCAACCTGGGAAGGGTAGGGTTTGGTTAGGGGACCTTAAAGGTAAAGATAGTCCTCTGTGCAAGCACTAGGTCATTACTAGAGGTGGTAAAACTAACAAACAAACAAAACAGGCTATTTGGCAGAGCTGAATTAGCCTGGTGCCAAGAAACCAATATAGGTTTGGCTTTTTCAGCATTTGCTTACAGAGAATGGAGCTCTCCACCCTCTGTAAGAAACCTCCTCCCAATCAGAAAGCCAGTTACCAGCTTTGCGACTGGGGAGGGAGCTGGGTATAGCTTGCAGAGAACTGCAAGTAAGGGTGGAGGGTGGGTAGGTGAGGAGTTTTCACCACTGCTTCTCAGGTCCATGTGGATTTGAAAAGTGACGGGGAGAACTGGAATTTTTCAGATTTTGTTTTTTAAACATGAATTTTTTGATAAAACACTGAATGCAGCTTCATTTGGTTTTACTGAACATTTCTAGGTTTAAAAACCCAAAATTTACCAAGTACAATTATTTGTGCTCAGTCCTAGTAATTACTTGCACATGGGGTGACGTCACATCACAACATTTACTAGACAGAGAAGGTTTACAGGATAGTTTGCCACTGCCTTCCACAGACATCTACACTTTAGCCTGAGCAATTTTACTGACCATGGAAGGATGGAAGGTTGAGTCAGCCTTGAGCCTGAAACTGACATGAGCAGAGTTTCTTCTGCATTACTGAAGTTTAGCACTCTGCACTGTGGAGGGGACCTTAGCAGGGAAAGGGCAGGATATAAAACCAACCAACCAACTAACCAACCAAACGAACAAACCATTTCTTTCAGGGGAACTGATCTTTGTAGTCCGGAGATCAACTGTAAAACTGGGAGTTCTCCAGGTCCCACCTGGATAGTTACAACTCCAGGATCCTCATTAAGAGCCTGAGGGCACTTTTGCACATGCAGAATAATGCACTGTCAATCCACTTTCAGTACACTTTGCAGCTGAATTTTAGGCCGAATCCCCACTGGGAAATTAAATCTAGATCAAACCAAGTTTGAAAATAAACTGCACCTTTTCGTTGAGGTTTCAACCTCCACACTGCAGCATGTTTCCAGTGAAGACATCTAGGCCTTTCTCGGATTCAAGAAATGTAACAATCCCCACTACCACGTGATTGGCTTGGCGGGTCTCTCCTGATTGGCTGTCGTGCTGTGTTGGAGCGGGACCTTTTTTGTTCTCCTGCAAAAATGTGCTCACGTTGTGATGTCATCACGCCATCACGTCTCCCCCGCCCAAGTTTCTGGTTGGTTATCGTTCTCTTGTGCTCTCGTGAGAACAGCACCAAGCACACTGATTGATTGTAAGGCATTTGTGTCACACTCCACGGTGGGAAATTTGAACCAGGATTAGACCCCCGATCCTTCCCTCCAAACTGGATCAAAGACGTGTTTTTTTAAAATAGTAGTGCTTTCAAGCAGGTTCGGCGAAAATGCAGAAAAAGGGGGAGAATGAGCGCCAGAACTGGGATGAATCCTTGTTTGTCGATCAGGCAGTGGGGAGTTCTTCCTGAATCCTTGATATTTCACATGAGTATTACGTGATTAATTGACCATGGAATAGCAAAATCCACAAAATCAGATGAGTGTAAATAAAAGGGGGGGACTGAAAGATTTCTACAAGCAGAATTTTTCCAAGTTTGGCAATCTGTGAATCTTTTTAATGATCCAAGGCCTGAACCTGGAACTTCTTGCACTTAAAAAATGCAATTGTACGCCGAGTTATGTCAGCCTAAGTCCACTTAAATCAAAGGTTTTATTCTGGAAGAACTCTTTGTTGGAATGTACTATACAACATGGTGCTGTTTCAGTGAGTTATGCTTCTTTCCTATGACAGAGCGTGCGTTTTATCAGCGGAAAGGTGCGTTACCAGAAAAGATAAGTGCAGTTGAAGACGGCTTGGCACAGCAGACAAATAACTCCACCACACAGTAGCTTCACTTCAAAGAAGGAATTTTACTTACAGGTGCAAGCTATACAAGTGGCATCAGAAGGAACAAAGCCGGCAGCATCGCCGGTAAACATATAATCTAACAGCTAATGTGCACAGATAGTGCTCTACTATTATACAAACACTGCCCAATCACAGTGAAGGCCACAGCACCAGATCAGACTGGTTTGATTCAGTTACACTGCCTACTGAAGCGCGCTGACAGGTGCTGCCATCTAGATCACCTGGATCTGTGCACAAGATGCACACCTCTTTATTTTGATTCCCTGACACCCTTCTCATCTTGAATTTAGATTATCTATTTACAAAACATTTACAATACATTTTACATGGTTACATTACACATCATGCAACACATTGGGTACAGTCACAATACCAAGTTCAGGGTAACAGGTTTCTGTGCTTGTACAGTACCATACTTTGGTTAAGATGTCTGCACGATTCACGTTCAGTGGAATTTTTTTTATACTCAATTTAATGTCACCCTTTTGAACTAACTCTCTGACGACATTTAACTGCTATGTATTTGGTTCTTGCTTTCATGCTTTCCATGTTAGCCATATGAATGCATGTTTGGGAATCTTCTAAGATTTTCACAGGCTTGCCTATACATTTGCATTCAGATCCAGTTAACAGTTGTTGAGTCCATAAAAGTTCTGAAGACAAGTTTCAGAAAGTGAACAGAACTCAGCTTCTGCAGTTGAAAATGCTATTGTGTTCTGTTTTCTAGCTTTCCAGCTAATGACAGAGTTTTGCATATTTAATTAAAACCAGAACATGACTTTCTGTCATTCTCTTCTGCAAAAGAGCTTATCGGCTACTGCAGATAAGATATTACTGTCATCATCAGGACGTCGTAAACCTTTATTGCTTGTTCCTTTTAGATATCTGACAACTCTTTTTGACACATTGCCAGTCCGCGTAACGTTGGTTTGGAACTCTTCTACTTAACACACTTACTGCATAAGCAATATCTAATCTTGTCCAATTACTCAAAAACAAAAAAGGCTTCCAATGACAGAACGAAAAGAAAGAGATCAGGTTTGTCAAATAAAACATCACATTAGGTTTTAAGAAAATCAACAGACATAGAATTATCAAATGTTTTAGCATCTGTTACACCACATGTTTTACAAGCTCTCCTATTTTTCTTGGATTGTAGCAACACAAGACCACCTTCAGGATTGTGAGCTATTTCAATACCTAGATAGGACTTTAGATATCCTAGATCTTTTACCTTGAAATGCATGCTTAGCTCATTATAGACAGAATTGATTGCCTCATCAGTTTTAGCTGCAACACATAAATAATCGACATACACCAATAAGATGATTTGGGTGTCATTGAACCTTTGTGTACACACATGGATCAGCAACACTTTTTTTGAAACAAGATTTATCAAACAATCATTTTAAGCATTGATTCCAATTTCTTGTGTGGATTAGCCCGAAGCATATAAGGGCTTCTTCAGAAGAAGCACCTGGTTTTGTCGTTTAGTTTCAAAGCCAGGAATTGGTTGCATATAAATCTCCTGAATTAAAGGGAGCATTCAGGTAAGCAGTAGAAAAAAAATCATAATGGCGCACTTTCAAGCCATTCTTTACAGCTAAGGTAAGATACAGCCTTAAAGATTCGCTTTTAGCTGTAGGAGAAAAAAGAAAGTTTCTTCAAAATCTTGCAGATAGGTTTGGCTGTAGCCCTGTGCAACAACACGTGCTTTATATATGACACTTTCATCCAGGTAAGGCTTTTCTCCTATAAACCCATCTAGAACCAATGATTTTCACGATCATGAGGCTTTTTCTACTTCCTCAAAACTTTTGCTCAAGCAAAGAATCATATTCTTTTGCATTGCTTCTTGCCATTTTGCTGCTCTTCAGGATCTCTGGTTAACATCTCATTTGTAAGACCCGGTTCAACTTGGGTATGGCGCACTCTAACTGTCTGTGTGAACCCATATCTATCAGGAGGAACACCTTTATTTTGCCTTTCAGACCTTCTTGGAACAACTGGACTTACCGCATATGTCAGTTCCATTTTGCTCTGACTCAGTCTCGTCCTCCTTTCACTTACCCAGTTTCTGTTTTTACAGGAGGTGAAAGCGAGCCTGACCTTGAATAGGCGAAGGAACGGTGCTGACGATTGGCCTGCTGCTAGCTGCTGTTTCCGGCAACAAGGGCAAAAAACACTTCAGTGTTAGCATGGATTTGCTCCCAACCTGCATGGCTCTCAAATTAGCGCTTCTCGAAATTACTACCGCGACCGCCATAAGACAGAAAAAATCTATAGCTTTCGTTTCTGGCTGGTAGCCAATGAACCTCAAATGGCGATATTTGGGTTGTCCCTTCCTTCTTTGTTCTTTTGGAATGAGAACATTTGCAAAACTCCCAAAACTCTCAAATGCTTCAAAGAGGGCTTTCAAAAAAGCATGTAATGGGGTGTTTGATTGATTGTCCTCCACAATCTATTTACAAGATGAGTAGCTGTGCCCGAGCAGCTTCACCCCAAAATGAAGCGGCAAGTTTGCATCCATCAATAACAAACAATCGCATGTGGTTTGCAGATGAGAAATTTTAAACTCGAAACCCGTTCTCAAAGCGAAAAGGGTTAGTTTTCCTATGAATTATTCCTTTTTGAGCCAGCCAATGTTGAAAATCATTGCTCAACCATTCTCGCCTCTATCAGATTGTAATCTGGCAGAGAGCGGTGAAGAAGTTGCGTTCAACCATTGCCACCACATTGTTTAAACTTTTCAAAAGCTTCAGCTTTAGTTTTTTAACAACTTACAGTGCCGTATATCTACTGGAAATCATCCACCAGCACCATGAAATATTTGGCACCACCTTGTGTGGGTGAAAGCGAGGCCAGTTAAGGTCAACATGAATAAGAAAATGGTTTATCTGTTTTTCTTTGACTGACTGTAGTTGAGGGATAGGCTTTCACTTTAACTCTTTAATACTCGCACACTGCACAGTCAAAGATTACTTAAGTGCGTTGCAAGGCTTCAACGATTTACATCACAAACTTTAGCAAGTTAAAAGCCTTCAAAGTAGAAAAACTCCGGAATGCCCTCTAATACTCTGTGTAAAGCATGGACACAGTTATTGTCATGCATAGGACGGTTGGATAGACAAGAAAAACATGTTCTTCACTGCCTGCATTCTTGGGAACTGGCTCATTTTGGCAACTGTATTCTCAAGCTTTTGCCTTTGCACAATGACAATGCCATTCAGTTTTACATAAACACATGTCATCCAACAAAATCAACTTTATAACCATCCATCAAGTGAGGTTAGACTAGCTTACTGGCGATAACAGACAGAAGGTTCTAAACTTTTGCACTAACAGTACATTTTTAAGAGACTCTCGCCTAAAGAAGGCACAAGCGCAAGTTCCTTGTAGACTAACTTCCACTGGACTGCGTCAAAGCCAAGGCTTACGTGAGCAACTGTTGATTGATTCTTTGACGCTCTTCAACAGGGACCTGGAATTCGCGATGGCTGCTCAGTACAAGCAGAGTCAATAAGCCGGGATACAGTCTTTAGAATCTTCGTACCGCGTCTTCAACGTAAAACAGATTCATCTCTGATTCTTGCTTCGTGCAGAAAAAAAGGCTTCTTTTTGTATTTCCTCTTCTGTTGCCTCAATTGGCTAGGATCCAGGAACTTGCACAATTTCGAGGGTAGATGTCTTGTCTGACCATAAACGTAGCGCAAATCTTATCGACGCATTGCGCAAAGCGATTTCACAAAGCGTAGCTCTCTCGGGACACGCTCTTCCTCCTCTCTGGATACCTGCGACGGGCCGCAGAACTGCTCTCTACAGCACACACATTCATCCGGTACGCATGGCTGCAAGCACGCTGGTAATCCTTCTGTTTCTAAGCCACTCCAGCAGTGACTGGCTTGGTAACAAAATCGAAAGTAAGCTACCGCCTTCCCTTCTAAGCATTCTGTAAGCTCAAAACAAGCTGCTCCTAAGCAAACTTCGGTCCAGGGTACGAAAAGTAGGGAGATAAGATTTATGGAGCCTCTTTGGTTAATCACAAGACCTCTGCTCTCTAACTCCAGCGAAAAGAGTCTGCATAGGCCTGCGCGAAATTGAGCATTGAGACACACTCTACCAGGCCTTCAGCTTCAGGTTATTTTAGCTTCACATTGCGAGCAGGTAGGACCTTTTCGGAACCCGCTGTGTCTCCAGGTTCTGGTACAGCTTCTTTCAACACCTCCCAGTGACATCATGAGCACTGCGGCGCTTCTGCAAGTATACCTCAGCTGAGAATCAGCCACTGCCAGGATGATGGTGAAGCTCTTGCTCTTTCATCGGCTCTCCATTCAGCTGCTGCGACTCCAGCCATGGCGAGGTACCTCCACAATGCTCCACAGATTAGATCTCTCGGATAAAGATAACTCCCTTCATCTTACAGCTGTGCCCGCGGCATGTAGTTAAGTCTCCGGCCCAGCCTCTCAAAAGGCAAACTGGATGCTGTAAACGCGTTTATGAGCTGTTTTGTTCCACTTCCCTTACAGCTTCCTCGCGTGCTCTTTCACACCAACAACACTCCTCTAGCACTACCTGCCCACTCTTTCGTGTAACACTCAAACTCTCTGGGCCCATAACCTGACAGAAGCTGTCGTGCTTTATCAGCTGAGAAGGTCGCTACCAGAAAAAAGATAAGTGCAGTTGAAGCGAAGGCGGCTTGGCACAGCAGACAAATAACTCCACCACCACAGTAGCTTCTACTTGCAAAGAAGGAATTTTACTTACAGGTGCAAGCTATATACAAGTGAACATCAGAGAACAAACCGGCAGCATGCTTCGCAGTAAACATGTATCCCTAACAGCTAATGTGCACAGATAGTGCTCTACTATTATACAAACACTGCCCAATCACAGTGAAGGCCACAGCACCAGATCAGATTGGTTTGATTCAGTTACACCAGGCTTTTGCCAACTGACTCTGGCTGACAGGTGCTGTCATCTAGATCTTCATGATCTGTGCACAAGATGCACACCTCTTTATTTTGATTCCCTGACATCCTAGTTCCACTGGAAATAAATCCACGTATTCTTGTTTGGTTGTGCTGTGGACTAGCTATTTATTGACCACAACGGCTTGCAATGACATATCTTGAAATTAATTTTTGCCCACTCCATTTTCTCATTGATGTAGTGTTTAAATGTTGACCTTTGATATCAGGGGTTCAATACAGCCTGCAGTGCCGAGTTTGGATTATTGGTTAAAATGCTTAATACTGAATGTTAGCATTTCCTAAACCCCTGCAATGGTTATATGTCTTTTTTTCCTGTTTAGTGTGCTGGTTGGATAATCACTTGGGTTCTGTTGCATCTACCTCCTGAGATAAAGCAGCAATGGTTATCCTTTGTGTACATCTGTTTATGCTCAGCAAGATGAAGCATCAAACCCACAAAAGTACTTTGGATAGAAAACATTGATGCATACTGAGTTTCTGTCTCAAAACATTCTGCAAACCATGGAACTGAAGGCAACTTTGAAATAGCTGGGTGGAAAAAAGGCATACCCAAGGGAATGATGCTGAAGGATGTAACTGCTATACCAGATTGACCCTGTGTAGCATCATGGAGTTAACTGTAGACATATACAAGTGCATATAGAATTTAGGCTCTGTTTTCTTTTAGCTTTTAAGGTCTTCTCAGACTGATCTATATACAGAAGGCTCTAAAGAGTTCATTTTATCTTAGAAGAGTAAAAGGCTGACTCAGTCCCCCTGGGATATGAACTTATGGCCCCTACTCCTTAATATCAAGATCTCCCATACTATCTGTTAATTGCTTGTCTCTCTGGGGATGTGTTGTAAAGTGGTTGGTCTTGCTGAACAGTGACTAATGTTTCCAAAGCCACAAGTTTGACTTGTAAGGGGATAGCAAATCGCCATGGTTCTGTTTATTGTATTATCTAAAGCTGGGGATTTGGAAATAAGCACCATATCAAACAAATGTAAACTACTCAGAATTTGTTAGTTTCAAGTATGGAAACCCTCCTGTTGAATTCAGAGGTTTCTGGTTCATTTTCCCAGGTGGGACAGGCTCTGGTGGCCAATTAGTGACTAGAACTGTTCGACATGGATTCTGTTTATTGTCGAAGGCTTTCACGGCCGGAATCACTGGGGTGCTGTGTGGTTTCCGGGCTGTCAGCCGTAACCGTGGTTTCTGCTTGCAAGCATTCTCTCCTGACATTTAAGCCTGGGGATCCTGTGGCACAGCATCTTCGAATTCAGATCCTCTGAAGATGCCAGCCACTGGGTTATTTATTTATTTTATTTTATTTATTTTATTTATTTGTTTGTTTTGTTTATTTTGCTTCTATTTATTTCTTATTTATATTTGCTTCTTATTTTATTTATTTATTTATTTTATTTATTTATTTCCTTAAAGTTTTTATACGTAGCCCTATCCTGCTGAGAGGCTCTTGGGCGATGTACAAACATAGGAATAACAAATGTAGTGATAATACTAAGAAAACATTTTAAAAGCAAGGCAATAAAACCATAAAACTATTATTTCTAATAGATATACCATAAAACCCAATAAAGTAGATGGTATCTAACGGTCGTTTTAGCTCCCTTCCCTCATTAGAAGAGGGAGGGGTGAAGGTCCAGCATTCTGATTATAAGTTCCCTCCCCCCCCCCAAAAGGGAGGAATGGCAAGTCTCATTAGATGGCAGTTGGCCCAGATGTCAAGGGCCAAAGAAGATGCAGGTGAAAGATCAGGAGAGAATGCTGCTAGAACACAGCCATACAGCCCGGAAACCACACAGCACCCCATGGATTCTGTTGTCACCAGAGTTGTGCTCTTGGATAGTTTCCACCTCATACTATTAATTATTGAAACCTTAGTGAACGACAGAAAAAGGATTTTACAACTAGCTAGCAAATTATTTTGTGCCATTCACTTCACTGTGAAATAACAAAGAGCATTAACGGATGTAAACCCAATTTTGGGTGGGAAACAGGTTACGCTGAGGGAAGGCAACCTGCAACTGGTATTCCAAACAATGTAATCCATAGGTGTCAAACTCGTGGCCCTCCAGATGTTATGGACTACAGTTCCCATCATCCCCTGCCAGCATGATGCTGGCAGGGGATGATGGGAACTGTAGTCCATAACATCTGGAGGGCCACGAGTTTGACACATGTGATGTAATCCAAGACCATTTTGCTTGGTATGCAGGCAGGTTCTTTGCTCAAGCAACTGAGATGATCTCTTGAGATGGTGCCCACACTGTTTGTAATGGTATGTTGGAGAAGGCAATGAGCATAGCTTTCATCATAGATTGGACATGAGACAAACTGTGCTGGCAGCATTTCTGGGGTTCAGCTTGCTCCCACTGTGCCAAGCAAATTCTACCCCTTCTCTCTTACTCTGCTTTGGTTTGCTGGCATACCAAAGTCTTCACAAGCAAATACTGCTTGCTAAAAAAAAGGTTGTCCATCCCAGGATTATGCTAGGATGGGTGACACCTCGCTTGACAACAGTACATGTGAAAGGGGTCTGGGAATCTTAGTAGACCACAGGCTGAACATCAGTCAGCAGAGGTTGGATAGCCATCCATTGGGAATGCTTTGATTGTGTGTTCCTGCATGGCAGGGGGTTAGACTCAATGGCCCTAGTGGTCTCTTCCAACCCTATGATTCCATACACTGAATGGTGGATGGAGAGAATGAGATAAGATTGATGGCCATACATGGATCATTCCTCACGCATAGAGCTTTCACAGTGTTCATGCAGGTAGGCTACGTTATAGGAAAGATGCCATGAACTTGAGCAGGGTCCCTGTTACATCAGTCACAAGTTCAAGCCAAACAAAGTTTATTTTTAACAAATGAAACACCATCGCTACATTGCTCAATTAACCATTTCCCCCCAGAACCAAATAGCTCTTTTTAACCTTCTACTACACCTCCCAGCAGGCAGTGCTTTCAACTTTGTCTATGACAGACATGACTATACCCAAGAGGGATGGGGTCTGAGCTGTAGTGTCCCCATCCCAGCATGGAGCCTGTGGCAGCTGTTCCTGTTGCCTGTTGGTTAAGGCTGCTCTTGACTCAAAGTGCTTTTCTGTATGTACAGACAGTACCATAAATATTAAAACCACCAACAACCAATTATCAATCAAGACAAGTCAATTTTCCCTGAAAGGCACTTTAAATAGCCCAGTCCTATGTTCCCAACCTCCAAAAAAAAATAAATCCTCCAGAGATGAGACTTCCAGCACATAGTTCCATCAAAGCTATTACCCTTTTCTGTGCCACTGGCAACAGCTTCTCCCAGGTATTTATAAGGCCTGTTGCCAAGAAAAGAAGGATTATGTATGGCTGATTTCAAGTATCTGGATTGTTTCCTAAGTCTTTTGTCAGTTGCATTCTTGATGTCTGAGCTGCCTAGGGTTCTTTATTGAGTACTAGTAAATACAAACGTCTTGTTAACGTTGCTATCTTTCAATTGCAGGTGCTTGTTCGGGAAAGATGGATACCATGTCCATGAATAAAAATGAATCCAGTGGCTTAATTACTGGAATAGAAGGCAAGTCTTTTGCTGCTTTTGGCTTTATAGGATGATTGTTTTGCTTTAATTATTCATTTGAAGGGGAACTTCTGGGGGGGGGGTATCTTTTAACTTGGCAAATTATATTCTCCCTATAGAGGGGCCAAATAAGTACATTTAAGGGTTGATTGAAACTATATATAGTTCTGATAGCCAGTGGCATAACTGAAGTGTTATAGGTTGGCTCCAATCATGTTTTCACTCCATCTGACACAATTCTCTCCTTTACTGCTGTCCTAAAGGCTTTTCTATATGCAAGTCTTATAAGTCTCTGTTATCCTTTGGAGTGGTGTTCCCTCCTTCCTTTTTCACCAGCAGAAACATTGGCTGGGTCTAGTCTGAGATAAGGACTTGAGAAAAATGGTCACAAATTCTTCATGGTCACCTCAGCCTCTTTATCATCCTAGAAAAGAAGTTCATTTTCAGTTATTGAAGTTTGTATAAGCATAAAAGAAAATATGAACAAAGGCAGGCCATAACTTACGGAGATCAGTCTATGAACATTACTAAGTAATGGATAGCAACCTTTTCTGAGGAACTCTCAGCCAATTATGTATAAAGGTTTCATGCTGCGAACACTGCATAGGTCTCTAATTAGCTTTATTTATATGCTAAAGAATAATAAATGTGAAAGAACAAGGAGAATCATGAGCGCTTAAAACAGGAATGTGACTCTCAAACAAACTTGAATCCAGCTCACCAGCACTGTAAGAGATTGATACTTGCTGTCTGCCTGGGACTGAAAAAGCTCTGGAGCTGCCATGTGCTCAGCAGACCATAATGCATGATTAGTGTGCTGTGTTTGGCTTGGTGCGTCATAGACTTGTTAAACAAGGCAGGTATGCGCTTCTCAGCTAGTTGGCATGCTCAGAGATTTTGCATAATGTAGGCAGGAAGTTGTCTCTGAAAGATCTGGCAGCCATTTTAATGTTCACAAAACTGTCCCATGCATCATAAGGGCTTGATGGTTCACATGGTAACTCTAATAAAATCCCTTGTGGCTCTTTCAAGAATATTGTGTTCAAGTATTTGTTTTTTCCCCACAGAAAGGATTGTTAGTGTTAGATGTAACACTGTGTTGTGATGACTTCATGTGTTTAAAACAGCATTTTTATTTGCTATTTTTAAACCTTCCTCCTAAATGCTTGATGGCTGCCATCCTGCAATGTAGTGTGAAATTAAGATCAGTTGTTTAACACAAGATTCATGCTGCCTCTGCCTAGAAAAACTTGGAAGAGACAAAAATTAGGCTCAGCCTATTGTTCTTTCTTTTATTTTTATTTCTTTCAGCTTCTAGGTTGCTTCCATGCCATGTTATTTCCTCCTTTTTGATCTGTGGTACACTTTGAGTCTGGATTTGTGTTAGTGGTACAACTCAACTGTCCTTATGACTGTGCTGCCAGACTCTGCAACTCCAACCACTCATGAGCATGCATCCCTATTCTCATTGGTGACATGCGGAACAGCACATGCTCTGTTAAGTAACTGGTTTGTTCCAGGTACATCCAGACCTACCAGATTCACACAAACCCAACTGGTTCCAGACTAGCTCTACACTTGAGCCATTGGGTTGGAGCATATGATGAACACATATATGGCTTTATGCTGAATAAGTCCTTTGTTCTATCAAGGTCAGTATTGTCTCATGCTGGCAGCAGCTCTCCTGGCTATAAAGAGGATGGCCTATTCTGTACAACCAAAATAAAATGTTTTGATGGCCTATTCTGTACAAAATAAAACATTTTGAGGCAGGAAATAAAACATTTCCTCTGAGGAGTTCTGCAGCATTTTTTGGCCTCAAAAGTTTTATTTCCAGCCTGAAAACATTTTAAATGCACCCTTAATTTTAGTGATTCTTTGGTTGAAATGTTTTCAAAATATTTTAGCTTGCTTTGTGTATCTCTTTAAAACATTTCCCACACCTCTCTATAGTCGGCGGACTTCCTCCTTAGTGCCATTTTCTGAGCTTGCTCTGTCATCTCGCCTGTTTATTTTCATTATTTTTTATTTGGTTTTTTGGGATATTTTTAAAGCTTTGACTGCATGAGCTATGAAGAGTTGCCTCATGAGACTTTGAAGCATCAAAGCATCGAATCCACGAAGAAGTAAAAAAAAAAAAAGGAGCAAGCACAAAATGGCAGCCTGGAAGGGTATAAGTGTGAAAAGATGGGGAGATTGAAAATATTTTCATTGACTTAAGCAGAAAAAACTGATGTCTTTCACATCACCTTCTGCTTGATACTTTTTTAAATTGCAGGTGCCAGGGACTGAAACTGGAACTGTTTGCTTTGCCTCTTAATAGTAGCACCTCCCTTGATTCTATCTCTGACGCAACCAATTCCTGTAGGACCCATAACCTGCTAGATTCTTCTTGTTCTCCATACTTTTCCTGTCTATCACGCCTTGCTGTATCTCAGAGGCAGAACTGTAACATGGCAAGTGAGGCACTTGCATCAGGAGTACAAAGCTGAGGGATGCAGAAAAAGTTATCGTGACTAAAATAAGCATTGTGTAATTATTACTCTTGCTATAGTATGTATTAACTTTTTTTTAATATCAAAAATAACTGCTATGGAAGTACAGGAGGCTCAGTTTTATATTTTTGCCTCTAGTGCAAAATTAGCTGGTTATGACTCTGCTCAAAGGGGTGGCATTTTTGAAACCAAAAGGAAGCAACTCTGTCCCAGTATTTTGTTCTGGTCTATTTTTGTCCATTTTTACCACTCATTAGAGAAGGATAGTAGGACACTCCTGGCCGAGACTAATTCCCATGCAGCATCAGCTCAGGTTATCTGTGTCCAGTCTCTTCTTTTGCAACTTTCTCTTCACAATCCCAGTAATATGCTTTCAGGTGTTTATTCTTTCTACCTTTATGCGAAATGCACATTAATGCAGCCAGAGAAGGCATTCCCAAAGCTGTCTTTTCAGAGATAGTCTGAAGGCAGGGGACATTAATAAGAAAGATTGACAGGTGGATATAGACCACCTCCTGCACTTTCTGATTTTCCCCTGTGACCCCTCTCCTGCCATTTCCCTCTTCCTCTGAGGGCTTATTTTTGATATTGGAAAATTTTGAGGGAAAACACATTTTAAATAGTCTTGGTGGCCTTTGCAAGGAAGAGTCAGTGGAAGGATTAAGTATTCCTTCCAACCTATAGTTTCTTCCTACCAAGTCACCTTTGCCTATATGTACCTGATGAAGGAAATGAAGGAAGGGAACTCTTGATTTCCCCTCATAGCCTCTAACGTTGTTTTCTGTCCTGCAAGCAGAACTATTAAGGAAAATTATGTATTTTGAGCAGTAGTGGCAGTGATGGAAATACTGTTGCACCACCTCTTACACATCAAAATAATATGTGCTTTTAAAACCTCAGATGTGTTTTGGCCCTTTTGTGCTTCAGAAGGTATTCCCGCAGGTGTTGCTTGTTCTGATTATTTCTGCGATTATAGGGCATGCTTCTTCGGGCGACATGCAGATGGCCTGTGATTAAGTGATCTCGTGCACTGAAAGCTTTCAAAACAGGAAGACTCCCTGAAGCACTAGAAGTGGAGGCAATTTAATTGAATTCAAATTACCATGACCAATAGGTTTTGCCTGTTAACCAAACTAAGCAGGTGTCCATATTAAGCCATGGCAGTATTAGTGGAGTACGCTGTTTATATAAGCAGCGGTTACTGAATTTTATCGAGGGGACCCACTAAGCCCAATTGGAGTTCGCTCCCAAATCTGTCTGTGGCCCAAATTACCAAACTGAATTTTGCTCAGTTTACTATCAGTGAACATTAATATATCTCCCAACATCCTGCTCAGAAAGATTCAGGCAATGGCCTAATTTTTTTGTAAGCTGTACTTTCCCTTTATCATGACAGATATTTATTTACTATGTTTTTGTACTACTTTTCCCTTTTGCTCAAAGCTGTATACAATAAAACAAGCAAATTAAATCCTGTCAGAAGCCTGCTATATGAACAACGGCCTGTTTTGCACAGCACAAATAAGACGTTCTAAGGACATTGAAAAGGTGTCTTGGAAAGAACTCCACACAGTTTTCTCCCCAAGACATCCTCAGGATACCTTATTTCAGCCCAAGCCTGGCTGTATGAAGTTCAGGAGCTCCAGAGGTGTTGTATGTTTACTGCCCAACCATTAAGCTCTCTGGTCCGCTTCCTTGTCAGCTTGCTCCTGACATTTTGTGTTCTGCTGAAGAGATTCTCCCTGCTTCCATTTGCTGAACGTTGCCTCAGGAAGTTTGCTTTGCAAGGTCCAATCTTGGGTACCTTTTCAGCCCAAAGACTACATAGTTGTTCTCAGCTCATCCTGCTGATTCCAGCAATATATAGTTTTCCTATATATCTATAGGAATATATATTGGGTATATCTATAGGAATATATATTGGGTATATCTATAGGAATATATATTGGGTCTATCTATCTATCTATCTATCTATCTATCTATCTATCTATCTATCTATCTATCTATCTATCTATCTATCTATCTATCTATCTATCTATCTATCTATCTATCTATCTATCTATCTATCTATCTATCTATCTATCTATCTATCTATCTATCTATCTATCTATCTATCTAATCTGCCTGCCTGCCTGCCTAATTTCCTAAATATATTGGGTAGACCTGCCTTCTGTGGACCATCTTAGTTTTTCTGCGCAGTAAGAAAAAACTTACTCTTTTTGCCTGTCTGTGGTATCATACATTTTCCCCACAGAAATATTTGCTGGCTGCCCTCCCTACAATTAGCTCAATTATTTTGGTGTCAGATTTGGGAACCTGGAAGTGGGAGAGGGGATTGTCAGAGTATCTGAAGTTTGCTTCAGCGCTGTCAATTACTGTCTCAGACTTTCCACTCCTTTTGGTTTATGGAAAGCAGTCTTCTTAAGGCACCATTCTTTCAATTTCTGGGAGAGAAATCTAGTGATGGGGGAAGGGTATTGCCTCTGCATAACAGAAATGCATCCTAGAGCTGTGAAAAATGTTTTCCCTGAAACATAAAGACCACTGCATGGAATTCCATTGTGTCCTGGCTTCCTCGCCAATGTCCAGTATTTGATGGCATTTTCATTTCTATTTCGTGAAAGTTCAAGAAAGTCATGTGACTGGCAATTACCCACCAGTTCCAGGTCTGCTGCTTTACTAGGGCAGACGAATGGTCTATCCCTGCCTGTCTCAGAGAGCAGCAGCTGGTACTGAACAATTTGTGAAACTGCAAAGGGCAACTAATGGTGTGATAGGTCCCCTGCCATTCGCTTCCAGCTTTCGACGATTGGAGGTTTAATGATGTTCTTCTGAGTACGAGGTTATGTTCCTTGACAGTGTCGGTGTATTGATGGCTCTTCTGCCTTGCATGAGTGCCGGCAACTGCACACCTATTTACAGAAATCTGATCCAGAATGGAAGCATGGAAAACACAGAAGGGCTGGGTATGACGGCCATTAATCCTTTTTCAGGATACCAACCTGCCTCAATTTAATTGTGCATGTCTGAAAATATGGAAAGTCATTTATGTGTTCACTGCTTTCTCTTTTATCAGTCCTATTTCAGAAAGGATTTAAGCAGAGATCTGTGTACATTGGTGGTTTGAGAATGCCTGGGTTTGATTTGGGAAAAGTGCATTTGAAAATCTAGCCATTGAGAATCTGGATCTCTATTATTTAAAAAAAACAATCTTGCCCAACCTTCCAATTATTAAAGTTTTGCATGACTGAGATGGTAATATAAATAAAATTGTCTCAAAGTATAATCCTAAGTAAAGTTATATCCTTTTAAAGTTTTAACAAAATAACAAATAAAAATACCATGTCATCAAGAAAAATCCACAATGTAGCTACTCTTTGTAAAGACTCCTGTCTCTGATGGTACCTTTAAAAAACTTACTCATTTATATCCTGCCTATTTCTCCATTGGAACCCAAATTAGCTTATATCGCTCTCCTCTTCTCCATTTTATCTGCACAACAGCCCTGTATTAGGCTGAGAGAATATGGCTGACTCAATATCACGCAGCAAACTTCCAGGGTAGAATAGGGATTCAAACTTGGATCTCTAACCATTATACATGCCAATCGCCTAGACATTTTAATCAAATTCTTATTCTTTTTTGCATCCTTACTTTCACAGTCAAAGTTTTGCTGGTTCTGCACTATTATAGTTTTTGAAGCTCTAAAATCTTTAAAAATTCCAGTGCAATGACACATATTTTTGAGGACAGATAAAAGTGGAAAAGTTATATTGCAAGCCTATAAAGAGTTATGCTGTTCTTAGTCCACTGACTTTAATGGATTTAGAAGGATGTAACTTTGCTTAGGATTTTACTGTTGAGGATTCAGTCATCATTGTAACCATATAACCTGCAGCCAGATTTGCTTTGGGCTCTTCATCTGGGGGAAAATAATGGGTGACTAGGAAAAAGAAAATGACAAGCATTGTGTCAAGTAGGACGAGGCAGGCTCTGTTAAGTTGAGAAAAATGAAAAGAGGAGTTTGTTAGAATAGTTGAAAAGTTTATGAGCTCATTAGTTCCCAACTTGGGTGAAAAACCCCCATGCAAGTGACATGTTTATGACAGGCCTAATGCTGAGGATCCCTGAACAGGCCGACCAAAACCACGGCAGCTCTGCCAGCATTAGCACTTGTCAGTTTTTATATAACTTTGCTTAGAGAATAACTTCTGAAAGATTTTCTGAAGGAATAGGATGGAAGGAAAGGAATGGCTTCATTTTCTCCCATTTCGATGTAATGAACTTCCTTCCTTCCCCCCTCCCAACTTTTTCCTATATGCAGAAGTTGTATTATTTCATTTCATTTTCATTAATCTCATTTGTAGGCCGTCCTTCCCCTTTCTGGTTCAGGGCTGTTTCCAACAAATTAAAAAAATACAGTAATAGTATAAATAACGATAATCATAATTTTAAAACAACAATGCCAATCACAACAATAAAGATAAAACAATCGTAAAACTCGATGGCTGCTACAATACAGAGCTACATAGCCAATTCCTATAACTATAAATAGGGGAGGATGGAAAAATACTAGGGAGGGAGGCCATGGATGGTGCCCCGTTTCTGCCTCAACCACACACCTGGTGGAACAACTCTGTCCTGCAGGGCCTATAGAACTGTACCAGGTCCTGCAGGGGCAGAGTCTCATCCAACAGAGTATCCCACCTGACTGGGGCCGGCCGGCAATGGCCAAAAGAGGCAGAAGGACATGCAAAGGTTGAATGCAAACCTACAAATTTCTCTAAGAATTGGTGTTGTTCAGATAATTACAACAAATACAAATACAAAACCTTTAATGGCATATAAAGAGTGGTAAAATACAGATTATGTTAAAACCAATTGACTAAAATTTACACAAAGGTTTCACTCTTGATCCAAGTGCCTTTGTTAAAAACCTGGCAACTGATTCAGTAGTAGTGTGGGATGATGGTCACTAAGCAGGTGTGAAACTATTCTCTTGTCTGATCTCACTGAAAATTTCTTCAAGATGTTTTCGAGAAAAGCAAACTGGATAGACTGCCAAAATCTTTGCAAATGAAGGAGCACGCTTGTTCAGTTGTTTCCTTGGTAGCCGTCTGGCCACAGGAACAAGTCCTGTTCTCCGTGGATGCCATGATATCTGCCTCTTGTTTGGGTAGTCGGTAACACATTTAGCCGAAAGCAAGCATAAAAAATATCTGCGGAGTATGGATTGCTTAAATTACTCATATTTAGCCATAAAAAACCCGCAATGGTGGTGAAATAAAATGTGGGGAGAACAAGTTCTGCAGGCTCCAGCTGTGAGAAGCTGCCCTTCAATGTCGGCAGAGTAATGCGGTTTCAAAAAACTCCGAAAGCCTGTCTTTCGTCCATCAGTAGGAGTTGGTCAAAAGATACACCTATGTTGTTTCTTTGCTTGATAATTTTGGTGTGCCAGGTGGAGGAAGGCCTTTAACAGAAAATATGTGAGGACTGCCCGAGGGCTCTATAATGAAGGCGGTTTTCAGTATTTAAACAAAGAGAGCCAAACCCGGGAAAAAATTGTCTTGGCCCGGCTCTCAAAACAAAGAACTTGATATCACGACTGAGTTTGGAAGACCCAATAACGCATTTAAGAAACAAAGATTTCGAACTTCCCTCTTAATTCTCAGCTGTTTTGCTCCCAGATTGGAGCCTCAGTAAAGTAATTCCAGGCAGTAGTTTTAACCCTGAAAACCTACTATGGGCAGGAAAATTGATCACTTCTAGTGTGAAAAAATCTGGATATTGCCAACACTTTGATTTTACTTGTATTGAGAGTCTGGTGGATATGAGAGGTCCAGGTTAAGGAATAGTTCAGATAATTAAGTACTGAACATTTATTAATCAGGTTGGAAATAACCTCCCAACATTAGGGCCTTGACGGTTTGCCCAGGAGCTGCACATGAATGGTTAGTGGTAGGCAGACAGACAAAACCCAATCCTATATTTCCCCTCTCCAGCAGCCAATCAGCACTATTGCTGAAATTCTAATGATGACTTAAGCAGCAGAGGTGGAGTAGGGTCAAGGTATGCCTCGCCCCTCCCTGTAATGATGTAAAGCCACTAACATTAAGGTAGATATTTGGGCTTTGTGGCAGAAGTGATATTTTGTATTTATTTCTATCCTGTTTTTCTAACCCACAGGGATCCAGAGTAACTCACAACATCATCTTTCCATTTTATCCTCGCAACAATGATTATGTGAGGAATGTGGACTGAGAAAGAACGACTTGCGCAAGATGACCCAGTGACCTTCCAAGAAGAGGTTCTGTTGGTA
This sequence comes from Sphaerodactylus townsendi, assembly GCF_021028975.2. Classification (NCBI taxonomy): domain Eukaryota; kingdom Metazoa; phylum Chordata; class Lepidosauria; order Squamata; family Sphaerodactylidae; genus Sphaerodactylus; species Sphaerodactylus townsendi. Next base: position 24,309,417 of record NC_059435.1, read on the forward strand.
ACAAAGAAATCCCTGTTTTTCCATTAGTTCTTTCAAGTAGCACCTGAGAAATTCAGGTCCCCCATAATCAATAAAAAATTTTTTGGTAACTTTTCAACAAACTGTTAAATGAGCCACCACTTCTTGCTCTCTAGAGTGTGTTCTCTTCCATAAAAAACGTATAAAAATGTGATGAAAATTACATTGAACACACATTTCCTAATATGAGCTGTGTCCTAAAGGGAGAAGCCAGTGCCTGTTGACAGCTGTGATTTATGAGCATTATTTGCTTGGTATGGTGCACTGATATTATAGTTACCACCCATTTCGGTTTGGGTGTAAGTGGCTTGCAGGTCCCTAAATTGAAGGGTAGCAATCTTGCCATCCTTGAAAGGTCTGAAAACAAGTGCTGCCTCATAGCCCAATTTTTGTAGATTAAACAAAACGTATACAGTCCCAGCAATGAATGTCAGGAGAAGTTCAATGTTTGTTTATTACCCTTTTGAAAATTGCCTGGGCAAATTTATGCAGGTAGCTTTTCTGGCTGGATAGACGTGGCAATTCTACTTGGAGGAGCCCATCTCATTTCTCACATCAATGGACAGCTTTCATCAGCCTGGTGCGAAACAGCCTGAGAAATGTCTGGGCTGTTAAAGTGAGCGACGGCTTTGAAGCAATGTCCATCTCTCCAATACATGATGCCCCCTTGCTCATTCAAGTTGCTGTCGTAGAAGACCACTTAGTCCACAATGGCGATCCAGACATCACTAGAAGATAGCAATGATTCACAGCAAAAGTTATGTATTGTGGGTAAAGAGATATTACTGAACTGCCGACCAAACACATGGAAATGATGTCATACCACCACCTTTGGTGTTACCACAGGTATAGGAGGGTCGTAAAGACTGATGGTTCCAAGTCTGGTTCCCTTTCCCTCTTTTGTTTATGCCCACAAACTTGATTTATAAACGAGAACTCTTGTTTCATTATAGAAAGGAATCTATCAGCTTCCATACCCCGACAAAATGATTTGCTTCTAAGCTGTTCTGCCTGCTGTTACGCATTTCCAAGCCACATTTGTACACCAGCTTGTCAGTTCCATAAATCATTACAGATAAGTAAATCCTTCTCTTAACCTTTCGGAGTGATAGCGTGACTAATATTTTCTGAAAGTATTGCTCCCGGTCTTGCTTGAAAAAATAGATGTGGATGAGGCCAGATTTTGCATAGCGAGATAAACTAGAAGAATGGGACTTTGTTCATTTAATGGGTCTTTGCTGGCAGCATTTTAACCCTTGAATGCTACAGCATACCAATTGTTAGCATGTGTGCTTTCATGTTGCTTGTTTAGCCCACGAACCAGATTCTTGGAAGCATACTTGCTACTATGAAGAGGGTTTTCTTTTCCTTGTTATCCTAATTTAGGCCTAATTTTATAATTACAAAAAAATAAAAAAATAGCACAGTAAATGGGTAGAGAAGTAGGAGGGCAACAACAATAACAGTAGTAATCCAGACTGGAAGCGGGGGCGGGGGAGGGCTGGCTCCTCTTCTGTCTCCTCCTCAGGGCAGTGAACATGTGCAGAGGGAGAGTGTGAGAGAGTTGCCAAAGCAAATCCCTTAAATTTGCTCCATCTTCTTCTTTCTGCCTTGCCTCTTCCTCTGTCTTAATTCGCACCAACGTTCCACTGACACCAATGAGGGGAGGGAGGAAAGACAGCCAGTGAAGAGAATGAAGGGGAGGAGAATGAAGGGGGGGGAGGAGGAGAGGAGAATAAAGGGGAGGAGAGTGAAGGGGAGGAGGAGAGGCAAATGAAGGGGATAAAGCAGTCTGGTTATCCTTGACCAAGACCAGGTCCTTCATGGCACTGGCCCCAGCCTGGTGGAATGCTCTATCAAGTAAGACCTGGGCCCTGTGATACTTGGTACAGTTCTGTAGGTTCTGTAAGAAGGAGCTGAGGACAGCAATATATATATCTGCTAACCTTCCCTCTCTTTTCCCCTTCTGCCTTACCCATACCCCTTTCCTTTTTTTCCTTTGACAGGCATGAATACATTTTTAAGGGATATAGCTAATATCCCCTTTAAGGGATATAGTTTGGCTTACAATTAAGGACAGCAATGGTACCTATCTGCTTGCCTCTCCTCTCCTCTCCTCTCCTCTCCTCTCCTCTCCTCTCCTCTCCTCTCCTCTCCTCTCCTCTCCTCTCCTCTCCTCTCCTCTCCTCTCCTCTCCTCTCCTCCCCTCCCCTCCCCTCCCCTCCCCTCTCCTCTCCTCTCCTCCCTCCCCCATTATCCCTTTCCTTTCCTTCCCTTTTTTCCTTTGACTGGCATGAATGCATATCTAATTTTAATTGATGGTGGAACGATGGTGCTGGGATTTAATTGTGGAATTATAGATTTTACTCATCTTATTATTGGGGTGCTGTGTGGTTTCCGGGCTGTATGGCCGTGTTCTAGCAGCATTCTCTCCTCATGTTTCGCCTGCATCTGTGGCTGGCATCTTCAGAGGACTTCATCTTCAGCCTTCTCGTTTCAAATTTTAGATGCAGAAGCGTAAAACATGTGAGGAGATGAATGCTGCTAGTGAACAGCCCATACAGCAGCACTAAATACAACACAGCAATGATGTGATTCCGACTGTGAAAGCCTTCGACAACACATCTTATTATTGTCTGATCAATGCTGTACACTGCCTTGAGCCCATTTGCAGAAGGGAGGCCTATAAATTGAATAAACATTTACATAAAGGCAGAGCTGTGGTGGGGAGAGGGGCTCTTGTCTAATGTGGCTTGTTCTTTCTCTGCTGCCGCTACCTCTACTTGGGCCAGGTGAGACAGTACAGAGAAGGAGGATTAAAAAGGGGATGGGAAGGAGGGATAAAGGGGGAGAAGAAAGGAAGAAGGAAAAAAAGAGAGTGGAGAGGAAAGGTGGGGGAAAGCCTGGTTGAATGTTGTGTGCTACTCTTGCTCCCTCACAGAGCAAAACCAAAAATGAGGGTGTGGAAAGGGTTTGCCATTTGGTGGGGTGGAGCAAGAAAAGAAAAGAATAGAAAAGAAATTTGGGGAATTTTGCTCATGCACTGAAATCCAGCTCTGATACAGATGGAAAAAACCTCTTGGCGGTTAAAGTGCTTTGAGAAAAAATGGAGAGAAAATGTCTTGAAAACCAAACAGAGGAAAACATGTGCAGAAATCAAAAAGTAACACGAGGCATTTGACAGAATGAAATCATGTAAATCACTTGTGCAGAAAAGGCCTTGGTTTATTTTCTGGTGAATTGTAACCAAGCATATTAATCTCAAATATCTTCTCAAATGATGGTCATCAGTTTCTGCAAAAATCAAGCAATTTCTTTATGTTTATGTCCATACTTCCTGGAAGGAACACTTTCCATATCAACAAAAGAAAAAAAAAGGAAGAAAGGAATAAAAATCCTGGATGTCTACATTAATTCCTCTTTAAATTGCTGAGAATTCTGTGGTAGTGTGTGTAGTGGTTAGAGTGCTGGGCTAGAATTGGGGAGATCCAGCAGATCCAGGGAGATCCAGGTATCTACTCCTGCCATGGAAACTTGCGGGTGATCTTGGGCCAGTCCCTGACTGGAAATGTGGCTATCTGGGTCTGTCAAGGAATTCACACAGTCAAATAAACATTTGAAAAGGAACAAAATATCTTCATTTTTAAACAAAGGATTTGTTTCAAATACCCATGCCTGATGAAAAATGTGTTTGCTTGAGGCATTTGAAAGAATTAGGTGGCCCAATAAAATACAAAAATAGCTTTCCTGTTTTCTTGCAAACAGTTTCCTTCTCTGAAAATATTTGTGCCTGAATATGTCAAAATCTGTGTAGCCGTAACATTGAGTGAACTACTCTGAGTATCAGATATAGAATCTATTAAGGTAGCAAAACCACCCTAGGAATAAAGTGCTCCCCCTTCCCCCTGAAATTTGTTGAAGGCATGAGATACCAGTTGACTTGAGGTGACATAATTGGGTAGTTTCTATAATTAGTAATCGCTATTCTGAAATAGCAGCAAGTGAAAAGTACATATATGTATGTACATTTTTTGTGTGTGCTTAAATCTCCAGAGTTCGAGAGCTGTAAAATTAATAGATTTAACCTAAATTGTGGATTGCCAAGTGACATTCCACTAGTCTGATCCAGCAAGCCCTTGGGCAAATTTTTCTGACTTTTGGAGGATCAACTGCATTTCAATTGTTTTACTGATACACAGACATACATAAAAAATCCGTAGCCTCTTGAAGGATTCCTACTGAAAAGCATAGGGGCCATGGAGGACAGGCCTACCCATCCACTGAGAAGCATTGCCCATTGGGGTCCCAATGTTTTCAGTTGGAGTCAGAGTGGCTAAGATTTTCTTAATGTGTGTCTGTGTATCTTCAAGGATAGCTCCTCCAATTTTTTTTTTAAATTAGGAAAACTATATATTGCTGGATTGGCAGGAAGAGCTAAGTACAACTATGTACTTTTTGGGCTCAAAGGAACACAGAATTGGAGTCTGCAGAGCAAATGTCTTTATTTATTTATTTATTGTATTTGTATACCGCCCTCCCCGAAGGCTCTTGGGGGCAACCTTCAGCAAATGGAGGCAGGGAGAATCACTTCACCAGCACACAAAATGTCGCGTGCAAGTGGACGGTGAAAGTGACCAAAGAGCGAAACGGTTGGGCGGGAAAAATAAGATGCCTTGAGCTGAAATGAGGCACCTCGAGGATGTCTTGGGAAGACAGCTGTGTGGAGTGCCATCCCAAGACACCTTTTTTTTAGTATCCCCAGGATGTCTTATTTAGGTTGTGATGCATGGACAATTGATAAGGGGGGAAAGTATATGAAAACTCTGCATCTTTCACAACTACATAATAGTTAGAACTAATTTTTTTGTGGTAAATTCTAAACTGCAGTGCCTCCAGATTAGGTACCTGGAGAGCTACCTTTCTCTGTGGGTTGGGCATAGATCATTTCAGTGCATCTCAGAAGAGAACATGATGCATCATCTGCTTGTGCTATTCTTACAGGCATATAGAAATTGCTTCGAGTCTGCATTACTCATTTGGAGCAATACTTGCCTCCCCAAGCCGGGCATACGAAAGTAGGACAGTTGGCTTTCTTGAAGACTCACATGCAGCTATCTAGTAGCTATACATCATTTCACTTCACAACTGGGAGAAAAGCGATGCATCATAGTGTTGGGCCACTTTTCTGAGAAACTGTCATGAGCCCAGATCCTACACCTGGAGGACTACCAACCACTCTGGGCCAAAAAGGAGAAAATTGGATAAATGACTTTTTAAAAGCTCAGCATCCCAGCACTCCTTACTCATCTATCATTTCATTCTGCACATCTGAGTATAGAAAAATCATGTGCTGTAGGCAGAGTGAAAGCAACAGATCCTGTATCTTTTTTTGGGGAAAAGGATGGGGCCATTCTGTCATGTATGGTCCTTAAGGCTTGGTTGGATCATACCTATCATATAACCAGAAGCCTCCAGCCAAACTCTGCTTGTTCATGCAACTAGAATACCTCATTCTCAGTTCTTCTTGTCCTGCCCTCTCTAAAAATCAGGAGTCAGTGTCTCCATGACTGACCACTCTCCATCCCATTCCTTTGATTGTCTCCTTTCTGAGAGACAACTGAGTAGGAACAGTTCAGAACCTTGTGTCTGTTGACCTTGTCTGAGTTGATAACCTTTCCAGGTAGAGAAAAATTTCAATGCATGTCATAACTCATTAAAAGTTCATCATTCAAACCCAACCATTGCAATTTTCAATACCAGCAACTAGCCATGGGTCTTGGAAGGAATGGCACTTTGTTCTTGTATTCCGTAGATCTACATATGTGTAGGAATTTGCCAAAGACAATGAGAAAAATGATATATAAATTGTAAGCAGTATGATACCTGAGATTAGATTAAATGGAACACTTATCCCTGTCCCCAAAGCATTTCCTCCCAACCTTGGATATGGTGATTCTGCTGCAGAGCCAGGATAAGATGTCCTGGGTTTTAACAAATGGCTGACTGCAATCTTCTGAACTGTAAACAGTCTGATTTAATGGATTCCATAATGATCTTCCCAACAGTGTCCTTCAAACTCTCAGCATAAATGAACAAAAGAAGTACACGAAGGAACAATTTTGCATATGCATAATTACATTTCCTATTCCATAGAAAACCTCCCATAGAGATTAGCGGAACCAAAATTGACGACCATTTTAAATCTGGGAGCAAAATATTGAATTTGAATTATGAAATGTTGATTCGTGTACTGAAATGTTATTGTTCTTAGCATTTTTTAAATTTGTTTTGATTTTAGAAGAAGAGGAGAAGAGTTTGGATTTATATCCCACTTTTGTCCCTTGTAAGGAGTCTCAAAGCAGCTTACAAACTCTTTCCCTTCCTCTCCCAAAACAGGCACCTTGTGAGGTAGGTGGGGCTGAGAGACTTCTGAGAGAACTGTGACTAGCCCAAGATCTCCCAGCAGGCTTCATGTGGAAGAGCAGGAAAACAAATCCAGTTCACCTGATAAGAGTCTGCCATTTGTGTGGAGGAGTGGGGGATCAAACCCAGGTCTCCAGATTCTCACCACTCAGGCTAAAGGGAATATAATATTAAATATTTTACACTGTCAGTTGTCAAATACTGAATGTCAGTTTTCAGTCACAGTCCAGTGTTAGATACTCTTACATGTCAACTACCCATCCAGATAGTTTGGATGAATGAAAAATATGATGCTAATCAGATTAAAAAGAAGTACTGAAATCTGACTTTGCAGAATTTTTGTATCTGGTCCCCTAGAATGGATACTAAAAATGTGGACAAGATTTGGCAGGATATTATAACAATTAATATATAAATACCAGCAGGTATTGGTTACCTGCCACCTGAAAACATTTCCTTTCTGAGCAAAAAGTATTGCTTTGCCTATGTGCACAGTTGTTTGGAAGATAAACGAACATCTGTGAAGCTGTAATCTGTTCTTTTCAGCTGGGCGGGTATGCAGACGGCTTACTCTGGAATTCCAGGCAGCCCAGCTGCTTCTCAAGAGTCAGCCAGGATTTCAGGGGCAAAAGATGAGCTGGTGTTTGATGAAGAGCTGATTCAGGGGAGGCAAGAGTGTGAGGGGATGTAAGCTCTGCTGCGATAGGGTGACTGCTTCTTGATGAAGTAGCAGAGTGGGAAAATGCCTGTTTCTGCCATCTCAAATTTAAATGGGTTTTGTGATTGGGAATACTGAAGCATAGCCTTGTGATGTTGAAGAAAACTTCCCCTCGTCTTGCGATGCTAGGAGAATAAGGTGTGTGTGTGTGTGTGAGAGAGAGAGAGAGAGAGGGAGGGAGAGAGAGAGAGAGAGAGCTTGTAGAGGTGAAAGTTATTGTTACAGAATAAAAAAATGTGAGATCAAGCACTGGCCAGTATGTGACATCAACTTTAGTGTAGTTACTGCCTTAGGCCTTGGGTGACCTATTTCTACCTACCAACAAGGGTGAAGGTGTGAGAAATAACTACCCTGAGTAATGAGAACAGTGTAAATAGAAATGTTTACACAGAGCATGGGAGAGACACACAGAGAGAGTTAATGGCACAGTTCTGAAACAAGTCTCCTTAGGGTAGAACTGTGAGATTCTCTTTTTCAGAGCATCTCATGAAGTGTAATTTTTCTTATGATGAACTGTATCTGTTGCATTTGCTCGTTCCTCAGAATTCATAAGGGCCAAAGTACACGTTTGGGATTTTAACAAGTTGGGTCAGGGTTCCCATTGACACATGCACAGAATACTCTGTGTCATGAATGTCAATCATGTGGCCCAGGGGCTTATCAGGCCTGTGAGCCAACTGAGGCAACCCAATTCTCACTCCAGGCACCTACCCTACCCCACTGTGGGCTTGCCAGTCCAGGTTTCCACAGCACCATATTCCCAATCTGTCCTAACAAGCCCCCTGCCCCAAATCTAGACTAGCAATCCCGCTGCAGGCTGTCCAGCTGAGGTAGCCATCTTCTCAGGGCTGGCCACCTCCCCCAGGGCTGATCTGAGCTGGAGAGTCTGCTGTGGCAGCCACCTCTCCAGTACCAACCAACTCCCCTGGTGCTGACTACCTCCATTCTGGGCTGGTGATGAGCCAGCTGAGGGCTCGACAGTTGAGGCTGCCCCATGATCAGTGCCAATTTGGGCTGGTAACAGTTGATGCAGCTCCCCGCCCTGTCCAGCGCTGTTCTGTGTTGGCAGCCCTCGTGGTCCGACCAAGTCACGTTTATGTAATATCTAGCTGTCATAACAAATGAATTCAACCCTCCTGTCCTACGTAGATCAGGAAAAATGGGGAAACAACTCTCCCAAGCATCGTTTCTGTGTGGGAAAATGGCTTGAAGTGGGGTGGGGGAAGGCAGAAGCTCTCCTTCCAGTATTATAAGCCCATTTGGGCTCTCCTTTATTTATTTATTTTAAAAAACCATTCCCTGCAACTGCTGTGTAGTTGTGGGGAACCTGCCCATTTTAAAGAAAACAAGCAGAACTGCTGCCAATAAACAGGCAAGGGGCAAAGAAGGAACCGAGACAATGGTGCTGAGAAGGAAGTCTGGGGACAGCAGTGAGGCAAGGGAAACATCTTAAAGAGACTGTGCATCCCAGTGAAGCTGTTTTGAATAGGTTTCAACTAGATAATTGTTCTAAAAGAGCATTCATTTAAAATGTTTTGAGGTTGCAAATAAAACATTTTGGGGACTGAAGGGGATAAAAACAATACAGAATTCCCTGGTGGAAATGTTTTATTTCCTGCCTCAAAATATTTTAAAAGGTTTGTGTGGAAACTACCACTTTCATCCCAAATAATCAAAGATGCAACCAGATACTTGGACGAATAGAACCATCCCTCAGCCATTGGAGGAAGAGCCCTTTAAGTTGGAGGGGTGCTCCTTAGCATGGAGGAAGGCTCTTTGGTGAAAAGTCACTTAAGTTGGAGGAAATCTTTTCAGACTCAAGCTTTGCCCAGTGGAGTGGTAGTTTTGGGTAGGCTTCATCCCACCGCATAGCCCCGTTCCCATCTGCCTGGTATTCTACAAGAATTCCTTTCTCCCTTTTCAAATATTGAAGTAGGTCTTGATGAAAGGCATTACTGGTTTTTTTGCTTTTGGTTCTTCAACATGGGCAAAGCCTCAGAGAACAAACTTTTCACATGCTTGTACATTCTGAGCAAATTGGTAAGAAGTCTAGTTGTATAGTTTTCCCATTTGAGCCTAGAGGGGTTTGCTGTTGTTACTGCGTACAATGACAATAGGTTAAAACCTGGTTTTCATTAAAATCTTTAACATTTTCAGTCATCTTTGCATGTCGTACATGTCCTGTTGTAAAGATTGATTTCTTCCACACACAAAAAATGGGTGTCAAGTCAATTTCCTTCCATGCAGCCCACATTCTAATCTCATATAGTTGGCCTAACATACGCACAACTTCACAATTTCATTTCTCACCTGGGAAAGAAGATAATCTTAACTCCATTAGAATAAGTATTAAATTTTTTTAGCTCTGTTGGTAATTGGAAAAGGACTGTGTAAAATAACGTAGATGGAAGATGAAAGGCATTTGAATATAGAGGAGAAGGAAAGCCCATCTAATCAGGGTTTCTGCTTCTGAAACAAATTGGTTCAGGATTCAGTGAAAAATACAAAAGCTTTCACCTGGGCTGCTGTCTGTTTTCCTTCCTCTGGGTAGTGACATCAAACCTCCCCCCTTTTTAATTTGCAAAACCAGGCAGAAATCTCCAGGGGCACTTTGGTTATTTGCAGGATTGTATGAGCATGGGCTTCAACTTTGGGAGTGCTTTGGGCATTCAGGAAGAAGATTGTCTTCTGCTGTTGCCAAAGAAGGACAGACTTGGGGGTTCAGGTAAGCATCTTGTCCTGTCCAAAGGTGAGTGGGGCTATATTTTGTATTTGGGTAGGTATCTGCCCTTGTTCAAAGCGGGGTGGGGGGGTGGGGGTGACTCTTAGAGTTTCAGTTCATCCTTTGGCTTTGGTTAGTGAGAGGGGTAATTAGGAGATTCAAATATGTGCTTCAGATTATTGCCTTTAATTGTTTCTTCACCAACTTTCCTGAGGTAAAGGTTGCATGTCTGCAACTTCAGACAAAATGTCTGATGTATCCTGTTGATACTGAGTTCCTGGATCTATGTCAGCTGACCTAAGTTGTTGACCTATGCACGCCTTTGTTACTGCTGCATATTTGGAGAATTATACTTTTGGTTTAATCATTCATTGGTCTGATGATATTGTATTCTGCAACCCACTGTTCTATTCTTCTGTACAACCGCCCCACCCTGCTGTGTTCTTGTGAGGTTCCCATTCATTTCAGTAGGACTTATACTGGAGAATTTTCCACAGGATTGTGACCCAAGTTGAACAGTGTGGTATGTATGTAGTGCTTTGGGCCAGAAAGACTGGTGTTCAGCTCCCTGCTCAGGCATGATATTCACTGCATAATGCAGAACCAGGATAAAATGGTGGGGAGAACCGTGGCTACACTGAGCTCCATGACAGAGCAGCAAGGTTAAAAAATTGCTAGATGTAACAGGCAACAGGGCCTAGTTGGATTTTCAATTTATCTGGAGATGGGGGAGTGGGCACTTCCTCAGCAAAGCCGGGCTCAGGGTGACTTCCAAACACACAACCACAATAAATTACAACAAATCAGAATCAATCACATTCTGCATTTATAATTATAGTTTTGTCCCCTCTTTTGTTTTGTCGGTCATGGGATAGGCCAGACACAGGGTTGGATCCAACCAGGTTTCCCATTGGAAGGAGAAGGCTGTTTTTAACCCCTTGAAAGGGTGTGCTGGAAATTATGGCCATATATTGTGAGTTATGTCTATTGTTTATTTAAAGTTATGGCTACTAAGCATTATTAATTGCTGTACCTTAGACTCTTGTGGTTCTTTCCAGACAGCACTACAGCTGGTGTCACTGCGAGGCTGGTCCCCATTCTTAGGACTAAACCAACCACAAGTGAGGGGCACTGCCAAATCAACCACTACAGTGATCTGTGTGAATCCAGCCACTGTTTGTGTGGATGTCAACCCTTGCCAACCCAAGCTTTGCCTTGCTTATCAGACAATAGTTTGACCAATGACAGCAACTGGCAAAAGGTCTTATCTGCTACCATGCTTTCTGTCATGCAGCTTTCAAAGGCAGAGGACAAGTACATGTGCAACCTGATTCATCTGCCTTGCCTTCAGAATTTCAATCCTGATGCTTTCCTATAAAGGTTTGGATCATTTCGCAGATTTTAATGGGATTTGGCAGCCAAGGAATTGCCTCAGATTCCTTGTTTGTTACCCAACTCAACTGTCTTCAGGATGAGAGAAGCCCAGCTGGTTGGGCACTCTGTGGCTATTTTTGGTCCAGCAAGAGCTGGCAGTCATCTGATCGCTTCTGGTGTAATAAATCACATAGTTAGGCAACATAGTTAGGCAACATAGTTAGTACTTGGATAGGTGCCCACCTAAGAAGACTTGGGTTGCTATGCAGAGGAAGGTAATGGCAAACCACCTTACTTTATCTCTTGTGTTGAAAATCTCATGGTCTTGTGGTCTTTATGAGTTTGTTGCAACTTGACGGCACATTATTGGTGTTCATGATAAAAATACAATAGTTCCCCACAATGTCTGTCAACTCAACCATTCTAATCCAACAACCCACACAGAACAAGAAAGCATGAAGAACAGAAGTACAGGGGGAAGGGAAGAGGGGAACTGTCAATGATGGTAGACTTCTTTCTCTTTTTAGTGCTCATATACTGCCAGAAAGGGTCCCCACATACTCTGGCTCTTTTGATTGAAATTATTTTCCCCTTCTTGTTTCTGTGCTAGGGAAGTGCAGCCCAGCTAGTGTAAGCCGATATCAATGTTAGTGGATCACCAGCATACCAAGACTGTTAATCTATGACAAATATTACTGTTGATCTATGACAAACAGTTGTGAATCATTTAGCATTCTTCCTCTTCAATTCTAAACACACATTTTTTGAAGCAAGTCCAGGTGATTTCAACGGGAATCCAATGGTAGATTGCAGGGGCAGATCTGGGGCGGGGGGAGAGGGGCAGGTGGGTAGAGAGAAGACAGTGGCAAAACATAGGGGAGGCTCAATTACCTGGAAGAAATGACTCATTCTGCAGCACAGGCCCATTCTCCCAATTAGACTGCTGCTAGGACAAGATGGCATCTCAATTGCCCAGTAGCAGAGGGGTAAATGGCGCCCAGAGATAAATTGTCTCCAGGACGCCCCCCAGGCTCTGCCCCCCACCCCAGCTCAGCCCCCTGATGCACCCAGGCTCCAGCCCCACTGCCCTCGACACCGCCCATGTCAGCATGGACATGGGCAAGGTCTAGGGTGCCCACCTCCCCCCAGACTCCCCCTGCTGGCTGGGGCTTGGGGAGCAGGAAGGGGTGGGACTTCCTGCTCCCCAAGCCTCACACCTGGCCTCAGTGCTTATAAAAGCAGGTCTCCAAGGCTGGGACTACAGTCTCTTCTGGCCTGCCCGAAGGGGAGGTTAGAAGAGACTGCTGGCTGGGAGCCCAGCCAGCAGGGGGGGAGGAAGGGAGGGGGGAATCCAGGGTGGGGTTGAGGGCACTTGGAGGCAGCAGGAAGTAGTTCTGCCTTGTCATTTTTGCGTGCCTTGACTGACACGGATGGGGTCGAGGTGTGCAAAAACCATGAGGCAGCAGGACTTCCTGGTCTTGTGGGGGGCCGATTTTGCACCCCCCACATGACCAGAAGAGTGGCGCCCGGGGACAAAGGGTACTCCTTGTCCCTAGGTAGATACGCCACTGCCCAGCAGAGATGGCATGTGCATTCTATTCTCCCAAAAAGGTGGCTTCATGTGATGTTGGAAGAGAGTGTTACCAATACTTTGACCCAACAAAACACCTCAAGTGACTTATGAATGAATGACCTCCTAAAAATCCTCTGGTTAGCAGCCTTGCTCAGGTCATACAAACTGAGGGCTATGGCTTCCATCATAGAGTCAGTCCATATCATGGTTGGTCTTCCCTTTTTCCTACTATATTCAGTGTTTCCCAGCATTATTGTCTTTTCCAGAGAGTCTTTTCCAATGACTAAAGTACAGTAGCTTCAGTTTAGTAATTTTTGCTTCTAGCAGCATGATTACCCAAGAAAGTTTTTCTTGGCCTGCGCTGTATCAGGATGTGAAGGAGCATCAGGTGTGTTTGGCGTTTCCAATGTCAAAATTATGTGTGCTATATTTAAAACAAGGTGTGGGAAAACATTAGGCGGAAAAACTTTCTCCCTGGGCTGGTTTTTGTATGTGCAGAGGAGCTGAGGGAATATTCAGACATTATAGATAGATAAAATAATGTAAAAGTGTAATTATTCATTAACTGTTTATGGGGTCAACATAATTTATTCTAACATTTAAAAGAGTTGTTGATTATATTTGTTGATTATTATGTATGTATAAAGAAAAAATGTATGTAATATATGGGGGGTGTCATTTTGTACTTTTGCCCCTCTTTAAAAATGTAGATCCAACTCTAGCAGATTTCAGTTTCTGACACTGAAGGTAAGGGCAGTCTAGCAGGACCCCTGGCGAATACTGAATGTTGTGAAATCATGTCTAACCACTAATAGCTTTGCATTTTGAAATGATCTATTGAACCAGCTGGGCCTTTTGGGTCAAATGACTGGCTTTAAACCTTAGTGTTTTGTTTGTTACCTGACACTACTTTGGTCGCATCAAATTTTCTTTTTCTCTTCTAGCCCTTTTGCAAACACCTAGTCTTACATTCCCCTCCTCCCATGAGGAATTAGAATGCTAACAAAGCAGTGAGAGCTTTTTACTAATTGATGGTTTTCTTTGGGGCACAGAGGAAATTAGAGAAGGGGATAAGAAGCTGTTTTCTTTTTCTCTTTTTTTGACACACCTGAGTTGCTCTGAGAGTCTCTTGTTATACCTTCCCGGTTACTGTGTGCATGAACTGTACTGTCTGGAGAGTCATGTTGCAAGCAAACATATCCCTTAAAACAGATGGAAAGTGCAGTGCTTATTTGCTGACAGACAAAAATCCACTCCTTACACAAAGGAACAGCTTGAACTTCCCATGACTTTGTTTTCTTTTAGTGGAAGTCAATTGGAGAGGTTCAGCGATGCTACTGTTGTACACTGCTAGTGGTTTTAGAGAGTACTGGCATAGTGAGGGGGAGCCCCGACTGTCACTTCCAGGGGGTTGCATTGCCGTGCACCCCTTGAAACTCTGCCCTGGCCCTGAGCAGTTTACTTAGTTATTTGTATCCTGCCAAAGAGCAGAGTGTGGCATACATAATCCCCCCTGTTTCATTCTCACAAGAATCCTGTGAGGTAGATTAGTTTGAGAAACAGCATGTGATCTTAGGTCACCCAGCAAGCTTCCATGGCATAGGGATATAACCCTTCCAGTGCTAACCACTACACTACCCTGGTTCTTTTCCTCACTTAACAACTCTCAGTTGAAGTTGGAGTCATTAATCTGGAACACATCCACCCCCAAATCTGACAGTTTTAATCCACATACTAGGAAGCAGAATTTACAATTAAAACATCTCAAAAGTCCTTTGAGTGATGCGTCTTAACAATGGTCCCTCTGTGCATTCCCTGGTGCTGTGCGGCAGTCCAAAAATGCTGTGCAAACTGAGCCGCCAAGGAGAGATCCCCCTGCAGGTGGTCCCCTATCTGTATGGCACCAATACAGTGGCTGTTCAACCATGTACGCCGCTTACAGGGTACTTTGTCTCTCACGGTTATGAGTGTGAATTGTGTGTGTGTTGTTGCTCTTAGGTTTGTAGCATGAGTTAGATCAGTGTTTTTTTTATATAGAACAATTTCTTCCCAGGATTTGCTTCCTTTCGGGGACTGCTGAGCAGATGGGAGCAAAATAAAAGCTCAAAGCACACCATCTCTTTTCCCTCCTCTTGAGAGTCTAATGATGACAGAGAATGAGAGCAACCCTGAGTGAACTAGGGCCCTGTCCAAGGTGCTGCGGTGGTTTGAGTTATCCCTGCAACAGCAAGGAACTAGGTATGGAACAAATGGTTCCAGTGATTTCCTACAGCTATGCCAGCAGTTGTATCCTTGTACCCCTTGTACTCTGGGTCTGAACAGATGATCTCTTCCAGGTTGTCATTGTGAGTCATGAAGGTATTCTCACAAACGTGCAATAAAATTGCCTAGATGGCAAGGATTTATAACCGTGATTACTTGTGAGTCTGACATGAATTTGTCAAGCAATTCCCAGTGGTTGGTTTGCAAGCAGATGCAAATTTATATCTTTCCCATGACATATTAATTTTGTCATAATGGGGCATTGTGGGCATGACCCATAAATGAAAACCACAGTATAAGAAGTAGCACCCGAGGATCCACAATAGAAGGAATGGCCTGAACCTCTGGGGTTATTTGCATTGCACAGGAAGATGGATTAGTGAGGCAGGAGCCTTTAGACCCAGGAGCCTCATCTTGGTTTTACTCAGAGCACTGCTTTGCTTACTGTTAACTGGGAAGTATGAAATCGACATGCATTTTTATGAGGGTTGTCTCATAGCACTTTTCAACAATGTACTTCACGGAAGCTTTACAGCAGTTTTGCAGCACATTGACTTAGTGAGGTACTCTCTGTTCTGGTTGCTAATTTAATCTGAAAGGCACAGGAGGAGTTGGGTCTCTAAAACAAACTAGAACCAGATCAACAGTGCAATCCCAAGCAAAGTTAAACTCTTCTGTACCTGGTGACTTCAACTGATTTAGAAAGCTGTCCTATGCGGTAAAGACCAGAATCCTGTTCAGGCCTATTCAGTGGGGCTTACACCCAGTAAAGTGTCCTTTGGATTGCACTGTAAATGATAATGTTGAGGGCAAAACGGTGTTGTGAAGAATGCTGTGAAGAAATGGCTCCCTCCCTTTCTTTTCTCTAAGCAGACTGCCAGCCCCACCCAGCCACCCTTTAGAGATGCTTACAGGTAGTGAGAGACAATGGGATGGGTTAAGCCCCCTCCTTTTCCAAGCACGTATCACAGATTTGGTGGACTTAAAATGATAGAAGGACATCAGGAAGAGGACACCTGGATCCAGCAGGCAAAGATTCCTTAATCCAGACTGCCCAGGTCAAGGAGTGGAGACTGGAAACTGATAGAACTCTTGGGAGCAGAGGGGGAGTCTCTCTTGGGGCTGAGACCAAGGAAGAAGACAGCGTTTGTGCCTGGAGTTTTGAAGGCAGCAGCCATTTTGACCATGTGCTTGCCCCGGGAGCTGACACAATCTTCTAGGTCAGGGGTCTGCAACCTGTGGCTCTCCAGATGTTCATGGACTACAATTCCCATCAGCCCCTGCCAGCATGGCCAATTAGTCAGGGGCTGATGGGAATTGTAGTCCATGAACATCTGGAGAGCCACAGGTTGCAGACCCCTGTTCTAGGTAATGGGAACTCTGTGAGATCAGTAATATTCTAAGCTCAAGAGCCTGCCCTTTAAGAACTGATAGGGTATGTACAGAGAAAGGGACACAGGAATTACATTTTTCTCTCATTCCTTCTGAACCCCTGGCTCAATCTGTTGCTGTGCTAAAGTATGCTTGTAATTTTTTTTTCATGAATACTTTTTAGCATTGGATGATGGTAGCAGTTCTCTGTAACCACATAGACCTCCACCATTTTGGACACACTATCTTAAATGGAGGATGTCTAGAGAAAGACTAGCAGTTGGCAAGCAGCTATTCTTCCAGGGACACACTGGGCCATGAATCATCCTTGTGCTACCTGGGAGAAGGGTAGTGGGAGACACAGAGGCTAGGCCTTAGAGTTGGAAAGGAAGCTGGAGGGCCCTGACCATCCCCAGTGGGAAATTCAAATGAAGGTCAAGTGGTGGCAGCAGTTACCGTAGAGAGAAACAGAGAGAAAGCCGTTCCCAGGAGAAGTTGGGAGCCCATGGTAGAGGGCTAGGTGGAATAGGGCCTGCAGATCTAAGCCACAGATGCTAACAATCCTCCACTGGGTTTTCTTGCAAATGCACAGTTGCTGGCAAAGCATAACAGAGTAATTAGGCTAGGAGACATATAGTGGTATTAAGTTGGTTGCAATGTGAACTGCAATCCAGAATGTTCAGTCCCGTCAATAGACATGTATGCTGGGTTATGAAATTACTCAAATTTAAATGATTTTGCATTAGAAATTAGACTGAAGCATATGCTGTACTTTGGAGCGACTGATCCTGTGACTGCTTGTAGTTACCAATGGTCTTTTAACACATAGCTTATGAGCTACCTGCAACTTGCTGGCTGCTACAGAGTAGCTTCTGTATCTTCTAGAAGACCCTGGAAATAATCATGATAACATCTGCTCTGGGTTTTTTTAAAGGCTTCATTTCATGGGATTTCCCCTCAGTGTTGGTTAGCTGATAGCTTCGTTTCTAGTGTTCTTCTCATCCATGTTCTTTTTTTGCAGGCAAGCAAAATTGGGTGATGTGCTGGTGTGTGTGTGTGTGTGCATTTTTCATTTCTCAGAAGCAGGTCTGATTTAAGAAGAGATTGGCAGCCCTGATCCAGACTAATTTACACTCGCTAACATTTGAGGGGCAATTTTTATCATACAGGCTCAGCAGGTTTGCTAAATGTTTTAAGCAAAGAAAATTCTGGAAATCTTTTACCTTTCCCCTCAGTCATTCATTGCTGTTATTCTATTCCTTGTTCTATTTCAGAAGAGAACATCTTACCTCCATTTTTTCCTTATCAGCCATGATCAGTTACCCGTCAACTGCTCCTTGATTTTCAAAAAGGCATCTGACTTTGTCTTATTCGCTTCAGTTAATTGGCATGCTTTGATTATCCTTTTTAAAATCCTCAGCAACTCTAATCTGCTGTCTTGATAGGTGATTAATGACTTTCCATTCCCTTGACCACTGTGACAGACAGAAAAGTAATAAGTCGCTCCAACAGAGATCTTTCATCTAACCTCCCATATACTTCAATCATTTCAGGAAGAAAGAAGAGAGTAATGAATGTTTCAGTGAGGTATGCTTCAAGAAAACTCAGAGATGTTGGTGCCTAGTGTTAATTAAATGGGATATTTAAATCAGAATGAGTTACTGAAAAGGCTTTATTGCTTTTTTGTTTTTCAACATACGTTGGAAGAAAAAAATATTTCAATTGTCTTCCCTTCTCTTCCCCATAGTGGACACTGTGTGAGATAGGTGGGGCTGAGAGAGTTCTGAGAGAACTGCGACCAAGGTCCTCCAGTAGGCTTAATGTGCAGGAGTGGGGAATCAAAACAATTCAACAGATTAGAGTCTGCTGCTCTTGTGGAGATGTGGGGAATCAAACCTGATCATCCAGATTAGAGTGTCGCTGTTAACCATCATACCACGCTAGCTATGTTTTCATTGCAATTCAGAAAAAGGAAATTTCAGATTGCAGCAACTATCAAACCACCACATTAATTTCTCACACGAGTAAAGTGATGCTCAAAATCAAACATCAAAAACTGTTACTATCTATGGAACAAGAAATGCCTCATGTTCAAGCTAGATTCAGAAGAGGAAGAGGCACCAGAAATCATATGGCAACTCAATGTTGATTACTGGAGCATATGAGAGAATTTCAGAAGAAAATCATCTTGCGTTTCATAGATTACAGCAAAGTGTTTAATTGTGTGCATCATTAAAAGCTATGACTGCTTTAAAAGGAAGTAGGTGTGCCTCAACATGTTTGTTTTGATGCCCAACCTGTACTCTAGACAAGAGTTAGGATAGAATATGGAGAAATGGAATGGTCTCCAATAGACAATGGTATTAGACAAGGGTGCATTTTATCTCCCTATCTCTTCATCCTGTTTGCAGAACATATCATAAGGAAAGCTGGATTAGAGTTAGATGAAGGTGGAGTGAAAATTGAGGGGAGGATCACTAACAATTTGAGATATGCTCATGATACTACATTAGTGGCAGAAAATAATGAAAACTTGAAATAACTACTACTGGAAGTGAAAGGAGAAAGTGCCAAAGCAGGACTACAGCTGAACATCAAGAGGTCAATAGTTGTGACTACTGGAGAATGATTCAACTTTCCGATCAGATTCTCAATTGCACACACGTTTCCCCCACTCCTGAACTCACTGCGCCAGAGATGATAGAATCGCCATAATTTCCAAAAATGTGGAAAGTGCTAAAAAGCTGGCCATGCATTACTCTCTCTTGGAATTTTCTCCCCTACGCCCGATCCCCACCCTTCTGCGCCCTACTCCCTGCCATTTCAGATTGATCAGAAGGGTTTCTTTTATTTCTTTGTTTCAAGTCTATGGGTTTATTCACGGAGCAAAGAACAGTGTCAGCCAAGTAATGCTGCATAGAAGTTAGCAAAAAAATTGGAAAGAGTGGAAGGCAATATAACAAGGAAATGGCAGGCAGGCAGTAGTTCCATCAGTGCCACCATTACATTACAGAGCAATCTGAAGAGCTTTTTAAAAATGTTACCAATGAAGATTGATCGATCGGTCTGTCTGTCTGTCTTTAATTACCGTATATACTTCATGTAAAAGATAGCTGAGCTTTTCGTCCATGCTTTAAGGCTGAAAAACGCCCCCCTGAAGCTTATACACAAGTCACCGCTTATCAGCAGGCTCTTCAGGCCTCTGCTGAGGCTAGGGGCATAGCTACAAGACGACCTTCCCTGCGCCGCTGTCAAGCAGCTTGTTATACTCCGGTTCTCCTGGGAGGTGTGAAGGGGAACCCTGGCTGGCTGGAGCTTCCTCAGTTGAGGAGGCAGAGGGAGCTCCTTATTTGGAGCAGTGACTCCCCTGATGTCATTACCCAAATAAGGAGCTTCCTCTGCCTCCTGGTTGCCTGGGCTTCCTCAAACCCAGTGGGGAGGTGGAGGGAGCCCCCTATGGAGCCCCCTATTTGGGCAATGACATCAGGGGGAATCACTGTCCAAATAAGGAGCTCCCTCTACCTCCTGGCTTCCCACCTTCGGCTTATATGCGAGTCAATACGTTTTCCCAGGTGGTTTCGTAGTAAAATTAGGGGTGCCTCTCGGGCTTATAGCCACCTAGCTCTTTAATTTATACACGAGTATATACGGTATGCAAAATAATGCTAGACCAAAGATAGGAAATTTTAAAAATGCCAAAAAAGAGAGTTGTAAAGTAGTAAGCAAGGCAGGGTGGATGGGTTAAATGGCAGATCAGCTTGTCTAGGGGTGCTTTGCAGCAAGAGACTTCTCTTTTGAACAGAAAACCTTGGGAAAACCCCACTGTGGAGCACACAGCAATGCCACAAGCAGTAAGTGCACAAAAGACCATTGATAACAGAATGGGGGGAGAGGGAAGGGTTGTTCAGCGAATCGGTTCAGCAAACTTTACTCAAGGTTGTTCAGCAAATCAGTGGCACAGTTGACAACAGATCCCGAATCCCTCAGCTTGTCTGGTATGTGCACGATTGCTCAGGACTGGTAGAGAAACCAGTCATTTACATTTCCATGTAGAGATTAACCCTAATTTTACACTATAAGGCCTGGAGAGCCCCTGTAAGCAGAGTGCTAAGCTGCAGTACTGTAATCAGTGCCTTCCTGCCTCTATCTGAGTTTTGTCCCGATGAAAATCAGTTTTAGGTAGCTGGCTCAGGGTTGACTTCGCCTTCTATCCTTATGATGTCAGTAAAACAAATGCCAGCTTGCTGAGGGTAAAAGCTATAGATGACTTATACGCAATACCGGCAAACACCCCATGAACATAGCGTCTCTAGGCTGTCTAGTGCAGGTGAGGGAACCTGCGGCTCTCAGATGTTCAAGAAGATAATTCCTATCAGTTTCTGTCAGCATGGCCAATTGGCCATGCTGGTAGGGGCTGATGGGAATTGTAGTTCCTGAACATCTGGAGAGCCGCAGGTTCCCTACCCCTGGTCTAGTGAATGTTGTGATGTGACATGGGTCAAACATGGCCCAGTGCTTGATGTGACATGGATCAAAAATAGCCTGTGGGTCAAAATGGCCCAGTGCTTGCACAGAGTACCTTTCCCCCTGCATTTTGTTATGCTTAGGGATGAAAAATCAGATTCTGCAAAGTGGCTTTCTACTGTGTGGTTTGGGAGAGAGGTATTGAGCAAGACCCATTTTCAGACTTCTTTCCTAATCATCAGGGTGTGTAGGAGTCGCACATTTCACTTTTCTATCTGTTGGAGGAAGCACTGTGGCAGTTCTGATAGCTTCATCAGTAAATGGGGAGTTCAGCGACGCCTAGCCATCTTGAGGTGGGTGGCTGCTAAATGGACACGAGCAGACCCTCATCTTAAACTTTGCACTCTACGCTGTTTCTCTGGAGGCGGGAAAACACCAATGTTCTGGTCTGGTCTGCAGAGAGCAGGCAGCATGAAATGAGAGAGGAAATGTTCGCTTTTTCAATCATTTCACAGTGTAACAGGGAAAATGGAGCTTTGCTCTGAAAACTTTTGTGGGGATGCATAAGTTGAAACAAATTCTGGAGTTTTGAGAAAATACATATTTAAAAGGGAATTTATTTTTTATTTTTGGAAAGATAAATGATTTGAGGATATCTGAGAGAGAAATGGGAAAAATATTTTAATACATAAGGCCAAAATTAGAGGATCTGGAACTTGGGATAAGCTTCTCCCATCTCACCCCAGCCTCAAAACTTCCAGGTCTCATGAACAATTGCAAATAGTGTGGTGAACTTACACAAACCCAGTCAATTGTCCCCAAAGTAGGGACGCTTGAACACCTGGGGCTTGGCTCATCACTTGTTGGTGAGATGAGGTCTCCATAGCCAAAAGCATGGGGACTTGGTCATTACCTTGATTTGCTTACCCAAAGTGTTGCTCTATCAATACACACCAAACAGGGGAGTAATAATTAACAGGGGAGTAATAATTGGTCTTAACTATTAGGAACATTTCAAATATCTGTCTAGCCTTCCATCCCCTCACCAAGAGTAGCTTCTAGAAGTTCACAAGCAGAGCATGACTGTGATACTCTTCTCCTGTTGTTCGTCCCTCAATTTAATACTCTGCAGCATACTGTCTCTCCCTGTGGAAGTGCCCCATAATAACCTATTAATCACCCATTTGTGTAATGTTTTAAAAAGCAGTTCCTAGATAGTAGCTAACCTCATACTTCAAGGATGTGACTTCCGTACTTAAGTCATATGATGTCTGATGAGCAGTACGGTATGGTTTACAATATCCTCTTGTCCATTTTATCTTCACAACAATCATGTGAGGTAGATAAGGGTGAGGCCCCAAGTCATTTAGCATACTTCCATAGCCGTTTGGGGATTCCAACCTGGGTCTGCAGGTCCTAGTCTGACATTTTAACCATTACACCACAGTGGGTCTTTTGCCTGCATTAATTTCTATTTTAGTCTCTGGGCCTTTCTCCCACTTTTACCTTTAAGCCCCCCGTGGCTACTTTCCTCAGAAGCGCTGTCCTCCTAAGGCCCATTCCTCTTCCCTATTGGTAGGCTGGCTATTACAGTGAAGGTGCCCTGACACTGCCGCTGTCGTGCCCCCTCAGTGCGCATCATCCCTGGTGCTGGAGAAAACGGCACCTTTTGATGCCCGTGGGGATGCCCGGGCGCATGCCAGGGATGCCGGCCGCACGCTGAGAGCAGCGCGTGGCATAGGGGGGATAGTAGAGAGTGGGGAAAGGCCCTCTGAAAGCATGGGATGTGCATGAAGGTAGTATGGTATAGGCCAATCTCGTCAAACCTCAGTAACTAAGCAGGGTTGGCACTTATAAAGAAACCACCCCATGGCATATCTTGCACGAGAAAAATGGTGCCAAGGGGCAAGTACCTCGAAAATGCCTGGGCTGCTCTTCCAAGGTTTTTTCTGGGGACTGGTTGTCTTCTCCTGTTTGGTTGTGTGGTTTTTATGGGCCCTCAAAGAGAGTGCCCCCATCATCCTTTGGAAATATTTGAAAACTCTATTGGATAGATGAGCCACCCCTTTAGAGGACTCTAAACTTCATCAAACCCGACTCAAACTTCATCAAACCTTGAGGTTCTTCTAGGGAAAGTCACCTGCAGCTAAATTGCAAATTTGATCCCTGTACCTTGAAAAAAATTCCCTGTAGACTTTATGGAGGCAATATTTTTTAATATCCAAAAAAAAAAAAGGAAAATACCACTTGCTAGTCTGAATTTTTGATCCAATAAATGAAATTTTAAAAAATATCAATAAAGAAGTAAAAATCCATAGGCATTCTGCTAAAAAATATTGGGAAAATGATTAGTTCACTTGCAGTTCCCTCGCTAAAAGAGGTTATTGCAAGTCTCTGCACCCAGCAAAGGAAAAAAAATGAAGTGTTGCCTGAACAGAATATATCTGCAGATTACCCAGATGCTGTCAGTTTTCCTTGAATTGCTTGATCAGTTAAATAAATTGGCTGTCCGTGAAGCATTTCAGGCACAAACCTCAGTCAGATGACTAGAATCTTATTCTTTAAAATGAATATTAGGACTTTTACAAATTTGGAGGCTTGATAAGCATTACGTGTATAAAGTATTGTCAAGATTTGCCATTGCCTTCCTCTGCATAATGATCCTGGTCTTGGTTGTCTCCCGTCCAAGTACTAACCAGGGCCAGCCCTGCTTAGACTTCTGAGATCTTACAAGCCCAGACTAGCCTGCACCATCCAGCTCAGAGCTGACATATTCACCAGTCTGTTTGGCCACACGTGCATTAATCTGTTCAAAACTACAGTGACCTACATCAGCACCTTCCTCCGTTTAATAAAAATGAAACTGCCTGGTTGCCTGGAAACAATTGTTTCTTGCCCACAGCCAATCGGGCTTGTGGTTATTTGCAAAACCACTTTATAACCCTCATTTTGCATGAAGCGATGAAAAAATACAGACGCCCGAATTGCAGTCTGACCTCTGTAGTATTTTATTGACATGATAGTGTAGCAGCTGATATATTAATGCTATATTATGTTTCTCTAGTACTGTATACTTAAAAAAAATCAGTCCAGTGCATTACTGGGGCTAATGGTTTTAGCAGTGATGAGGTCTGTTGCCCTTAGCCATTCATTTGGTGCACCCCCTGGGAGCTGCCGAGTTCTGGAAAGGGCCAGGGAAAGAACTGTTGTAATTATGATCTTCCGCTTCACAAATGGGATGTGACTGATTTACATGCCCTTTCTTTATCTCCTCCTTGGAGTCCCCCCTGGAGGCAAAAATCAGGATTATCCACTCTTCGTACCATCTTGTTGAGTAATGGTCTGTCAGGTTTTATTGCTCACACTTGACTACAAATTGACACATCACTTTGCCTTTTACGTGTCCCAGGTTGCCTTGTACATTTTCTGCTGCAATTGGAGCCACAGCCATGCCATTCATCACATATGCTCATATCTGTTTGATCAGGGAAATGCCAGCTTTCCTGCCTCTGAACATCCTCTGTGCTTACAGACCTATTAATTAAATTTGTACCCTGCCGAGGGACTTGGCAGGAGGCAGCTAGTGCTTCTGTTCCATGCAAAGAGTGCCCCCTTTTTCAGGTAGCTGGACAACAGTCATCACCAGTCTGCAGCCTTCTGAAGGCAAAGGATGGTTCTTGTGGGAAGGTTAGGTCCAGAACTGGTCCAGAAGCCCCTCTTGCTCTTCAGTAAGGACTGTAAAGCAAAACTTTCTAGTAAGACTTGTCCAAGGAATGCAGAGGTGTGGTTTGATTTCTAGACCTCTGCCCATTAATCAATAGGGGTATGTTGTCTTTCTGGAAAATTCAAGAGACCTGAAACATGCTTTGTTTCCCAACAGTGTTTCTCCATTTCTGTCTCCCAACTGTAATAAGGGTTACTAACCCCCCACCCCAGTTGGGAAGGTAGGAAGGTAGCCATGTTGGTTTGCAGGAATCATGGGGACAAGTAAATGAGGCACCAAAAGGTACCTGATGGTCACAGTATTTAGGAGTTATACTTCTTTGTCTGTTATACAGATCGAGAGAAAGGTGAAAATACATGAAGAAATCTGCAGAATTCAGGGAAGCCCTTGAAGGTCTGGATTATGCCCCTGGACCTATATCTACTGCAGTGAACTCAGATTTTGCTTTATGCACACTAATGCTCAAGAAAGTCTTAAAATGAGCTTCTTTTTCCTACAGGCATTCTGAGAACAAAAAACATTCTTAGAATGTTACTATATAGAAGGGACCATTCACTGACACGGAAATCTCTGTTGGCCTGGAAAAAAAATGATCATACAAAGATTTTCCTTGCACTGTGACCTAGATAAGCATTCATAATGACTTGAGTAGAGCTTGGTGACTCTTCCGTTGATAGTGCAAGTAATGGCACAGAATTAAGTTATGGGAAAGTTTAGACTTTGCTGTAGATACCAACAGTGTGTAGAATTTGGACTGAAATGAATGTCTTTCATTTCTGTTTCTATGACTTTCTGTTCAGTGTTCAGAGCCAGTTTTCAAAAAGCTCTGCGACAGGGCTCTTTTATTATACCTTACTATCTTTGTTGTATCCTAGAGCATTCAAGACATTAGAAAACAAGAGCCATGCCGGCAGAGGCATATCTAGGGAAAATATAGCTTGGTGCAAAATCTGAGTTTTCTGCCCTCTCCCTGCCTCCTTACATGGGTGGCCACCCTCCCCCACCATGACCAAAACAACTTTTTTTTGCACCAGGTCTTGAAGTCAGTGCATTAATCTGGGGAGAAGGAGGAGGGGTGTGGGGGTTGATTTTCTACGTCCCCCATGACTAAATGGCTGCAGCCTGGGAATATTTGACCCCATATGTCCCCCTGGGCGGGACGCCCCTGCATGCTGGTGATCTTGTCTCCATCTTCTGCGAACACTGAAATATTTAGTTTGACTGTAATTGTATCTAGGAATAGGATTACAGACTGAATCACTGTATGCTTGACTCTACACTTCTTTCTAGCTCTGGAGCACCCAATAGAGAAGTTACTAGTCTGTGGGTCCTGACTCCTAATCCAAAAGTGGGTCACAAAACCTGTGATTTCTGGTTGTTTGTGCTCAGCTGCATCTGTGGCTGGCACCTTCAGATGCAGGCGAAACGTCAGGAGAGAATGCTGCTAGAACATGGCCATACAGCCCAGAAACCACACTGGACCCCAGTGATTCCGGCCGTGAAAGCCTTCGACAATACCTGTAAAAGTGTTTTTTGTAGTTTTACTAGTTTGTGCATGCTCCTTCTAAAAAAGTGGGTCACCATACCAAGTAAAGTTAAGACTTGAAGGTCACCATGCCAAAACATTTGGGAACCATTGCTCTAGAACTGTCTTGCACAAAACCTGCTCAAATGGCTGTCCTTTAGGAAAGGCTGTTTATCAATGCTAAAGAAGGCTTCAGAGTAAGAAGGGCCAGTATCTCACTATGGTCAAGCTCGCGATGGCAGCGGGAGCGGCTGACCTGATTTGGGACCGGGTCCTGACGTGATCGTCCCGAAGAGAGCGGGTAGCCGGCGCTGAGCCGGCGTCCCTGACGCATTGGTATCTTCACCGGAGGCCTGGGGACATGCCCCCCTGGCCCTGCGCGCCTGCTCGAGCGGCGCAGGGCAGGGGGGCATGTCCCCAGGCCTCGGCGACGCGCCGGAGGCCCAGGGACAAGGTGAGTGCCGGGTGGGGGAGTCGAAGTGAAGCCGCTGCCGTTCGCTCGGCAGCGGCTTCACTGCGGCGTTTCCCCAAAAAGAGCACTAGGAAGTGCTCTGGGGAAACGCTGGCTCCAGGCCGGGCGGGCGGCGCGAGGGCGGTGCGGCTGCGCTGCAGCTGTGCCCCTCGTGCGAATGGCGGCCTGGAGACGGTGTTTTTACCGTCTCCAGGCCGTCATTTTCTGCCCGTGCGGAAACGGCCTATGTGATTTATTTATTGCATCTAAGCATGAAGAATTTGCTGGCAGCATTTTCCCCTGGCACAATGATTTACTTTGCACTTTATATTCTGCTGTATAACAGCTATTTATGATTGCAAATGTAAGAGATATTAATATGCTAAGTGGGTTTTTTTTTGGCACCAATGTTTTGAGCATTTGTGTACTATGAACATAGAAAAATAATGCCTGATTCGTAAAATTTTAGTTTCCCACTGCAGAGTATTTCAGTTAGCATATGAGATCTTTAAAATGTGGGAACTGATGACATCATTGAAAACTAATCCTGAAAATTTATATTGGCCACAATTCAACTTGACTAAACCAAGTGAAGATCTTTACACACAATTGCAATAAAGCTGATAAATTAGCTTTGTGGGGTGACTCATATACGTCTTCTAGAAATGTGTGATGGTAATGCACAGAAGGATGTTACAATCACATAAATATCCCAGGTCACATTTGCCACACCAGTGTCTCTTTTCCACCAGACATTTTGATACTGGTGTTAAAAGATACACCATGAACTGGAACCCTTGATGATATCAGTTCATACAGCCAAATATTTTTAGGGAGGAGCTCCAAGGACTACCAGGGTTGTGATGCAGAGGCAGGTAATAGAAAACCACCCCTGAATATATCTTGCCTTGAAAACCCCACCAGGGGTTTCCCTAAGTCAGAGGTGGCTTGACAGCAAAAGAAGAGGAGACTGGATTTATATCCCACCTCTCTCTCCTGTATGGAGACTCGCAATGACTTGCAAACTCCTTCCTCTCCCCACAACAGACATCTTGTGAGGTAGGTAAGGCTGACTAGCCCAAGGTCACCCAGCTGGAATGTAGGAGTGGGGGAACAAATCTGGCTCACCAGATTAGAGTCTGCTGCTCATTTGGAGGAGTGGGGAATCACACCCAGTTCTCCAGATTAGAGTCTTAACCACTATACCACATTGAAAAAAAAAAGGGGGGGGGGAGCTTGTCTGTTTTTAACTATGCAAGTCATTGCAGCAGGTGATGGAAAAGTGGCTCTTCCCAAAGACTGCGTATTCATTATTTAACAAAATATTAAATTAGACATGAACATCTAGCTCCTTAAATTAAATTTCCCTGAGCGCCAACCTCAAATAAAAGCTACTTCATCTAAAACTAATCATTCAGTATTACATCCCTTTGGAAAGGCACAGAGCAGGAAGAAGCCCCCCCCCTCACCCCGGTGCATACTAACTGATAGAGTGACTAAGGTCCAATTTAAACATCAGGGTGATCTTTGCCCAGAAATGGGAAAGGAGTTGCTGTTAAACTTGTAGCTACATTTTCTCCTAGATGTTACAAGGAGCATGCTGTTACATGCCTGTTGCAAGGAGCATGCTGTTGGGTTCAAAGAGGTACCATGCCCATGTGGAAGCACTTCGTTCAGCAAACAGCCACATCTCTTTGCATTTTCTGTATGGTTCCCATAATGGCATCACAAAGTTCCACTGCAGTAGTGGAGCTCTCATGCACAGTGCCCATGTGGAGGTCCTGTCCTATATAAATGCCACTTCCATTTAAGTCCTGCCTGGCTATGTGTGCATGTGACTCTCCACTATGCTTTGGAGATGGCAGGATTATGTGAACTAGCTTTGAAGGGAAGGTCTTCAACCATTTCCAGACCCAGGACACACAGGAAGCAGTAGGGATCCAATGAGCTGCAAGCACAGGACATTAGAAGTGAAATCATAGTCATCTGACTCAGTACATCTGACTCAGTACATTGCTAGAAAGGAATCTTCACCGTCATGCTACTCCTCTCAAGATAGATAGCAGCAGGTAAATGGTTCCTTTGCTTTCTACCAATGTGCTTTAGCAGCTGATTCTTCCAAAAGATAGGGCTCCCATGCCCCTGGGCTGGGCCTCCCCCCACCCCAAAGCTCCTGTTGCATGCAGCAGCAAGGGATTTTATTTTTTAAAAAGTCAACATTGTCAATGTGATGATGACATTTCTAGAGAAAGTCTGAAGTTATAGCAGGTAGCTTTAAAATGGACCATTGGATACTCACCATGAATGGTCCTTCTCTTTCAGGAACAGGAGGACATCTTACTTGGGTTGATTTCCACCCCTTCCCATCTTGTATGAGAGGAAGGGGTGGGAATCACTCCAAGCAAGATGTCCTCCTGCCTCATCAGGAGAAGTTTCTGGAAACTCTATGGTAAATCTATGAAATTTCTGGTGATTCCTAGAGCTATTTACTAGGAAACCCCAGAAGTGACGTTGTCATGTCAGTGCCGCCTATGATCTAGCAAGTGGGGCTCCATGATCCATAAGTTGAAGACAATTCCTTTAAGGCATACAAACTTTAACAGAGATAAAGGCGTTGCTTCAGGGACATAAGGCATTATTCTTTTTGAGGAATTCAGACCTAATGTGTTTATTTTACCATCAGATGGTGGTAAAGGATAAACACTGTTTTTGTAACAGAAACATGAATTGGTTTATAACAACACAACAATTCACCTAGGGAATCTCTTAAAAATCACTTCATTGTTTTATTGCTTAGTATCAAAAGAAATGAGACATTGATTAAAGGCCATTGTGAATTGAAACTAATAATTCAGCTTTGTCCTATGAGACAGGATTGAAGGAAAAATCAAAACAGAAGCAGTTGAAATAGGACAGAATCACAGTTATGTTGCATTCAAGTAAACAGTAGCACATATGGATGGATGTATAGTTTTTAGCTAGTCTTTGCTGAACAAGAG
This sequence comes from Sphaerodactylus townsendi, assembly GCF_021028975.2. NCBI lineage: Eukaryota > Metazoa > Chordata > Lepidosauria > Squamata > Sphaerodactylidae > Sphaerodactylus > Sphaerodactylus townsendi. The sequence continues at coordinate 24,339,041 of NC_059435.1, forward strand.
AAACTAACTGTAGCACTGATTTTGACCTTCAATAGGCATTTCAGGATTTTTTTTTTTAACGCCAGGTCAATGAATTTCAAATAAAGCAATGTTATAAAGCAGGATGGGTTGATAAGATCTCTGCTGCTCTCTTTCTTTGAAGGATCTTCATTTCTGACTTTTCTGGTCCCCCTTTGCAAAATGAACTGAATTGCAAAACTGGTTTTTAATTTTGGTTTGTATTAAAAGGCCATATAATAAAGATTTGCAGCATTCCTACCACCCCTGATATGAAACTGTATTTTTAAAGGGTGGCTTTATTTACAAGTTAGAGAGCTAGAAAAGTGATGGAATGGTTGGTACTGGTACCCATGTAGTAGTAACTGGAGAGAGGTAAAAATCCTTCAGAATCAGCAGCTCTGGGAAACTCTAAGGATCCTTGGTTCTAATGATGCATGCACATATTCAGGACGTCCATGCAGGCAGATGGAACTGCAGATGTGGGATGCAGATCTGGAATCCAAAAACCACGTCCGAGTTAGACATAGCAGCCCTTTTGCTCAAGGCAAAGCATGGACTTTGAATGTCCCATCTGCACTATCCAGGTAGCGAACGCAAACGGGGATTCGGCAGCATATTGGCACCCAAGGCAAAATGTCAGGATTGAAGAACAGCATTGTGGGTATTGGAATGTGGCTGACTACTGCCTGCTCAAGAGTGTCAGCTAGACGTTTCTCATAGCAAGGGGTTGCAAGGAGGCTGCTGACTTTATTCCACAGACTGCTAAGGAGTCGTTGAGCTCAACGGGCCACACACAGTTTCCTAGAAGAGGCTGTAGGTCAGAACAAAGGTCAGTCTATTAATACAAAAGGAGCTCAGGGCTGTGTCCACAAAGCGATGAATGCCCAGGTAGCTTCTGTGGCCACTCTGAATGCAGCAGCAACAGAGTATCCACAGGGTTGCTTTCATTGTACTTTCTTTCACTCAGGCTCCTACAGCTGCCATCCCCCCAATAAAACGAGAGGTTTTGGGGAGAGTGTTTAAAATTGGTAATTGCTGAATCGCTCTAGTGACACAGCAGTAACCTATAAAAAAAAGGAAAGCATAGTGCTGATGTGAGGGACGCTGGCTTCAGGGAGTGGGTGTGAAAGAAAGAGTGCCAACGAAGGCAGGACTTGCATAAATACCACCTTCTTGTTTGCGGACACATTTTGACTGCAACCTGACCCAAAAGACTGGATCAAACCACGGTCGATAAATTGCCAATCAAAAAAGCCATGAAAAATCTGGGCAGTGGAGGATTTAGGCGGACAATGTGGATGCTCTAAATTTGCTCTCATTTGGATGCCAAACTAGATGGCAACCTCTGTAGGGGACTTTTTCCCTGCCCCCAACTATAGCACCCCTCTTCTCTCATGCTTATTTCCCTTCCGTATAGTACTGAGTGGTCTTTAGAAGTAAATTTAAGAACTGTAATATTTTTAACGCTGCATAATTGGTTGACAAAAGAGCATGGGACTAGAGCTCTCAAAATAAACAAAATCTGGAAGCTGTAGGGTTCCTTGCTGCAGTTTAAAATGGTGGAGCTCTTAGTGAGCCCAATAAATGCTGAACAGCCTCAACAAACAATCCATCGCCTTTTGATGCAGGTGGAAGAAACACGGGCAGACTTGAATCAAGCTGCCTTGTGGATTTAACCCAAAAATCTGAAACTGCAGAAGAAACTTTGACTTGAGTGCCATTGATTTTATCCCACTGTAGCCAACGTGGGCTTTAACATTTCCAACTCCATAGTGGCCTGCAGTCCGATGGAATTGCCAACCTCCTGTCTTTTTAAGTTGTTCCGTTCATTCATAAATATGTTTGGTCAATATTTTTTGTTGTTTCTGTAATTTGCCTTTTCATTGGAAAGGAACTTGGATACCCATTATAAACAGGATCATGCTATATACATATTTATATGAAATCTACTCAAATAGTGATACTGGAAAAAATCGAAAATTTCTCTAGCATTAAAACCCAGTTCCTAGCTCTCTCTGTATTTTTCTTTACACATAGATCCGGCAGTTTCTGACTAAGCTTGCACAGAAAAACATCCAGTGTTTCTTCTGCTTTAACAGCATTGACATCCAAATGTGCTGGAATTGTTGCCTTGTATATCAGTACAATCTAAGGACGTACATCAGAATCCACAAAGAATTTAGTCCAGGCCATGGCAAGTTTCCTCAAACTGGTGGCTGCATAACTTACAGAACTGAAATGTCAGACCCAAACATGGAGTCTCATTTGCTAACACCGTCAACAACATTTTAGGACCAGACTCACACAATAAACTTCAAGCCTCAAACTGGAACACATGGAGGAGGTCAGAACCTTTCCCCATCCTGTCACACTTCAAATGAGAAAAACAAAACTCTCACATGGTTTTCTCAAGACACGGGAACAGGGTGTGGAATTGAATTGTTCACATTAGTCATCTGTGTCCAGCAGGGTCATGGTAAGCAGTTTTGCTCAGAAAAATCATCCAGTTGAATCTTTGAAAAGCTAACCGACCCTCCCCTAAAGCTCAACACACAATTTTTTCAGCTCCTTTCCCTGAGCCAGTTCTTCATTTCTCAATTATCTTCTTGTGACGCAACAGCAGCTTATGTGTCTGGTATCAATGGATCATTGCCTCATGATTTCCTTGTTATCTGCAAGGCGGCTGGATTGGGTCGACACAGTGCAAGAGGAGGCAGGCAGATCTTGCCAACAGAGCATCACGACTCCAGTGGTTGAGTTGGCAACCATCAGATGTTTTCTAAGATGTCGAGCGGGACGAAGCCTTTTTTCTTTCCGCTGCACACTTTGATAAAGCCATCACGTTCCTGCTCTGAAGTCACACAGATCTAAAGGGAAGGAAGGGAGGCAAATGTGAATTTCTCTTCTACTTCTGGAGCCATTTTGATTCAGGACAGCTTGTCTGCAAGTCTCTGAAAAGGATGGCATACATTTATAAAAATGAAGAACTCTTTCCTGTTTAAAACCATTGAAGACTTTTACTGGTTCCTCTATGTACAAATAACTTTTCATGGATATCTGTGGCTGCCGTCCCTTGGACACTTCTGTATAAACCCTATCCACATGAAAGAAAATTGCATTAATTTCTTCAGAAATATATACCTCAACCCCCACCCCACCCCCCATGGAAACCCGAAACAGCTTATGATATTCTTCCCACCTCCATTTCATCTTCACGATAACAACCCTGTTATGATGAAAGTGAATCGTGATGAAAATGAAGAAAAAAACTTGTGAATAAAACACTGCCATCTATTTCACGAGGGTTTTCTCTGGAAACAGCATGATAGGTTGGGCTGTCTTGGATTCAGGATAATATAGACTAGATCTCTTGGCTTGTAGGTTATGAGAGGCATTGGGGTTTGGTGGTTAGAATGTCAAAGACTATGAGCTGGGAAACCCAGGTTCAGACCCTCATGTAGCCATGAAGAACTCTGGTTGATCTTGTGCTTGTCTCTTTCTGCCTTAGCTTGACCTACCTCATAGGTTTGGAGTGAGGATTTGAGGGAAAGTGAGAGACCTGTCAGGATATTGAAAATTGCAAGGTGGTCATATGCTGGTCTAGAATGACTGGAATGTAACAGTCAGCAGAATTGTAAAGGTCGGAGCCTCTCTGTCTGGGTCTGCAGTGATTGGCATGTAACAGTCAGCAGAATTGTAAAGGTCGGAGCCTCTCTGTCTGGGTCTGCAGTGATTGGCATGTAACAGTCAGCAGAAGTGAAAAGGTCACAGGCCAGGATGATTAGATCATCTAGCTAATGATTTGCTGGACAAAACTATATAAGAAGACTGCATACCCAATTCAGTACCTCTCTCCTTCACCTTTCAGGTTCGGGCTCAGATTGTTGGTCAGAGTAGAGAGTGGATAGTTACTGTTATTTTTGTTCCTTTTGAGAAACAAGAGATAAAGAGTATTCCTGTTGGAACTAAATCCTACTGGTCTGAGTGTTTCTTTTTCTGTATACCGCAAGCAGTTACCTCCTGTTCTAGCAAGGGTGAGTTGGCACTCTAGTCCTTCCTCACTGTGCACTAGGCCAACAATCAATTTCAAGTTATGGGCCCAGCATCCTAACCACTGAAGCTAGAGAGTAGCGTCGAGGCAGTGTGACACCTGATGACATCCACCATGTGCAGTTTGCCTCTTTGAACGGCTGACTTTGCAGGGAACTACTCAGCATGGAGTGTGAAAAAATGCAGAGCTTTCTACAATGCGTGAAGATTTATGGGCTGCAAATGAGACCCCAATCGAACCCAGGCAATGTAGCAGCAGGAGCAGAGGGGGGCAGATGCCAGAGCCGAAGGCGGCCCATAATGTTGGCTGTGGAAAACTTTCAGCTCATCTATCCTAATGGCTGCTGAGAGAAGGCTTCTGACTGCTGGAAGGTGTTGAAGGACCTGTGCAATGACGCAGACCGCGTTGGTTCCAAAGCGTAATCTTGACCCAGACGCTTATGGCTACAATTTGAAGCTGAAAGTGAGGTGGAAAATGTGGCCAACCATGTCATGTCCAACAGCTTCGCGAGCACTCATTCGGGCTTCGAGCTGGAAGACAGAGGCATGCCTTTCACTGAACAGCATAGCGCCTATATTGTACTCTCTTCCCTAGATGACAGCTGGGACAATTTTGTCTCTATAGTATGCAGAGCATAAAAAAAGGAAGATGATTTGACTCTAGACTATGTGACTGCACGGCTTCTGGAGCTCCAGAAATAAAGAGAGTTTTGCCTTTGAAGCCACAGCCAGAGAGAAGCCTGCTGTTTCTAAAGCGTTCCGCCTCCTGAACTGTCCGCGTCATATGCAGTTCGAAGGAAGCGCGTTCGTTGTGGTTTCTTACTTCAATCATCTTCTCCGAGAATGCCCACAGAAGGGGGTGAGAAGAAGGGCCAAAGCAAAGGATGCAACGGGAAGAGGAAAGAAGGAGCACTACTTGACGGCAGACATTGTTGATAGAACCGGACAGTCCAGAGAAACGAATCCCATCTGGCTCTTTGGACTCTGTTCTGCTCAGAGCATGTCAGAATGCTCATCACCTATTGACTGAGGAGTCCAAGGCAAGTGTGAAGCATGTCAGCTTGGCCGATGGATCACCAGCTGCTGTTACGCTGCAAGGAACCGTCTACATACCATGCCTAGGTAAAAAGTTGCAAAATGTGTTGTGTGTTCCTGGACTTCGGATTTTGTTTCATATTGAGTCATTCCCAAGTTTAGCTACGTAGAACAAGGGTACAAAAACTATATTTGATAGACAGTATTGTACAGTATGGCATGAATGACATAGAGTGTGCAAAGGTACACTCTGCATACCGTATAAGCAGGGACTGATAAAGGGCAAAATGAAAAAAATGTACGAATGTTTCAAGTCTAGCTTAATAAGCCTATGCATGATGATTGTGCGCACTATCATTCACAGAGTCCTAGGACATGCGTGCTCTTTGCCACCATCAAGCCAGTTGGCTAAAGTATGTGATTTGAGTGTAAAGCCTTGCAAAGCATTCCTCAGACTGTTCAGTCTGTAGTGGGGTTACAGTAAAATCCCATCCAACTTCAAAAAAGAGTTGAAGGTGACAAATGGAAAGACCATTTGAACTAGTCCACATGCAGACTTAGCTGGTCCTTTTCCAACTGCCGGGCGGTGCACCCATATATATTTCTTGCTGATTGATGATTATAGCAGATATCTTACTGTCTTGCTGTTGAAATTCTAAGGATGAAGCCTTTTACAAGGTTTGGCTGAATGGGTCTCAATGATTGAACGAGGTTCCCAACAAGGTGGCTTCTGCCTGCAATCTGACAGAGGCTGTGAGTCTTCATGGGGAACAAATTCCAAACATGGCTGACACAGAAAAGGTATTAGGCCACAGGGAGAATTAAACTTCGCTCAGCCCGCTGAAAAATGGTGGCGGCTGGAGAGGAGACTAGGCATTCTTCAAACAACGCGGATTGCATGATAAAATGATGCCAAGGTTCCATTCCATTTCTGGGGAGAGGCTGTCTTAGCCGCCACAGATGTAATAAACCCCTTGTGGAGTCCAAGTATCACTGAAACACCATTTTTGGGAATGTTTGGCAAAAGGCCTCCCTGAAACACCTTTAGAATATTTGGGAAGTTTTTTGCTAACGTCCTCATTCCCAGACAAGCAACCAGGAAAAGCGACAAAAGAAATGGCAGAGACTGGCATGCTTTGTAGGATATGCGCAGGAATACCAAAGGCTATATAGATTTTCATTGGGTCATGGAAGAATTGCTATCTCACGAGTGCCAACTTTGAAAAAGCTATTACAGGTTGGGAACATGTGCATCAAAAAAACTCTGAAGTGTTCTTACCACCAGTAAGCCAAGACACACAGTACCTAGTGATTAGCATTATCAACCCCCCCACTCCCTGTTCATAGGTCACACATCTGTCTCGGTAGCCTTAAGCAACAACAGAACAGCTTATAGTGATCAGGAAGGAAGCTAGGAGAGGAGGGGGGCTGAGCAAACTGGAGAAATAGCCATACCACGCAGATCAGAAAGAGCAAATAAAGCCGCATACTCACCAAAAAAGGTTTATGGTACAAGAAGGAGAGTGTGCCAATTAGGACAGAACCACAAGGTTTCATGATGTTGAAATGTCCACCTGAGGAACAGGAAAATGGAATTGTATTATGGACAATGAGTTTGAATCCTTGGTGAACTTAAAATGTTTAACATTGTTGATAAACCTACTGATAAGCCGAATCATAAGTGCAAGATGGGCATACAGGCGTGAACTATCGATGGGACTTGGTAAATATAAAGCAAGATTATCGCGACAAGGCTTCTTCAAAACAAAGTTTGACAGTTATGATCAAACTTTATGCACCCACTGCAAAGGCAGAATCCATGAGATTAGTGATTGCTCTGGCTGAGCAAAGAGACCTTAAATGAGGCACTTTTGATTTTGAAACAGCTTATTTAAAATGCAGATTTGGTAAGACCATATACATGAAGCAAGCACCAGGTTAGGAGCATGAACAAGTTGATAAAGTTGATAAGCGCAACAAAGCGTTGTGCGGGCGGAAACAGGGAGCCAGATGTTGAACAGGTGCATACACAAAAGCATTATGTGAAATGAATTTGACTAAAGTGTGGCCGATGCCTGTATATATACCAGAGGCAATGGCATGAATGTATCATTTTGATGCATTTATGCTTCGATGATCTCTGTGTGTGGTTGCAAAAAAACAGACAACCAAATCAAACAACTTTACACTCGAGTTGGAGTAAACACTTTTGCTGAAAGACTTGGGCATTTCTAAAGCAATACCTGGGTATTCAAGCCGCAAATCTGAAGAAGGGGATGTGTTTCTCGACACAAACAAAAGATAGAGGGTGTCATACAAAAAAAGTTATCTGCAAGATGCCAAAGCGGCACAATAAACCCCAATGGTGGCTGATTTTTGTAAGCAAGATAACAGCAAAGAAAGGCAAGACCTATATCGCTTCCTTTAATTGGCAGCCTGCTGCACATTGCTAACTGGACAAGACCAGACATAGCTTTTGCTGTGGTGGTTTATTGGCAGAACAGTTGCAAAACCTACTGAGAAAGACTGGCAGCTAAAAGAGTAATTCGTTACTTCTGAAGGGAACTGGCTAACTATGGTTTACACTTTTCTAACCAAAACAACAAGGGACTTAGTGGTGCATATGACAGCTCATTTGGCAGAGTGACTCAGGATGTAAGTCAGTGAGTGGTTATTATATGCACAAGGCGGCAGCCATCCCATTTCACAGATCTCCTGAAACAAACAAACGTTGCCACTTCAACTGCTGAGGCAGAGCATATGCTCTTTAATGAGGCATGCAATGAGCTACAATGGGTTATGCAGTTGCTAAAAGACCTTGGTGAGAAATGTGAACAACCTATAACAGTTTTTGAAGACTCACAGACATGTATAGCCATGGCAGAGAATCCAAAAACCTTAAAAGTCGCGACTAAACATGTAGCCGTGAAATCTTTTTCCCAAATGTAAAACAACTGATACAGTCAAATATGATTAAGTTGCAGTACTGTGAATCATCTGTAACATAGCCGACATCTTAATGTGCTTCATTACCAATACAAAAAACATAATGACTTGCGTTTGGTTTGGGTTTAGCAGATGCACAATTTGGTATGACTCTGTACAAAGTGAGGAAATAAGTAACTCTGTGTACTGACTATGTACTAACTATGTAATGAGTGTAAATAATGTGAATGACTTTTGTTTGTAATTATTTTGTTTGTAAATATTATGTAATGAGGCAACATTCCAACCAGATGAAATGAGAAGGGGTGTCAGGATATTGAAAATTGCAAGGGTGGTCATGGTATGCTGGGTTCTAGGAATGGACTGAAATGTAACAGTCAAAGCAGCATTGTAAAGGTCGGGAGCCTCCGTCTGTCTGGCCTGCAGTGATTGGCATGTAACAGCTCAGCAGAATTGTAAAGGTCGGAGCCTTCTCTTGGTCTGGTCTTGCAGTGATTGGCATGTAAATAAAGTCAGCAGAAGTGAAAAGGTCACAGGCCAGGATGATTAGATCATCTAGCTAATGATTTGCTGGACAAAACTATATAAGAAGACTGCATACCCAATTCAGTACCTCTCCTTCACCTTCAGGTTCGGGCTCAGATTGTTGTCAGAGTAGAGAGTGGATAGTTATTGTTATTTTTGTTCCTTTGAGAAACAAGAGATAAAGTATTCCTGTTGGAACTAAATCTACTGTCTGAGTGTTTCTTTTTCTTATACTGCAAGCAGTTACCTCCTGTTCTAGCAAGGGTGAGTTGGCACCTAGTCCTTCCGCTGTGCACTAGGCCAACAAGACCATCAGCCATTTTTATCCTTGCAATAAAAATTGATAGGTTGGAAGACAGAATCCAAATTAATCATAAACAGATATGGGTATCTGAGGGACTATAATTGGAAAAAACCCATTTTATTTATTTAGTCAATTTGTATTTTCCTTAACTTCCCTATGGGGGAAGCCAACAGCATGGAGCAACAGCAACAACCACAAACAAGTAGGGATGGCCTCAATGACTAAGCAGGTCCTTCCTCCTGCTAGATGATCATAATCCAGCCCTGAGCTGAGGGTTAAGGGGGCAATACTTCTCAGCCCTTAAATTCCCGTGTGGAAAGAGAACTAATTCAGTGAGATGAGACTCAGCTGCTGCTAACCAGCACAATCTTCTTCAGTTCCTTCCCTATGTTTCACAATGAAAATAAATTAGACCCCTCCACCAAGGATAAATATTAGGAGATCCAACCAGAAATCTCTCAGTGTTATCCTTAATCAAAGCTTCTAAATGCATTGAAGCCAATTGGCCATGCTGGCAGGGGCTGATGGGAATTGTAGTCTATAACATCTGGAGTGCCAAAGGTTTGCCACCACTGGATGAGTTCTTAAATAAAAGCCAAATGAATGAAATCCTAGAGACAGACAGTAATCTTTAAAAAGGGCAGAGGCATTGCTACCTATCCTATAAGCACTCATTTATTCTGCCCTATCATTGGCTCATTCCGCACATGCAGAATAATGCACTTTCAAACTGCTTTCAGTGCTCTTTGAAGCTGTGCGGAATAGCAAAATCCACTTGCAAACAGTTGTGAAAGTGGTTTGAAAACGCATTATTTTGCTTGTGCAGAAGGGGCCGTTATTTCGCACCAAACTGGTTTCCATATAGATTGACACATAAAGGGAAGCAGAAAATGCCATGATGTGAAATAGGAATTGCTGCTCATGGCGGGATTGCTGCTCTGGCAATCACAGTAAACATGTTTTTGTGCTGCTTCAAAAAATATGGAACCCCTACTGCTGCAGAGGAGAAACGTGACAAAAGGAATGTGAGCCTGCCATACTGGCAATGAGGCCACACTTTCAAGTGCCTTTGAAGAAAAGCCCTTTTGTTTATCTCCAACCTTTAAAGACCCATGACCAGAAATGGCAGCCGAGATGCGCAGCTATGTCACAAGCAATGAAGCCCCTATCATTCCACTTCAACACTCAGTCGCCCGTCTCCAGGCAAAGCTTGACAAGAAGGCCACTTCTGCTTCCTGAGGGGAAAGATCTATGCCTTTCTGCCTCCCTTTTGCACATTCCTCACATATTAGGCCGATGAGTCTGCCATAAGCTGAGCTGAAGCAAAATCTGTGAGGGCAGAGAACGCTAGAGGAGTTGTAAGAAACAAAGCCTCTTCTACTACATTCCCTTAATTGTGTTTCAAAGGAAAAGGACCTAAAGCTGTGGAGATTCTCGGGAGCTATCATCTCATACAATGTAAGAGGGGGAAAAGGAAATGTTTCCAAAAAACTAAAAAGGCCTGAACTTCCTTTATTGTATTGTGAGCCCGCATGACAGAGTGGTTAAAGGGTCAGGCTAGCATTTGGGAGACCCAGGTTCAAATTCCCAATCTGCTGTTGAAACTCACCGGCTGACCTTGGGCCAATCACTTTCTCTCAGCCTATCCTTTTTCAAAGGGTTGTTGTTATGAGGATAAAATGGTGGAGAGGAGCTAATGTGGTAAACTGCTATGGACCCTCATTGGGGAGACAAACAGGATATAAATTGTGTGCAATTTCCATTTGTGAACTAAGCCGAGTTTGTGATTCAGTGTCAGGGTAGAATGCCAAAAGCCGGGGTCAGTCCTCCATACAGTAAACAGCCATGACATTTACTAGGTGTCTCTAGACTAGTCAGAATCACTCAGCTTAACTCTTCTCATAAGCCATTTCTGCACGGGCAGTACAGTGGGTTGCAGTCAGAGCATTTGCATGCCTCCATGCAGGCAGCGAATGGAACCCATGGAGGCAATGCGGGTTGCTGTCGCACCTTTGCATGGAGGCCCTTTTCCCCCCACTCACCTCCCTCTGTTGCATAGCTACGAAGCCAGGCAGGTGTGGACCTCCACAGCCATGCTATTGTCCCCCTCTGTAGCTATGCAGCAGAGAGGTGTGGACTGAAAAAAAAGGGAAGCGTGGCCAAGTACCACGCTTTCTGGGGCAGCTGTTCGCTTGGGCGCAGCTGCAATCTGTGTTAAAACTAAAGAATCGCTGATAGTGCAATTCTTGAAAAAACCAGGTGTGTGTGGGAAACGCAGAGTGGACTCACGTTATGAACAGGATCCATGCGAAGTTCCCTCTAACGCGGTTTTATACAGTGGTTAGCCCATGCTTATTGGCCCATGTGGAAGGGGCCATAGAGTCGGACATAACTCTCCGAAAGGGAATGTCAGAGGATTATTGAAAGGGCCAGAAATGAAAGAAGAGAAGAGGGGAGTCTTTGCAGCCTATCTGATTTCTCTGCCATCCCTTCTGATTCTGCCTGTGTCTCCTTTAAAAAAAAAATTCTGACTGAGCACCACTACCAACACTCTTCAGGCGTCACATACCCATTATTATATCACCAGGATTTAATCAAAAACTGCCCCCTATTTCCAGTGGCAGTAATTGCAGAGGCTGGAGTGTCAGGTATTCATAACAACCATTTCAAGACATTCTGCTGTGCTACGGCTCCCTGAACACCCCCCCCCCATGCCATTTTCCTTCCCTCTCAGGCCTCAGCTTTGTTCCCAAGGTTTATATCAACTTGAAAGCCGAATGGTACAAAGCCATATAAACACAAATTGCCTCATGGACTGGGCAAAGCTACCCGTTGTGCTTAAGAGAACTAAAAATATCTCTGCTTTGACTGAATCATGTTATGTGTTACTGCTGTTGATACAACGCCAGACGTAAAAACTTCCTCATTTTCTGTGACGACCACTTTTATGGTTTGTATATTCCCATCTCTCTACAACCCCCTTTGTTAATGTGCTGGTTGGGTTTGTGTAAAAATCTGCAGGACAGATTCCTGTTTGCCACATTCTCCACCCTTTTGAGTGCTGAGGAATCTGCTTTGGCCTTTCAAAGGGGAGTGAGCATTCTTAGGTTAGTACATTTGGTTCACGAGAGAGGGTTTTTTCCCCCTTTAAAAACACGTCTGCATCACCAATGCACGTTAATTAATAAAAAAACAACATGCTCCAGTACACTGATCACTTAAATACGCTGGCGAGTAAAGGCTGTCTTCACATGAATGTGGATACTGCATTTATTTGGCAGCTGCAATACACAGCAATCCTGACTTGTCCAGGGGCAACAACAATACATCGTGTGGATCCAACAGTTCTGTATGACTCTGGTAGATTCCTCACCCACCATTAGATGCGCGCTCCTCACGGCAAATACCCCGGGGTCCTGCAGCACTCCCCACTACACCAGAAGTGACAACGCAGCGAGAACACAGTCACCCCCAATTCTGCCGCTCCTCCCACCCCTCAGCGTGAGTCATTTCGGATCCTGGTTGGAAGTACACCTTTTTGAAACTGTGCGCCGAACATGGAGCAGGGGTCCCCTCCACTTTCACTTTTGAAGTGGGGAAAGGGCCTCTATTGCGCCATAGGTTGCCAATTCTGGGTTGGGAAATTTGTAAAGATTTTAAGGCAGAGACTTTGAAGGGCAGAGTTTGAGAGGGGAGATACATCAGTGGGGTATAATGCCACACTCCAAAGAATCCACCCTCCAAAGAAGCCATTTTCTCCAGTGAAACTGATTTCTATCATCTGGAGATCAGGTGTAATTTCAGGAGCACTCCAGCCCCTACCAGAAGGTTGGCAATTCTATGGAATTAAGTAGGCCCAAGCCTGCTTTCCCTTTGTATGTAATTTCTCCCTATGTCCCACAGCTGGGGCACAGTATCTCCCTTTCTACTCCCCTCCACCTAACAGCTCCAACTGCTGCTCTCCCTTGACCTATATTTTTTTATAGATGTAAAAAAGTATGACCATTATTTCACTTGCCCTGATAAATGACAAATGAAGGCACTGACACCTTTTAAGCCAGCATGATGTAGTGGTTAAGAGTGGTGGACTCTAATCTGGTGAACCAGGTTCGATTCCCCTCTTTTCCACATGAGCAGCAAACTCTTATATGGTGAACCAGGTCTGTTTCCCCGCTCCTACACTTAAAGCCTGCTGGGTGATCGTGGGCTAGTCACAGTTCTTTCAGAACTCTCAGCTGCACCTACTTCACGAGGTGTCTGTTGTGGGGAGAGGAAGGGAAGAGGTTTGTAAGTTGCTTTGAGTCTCCTTAATGGTAGAGAAAAAGCAGGATATAAAAATTAATTCATCTTCTAATTAAGGGAGACAATGAGCAAGCCTATATTATAAGTTGGCTTTGTGGTTTTGTACTAACAGATGGAATGGTTTTGTATTAATAGATTTCCCAGCCTGGCATGGGCTATGGACTGGTGAGAAATGACAAAAGCCAGGCTCGTATAACGTGTAACATTAATCGTCCCAATCTAAGCTTCTTTTCTTGGAACACAGCTCAATGATACAGCCATCGCTGGTGAGAAGAACTGTTACAGGTGAACAAATATTCTTTTTCTGGTGTTTCATCTTTAATAGCTGTTATCCAGGTCATCATGATGCTGCCGGCATTGTCAAACCTTTGGCAGCTGTATGAATTCACTTCAAGTTCAGTGGATTTCATAGCTTTGATCTTGTGATAAATTTCCATCAGTAGAGAAGGCCTTCCTCACCTTTGCTCCCCACTATGGATCTAAATGATCCTCACACCCTTGCTCTTGAGGAGAAGGGACTCCCAAGAACTGTGGGGAAACAGAGGCCTGAAGTGGGTGGGGAAACTAAAATCACCCCCTTCCATTAGAGGAAAATTTCTGTGGAATCCAGTTGCCATGTGTGCTTTCAATTTGCACTCTTGAACCCGAAACCTAAACCAAGGGTTTTAATGACAGACAGTGTGGTATAGTGGCTAAAATATACTAGGGCCCCTTCCGCACACGCAGAATAATGCGTTTTCAAACCACTTTCACAACTGTTTGCAAGTGGATTTTGCTATTCCGCACAGCTTCAAAGAGCACTGAAAGGAGTTTGAAAGTGCATTATTCTGCATGTGCGGAAGGAGCCTAGGATTTGGTAGGCCCAGGTTCAAATCTCCAGTAAACCATGAAGCTTGCTGGGTGAACTTGGACAATCCATATTCTCTCAGCCTGATCTACATCTCAGGGTTATTGTGTGGATAAAGCAGAGGAGAGGGGAATGATATATGTCACACTGAACTCCTTGGAAGAAAAATGTGAGATAATTAAAAATAAGTTGTGTAAGAAAGATGGTGGTAAGTCCTCAACATTTCAAGGTCACTCACTTGGTTCTCTTTCAAAGTCATCTGTCCCTGCTCTTTGCATCCAATAAATGTTCGGATACACCTGTACACTTTTTCATCTTGCTGTACTCTTTGTACAAAATTAGCAGGAAAAAAGCCAATTCGGTCTTCTATTTTGCCCTGTTAAGAATACATATAACAGATAGCAACATGAGCATTACTTACATATAAATATGGCATTGTACATATAATGTATTCAGGTTGAATGAAACTGTGCACATACACCACTGTATTCCCTGGCCTGAGTGGTTGCATTCATGTGACGCCCAACTCTTAAAATGCAGGTTAGAGCCCTTGATTAGCTGCAATAAGCTGGTGGCACAGTCTTGTGCTTAAGTTAAGGAGGTGTGGCAACTCCAAAAGGACATGAGCCAAGGAAATCCTGCCAGTAACCTTGCCCCTTCCCTTCTGGAAAAGACCTTTTATTGTTGGTGCTGTTCCTTATAAGGGCTTTATTAGAGTGCTGGGGAAGTTCCACTAATGATTGCTACCATCCTACAAAGCAAGCTACAAAGTGACAAAGGATCTTCCTTCACCAGAGCTATGAGCACAAGGCTGTGACCTAGCACAAGAAAGCACATGATCAAACTGTAAACTGTTGTGCATGGATTCATCCAGCACAAGGAATGTGTACTATAACATTCAGTTTTTTGTTCTGGATTATTTGGCTTAGATTATTTTGATTGTACCTTCCACCAATCTTCATTTGAGTCCTCCAGAACTGTGATCCGATCTCCTGCCCTGTAAGAAGGAAACAGATGGATAGAGAATGCTGAGTTCAGAAATGTCTCGTCATGTGTAATTGTACCAGAGCATTTCACATCTTCAGTCTGCTAGAATGCCCCTAAAGACACCATGTTATTTGTAATCTGTAGCCAACCCATTGGCCTCACTCCAGCTAAAAGTAATTTTGAAACCAATTGTACAAGGATTTCCTTGAGTTCTGTGGGTTTCCTTTCCTCCTTTCAAGCTTCTTTGTTTTAAAGATCTTAACCACTAAATAGGGAACTTTTATTTCTTTAAGGAAAATATGGTGGAGAGGTATTTGGCCACTGCCAGAGTGATTCTTGGATCTCTATCTACCAATAAGTAGGGGACTATATTTTTTATAATAGAAGTAGCTTATTTAAAATAGGGGCAGGCCATAGAGCACAATAAGAATTATAATGAGGACATTCCAAAATCATGTCAGATAGTCAATCTTTTTCAAATCACATTGAGAGAGCCTATATGTATAAAGTAGATTATATGTCCCAGATAAGAGTGTCCAAGGTGCAGCATTCGAATGTGGGATATTTATAGGTGGTAAAGATGGGACATTTACAGGTGGTAGAATAGCAAAGAACTGGGTGGAGCTTACTCGTGTAACTGAGCTAAAAATAATCTAATTATTTTGTTTCTTATTAGTTACCAGAGATTCGCTTCTTTCAAGCTTTACTCCATTATCCTTTGTTAGGTCAAGGTTGAACAATTTCTTAGCTATTTTTTGCATCCAGGGGATAAAGAACTGATCTTTATTAAGTTCATAGAGTAGGCTATCATAGATCTTCAGCCATCATGACCTTCAGCATATGTTTGAATGCTTATAGCCATATTTAAGCTTGAATAGATCCTTGGCCCAGCCCTAGCCTTACAGATACCCCAGCAAAATATCTTGGGGAACCTGTAATTTGCTGCAAAAATTGACAAAGAGACTTGGTCTAAATTCTCATGAATGAGAAGGATCCATATTGAGGCTTAATACAGAGCTGCAGAATAATTTTCATATTTAATACCTGCAGGATGTATTTGCCTCCTTTGGAACCAAGAACAGCAACAAAACCTTACATTCAAGCGCTGCCATCAAAGGTTGAATTTTATTTGTTATCGATCTGAAAGGGAGCTGCCAATTAAGGTTAGAGTCAAAGACCACACCCGAGTATGGAAATTTGGAGCTTGTTCTCATTGAATGCCATTGATTCTCCTGGTCATAGAGGTGATTGTCTTCATTTTAGAGAAGACCATAACCTTTGATTTTGAGTAGTTGACCTAAGGTTCCTCAAGTTTCCAAAAAGGAGAAGAAGCTGGGGTATAAATCTCCTTCTTCACCCCTAATACCCCAAATTCTATTAACATACCAGTCAGATCTGCACCATATGGCTCAAATATGTAGTTACCTCATTTCCAGATCTTCATTTTCTTGTGGTACAAATTTGTACAAGGCAACATAGGCATTCATCTGCATTGTGTCTTTATTAAGAGATCCCTTCAGAACAAATAAAAAAGGAAATATATAACCTTAGTAAATGTAGTGTTTTCAGTACAGTAAAGTCAGATGCAGATGCGGTGCTGTTTTCAGTTAGGATTTTTTGTCTTTAGAAGAATCAGGAACAATAGCTAGGTAGAGCTGGAACTTGTTGCGGTTTTTCGTTTTAAAATGCAATTGGTGCCATCTATTACTTGAGGGTCTTTGGAGACCATTATTGAAAGTGAATAGGCCGCAACCTCTCTGAATTATGGCAGTGGAGTCCATGCTCTGCAATTATTATGTAATACTATATAAAGCCTCCTTCGCATGCACCCAGAACTGACTGAAAGTTGCTTCTCCATGCTGTAATTCCAATCAGACTGACAGATTATATAAATACAGGATTTGTGTGGACAGGGGAACTGATTTTGACCATCTGGAGATCAACTGTAATATCAGAAGATCTCCAGGTGGCACCTGGAGTTTGGCAACCCAATGAGCATTTACTCATTGCCTTGGCCTAGGAAATCTTTTGACTTTTCCAAGCAGAAAAACTGAGAGAGAGAGAGAGAGAGGAGAGAGAGAGAGAGAGAGAGAGAGAGAGAGAGAGAGAGAGAGCATGTGAAACAGGGAGTGCTCACTAGATCCAAATCTCCTGCTGCTGGTGGCCTCTAGAAGTGATACTTTTGACACCCCTTATAACAAGGGTGTCCAGCTTTGACCCTCCAGATATTCATGGACTAAAATTCCCATCAGTCTCTGCCATGGCCACACCCCTGCCTAGCATATCACCTGAGAAAGACTGAGCAGCGTCAAATCCCCATTTGGACATGATACCTGCGGGTATGCTTGGTCCAGGTGGTGTCTCTGAGCCTCACCTACCATACAAGGTGACTGCGAGGATAAAATGAGTAAGGAAGACCCACGTCTAATGTGCCGAGTTCCTTAGTGGAAGGACAAGCTAAAAATGCACTAGACAGGCAGGTGTAAAATCAGACCGCCTCAACCCTGTATGAACTTGTTATTGTCTTCTTAAAAAGTCACCTGTAAGAGTGAGTTTATGTCCTTCGGTTCAACTCCGAAATCTGCTGTACCATTTACTGAGTATGTAAACACTGTAATCAAAGAGACAAGAAACATTATTATTATTATTAGTCCAGCTGCTAAAACAAACCTATTTCCTTCTTCTTCTTGCATTGTTTTGATTTCTCCCTTTCACTTCGGATTGCCAACTCCTTGTTAGGAGATGCCTGGAGTTTGGGGATGAAGCCTGGAGAGGGCAGGGTTTGGAGAGGGGATAAGGCCATGGAGCTGTGTATAAGGCCATGGAGTTCACCCTCTGCAGGAGTAATTTTCTCCAGAATTGATCTCTATGGTCTGGAGATACAATTCTGGGAAGGTCTCCAGGTCCCTCCTGGAGGCTGGCAACCCTACTGTCTTATTCTCATTCTGGAGAAATTTGGAAACTTTCACAATCACAATCAGGGTTCAGTCCTTATCCTCAGGAGTACTGATCATACTGATGTTTTCGCAAAGAGTACCTTATAAATATGAATGTACTATTTGTCCAGTGGTGTAGTGGTTAAGAGCAGGTGGACTCTAATCTGGAGAACCGGGTTTCATTGCCCACTACTCCACATGAGTGGCGGACTCTTATCTGGTGAACCAGATTTGTTTTCGCACTCCTACATTCCTGCTGGGTGACCTTGGGATAGTCAGAGTTCGTTCAGAACTTCTCAGCCCCACCTGCCTCACAAGGTGTCTGTTACGGGGAGAAGAAAGGAAAGGAGTTCGTAAGCTGCCTTGAATCTCCTTTCAGGAGGGAAAGGCAGAGTATAAATCCAAACTCCTCCTCTTCTTTTTCTTCCTTTGATTTATGGTATCAAAGAAAGTTGTGGATGAAGGGGGAAAACTGAATATATTTTGCGTCAAAAAATTCAGCTGATCATATGTATTTTCTCATTTGTCAGATACATACATTCCCCAGATATATTTTAACACTATATCTTTAGGTTTCAGAGATCCGCAAAATTAGTTTGGGATTGTTGACATTAGGATTTACAGTCAGCCAAGTTTCCACGTATCTATACCCTACATCTCAACCATTGATAGGCCACCGTTATTCTAAAGTCTTGGTTCAGAATGTTGACATGGCAACACGCCACAGCATCAGTTCATAGCATCAAAATTATTAACAGAATCAACTTTCCCTCTTAAGGAAATAATTCCATAATCAAAGGCCCTGGCATACTGTGCTGCTGGTGGGAAACATTTCTGCTAACTGTCTGTAACTCCAGATGAACTCAATGCCTGTGGAAGAAGTAACAATCACTAGTGTGCTTGGGGTGAGGACGAGCCAGAAGGGACAGAAAAACAACACAGACACACCAGACTGGGAGAAATCAGGACACCAATTTAATGATTACAGGTTCCTCAGCTCACAATTGCCCTGAGTTCTCACAGCCTGACAATGAATGCCCCCTCCCAGCCTGCCTGCTGGGGACATCTGAAGAAAGAATGCCCCTTTCCTGCCTGTCACCTCTTCTGGTAGGGTTTGCTGGAATCCAGCAAAAACAAATCCCCAACACATTTTCTCGAGTCCTTAGGAGATCTGATTGGGATAACTGAGCTGAGTTTCACTGCCACATCCCAAAACATTGTGATATGAGGACCATGCTCAAAGTAACTCTTAATCTCTCCATGTGGTGAGATATTTTGGCCAGAACAGCTTGCTACTCTCTTAGATCTCTTCAATACAACGCATTGTTAATGCATCTACAATAAAGAGGGCATTTTAGTTTTTCTTCCATGAAGACTCAAAACATTCTTCTGAAGTTTCACAGCCATCACTGTAGTTGGAAAATTGCTATGCAATATTTAACTTTTGTTTCAAACAGTGGGGTTCAAAAAGGGCAATGGAAAACAAATACCTCTGCAATAAAATGCAATAAGACTGTTTTAGAAGAAGAAGAAGAGTTTGGATTTATATCCCCCCTTTCTCTCCTGCAGGAGACTCAAAGGGGCTTACAATCTCCTTGCCCTTCCCCCCTCACAACAAACACCCTGTGAGGTAGGCGGGGCTGAGAGAGCTCCGAGAAGCTGTGACTAGCCCAAGGTCACCCAGCTGGCATGTGTGGGAGTGCACAGGCTAATCTGAATTTCCAGATAAGCCTCCACAGCTCAGGTGGCAGAGTGATTATAAGAATCAAACCAGGTTCCTCCAGATTAGATACACGAGCTCTTAACCTCCTACGCCACTGCTGCTCCTTTTATTTATTTAAAATGACCTTCGGGATTGCTACCCCTGGTTCAAGCATTCTGTATTCCTGCAGTGATACATTCAGCTCATAAGTACCAACCCTTTACATGAAGAAGTTGCCACATTCAAACACTAGTATGTCCTCTGAAAGGACTTCAAGTGGCAGAGGATGGTTTTGGAAAACTGGCATTAATCAGAACAGGCACTACTGTGCTAGATGTTTAAATGTGATGTTTAGAAAGGAAATATAAATGTGAGATTAAAAAAATTTAAAATGGGAGTTTATGTGAACTTGAAATCCACTGCATTAATGTACCACAATGAAGATGGCTAATGGCATTCAGAGCCTTCTCCATGTGCTAGTTGTGAGACCAGGGCTAAGATTCATGACATAAGCGCCCCCCTTGTACTGAATCAGACAGCTGTCCATCAAATCTATTGGTTTTCATATGTTTACATCCCAGAGGCCCATGGGAACTTTGGGACATGACAAAAGCTTTACCGCTTCCGTGATCTTTACAGACTTATTAAATATATAATGAGGAAAATTCTGGAGTGGCTCCTTTATCATTTATATTCTGAACTTCTGAAAGGACGGTTGCAAAGAGATCCAGCTTTAATCAAAAGGACTGTTGACATACTCTCACTGATGTTTGTTTGGAGATTTGACAAATGCACTCACGACTCTGTCAGTAAGCTTCTTGTACAAACAATACCAAGTGATGCAGATTCCACTTTTAGCAGCTCTTTTTAATCTAAAATAGGTAAAGATGTAAAACAGCTACCTCTTGAAGACATTTCCTATCTCTTTGGATTAGGAATTTCCGATTTTGGCTATTGGGTCTGTTCAACGCATGAAAGTCTTTTACCTTAGGGGAGGTATGTGTTCCTGAGATCAAGAAAATAAGAACTATTTCTGGGGGAAAACCTTTGGGAAGACAGCGAGGGATAGTCTGTGGCTCAATGGGAGAACATTTTCTTGGCAAGCAGAAGATCCCAGGTTTAATTCTCAGCCTCCCCACCCAGCGGTGGTATAGTAGTAAAGAGTGGCAGACTCTAATCTGGAGAACCGGGTTTGCTTCCCCACTCTTCCACATGAGTGGTGGACTCTTATCTGGTGAACCAGATTCATTTCCCTGCTCCTACATTCCTGCTGGGTGACCTTGGGCTAGCCACAGTTCTGTCTGAACTCTCTCAGCCCCACCTACCTTACAAGGTGTCGTGGGAAGAAGAAGGGAAAGGAGTTTGTAAGCCACTTTGAGACTCCTTGCAGGAGAAAAAAAATGGGGCATAAATCCAAACTCTGTCTTCTAAATCAGTAGAACCTGCCTTCAGATGTTCAGGTCCAGCACCCCATCAAAGTCAGCATGGCCAATTGGCCAGCTGGTAGGGGCTGATGGGAATTGTAGTTCCTGAAACATCCGGAGAGCCCAGAGGTTCCCCACCTCTGCTTTCAGTCAGAATTTAGATAAATTAGGTCTGTTGAATTCCAGTTTCGTCAGCATGGCCACTACGCTGGTAGGGGCTGATGGGAATTGTAGTTCCTGAACATCTGGAGAGCCGCAGGTTCCCTACCCCTGCTCTAAATGGATCAGGCAAGAAGTATGTAAAAGGTCACAGCCTCACAACCTGGGAATGCACTGTTTCTCAGAGAAGACAATATTAACCTTGACAAACTATTGGTCTGACTCTTTATAAGACAGCTTTATGTATTCAGTGGGGAATGGAAAACCAACCTTATAAGCTTTGGAGGGAAAGCTACGATAACTCTAAAATTTGGCTTACACTTCAAGCAGACTAGAAAACCAACTGCGTATATGACTGATTTAATAAATGATGCTTGTACAAATGTATCAGAATGGCAGATGATTGACAGAAAAGTCCTGTGTCAAAATGAGATAGAAATGATCCCGAGCCTTCAGTCTGAATAGTAGAGGCCATGGAAAAATGTCAGACTCACACTTACCACTATTGCTGCGTTTCCTGTTTACATCACACATGCTTCCTGGACTATTCCCTTCCTCGGGAACCTCTGCCAAATCCGATGTCTATAAGCAAGGAAGATCACAAAAGTGAGCAAGGAGGTGCAATAAACACTTCAGAGATTTATGCACATGACAACAGCTTGGTGTGGTGGCGATGCTGAGGGAATCTGTGGACGTGCCAGTGCTGATGGTCACGTGCCCACCAGAAGCAGAATATTCAAATACTCAAGGGAAGAGCACTCAATGGAACTGGTTTAAACAAGTGGACACAACAGGTTGTTGTTGACATGGAAGAGGAGATAAAGGGGATGAGGCTAGTGTTTTAGCTGATTTGTAAAAAAAATCTGGTTAGGTCATGATACAGATCGTAACCCAAGCAATTAGTAGTAACAACCAGAATGTGAATTCTTCAGCTACTAATACAATGACTGTCATTATGCTAGGAGAGGGAATGCATGGAAGGAAGATTGAATACTCTGAAGTCCCCTAGAAGGTTCTGTGAGTCATTGTGCAAATACATATTACATATCTTCCAGTAATTGTTTTCGCTTCACAAGTGCCACTAAATAGATTAAAGTAAAGCCAAGCAGCACAGTACTAACGTCAGAGTGCAGTCTCAACACGCTGTCCATGATCCCATTGACTTCAGTCATTAAGAATTCAAGTTGCTCCTATCTTTTGCTCTTCATTTCCATAGCTTAACCCAAGTTTCTGTTTTCTGATCACAGTAGAGCAAACCACAGCAGAGCTAACCACGGTTCCCTGCATGATGCTAGTGGGAACCACTGCACTCACCAATACATTTTCTGGTGCCCACCAAAGTGTTGTTAGAAAGTAGGAGGCACCAGATGTTTGACCACACCTGGGTTTCTAATTGATCACTAGAGATCTGATTAGTAGTACAGATTCCAAAACACACTACTTAGGTGGCAGCCGAAACCAGAGCACAAGGATCTTCATTGCGTGACTTAAGCTGAATGTATATAAGAAAATGTTTTTAAACAATATGTTAATTCAGGCAACATTTCTACCAGAAATGTTAAAGCTTAACTGTTAGGAGTTATGCATGTCCACAACCCCTGGTGTTTTTGTTGTTATTGTTGTTGTTCATGCTGCCTCCTGGGGCAGCCATTTTGTGGTTGCGCTCAAAAGCCTGTGTTGGAATTTCAAAATGCCCGCAGGATCAAAAAGGTTGTGGAGCCCTATGCTAGGATGTGATGGAATCTTACCAGAAGGCTTGTGTATATGTTACATATGGACATACCGACTGACATACTGAATCTGTCAAACAGTTCAATCCAATGCTTGTTTACCAGGCTATAAGCCCCATATGTGACAGCCTCGACCAGACAAAGCGGCCCTGACTTACTGGGGTCGTCATGGTGCCGCATCATTGTACTCGCCCACTTCCTGCTGGGCGCTCAGCATGGTGGGGCCGTACTGCGCATGTGCTGGGCGGCGCAGCCCATTGGCTGTTGAGGCTGGCCAGGACGCATGGTCCTGATGTCAGACCCCCAACGTCGCGCACCTCCTTTAAAAGCCAGGGCTGGCCAAGCGTAGGCCCTCTTTGCCTGGCTGCCCTTCGACAACTGCAGATACAGGGATGAACAAGCTGGTGCTCTGGGGAAAGTTTATTATTGTAATGTTTCAAAACAATAAGGTTCTGGTTTAACATGTTTTTCTGGACTCTCATGAGTCCTGCAACCTTACATTCCTAAGTTCAAGTATATTTTTCTAAATAGACTGCAGTCTTAAGTGCCAAACTCTTATGAGCAATCCGTTCCACGACAGACTGACTCGCCAAGGAGTAAGTCCCACGGCATATTGGCACTCTGTGCTTACACCTACCTGCCATCTGATCAAAATTTCAAGGCAAGCTGGCAATATGTTCATGTTTTGTATGCTTGAGTAATAGTTCATTATTTAACGTAATATGCTACCGATTTGGCAAGCAATAATTACATCTGTGGAAATTTTGGATGGCTTAAAAAAACCAAAAAGGAAGAATCACAAGAGCAGCATAAAGCTAATGCTGTATGCAGAAAGTATAAAACTTAAAAAAAAAAAAGTGAAATAGTCTATAATGGGCTTTTTCTGTAGGGGTATGCGGGCTTCCACAGAAGTCTTTTCCATATGGAGGAGCTCTGTGATACACATAGCCAAAAAAGGGCATCTTGCCTTTGTTCTGGAAAGCATGAAATCAGGTCTCCATCACTGCTACGTCCTCATGTCAGAACTACAGGTGTGTGTGTGAGACAGCACATCTGCATGCACAGGTGCATCAAACCAAACTCTCCAGAACTAAAGGTGCATTCAAGGCAGACTGAGAGGAATGCAAGGATAATAGAGACAGTATTGTAGTGTGTTGGTTACAACTCACAATCTTACCTGCATGGCAAATAGGGAATCTATTTTTCAGAAGCAAGCATTTCAGCTGTTTTTGAAACAGCTGGTTTGCCCGTAATTATCAAAAATAGTTCTGGCCCTGTATTTCCTTGTGGAATTTCAGTGTTCTAAATCAAACCTATAAAATAGGATCCCCCATCTGCTCCATTTCTGTTTCTCTCTCATGCAGTCATTTAAAAGATGGCTTTTGTTTTGTTTTGCATACCAGACAGACTTTGTCACAGAATGGAGTCTGCTTAGGAGCCTTATAATTTTGTGACTATAGAGTCTCTATAGCAATTCAACTTCTTTCAGCAGTGTAAAGGCCTCATGCTCTCTCCAGTGATTTTGTCTACTCTTATGAACAGAATACCCTCCCAGAACAATAGCAGGGTGCCATTCTTCTTTGGATCATTCCTCAAATTTCACCTTTCTCACATAGCTTTTGTGAGTCCAATTAAACAAATTACAGGCTATTAATTTGAATAGCACGCTATATTACATTATTACTATTGTATTTTTCCATCCTTCATCTAAGGAACTAGGGGAGGTGTACATAGTTCTCCTATGCTTCATTTCATCCTCACAATAATTTAGTAAGGCAAGTTAAGGTGAGAGAAAGAGAGTGACTGGAATAGTCTAAGTCAAGGGTTTGCAACCTGCGACTCTCCAGATGTTCATGGACTACACTTCCCAATTGGCCATGCTGGCAGGGGCTGATGGGAATTGTAGTCCATGAACATCTGGAGAGCCACAGGTTGCAGACCCCTGGTCTAAGTAATCAATAGTAAGTAAACCAGTGAGCTTCAGAGTTAAGTAAGGATTCGAACCTTTGTCTCACCCTCACCATCTGAATCTCAAAAGTGTGTCTAATACAGGGGTAGGGAACCTGCGGCTCTCCAGATGTTCAGGAACTACAATTCCCATCAGCCTCTGGTAGGGGCTGATGGGAATTGTAGTTCCTGAACATCTGGAGAGCCGCAGGTTCCCTACCCCTGGTCTAATATATTTGGCAGGGGAAGAGAGAGAGAGAGAGAGAGAGAGAGAGAGAGAGAAATTATTGTATGGAAGACAACTAACACCGTTACCCACATCATAGGAAAAAACACAAAAATAGTTACGGAATTCCTCTTTGGTGAGTCAGAGCTGCTCCCAGAACTGCCTTTCTTGGTTTTCTGGGCCAAGGAAGTTCCAAAGCGAAGTGTTTCATAGACAGGGTCGACCTTATTGCCACAAGCTACCAAAAATTTAAAAATAATAGAAACAGATAAACATCAAGGCAAGACAGAACAGGTGCTACTTGACCCTAATAAACAACATACCGTCTTATTGAGATTCAAACTAGCTTTACACCTTGAGCTGAGAACCAAAACAGATGTTCAGCCAAGGGAATATCTTGTTCAGTTCTGAGATGTTCAGTCTAAGAGCCTTGGTTTACAAAGGACAACTGAAAGAGCAGTAGGAAAAGGCATGACTTGGAGAGGGCAAACTGGCGGGTAGCTGAAAGGTGCTTAACCCTTCCTGTACCCACTACTTTTCTTTACACCCCCTTTCATTGCATTTCTCCAGCAGGGGGCTCAATTTCTGTATTTGCAGGGGGCAATGACTGCCCTTGCTGAGACAGAGGAAAATCCCTCCATGGATTGCATCCTATGAGTGTCTTGTCCTCCTGCTTCCACTTGTAATGGGACCCAAACTTTTTCACCTCAAACAGCCATATTGTCTAACTTTATGGTAAATCTGTTTCTGCACTAATGTGCAGTGGCGTAGTGGCTAAGAGCAGGTGTACTCTGATCTGGAGGAACCGGGTTTGATTCCCAGCTCTGCCACCTGAGCTGTGGAGGCTTATTTGGGGAATTCAGATTAGCCTATACACTCCCACACACGCCAGCTGGGTGACCTTGGGCTAGTCACAGCTTCTCAGAGCTCTCTCAGCCCCACCCACCTCACAGGGTGTTTGTTGTGAGGGGGGAAGGGCAAGGAGATTGTAAGCCCCTTTGAGTCTCCTGCAGGAGAGAAAGGGGGGATATAAATCCAAAACTCTTCTTCAAAAAACTCTTCTTCTTATGATCTTCAATATTTCATCTTCCATCATGGAGTTTGCAGTTTCACCTTCCTTTCACTAGTACTACTACTTCTATCTTTCAGGAAATCAGTCCAAATTCTGCTGAAAATAAGCATCACTACCAAGTAGAACTGTTTGATGCTGCAACAATCATTTCTGCATAGCAGGAATAAAACATCTTGAGGACGTTTCTCTCTCCCCAAAAATTACTTCAGAACGTTCTATTTCAAAAATTGCTAAACTAGTGATCTCCCATCCCCCAACCGGATTGAAGATGTTTTCTGCCTGCTGAGTGAACAAAACTGGACAGGACAACTGAACACAACTGGACAGGAAATGTTTATTTCTCCTGCCTAAATCTCTTATTTTCTTTTTCATTGTTTCTGCCCACCATTTTATGTGCTGCAGCAGATTATTCGTGAAGATTTCTCATGGAAGTTTCTGGGTAAAAAGTAGATTAATAAAGTTTGTTTTGCCTGGCAATCATACACTCAATTCCACCCCCCTTTTTCGTTTTGTTTTGAGGGGTATGTCTGCAAAGCTATAATGTCATGATTAGAAAAGCTTCAATATGCATATTGCCATAGCTTCACAGATGTACCCCTCAAAACTAAAAAAAAGGAAAAATTACATGGGCGTGTGATTGCTAGGCAAAAACAACATTTATTAATCTGTTCTCTACACGGAAATTGCACATGGATGAACTGTAAGCAAAAGAAACCTGCATGGAAAACCTTCACCAAATGGTGGAGGCAATAGAAATTCTGCAGCAGCATACAACATGGCAGGCACAACTCTGAAATTGACCAACACCTGGCCAGCAGGCGGGAAAAAAAAACCATTTTTGCTGGCAATGCTTGTGTTCTCCATGTTGTGGGAACACAAAAAAATTAAAACAGATCTTTTTAAAATGTCTCCAGGATGTTTCATTTCTGCTGTGTGGAAAAGACTAATGGGGAGAAGGAAAAAAATCCATCTTTACTTACCAATAGGCATGACTTCTTTGATGCAGCCAAACTGCTCATGGATGAGTAGTGGAGAGCTGTAGTAACGCCGAAAACCCTTTGGCTAGAGGGGGAGGAAGAGAATGTGAACATGTGACATGCATGTCACCCAATATAAATAAATAAATAAATAAATAAATAAATAAATAAATAAATAAATAAATAAGTGATGCAATGAGGTGAATTTAGCTATCCAAGGAGCCTTCCTCAGGCCTAAGAAGCTTTCCTCCAATTTAAGTGTCTCTTGCTCTGTTGGAATAGCCACATAATTTGGAAGAGGTCTCAAGAGTGGAAGAAGGCTTTAAAGCTATGTCAAAAGGAATTATTTTCTTTTGTCATCATGTCATAGCTGTCTTATGATAGCCCCATAAGGTTTTCAAGGTAAGAGACATTTGGAGGGGGTTTGCTAGTGTCTCACTCCGCATTCTGATCTTGGTGGTCCTTGGAGGTCTCTCATCTCAATACTAGCCATAGTCAGACTAGCCAGTCTAGAGTTAGACTCGAACTCAGTCCACATTAGAGTCTGCCGATTATGTGGAGAAGTGGGGATCCAAACCCAGTTCTTCAGATTAGAGTCCACCATTTTTAACCACACAGTGGAGCGGGGAATGTGTGAGGGGGGAACAGTGACACAGGGTCCAAGCCACTGTGAGAGGAGAAGGAGCAAATGAGGAGATAGCTTCTGGGACCATAACTAGGGTTGCCAACTTTCAGGTGGGGCCTGGAGTTGCCCTGGAATTACAATTGATCTCCAGACCACAACAATAGTCTGTTCCCTAGAGAAAATGGCTGCTTTGGAGGGGGCATTCTATGGCCTTTCATCCTCATTGCAGCCCTCCTCTGCAGATTCCTTCTTCACTAGGATTCACCCTCAAATCTGCAGGATTTTCTCAACTCTGACTTGGCAACCCTGTCCATCACATGCATTGCATCATCAAATTTCCATGGAAAAGACCTGGAAAAACACACCAGGAAGTTCATGTTAAACTGTCCTTTGTTACCTTATTGGTTTTGCCCTCCGTGTTTTTAAAAACAATCTTAAAGCAACAACCTCCCTCCGAAATCAATATCAAAATGATTTTTAAAAGCCTCGCAGAATAAAAACCTTTTCCTAGGATGTCTAAAAATATAAACAAAACAAAACTGAGACCTGACTGGGTTGTAATTATGTAAAAGCTGATTGCTTCCATTAACACCAGGTGCTTTGTTTTTTGTTCTTGGGTCCCCAGGAAACAGGCTAGGAATTTTGCCAGTCTTTTTTCCAGATCGGAAGCAATACTGGAAATTGGGCAGGCTGCTTTATGCGGCAGTCCTTCTCTGTAGGATTCTATAGAACAGGATCTTCTATCCCCCCTTCTTAATTCACAAGAAATTGGTGAAGGAAGGGTTCCTCTCCTGACACCCAATCCTCTGATTCATCAAGGTGACCCAAATATCAAGCACTTTAAGACAATAACTGTATACAAAACTTGCATTGCAAAAGGAACCTGCTAACCCACCCACTAAGAAAATCCCTGTCCCTGGAATTACAGGTGGCAGCAATGGCCAGGAATGCCTATCAGCAGTTCTGGCTGGTTTGCCAGCTTCGCCCTTATCTGAACAGAAAGGACCTGGCCACAGCACTGCATGCCCTGGTAACCTCCCATCTTGATGACTGCAATGTGCTTTACATGGGGCTTCCCTTGAAGACGATCCAAAAGCTGGAGCTGGTGCAAAATGGATCAATCTGGCCGGCTTCATATAACATCGGCCTTGAAAGAACAGCACTGGCTCCCTATTCACTATCAGGCCCAATTCAAGGTATTGACAATCATATTTAAAGCCTAAATGGCTTGGGTCCCACCTACCTAAACAAGCACCTACTTCCACATGAGCCGGCCTGTACCCTGAAGTCAAGTGGAAAGGCACTCCTGGTGATTCCTTTTGCTGCTGAGGTGCTGTGGGAGGGGGTACGCAGGAGGGTCTTTTCTCTGACAGGTCCCTCCCTGCAGAAATTTGCCAGGTGCTGACACTTTATGGATTTTGGCGCCTGGTTAAAACCTTCCTCTTTACCCAGGCCTTTAATGTGTGACCCCTAGGGTCCCCCGTAGCAATGCCAGCTGAAGAGCTGGGGGTGGGAGGTGTGGGGATTTTTAATGGATAATTTTATTGACAGTTTTAGAGGATGCTTTTGTTGTGGTTTTTAATGTTTTATGTTTTAATGGGGTTTTTAACCCCATTAGGTAAGCTGCCCTGGGACTTTGGTTTAGAGCAGGGTATAAATGGAACAACAACAAAAAAATAAAACACGTCATCAATGACGGAGACCTAGGCCTCAGCTGCTGGTAAGACCCTCCACTGGTTGGCTAAATGGCAGGGGCCACAAAGCTGGGAATTCCCAGCCCTGAAGAGGATCTGGGAACACTACTAGAAAGATCAGCTGGCCCTGGGGAAATGCTGGCTTTAGAGCACTCCGTGACATCATTAAGGTTGCCAAATCCAGGTTGAGAAATAATTGGAGCTTTTGGGGGTGGAGTCTGAGGAGGGCGGGGTTTGGGAAGGGGAATTCATAGAGTTCATTTCCAAAGCACCTATATTCTCCAGCTGAACAGATCTCTGCTCCCTGCAGATCAATTGTAATAGCAGATCTCCAATCACCACCTGGAGGTTGGTAACCCTAGGCATCACAAACCCACTGAGCTCCCGTCCTTCTTAAACTCTGTCCCCCTCAGGCACTGCCCAGAAATCGCCTTCTCAACTCAAGAGCTGGCAACCCTATATCCTGAAGCAGAAAGTCTACACTTTTGGGTCCCTGTGGCAAGAGAAAAGGCAGGGATTTCAAACTGCCTCACAAAAAAAAACGTTATTTGTGAACACATTCAGTCAAAAAGGCAGCAGTTTGGGAGGGACCTACTGGGGGTGTTATCTGTTGCCCAGGCTGGTTTCTGGCTACATTTGGTTCAGTTTGTGACATGTAATTGGCTTACCAGTTTGCCCATACAGCGTTGCTGTCCAATGCTCTCTGCACATTTGTGGTGAATGCTCAGCTTACAGTTTTTGCAGCGCAGTCCATGTTTGGCATTCATCCCTGTTTGAGGAACAATTTAAAAACAGAACATCAATAGTTTCCATGCGCTAATCAAGTGACCTAGCTGAACAGCTCAAGCAAGCGTCAGATTTCAAATGCTATACAGCAGAACTAGAAATGCTGGCAGGGGCTGATGGGAATCATAGTCCATGAACATCTGGAGAGACATGTCACACCTGTGGAGACTCCTCTTAACTTTTGCACATTTCTCTTGGTGAGATTTTCTTCCAGGCCACTTTTTAAAAGAAAACAAAACAATGAAATGAAATGAGAAAAGAGGTCTGTTCATCTGCAAACAAAAATTTCATTTTGCCATACTAGGCAGTGTGCAATTTTAAACCTTTTGAAAGTGTTATGAATTGAAAAATGCCTTGCTTCAGAACAGCAGAATATATTAGGCATACAAAAATTATTGTATTTCAAACAACATAATTTTAAACATGGTTTCTCATTCTTTGCCTTCAAATACCTGGAATAATATGATAATGGCTGCAGATTGCCTTTGCTTTGTTAGGCTAAGAACCCCAAATAGTCACTCTGTCTTATCCCAAAGAAATCAATGTGGATAGTGTTGCCTCTGAAACATTTTACTATTTAAGGATTTGGAAACAGCACATCATAGGATATTACCTTTAATTCATCTGATCTCAAAGGATGGAAATGAATTGCTACTTAAAAAAAACAGAATTAGAAAACGTGAAATGTAATAAATTAAAATGTCTTGGTCTTGACTTGAGGTAGTTCCAGGCATCAAGGTACTGGGCATGATCTGGAACGTGAAGAACAATGATGGGCCAAGCTACTAGACAGCATTCAAGAATATGCATGTCCGTCATCATCATGACTTGGACAGGAAGGGTCACATTCATCTGGGCACACAGACTGAAATTATTAAATTATCCCCATCCAAAAGATGGATCTTGTTCCACTAATCTGCACCAACGTTTACATTGTGTAGTCTGAATTACCTATATAAACAGAATCCAGTGCTAATTTATGGAAGTTGATTTTTGGATCTGCCTCTCAAAGCAAATGCAACGAACCTTCTATATGTTGCTAGATGGCTCTGCTTGCTTCTTGATTACACGCAAATACCAACCAATCCAATGACTTTACAATTAGACTGTCATGTTTCACACAGCCATACAAGATTGGATTAAGATAATTAAGGTAGGCTAAATCTAAGAAATGAGAACACTTTTCAGTCTAGACAATTCTGACTTCTGTGATGATTTTTCTATCTTTTTAAGTCAGTCTCATCCCCCAGATTATACCCGAATAATCGGGCATATGAAATGACAATATATAAAAGTAACAGAACAGGGAAAAAAAATACTCATCTTCTAAGCATATTTATTTGAAATAAACCTTGGCAAAAATATAGGATTGCCGTTTAAGAGTTCCACGGAAGAGAATGAAAAAGCCATGTAAGTGCTATTTTATGGGTTAGGCTCCCTTTAACAGCTGTATCACCAGGTCAAAATTTACCAGATGTTTCCCTACCCAACTGCATCGCTGAGCTGTTGAATTCCTACCTGCTAGGCACAGGTGCCATTGGAGTATATGACCATGATCTTAGCTATTAAAAAACAAAACTTTGGTACTAAAACAGGATTCTGTTAACAGAAACATCTCAGTTTAAGAACAGTATTTTGACTCTTCTAGCACCTGTTCCTAAATCTGTGCTGTGCTGTTAACACCACACAAGTCATCCATTTTAAAAACCCCTTCTCCTGCCCACGTTCCAAATGTCCGGGCATTTTAGGAGTTCATTATAGCTCAGAGCAGCCAGCTGTTTATTTTATCATGTGGAATTGTAATGTTACACAACACATGGAATGATCACTTAGAGAATAAAGGCAAATGAATGACTCAAAAATACATTCGTAATTATTATGAGGCTTAGATGTCATTCACCAGGCCTCACAAAGAGCAGAGGGGGCAGTAAAGAGGATCATCCCACTTCAACTTTTTGTGGGTTAGTCACAGGATTGAAGGCTTCTTCATACCAAAAACAAAACAAAACAAAATCCCTGCATATTAAAATGTATTCTCCACTGAACACAAGGCGGATGGAAGTATTCAACCAAGTTATAACCTTACATATAGTCTGTGGACTGATTCATACATTACATACCCTGTTTCCCCGAAAATAAGACCTACACTGAAAATAAGACCTAGCATGATTTTTCGGGATTTTGGGAGGATGCTTGAAATAGAAGCCCAACTCCAAAAATAAGCCCTAGTTACAGATTCCCCAGCACAGCTGATCTGGCTATGTGGGGGGCGCAAAATCATGGGAAAAAAATAAGACATCCCTGAAAATGAGCCCTAATGCATATTTTGGACCAAAAATTAATATAAGACCCTGTCTTGTTTTCGGGGAAACACGGGTAGTCCTTGTGGTGACCACAATGGCCTTTGTATCACATGTGTGCTGGGAATGGTGCACCTGGGCCAGATTTAGATTTGGACCACAGTGCGTATAGAGAAGGGGCTTCAGCCTTCACATGTGCCATCATCATGAACAGCCTCAAGAAAACATGGATCACCCAGCAAATGTGTAATTCAAAGTCCAAAGATGCTGTGTGGTATAGTGGTTAAGACTGATGGATTCTTATTGGGAGAACTGGGTTTGATTCCCTGCTCCTCCATATGGGTGGCAGACTCCAATGTGGTAAACCATGTTTGTTTCCCCTCTCCCTCACATGAAGCCTGCTAGTCACAGTTCTTTCAGAACTCTCTCAGCCTTACCTACCTCATAAAGTACCTGTTGTGGGGAGAGGAAGGGAATATGATTGTAAGCCGCATTGAGACTCCTGAAGGCAGAAGAAAGCAGAGCATAAAAACCAACTCTTCTTCTTCTTGTAGTGGCCACAACAAAGCATCTGTATTGTGTGAATTGACCCTACCTCATAGGCTTTGGTGATGTGAACAAGGGCAGAGAACTACTAGATTTGCCCACAAGCACATAAAACCTTGCTTCCATAGATTTTTTCCTGGTGGAAACTTCACATTAAAGGCAACATCATTTTGAACACACATCTCACTCAGTACAATAACAACTGTATTCTAAAAAATCAACGAAAACATCATCTTGCAGTACTGCAGAGGTGGTACAATGTCTTGACTCATTACTCCAATGCATCACAAAATACAGTCCACTTCACAGTAAATCTTCTTGCAAATTAGTACCTTCTCATCTATAGAGAATTAATTTTGACAACACTGGGATATCCTAAATCCTTTTATACCAGTACACAAAAGGAAGGGGATAAGGTTTCTTCCAACAGGAAACTGTACACATAATGAACTGTGTTAATTAAATCCAACATAATTTCTAAATCCAACACATGACTTAGATTTTTGAGAAGACCCAATAAATGGACTCCAGGGACTCATGAAAGATTATATTCCATGATCTTCATCATTAATTCCACAAACTTCAAAACATTTTGTGTTATTGCACACTCCCAGAATATAAGCCGAAAAGCTGCTCCAGACCCTCACAGCAGCCAGGAGATGCTAATGATGGGTTTTATATACAGCCTAATTGATACGATAGCAAACGTCACTTGGATTTATGAAAAATTTCCCTTAAGTCTAATGATATTAGGCTAGAGAAGATTGTTGACCAAATCCATCCTCAGCTTTTGTGAATATATCTATTAACACTCCATCTGCTTTCTTCAGAAATTACAAACTTCTTCTCTAAAGTTCAGAGGAAGCTGGCATATATCATACCAATCAATCATTTTTGTAGCATTACCTCCTGTCGACAATTTAAACTTTTTGATTTTTTTTGCAAGGATATTACAGTGCTGGTGGTGGAAAGCACGATCAAGTGTCAGTCCAGTTATGGCGACCCCATAGGGCTGTGGTGGCGAACCTTTGCCACTCCAGATGTTATGGACTACAATTCCCATCAGCCCCTGCCAGCATGGTCAATTGGCCATGTTGGCAGGGGCTGATGGGAATTGTAGTCCATAACATCTGGAGTGCCAAAGGTTCGCCACCACTGCCATAGGGTTTTCAAGGCAAGAGACAAACAGGTAATTTATCATTGCCGCCTCCCAGGAGCAACTCTGAAGCTCCTCAGTGGTCTCCCATGCAAGTACTAACCAGAGATGACCCTGTTTATCTTCAGAGATATGATGGAATTGAGTTAGTCTGGCCCATCCTGGAATGAGTTTTACTCAAAGCCATCCCACAAGATATATCAGCTTGCTTACTTTCAAAAATGACTGATCCTGCAAGAGGCCACACATGTGAACAACGTAACATAGGAGAAAGGGATTGCAACTAGGAAAAAACCCTACAACTTGTAACTTTCCTTTCTCCAAAGGAGGAGGTATAATCCTGCATAGATCTTTTCCTTTGATACTATGGCTGTTTCCACTCAACTCTAGAAGGCTTTTGCCTTTCCTTAAAACAAGTAGTAGGTATATCACTTTACTACTACCGGGTTTTTCAATGGCAAAAAGCCCTCTGGTGAAAGGATGGGGAGGGTGCTTGTTGAGTCAAAAATAAGGAATTGCTGTTATGTGGAAATCTATACCTCCCCACCCATCTTTAAGGTGATTCATTTTTGCATGCCAACCCTCAAAGACTGCCTGTCTCGTCGAAGGCTTTCACAGCTGGATTCAATTGGTTGTGGTGGGTTTTCCGGGCTGTGTGGCCGTGGTCTGGTGGATCTTGTTCTTAACGTTTCACCTGCATCTGTGGCTGGCATCTTCAGAGGTGTATCACAGAGGGAAGTCTGTTACACACAGGCCTTCTGTGGTAACACCTCTGAAGATGCCAGCCACAGATGCAGGTGAAACGTTAGGAACAAGATCCACCAGACTACAGCCACACATGACCACACAGCCTGGAAAACCCACCACAGCCAACTGCCTGTCTCATTTCTGTCTATGGAATTAATTCTTGCGTTTTATCTTATTGTACATTTTATAGTATCTCATTTATTTATTATTAATATAGCATCTGTTTTATTAACATGCTTTTATGTGTTGTTAGGCCTGCGACTATAGCATTTAATACTTACTTTGACTTACCCCTATACACAAGCACATACATATGATTTCTCTATCTCAAAGCCAGTGTTAGAATTTTCATTTTGGAATAACAGCTCTGCAGACATAGAAGCTGTAAGTTGCAACCTCAGTAGAATGAAATACAAAATGTGCAGATTCATTAATGCTGTTGTTGAATGCCATTTGTTACTTATGGGTATAAAAGAATTTCAGATAGAAGATTGTCACTGCTGAGTTCTAAAGAGAACCTTTGTAAGTTGAAGTGGAATTTCCTTTAACTACTGAAATATTTTCTTACTGTGCAGTCTCAGGTGCCTGCGTTGTAGTATGGGAACATTTTTTACTATGTATCTAACTTTTATGAATGCTCCAATTTCCACTTCATTGTCATTTTTTCTTGCCTCACTCATGTACTGTATGTAGTAAAGATCATGTTTTATTTTCTGATCTTTAGTATGCACAGTTTGTGTTAGAAACAACTGCAAAGAGAGTCCTAAAGGTGACCAAATGGGAGAGCCCAGAAAAACGCTCTAATTTTCTTAGGTGTCGAAAAAGTAGAGGTTTCATCTAGGTGCTTCAGACTACTCTAGATTTTCACATTAGTGCAAATGAGAATTGAATTATTGTCAGAATGCTTTTATTCATCCTGAAGGATTATCAGACTGTAAGTGGCACAGACCTTTAACCTGTGAGAGTTGCAGTTGAAAATGATCCAGTCTAATGCTTACTTCATGGTCTTTTTTTTCTGCTAACAACAGACACCTTTTGAGGTAGGTAGGGCTGAGAGAGTTCTGAGAGAACTGAGACCCCAAAGTCACCCAGCAAGCTTTATGTGTGGGGTGGGGAAACAAACCCAAATCACCAGATTAGAGTCTGCTGTTCATGTGGCGGAGTGGGGAATCAAATCCTGTTCTCCAGATTAGAATCCACTGCTCCTAACCACTACAACATGCTGTACATACACGTAAATGTGGCCATCCAACAAAGGATTAGCAGTGTGTGGGATCCAAGAAGCTTTTCTTATAGGGAAGACGATATTGTCTTTGACTGCCAAAAAAGGCTACACTGAGAATGATGGGACCTGCACCTAGAAA
This sequence comes from Sphaerodactylus townsendi, assembly GCF_021028975.2. Classification (NCBI taxonomy): domain Eukaryota; kingdom Metazoa; phylum Chordata; class Lepidosauria; order Squamata; family Sphaerodactylidae; genus Sphaerodactylus; species Sphaerodactylus townsendi. The sequence goes on from NC_059435.1 coordinate 24,375,428, forward strand.
AGCCACATGGCTGTGATAGGATGGGTTGTAATACAGCAGGGAGTTGGGTGAGTGTGAGTGAAAAAGCCAGCTGGATCCAACAAAGTGGTTCTAGTTGGATCAGTGGGAAGGCTTTTGTATCTGTTGTGCAAATGGAAAGGGCAATAAAGTGGGACCTGTGAACTTACAGGAAGCTCAAAAGCACCCAAGTGGAAGGAGGCTGCAAATTTGGAGGCGTTCCTAAAATTGGCTGAGAAGTGACTGGAAACAAAATGACTCATTAATAAGCGTGACAAGTTGTTTTGTTTCTGGAGAGGATTCTGTTCACGCCGACTGCTCTTGGCAAGATCGTCCGCATGACGTCCTACCAGGGAAAGATTGGTTTGTGTATTTCAAGGCTCTGCTTTCAGATCCTCTGTAGAAAACTCCTAAGACCTGGAAGGAAGACGAGTGGCAGAAACCTCAAGCACAGCATTGAGTGTCTCCAATTCTCACTCAAAGCTGTGTAGCTTTTATTTTAAATTGATACATAGCCTATTTAGTGCGGAAATGGTCATTTATACAGTAGGAACTAGACCAGGGGTAGGGAACCTGCGGCTCTCCAGATGTTCAGGAACTACAATTCCCATCAGCCTCTGTCGGTAGGGGCTGATGGGAATTGTAGTTCCTGAACATCTGGAGAGCCACAGGTTCCCTACCCCTGAACTAGACTGAGATTGTTGAGGATGACTGACTGTTCCTTACAGGGCTGAAGTCAGAGGGCCTTTCCCCACTCTCTTGGATCCCCCCATGCCGCGCGCTGCTCTCAGTGCGCGGCATCCCAGGTGCGCACCCGGGCGTCCCCACGACCCCACGCTCTGCGCGGGGTCATCAAAAGGTGCCCTTAAGAAGAGCGCCTGGGATGCCGTGTGCTGAGGGGGTGCGACAGCGGCAGCGTCGGGGCGGCTGCGCTGTCACCGCCCCTGTTGTGGGGAGTGCCGGGGGACCCCGTGCTACTCTCCTCAAGTAGCGCGGGGCTTAAGGTAAGTGGGGAAAGGCCCAGAGTCAAAATATAAATGTTTCCAAGTACAATTAATGTCTGCTCTGGCCTCTGCATATCAGTGTACTTATGCAGATGATTTTTGTAGGTCAGCATCCCTTCTGGAGAAATGTTGCCATCTCACTTTTTGTCATGTCAACATATGAGATTATGAAGAGGAGTCAGATTATTGGTCTATGAAATTTATACTGACTGGAAGAGAACAGTCTTTCCTAACACCTGCTACTGAGATGCCAAGGGTTGAACATCAGACTTTCGCTATACATCTGCTCCAGCACTGAGTTGTGACCCTGCCCTAGATACTTGGCTCTGGTTTAGTAAATGTCTGATAGTCCAGAAGGAACGATTCTTCAGAATAGCAACATTTTCAAAATACGGCCACAATATCTTCTATTGAATCGAAAATAACTTTCATGGCCACATACTTATTTATCTCTCTGTCAGAAGCTTTTACTCAGTTATGCCTTCGTATTACACATGTCTTCTTGCAATAGCTAGTTCATTAGGAACTATCATGGAAAATCTTAGGACTAGCAATACACCAAAAGAGTAATTTCTACTGAAGGCAGTAATACCAGTAACATCTTTAGAGTTGTAAGGCATACATGAAAACAGTGGGATGGGATTTGATTGCAATTAAAACTAAGTCTTATTCATTTGAACTTTATTTAGATCCAAAAAAGGTTTGGTGGATTATGCACACTCATTATAATCTGTTGCACTGACATCCATTAGGGAAATGAAGGTCCAGGGCATCCCAATCATTTCCTCTAGATACTCTAGTGCCAGTGTGGTGTAATGGTTAAGAGCAGATGAAGAACTAGGTTTGATACCCTACTCCTCCACATGAGCGGCGGACTCTGGTGAACCAGATGTGTTTCCCCACTCCTACGTTCTTGGTAAGTGTCTTGGGCTAGTTCAGGGGTAGGGAACCTGCGGCTCTCCAGATGTTCAGGAACTACAATTCCCATCAGCCCCAATTGGCCATGCTGACAGAGGCTGATGGGAATTGTAGTTCCTGAACATCTGGAGAGCCGCAGGTTCCCTACCCCTGGGCTAGTTACAGTTCCTTGAAACTCTCTCAGCCCCACCTACCTCACAAGGTGTCTGTTTTGGGGAGAGGAAGGGAAAAGAGCTTGTAGGCTACGTTGTGTCTCCTTACAGGAGAGAAACTGGGTATAAATTCAAACTCTTCCTCTGAGTAGTCACTCCTGGGGCATATTAGGCTTGAAAAGATAACTTGTGAACCATGACACAAATCTGATGGTTATGCTGATTCTTTTGATGCAATTAACTGCCCTGGACTATAGAATTTCATGATGGTGAATACCGTACCAGCTATCTTATCGTCCCCTTACCACATCAAGGTCCTGCTATTCTGACAATTATTATTTAATTAATGGAATCCCCATCTACTGAGATTTTGTTTAACAGACCAACACAGTTCCCTCTCTTCTGTAGGACTGTCTGGACCTCCCCCAGTCCCAGAAAGGGAATTCCACTGTGGTTAGATATTGCAAAACATCTGCACATGGTTAAATATTGCATTGCTATGATGTTACAACATGTATTTACAGCTGAAACGCCTCGTCCACATGAGGTTCCAGTGAAGTTGATGGGCAGTAGATTCAGGCCTCTGTGACCCATTGGTGGCCCTCCAGTAAAATTCATTGGCCATGCAGACACATGCAGATGTACCTCACCCCCTGTGAGGTAGACAAAACATACCCCACCACACAATCACATCTTACCGTGACATGCCTCTGAAGATGTCAGCCATGGATGCAGACAAAAGCTTAAGAGCAAAAGCTACCAGACCATGGCCACATAGCCTGGAAAACGTACAACATCCAGGCAATGAAAGCCGTTGACAATACATTCATTGGCCACTGTTTGAGACAGAGTACTGGATGGGATGGACCTTCTTATGTTTTCCTTCAGTTAGAGGAAGGCTCCTTGGAGTATGGTTGGCTCCATCTCACTTTCTCTCAGCTAGGGTTGCCAACACCAGCTTGAAAAACCTCTGGAGAGCTGGGGGTACTGCCTGGGATGTAATGCTATAGAGTTTGTCCTCCCGGTAGTCTGAAAATCAGTAGCAATTGTGGGAGAGCTACAGGCGCCACTTGGAGACAGATGTCCCTACTCTCTGCCTAAGCTACCTCACATTATCGTTCTTGTGAGGATAAAACAAAGAACAGTGTTGCAAGTTGATTTGGGTTTTCATTAAGGAGAAAGTGGGCATAAATATCTAAATGGATAAGTATTGTCGTGCTACTGGAATTGAACAGATTTTTTTCTTGCAGCCATTCTCTTCTCATGATCACCAGGCAAGGAAAGGATTCAGGAACCACACTTCTTTCAGTTACACTGGAAAGAAGTTCTTTCCATCCCATGGCATGCCCCTCCCCTAGTCTCAAAACAAAAACAGGCTATTTACAGCTTGCTATGTAGGCCTGTCGGCGGAATTGCCTCTAAATCTAACTCAAAGCTCAGCTGGAAAGGGCCAGCCTGGTGAGTCAAGCAGGCATTACCCTCAGCAGCTAGGACCAGAAAGTCATATCAATTCAACAGTCTGCAAACACAAAACAGTATTGTTGGACCTAAAGGCAAAATTACACAGTAGGGAAGTAATTCAGATGGATCTGAGCACAGTTTCTGCTCTGGCTTCCTCAAGAGAGATATAGCACACTATTAGATTTATTTTATGGTCCTGCTAAGAGCCAGGTATTAATTTAGGGTGACAATGATCATTTAGTATTAATGTACTTTAAATGTTATATATGACAGATGCACAAATACATCTAATGGAGAATGACTACTACTTCATACCTGTTAGCAAGAGAGTCACACTGGCTTTCATTGTTCAGAGAGTCAGCCACAGTTTAGTGCTGTTTCACAGAAGGAAGGCAGTGTGCCAATGGAAACGGCTGAATATAATTTCAACAGTGCTTTGATTAAAGTTAAATATGACTTTGAATATAATAATTCTGAGATGATTTGAATGTGTTTTAATGAAATACTGCTAGGAATGGGAAACAAGATGCCTCCAAATCTTACCACTGGCAGTAAAAACAATTGGCCTGCTTTAAACAGAAGGCAGGTATGGCAGATGTATTTACCTGAGTGATACTGGACCAGACAAGCATCTGATGCACAAAAACACTAATGTTGTATACCTAACAAGATTATACTGACTCAGGCTGAAACAAGATGCAATAAGCACGCAAAATTGCATAAATTCTTATAAAATCAGGCCAAGTTGACTCTTGGCAAAACACTAATGTCAATCAGCTTCCGTTTCCATCCTCTATCTGGGAACAACAATAAACCTTGCCCATCTCAAAGTGCTGTTGTGAGGTCTTTAAGCTAAGCTTAATTGACCTCTTGAGTGATTTTCTGAAACCAGCGCATTTATTGGTTTTATGCAATATGATCGTAAGCAGAGTAACCCTTTGAAAACCAATGAATTCAGTGTACTAGAAGGGTCCAACTCTGCTTAGGATAGCATGGCTAGAACACTTACTTGTTAAAAAAGTCACACTATTATTGCAATGTAGTTTTATGTTAATATGTAATTTAGTAAGCATTTTAAACGTGTTACGCTTTTCTAAATTGCTTGAGCCATTTAACTGCATTGATGGGTAATTTGATATCCACAAAAGTGTGAAACATGCAGTTTATTCATTTAAAAATGATATTAAATCTAACTTTTTCCGTCTCACATCGAACATTGTGCAAACTCTTGAACAAGCAATGACACAATGGTGCCAGCAGCTATTCTCCTTCTGACAAGTCCTTTTACGAACAATCCAAATAAATAATTCTAATACATTTGCTATATGAGATATCCTTGGACCATTTGTGTCTGCAATTGCCCTCAGGACACCGCAGACAGTGTTTGGGAGACTATTAACAGAAGTGACCAAGAAGCAAGAATTTTAAATGGGCTTCCCTGTCCTTTATTGTGTACATATCGGGCAAAGATTAATACTTTGGAATTGACAGGAAGCAGAGAAAAAATGCAGGATTAAGACAATAGGTTTCAGATATTAGTTTTGCTGCAGTACACTTCTGGGTTTTGTTAATCCAATGATGAAATAAAATAGGAAAAATTAAGAACATGGCTGTAAAAAGTTTAAAATCAAATTACAGAGCATGGACATTTTCAAGGCATAAAATATATGTAACATAGCTAGGCAAGTACAGAAACAAGAATAGCCCAAGTGGCAAAAACAGAAAAAGATTCAAAATTGACCTACTGGTGGAAGATCTCAGAAACAATAAAGTTCTTTCAATGAAATAATCTATGTCAGTCTGATACAGATGCTTTTGTTGAGGGGAGACATCTGGACCCTGCAACAAAATGGCTGCCTAGCAACTGGCCTTGTTATCTCCAAGTTAAATGCAGTCATGTGTTATTAGCTTCCTAACCACAGCCCTTTCCAATTTTGTAAGCTGGGTTTACCAAGTTCTGTTGAGAGCTCAGATGGATGGTTGGACCACCTTGGACTTGATGAGTGACCTACTATGCCAATAAATGTTGTTGAGTTGAGCTGAGTGACCAGTAGTATAGGTTCTGTTCTCCCAGCTGGGACAGGGGAATCCCCAGACCTAAGCTCCTGCTGACCAGCAGTGGGAAAAAAATAAAAAACCACAATGCCAACTATGATGCCATATTATTTCTGGCAGAAAAGCCAGAAGCGATAGAGGGTAGCTCTAGGAATTGCTGGAAACTCTATCATAAACCTTTCATTTCCAGTGATTCCTGGATCTTCTGTAACTTTTTTTTAACCAGAAATGATGTGATGCCACAGCCAGTATTGTGGTCTCCAGATATCTCCACCCACAGCCATCCCATTGGTTGCCAGGCTTTGCCAGGCAACTCTAGTAGTGAGGAAGAACGTGTGGATTTAATAATGGAGTAACTTCTGGGTCTGAATCCAAACAATGAAAATAACTGTCCCCATTATAAAGTACCAAAAAAAGCTCACACATTCACTTTGTTATTAACCACAATACCATAAAATTCAGGAACTAACATATTAGCAGCAGAGCAGCCAGAAATGAGCAGAAGAAAATTCAGAGCAGGACATTTTGATCCCCATTATCTTCCGTTCCCATCCAAAGTACTTATGCATTGCGATGGTTTGTTTTCAAAAGAATCCCCAGCGGAAGCACTTACATGTGTTCCTGAAGGGAGGCATGCTGGAAAACAGCTTAAAATTAGAACTTGCATTGCAGAGACATAACCTTCTTTGGAAGCACAGTGAAAAAATGAAGCACTGGTAGTGAACTTTCTTCTCTGGAGATTGTTCTTAAAAAATAAAATAAAACCACAGCTCCTCAACTTTTGCTAATAGTTTCCCACAAATATGGTGTTGTCCTTTTGCTTGCATGGCTGAGGACATTCATTTCAGCTGTAGAACGGATTTCTAACTTGCTCTCAATAATAGCACTATATGTGACATAGTGTCTTCAAGTTACCAAAGAATGCTGGAGGGTATATGTGTGTGTGTGTGTGTATGTGTGTTTGCATCTAATGATTGTATGGAAGCACCAAAGAAGTGCACAATGTGATTTATGGAACATAAATTAGGTTTCCTGAGAATGTCAGCTTCCATTAAAAAAATGGGAGGGAAGAAAGTTTCTTATCTTTATGGCTGCAAATAAACTTTAGGAAACAGGCAGTCAATGCCAGTAATTGGCGGCGGTGTGTGTGTGTGTGTGTGTGTCAGGACTTCAGTGTCTGGCATATATTACTTTGCCTTTAGCCATAACTAGCAAAACCAGAATTATGCAAAATAATAAAAATTCAGAATAAATTATACCATAGCAAATTATGCATGAACGCTCTATTAGAAGGATTGTTACGACTGTTGAACTTTAGTGAGATTTCTTTCCCCACAAGTAGGGAATTTTGGAGAGTAGTTTTAGGGCCCTCTGCAGTGGCACTTTGGAGCACTCAACCTTTCTGTTAGCACATTGAAGCCGTTACCAAAAGAACGGTTTTGCACTCTAGGGTTTAGCTTCAGTTGGAAATTACACTTCCCAACAGCCTTAGCTTCTCAAGGATACAAGTTAAGCCCTTTGTTTAAGCTTATTAGTTGAAAATTCCAACCTTGATAATTAATCATGAAATAAAAGAACCTTGGATTTGGTTACAGTGCAAAATATCCTTCATAAAGTATGTTTTTAAATAATAATACGATGCTTGTGACATTTAGATAGTGTCCTTATATTTTTAAAAAAACTTTTTTATAATTTATATTTTAAAAGATTTTAAAAATCAAGTAACTATTGTAATCTTAGGTGAGGCATTCACCCTCCTCTTTCACAAACAGGAAAAATGCCTTTAAACTAATGCCTTATGCCCATGTGCATTATTTAAAAAGCAAAGAGAACCCTTTCAGAATTAGTTTTTATTTATATACAAATGTAACGTGATTTAACTGACTGATTACGTTTATTTGATTTACAGGACCCCTCTCCCTCTCTTTACTGAGATGACCAACCTCATTTAAAAATAAAGTCAATGAAAATTTTTGCAAGTCTTTGAACCGAATGGCAGAAGACAGCTTCTGCCCAGGGAGGCAAGTCTCTCCAATTTGGAAACCTCTGGCTTCACAGTGGAGCTATCAAAACGACCTCTGAACTAAGAACCCTACATGCATAAATCTTTGAACTCTTGTTCAAAGCATTGTTCAATATATTTTAGGGCATGCCTAAGTTTAACCTAGGCTAGTAGGACTGGGCATAGGAATTACTCTAAACAACAACAACAACAACAACAACAACAACAACAACAACAACAACAACAACAGTCTTTTGACATCAATTAACCTTTTACACTAAATGTTGTTTTTAATGTTCTATTTGCATTGTTTTATAGTTTGAAGGGGATTCTACCTGAGGGCTTCTACTCCCTCCCCCCCCAGTAAAGGGCTACCGAGGTATTTCTACAATATATCTTCGCCATACCTTAGACGTACCTTAAGGCTAGGCCTACTGAAAGTCCTACCCTCAGCAGTCCTGAGCAGCAAATTTCTTCAGAACCCATACTAACAAAGAACGTTTCCTTGCTCACAAAAAGCCATTGAAACGATCGAGCACATCCTCCTAGATTGCGAACTATATGCTTCATTTAGAAGATAATATATAGATCCTTATATTGAGAACTATGTCTTCGCATCGGACAAGGCCAACTCTTTCTATCTGCTTTGTGACCAATATCCTCAGAGATCCCTAGACGTTGCCAAATTCTTGGCGCTGGCACAACAGATTCTCCGCAGATTTTAGTTTATTTATTTATTTATTTAATTTAAATTGCTGATAATGTCTGAACCTATTTATTTATTTAAACTTATTTGTTTTTATGGTAATGATTTTACTGATTGTGTAATTGATTTTATAGTTTGATATTGGATTTGTTTTTATGGTAATGATTTTACTGATTGTGTAATTGATTTTATATTGTGACCCACCCTGAGCCCTGTGGAGATAGGGTGGGATACAAATCCAATAAAGAAAGAAAGAAAAAAAAAGTGCAACCCAGAATGGGTAGTGGCAGAGGAGCCCTTACACATTTTGCAGATCCATCATTTTCAAGAAATGTCCTGCAAGCTATCCTGCTTGATAAGACAATAGTCAGCAGGGACTGTACATCCTGATTTTCCATGTTGGCAATCACTAATGCCAGGCCACAGTGTAGCCCTCTAGAGTAGAGTTACCAGCTTCAGTTTGGGACATTCCTGGAGATTTGGGGATACAGCCTGGGGAGGGCAAGCTATAATGTCATGCAGCCCACCCATCAAATCAGCAGTTTTCTCCAGTAGAACCACATTCTTCAGTCTGGAGAGTAGATATAATTCTAGATATCCAGGTTCTCTCTGAAGGTTGGCGACCCTACTCCAGAACAGCCCCCCCCCCACAATAAAGAAAGGATAACCAAAACACAATACTTGGACGGGAAAAGTAAAGGGTTGCATTTGGAGCTGGTGCCCTTTACTCAATGACAGGAATCCCATAGGAAGATGCAACGTGATCCTCCACCCCATTTATCAACAGGCCGGGCATTTGATGGTTAGGGTTCACAAAATAAGCCCTAGTCCTTTAGCAGAAGCTTAGTGGGATGTTATTTACCTCAATGACAGGATGAGCTCTAGCAGCCTATTTCCACACATTAAGCCTCTTTAAAGAAGCAAGCCTGTTGATAGTTGGTAATAACAGGACATGAATGCTCATTTGGGGCAGCTGGTCTCCCATTACTAATCTTGATCAGTGTATCTTTTGCAGTCCTCTGGAGTTTCTTTCAAAATATGGCCCTTTATATGCCCTCTGTCATGTAACGTATCATAACACACATTCAGTTCATACATTTATCAGGCTGGACAGAATCTTCATGTAATGAAGGAATGGAAATGCTCCTTCCCCTCCATCTCACACAGACAGCATGTGAGTTAAAGGTATATTCCACAGATACTCAGTTGCCTGGACACCCAAGTCACACAATTCCCAGTTATTAAGGGGGGAGAGACAGAAAAGTCAAATTATTTCCTTAGCTAGCTTTGAAATATGTATTCTCCACTCTTTCTTTCTTATCTGTGAATAGTGTTGTAAAGGGTAATTCTAATTGTGCAGAGCTCTAATTGCATAAAGCCATCATTCGGTATCACTTGGCAGTAGCTGTATTTTGAAAAGGGAAGCCAACTCCTTAGTGCCTTTGACACCGTTCCCCATCAACTCAAACCACAGGTGTGCATATACAAAAATGTAATTTGTCTGCTAGGACACAGTGGATCATAATTAATGTTGGACGCAAAATGGGAAACTCTGTTTCCATTTAAATATGAGAGCAATGTTCAACATCTGTTCCCTTGTGCGATCCAACCACAAATGAGCTAAAGATGGGACACAGGACTATGAATGACCAATAGAGATTCTGCCCTTGAGGCAACATTTTGGGAGACATTTGCTATCCCAGCAATGTGGCCAGGAGAATTTCAAAGTCAGAGAGGTACCGGGTTCTGAGTCAGAGTAAATGTTCCTACTCTACATAGAGGAACCTTTCTCTTTCTGTATACACACAGCAAAATTCTGAGCAACCTTAGTATCTGGAAAACTTCCTGAAGGAGGGAAATATAGGGGATTGGATCTAGTCAACATTTTCATCCAATCTTGCCTAATTCTCCTCAATAATGCAGACCACACCCCACATGACTTTTGTTCATGTAAGTTCCTTGATTCTCATCATCATTTTTTTGGCGGGGGGAGGGGGGGTGGCTGAAGAGAATACCTTCTTGCTTCAGGGGGAAAAAACAGCTGGATCCAACCAATGGGGAAGATCAGATTTAGATATGAAGAGAGCTGTTGGATATACTAAAATGATCCTTTGGGATGCATTGGTTCCTTCCTGATGGCCACTGAATACACGTAATTTTCCAGATTATACTGGAAAGCAAAAATGATATTATCCCTATTCTAATGCTGGTGTTTAGTGTCCGAATCCACAGATTCATGCACAGCTTGTGGCCATGTGACTGCACTGAAGGATCTCAGAACATTCATCATTGAAAATAGGTGATGTGAGGAGAAAGGAGGAAGTTCAAAATTGGGGTTCAAGTTCAAAAGTTACAGAAACATTCACTAAAGAATCCTTGCATGCATTATATGAGAGACAGTGCAGTGTAGTGGTTAAAGTACTGGACTTAGGTCCCCACTCTGCCAGGAAGCTTGCTTGGTGACCTTGGGTCAATCATATACTCTCAGCCTAATCTACTTCCCAGGATTGTTGGGAGGATAAAACAGAGGAAAGGAAAACAATGTAAGCTTCTTCATGTCCTCACCGGGGAGAAAGACTATAAATGAAATAAATAAATAATAACAGTAATGTATGAAAAACAAGTTCAGCTGTCACTTGTTTTCTAGTATGTATTTTGAGAAATGCATACTTTTTACCATTAAAAAAACCGGAAGCCGATTACACTGCTTTTTGCAAAATAAAGTGAATGAGTACTGTCACAAGGAATTTGCATCCAGAGAACATCCATTTAACAAAGAAAATCCATTGTAAATCCCTATTTTTTAATCTCTCTCATTCCTGCAGTCTAACTGATAATGGACAGTTTTATGCTCAAACTGCACTGAAGGAGCTCTCTGTGGGTTTTTACCTATAAAACAGATGATACTAGTAACTGGAGGAATGTGTGGAGTGAAAAGGAAGATCAACTTTGAAAGTGGGCTTGAGTTCAAAAGATGGACAAACATTTTCATTCATTCTTTTTATATGTACTGATTTTGGTTAATCTTTGTAGGGTTCCTGACTTTTGGCCTGGATGAGACATTAATCACAGTATGCAAAGAACATGCAGGGGAAAAAAAACTAGGATTTTTTTTCCATTTGAGTCATTAAAAGAAATGCACAGCAGGAATAGCGGATTTTTTTTTTTTAAAAATGGATAAATGCTTCTCAAGTGCAAGGCATCGGCATTATCTTCGCTCCTGCAAAAAACAGCATTCACGTGTGTGTGTGCATACACACACGACCAAAGACATCACATAGCCCAGAGGAAAGCAACGGGCAGGCGGACTGAAGTTTATCAAAACATCAGTCTTTTGTGGATGAGGATGCCAGTTTGGCTGCATGCGGGCTTTTAAATACTATCATCTTAGAGAATCTCGCTTCTTGCCTGCCCTGCCATTCCTAAAACAAGTTAGTATGCTGAGGACAAATGGAAAAAGTATGACTGAATGCCAGAACAAATACTGGACAGGGAACGATGGGACTGTGCTACAGCACAATCTGATTCCCACTGGCTTTCCTAGCAAGTTCTATATTGGTAGCTTGCAAATAAATCACACAATAAAGCAGAGCCACTTTCAATCGGGGGGGGGGGGGGCAGTCGTAGTTGCAGAAAGCTACTGGACTAAGGAGGCCACTTTTCAGGTTCATGAATTCTGGGAAAGAGGGGACGTAGCACAGGAAAGAGGAACATTTGTCTCTTCTAGGGAACACTGCTATCAAGAAATCAACAGATCTTAATTCTTCCCTACCTCTGGTCAAGTGGTCATAAATGTAATAAGGATCCTCTGGTGTCAGAACAGTGAGTGCAGGAGGAAACTACAGCATTTTCACTGAACTTGCCTTTCATTATGCTAACAGAATTCCTGGTTGTTCCAAGTAAATGGCACGCAAACCTTTATTCTGATTTGGAAAAAGGCTAGGTATGCACTACTGTTCATGCGGTTTAGATATCAAGGTCCATCACCACATAATGAAGGATTAGTTTGAGCTGGGCAGAACAAACAAGGAGTCTTCATGATTGTGGTCACATTTGTGGTCATGATTGTGGTCATCTGGAGAACTTTGTGGTGTGGACCGTGAACTTGGCAGCATTCAGAGGTGAACAAACCATGCTTGTGCAGTTGGATTTTTAGCTATATGCTAAGATTCCAATGCACTTCATCTAATTTTGATGCCCTAACAAACTGCAGTTTGCTCTAAGCTCAGGAGTTATCAATTTCTACACTGTATGTGTGGAGGGAGTGTGAGAGCTTGAAGTCTCTTCTTCCTTGTTTTCACAACAAGCAGACCACTGGCTACTTCTCCTTCCACCCAGTCCGACCAAGGAATAAGCTGTTCCACAGAATCCAAAACACAGAAGTCCTTAACTATTTGGAACTATCCATTGTGACACTGTTGGCCATGCACAGACAGTACAAATACCTCACTTGCTTATCATAGGTAGCTGATAAGGGCCTCACTCTGTGCACATGTGTGTTTATGTAACAGGACAGAAGCCTCCACAAAATATAGGTGCTTCGAAAAGGCTAGCTAATAATATGATGTGTGTGAGGGAGAATGGGAGGGATTGGGGATCCACAATGGGGCTCTTGGGGGGGGGGAGGGAGGTGGTTTTAAAAAATCAACCTCGCGTAAGCTGAGGTTTGAAAACTACCAAATTAGATTATAAATTGGCTCCATATCTAAAACTCTTGCGTAATTTGGTGCGCAAATTTTTGTGTGTGTCTATTATGAACGCAGGATATGGAATGATATAATATAGCCCGATCTCATCAGATCTTGGAAGCTAAGCCGGATCCGTACTTGAAAGGGAGACGTCCAAGAAAGGCTCTGCAGAGGAAGGCAATAGCAAATCACCCCTGCTTAATAGCAAACTACCCTTGCTTAATCATTTCCCTTGAAAATCCCAACAGGGATTGCTGTAAGTCGGCTGCAACTTGGCAGCACTTTACACACACTCCAACACACACACATAAATGCCTAAAGAAGAATGTTAAAGAAGAATGTAAAAAAGGTCATTCCAGGTTCCTTTGGATTAGAATTCTCATTCATTATTACAATCTTGGAAAAGGCCATTCTGTATTTTTGAGAGGAAAATGTGATTTCCAAGATCAAATAAGCCTTACCGACAATCATATGGTTGCAGATGTCACAGAAAGTAGGTTTTTTGAAAATGTGTTCCTGGAAAACGTGAGTCTTGTTGCTTTCCTGTTGGTTACGAATCTTGGTTGGAGTAGAAGACTGACTTTCTGAGGCTGGGAGGTGGCCGGTTCTGGCACTGATCTCCGACAACAAGTCGACTTGCAACTTCATGTCGCTGTTTGTCCGCTGGAAAAAATTATCTGCACTTTTACTCCGCAAACTTTTGGTCTTGAACGACAGCGAACGTTTCAGTTTCTGGAGCTGCAATACAACACACATACATTGTCAGTGATGAAGCAGACAGTCTATTCTCAGATCCCTATTTCTATGCGACTTCTGACAATAATCACTGAATAAAAATGGATGTCATGATAAATAGATGGGATTTTAGGCCCATCATGCAACACTTACATCAAACTCTGTGTTGTTCTGGGCGGAGTTAGCCAACACAGACCCTATCTAACGTATGGAGTCCTTTCCCTTAAAAAAACATTATCTATAGAAGATTTGTTACAAAATGGCAGCATGGGTTGAAGGAAAGGTCTTTGTGGGCCAGAGAAGACCAATAAGAATAAGATGTATAATCCAGGTCCCTTGGCCTTACAGAGAGCAGAGGAATGGCTATTCAATGGCCCAATGTCAGCAAACCATGACTGGTCATTATATTTCTATCTGGCTGGCTAATTTCTCCTGCTCTTGAAAACTGCATTAACTGTGGAAAGAGAATCTACTGCTTGTGTGGAACCAACTAGAGTTGTTGGTAGGACCAGGGCTGCTGAGGATGGACCAGTAGCAGAAAATTCCAGGGTCCCTGGAAGAACAAGGCAAGGAGGTTCTGAAGGACAGTACTAGCACACTTGCCATCAAGTAGCATTTTGTTTTTTTTCTCAATGTGGAAATGGGCAGGTATCTGATAAGACCTGCTGCATCTTTTATCAGTCCTGTCTATGATTAGCCTATTCATATGATTTTGTGAAATTAGCAACCTGGACAAACTTTGACAAGATGCCTGTGTTCTATGCATGTAAAAGGTAACCCAAACCTCCTCTCACATCAACTTAGAAGTAATACAGAATGCTTCTAGCATACCTTTCACACCCAATTAGTGTGAACTACGGTGTGAAATTATTTTTTTGGCTGGTGTGACATATACCATGAAATTGTCCTGGATGTAACTAAGCATGTGTGTAGCCAGGAAGGCCGGCATGGTGTAGTGGATAAAAGTGGCAGGCTCTAATCTGGTAAACAGGTTTGTTTCCCCACTCCAACACATTAAGTCTGCTAGATGATCTTGGGACTGTCACAGTTCTCTCAGAACTCTCTCAGACCCACCTACCACACATGATGTCTGTTGTTGCGAGGGAAAGGTGATTTTAAGCTGCTTTGAGTCTCCTTAAAGGTAGAGAAAACCTGGGTATAAAATCCACACTTCTTTGGTGATATCCTCACTGGCGATTAATCCTGGGATAGTCACCCAAATATCCAGGTTCCCTTGAGATCTCCTCACAGCTGAACTGCGGAACACAGATCAGCCCCATTTCTGGCACCCTCCCCCCATCATGGGATTTTCCTGGATCTACTTGTATACGCACCTTTTTGAAAAAAACACTCCAATGGGAACTAATAGGAGATGGGGGCTACACATTTGAGGGTCCATAACTTTGGCCCCCATGAACTAAACTTCACCAAAACTGGGTGGTATCATCAGGAGGGTCTCCTAAAGATACTCTGAAAGTTTGGTGCTGCTAGCTTAACAGCTGCTCCCCTGACAGCAGGCACCCCCACCCCCCGCCCCCCAAGGGGCAGGTCTAGATGTCTTCACTAGAAACATGCTGCAGTGAGGATGTTGGAATCTGGATGAAAAGGTGCTGATTCTTTTGAAACTTGGTTGTATCTAGATTAAATTTTCAGTGGGAATTTGACCTTCTATTGCTTATTTACAAGTGATATGGTGGCCATTAGCACAGATCACTCTTTTATGCACACGAGAGTAAGGGCACAGGCTTCTATGAGATTCAAAGTTGTCCCCTTTGTTTTTTTTGTCACTTTTTTGCTTCTAATATTGACTTTTTCATGTGTAACTAAGCAATGCTGTTGGAATCAAGAAAAGGTACTTTTTTGACTATTTGACTAGTTTGTTTTTGATGATTTGAGGCAGGTGCTCAGGGGCATTTTGCCTCCAATTAATGGAAGATTGCTGCTTGAGAGCTGCTTCTAGTCAATGTATATAGACCAAACCTAGTATATGTGAAATGTGACAAAATCAGGAATGGAGTTATTGCCAAGGACACAAGGTGTCATTGCAAGCCACATTTGCCATGTAAATGTAGTGTAGTCATAGCACACAGCTAGGGATTCATGGTTCTCATACAACCTTTGGTTTCTTCAGGGAAACAAGTCTGTGATTTTTTAAAATCTTTTCAGCCTTCTGTTGACTTGGTGACCAGCAAGATCTGACAGATTAATGACAGAGCCTCAGGTGTCCATTGGCTTATAGTCAGCAGTCTCCAAAATGCCTGGTAGAAAGCTTAACTTTACCCCTGAAGCCTTTTCTCATTACACATGGGCCACTTTTGCAAGAAACACTTAAATTGGTTATTGTATACACCCCACTGTCCATACAGTGGCATCGCACAAAGCTGTGTTATAGACATTCGACAACCATAGTGTGATTTTTCCTTCAAAATCTCCTCTGAAAGGTAATAAGAAGCCTGAATAAAGCAGACATTTGAACATGGGGGGCACATTTCTGAGAGCACAAGAGCACAATGCCATGAGAATCTTCCATCCACTTTTTGGGCCTTGCCTTGAGAACTACACAAGGTTGTCAACTTCCAGGTGGGACCTGAAGATCTTCCAGAATTACAACTCTAGAGATCAGTATCCATGGAGAAAATGGCTGCTTTAGAGTGTGGATTTTATGGTATAATGCCCCACTTAAGACCCACCCCTCCCTAAACCCCACCCTCCCCTGGCTCCATCCCAAAATATCTAGGAACTTCCTGAGCCCATAAAGGGAAGGGCAGCTGAGATCAGTTGTAATCCTCAGAGATCTCCAGAGTTTGGCAACCCTATTCCTGAAGTAGAAAGAAACAATTCCTGAAGTAGAAAGAAACGGGCGATATAGACGGTTTAATAACCAGCTAAGAACAAAACAGCCACCGGTTTCCTGATTTATGTTGACTTGAGATTGTTAGGCGGAGATAAATACAGGACACCACAATAAAGTGTCTTCTCCATCTTGTCCCTCCAACGCTTGGCTCAATCTGCCTAGTGAGATTTGCAGCCAGGAGCCTTCATACCCCCAATGGGAGGCCTCAGCTCGGTAACTAATCACCTGCCTGCAACTTAAATTGTTCCAGAAGAAATCAAGACTCATTATCTCCTCTCCAACCTCTCCCCCCATAAAACACCCTATAGAATTACACTGGCACAAGGTGACTGCAGTGAAATTCATTATTGATTTGACATCCATTCCTGCCCTGCCACATGAGGTTAATTAAACGGTAAACATTATTATTCTTCTGCCACGGAAAAAGACTAAGCAGGACAACAAAGTGCTTGTTTTTCCTAAATAACAGCCCTCTTGCTGGTTCAGCAGTAAGCCCGGAGAAGCTAATCTAATCATATAAACTCAGTTTCAGAGATAACACGATTTGCTAATGAAGGATCCTACAGAAGTCATTTGCCCGGCTGCGCAGAAAGGACATGGGATATTTGTACAAAGCTGCCATTTGTTCACTTTTTGTGCTCAAGTTAGAGTTGGCACACTAAGTACCTGATCAAGGGAGGGGGAGGGAGTCACAGGGTTTTAGACATGTAACAAAGACCTCCCAAATATTAGGCCCAACGAAAAGATGAATACCACAGAACTCCAGACAACATGTGAGCTCCCAAAGGCACCTGGTGGGCCAATGCGAGTAGCAGAGAGCTGGACTAGATGGACTCTGGTCTGATCCAGGTGGTTTGTTCTTATGTTCTAAACAAAGATCATAGGGTTGCCAACCTCCAGGTGCGGCCTGGAGATGTCCTGGAATTGCCACCAATTTCCAGGCTGCAAAGATCAGTTTATCTGGAGTCTATGGATGCCTTGGAGAGTGCATTTTTTTAGCATTATACCCTGTTGAGGCTTCCCTCCCCAAATCTTGCCCAGGCACCCAAATCCCCAGGACTTCCCCAAATCTGAGTTGGCAATCCTATCAGTTCTCTTGGAGGAAATAGCAGCATTGAAGGATGAACTCTATGCCTTCATATAACCTCACCAAGTTCCTTTTTCAAATTCTGTCTTCTCTGGACAAACCTGCAGGCATTTCCCAAGCTGGATCTGAGAACCCTAAGCTATGCTGGTGTAGACCTAATCAGCACCCCGCCCCCTCCAAAAAAAAAGGGAGACTACTGACTATCCAGAGAGGGACAGAAGTATAGAAAAACAGTTATTTCTTTTTAAAGGATCCTAAAATTAACCCATCATACTTTCATCAACAGTGGCTTTTATTTAAATAATAAAATCAGTGTATCTAATAATAAGCACCCCTGCCATTCATGAATGCAACAAAAACAGTCACTGTTATGGGCAGGTCTTACTGGAGATTTGAGTATGGTGCCTAGGAAGGGAAGACTTCTGGTTGGGAAGGGAGCTCAGTGTGTGTGTGGGGGGGAACTCAGATGATTGAAACCAGAATTGGCACAGGGATCACATTAGTACTTCAGCAGTGGCATAGGAGGTTGAGAGCTCGTGTATCTAATCTGGAGGAACCGGGTTTGATTCCCAGCTCTGCCGCCTGAGCTGTGGAGGCTTATCTGGGGAATTCAGATTAGTCTGTACACTCCCACGCACGCCAGCTGGGTGACCTTGGGCTAGTCACAGCTTCTCGGAGCTCTCTCAGCCCCACCTACCTCACAGGGTGTTTGTTGTCAGGGGGGAAGGGCAAGGAGATTGTCAGCCCCTTTGAGTCTCTTGCAGGAGAGAAAGGGGGGATATAAATCCAAATTCTTCTTCTTCTTCATTTAAACACTTGGGTTTTACCACCATTTTGTGAAATGCTAGAACATTCCCTATGTCACTTCTGGTTTTAACTGAAAATGATGTCAATGCACTGGTGGAATATTGGCATACCAGGCCTTACCACCCCCCCCCCCATCCCTGTTTCCTATGATTCCTTGAAAGCATCCAATGTTGACCAACTCACAGTTTTGTAACTTACATCAGCCAAAGGTTACATGATTCTCTCCTTGAAAATGCAGGTGATTAAGATGGGGATCAGAAGTGGGAAGAATCAAACACAGACTCTTATTAGTTAAACAGGACCAAAGAAGGAGGTTCAGGAAAGGGTCTGAACCTTGTTTGGATGCTACTTTCTGTGATGGCACTCGGCTGTGATACCAAAAACTAAAAAAAGGGAGAGGTCCAATAAAAAAGCAAGCAAGCAAAAAACTACAAAGATGAGCTCTGCAAAATGTGCGGTAATGGTGCTTATATTATGTAGAGGTCTGAATTTTGCAGTTTCTTTCTTTCTCACTTACCCAGTTGTGATAGTTGGACTTCAGTTTCAGGCTCTGGAGAACTCTTTAGAGGCTCCCATTACAGGGAAAAGCAAACAAATCAAGCAGGATGCTAGATTAGGTGGTTGGTAGGGTTATTTTCAAGTTATTGTTTTTATGTGGCTCACTTTCCTCTTCATTTCCAGGAGTAAGGGAGTGCTTCAGTAATTTCCCAGTGCCTGTCATGATGTCGACAAACAGTACAGTCTTAAAGATCTAATTCATTTTAATGGGCTTAGACTCGAATAATTCTCTTTAGGATTGCACTGAAACTATTTTTATTAAATGCATGATTACTGAGATGGAAGAAAATGCCATGGCTTAACAAAATTGCTGCTTTTTTAATGGCTGAAAAATGAGTTTCCAAAATGCTCTTGAAACATCCATGTTTGAATGTTCAGACTAATGTTGCTCTTGCTACAATTTAGTTAGCGTGATTTTTTAACTGTTGTAAATGGGATCCAAATTAGATCTCCCAAACTTCATTATTTTATTAGAGTATAATGTACATTTAAAATGTTGCTCACCAGATGCCCTTGCTATGAGATTTCATCTTAAAAAAAACTTTATAACTAAATTTCAGGCATAGACAGACTCTGGGATCAGATAGGTAAACAGAATTGATTTGAAGTGCTATGCTGTTGCCAGCAGAATTTAGTCACACATACTATGAGGATTTAATAGTTGGTCTGATTGGAAAGAAATAATATTGCAGGAAAAGGAGAAAACACAACACACAAAAAATGTTACTTGTATCATCTAAGTGAACCGTCTTTAACATGTCCAGACCTGATGAGCTGCAAGGATGTGTCAGGAAGTCATGTGATATCAAGGCCATGTAGCAGGAAGAACAGAAAAACCCCCAGAGAAGCTATGTCACTGATTTTATTCCCATGACTCATTGGGCAGATCAAGAATGCCTGACACAGGAGACAGTGTCTCATGTGGTGTACTGTAGTGAAGAACAGACCAAGACCCCTTCCTCATGGGCCAATAAACATGGGCTAACGATGGTATAAACCCAATTTTTTTTGGGGGGGGGGGGACTTTGCACGGATCCCGCTCCTAACGAGTCCGCCCTGTGTTTTCCACCCCAAGCCGGGCTTTTCAAGAATTGCATTATCTGCGATTCTTTGGGTTTAATGTGAGTTGCAGCTGCTGGCAAGCAAACGGCTGTCTAGGAAGCGCTTTACTTGCCCATGTTTCCATTCTTTTTTACGGTCCCTGCCTCTCAGCTGCATAGCCATGCAGGGGCACAGGGACATCAGTATGGCTGTGGAGGTCCATGCCTGCCTGCCCGCGTAGCTATGCAGAAGAGGGAGGTGAGTAGGAAAAAAATGCGCCTCCGTGAGAAGGCACGATGGCAACCCGCATTGCTTCCGTGGGCTCTGTTCACTGCGTGCACGGAGGCATGCGAACCCGAAAACCGGAGAGCGGATTACTTTATCCTAACTGCAACCCACTCTGCCTGTGCTGTGCAGAAGGAGCCCAAGAGTCAAATCCACATAAGAATCTTTTCTACCACTTTATCAATCAATCAATCAATTAATTAATTGATTGATTGATTAATTAATTAAACTTATAGGCCTCCTCTTCCCCAAAGGGCTCGAGGCGGCTCACAATATGGCTGTTCTCCAAGACAGCAAATCAAAACAACATAAAACTTAAACCCATTAAACCCATTAAAAACTTAAGCAGCTTAGTGTCATTTCACCATCCTGCTGTTCTCAGACTGAATGCAAAGAAACTCAGGCCGTTTCCGCACGGCCGTAAGGGCGCCTCCACGCCGGCAGGAATTCCGCCGGCGTGGAGGCGGAGGCCGTTCGCATGCAGGCATGCGGACGGCCTCTGGAGAGGCCGGCAGACGGCAGGCGGCTCCGCATGGAGCTGCCTCTTCCCCCCTTCCCTTTCCCATGTACCTCTCGTGTCGCCGTCCTGCTGCTCTCCGCCCTCCAGGGGTCGGAGGACAGCGAGGGAGGGACTTAGGAGGCCAGCAGGACGGCGACACGAGAGGTATATGGGAAAGGGAAGGGGAAACAGCGTGTTCCTGGCGGCGCGGTTCGCACCGCGCCGCCGGGAAGACGCTTTCCCCTCAACAACAACCCTTTAAAGGGTTGTTGTTTAGGGTGGCCTGACGCCGCCCTGGGGGAGGGGGAGCGCAGTCAGGTCGGCGCTGCTGCAACGCAGCAGCGCCGCCTGTGCGAGCGGCGGCCTGGGGGCGGCGTTTTTACCGCCCCCAGGCCGTCGGTTTTGGCCCGTGCGGAAAGGGCCTCAGAAAATATGCCAAGTCCTTCAAAGAGGCAGCAAAAATAGTGTAGAGATTCATGATCCAGCAATTGAGATGCCATAACCCATTTGAAGGATCTAAACCAACTTATGACTTCTTAGCTCCATGGTGGTGAACCTATGGCACTCCAGATGTTCATGGACTACAATTCCCATCAGCCCCTGTCAGCATGGCCAATGAACATCTGGAGTGCCATAGGTTCACCACCACTGTCGTAGATTAATACTCCAGGGTAGGGTGCTCTGCGTTCATGAACATATTAACCTTCTTCTGGGTAACTTTCACTGTGACTTAAACATAGACTTAAAAGTAGGTATCCTTTTGGTTTGATTAGCTTATTCCACTATACTCCCTTCCTTTTTTCTGTTGTCTGTGAGCCCAGAGTTCATAATATTTCTGTTGTTTTATCAAGTTTTTTACCCCCTGTGTTACACATCAGACACCCTTTGAAGTGGCTGTTCCCCAGGGGATGCTTTCTTTATAGTGGTTCTCAAGGCTCATTCACAAATCTTGGAATGCCATGTCTAAGAATGCATTCTATGATCAAACAGAATTATTGGCAGCAAATGAATAATGATGGGCCTGAAAACTTTAGCTGCTGCGCTTTCAGCTCATCAAAAAGCAAAGTACTGTCTGCTTCAGACAACCAGGAAGGCTTCCAACATTCCAACTTCCAACATTGCTCAAAAGTGAACTGAAGTAGCAGAAGAAGCAGACTCTCACCTGCAGTCATCCTAACCCACTCTCACCTGCAGGAAATACTAACCCACTCTCATCTGCATACTAGCCCATGCCTTAGTTTGAACTTACATCTGTATGAAAGAGATCTTCCTATGAGATGGTTGCACATCTGCACAAGCACGTTGTGCAAACATGGGTCTCATTATCTGCGCCAGATGCACCAGATCTCTCTAGGAAAACAATTAAAGCCTTTTCCTTCCAGCTGGATCAGTTGTATTTTATAGAATGTATTTTATAGAATATGTTTCAGTTTTATAGAATGTATTTCAGAATGTATTTTATAGAATGTATTTCAGTTTTAGAAGAAACGCAGATACGAATGAAATTATATGATTATTGTAAATTAGTTCAAGGACAAAGATGGCAAGGTCATGCATTCAGACTCAAAGTTTAAAAAACCTATGGAAGAAGTCACTTCATTACTTAAAGAAAAGAATTTATCTAAATTTTTGGATGATTGGAAACCCTTGATAGATTATTGGGGTAAAACAGAAAAAAAATGAACTGATGACTAGCGGTTTTGAAGGTTAGTAAATTATCCAGATAGGACCTAATAGGAAAAAAATGTGGTAATTATCAGTAGTGACTATAAAAATTCAATTATACTTATGTTATTAAAGAGCAAGTAGTAATACCTTTTTATGTTAATATTCGGTGCAGACAACTGGGAGACCTAATGGTAAATTTATTTTTGTGATTTTTCTTTCTCTTTTCAGTGTTGTCTAATTGTTTAAACACTAATAAAAAAATTTCCACCATGAATATCAATTAAGAAGCAGTCCTTTAAAATTTGTTTCCCATTGCTTCCTCAAAACAAATTAACTTCAAGTCCATTTTGTTCATTTCATTTATTCAGCTGAAACTGATATAATTTTTCACAAATTACTAACAATTGAGGATATTAAGGAAATTGGATTATATCACCCTCTTTCCCTTCCTGCAAACCTATGCCAGTTTTACTTACCGGACTGTGAAGTGTAAGAACACAGAAATAACAAATTACTACAGTCTCTGCCAGATGGTTAAATTCTCATGGTTAAATCCACAATTTTCTGATGATGGAGTTGAAATAATTTGAATTGTGCATTTCAGTAAAATACCTTCTTTTCTACTCAGAATTTCCCGGCAACATTGATCACCAGAAAGTGTGAGATAAACAATATACTGCTGTGAAAACAAAGTAATTTCCAGTATGAAGTATTGATAAATCAAAATTACTTCAACCCACTGATCACTTGGAAGTACACTGGTAGATTGGGCGAGGAACGTACATGGAGGGGGCACCCATTAAAATGGCATGATGCAACTTTCAGGGAAATCTGGAAATGTCATGCTGTTGCCAACAATGATTTTTAGTACTTTCTCTCCTGCCATCTGTTGTGCCCCCCAGACATACCGTATATACTCGAGCATAAGCCGAGTTTTTCAGCCTTGTTTTAAGGTTGAAAAATGCCCCCTCGGCTTATACACAAGTCACCGCTTATCAGCAATCACAAGCCGCTTGTTCCTGCCCTCCCCAGAGGGCAAAGGGGAAACCCCCGCAGCCAGCGGGCTCTTCAGGCCTCGGCCAAGGCTGCGGACGTGGCCTGGGACAACCTCCCTGCGGCTGCACAAGCCGCTTTTTGCTGCCCTCCTTGGAGGGTGAAGGGGGAAACCCGAGGCACCCAGGCTGGCTGGGCTTCCTCAAAACCCAGCTGGGAGGCAGAGGGAGCTCTTTATTTGGGCAGTGACAACAGGGGGAGTCACTGCCCAAATAAGGAACTCCCTCTGCCTCCCAGCTGGCTGGGCTTCCTCAAACCCAGCCTGGAGGCAGAGAGAGCTCCTTATTTGGACAGTGACTCCCCCTGATGTCACTGCCCAAATAAGGAGCTCCCTCTGCCTGCCTGCTGGCTGGGCTTCCTCAAACCCCAGCTTCCCACCCTCAGCTTATACACGAGTCAATAAGTTTTCCCAGGTTTTGGTGGTAAAATTAGGTGCCACGGCTTATACACGGGTTGGCTTATACACGAGTATATACGGTATGTTATTCCTACACAGAGAATATGAGGTACACTCATCCCCTCCATTTTCTGAAGAAACCATAATGTCATATCCTTATATAGTGCAAAAAGATACTTAAGAACATAAGAACATAAGAACAAGCCAGCTGGATCAGACCAAAGTCCATCTAGTCCAGCTCTCTGCTACTCGCAGTGGCCCACCAGGTGCCTTTGGGAGCTCACATGTAGGATGTGAACGCAATGGCCTTCTGCGGCTGTTGCTCCCGATCACCTGGTCTGTTAAGGCATTTGCAATCTCAGATCAAAGAGGATCAAGATTGGTAGTCATAAATCGACTTCTCCTCCATAAATCTGTCCAAGCCCCTTTTAAAGCTATCCAGGTTAGTGGCCATCACCACCTCCTGTGGCAGCATATTCCAAACACCAATCACACGTTGCGTGAAGAAGTGTTTCCTTTTATTAGTCCTAATTCTTCCCCCCAGCATTTTCAATGAATGCCCCCTGGTTCTAGTATTGTGAGAAAGAGAGAAAAATTTCTCTCTGTCAACATTTTCTACCCATGCATAATTTTGTAGACTTCAATCATATCCCCCCTCAGCCGCCTCCTCTCCAAACTAAAGAGTCCCAAACGCTGCAGCCTCTCCTCATAGGGAAGGTGCTCCAGTCCCTCAATCATCCTTGTTGCCCTTCTCTGCACTTTTTCTATCTCCTCAATATCCTTTTTGAGATGCGGCGACCAGAACTGGACACAGTACTCCAAGTGCGGTCGCACCACTGCTTTATATGATGGCATGACAATCTTTGCAGTTTTATTATCAATTCCTTTTCTAAGGAATTGATAATAAAACTGCAAAGATACTTCATGTGGACAAAGGAATGCAAGATGAGCTCCATGCTTCAATGACATAAACAGGAAAATCTATTTGAGCTATTAGAATATAGCTGGTAGTCTATGATGAATTTATCCTGTATGAATCTACCTGACATGATTCTGGATACTTCCATTTTAAGTCAAAGGTCTCTTAAACACAATCTTAGAAACTTGTGGATGCGAAAGGACTTTGGTATCATTTATTGAAAATAATTTCATTGAGACAGAATGCCTGAACTGATGCAGTTCATTGTAAGACCTTACTTTAAACCTAGAGACTGCTAGCAGATTAGCCATTTTGACCCTGATTATATTGTGCAAACCAAGTAGACAAAAGCATTCCATGTTTTTGAACATAAAGGTGCCCTTCAAGCACTTACATGAATGAATACATATAGGAAAATAAATATAGAAGTCTCCAGCAAGCAAGCCAGCTTACAGGGAAAAACCCTGTGTTACAAGGCAGAATTAACTTCTACTCACACAGACTCATTTTCAAACATTAGTAAAACCATTTAATGAAGGGCATCTTTTAAGACCTAAAACCAAACAAATCTTCCCTGCCTCCAATCAAAGATGTTAAAACAGTCACACTTATTCTAAATTCAACTTTTGTTGATTCAACTCTAGAGGATCCAATTGACCGCAAGTTTTAATCAGCATTACAGTGGGATTCAGTGAGGTTTCACTTTCATCTAGTTCAAGATTTGTGGTGCATAAACACCAAACATTGTTTAGTTACAAGCAATTCAGACATGCAAGGATAAGTGGGGATTTAATCTTGATCACTAGACCAGTGGTTCTCAACCTGGGGGTTGGGACCCCTTTGGGGGTTGAACGACCCTTTCACAGGGGTTGCCTAAGACTCTCTGCATTAATGTTCTCCATCTGTGAAATGGATAAATGTTAGGGTTGGGGGTCACCACAACATGAGGAACTGTATTAAAGGGTCGCATCATTAGGAAGGTTGAGAACCACTGCACTAGACTCTTCTGGTTGCCATTAAGAACTGCAACAAACCAAAGTTCTAAGATCATATGACTATCAGCATAATTCTATGCAGAGTTACAACTTTCTAAATCCGCTAATGTCAGGATTGCTCTATAATATGAGAGGATGTCTGACTTTGGAGAGTTAGAGTTGTTGTAAGCTTCTTATGTCTCCACTTCAGATTGCAAGTGGGGGTTTACAAGACTGAAGACTTCACAGAAAAAATAAGTTACAGTATGCAGATAATTAGTCAGGATCAGTCTAGGCTAGAATTCTCTCCCCTACATCCAATTTCTTCTTATTTGAAGCAAATCTTCTCAACAGAGGAGTCACATAAACCATTTGAAGTGGTTAGGGTAACCAGACACCTTTTTAAAAATACCAAACACGCCATGCTCAGGTGTGAAGCAGCAGGCTGTGCTTCATGGTTGGGCTCCGTGCCAACTTTGTCCAGCGCAAACAGCACAAAGCACGTTGTTTACTCTGGGAGAAGCACCTCCTTCCAAGTGCGAAGCAACAGAGATTGCTGGTTCGAGCTTGAGTTGGCACCTCCTCCTCTGAGCACAAACAGCAAGAAGAACACTGTTTACATTGAGGGGAGCACCCAGGCGAGCAGGATGCAGCATAAGCCATCCTTCGGATTGAAAGGTATCTTCCTGGATTGTAGCTGTTCAGCAGCCATGGCTACAATGCTTCTACCTAGACACCTCCTTTGCCCACCAGCCAAGCCCACAGCCATCTTTTAATGGCAAGGATTACCACAGCAAGCCCAACTCCTCCTCTAGCGTCCTGGCGCATATCCTGGTCTTCTCTTCTCTTCTGGCCTGGCCAGCTGCTGCAGGAGAACCCCAGGGCTTCCCCGCCTTGCAAATGGACAACCCTAAAATACTGGACATTTAAATGGCTGGCATTTTTCCTTCAGTAAAAA
Source organism: Sphaerodactylus townsendi (assembly GCF_021028975.2). Taxonomy (NCBI): domain Eukaryota; kingdom Metazoa; phylum Chordata; class Lepidosauria; order Squamata; family Sphaerodactylidae; genus Sphaerodactylus; species Sphaerodactylus townsendi. Next base: position 24,402,246 of record NC_059435.1, read on the forward strand.
TACCAGACTGTGCAGATCAGTACCAGATACCTGACAGCCCAAGGTACAGTCCTGACATAGGCTTACCTTGGTGATAACTAGGCCCCAAATTAAAAACTAGATGACTCGTCTGGCATGACTCCATAAGGTGCCATGTAAAGCCTATGCAAAGATCCTACTGCTTGTTGTTCAGATAAAATCAAGGCAAATAACTTTTCCATAGTGCCAGTAGTGCAGTAATCTCTATTACCTTTTCCATAATGCCAGTAGTGCTGTAATCTCTAATACCTCTATTACTCTACTCCATAGTGCCAGTAATGCAGTAATCTCTATTATTAGCTGAGGTCTGGAGTTGGAAGCCTTAGCAGGTATGAGGGAGAAGAAGGCATGACCATAAGGAAGGAAAAACACAGTTTAAGGCAATGTACCAGAATGCTGTTTGTTTCACCAAAATATAGTTACATATTCCATCAGAACAGGGGGAAGGACTACTTTAAGGCAACCTTGATTTCAAAAGAACAATTTCTCTTACAAAATGCTAAGCTCTGGAAGGCTCCCAGGAAATAGTCACATGTGGCTCTGTAGATCACAAGACCACCTTCTCATTTGGGACGACTCACTGTGCTATTGTAGTCTCTTGGAGTGACTGTATGACAACTCCCCCCCCCAACCCCCACCAAGCCTGGGCATCTTTCCTTGGACAATCTGCTCTCTATTGAAAGTTACCAGATCAGTACAGTCAATAAAAAACAGAAAACAATAATCTCTGAAAATTTGTCAAACCCAATAGCACATTTGCTATTTTCAGAGGCATTTCCTAAGCAGCACTTTTAAAAAAACCTTTGTAACAAGTAATCACAAAAAGTGTTTACGTTGGTGCTTTGTATACCGTGAGTCACCATGGAGGTATTGTATAAAAGGCACACAGTGATAATGGTTGAGGTGGTATCTTTCTGTGATTCACAGAAAGGGGAAAAATGATGTTCACATTTAATGACCAAATGATTATTAATGCTCAAAAATTTCCCCTTAACTTCTACAAATTACACAGGCATTCTCTCTCTCTCTCTTTCCCCCTCTCTCTCCACCCCTACTGTCTGAAATCTAACATGGCTTAAATTGTAGAGATTTTAAAGAGTATTGAAACCAGGTCAACAATGTATTCAGATACAAGGCTGGCAAGCCATTATGTTAAACCTCTGCACTCTTCTCCACAAAAATGAGCGGCTATGCACTTGAAATTTCTTCCAGCAGACAGTAACATAGAGAGCCCAAGTAAAGGATCATTCAATTGGAGGAAAACAAGGGATTTGAGTAGGACTTAGTTCACATGGACTTTTAACTAAAATTTGCGAACAAAAACAAATCTCCAGCATCATTAGTATAAGGAATGCTAAGTTCATGCCTTTTAAGGGACCTGTCCGGCATCAGAGACACATTTGCTCAGCTAATGGTTGTTACATTTTCAACACGGATGGCTTCCATTTTTTCTTTTGCTTCTTGTTCCAACTATGCTGGGTGTGTACTTAAATCAGCACTGTTCTGTGCAGGGTATAGATGAAGAGAACCTGAGATCTCAGAGATCTTTTTTGTCCCTACCTTCTTTCAATTCAAATGTCATGGAAAACAATGGTAGTGTCATGGGCTCAGAATCAGCCAGCCAGGATCCTCTGATGAGGAACACTGGCAGGATGACACCCACTGTGCTGGAACCCCAGTCAACTGAACCTCAAGCACAGCCAGAAGCCTCACAGGATGCAGACAGAGCTGGCCCAAGTCAAGAGTTAGAAGCCAGAGTGGTTGCAGAAGCACCTCCAGCCACTGAGGACCAGCCTAGCAGTCCACCCAGCTCACCTGAGCCTGTGAGTCAGCTGAGGATTCACACCCGGCAGGAACTGCACTTCAAAAGACTCAGAGCACGCTTGGAAGCCCTAAGGCAGTGCAGAGAATGTGTGAGCCAGCTCAGGATCAAGACTGAGCCACAGTACAGGCTTAAAAAAGACTGCTTCAGGAACTGGAAGTTGCTGGAGCATCCTCATTGAAAGCTTGACGGCTTTCTGCCATGCCTGCTTACACACTAATTCCTTGAAACGCTGACTCGGACTGGATTGCCTGACCTGACCTCACCTGAACCCTTGACTGCCTCTTACCAGACCTGCCTGGACTCTGCTTCTCTGGACTCAGACTGCTCTTTCCCCCTCTTGCTTCTGTGCCTGCTATTAGCTGGAACCTGACTCTCCGGGAGCCTGGCAAGCCAGGCCAGGTTTAAACAAACTATGGTTAGTCAGTAGGGCTGTGAGCTCAAAGTCTAGTAAGCAGAAGAAAACATATTACATGGTGGAGGCCCTCACAAGTGATGTCATGACATCACCAGCAATGTGGCAATTCTACTTCTGGTGTTATCAAGAAGTGACATCACCACATACAAGAACTGTTCTAGCATTTGCCCCAAGTTGTTTACCCAAGGCCCTTTCCGCACAGACACTTCAAAATGTTTTGAGGCAGGAAATAAAATATTTCCTCTGGAGTTCTCCATTGTTTTTACGTCAAAATGTTATATTTTCAGCCTCAAAACATTTCACATGAATGCCCGTTTAAAATCCTTCTTTAGTTAAAATGTTTTCAAAATGACTTCATTTGCTTGTGCAGTCCCTATAAAGTTTCCCAAGTCTCTCTGCCTTCTGTGAAGCACAGAAGCAACATTCTCAAACAAATATAGAAAAAAGGAAGAAATCACAAAATGGTGGAATTGTTTGGAGGGAGGGAGGGAGTGAAGACATACATCGTCATAAAGGAGGAGACTGGGGAAGTTGTGAAGGTAGTGATTTCACTGCATCAGTACAATGCTGATTATCTTCCATTTCCCCTAGTATCTCTCCCTTGGTCCTGCAGAGCAGCAGGAGGCAAAGCTGGATATGTGTGTGGGTATCTTTTGCTGAAGAGGGAAACCTGGCCTCCCGATGAGTGGGATACTTTGAATATGGCCTACTATGTTAGGGTAAATCAAACCAGAATCTGAAATTGAGATTTGAGTTTGGTTCCTTAACTACAGTTTGTATTAACTCAGTTTTTGCTGAATGTACAGGTTATCATGGCTTGGTACCATCCTCAAAGCAATGCAGGTTGTCTGCCACAAACACATATATTAAGCAAAATAAAAATTCTGTTCATGGAGTCATTGAATTGACTTTGCAGGGCAAATCAAAACCCAAGCGCAAATTCTTCATTTATATGCCTTCTCTCACATTGCAGCAGGGAGATTGTAATCTTCAATCTGATATGAAACTAACAAGTAATGCAAATGATAACATGGACAGCAGCAATGGAAACTGCCCTGTTGACCTCCGTAGAAGAGAGCTAGAGTCTGTTGACATAAATGAGTGCCTGCTTTAAGGAAAGTTCATTTTGTTTCAAGAAATGTTTAATAAAATCTTACTAAATGCAATGTGCACCAAATTAAAAAGAGCCTACTCTTGCTTAATGGGTCATACTAACCACCAGAAATGCTGTAAAGAAAGATCTTCAAGGCCTTTTAAGAGAGAAAAGCATGCTTTTTTGAGCGCGCTCCTAAAAAGGCACGTCAGTTATTAATTCTCTGGCTTCCAAGCTTGGTCATCAGATCTATATCCCAAGCCTGAAAGTCCACTTCTTCCCAGCCCAGTAAATGTTGGATTTTTTTTTTAGAACCATGCATATAAATCTGAGCATATCACAAACTATGGCAGACTTCCAGAATGAACACGATCCCAAAGCCCACAGTTTGTTATTTACAAGCAGAGTTTACAAGCATATCAGCCCATTTGCCTTTTTTGTGCATTGTGAAGGAACAGAGTTGCTACCTCAAGTGAGGAGGGCAGACTGCTGCTGACTCCGTGCTGCGGAACGTCTTGATTTAATGACAACAAAGACTCTTGCAACATTTCCTTTATAGCAGCTTGCAGAAAAGATATGCTGCACACAAGGCCCTTTGGGAATAATTTTTGTTGTTCCACTAGATCAGCTCATCCCTTCTCCTGTTTTTATTAGCACAAAATAAAAGCAAACACATTCAAAAAGAGAATAACAGACATTCCTCTTTTTGCTGAAAACTGTTTTTCTAGAATATGCTTGTTTCTAAATTACGGCACAATGTGGCCAGATTTGCACACTTTTAACGCCCACTGATTTGTAAGCGTTAAACATAACTCAAAACCAATGATTTCCAAATGTATCAAGTCTAGACTAGACAATACACCAGGAACAAATCTTTGTTTTCACGCAATGTATTTATTCACTTGTAAAATTCTGAAATAGCCTGTTTCTCTCCTGGTATCTTATAACTTATCCTTCTCCCAACATTTTGAAACTGATTAAAGGATTCCACACAATGATCCTCAAATAGAAAGCATCACTTGGACTCAGGTGAGCATTTAACACTAGACAACAAATGTTTCTTAGCCAAAGAGGATTCTTAGCCAAATTACATAGAAGTTGGAAGCATCCATGGAGGTCCAAATAAAACCTTGAAACAAATACACACACACACACGCACACCCTGAAACACAATACACGATACTCTATGAAGGCCAACTAAAGTTCCCGAGCTTGTGAGGCTTGAGGTTGTGAACAGAAGCCTTAGAGAGGGGAGGCCTACCATTTGTAGCCTGAATCCTTGCCCATCCTGGCTGTTAAAGGCACTTGGAGGGGGACTGGCTGAGCAGGTAAAGGCAGTGGTCAGTGAATCTCTGGAACAGGTTGTTATTCCCACCATCCTGAAGGAAGCACCTGTAAGACTGCTGATAAAGAAATCCTCCTTGGATCCCACTGCTTTAGGAAACTATCGGTCAGCCTCCAATATTCCAATTTGGGCAAGTAACTTGAGAAGGTGGTAACCACCCAATTCCAGGGATGGCTGAATGATCCAGATATTCTGGATCCATTTCAACTGGGCTTCAGGCCTGAGTATGTGACAGAAACAGCCTTGGTTGCCCTAGCCTAGTGGATAATCTTTGCTGGGAGCTATGGGGGAGCGTGTCCCTGTTAGTTCTGCTGAACCTCTCAGCAGCATCGGATGCCATTCACTATGGAATTCTTCTGAGGCACCTAGCCAGACTAGGGCCCTTTCCGCACCGCAACCGTGCCGGGGTGCGTCGGCGTAAAAGACACCGATGCACCCCCCCGGAACCGTTCACATGGACGGTCCCGGGAGGGCGGCAGCGCAGCCTTTGCACAGACTGCACCGTCCCTGAAAGCTTACCTCGTCCCCTGGCCTCCGGCTCGTTGCAGGGGCCAGGGGACATGACCCCACAGGCTGGAACGATGGCTCTGGAGTCGCAGGCCAAGGGGTGTGTCCCCTGGCCTCTGCGATGAGCCGGAAGCCAGGAGACGAGGTAAGCTTTCAGGGATGGTGCGGGGGACATGGCGCCTTCCAGCTGCTGCCGTCACAGTTCTTTGGAGCTCTCTCAGCCCCACCCACCTCACAGGGTTTTTATTGTGAGAGGGGGAAGGGAAAGGAGTTTGTAAGCCCCTTACAGGAGAGAAAGGAGGGATATAAATCCAACTCTTCTTCTTCTAGTATGCTTCTGAGCCCAATTCAAACTATTGGTTATTACCTATAAAGGCCCTTCACGGCATTGGATCTATTCACATATAAACTATTCACTGAATAAGGTCATCCTGGGAGGGCTGTCGCCATCCCGTCAGTACATCTGGTAGGAACCTGGGAGAGAGCTTTCTTGGTGGTGGCGGCCAGAATTTGGAACACTGTTCCTATGGAAGCTCAGTGGTTTTTTCCTTGCCCTCCTTCTGTCATTAGGTGAAGATGGGTTTTTTAAAATTTCAAAAAGCTTTCAACATTTAGATTTTAAAAAGCAGCGTTTTAGAGTTTTATAGGTACATTTTATTGTAGGCTTGATTTTTTATGATATGCTGTGGTTGTATTTATTGTATTAGGTTTTACTATTATTGGGTTCATTATCGTACATGTTATTGTATTACATTGTATTTTGTAAGCCACCTACATTTATTTAATAAATAAACATTATGGAAATTTTTCAGGCATCTAGGATTCTTCATCAGTACGCCAACCACAAATGCCCAACCCATTATGCCAGTCAGGGGTGCCAACTCTGGGTTCAAAAACACCTGGAGATTTGAGTGTGGAGCCTGGGAGGGTGGGGTTTAGGAAAGGGAGGGGTCTTGGTAGGGTATAATGCCATACAGTTTACCTTCCAAAGTACCCATTTTCCCCAGGCGATGTGGAACAAATGTTTTAAACTGAAAAAAATGACAAGCAAATTAGCAATCTGTGCTGTACAGAGATCAGATGTGATTTCAGGAGATTTCCAACCCCTAGATACAGATTGTTAACCCTAATGCCAGTTCAGATGCAATAGAAAACTATGGCTTATTACAAAAAAATAATGAATTAGCTCAATGTGGGTGAGAGGGGAAAAGAAGGCAGAATTACACAAATGAGCCCAAAACTCCTTTAAAGCTCTTTTACAGAATACCATGCTGGCTTTTGGTACTGGGTCTGCACTAAGCTTGGGTCAAACCAGTGACAAAGGGAGGGGAAACTGCGCCCAGGACATGAACTGCCCGTGTGCCCCCTCCCGACCCTGCCCCCAACCCTGCCCCGTGACTGCAATGGTGGCTCCTGGGGCGAGCCGCCCCAGATGTCCCCATTGCAGCTCTGCCTCGGGGTCAAACAGGTAGGAAAGAAACTCTTAATATTTGCAAAGACAGCTATGAAGACACAAAAATGTTGCAGACACACAAAAATGTTGCAGACACACAAAAAAGGGAACTCTGGTTCCACGGGATTTGGAAGCAGTTGCTACTGTCATGTCAGGAAATGAGAATAGCATGAAGCACCAAAATGAAGAGACTCCCAGTGGGAATGAGAAATGGATGGAAATGTGCACAGCCAATATTATTTTGTATAAGAACAAAAATAACAGAGTTCCACTGAGGCCTCGCCATGAGCAACAAGGAGAAAAATGTCTGGATTTGCCTTTTCATTATTTGATACCGAGCAAGGAACAGCAAGTTAAACAACAAAAATAGTCGCAAAGTCTGCTTTTCTAGACGTGAATAAGAAAGCAAGATTACAACAGAAGTAAAAATACCTTCCTCACAATAAATACACTAAAACAGCTACAAAGGAACCTGCTAAGCTCAACTTTCTCAAGGTAGCAGCATGGAGTCTTTTACTTCTATGGGTCTCATTAAAAAAGAAAGAAGGACCAATCCTCTAGAGCCTGCTGCTGTTCACCAGTTCTCTTGAACTATAGACACATGCATCTCTTCCCTATTAAAGAACAGCCATCCCTCATCTTTATAGCCAAGTTTGACACTAGACTAGACAGGAACCTCAGTGTTCATCTTTTGCAAAATTCCAAGTTTTGTACCCAGAAACAGACAAAAAACAGGGGGAAGGCATATGTTCAGACCTGGGGGTACAAAGTCTCAAGGAAGACAGTATATTTGATATTAGAAAATGCACAGTTTAGGGCTTTTTCCACACAAAGCATTTAAAACATTTGCCAAATGTTTTGCAAAGAATCATTTTATGGGGTTTGTCAGCATTGCCTGGAAAAATAGAGGGTTTCAGTTGAAAGTGGTTCTTTAAAAAATGCAGCTGTGTCTTTGGTCGATTCCCCACTAAGGATTAGATGCGTGCTTGTCACACAAAATATCCAGGTTTCCTGCAGAACTCCCCACTACCTGGGCACCGAAAATGGATTCATCCTGTGTCTGGCGCTCCCCCCCCCCCCCAGCACATGTTTTTTTAGAACCTGCTTGGAAATAGACCTTTAAAAAAATATGTGCCGAATGTGGAGCAGTGGGAAAGATCGGGGGTTGAATCCAGATTCGTATTACCCACCCTTGTTGAGTGACATGGAGCCTCCCATCCAATTAGAACGCAGTGGGCTGTGCGTGATGCGCGCGCAGCCCTTTCCCCCCCTTTTTTCCCAAGATCCACATGGATCTGAGGCAATGCGGGACCGTTTTTTTTGACTGTTTAAAACAATAAATAGCAATACAAGGCAGCAGTAAAACTCGCATTCACTTAAAAACTAATGTTTTAAGCGCCCGTTTCCCCGTTTCCACATAGGGTTGTTCTGCGCATGCTCGCAGAGACTCGATCCAACGTACATGCAGTTTTTTCTTTATTTCACGTGTGAAGCAACTGGGGCCTATTTTTGAGTGTTTAAACAAATATAAGGTAATATAAGGCAGCAGTAGACGTTGCATACATGTGGATATGAATACACAAAGGCATGCAGGAACGAGGCTTTGCTTTAATCGCCCGTTACCCTGTTCCGGCGTAGGGTTGTTCTGCTCATGCTCACAGAGATGTGGATCCGGAAGTTTGAAAATAAAAACAAAATTCCTGCCCCAAGACAACTCAACAGCCAATCAGGATAGCCCCTCAGCGGATCGCGTGTTCAATCTGCTTCAGTGGGGAATCCTTCCTTGCTGCTGTGTTTCTGGGAACAAGGATCGTTTGTGGGGCAGAAGCTGCAGCGGTGACGCTGAAAACATGCTCAAAAGGTCCCAATTTTTCCCAAACCGGTTTGTATCTGCATTCATTTTTTCGGTGGGGAATTGACCTTTGAAGTTATGATGACTCGAAATCTGTGAAGCCTTGCTGATTTGGATATCGTATCTATGTAGCATCAAATATACCTCACATGTACTTGGCAGCCAAAAATGAATTTATTAGTGCGCAGCAAAGAGGGAAATGGTGGGCAGCCATTTTGCCAGATGAGAAAACACTCATAGGAAACTTTAGCAAATGCCAGACAGTCAGAGAATCCCTGAAGTGGAGGAAAATGACAGGCAGCAGAGAAATGGAAGTGAGAGCTTCAAAATTGGGCAGGAGATATAAAACGTTTCCTGATCTCCGCACAGCAAGTAGGAAACATTTTGAAAACATTTTTTGGGGAAAAAGATCGCTAGTTTACCGTATCCAAATAAAACCACTTGAGGGTGTAGTAAAACGTTTCCAAAATATTTTTGGAGGAAAACATGCAGAACTCCTGCAGGAAATGTTTAATTTTCCTGCCCCCAAATGTTCTGTGTTGTGCAGAAAGGGCCTAGTTGCAACGAAGTCTGGCCAAAGTGCGTCACAGGCAGACTGGGAAACTGTTCTGTGATTCAGCAAAGATGGCCCCTCCATAGCAGCCTGCTAGGTCTTGCAGTACAGCTAGCTGAAAGGCTTCCTTCCTGCCACCTTTTTACAATTGCATTGAAGAACTATACTGAGAAACGCGTGCATACAAGCAAAACCAAGCCCCTTTTATTGTCCATAAAGATGTCCAGGACAAGCTTGGAAAGCAACACATATGGCTGAAATTGTAGCAATTCCTCAATGGGACCCCCATTATTTAGACAAGCCAAGTTCTAAATAAATATATATATTTGCTGAGGAGTCTTAAAATGCTACTTGAGTTTGCAACTGAAGGAGCCTTTATGCTTGAGTTTATCTGTCCTATGTGGACAAGCATTGGTTAATCACTTGTTGACTGGAGAGGCTTGAACTCACTCATGATTCTTGTAGGATTTTGTAAACTACAAATCATGGCTAGTACCAATTCAGCTATTGTGTTCTGCAATGGAGATATTTCACGTGTTGGCTGAGAGACCTTGTGATGGAAATATCCAGCTATGGACAAGCTTGTATGGACCAGCCTCAAGAATAGTTTTATTTCCAATGGAGATGCCAGGGATCGCACATCACTGTTTAAAACATTTTTTGCTCTGACTGCAGATGTGGCAATACGTTTTATGAGTACAACACTGTTTTCTTTCCTTATTCAGGGGAAAAAAAAGATTTTGACTTTAAAGTTTGTCCTGTCAGAGGTGGGTTGTTCTTTCTCTGTTCTATGAAATTGTGACACAAACCTAAACAAGAAATGAACTGAATTCAAATCCAATGAAAATTTACCTCAGAGGCAAAGAATTTTGAATCTGATGTCATGTTTCTGTTTCCCTTTATTTCCTTAATCAAACATTAGTTACACAGGAGGAAGCATATTGAAGTGATAGGAATATTTTACTAGGCCTAGAGAATCACTGCATAAGTTGGGCCAGTTATTCACTCTTAGCCTATATATCCACCTGCATTTTTGCCAAGAGAAACACTGCAGACATACATGCAGCAAGAAAATTTCCTGCATAAATGCAGAGCTACTCAAAGGCATTATGAGCACCAACAAGTAAAATACTAGTGTGTGCATTTGTGTGTATAAACTACATGTCTGTCTTTTTATCATGAGATAGATAGGCAGGCTAAATAACTCTTTTTATCATGACCAAAACCCTCTCTGAGCACCAGAAACTGCCACTACTAGTAAAGAACTATTTTCTCATTTTTTAAAAATAATTTTTATTACACAACACCAATATAAAAAGAAAAAACCCTCAAGAAGTTCAGTTTTACAGTAATACAAATTGATATAGTTAAAAAAGAAACTTTAGAGTATTGTAGATCCTACCTATCCATCTTTTTTATTAGCCTAAAGAATAAGTCAGAATTTTGCTCCTGTGAAGAGTGAGTCCCGCTGGCATGTCAGTCAGGTCAGCCATGTTCTACTTTCCATTCAGAATAGTTAACTTTCCTGAAGCAGCCTCATTCATAAAGCAGCCTGGGTGCAGTGTGTTTTTCCTCACGCTCCATTTCCCAGTGCCATTTAAAAGCTTATGTCCATTAAGCAAAGGATGCCTCCTGAGCTGCCAGTGACATTCCTTTTCCAAGCAGAGACTCAGGAATTCACTCTATCTCCAACATAGAACAACATAATAAGGAAGCTTCCTTGAACTTGGTAACATGCCCAGGGATAGCAAAGTTGCTTCCTAGGTTGATCCAGGATAATAACTTCAAATGAGCAATAACCTTGCCTTGAGTTTATTTAGGTACCAGATTCCATGATCCACAGACACCATCACAACAACTCTGAAACCCTTGCAAATCACTATACGCTTGCTGTGAATTGTGAATATCATCTAACTCCATCAACCAGACATATATCCCACAGCAACATTTACCTAGTGTCCCCTAATGAGCACTGAGAAGACAAGCCTGTGAGTATTGCGTGGTGGCGGTGAAGTATCTGTAATATCAAGTTTATTTATTTCTCATGGAGATGAATTTGAAATAGAAGGATGCTCAGCTTTGGAAAATGTCACAGCAAAAACAAGACCAGGAATGACTTCAAGAAAAATTCATAGCTTATTCCAATTCCATTTTATAGATGGTAAGTGATCCAACTCAACCTTAATAGGTTTGCTCATAGATTTAATAACACATTATGGTGTTTAGTCTACAAATGCCAACAACAGTGACAGTTTATGTTGCGTGTCTCAAAAATGAAGGCCTTTTAGAATCAACTTCCAAACCCTCCCAACTTAATTTTCTTTGCTTAATTGGTTGCATCTATTTAATTTCAGTGAAATTATTCCTATTGATGCAAGAGCGTGTGTTTTTCACAACACAATAAATTGGATGAGATTCAAGAAATTGACGAGTTTAAGCCACTTTGTGGTGGATTATAGCTACTGGGATTGGGTACTTAGTCATGGAAGCAGGTGGATGCACATCAAACACAGAAGATTTTTTGGGAACAGTTTTGGGACCAGTGCTCTTTAACCTATTCATAAATGACCTGGAAGTAGGGGTGGGTAGTGTGGTGGCCAAGTTTGCAGATGATACCAAATTATGTAGGGTGGTGAGAACCACAAAGGATTGCGAAGAGCTCCAAGCGGACCTTGATAAATTAGGTGAGTGGGCTCAGAAATGGCAAATGCAGTTCAATGTAGCTAAATGCAAAGTGATGCACATAGGGGCAAAAAATACAAACTTCACATACATGCTACAAGGGTCAGTGCTATCAGTCACAGACCAGGAAAGGGATTTGGGCATCTTAGTTGATAGTTCCATGGGAATGTCAACTCAATGTATGGCAGCTGCGAAAAAGGCAAACTCTATGCTGGGGATAATTAAGAAAGGAGTTGATAATAAAACTGCAAGGATTGTCATGCCCTTATATAAAGCAGTGGTGCGACCGCACTTGGGAGTACTGTGTTCAGTTCTGGTCGCCACATCTCAAAAAGGATATTGAGGAGATAGAAAAAGTGCAGAGAAGGGCAATGAGGATGATTGAGGGACTGGAGCACCTTCCTTATGAGGAGAGACTGCAGTGTTTGGGACTCTTTAGTTTGGAGAGGAGACGTCTGAGGGGGGATATAATTGAAGTCTATAAAATTATGCATGGGTAGAAAATGTTGACAGAGAGAAATTTTTCTCTCTTTCTCACAATACTAGAACCAGGGGGCATTCATTGAAAATGCTGGGGGGAAGAATTAGGACTAATAAAAGGAAACACTTCTACACGCAACGTGTGATTGGTGTTTGGAATATGCTGCCACAGGAGGTGGTGATTGCCACTAACCTGGATAGCTTTAAAAAGGGCTTGGACAGATTTATGAAGTCGATCTATGGCTACCAATCTTGATCCTCCTTGATCTCAGATTGCAAATGCCTTAGCAGACCAGGTGCTCGGGAGCAGCAGCAGGCCATTGCTTTCACATCCTGCATGTGAGCTCCCAAAGGCACCTGGTGGGCCACTGCGAGTAGCAGAGTGCTGGACTACATGGACTCTGGTATGATCAAGCAGGCTAGTTCTTATGTTCTTATGTAAGATGCTAGAAGGCCGTGTAATGGCTTCATCCTAACCCATACTCTTGCTAATTACGTCCCATTTCAACTGCAACAAGAATGGGTGTGGCTTCATCTCTGACTTAGATACTGCAAGAAAAGTGATCCGCTGGGAAGGGAGAATCTATTTCTTGACATAGCTCTCTGTAAATTGTCAGAAAACCTTTCAACTATGTGACCCAGTCTTTACTAGAATTTTCCAGTTTTAATAGGTCGGTTAGGTTTACAGAAGAAGATGGCAGTGACAAATGTCATTCCCCTTTGTTAAGAAAGAACACAGGGCTAGCAACTTCTGCCCTTTACCATTAAAAAAATAAGATTAAGAATACAGTAGGGAAGAAAAACCTAGCCAATGCACGCAAGCTGGATGAAATGTCATCTCTTGCAAGAGAAGTTTTGTATTATGCTGCTCTGCTGGTCAAACTAAAAATGCTGCCAGCACCTATATCTTTGTGGTTAAGAGGTCACTCTGTACACTGAATAAGCTGCATTCAGATATAATTAGCACTAAATGCAGTTAAAGCCAGGGATAACCTATGGTTTAGAACCTTGGTTTGGTGCCCTCCAACAAAACAAACTTTGCTAAGTAGTCCACTTTTAGATATCACAATACATTTTCAGACACCACTGTAGTTTAATTCAGCTGTCATTTATGATGACATCTGAATGTATCTTCAGCACCTGAGTCAGAACCACTTTACATACGGTAATAGTGCAAAGTGATCTCTTGAAAAATCGCTTCTATGAAGTTTTGATTTTGTAGCAATGGCACAGATCTTTTGCTGGCAAATTCTATTAATGTTCTGCCCACCAACAGACTTGGATGAAAACAGGTGATGCAATACATGCTTAAAAAAACATATATACAAAATACCTATATGAATATGATCATTAGAATTGCCTTGCAGTACTAAACCATCCATTTAATACACCATCTTGTTTCAAATAGCAGCCACTCAGATGATGCCTTTTTAAAATGCATTAATATGGAGGTGAAAGCTTTTCCCATCTTCAGCACTCAGTTGGCAAAGATATATAATTTCTGAACATTTATTTTAGTTGATAGACCAGATCTTCTCTGAATTTTTGGAATCCCATCTCAGACTGTGGTTTCAGAGGACAGCTGTGTTGGTCTGTAGAAGAAGAGTTTTTGAGTCCAGTAGCAACTTACTGTTAGGTCTCGTGACTTTTAGTCAATAAATGGACCAATAGTGTTTATTGAAAAGGCATCGAAGCACCACACTCGGCAAAGCCAGATCTGAAGAAGCTGGAATTCACAGTTCCCTTTGTCTCCCGTAGAGAACATCTCTCCCGTTTTCCCAAGAATTTGTGAAAAACAGTCTTAGGAGCTAAGACTGTTAGCTCGGTGGCAGATAGCAAGAGAGAGTCACCTGGCTTCCTGCCCTATGAGATAATGGATATAACACAGTTCCCATGGGATAGAACTACCAGGGGGAGCCCAGTGGTCTACAAAGCATGTGAAGCCATAAAGTAAAGATCAAGGAAAGAATGCACAGATGGCAGTGGATACATACAGCAGGCTGGTTACATATGTCTTTCTAGCAGCAGCAATTTGTTATTTTAAGCAGTTGTCTCAATCACCTAGATAGCATCCCCCTGACACTTACAGACCAACACAGTTTGGGGAATATAACATGATGAAGAGAGCTTTAACTCTCAAGAGCTTATCCTGAGAAAATCTTGCTGGTTTCTAAAGTGCCACAGGACTTGAATCTAGCTAACTCAGACCAAATCACATGTGAATGACAAAACATGGAAAGGGTGAAACATGATTTTAAATCAAGGTTCTTGCATGACTATAAGGCAATGCAGAGTGATGCAATAAGGGCATTTCAGAAGTGAATGTTTTTCAAACATCAGAAAGCCAATCAGCCTTTTTGTTTTTCACACCAACAACAGAAGAGCTAGAGATGCCTGTGTGAATTCTGGCCTAAGGTTATGGTCACCGCTGTATATTTTCACTGTAGTGAAATCCATTTAGGAAATTTACACACCACCTTGACCAATTCTTTCCTGAGGGAACTTACAAGTAAAAATAACATCATAATAAAACTATTACAAAAGTGCTCTTTTAACGCAGGCAAACAAATAATAAAAGGGACACATATCCTAGGAGTAAAGGGTGAAAAATGAACAGAAAAAAGCATTCAACCTCAGTTCACATGAGTTGATGTCTAAAAAAAAAGTCAATTGAGACTAAAGGGAGAAATAAACTAAAAGTGATTTACAGAGCAATCCAGTGCAGAGTCTAAGTCCATTGATTTCAAACAACGTCCAGGCTGATGATGCCTTTGGGACATTCACAACCATGAAGGCAGCACCTTGTTTGGATTTTGAAAAGTTTAGACTGGAGTAGTTCAGCATAGGAGTGAATTATCAACCATATTTGTGTCCCATTTTTCCTCAGAGACGCTTGGGCAGTTGCATATGAATGGGATCATTTTTTATTCTCAGAACAACCTTGTGAGGCAGGGTTAACTGAGAAACGGTGCCTAATCTAAGTGAATCTCACTGTAGAGCAGGGATTTGACCCCAGATAAGTACAATCTACAGTTTAGAACTCTTGGGTACTGTATTACACTGACTCGGAATTTCTACCATGATAGAAATCTCTATTGATGAACAGGCAGCTAGCATTTTTTAAACATTCAATTTCCAATGATGGTACAGATGGATTTCAAACACAGTTGTCTGGTTCCTAACTATCCCGCACACAAAAATAGAAAAACTAGTTGGAAGGGCATAACTTTTTAAAAAGAACTCTGACTTGCTAGTCAATAGCCTACAGAAAAGAAGGCAAAGGGCAGAGACACAAAATTACGTTCTGCTTCGAACAAGACTAAAAGCAGGTAACTCATTCATAGAAACGGAAGCATTTTTTTATACTCGATGAACCGATACACAAAGTTCAAAGTGGTGATATATTACAACATCTTCTCTCTATAAGAAGCCTCATTCATTCACCACATCTACTTACCATTTTATGTAGAAATGTGGACAACAGCTTTGGAACTGTAGACTATTTTCAAATCCTCTCTGCTGTTTATGGGTGAGAAAGGATTGTTGTTGCAATCCTTGAAACTGCAGCTTGTAAGTTGAATGTTTATTCAGCAGAATGACGAAGCAAACATCATTTGAATGCCATTTCTCTGCCCTTGTAAAATATTCAATAGCCAGTAACCTATCCCTCACCAGTAGGAGACTCGGAGGATATTAATTCCATTCTGCGGGCAAAGTCTCCATGCAACTCTATAGGCCAAACACACCCTGTCTTAAAGCCAATTAGCATCAATAGGACAGCAAATTAGATAATGCAGCTCAAGATCGGACCCTGATATCTCTATTTGAAACATCACTTAATTAGGATATTTTTATCATCAACCAAGCGGTAGATGACATTTGTGCATCTGAGGCAAGGCAGTGCGAGAAATGGTTGGAAGAACCATTTACAGTTAATTATATGGCTTCATCAAATGTTCATTACTGAAGCTTCTAATCATCTGTGCTTTCTTACCAGAACCCCATGGGTCAAGCGGGACCAGCTCCAAAGTTTAGAGGCACAATAACCACTAGTGACTCCCTACCAGATATGTCACCACCTTGTGTGTAGTTGTACAGACACTCCCGGATGCAGGGCTAAATGGAACATGAGGCAAAGGCTGCATCCACTCATTATTCTTGGGCAATATCCATCAATAATTCCAAACTGCATTTTCTAGTGCGGACAGGACAATCCAGGCAATGAATTATTGTTACAGTATAGTATCCAGTGAGGCATGGATGTAGCTTTATTTTCTTTCCTCCAAATGCTTTTCCCAGCATTTGATGGAAAACTGCCCTAGAGATCTCCTGTAATCTCACATGGACCTTTGAGGCAACCTCCTAATCTTGATTGAATCACATGAGCTATGTGTTTGGCTGGCTGACACATTACCATGGTGTTGCTGGGCCATCAGACATGATTGAATGGGAAAGGATCAAACAGGTGTTCTGCTGGGTTAAAGGCAATTGAATAGAAATTACTGAGGCGATCCATGTTCTAAAAAAACTCTGTAGCTAACAAACCTCGCAGTTTTGACATGATCCATAGGATCTACCAGCATCTTCTGCTCCAGCGACTTAATATAGCATGTTTTGTTTCCCTTCTCCCCTCCCCCAGTAGCATGCTGAACTGAGCCTTGGTTGGCTGGTCACAGAAAATGAGGTTTCAGTAGGAATGTAACCTATAATATAAACAGTAAATAAAGAATGCATTGTTATGCCAATGTTCCAAATCTATTTATAGTGATGAATAGATCACCCAAACATACTTGAACGAGGGCACAAACACAGACAAGTTTTAAAGTAAAAGGATAAGATATCAAATGAGACAGTCAAAGGTTTTTTTGTGCAAAATGTTGAAGCTAGCTTAACACACTGTAATGTGTGTTTGGATAGCTGTCAACTAAACAATATTGCGCAAACAGCCACATGCTGTGAAAAGAGGTTAGATTTTGATCGAATGCAATATGAGATGCGTTAAAAGTTAGGAGCCAGAAGACCTGGTCAAAATTTTGGGTCTGGGAACACGAACAGAGGTGATTTTTAAAGTCTTCTGGCCGATTGTCTCTGAAAACTTTTACATTTCTGCATGAATAAAGCAAAACCATAACAGAAAGCACATTATGAGTTGTTTAGAAGAAAATACTTTCTTCTAGCCTCATAACCAAATAGGAGCAGTGAGAAAACCTATTAGGATTCTATAAAACTCTGAAATCGAATGCAATGTCCTGTAATTGGGAATATATGGCTCATGTTAACCTAGATACCACTGCAAGATTAAAATTATTTTTAGGATTCCATCAGTTACACTTTCCAATTAAACTCTAAGGAGAATGAGCCATAAAAGAGCAGTGGAAAGATTTGACTTGGCTGTCCTTTCGGAAGGCATTTCCTGGTCAATCCCAACTGACAGAGAAATAACTGATATCTATTCCACAAACTGGAACTTCTCTGTTTGTAAGAATATTAAAAGAATATTAACCCCACACAGGCTACTTCCTATGGGAAGCATAATGCAACTGTAAAATGTGCCATCATAAAACTAACAAAAGGGCATGGTGATAAAACACACCCACCAAACATCACTGAAGATCACTTCAAATAATAAACCTGCCAACCCCCCCCCCCCATTTTTGTTATGCAAAACCATATTACAGAGGTTGGTGTGATATAGCATGAAAGGATTATTAACGTTCAACTTATATTAAAATATTGCGAATAGAAACACAGCAAATATAATCACCAACAAGAAAACTCCAGGGTTCATGAGAACAAATACTTCCATTCTGCACTGCTAACTTGGGCCCTTTCCCCACTTACCGTTTGCTGCGCGCTACTCTCCCCAAATAGCGCGTGGTCCAGCGGTGCTCCCCACGAGTCTGGGAGGCGACAACGCAGTCGCCCCGACTCTGCTGCTCTCATGTCCCCTCAGCGCGCGTCATTTCTGGCGCTGAAGAAACGGCACGTTCTGACGTGGGGAACACGACCCCGCGGCAGAAATCACTCGCGCTGAGAGTAGCACGCCGCAAATGGTAAGTGGGGAAAGGCCCTTGATGTCCCAATATGCCTCTGTCACAATACTAGGTTTCAAGGTCACTTTACTATTATAGCAAGAGTATAAGTTTACATGTTTGCCTCCTTAAGCTTTTTTTGTACACATGAGCACTAACATTAACAATGCAATACTAATCAGAATTGGTTCTGGTGGGTTTTCCAGGCTGTGTGGCTATGGTCTACACAGCCCGAAAAACCCTCCAGAACCAGTTGAATCCGGCCGTGAAAGCCTTTGACAATACACTAAACAGAATTATACCCTCCTAAATTCACTGAAATCAAAGTACTTAGAAGGAAGTACAACTTTGGATGGCACTTTTGGATTCTTTCTAATCTATTTGGAAGTGAATCACTCGAGTGTTACTACAATTTTAACGAATTAACGAATTTTAGTATATGCAGTCACTATTGCGACCCTTGTTATAGACTGTACATAGATTATGTTGTGCACCGCCCAGAGCCCCTTGGGGATTGGGTGGTCTATAAATTTAAATAATAAATAAATAAATAAATAAATAAATAAATAAATAAATAAATAAATAAATAAATACATACATACATACATACATACATACATACATACATACATACATACAAGCAAATGAGCTGATTTAAATGGAATGCATATGGGCAGCCCCATCCGGGGTAGGGGGGGGGAGGTCCAAATCACCCTCTGGAACCAGCGCACCCCTGAGCCAGCAGAAATACTTACCTGGGTGGTTAGGCGTCATGTGACTCTACACTGCCTGACCTGGAAGCAGCACCTGTTGCTCAGGCCCACTGGTCCAAAATGCTACCTGCCTGGCCAGGGCTTGCTGAGGACGGGGCTGCAAATCGTAGCATATCTCTATTCTGTACTATGGGTGAGGGTTTTTTTAAAAAAAATTGTTCGGGCTTCCTGCACCATGGGAAAGCCCTTTGGAGTGGTGGAGTGGCACTGAAGCTGAGATGTCCCCATCCGCCTGACAGCTTTGGATGGGGCTGTTTGTCCCTATTGTGCTTCATTCAACTGACAGCTTAGAAGAAGATGAAAAATGAACCAAGTTCCTATTGTGTATTGCAGTAACTGGTCATGCTTGTATATGACAAGTTCATCTAAGCTTTAAAAGCTAACAGAAGAAAGGGATTAGTTGCCCCAATGCTTTAGGCTCTTGGACCTGCTTCGCCTTTAGATAGAAGGACAATTTACCAATCAGTGCAAGACATACAAAAGGATAAAAAGGGATCATAGGAGAGAGTCCTACCTGGTAAATACATCAGTATATATAAGCTTAGGGTGGCCTTAACATCCCTAAAGTTCCAGACAATCCTTTCCTCTATTCTTCCAGGGCAATATAATGAAATCTAGTAGATCAATGCCTCTGTATTTGTGGGAATCTCCCACATTATTTTCTAAATTGCCCCTTATAGGTAGAACTCAGAAATAAATTTATTGAAACAATAATCTCAAGGATCCCCCGCGTCCGGGAAACTAATTTATTTGCTAACTGATGTAGATCCTTATGTATCGTACAGAGTGGCTCTTTTTTGCCCTTGTGGCCAGAAATATCAGAACTAAAGTGCTTGCAAGGAAAACTTCCGTTTTGAGTGGCTGACCAATTTTATCTTTGCAATAAATAGACGGTGCTGTATTGTGAAAATTTTATCTTTAGTTTTTGTTTTGAGCTGTAATGGCCTGTGGCCAAATGCAACAATTTTTTTACTATGACTACTTTATAACAATTAGTAGAAAATTCTCACTCACTGCAATAAAATGCTTTACTTTGATCCAACGTTCTAAGAGTAGGGTTGCCAACCTCCAGGTAAGACCTGGAATTTCCCCACATTTACAACTAATCTCCAGACAGCAGAGGTCAGCTCCCCTGGAGAAAACAGGAGCTTGTATAGCAGTGATTCCCAACCAGGGTTCCGTGGTACCCTGGGGTGCCGTGAGCATGTCCCAGGGCTACCGCGGCAATGCTACCAGCCCGCCCTCCACTTTTGCAGTGTCTCCCGACAGCACCAGCAAGGATATGGAGCTGGCCCAGGGGACAGGGCCTGCCGCAAGGTCAGCAGCCACTTCCCACCCCCCACCCCCATGCAAGGAGCAGCAGTGGCGTAAGAGGTTAAGAGCTCGTGTATCTAATCTGGAGGAACCGGGTTTGATTCCCAGCTCTGCTGCCAGAGCTGTGGAGACTTATCTGGGGAATTCAGATTAGCCTGTACACTCCCACACACGCCAGCTGGGTGACCTTGGGCTAGTCACAGCTTCTTGGAGCTCTCTCAGCCCCACCTACCTCACAGGGTGTTTGTTGTGAGGGGGGAAGGGCAAGGAGATTGTCAGCCCCTTTGAGTCTCCTGCAGGAGAGAAAGGGGGGATATAAATCCAAACTCTTCTTCTTCTTCCCTTCACCTTGGGAGGGGAAGGTCGGGGGAGGATGGCAGGGGTACCGTGAGATATGAAGAATGAGGTCAAGGGTACCGCGACATTGAAAAGGTTGGAAAACACTGTTCTATGGCATCACATCTCTGTTGAGCAGATTCCTATCCCCAAACTCTGCCTTCCTCAGCCTCCACTGCCAAATTGTCAGGAATTTCCCAGACCAGAGTCGGCAACAGCTTGCACATTCAGCAGATTCACTTCTTATGAATCGTACCACTTCAGAGGCTGCCGTTTGAGCCTGTGAGGGTGGAATAAAACCCCTACACATATTATTATCCACGAGTAAAGCTCAGCCTTGCTTCAAGGCCTGAAATACACATGTAAGAGAATGAGGTAATAGAATGGATTTCAGACTTCAGGTGGAGAATCACATTTTGGAGTGCTTCTCCAATTTTGGAAAAATAAACACCATAAACAAAAAAATATTATTCAACCAGTACAGAGTTGAGATAGAACCTCTCCCCACTGTGCTGATTTTATATTTAGATGGAGCTTTTTAAAAATGCAAATGACATTTGAAAATGGAATCCACCACCTTGGTGCGTTCTTCCACCTCAACTGGTGCATTCTTTCACTTCAACATTCTCCCTTCTCCTCCATGTGTTAACCCAGCCATAGTTTTCTTTTCTTGTTCAGGGTTTTTGACTGCTCTCCCACACCACACACAGTTCCATCTGCATCTTCAATTGGTTTACTCCACAAAAGCTCTTGAAGGGATTAACTTAAAGCCAGTTTACACAAAGCACCCAGATTTACTTCAGTGGTCCCCAACTGAACCTACTTAGAAGTAGATGCCACTAAATCAGTTTTACTGCCAAGGAACGGTATTTGGGACTGAAGTGTAAATTGATTTTAGAGGTTTGCGGGTCAGCTTGTTAGCTTCTTTGCTGGCAAATGGGACTCACTGGAATACAACTTCCTTCCTTTTAATCCTAAACATATATTCTTGGACAAAAGTCCCTCAGCTACAGAGGAACTGCTTTCCAAATCAGTGTGTTTAGGATTAAAGCCTCAGCCAAAGGAGTTGTGTGATGGCTTGTCTTCGTTAGTTCATAAACTTGTCAGATGTTCTGGCTTGGCCTGGAGATTGTGTATTCATCCCGGTTTGCTTTCTCTCCTGCAGTGAAAGTTTAAAGTCAAGAGAGTTTGGATCTAGCAACAGACATCTGGCAAATCTAGTTATAAATCATCTAGGATGCAGCAAGAGGGAGGCGGGGGTTATAAAAACATGTCCCGTTGTGACTGCCCATTAAACCATAATGCAAAAATAATTGCATAAATAGAGGGCTGAAAAGTTAAATTGTTACAAATCACTTCAATCCCTAGTCTAAATACATTTACTGGGAAACAAGTCCCACTCATTTCAAGAATTACTTCTGAGGGAGAGGGAAAGAGAGCTCAGTATGTTCTGGATTCTGGCCTACTCTTCAAGCCAGAAAATAAGAAGAGAGCTTTAAGAACAGTTGCTTTCGTGAAACAGCACTAAGGTGACTGCCCATCCAGACAGCTTTGACTTTTAAGGAGAGAGGATCTTGAAGAGAACCACCTAAGTGGTGAGCGGTGTTTCTTCCGTAAGGCCATAAAGTAAAAAGACGATGAGCAAAAACAGCTACTTTAGCACTATAGTTAAGTAGTACAGTACCACAAGGATTGCCCACCATCTTGGCTCTCTCTCTGGTTTCTGGGTTTAAGATGGACCCACAAAAAACTATTACATTAGAGTCATAGCATAAAACAATAACACTCCACTATGGTAGCAGCCAATTCCTATGGCAGACAGAGAAAAAAGAGCACAAGTTGTGGCTTCCCATCAACTGCTATTTATCATATATGACCTTGGTGAGCATGGAGAGCTGATGCATACCAATTATAGTACTGCTTTGCCAATTTTTTTAACCCAAAGTAAATGGTGATCATTGTTTATTAGAACAGATGTGGTTTCATACATAATGTGACAACATATTATTGGCATTTGGATAAGGTTGCCAATCTTCAGGTAGCTTCTGGAGACCTCCTGCTATCACAACTGATCGATCCCCAGTTCCCCTGCTTTGGAGGATGGATTTTAGGGCATTATAGCCTGCTGAGGTCCCTCCCCTCCCCTTCCCTCCCCTCCCCACCCCAAACCCCACCCTCCCCAGGCTCCACTCTCAAAATCTCCAGGTATTTTCCCAACCCAGAGCTGGCAATCCTACCTATAGACTCACCTACCTATAGACTTACCTCTGGTTCAGCGACAAATGTGAAGGATACGACTAGCTACCCACTGAACATGCTTTCAGGGAAGAACATTTCATTCCAAATAAGTAGATGTTATTAGTAAATGAGCACTATTTCACTGGTGTCTTATTTACAAAGGTGACAATTTAAAAACACAGATTTCTCAAATGGTACTTTTCAAATGTCAGTTTCAAGTGGGAGGGCAATTGTCCCCTCTCTGAGATTAGGTTTTCAAGGGTAGTTTGAATATATGTGTGGTTGTCACAACCATAAACTAATATTTCTGTATTTTTAGTAGGAAGATTGAAAATATTAATGAATGTGGCATTATTTCATATAGAGGCCTCCGGGCCTTGAGTTTAAAGATCTATGCTTGGCTAAAAAATACATTATTATTTTAGTACTAAAAGTAAGGGCACTCAAGCACCACACACATTTCTGCAACGCATATGGTCATTCAAAATGTAGGCTTCCAATAGGCCTGGATTTTTAAAATCCTGTCTTTTTAACAGAAGCAAAATGGGATGTTCTTTAGCAGGTAATGCCATTGAAAAGGACAGGACATTTTTCTTGAATACCTGTTGACAATCCTATTAAAAACTACAAACTAAATAGAACAGTCTGAAAACTAAGTTTCAAACTTTAACTTGTATGTTGGATTCTACAGATGAAGAGGATTGGAATGGTCATTTTTCCCCACAAACTTCACAATTGCAGAAAATGTTTCACATAATATGTATTTCAGTTATAATATTTTGCTGTGTCCAAAGGACTTTTATCTTTTCAAAAGGGGTCCTTAATTAGCATTTACGGAAGACACATATATACTTGCTGATTTGGGGCTGAAATTCTACTACATATCATAACTTTACTACAGTATCTCCCATAGATAAGAAAGAAAATTTACATGAACAACTATATTAAGTATCCCACATCATAAAACAAGCAACACACACACACATGGCCTAAGTGTCTAACCCCATTTGTTTGACCTCATTCAAAACTGGATTGTCCTCTACATTAGGTATCTTCTCTGATAGGCCACTTAGAATCATATCCATTTCTCTGACTCAAGGCCTATCAGGTGGCTAATTTGACTCTAGCCATTCTACCCTACATAACAGTCATTAACTGGAGTAGCTCCCCACACCTTCACTCTGTACAACACTGTTATAGACTATAAGCAATACACACCAAGCTGCTCCTTGCAAAGAATGCTGCCGTTCCCCACCACCACCGGCCTGCCATCCAGAGATGCCACAGACTTGTGCCAGATGCTCACATCAGTGATCTATGTTATGTGTAGGTCAGACTCCTGCAGGATCCTGAGCTAATATTTGTACCTTGAGAGTTAAAGCAGCTGGCAGAGCGACTAGGTTGTTAGCAAACAAATAATCACAGGTCGTTGTAGTTTAATAGCTACCTTCTCCCTGTTCAGTCACGACTTGATCGAACAGAGACTGCCACTGTTGTGTTAATTGGATTCATTCCGCTTAGGGATCTCTACTCTGAAGGGACTGTAATCCACTAAGAAACTTTTCACCCTTTAAGTCACTTGAGCACAGGAAGAACAGCATAAGGATCACCTCCATCAAGCAGGGATGTCAAAACCAGGCCAGGAGGAAGAGTTTAGGGGATTGCCATCTGCCCTGGGGTTTCCCCTTCTCTTAGCTAGCTTGGGAGATGGATCTTATTAATCCATTAAATGGCAGACTTCCTAGAAAGCCATTTAAAAAAACCAACCAGCCAGTCTTTCTGTCATGGTCTATTTGAACAATGACCAAAATATGCCAAGTACAGGGTGGGCTCCAAATATTGTTGGAGAGCCTGTGGGATTCCTTCCCCAGTTTAAAAAGCAGAACTTTCCCACGAAAGCATTCCACCTAACCCAGGGTCAGGTGTCTTCCTGGGTTCTTAAAAACTCTTGAGACATCCAAGGTGCCTGGCGATGGGCTATTTCACCCCCATCTGCCCCAGCCAAAGGATCAGCACCCCACCTGGCCACGGGTCACACCCTTCACCCAAACAAACCCCGGTTTGTCAAAGGCAGCGGTGTCGGTACCTTGGATTCCTGGCTGGCGGTGGAGGCAGGCGAGGGGGGCTGCTCGGGCTGCTCCATGTCGTTTACCTTCCCCACGTTGGCTTCCACCGCGTCGCTGGGAGGGATCATTTTGGCAGGCAGACCTGGCGGGGAGGGCGCGCCCGCCCCTCTCTCCTGGGCTCTGCAGACCTCACATGCTCCGGCTCCTCCGATCCCCCCAAGTGAGCCAACTGCCGGCTCTCTTTGCAGGCGTGCAATGCCTCTTTTTGTAACCTCAGGCACATCCACTCCCCCCGCCCTCCCCCGCCTCTCCTACTCCGCTCCCGCCGCGAGTTACTCCCGGTATGAAGGAGGCGCGGCGTCTCTTCTCCTCCGGGGTTTCCCCTCCTGCCTGCTGGGCTCCTCTCCTCCTCAGCAGCCAGCGAGAGATCCGCCAGCCGGGCTGATGCCAACGGGAGTGAGCCGGAGCAGAACGCCTGAGAGCAACACATGGAGTAGCCGAGCGGGAAGGGCGGAGCAGGAGTGGCCAGCGCGCTCCGACGCCTTGTGCGGCAACCATGTGCTCCTGGTAGTAGCTAAGGGGAGGTAGCCGCACCGCCCTCGCTGAGCCTTCCCCGAGCAGGCGGGGAGCTGAAGGCCGGCTGTGGTTGGGGCTCTTCGGGTCCCGATCGGTTTGTGTTTGGGGTCAGGGCAGACGGAGACTGTTCTGACTGTAGGGGAACACGTGTTTTCACTCGGCTTGATAGGGTGCTAGTCTCCCCCCAGTCTAGCTGAGGGGAAAAAATTAGGTTAAGTAGCGCCTGTCATTCCTGTCTGCTTTCTTTCAGCTGTTCATGTTCCTTCCTTCCTTGCTTTGGTTTGGATGTCTTCCTATCCCTGTAGATTTTAGGGAGGGAGGGAGGGAGGGAGGGAGCAGTATGGTTGGTACAGTAGTTGTACTACACTGTGTGCAATTGTTTAGAAACTACGTGCCATTTAGAAGGAACCGTAGGCTAATAGCTTCTCATAGCTTTCCGTTCTAGGCAGCCTTTCTTTAGAATAAGGTTAAATACAACTTCTTGCCTTTCCAAGGAAAGTAGCCCTGAAACTTTTAATGCTTTCAGATAGTTTCTATGCTACGTTTTAGCGCACAGGACCAGTTTATACAGTTCTTGGTTGCCAATGAAAGCTGGTGTGGTGATGTGGGGACCAGGAGCACTCTGGTTCAAGTGCTACTGCAGCCAGCCACTGACTGGGCAAGTCATGCGTTCTCAGCCACGGTTCTGTCACCCCCCCCCCCCAAATATGTTGTTGTCAGGATTGAAACATTCAGGTGTGTTACCTGAAGAGCTCCAAACTGAGGAATCGACTGTGAGAACCTAGGGGGAGGATGTTGCAGTTGGATCAGAATATTGGTGGTGTTTGAAAATGCCATCGAGCTGCAAACGATTCGTGGAGACCCCTCATGGGGTTTTCAAGACCAGCAATCCAGGGTGGTTTGCCATTGCCTGCCTCTCCTTCTCCACCCTGGTATTCCTTGATGGTCCTCCATTCAAGTACTGGCTTCCAGAGATCAGGCTAGCTAGACCAGCCAGAATATTACTAATAATACAACATCCAGTATTGTATTAGAATTCACTACCCGTATCATAGTTTTTATTTATTTTATCTATTTATAACCAGCCTGTTTGAGGATTAAGCAGGATACCCATTTGAAGATGATATGGGACCAATACCACCCTCAAATGCTGCTGGCTGTTTGCCTTCATACAACTGTTGCTCCTAATTCCCAACGTGCCTGATGAACCGAGAGAGCTTGTGTGTGTGTGTATTTATGTTATTTATAGTCTGCCTTTCTCACTGGGACTCGAGGCAGATTACAGAGAATGCCAATAAATAGGGTAGGACATTGATTAAATAATGGAATAGGACAGTGGTGGCAAACCTATGGCACTCCAGATGTTCGTGAACTACAATTCCCATCAGCCCCTGCCAGCATGGCCAATTGGAGCTGATGGGAATTGTAGTCCATGAACATCTGGAGTGCCATAGGTTCGCTCCATGGGAATAGGATATAGGTCACAGAACCAACCAGAAATATAAACATAGGTTTGAAGCAAAGCAAATTGTTAGCCTTGCACATTAAATGAAGCAAAATGACACCATAGGATCCAACTTACTGCAAACTATACACAGTAGTATTATAGACCCCATTCCATAATAATTTATTCAAGTTACTTTGTGAACAATCTTATACAGTGCTACCCTACTATCTGTGTTAAATACTAGGAGAAAACCGGGATAGTGGAAGCCTTCCTGACCCTCAGGCACCCTGTTCCACAAGGTGGGGTCACAGAGAAGAAGGCACTTATATGAGCCCATTTTGCCCAATTGGCACCTTTCTAAGGTCCTACTTAGATTAGTTATGCTGACATGATGTAACACAGGGGAAGTGATGGTCTCATGGATATGAAAGTCCAAGGCAGTGAAGGACTTGGTATGTGTTAGCCAATGCTTTAAATTGGGCCCAGCAACAGATGGGTGGCTACTGGAGCGATTGCACAATGTGAGTAATATTCATGAGCCTCCTTCCTTCAGACAATGGCTGAGCAGCGGCATCGTGCACCAGGAGGACTTTCCAAATTGATTTTGAGGGAGGACCTGTGAACAGTGCATTGCAGTAATTTAGTCTCATTGTCAACATGGCATGGATCCAGGTGCCCAGATCAGCTGTGTCAAGCTGAATTGAAAGAAAGCCATTTAAAAAAATTGAATTAACTTGCTTCTCCAGCAATACTGTTGGGTCCGGTATAATGTCATGGCTCTTAACTGAGTCAGTAAGGGTCAGCTGAACTGCATGGAAAGTTGGGGGCATAATGTCCTTCAAAACCTCTACTTTCTCAATCAGCATGGCTTTTGCCTTTGCAGGAATTAGTTTAATGTATTGTTGAAGGCTTCAGATGTATTGTCAATCTTCAGATCCTCTGAAGATGCCAGCCACAGATGCAGGCGAAACGTCTGGAGAGAATGTTGCTAGAACATGGCTATACAGCCCGGAAACCACACAGCACCCCAGGAATTAGTTTGTTCATTTTTTAGCCATTTAACCACAGCTGCCAGGCAATGATTTGGGACTTCTATTGCATCACCAAGAGATTTGGGTAAGGATATGTATAGCTGTGTGTTATCTGCATATTGATGACAACCAACCTCAAGACTACAAATTATTTGATCTAAGGTCTGTACATAGAGATTGAAGAGCATGCAGGGAGGGGAGGGGAAATAGGATTTCACCCTGTGGGACTCCACAGGATAGGTCCCACACTGATGATAACTGTCCCCAATGGCAATTCTTTGGGTCTTGTTCAGGAGGAATGATTTGAACCAGTCCAATGCACAACACCTGATCCCTACTTCTGCTTCCAAGCACCAACAGATGGTATGCTCCACGGTACTGAAGGCAGCAAATAAGCCAGTAGGAGCAAGAAGGAGACATGACCTTTGTTTGAATTTAGAGGGAGGTGTCAACTAAAGGCAGCAGAGTTGTCTCCTTCCCATTGCCCGGTCAGAAACCAGACTGAAAAGGGTCTACAGGAGATGAATTATCCAAGAAGACCTCGAGTTGGTCTGCCAGTTCTCTCTCAGGCCCTTTCCGCACATGCAGAATAATGCACTTTCAATCCACTTTCACAATTGTTTGCAAGTGGATTTTGCTATTCCGCTGCAAAATCCAGCTGCAAAATGCATTGAAAGTGGATTGAAAGTGCATTATTCTGCATGTGCGAAAGGGGCCTCAGTCATGTTGAATCCAGCTCCACAGTGCTCTTATTTATTTATTTATTTATTTATTTATTGGTTCTATTTTTATACCGCTTTCTTAAGAAAGCAAGCTATGCTAAGAGATCAATTTAACCAAGGCTGTATGAGTGTCATAACTGAAAATCTCAGTACCATTCTAAGAAAACTTTCCTGGGAGAAAGTCCGCTGAGCAGATCTGAGCAGAATTCAGAGCACATGGGTTTAAAGTTACTGATTCTGTGATCCATAACATTCCTTCCTATTTTATGATTTATAGTTCTGTATTCAGATACAGTCCTTTAGCCAGCAATTCTCCAGTTTTTCTGCCTCAATCAGTCATTTCATGAAACAGTAGCTAACATCCTTGCTGTGGTGTGGAGACTGAAATTTGCCTTCAACACTATGGTGTGCTGGCCAGTTTAGATTATGTCATTAAGATTATTGTTTCATGAAATGACTGATTAAGGTCGAAAAACTGACCTGTCACTACTTTGATAATGATATGTGTCAGAACATCCATTCAGTGCCAAGATGGACACCTGCTTGTCTCACATTAATGTTTGTTCTGGTAGACAACCCAGTTACAAATTACTGCCATTGCACAACAATATAGCAGTGTTATGATCTGTGGAGGCAACATAGCTGAGTGTTCCTAAGCACACTACAAAATCAGCCCCCCCAGTCTATGACATAAAGGGAGAGTATAGGCCCCAAGTATATTTTAAGAAACAATTGTCAAAGTATGGCTTACTTCATTTTCTAGGGTGTTTTTGATCCTGTATCACAGGGATCTACTTTGTCAGTAGGGTGAACCTTTCTGTGGTCAAAACCAGATCTGTCCGAAAAAGATAATCTTGATCTATGTTCAGTCTGTTAAACTCAGGTTTTAGAAATGTTTTATTATTGCTCAGCACATGGCAACATGAATGTCAACTGACCTTGTTTATCTGTGTAACTGGTTAAAAAAGATTCAAAACCCAGAAAGCTCATGATTTATAATGAGACAGAAGCCAGAGCAAACCCAGCATGGCATCACAATGCCTCTTTGAGCTGTCAGTTCTTGTGATTAAAGAAAAAGCTATTCATTTTTAAGCAGAACATCCCCCAAAGAAATCACTATTGAACAATAAAAAAGTGGCACCCAATGGATTTCTCAGCAGTTAATATAGAACAGAGTTACACAACAGCTCCCTTTGTCTGATGCTGGTATTACCTTCAAGATGCTGGTATTGCCTTCAAGAGGTGCATTTACTGATTGAGGCACCCTGGGACTGCAGGGAGCTGCAAGACCCCAAGTGCAAAAGAACTGCAGCCTCACATTACAAGTCAACCATAGTCCGTCCACTCTTCTTGTTCAGTTGTAGCATAGAGGGAGATGTGGTAGAGTCAACAGGATTGCACAACTCCTGCCTCTCAGCAAAGGGCAACCATCAAGGCAACCGAGGCAGCTTTCATTCCCAAATGAAAACTAGAACCCGACTGAAATGAGTCCAGACAAATTGTAGCAGGCAAATAAGACGGGAGTTGTCTAGCCCCTTGAGCACCTTGACCAAGAAGACAGCATTTGCTACTAAGTGTTAACAATTACAATTATCTTGGGCTGATTCTGCACAGGCAACACTGATGGGTTAAATGAACCCATGTTGCCTGTGCCACCACTCACATGGTGGGTGCAGGGGCCAGCTGGGATCACTGGGATCCTGGCAGCAGGAGGTGACGTGGTTCCCATGAGAAACATCATGTTTCCCTGTGAACTGTGCACCCAAGAATCCCCCCACCCAAGAATCCCCACTCATACACTTACTGGCACTACATTGTGACCACCTATTAGAGAATCCACTCTAATGGCAGCCACCTGGGGAATCCATCATAATGGTGGACGGAGATGGTTGGGATAGAATGCTCCTGCTTGCCGTAGTTTGCATAGCAAGCAGGAAGCATCTGAAACCCAGATTGAAGAAAAAACGTTGCTAATTTAGCAACTTTCATTTAACTTGGGTTCAAATATAGTGAATTAGAAGTGTTTTATGGGGTGAACTTCTCCCCATAATGCTTTTAAAAAGGGCTTGAACCCATTATATTTGGCCTGTGCAGAATCAGCCTTGGTTCCAGGAAGACTTTTCCCCCAAAAGGGCTTTACAACTATTTCCTTAAGTCAAACATTATTAGAAAATCCCTTGTTAACAGTAACTGAAAGCCCAACTAGATATGGGGGAACCATGTGTTCATGGAGGTGGGAGGGGGTGATGGACAGGTTAGATTATGCCTTTCACTAAGAGTGACCCATGGGAACTGATGGACTGTTAGTGAGGAAGTTAGTTGAAAACAGTTAAGAGAGTTGGAAGACAGGAGTTAGAGGATTGAGAATGAGTCTGGCTGAGTGAAGTGTGTCAAAGAGCAGTTTAAAGTTGCCCGAAAAGAGCCAGTTTGGAACAAAGGATCCCAAATGGTGGAACAGGGAAACAGTTCAAAAGAAACCTTGCAACCTCCACCTGACTTTCTTCGGTGTAACACCCAAACCACAAATAAAAGTTTAACTTGTTTGTTTAGCCCTGTGGGCTGGCTATCTCGGTGAAAGAAACACACACCAACAAGCAAAAATCTCTGCATGTTTTAGGATATGAATAAATGGCGGCAGCATGTGACTGAAACAGCGTTTGAGTCCCCAGTCCCAATTAATCTGTGCGGTGTCTGAGTGAGGGGCAATTATTAAAGAGGGCAGGGCTACACTTTGTTGGTGTCTCTGCGAGTAATATGGAGAACCTGGTGTGTGAAATGAGTCACAATTCTCTATATAGTTTAAAAGAGGCAAGGTGACATGTGACTGCCCAACCTATCTATAACCCTATTGGAAAGAGGTTGTGGAGGGTGGTAGGCACTTTGTGTGAATGAGAAAAGTTATCACAGAGTCTTTTTTTATCAGGAGACGGAGCCAATGGGTAACAGAGATTTAACACTGTCCCGTTCACCACCACTGTGTCTTGTAATGCAATCCAAAAGAGATTTACAGTCTAAGCCCACTTACTTCAGTGGTCACAGAAGGGTGTAATTTTGCTAAGGATGGCACTGTTGGAGCATTTTTCTTCCAGTTCATCTTTAGCATCAAGGAGGACTCAGAAGAAAATGGTTCAAACAGTCATGAGCAGTAAGGTGAATGTGGGAGGACATGGGGTTTGGCTTCCCTTCCCTTTGTTCTCAGTTTTCTGTAGAAACACAAGCACACACCCCTTTAGACATGAGCAGGCAGATGCAGTGAGTCTCAGCCACATTCAGTTTCACTCAGGATTCTGATCCATGCTAGGTAGGAACAAATAACTTCCCTGTATTGTCGAAGGCTTTCACGGCCGGAATCACTGGGGTGCTGTGTGGTTTCCGGGCTGTATGACCGTGTTCTAGCAGCATTCTCTCCTGACGTTTTGCCTGCATCTGTGGCTGAAGATGAAGTCCTCTGAAGATGCCAACCAGAGATGCAGGCAAAAAGTCAGGAGAGAATGTTGCTAGAACACGGTCATAAAGCCCGCAAACCACACAGCACCCCAAATAACTTTCCATTATTTCTACTGAGGTTGTACCAGATTATCCAACATTTACATTGAGGGTGTACCAGGTAATTCAGCATTTTACTATTGAAGAAGCTATGCCACCTGAGCATATACATATTCATTTTCAACCAACTTGGAGCTGTCCAACGATCCTCCTAGTCCAGCATCATGTTTTACCACCTGATCTCCTCAGAGGAATGGTGTAATGGAAGATATTATAAAATAGATTTATTTCCAAAAGCTGATAAACAGGGATTGGTGGTCAACACCTTTTTCTGATGTTACCCCTAGAAATTGGTATTCAGAAATATACTGCCTCTGAATATGGAGGTTTTATTTATCAGTTATGGCTAACAGCCATTGAAGGATAGACACTCAGTGAGTTACAATGCATAAGACTGCAGCCTTCCATGCACATCACCAACAACAAAAATGGCCCCTGCTTAAAAACATTTTGTGAAGTGTATAAAACCATATGCAATCCAGATGAGATGCAAGAAATGTTTTTAAACAGTCTGCAGTTGCAGTGGAAAGGACTGTAGAAGCATAATGCACCTTGTGTGGTGTTTGACAAAATGACACCTCACCCAAAACATTTTCTCCCATGCATTCCCTTTGCCTAAGCCTTTCTCTGAGCTATGCTCCAGAATCTCTGTTTAATGTTTATTCCCCTAGTACCTATGGAAAGCAGTCAAGGAGATGGACATGGACAGAGCGCCTTCCTCCTGAGTAACCAGACTCTATGTAGGGGATATAATTCATAATGTGATTTATGTATAGATCAGATTCCTGTCTTCTCATTTCTGCCTTTTGTCCTGTGTCTGGATTTTGCTACAATCTTGAAATTAAATTCAGTCATCAGATGTCTATGTATCTAATAGAGGAGCACATGTTCCAGTCCCTGGCCACTGGATTAGAAATGTGCTCAAAACCATTTTTGAGTGCTAATTTTAGACATAGTGAAACACCACTCAAGTATAATTTGTATTGGTTTTTACTCGGAAATATGTTTTTTTCAGTTTCGGCCACCTGGTGGGCGGCACACCTTAGTATGTTAATAGAGCGCACAATTCACCCTCTTTTCTCAACCAATGCTTAAAGCACTTCCTGCCCATGGGCAAGATGGGAGGTTTTTTCTTTGCCTCTTTGGATATCCTTTTCTTGCTTGCAGATATGGCTCTCTGTTCTTCATTACTTTCAATGGAATTTATCTGCTTCTTTTATATAACCTTCCGGTAGACTCCAAGTGGCTTACCTTCACAACAACCCCATTAGGTTGAGAGTTGTGACTGGCCCAAAGTCACCCAGCAAGCTCCAATGGGATAGCGGGAATTCAAACCTGGGTCTTCGAGATGTTAATCTGACACTCTACCACGCTGGACCATCCTTGGCCACACCAGTGCTCCAGAAGCGTATTGAGAGAAAATGTAACCTGGTGCAAAATCTGAGTCCCCCCGCTCCCCCCATATGGGCAGCTGCCCTCCCTTACTACGACCAAGCAACTTTTTTTGCACCAGGTCTTGAAGTCAGTGTATGGTCCCAGGGAGAAGGAGGAGGGGTGTGGCGGGCAATTTTCTGCCCCCATGTGACTAAATGGCCACTGCCTGGGGACTTTTGCCCCCATATGTCCCTCTGGGTGGCATGCCCCTGCAGTGCTCTGACCTTCTTCTCCACAATCCATGATTTTTTTCTTATTTAGGGATCTGTGAAAGAGTACAAGGGCCAGGTTTCCGTAGGGTAGGCAGGGAGAAGTGGGTTTCTCTGATCAGAGCAGTGTTTTTATTCTTTTCAGTTTAGTTAATCTATTACCTAATAAAGAAGGATGGGGTGGGGAGAAGACATGTTCATTTTTTTAAAGTCATCACTTCCAGGATAGGTGTCAAGGAACTGACAATTCAATCAAGGCTGGTGGATGAGTAATTGAGAAAATGGAAGTAATGCAGCATGTGCCCGTTCTAATTTGGTGAAGTTAAGAAAAACAAACCTGGAGTATGGTACACTATAGTCACACGTTCATGACATGTAATATAAAACTATGAGCTTGATTTCACAATATTAAAACTACTAAGTGGTCTTTACAAATGTGTTCAACTGTATGGCCGTTTCCGCACGGCCCATTAATGGCGCCCTGGGGACGGGAAATACGCCGTCCCCAGGGAGCCATTCGCACAGGCGGCGCTGCTGCAACGCAGCAGCGCCGACCTGACTCTGCTCCCTCTCCCCCAGGGCGGCGTCAAGCCGCCCTGAAAAACAACCCTTTAAAGGGTTGTTTTTCCTTCAACAGCATGTTCCCGGCGGCGCGGTGCAAACAGCACCGCCGGGAACACCCTGTTTCCCTTCCCCGTCCGACTCACCTTGTCCTCGTCGTCGCCTGCTGGCCGTCGAAGCCCCGCCCACGCTGTCAGCAGGCGATGACGAGGACAAGGTGAGTCGGACGGGGAAGGGGGAAGAGGCGGCTCCATGCGGAGCCGCCGGCCGTCTGCCGGCCTCTCCAGAGGCCATCCGCATGCTTGCATGCGAACGGCCTCCGCCTCCACGCCGGCGGAATTCTTGCCGGCGTGGAGGCGCCCTTACGGCCGTGCAGAAACGGCCTATGTTATAGGGAAGATGCCAATTTCTTTCTGACAGAAATGTATGGATGAATAAATATTCCTTCTTTGTTTCCTGCTATTTTTGTGTGTGGTCAGGAAGACCTTCTCTGTCCCACATATTTTCTTTGGAGGATTCCGCATGGGCCAAAAACAGCAGTGTGAAAATGGTGTGAAATGGTTTAAAACGGAGTAAAGTGTTTACACCGTTTTCACACCGCTGTTTTTGGCCCATGCGGAATCTGCCTTTGGCAAATTTCCCATGTTCACAAGTTTCTTTGTCAGCATTTATATATCACAAGAGAGAACCCTGTGAGGAGAGGCCAAATCCCTTTCCCTCTCCTGGCTCCTTGCTGCTCCTTCGTGCTCTGGATCTGGACAAAAGCCATTTTAGGTTGCCCAAGAAGTCTAAAATGGTAGCCAAGATCTTGCCAAGTAGTCTGATGAAGTTTTGCAAGTTTTTAACTTCTGGGATTTTATTTTTCATCCTATTTTTAAAAACTGGTTATAAACTGTTCATATTTTCCTGCAAATCTAAAAGTTACCTCAGAGTTCCAGAAGTCTGTATCTGAGCCACAGGAGTTGCCTCAGAATTTTGTTCTGCCGCTAAAGACTAATGCTGCTATCCACCTGAAATGACCTAGATAGTTTATAGTCACCTTTAGGATTGGCCTGGGGCTATTTGCTGTCTACTTTGAGCTTTTTTTTTGTCCATCCCCACCCCACCTTCTATGCTACAGAGCTAGCTTGGGCATGAAAGAACTTGGGAGAAAGCCCCACAGGAGAACCCATTGCCAATGTGTTCTTTATTTGGAAGTACCCAGGGGCCACCTGCAAGCTGCAACCAGAGAAGCTGATTTTAATTAATCCTGCTCTGATTTGAAGGAACACCATTGGTGCTATTTTTGGTCATTCTAGCATACAGTTCCAGCATTTGTAAAAGACAGATGTCACTTGCATGCATGGTTTCACCTTTTTTCAAAAGCAACCTTGCCATCCTTGAAACTTTTCATGAAAAATCTTGCAAGAAACTGCATGACAACCATTTTTTGTCTGGAATCTTATTGTGGAGATTTTTTTTTTAAAAATCAATATGTGCATCAATTATGATACAGGTTTGTCTGAACTAAAATATATCCTGAGGGGTGGGGTGTGGGGGTGGGGGGAAATGGCTGGTGCTGGTTTGGATCACTGATTTAGAAGGATAGCTGTTTCTCCAGCACAAGGTGGAAGTGTTATCAATTATTCATCTTTCCCCCCTCTTTAATTGGCAACTATTGGAATCTCTTTACCTGCTCTTGGGCATGTAAAGATGACTGAAATTGATCACCACTGAAGCTGAAAGTGATGAGATAAGTTAGTTGATTTATTTTCTGCCTGCAGGCCAAGAATGAAAACAATGGATCTCCCTAGTCACTTGTTGAGGATCTGTTATCCTCAACAAATTACTCCAAAATGTATGCCCAAGACTGCAACCTTAATTAGTTTCAGGACTGCCTACTTGATTTCATACTATTCTGTGGTTGGTTTAAGGGGGCATATATGTACTCCTTGGTTCTAGCACTGGTGCTCATACAAGCCACAAGGGCCTTGGGAAGAGGTGAATGTATCTTGCTCACATATTTAAAAGTAACGTTTCTCGGAACACAAAAGCTGAAACCAAGATCTTTTTAAAAAATGTCCTTTGGATGAGCATTATGATATACAAATGGGGATACACATCTTACCAAGAAGGAAATAATTCATGCAGAAGAATGAAAGGAACAGAGAGCTGTACCAAGAACAAACTGTCTATGCACCAATCCCAGAATTAATTATAGACATTATCTGTAAACAATGAGAAGACAGACAGAATTGAATGGGCACAATTGGTCCATGGAAGATGGATGGAAAGGAATGGGACAATCTATCCAGCCCTAGTAGCAGCTAGCAACTGGAGCTATTTTCAAATAACACTGATGATCTTTTAATAGGATTTTTTTTCTTGCTCATACCACTAGTTTTTGCAATGAATTGGGCACTATTACCTTGAAGCTCTTTCTCATCTTCTCCTCTGTCATCCTCAAGTTGATGTCCAGTTTTTGCAGTAAGACCAGGAGGCAGAGACCAGTTAATCATGTCATGCATGCTTAGAGCAAGAGGCAGGCATGAGACAGATCATGCCAGCTTAGTTGTCTAAGGCTGCAATCCTAAGAACCCTTACCTGGAAGTAAGACCCATTGAATAAAATGGTACTTACTTCTGAGTAATGATTAATAGCATTGCATTGCAAGCTCTCCAAGTAAGTGACCAGCCACTATCCTAAGCAGAGTTACACCCAGCTTGTTGAATAAAGCAGATAAGATATGGTTATATAACTATGCGATTAAGAGCAATGGAAATAAGAGAACAAAAAAGTCTTAATGAGCCTAAATGCCAGGGATAATACTATAACTTTGGAGGAGAAATAGCTCACACTGCTAACATGACACTCCCTTTTTTCTATTTTAAAAGAAGCACCCCATAGTAAAGTGGCTACCCTCTCACACAGATCTGCGAAAGGGCTATTTAATAAGGACATCAAAGCTGCAACAGAAGAGTCCGTTCTTGGTGTTAGAATGGCAAATAGCAATAGGCATAATGGGGTGTAACTCTGGCCCCTTCTGCACGGGCCAGCAAACCTGGGATATGGGTGGTAAAAACCCCATTTTTTGGGGGGGAACTTCACATGGATCCCGCTCCTAAAGCGATGCTGCCCCATGTGAAGTCCCCTGAATCACACTATCTGTGATTCTTTTGTTAAAACCTGGGTTGCAGCCACTCACGAGTGAACCGCTGCAAAGGGCGCTTTAATTGGGCGTGCTTCCTTTTTTAAAAAAAAGTCCCCTCCTCGCAGCTGCGTAGCCACGCAGGGTCACAGGGACATCTTGTGCCATTGCGAGATGTCAGCACGGCTGTGGGAGTCCATGCCTGCCTGCCCGCGCAGCTACGCAGTGGAGGGAAGTAAGTTTAAAAAAAGACGCACCTCCATGCGAAGGCGTGATAGCAACCCGCATTGTTTCCGTGGGCTCTGGTCGCTGCATGCACGTGAACATGAAAACAGGAGAGTGAAACATGCGAACGTGAAAACAGGAGAGTGGGTTACTTTATCCCAACCGCAACCCTCTCTACCTGTGCTGTGCAGATAGGGCCTTTGTTTAGGATTGAGCTATAAGAAGTGAACTCCCAGGCCTCTCAAATATGTCAAATATTCTTCAGCATACTGCAACCATTACACAGAATCTGTTGTAGAATGTGGCAGGCCAGACAAAGATGTACAAGATCCAGGTTTGAATCCCTGCTTGCCATAGAAGCTTGCTGTGTACTTTTGGTCCAGTCACACTCTCCCTCTACCTCAGCCTAATTTTCCTCACATGGTTGCCATTGTAATGAGAAAATTAAGGAGGGGAAAATAATACCGTAAGCCATTTTGGGTTTCCTTTTACAGAGAAAAGTGGGGTACTAAATATTAAACAAATAAACACTTCTATGAATCTACCATTGCCTAATATAACACCAGCAAAAAAAAATTGCTTTGGCAAACATCAGCAATTTAATGTGAATTTAAATATACTTTCATGTAAACATGTCTATGTCTGTCTACAAGTACTTGACCTCAGTGACTGACTTCTGAGTTAATATGCTTAGGATTGCAATGCCCATCATCCAATTTCATACCAGCAGCCTTTGACGTTACAGTTGAAAGACAAACTATAAAGGTTTTAATTAATCAGCAATAAAAGGTCACATGTGTACACTACAAATATAAACTAGTTTTAGTTATCATCTCCTTTTCAGTAAATTCTGGGAACGATATTCCCCCCGGGGAATCTAAAAATCTTTATTAGAGAATTCTGATTACCTTGGCAAAACTACAATTTCTAGTGTCCCTTGGGGGATGCCTGCGCTATTAAACCTGTCTGAGCTGATATGGCCACCTGATTGTGCAACAGTACATACATATAGCAACAGATCATTTTGGCCCTGTAATGGCCTGTACGTGTGGGACAACTTGACACAGAAACCTGTTACTATTTCAGAAACTCAATCCAGAAGCAATTTCACACAAAGGTGCCAGCCATTCCTATTCAGTGAGGACGATTTCTGTTTTTAGCAAACAAGCCATTTTATACAATTTTGTCCCATTTAGATGTTCAGCTTTCAATCTAAGGCAATTTTGCAGACCTTTAATGCCATGTCCCTGTTTAATTCCTTTGTAATGTCCTTGAAATGGTACCATCTGTATCAAAGTAGGAAATCCTCAAATGCTTTAAAAACTAATTATTCACCTCATGATTTAGCTATTGATATTTTATTATATTCTATTCCGATGGGCATTCTCATAGTTTCCACAAATTAGGTTTGGGAAGTGATTTGTGGGGGAGGGGGGGCTTTCTTATAAATTCATGGATTTACTGTGCTAATGCTTCAGGACTAAGAACAATTCTACAGTTGCTCCTAAGAGAAATCAGTATACTCCTGTCCACACAGCAATGCCTGGAACTGGCACAGAGAAGACTGAGCAAATGACTTCTTTAGCTAAAAGCAGGCACCTTCTCTGGTGGTGGTGGTGGAAAGTATTGGCAGGTCACAGCTGATTTATGGTGACCCCATAGAGTTTTTTTAAAAACAAGTTTATGTAATCATTTTAACAAGGTGAAAATACAAAAAAAAAGATTGGTTATATTCATCTCCATCAGTATAGATCACAAATCATATAATTCTCTGCCATAGGGCTTTCAAAGTAAGAGATGTTTGGAGATGGTTTGCCATTGCCTGCCTTTCTTTGGGCTGAGAGCATCCTGAGAGAACTTTGAATGGCCAAAGATCACTCAGAAGGCTTCAGGTGGAGGAGTGGGGAATCAAACCCAGTTTGCTGACTATGGAGAATGGCTGCTGTAGTACTGCTGCTTATGGTGTACCGTAGAGAGACTTTTCTCCATGCTTGTAGGGTCTGCCATACCAATTGCTTATAGCTTGTAAAGTCACTGAAGACTAGAGGACATTCTAGGAGTTTGCTCTCTGAAATGACTATTTTCTCTGTGGGAACTGATTTTTGTCATTGGAGATCAGTTGCAATTCTGGGAAAAATCTAAGCCTCACCATAAAATTGATAAGCCTAGCTTCATCTACAGACTTTTAAGCAATGTCAGCTAATCAATCAATCTCCTTCCAGAGGGAACACACTGTGTGTTCCTGACTTTTGTACTAAACCCTTGGCAAACTATAGTTCTTAATAAAATTGCAGTAAAACTGATATTTAAAAATAATACTATAGCAGTTGTTGAACTTTGCCTTTAAGTTAGCAGTCTTTTGTGCTGGCACAGTGCTTGCAGACATGGGAAAATCTGATCATCCTTGCCTATTTATTGGAACAATAAAAACAAATTCCTGGCATTAATTAAGTTGATTTTTTAAAAGACCATTGAAAAATATGTTCTTCTTCCCATGCTCCTTTTAGAAATTTTTATTCCTTGGGGTGATTTTAAAAAATATACTTTTCGGTAAATCTTAACAGCCTATACAATGATGTATTAGGGGTTTTTTTTGTCCCAAGAACCAGTTGAGCTTGATCAATGAAGGGGAATGAAGGAAAGGTGTATGTATACGATTGCTCAGGTGTTGTTTCAATGAGATATCCTGGCTTTTCTAGCACCAGCTGCTTTTAAATGAAATTTAGTCTCCGTTGCACTCTTTAAGGCAAATTAGCTGCATAGCATGATGGTTATGTCTTCACTTCTGATGTCTGTTTCTTTCTCCAATCTTACCAGACCTGCTTGCCAACAAGTAAAAGAAGTGTTTACTTCTGACTCCTACAGGGCAGGAATGCTGCTTCTTGCCAGGGATGGAGGGATGTCTGAGCCTTTCCCTCTGTCCTCCTCTCTGCCTACTTGCCCAAAGTCTTCCCTTGTTCCTTGTAAGGTGGGCATGTTATAAGGTCCCTGCATGGTTTTGAAATGTAGTCTGAGGGTCTATCTCTATTCCCTCCTTCCTCCTCATCAGTTAGTCTACTTGCTTGCCAGCAAACCCTTTGTCTAGTAAGCACAGCTACAGATACTGGAGCTGTTCACACAAAAACACCCATGCTCTACAGAACTGAAAAATTTCTCATATCCACAGAGGTATGTGGTGATTAGTAGAAGTGTTGGGTATCCAATCAGACTATTAAGTAGAAAGATCTGCCATTTCTTTTAGTAGAACACCCTCCTCCCAATCAGGTACATGTCTGTTAAATCACTCTCTGCTATCATTGGGCTGTTTGGAGAAGTAAATTGAGATAGGGAGAAGGACAAATTAGAACATTTCTAATATTTATACTAACTATATGAAAGAACAGATGTGATTCAGTCACATTCTGTTTTGTTATTACCAGTGGCGTATCTACCTAGGGTACCCCTTGTCCCCGGGCGC
Source organism: Sphaerodactylus townsendi (assembly GCF_021028975.2). NCBI lineage: Eukaryota > Metazoa > Chordata > Lepidosauria > Squamata > Sphaerodactylidae > Sphaerodactylus > Sphaerodactylus townsendi. Next base: position 24,443,563 of record NC_059435.1, read on the forward strand.
CACTCTTCTGGTCACGTGGGGGGGGGGGTGCAAAATCAGCCCCCCATGTGTCCTGCTGCCTTGTCATTTTCGTGTGCCTCAACCCCGTCCGAGGCACGCAAAAACGACGAGGCAGCAGGACTTCCTACTGCCTCCAAACACCCTCAATCCCACCCAGGACTCCCCCTCCCTTCCTTCTCCGCCCCCGCCGGCTGGGGTCCCAGCTGGCAGCCTGCAGTCTCTTCTGACCTCCCCTCGGGCCTGGAGGGAAGGTCAAAAGAGATTGCAGGCTGCCGCCTAGGAGTTCAGCCGGCGGTGGGTACCCTAGACCTTGCCCATGTCCATGGTGACATGGGTGGGGTCGAGGGCAGTGGGGGTGGAGCCTGGGGGCATCAGGGGCAGAGATGGGGTGGTGAAGGGGCAGAGCCTGTGGGCGTCCTGCAGACAATTTGTCTCTGGGCACCATTTACCCCCAGTACGCCTCTGGTTATTACCTGCCTACACATCTCTAATGATTCTTCTTTTCTTTAGGAGTACTGATTTAATGTTCTCACAACTGGAGCATTACTAAACCATAATAATAATGGTTATTTGGGGGTATATTGCTCTTTGGAAACACAATCTGGATAAATGCGGTAGCTGTTAAAATTCCTACAGGAGTATTGTTGGGAAATCAATTGGTTTAATAGGAAAAAATAACTAGGAATCGTCTTTAATTTAGGAACTGCTATGTTCAGACGAAGGTAACTGGCCTCTTACTATTGCTTTTAATTCAGATCGCACTTTTTTTTCATTGAATATTTTGATTTTAGACTTGGAAACTGAGGCAAACATTTGTTGGAGTGAGCAGTGCTCAAAATATTTTCTACCTGCCTATAACTCCTGTCATTCAGATATTGCCAGAGTTCAGAGGTCCAAAAATGCTCTATATCAGGGCTGGTGGTACATTAAAGATTAATACTTCTATTCAGGGACACTTTCACGTCCACTCCGGGATTAGGATTACCTATGGTTTTCACCAGTTCCTGTAGCTTTGGCATGAATGGTGACTTTCTATTAGGGATGCTTGAATACCTGTTAGCTCAGCTTATTCCCTTCCCCCTCGTCACAATCAGGAGACTGATCATTAATGGGCTAAGGGCGTGTCCCTCTTTGTGGAGCCACTCCTCACATCCAGCATGGTAAGCACAGCACAAACTGGACCCTGCAACTGTCTTCCGTCAAGTCTTCCTTCAAGGTAAACAGATTTCTTTCAATGGAGAAATATTTTCTCCTTAGGGGAAAGGCCTTTGTTTGAAGGAGAAGTCTTCCTGCCTTTGAAGGAAAGAAGTAGTAGAATGGAAGCTAGAGGACATTAATATAACCCCCTGCCACCACTAATTAAAATGAAGATTAAGAGCTTTGTGAGAGCAGAAAACTGGTGCTTCCCAGGGGAGGCGGTTTTATTAATATGAATGCTAGAACCTAATTAGGACACACACACACACACACTTTTCTCTATGAGTTTATGCAACAAACTGCTGCAAGCATGGTCCAATAGGCTATCATTCAAAGGTCACTTGAAAGAGGTCAAAAGGGTGTCATGCTCTAGAATTCTAGGCATTCATAGGATCTGAGGGGGCATTTCTGACATGCACACAAAATCAGAACCTCTAAAACCTTTCCTGCTGCTGTTTTCCATGCCTCTGGGCCCAACCTCAACTTACGTTTGGTGCCATTTTTCCCTATCCCTGAGCTGATCTTTCCCCCTTGCCTCATTATTTTCTGTCATTTTTGGCTGTTTCTCTCTCTCCCCCTCGCACTTTCTCTTACGTGTGGGTAAATCTATTCATGAGTAAACTTTAGACCAGAGATTACTGTTTCTTATTCACCAGTTGTATTCCTCAACTACCTGTCAAGTTCGTTGTGATCGTGCTGGCCGCCTAACTTCACCTATAGTTTCTAACAAGGGAGTCAAGCAGGGTTGTATTCTTGCTCCTCTCCTGTTCAATCTTTATTTAAATGACCTTGCTCCTCATTTATCTCAGACTGAAAGTCACGCACCCATTTTGGGACAAAGACCCACATGTGCACTTCTCTATGCAGACGACACTGTGTTACTGTCTCGGTCCAAGGTGGGCCTGCAAAGACTACTTCAAGCCTTTGCGACGTACTGCACAAACAGTGCCCTGTCGATTAATTATAACAAATCCAAAGTGCTGATCTTTTCGAATTCAAAAAAACTCAGCACGTGGAAAATAAACGGTACATTGATTGAACAGGTCCATTCATACAGATATTTAGGAATCACCTTCCACCATTCCTTAACCTGGACCTCTCATATCCACCAGACTCTCAATACAAGTAAAACCAAAGTGTTGGCAATATCCAGATTTTTTTCACACCAGAGGCGGTCAATTTTTCCCTGCCGCAATTGAAGTTTTTCAGTTAAAACTACTGCCACAATTACTTTACGGAGCTCCAATCTGGGGAGCAAAACCGCTGAGAAATTAGAGAGTGTTCAATCTTTGTTTTTTCTGCCATTTATTGGGTCTTCCAAACTCAGTCACGTATCAAGTTCTTTGTTTAGAAACCGGAGCCAAAGGCGCATTTTTTTCCCGGGTTTGGCTTTCTTTGTTTAAATACTGGCTTCGCCTTCATTTTAGAGCCCTCCCGGGCAGTCTGACATATCTTCTGTTATGCGACCACTTCCACTCCACCTGGCACACCAAAATTATCAATCAAATAAACAACATAGGTGTATCTTTTGACCAACTCCTACTGATGGATGAAAGACAGGCTTTCGGAGTTTTGAAACAACGTACTCTTGACATTGAAGGGCAGCTTCTTACAGCTGGAGCCTGCAGAACTTGTTCTCCCACATTTTATGGCATTTCACCACCATTGCCGGGTTTTATGGCTAAATATATGAGTAATTTAATCAATCCACATCTCCGTAGATATTTTATGCTTGCTCGGCTTAATGTGCTACCGACTGCCCAAACAAGAGGCAGATATCATGGCATCCCACAGGAGAACAGGATTTGTTCCTGTGCAGCGGGCCTACCCGAAACAACTGAACACGTGCTCCTTCATTGTAAAGATTTGGAAGTCTATCGGTTGCTTTTTCTCGAGGCCATCTTGAAGAAATTTTCAGTGAGATCAGACAAGGAAATAGTTTCATACTTGCTTAGTGACCATCATCCCCACACTACTGAATCAGTTGCCAGGTTTTTAACAAAGGCACTTGGACCAAGAGTGAAACCTTTGTGTAAATTTTAGTCAATTGGTTTTAACATAATTTGTATTTTACCACTCTTTACATGCCATTAAAGGTTTTGTATTTGTATTTGTATTGAGTAAACCCAAAATTATCACAGAGAATCAAAGTTTCTTCAAATAACCCACAAAAGGAGGGAAAAAATACCCTCACAACAGCCATGAATAATTTGGAAAAAATGAGTGCAAACGAACTTCGTGGTAAAAGGAGTGGGGAATCGAAAACATTCTGCAAACGTTCATGCAGAAAGGACCTCTACGGTCTAGCGAACAGTAGCAAGGTGATTTGGGTTGCCAATGTCCAGATTAAAAAGAAAGAAGTTTCTCACGCTGAAAATGAAAACAAAAACAAAATATTACCCCTTTCAGGTCAGCCCGAATGCCTCATAAGCCGGACCACATTGCTTTACATCTGAATTGATTATGGAACCATAGGAAGAGTACTGTAATGGTTCATAAAGGAAATAAAATGGGAATCTAATGGTATCTCAAAGCTGACATAATTTATTCCAATAGAAGTACTCACTTCCTCAGATGTGTGAAGTTCTGTCTTATGAAAGTTTACACCGGAACAAATTTTGTTGGTATTCAAGGTGCTACTGGACTCCTGTTTTATTTTGCTGCTACCGACTAATATGGCTACTGGTTTTCTTATGCGGGGCAGAGGGGACTTCGAATGCAGAGATGAAACGGTAACATAGAAAAGCATGAGCTGGCAATTAGGTGGTTAAAATTTCCTCAAATTGAATGCCACCCATTTTGTAATATGGCAATCATGGTATCAAGCTACCTTGAATCATTGAGTCTGTCATCTGCACCTCTATAACTGTGTGGTTTGGTTCTGCAACCCAACAAGATCGACACAGACTTCAGAGAATAATCAGAACTGCAGAAAAAACAATTGCTGCTAACCTGCCTTCCATTGAGGACCTGTATACTGCACGGGTCAAAAAAAGGGCTGTGAAAATATTTACTGACCCCTCGCATCCTGGACATAAACTGTTTCAACTCTTACCCTCTAAACGTCGCTACAGAGCACTGCACACCAAGACAACTAGACATAAGAACAGTTTTTCCCCGAATGCCATCACTCTGTTAAACAAATAATTCCCTCGATAATGTTAAACTATTTATTATATACTTATTATATAATTACTGCACTACTTTTTTCATCATTCCTATTACCCATCTCCTCCCACTTATGACTGTATGACTATAGCCTGTGCTGACATTTTATTTTATTTTATTTTATTTTATTTTATGATTTTACATTTTATGTTTTCATTACTACTGATTGTTTCCTGATTGCTTACTAGACCTATATGACAATCATTAAGTGCTGTACCTTATGATTCTTGACAAATGTATTTTTCTTTTATGTACACTGAGAGCATATGCACCGGAGACAAATTCCTTGTGTGTCCAATCACACTTGGCCAATAAAGATTCTATTCTATTCTATTCTATTCTATTCTATTCTATTCTATTCTATTCTATTCTATTCTATTCTATTCTATTCTATTCCTTGCAAGGGAAGGAAGGCAGCATGGTAAAGCCCAACCTTGCCCGATCTCAGAAGCTAAACAGGGTCCATACTTGGAAGGGAGATCTCCAAGGACAACTCTGCATAAGATGGAAAACCACGGCTGCTTAATCACCTGCACTGAAAGCCCCTTGTGGGGTCACCATAAGTCAGTTGCGATTTGGCAGCACTTTACACACAAGAATTGAAAGAGTTGTTGAGTCTAGGGCCCCTTCTGCACACGCAAAATAATGTGTTTTCAAACCACTTTCACAACTGTTTGCAAGTGGGTTTTGCCATTCTGCACAGCTTCAAAGAGCACTGAAAGCAGTTTGAAAGTGCATTATTCTGCATGTGCGGAATGAGCCTAGGGTTATTAACAATCAGGAGGGAGTTGGAATTCTTTCAGAATTGCAGCTGATACCCACATTACTGGGATCAATTTCTCTAGAGGAAATGGCATCTTCAGCAGGCGGACTGTATAGTTAGCTGGATATGTTTAGTTTGGAAGAGAAGGTTAAGAGGTGACATGATAGCCATGTTTAGATATTTGAAGCGATGTTATGTTGGTGAGGGAGCAAGCGTGTTTTCTGCTGATCCAGAGACTAGGACAAGGAGTAATGGGTCCAAGGTGAAGGAAAATAGATTCCACTGAAACATCAGGAAAAACTTCCTGACAGTAAGGGCTGTTCGACAGTGGAATGCACTGCCTTGGAGTGTGGTAGAGTCTCCTTCTTTGATGGTTTTTAAAGAGAGGCTGGATGGCCATCTGTCAGGAATGCTTTGATTGTGTGTTCCTGTATTGCAGGGAGTTGGCCTTGATGGCCCTTGGGGTCTCTTCCAACTATGATTCTATGACTCAATGACATAACACATTTGCTCTGTTCCCTCTCCTTTCCAAACTCTGCTATTCCCAGGCACGGTCCCAAAATCTCCAGGAATTTCTCAAGCTGAAGTTGGCAACCCTACCTAATTGCCAGCACAATACTAGCCAGAGGTGAGACTATCTGAAGAAGAGTTTGGATTTATACCCTGTCTTTCTCTTCTGTAAGGAGACTCAAGGTGGCTTACAAACTTCCTTCCCTTCCTCTCCCCACAACAAACACCTTGTGAGGTAGGTAAGGCTGAGAGAATTCCAAAGGACTCTGGATTACAACTCCATGATCTCTATGCTATTGAGCAAAGATTGGAGTTTGCCTTGAACCCTGACTGAATCTTAACCTAGCTGCTGAGCCAGGGAAACTCTGCTTTTACTGATATCTGCTCCTTGAATATTTGGTTGTTTTTAAAACCCCATGAGGTCTTGGCCTTGGCAGTCTTTTGGAACAATGAACTTCCTAGCTTTAATTGTGTCTGTGTAAAAGTAACAATGCATATCAGCTTGAAAGTATTTTTTTCCCTTTTTTTCACTGGAAGATATCGCATACTATTGATTTTGGTCAAGTTAATTTTGTGTGGGATGTTCTTGTTGTTCTTGTTTGTTGTTTTTAAATAGAGATAAGGCCAGCAGACCATAATCCGGAGATGGATGAATGTGTCTACAGTTAATTAGGCACAGTATTGATTTTCCTGGATTTTTTTTTAATTAACTGCTGGTCCGGTGGATGTGAACTTGTCATTAGCTGGGACTCAAAGAACAATCTTTGGTACACTTTCAAAAGATACACATTGGAAGCTGAAGAGAGATTAGTTGGCAGATATGGCATCGCAGAAGAAAAAGTCAGAAAGAGAAAAATGAGGTGAAAACTTTGGACCTCCCTGCCCTTGCTAGAATAAAACCAGTTTGAATCTTGATGTTCATATCATTTATAAAGTATGAACAGTGACAAAAGCAGTTTGCATAAATTATAACAGATGCTTGACTCTTATGGATATGTGTGCATACTATATAAAGTAGAGGGCTCTTTTTAATATGAGTAATTTATAGCTGGCTTCCATGCATAATTTATACACATGAGTTATTTTTACCCTCACGGTGCTGGAAATGTACCTGGAAAATCCAGGATGAAACGAAGCCATTTTTAAAAATTTATTAATAGCCAGCTGAAAAATTCAGACAATGTTCCAGATGCTAAATGGAAAAACACTGCCCTTCCCTGAGATTTGAGAACCCTAGAGAGATGTTCCCATCCTTCCTGCTCCTACTATGTTAATGTTACTTACCATTTGACATAGTAAATAAGACTTGGTTCTCCACAGAGACGCTGTTACCCAAACTGAACCCAAAGAAGTGGAGAGTAGCTTTAAAAGGGTTCCGGAAAAGAATCATATGAGATCTTGTAGCCTTTGAATTCCAGGGTGGGTCTCTATAGAGTAGGCTGACCAGACGTCCCGCTTTTAGCGGGACAGTCCTGCCCTAAAACAATTTGTCCCGCATACCGTGGGTTTTTTCAAGTGTCCCGATTTTTGGAAGGCTGCCGCACTGCCTTCTGGGGCGCAAGGCAGTGCGGCAGCCTCCCGTGCACGCGGCCGCAGGAGCGCACGGCCTTCTGGGGCGCTCCCGTTTCCCGCCCTGTCGCGCCCGTCCCGGTTCACAAAGGTGACCTTCTGGTCACCTTACTACAGAGGTACCCCAAAGTAAAATTATGACTCAACAAAATGTGTGTGAGAGAGTAATTGTAACCACAAACAAATAACTTTATACAAAATAAAATAAAAAAGAATAAAAATATTAAGAACCTACACTAAGCACCTGAGAACTGATTCCCTAAACAGTCACACACGTACATGCAAACACCAGCACTGTATAAAAGGGACAATTAAGAAAAAGTTTTAAGGAGTGAGGGAGGCCAATCTTAAAGTTGGGGCTTGAGGCCTGGAAAGGTCTGGGATAGATGCAGTGGAGATCCAAGGAGCACAGTGAGAAGAAAAAAGCCTACAGACTGCAACAGGGGTTCTCAGAAGGAAGCCAAAGTTCTGACCAGCAGAGATTCCATACCAGAGATCTAAGGAACTGACTGCTGGATCTGGGGGTCCTTCTTTCAGGACAGGAGATCTCCAGTTTAAGTGGGGGTTTGACCTTTCTAACTTTGGCTAGTTTAAAGTTAACTGCTGTCAAGCTTTGGCAGGCAAAAATGGGGAAAATACCTTGGTTGGGCGATTGTGAGCCAAATCTGCATAGGCACCATGAGCCTGGATGAGGCAGCAGGATTGTTCTTTAATTAGGTTGAAGCAAGCTAGATTTGCATGGACTCAAATGTCTGGCTAAGGTCACATATCTCCTGAAACAGGAAGGAAGGCAAATTATCGTCTTGAGTTCTCTTCTTGATTAAATGAGAAAAGGAAGAGGAAGTGGCACATGGTTAATGAAACAGCAACATCCTTGAGCTGGGCAGACACCTCTGGAGCACGACAGGATATTGGGTGATGTCTCCCGTATTGAAAAGTCTTGTTAATGATAATGATATGCCACTGAGCTGGGGGAGATGGCACATATTCAGCTTTCCTTGCAGCAACACCTTCTTCATTTCTGGGTATTTCCAATATTATGGCTTGACCCAAGTGCCTTCTTGAGATTTTCCACGTTTCACATCCCTTGACATTTAGGCTATACAAGTGGGTGTCTATTAAAACAACTAAATCCAAAATAAGAGGGAAACCCTACTATCTAAGGGGTCTCAGCTGGAGGAGGGGAAGAGATCCTGATAACATCTCTTGCCCCTTTTTTACTGACATACATTGAATAACAATGAAGTGATTATTTCACCACAATATTCTAGGGCCTTTCCATCAATTTGGCCTTTTGTTTTGACATGTAAGGATTAGTTCCCATTTGCTTCATCTTGCTGCAACACAACTTGTTGTTTTTCTGTTTATGGAGTCATGGACATAGAGGAACCAAATCTATTGAGAAGCTCCACTGTATGCATTCCGCTGAAATGAATGGAAACTACACAAGCGTGCAGCAGCATTCATAAACATGGTCCTACATAGCCTGGAGATTTTCTGAGTCAAACTTGATTGAAAAGACTAGGGGTGTGTGCGTGTGTGTTGTGAGAACATAGCATAAGGTTCCAGAAAACAGCAACATTAAAATGTATGAGGGCTGTATAAGAGCACCACCATAGCCACACGCTGATATAGTTTATATTAAACTCAGGGGAAGTGAAATTCATTGAAAAGAAGACTCAATCTGAGTTGGATTGATTCAATCAAAGGAGCCACAGTCTTCAGCCACAACTTACAAGACCTGAGAAAAGCTGTTAATGATAGGACGCTTTTAGAGTCATTAATTCATAGGGTTGCATAAGTAGGAAGTGACTTGATGACGCTTAACATACATACACAAATTCAGTGGGACATGAAGGAGAATTTTGCAGTAGATTGTGTCCTGCTGTTGTGCAACTACAGTTCATCTAGATAAAATGTGTTTGTGCCCAGCTCCCATTTACCTCAATGGGTTCTGCATAGAAGAACAGGTAGACTATGTCCCACAAGAATACTTAGATTAGCTTGTCTTGTGCTCGGGATTTGCCTCGTCACATCTAATTTAAACCCTGAGAATCAAGAGGTTCTTAATCAAATGTCTTTCCCTATCAACTTTAAAGTGCTTCTTCTAAATGCTACAAAATGCAACCTGACCGATGTTAAACACCCAAACAGAGCATGTCAGATTGAGAACACAGAAAGACTTGATGGAAGCATAATAACAGCATTAAATCTCCATCTTCTCAGAAGCGACTTTCTCTCCTCAATTTTCCATTAGGGTTTGTGTAAAAGATAAGAAAACGTTTAGATCAAAGTTCGTGCTGTGATACGGGTTTCTTGTTTGGGTACACAAAAGCATTACTTCAATGCCATTTTCTTGCTACTCACTGCTTAGCAAACAGTAATTAAATCGAACTTGCTTCCATATCTCTTCTGTGCTGTCCTGTGCTGGAAATTGTAAATAAAATGTTTATAAAATATGGATTGGAAACAAATAGACAGCTATGTTATTTTATCACAGAAACGGACAAAATGATTCAAATAAATAGTGCACCCCTATGGACGTGTATTCAGATGTAAGTCCAGTTTTGGGCAATTCTCTTCAAGTTTCTAGGCAAAAATATTAATAATCTTAACTATATATATACTCAACTGCATCCCAGTCACTGAAACAGCGAATCAGCAAAGACGAATATCCTTGTCCAATGTAGAGTTACTTCAAACTAAGGCCCTTCCCGCACAAGCCATTTACATCATTTCCAGTTCACTAATGGAACATTTTCTCCATGGAGTTGTGTACATTTTTCCTCCTGTTTAGTTTTGAAAATGTTTCCAAACAACTTTTTCTCTTTGTTTCTGAAAACAATTTTAATGCATTATTTTTCCGGAAACATTTCTGACCTAGCTTCAGTCACAGTGCGAACATACTTGGACCGATTTTTCCCCCTGCCAAAATAGCAAGCCATGATCCATGCTCCTATCAATATTTATTATTTTAACGCTCTGCCTAACGCTATGACTCTTGGCAGGTACAATAACACTCCATACGAGAACAGGTTATGCCAATGTAATATGGCCGTTGTAGAGACTGTTCAACATGTACTATTGGAATGTCCAATGTACGAGTCGTTACGCTCTATATACATCTGTCCATTGATAGAGAGCTCAAACGATGTTAGGCTACCATCTGTTATGAATTTTCTACTCAACGGTTCCTGTGATCTTGTTTGTGAGAATGTTGCAAGTTTTTTGAGGAACTACTTGGTCAGGCGCAATCATTGCCTACATAGTAGTAACGGCTAAATTATTTTATGTGTGCGTGAATGTTATTATTATTATTTATAATTTTTTATTCAATTTCTAGACCGCCCGATCCCCAAAGGGCACCGGGCGGTGAACAACATAATATATAAACAATAAAAAGGAGCAAATCCGGTAAAATGCAAACATAGGCTCCGTCAATAAAACATCTTAAAATACATAAAAACAGCGGCTAACAATTAGCAAATTAAACAAGAGGCGTCCAGGCTCAATTTAAAAACCCACCCCAAGAAGGGGGGGACGGCAGGCCCCTCAATATGAGGAGCTCTGTTGTACCAGTGCCAAAGCAGGAGCGGCTGGACACTCCAAAGGCCCGGTGGAACAACACAGTCTTACAGGCCCTGCGGAACTCACCAAGGTCCCGCAGGGCCCGGACAGTTGGTGGGAGGGTGTTCCACCAGGCCGGGGCCAGGGCTGTGAAAGTCCTGGCCCGTGTGGAGGCCAGCCGCATCATTGAGGGGCCGGGGACCACCAGCAAATTGGCCTCTGCTGAACGCAGAGGCCGAGTAGGGACATATGGGGTGATGCGGTCCCGAAGGTACCTTGATGTTGTGAATGTTCAACGCTGTTTTAATGTATTTTAATATTTTAATGTCTCAGTTAGTAGATAAACGCCCCTTTTTACTAACTCTGTAATTTATAATGCCAATAAAGGCTTTGGATTGGATTGGAATATTTATTGTTTATTGAGTTTTCTTTTTTTGGGGGGGTTGGGGAATTGAATCAGTGAAGCTATGGAGGATTGCTGCAGTGCTAGTGTGGAAAAAACAAAAAAAATTATGCCAGCCGGGAAACAAGTTTCTGAGGAAACTTTATAGGAGACTTTGAGGTTAATGATGGGATTAAAAACACTTTCAAAATGGGGTAAGTGTGGTATGCAGAAAAGCCCAAGGTCCATTGAAACCAGTGGTCTAGACTGTAGTAGTTTCATTCAGGGATGCACTGTCTACTGAATCTTATCTTGGCATCCATTTGATGACCATAAAATATAGTGCTACAATATAGCATGATTGTATTGACGATCAGTCAGATTAATTTCATTCAGTTGTCATTTATATGACAACATGGCCTGGAAGAACAAAACACATGCACAATTCTTGGACCCATTATTACTATTTCCGGCCTGTGGTTCAGGGGGTGGGATGGAGTGGAGTTCATAGACAGTAATCAGATATGGATTTATTCTCTTCAAGACTATTCTTGTAGTGGGAACCTGCTCCATATTGGGGGGGAGGGGAAAGAGGGTTAAAATGTTTTATTCGTTTCTGGAACCAGCTTGATGGTTTTTAAATTAGAGGCCTTGGAAAAGTACTCTCTGACTCAGTCACTCAGGGTCCAAATTATATATAATTGCATGTACACTTAGAGAGAAAATCTGAAGTCCAAAGATGCTCAAGGCAATGGATTAAATGAGTGCTTTATCATCTCATTCTCATGTTAGATAGACAGACAGTAATAACAATACTTATAGCTACCTTAGCATACACTTGATGATTCCTTGGGCCTATCAAAAAACAATTGTCCATGTAAGCAGTCATTCTCTCTGTTTCAGTCTCTATGGAGCACAAAATTAGAAAGCGGTGCCCTAAAGTGCAGTGGTGCCCTAAATTGCCTGAGCCCTGCCTCCCGTGATTGGGGAGGGGATGTGTGTGATGTCTAGCATGGGAACCTGGAAACGCTCTGCCAGCAGGCCAAAATCCTTGCCTGCGTTAAGCCCCAAACTGCTGGCCAGAAGGAAGGGGGAATGACCTAAGGAATTTTCCCCACATGCCCCCTGCAGGACAGTAATGAATGTAGGGTAGGAGGGGGGATTGCTAGCCCCCGTGCCCCTATTCCCAGGGACCTCCATTACGGCTCCAAGCAGCCAGTACTGGGTTCAGTTTGCCTCACCCCTCCCGGCAAAGCCCCGCCAAGTCCACAGCTGCTGCCACCAAACTCCACTCCCCCCTACCAATAGACAATCTAGCGACGATCCTCCACGCTGGCTGTCCGGGTGCAGAGTGGGCCCTGGGCTTTATATAAGCCCTGCTGGGCCCACTCTGATGACGTACTCTCCCGCATATCGTGAGAGAACGTCACCCAATCAGGGCCCTGACCCTTGTGCCCGCACAAAACCAGGCCTGAAACTGCCTGGTCTTTTGCACATGCTCGATCAGGGCCCGGGCTGCCCAGAGGCTGGATCACCTCCCCATGCTGCACCATTTTGCTTTCCTGTGCCTTCTGTCAATAAACTCTTTGGCTATGGCCAATTTTCTTATCCACACAAAATGTTGTCTGGTGTCTTTTTTCATCTGATGGGGGTTTATGTGAGTTGAGCAGGAAGGGCTGCACCTCTGCCTGCAATGCATATTTTTTTTATTTGCACCAGTGGGATGCATATGATAGAAATGATATGGTCTTACTGTACCAGTCAGTCTAGCTGGGCCCTCATCAGCTGTATTGGAACAACTCCTCCCCCTCAACGTTATGGACAGACAGTTGGAGGCAGCAAATCTCTGAATACCAGTGCTGGAATGCAAAATCAGGGGAAGACCTCTGCCTCTATGTTTTCTTGCTGGCCCTATGTTTTCTTGCTGGTTACTGTGTGAACAGGATGCTGTACTAGATGGACCATTGGTCTGAACAAGCAGAGCTCTCCTTATGTTCTTGGATCTGTGGAGAACTGGGCAACGAAACTTTTTCCAGTCCTCATGTATTGGAAGATTTTCTATTGAGTACCCAGTAGCCTCCTAATAATCCTAGCCCTCATTCTCCTCCTCCCAGATAGGTATGGAAGAATATCATTATTGCTTTCGTATGACCTGTTAACTTCTCTCTCCTGAAACCTGTATCGATGAATCATACGATTAAAATTGCCTAAGAGGAAGGTATTTATGGTTTATTTACTTAGAAATTGTGTACACTGCCCTTTCAGAACTGGTCTGAGGTAGCTCACAACATAACAATTTTGATAAGTCAATAAAATAATAAAACGGACAAGACAACAAAAACATTAAAATAGGCATGTTAATAAAACCAGGTCAATAACAATCTTACAAAACATAAAAGCAGTATAAACTGAACCCAACAATCTAAAATTGTATCATGACAGTCCTTAGTGAAAGGAATTGGTTCCCCTGAGTTGTAAGCCTGGGTAAATGTAAATGTTTTGGACTGCTGCCTAAATGAAAAGTGGCAAGCATCAAGGAACAGGGCATGCCAAAGATGCCACCAGTGAACAAGCTCTACCGACGGTCACCACCTTCTTCACTATTGGAGGCAGGACAGCAGAGAGCAGGACTTCAGAAAAGACTTTTAACTAGTGGGTTGAACAATGTGGGAATCGGTGACCCTTCAAATGTTTTGCCAAGTGAAATCTGTATTTTTTTATTTATGTATTGATGCTCCAGTACCTCTGAATGCTTTAAAAATCTGCACATAGTATTTCATCATAGCATGGCAATACAGAAGCAGACCTCAAGCTCACGTATCCTTCTCCTTCTATATCCAGCAATTCCTGCCTGCCTTCTCCTCATAACTCCCTATTACTTCTGAAGAAGCAACCAGCAATGTGCTAACGACTGTGTAGTAGTAAGTGAACTAGGTTTACTAACTACTTTCTCCATAATTTCTGGTTGTGACCACCAGAGGAAAGTACCCTGTGGTGGCTGTCTTGAACTATACAGAGAAGGGGAAGTGTAACAGAGTACATTAGAACAGAATCATATTAATAATGCATTGTGAGTTTAAAATTAAAGCTGTCTGCCTGCCTTTGGCTTTTAATACTTTAATTACTATCTTTTCCAAAGTCTAGCCTAGAGTCAGATCAACATAAGGAGTCAGATCAACCAGTACTTTCACATCAAGTACGTTTATTGCATTGACTCAAAGTAGTAGGAAACAACAAACACAAACACTGTAAAATCACAACACAAACAGTTACATTGCCAGTTGTAGTACAAAGTTCACAACCATAATAACAAAGATGAAATTAGTAGCATATTTCATAACAATAAACTACATTAATAGAGGTCAACTTTATCCTAGGCCGTTTCCGCACGGGCATTTAATGGCGGCCTGGAGACGGCAAAAACGCCATCTCCAGGCCACCATTCACACAGGGGGCGCAGCTGCATCGCAGCCGTGCCGCCCTCACGCCGCCTAATGGAGCAGGCGCGCAGGGCCGGGGGGGCGTGTCCCCAGGCCTCGGCAACGTGCCGGAGGCCCGGAGACACGCCGGGTCAGCCGGGCACCAGCGCTCGCGCCGCCGCCGTCCCGGCTCTTTCCAGGACCGTCCATGCGGACGGTCCCAGGGTCGTCGGGTCGGCGCGAAATGCGCCGACCTAGCCGCTTCCGCCTCCGTGCGGAAACGGCCTTAGTCTAAGCAACTGTGGCTACAAACTTTGCCATTTGCAATGTAATCGGTTCATTTCCAATGTTATCCTTTTATTTCTATCCACCAATAATTTCAATGGAAGGGGTTTTCATCTGCAGAGTGTGGTTTCTTCCTGCAGCTCCACTGCAGCCCCAAATGTTGCTCAGGGAGACAGCGGGTCCCCAGGAACAGCATGAAGGGGATCTGGAGAAGGAATCTGCTGAAGGAAGTTGGAGTGAGCCAAACCCCCCTCCCATCTGTCTGTGGAAATCTTCTGTGGGATTGTGCTGGGGATATGACCAATACAGTGTCTTCCATCCAGAGTACTTAAAATCAATAAAAGGGGATTCTATCTTTATGTAGCATTTATGGACCTTTGTACAGCATTTCATTCAGTGCCACAAAAGTGCCTCTGGGCAAAATTGGTTTAACATCAATAGGTAAAAGTCTTCTAGCATTAATTTATAAACTATATGAGAATACAATTGCACAGATCTGTTATGGATCAGAAGGGCAGCTCTCTGACCATATATTTCTTTTGCAAGGTGTCAAACAAGGATATCATTTAGCCCCTCTGCTATCTTTATGTGAACGATATGATGCCTCATCTGCAAAAAACAGTGCTCAGTGCTCCTGCACTGCTAACCATGATATTGTTGTTCTGCTTTATGCAGACGATACTGTGTTATTATCCCAGTCAGAAGTTGGGATATATAAGTTACTGCATACATTTACCAAACCCTATTCCTGGGAAGGACAATCAGTGAATGATGAAAAATCTAAAATTATCATCTTTTTTTAAAAAAAACCCTACATTAAATGGAAACTATGAATGATTAATGAGGAAAAACTTGAACAGGTAGCACATTTTAAATACTTGAGTGTAATGTTTAGTAGCAACCTCACTTGGAAAAGCTATTTTTTATTCTGCTAAAAGAACTGCTGGGGTAAATATAAATGCTGTCATACAGTTCATTTATTCCAAAGGGGGACAGAATGCTCCTGCAGCAATTGAGGTCTTTAATGTTAAGGTTATCCCACAGGTTTTATTTGGGGTAGACATTTAGATTAATAGTGTCAGTGAGTCTATTGACCGTCCACTTCTATTTTTCTCTGGATAGCAGGAACTGTGCTCCAACTGGGGTTCATGAGGACACATTGGAGTCCAGGGCCGGATAAGTGTCTTCAGCTTAAGACTGAAGGTCTTCTTTTCAGTGTTCTATTCCCAAGAGGTCTTTTACATTTACTGAGATTCCTTTAGAAGTGTATGGGAGAAATGTATGGATGATTGGTTAGATTTTTTTGTGGTTTCTCTCCTGTTGAGGTTATGGATAAGGTTATTCTGAAGTTATAAGATTGGTTCGGAAAAGGGTTTTGGAGTTTGATCACACCAGCCCAAAGGCCTATGCAAGGCATGCATGCTCTGTTTTTGCAGTGGGTATTTCCTCCTCTTTGATTCTCACCTGTATCTAAGGC
Organism: Sphaerodactylus townsendi; assembly: GCF_021028975.2. Classification (NCBI taxonomy): domain Eukaryota; kingdom Metazoa; phylum Chordata; class Lepidosauria; order Squamata; family Sphaerodactylidae; genus Sphaerodactylus; species Sphaerodactylus townsendi. Next base: position 24,459,900 of record NC_059435.1, read on the forward strand.
CATTTCCGCATGGCCAAAAAACACCACCCCAGAGACAGGGAAAAAACGGTTCCTGGGGTGCTGTTCGCACAGGAGGCGCTGCTGCATCACAGAAGCGCCGTCCTGGCTCCCCCCAAGCTGTGCAAAGGTGCCATTTTTTTAAAGTGCCATCTTCAAGCTGGCACGGTGCGAAATGCATGGGAAGACATCACTTTTCCCCTCCCTTCCACTCACCTCTTCTTCCAAGGTCGCTCTGGAGGGCTGGAGGGACATGCCCATGCTGCCCTCCAACCCCTGGAGGTCCCTCCAGCCCTCCAGAGTGACGCTGGAAGAAGAGGTGAGTGGAGGAGACTGAAGGAGCTGCCTCTCTGGCTGGGGAGACAGTTGGGGCTGCTCGCATGCTACAGTGCGAACAGTCCCCGAACCTCCACAGGCATAATTTATGACAGTGGAGGTTCATTTCCACCGCTGTGTGGAAACAGCCTAAACCTCCTTACAACACGTGGACATAGGTGTGCTTTAGTGTTAGACAGACTAAATGTCTTGCCAACTGCAGAGCTCAGGGACACTTCACCAAAACTCCATATTCCGACTGCTACTGCTGCAAGGCAACTGGAGTAACAGAGACCATAGATCACTTCATCTTCATCTTATTCTGTGATCAAGGGACACCACTGTGGGCACTTTTGCACATGCAGAATAATGCACTTTCAATCCACTTTCACAATTGTTTGCAAGTGGATTTTGCTATTTTGCACAGTAAAATCCAGCTGCAAAGTGCACTGAAAGTGGATTGAAAGTGCATTATTCACACACACACACACACAAAGCCTTTATTGGCATCATACAGTAAAACAATTTGTAACCAGAAACGTTTTACAACCAGAATAACATAGTTACAACTCAAATAACCATCATTTAATATAAAAATCTCCCTTAGCAGATGTGCCAATTATATCCAACAGAAACTTGGCAACTAATTCAGAAAAATCCTGATTTGATCCATCCAGGAAATACTTTATCCTTTGATCATCTGTCATATCTACATTAAAAGATGTAAACAATGGTCGATACTTATACCTTAAGCATTCCCTATTTGGACAGTGAAACATGATATGCTCTAGTGTTTCTACTTGTATGCTGTTGCAAGGGCATAATCTTTCGGTCTTTGGTATTTTTTGGAATCGACCCTCGAGTAGAGCAGATGGCAAAATATTGAATCTTGCTAAAGAGAATGCACGTCTCAATCTAAAATTAATCATATAAAGTAAATAATGAGACATACAACCCTTTGCTTCAACTAGTGATTGATTTAGAGGTGAGCAAGTTGAATTTGCTGCTATTAAAGATCTTTGATAATCCCATTCAAGGAATTGTTCTTTTAACAATTTTTTTGCCTCTAAATAAGATAACATTGATATTTCATCCATAGATATGCCAATTTCTGTAATCTTATCAACTATTTTATCATGCCAGCTTGAAGTGTTAAGTTCAGAGAGCAGTAAGCATGTGAAACTGCCTGGCTTGGAATGACGGTGGATTTTTAACCAGTATATAGTTGCTCTAATCCAAGCCAAGGTAGTTAAGGAACATAGGCCTAGTTCAATGCGTAAGGCTGCATAAGACACGCAGTTGGGGAAACCCATAATCCTATGCAGAAATTTAGAGTGTAGAGTGTTGAGACTGGTGTTTTGGGCTAAGAAAAGGACTGGAAAGCCATAGAGTAGCTGCGGAACTACTTTTGCATTGAATGCCTTGATTACTAAGTGCATTCTTCTGCATGTGTGAAGGTGCCCTCAGAGACCTCTGGATTGCACCTGTCCTGAGTAAATGTCAACTTCCTATCAAATCCCACGTGAACTCTTTTTCCGCTAGCAGACACCTACCTGGAAATAATAGGTTGCCAAATTTCTATCACTTGTTGTTTCCCTGTGCTGTTGCAGAGATGAGTTTTAATTTGCCACGTTGTCTCTTTATGTTTACTGTTTTGTATTCTGTCTGGTATTTGCTTTTGATATTGCTCAAGGCCTTTGGTCAGAAGAACATGACAATAAAAGGAAAGGAAAAATCAATAAAAGGTCTGGAATGTAGCAAATTAATATCTGTAGTGTTATAATGTTTAGAACAGTGGTTGGAAATAGGCAGATTTTGGTCTTCTGGGTAGATCAATATCCAGAAGCCTACAAGCCAAATGCTGGGGTATCACATAGTGCCAGTCGGTTCCATGGATTCTCACAGATATTTTATCTGCTATAGACTTGGTCTTTCCTAGTAAGACATTTTACCTAATCAGGAGACTATATCAGAATAATTTAACTTAAATTAGTTATGAGTAAACTCCTGAATGTGCTGGAAGGGAAGGGTCTCCTGCTTCAATGACAGAGGAGGTCTTGATAAGTGAGTCAGACAGCTAGAGGGGTCAAAACACTGGACATTCTTTCTCTACTGCTCTGACACTATCCCTTGAATATATAAATTGATACTCTCAGGGAACTTCCTTTCTTCCGGCTTCTCCTCCACCTCTCCACCATTCGTGCACACACACTTCTTCATCACTCATCAAGTGGAGAGAGTTGCAGACAGCATCTCTCTCCATCCAGCTAGTTAGAATAGATAACCCATCTCTTTTCCAGCTCTAGAATGGCATTCTCTAATAAGGACTCCTTATATTACTTTGAAACTACGAACTAGCTCTGACTTGCTTTTGTTCTCAGCTCACATGCATACCTGGGTAAGCTCCGCTGTGTTTGGCCTCTGTGTTCTCTGCTGTAATGAAAAGGTATCTCTAATCAGAAAGAAATACCAGCTGATTGTGCAGTGCTTCTGCTTTGTAAATTTAAAACACATCACTGAATCTCAAGGATTCTGATTTTTAAAAAAGCAAACTGCACATATTTCTAGCATAAAAAGCATTGGAAGGAATGGAATGTGTAATGTTGCTTAAAGGTAGCACAGACTTTGGTGTCTCAGGGGAGGGCAGTAGAGCATTAGTACTGGGATAGAAAAGGTGTTCTCTGAACTTTCCTTTCTTCACTCTTGGTGCTGTCCCTTTATTACCCAGAGTGCTGCTTTCAGATGTTCCTTCCTTCTGGTGACTTCCCTTCTCTCTTTGGTCGAATCCCCACTTGAAAATTGCATGCAGATCAAAACCCGTTCGTTGTGAAACCGTGTCCTCCTCATCGGAGTTTCTCCCTCCCCACCGCAGCAAGCACACCGCAGACACACCTGGTTACCGAACTCTGTCTCTTAGCAATCCCCACTACCAGGCTATCTTGCTTTGCCGGTCTCCCCTGATTGGCTGGCGTGCCTTGATGGGGCGGGACCTTCCCCCCCCCCCACGGAAATGTACCTTGTAGGAGCGTGATCAAAAAACCCAACGTGTAAAAGTTTAACGTTTATTTTTTTACGAACAGTGTGAACAGTTAATTGTTTACCTTTGTAAACCGTTAACGATTCAAAGTTACACATTTGACTGTTTAATGTTTTTCTGCATCCCCTTCTGCTGGCTGATCGCAAAAGCAAAAATGAAACTGAAGACAAGGAAAGGCTGTGTGCGCATAGCAACAGCGCTGGCAGTGCTGATTGGTTGCCTGAATTCCACGTCACACTCCACAGCGGGAAACGAGTCAGGGTTTCAACCCTTGTCCCTCCCCTCAGATCAGCTCTGAACCGTGTCAATGGGGTCCATGCCACTTGCAACCAGGTTCTGCCGAGACACGGGAGAATGGGGAGAACGAGTGCCAGAAACGAAATCTGCTGCAGAAGCAATGGGGAAGTCATCCCCGAAACCTGGTTAGTTTGCGTTCAGAAACCTGGGTAAGAAGATAGTGGGGATTCGACCTTTCTCTCCCTTTGTCCATCAGGAGGGCTGGACATGCCTTCTACAATCTGTCTCCACCCTAGCTAGAAGCCTTTACTCTGCCTTTCCTATCCAGTAAGAAGTTCTCTTACAATCAGGAACTTCTATTTCTTTTCTAAGTAGCAAGCCCAAGTGTGGACTTATTCTTCAAGCAGCCAGTCTATAGAATTGGGCAGTTCAGAGACTCAGCTCTGCTTTCAAAAGGGAGCTAACTTGGAAGAGGGGAAAGGGGAGAGAGGAAGAACATTCTGTGAATTACTACACAATCTTATGCAGAGATACTCTGATCTAAGACTACTGACTTCTGTCAGCTGACTGGAATTATTCTGCCCAGGATTACTCTGTTAAGGGCCTTGAATGTAAATGCCCCCTGTTTCAGAAATTACACAAGAGTGCCAGAGTATACCTTCTAAGGTCGTGGTGGTGAACCTATGGGACTCCAGAAGTTTATGGACTACAATTCCCATCAGCCCCTGTCAGCATGGCCATGGGAATTGTAGTCCATGAACATCTGGAGTGCCATAGGTTCACCACCACTGTTCTAAGATCACTAAAGGCAATTGGCTTCCAAGGTCATACAGTAGATTTATTAAGTTGAAGCCATAGGCCATAACATTGCAAGCATGTACACACAATTAAAACAAATCAATTAATTTTTTTTAATTGCAATACAAAATTATACCTTTACAGTAACACTCAGCCAAAAAAAGAAAATGCATAATATAAATGCTTAGGTATCCTAATAAGGTCTGATGAAAAGATAAACATATATTATTAATGTACTGTTCCCTCTGGGTTAGCACAAATAAATTTCCTCCTTATCCTAGTTGACAGAAATGTAAAAGTAGCAACCATATGGGTAATAGTTGGATTAACATCAGTGATAAGAAAATCAATACAATCTTTATCAGATCCAGAAAAGTTTATTAAGACATGATTCATCTTGATCTGGAAGGCTGCGTATATTGGGCAACATAACAAATAATGAATAAGGTCTTCCATCTTGCCAAGGACACAGGGACAAAGGCATAGGTCCAGAAAGATTTTATCAAAATCTGCCCCAACGAACAGCTGTAGGCATAGAGTGGAAATGTGCCTCAGTAAAAACTTTGCTTAAAGAAAGACTGGAAAAATCTGATAGATACCCGAAGTAAATTTTCTCAACCTTATAGTAAGAGTACCACATACAGTATTTAGAATTTCGAACTAGGCCAATATCACATAATACCTCTTTTTCAGTCAGCTTTTATGGATTCTAAAAGGATTTCAGGATGTAACTGACTTGAAAGTATACAGTATAATTGCTGGATAGAAGACAATAACTCAGTCCACTGCTTCTCCATCATGTAAAAATGAAATCCAGATTAAACCCAATGAGTATCAGGAGCATTAAAGAGTATAATTGCTTTTTGGACTGTATTGTTACAGTGCAATGTGATCCTACAAGTTGCTTCAGTTTAAGCCCATTGATTTCATCTGGTTTAGCATCTGGAGTAACTCTGCATAGATGTGCTATAATAGTTGCTAGGATGAAGATCTGGACCATCCTCAGAATGGAAGCGTCATTTTAACTATATAACCAGCCCAATTTTTCAAAGACATGAAAAGTCATTCCAAGTTAATATGTAAGATGTCCCTGAGCATTTGGAGTAGAAAAAAAAATCTTCACAGACAGCAAGGCCTAAATTCTATTCAGGAGAACTAATTACTAGTAGGAAAATCTAATTAGGACAGAGCATTTAGGGCATAGAAACAAACGACTGAAATGATTGGGTGTATCCTTGCCTAAGGAAAATACTCCACTCAGTAACGTTATAGTTCATGACATTCTCTCCCCTACACTCTGCAGTCCTTCAGTTCACTGCAATATTGCCTAATTACTCTCTTGTCGGCAGCTATTTGCAGTAGCAAATTGTACTAATTTTGAAAAAAAGCCCCACCAAATATAAACTTTGTGTTGTTTTGTTTGGCATGCAGACGCTTATATACTTTTGATTAATGACAGTACTAAAGCATTGTAAAATAAGTTCCCTTGGGCCTTGGAAGTGGACAGTTCCAGGCACTGCACTGCTTTCTGAGCTCTCCTGAGATAAGAAGAAGAAGAAGAAGAGTTTGGATTTATATCCCCCCTTTCTCTCCTGCAGGAGACTCAGAGGGGCTGACAATCTCCTTGCTCTTCCCCTCTCACAACAAAGACCCTGTGAGGTGGTTGGGGCTGAGAGAGCTCCGAGAAGCTGTGACTAGCCCAAGGTCACCCAGTTGGCGTGTGTGGGAGTGTACAGGCTAATCTGAATTCCCCAGATAAACATCCACAGCTCAGGCGGCAGAGTGGAGAATCAAACCTGGTTCCTCCAGATTAGATACACGAGCTCTTAACCTCCTACGCCACTGCTGCTCCTTGTGGAGCCAGCTAGCTAAGTGAGTGAGTACACGGCAACTTTCAGTTTGTTATTAGACATTTGCCATGAACTGCTCTGCTTTTTAGCTGAGGCTGCGGAGAGTCTATAAGTTTGTCCTTTTAGGACTTGCCCACAGATTCCATATTGCGAAGAAAAATTAATAAAAATGTTCAGGTATGCATATGCCACATTGAGCAAATTAGGAGTAAAGCCTGTATATTTTGCAAAAGTGAAAACAAAACTGTATACATTATTTTGGCTAAGTAACTGAAAAACATTTGGACACACAGATTTTGCACATTGAAGTTAAGAGCATGGCCACATTTCCCCAGGTTTCTTGTATAATTACCACTTACTGGTTACCAATTAAGTATAATTGTACCACATAAAGATTATGGGACTATATTCAGTTTTAAAAGATTATCCGTGCATGTTTACACCTCATTTTCTTTGGGTTAGTTAAATCATCCCCATTTTACAAACTGACTTTCAGAATGTGCTTCTTTGCTTGCATAGTACCATATACTAACAGCAACAATACCTATTTTAAGAGTCAATCTGTCACAGTAGCTACAGTGTTGATTTTGTCATTGGTAGCCTCTGGACAAATCATTCCCATCCAGCCTCAGGCCTTTAAAACCAGAATAAGTCCACCTTGCTAGCATTATTTATTAATATTATAACCTGCCTTCCCATTGCTCCATTGGTTAATATTCAAGATAATTAATACAATTATAATAGTTTTATGAAATTGCAGGCCATTATTACAAGATTGTATTGAAAACGCCCTTCCCCTCCAATGCTTGCAATTCAGTGGTTACAGCAGGGTTTTGAGGACTGTTCATTATTTTATATTATCAACAGATGAATCCAAGAATCTTCCTCATTTGGAATCAGATCACTGACTGGCTACAGTTCTCCAGTCATAGCCCCCCCCCCCCCACACACACATGCAGAATAATGCACTTTCAATCCACTTTCAATGCACTTTGCAGCGGGATTTTCCTGTGGAATAGCAAAATCCACTTGCAAACAATTGTGAAAGTGGATTGAAAGTGCATTATTCTGCATGTGCGGAAGGGGCCTTAGGTAGTCTTTCATCTCACTGCTTCCTGACCCTTTTAACTGACGAAGATGAGAACTGAGCTCAGGATTGTGTGCCTGAACAGCTGATCTGTCAGACTTTTTGTGCCTAGTTATTGGTTTGCCAAGGTTGCCCTTATCTACACTGGCTGTCATCATCTCAGGTAGAGAACTTTCACAGCATCATCCTTTGGCTGGAGACACTAGGGACTGAATCAAAGACCTTTTGTATGCAAAACTGGATGCTCTACCACTGAGCCTCCTCCCCCCCCTCTCCGCAACAAATATTAAGTTATTGCCAATGACTAGTAGCTACTAGTATTCATTAGACCAAAGAAAGCAGACAGGCTCCCCTCTATCATAGGGGAGAGCTGCTCCTTCCCGGTTATAAACTAGCATTCCCGAGGCCAGAGACAGAAATAGAAGAAGCTAGGTACCAGTCCTCCATGTACAACTAGGAATTATTTCCCTAATAACTTTTCATTGTAATTGTATTGCCAGTTGAGAGTTGGTGGAGCTCTTTTGTGGTTCTCTGTTGTGAAAGGAAAGAGAAAAGCAAAGGCTTTAATCTAAGAGGGTTGTTTATCTAGAATATTTCTATCCTTCTTCCAAAAAGTTTAATGTAAAAGGCTGCATGGCTCTCCTTCTCCTTTTATCCTCACAACAACACTGTAATGTAGGTTAGGCTGACAGAAAGTGACTGGAACAGGGTAACTCAGGAATATAGTAGAAGTGGTTTGAAATTTGAATCTGGGGCTGCTTCCGCACGGAGGCGGAAGGGCTTGGGTCGGCGTACTTGGGACGCCGACCCGACGCCGTTCGTGCGAACGGTCCCAGAAAGAGCCGGGAAGACGGTGCCGCGGAGCGCCGTTGCCCGGCTGACCAGGCGTGTTCCTGGCCCTCCGGCATGTCGCCGAGGCCTGGAGACACGTCCCCCCGGCCCTGCATGCCTGCTTGAGCGTCGCAGGGCAGGGGGGCATGTCCCCAGGCCTCGGCGACGCGCCGGAGGGCCGGGGACCAGGTAAGTAAAGGGTGGGAGTGGGAGGGGGAGGGCACCTTGGAGCCGCTGCCATTCGCACGGCAGCGGCTCCAAGGCGGCATTTCCCAACAACCTCGCTCCCCGAGCGAGGTTGGGAAATGCCGGCTTCGCGCCGGTCGGGCGGCGCGAGGGCGGCGCAGCTGCCCAACAGCTGCGCCCCCTGTGCGAATGGCTCCCTGGGGATGGTGTTTTTGCTGTCCCCAGGCCGCCTTTTAACGCCCGTGCGGAAAGGGCCTGGGTTTCCTAGATCCTAGTTCAACTTTCTAACTACTGCACTATACTGGCTTTGAGACAGCAAGAAATGTAGGGAATGACAAATAAGTAAACTTACAAAAGTTGTTAAGATGATATAGTAAGAGCTGTAACACAATCTATACACTGAAAAAAATTGATGGCTAGAAAGTTTATTGTTTGTTGGCATTCAATGGCTGTTATTTTGGAGTGGGAGAGGCACACACATTATGCACTAATTTTTTTAAATGAAAAGCTCAATTCTCAAGCGTTTTTGTTTGTATTGGCTCCATTGAGATGACTGAGGGTTATGCTTAAAACTTAAATGACCTTAATAAACATGTAAAAACAGGAGCAGAATTGCAAAACAGCATTGTACAAATAACGCAAAAGGTCATTTTTTTTGCCTTCATTTTTCTTTACAAAGCATAAACTTAGACAGGTTTGTTTGGGTCAGTTCTATATACAGCTTTGCAGAATTTTATTTCCTGGGAAAACATGTTTATGCAAGGCATGTGAGGTAAGACATTTAAAACAGAAGAGGAATAAGGAAAATAAGAGATGTATGATCAATGTGGCCATCCAGTGCTTGACTGTTCAGATCAAATGAATATTTTTGCCTCCACTAGATGTTTCATAGACAGGAAATGTCTAGAAAGCCATTGAGGTCATGGAATAGGAACATTTAGGGGTCAATATGGCTGCCTTTCATGATTAGATATCCTGAGATCAGTACTGCTACTACTGCTAGCACTACAATTTCTACTACTACTGTTAGGAGCCAGTGTGGTGTAGTGGTTAAGAACAGTGGACTCTAATATGGAGAACTGGGTTGGATTCCCCACTCCTCCAAATGAGCAGCAGACTGTTATCTGGTGAACTGGATTTGTTTCCCTGCTCCTACACATGAAGCCTGCTGGGCTAGTCACAGTTCTCTCACAACTGTCTCAGCCCCACTTAACTGCGATGAGGAAAGGAAGGGAAAGGAGTTTGTAAGCTGCCTTGAGATTTCTTACAGGAGAGAAAGATGGGGTACAAATCCAAACTCTCCTTCTTCTTCAACTACTACTAAAAACAACAACCAAAAGTTAGATGCAGCAAGAACTAGAGGCAAGTGGAACTAGCAACAGCAATTCTTGATCTATTACATTTTATCCAAACTTTCTCCCTGGTGATCAGGGTAGTATAAATTAATTTTTCATCCTTCATTTTGTCCTCACCGCAGTCTTACCAGCTCAAGGTGACTAAATGAGCTTCATGGCATAAGGGATTTGAATGGGTATCTTGAATCTTAAAACCCATGAGTAATCTCCAGGCAACCTGGTTCAGGGGGTGGGGGGAATTCCATAATATAGGTGCCATAATAGAAGAATCCACAATAGAAGGAGCCATCCAACCCACCAATAGAATAGGTCTTCTGACATGGATCTCAGGGACTGGGCAGGTTTATATGGAAGTGAGAAGTCCTTAAGAGTTCTTGACCCCAGATTTTTAAGTCTGTGGAAGTAAGAACCCGTAATTTGAATGGTGCCCAGAAAATGAGTTGTAAGGCCATGAAGTTATTTCAAAAAACTGGCAAGTTGTATTCCCAAATTAGGATTGCCAACTCCATTTTGAGAAGTTCTTGGAGATTTGGAAGTGGAGTCTGGAGAACAAAAATTCCAACCCTCAGCTGGTAATCTTTGAGTGCACTTGGAGGGCAGAGAGTTCTTAGAAGTCACTTCCTGTGTTGAAACAAAAACTAATATCATGACACTGTAGGAATTTCAAAAGTTCAGTAGCAAAATTCCTAGCAAATTCCTGGTCTGAGACTTCATGATACTTCATTTTACTGTTTTGGCCATGCTCTATTGCAGGAGATCAGGAATTTTTGTAAGATTGATAAAGACAACAAATATTTCTGTTACATTCCAAGCATTTGTTATCAAACCGGGGGGGGGGGGGGGTTATTACTGTTGGGTTTAGGTTTCCTCGTGGAGGGCTTCAGCAAAAAAATCAACAATATGGTTAACTAATGAGTCAAAGTTGGAAATTGTCTCATGTGGTGAGTCAATATTAACAACAAGAGAAACACGACTACTATGACTATGAGACCTAAGCAAGTCCTGGAGCAAAGCAGCCAAGTTGGAGGACCAAGTCAGTCTGGGTAGATACCCATCTGATGGCATACAGACTCCACAAGCTTCTCTACACTTGGATAGAACCAGACAGAGAGGGAGCTGATCCCCTAACAGGAAATCCCTGATTTGGAAGGTTTGAACCATGGATTTCAAACATGGAGAAACCTAACAGTAGTCAATAACACTACAGCCGGGAGAGGAGATGAATGTAAAGTCCTGGGAATGATCATAACATATTAGGTCATTTAGCCACAGTTTGTTGTGGTTAATAGCCAATTGAATTAGTTTTTTGCCGGTTGCATTGATATGATGGTCCTTAGAATTGTGAACGGAGGGTAGTAGAAGAGAGGGGGAATAGTCATCATCAAGCCCCTCATGTTCGAGAAAAGATAAATCAGCACAGATTCTTGAATTAAAGTCCCCCAGTAGTAGGATTTCACTAGAAGGATAGTTAGATTCAAGTTCCTCCAAAAAGGAGGATAGACTATCCCATAAATCATCTAGGGGTCCTTTAGGTAAACCAGACATACATTGATGAAGATCAATGAATTATTCTCCCATTGAATCAGGATAGCCTGAGCAATCTGAGAATGAGAGGCAAGTACTCTGGAATTGAGAGAGGTAGCAACCAGAGTGTAAAGACCTCCAGAAGGGGGACCAGGTCTACATGTTTCAGTTGCTGGGAGACAAAAGGATTAAAAACCTTTCATCCGTATAGTATGGAAGGACCAGGTCTCCTGAAGAAGGATTAAATCAGCATTTGTAAGGAAATCACAAAAATAAGAGTTCTGTGATTTATTTCTCTATCCTGAGATATTCCAAGAAAGGATGGAGAGCTTTGTCAAATCCTGGCATCACTTGGTTAGATTTGAGGCCATAATTTCAGAAGAATCATATTGGCGGCATCCATTGCCAAGTGTCCTTGCCAACATAGTCAAGGGTGCATGTGACTCTGAGTCCATAATAGAGCACTCGTCTGAAATGATATACGTTGTCTGGTTGAGTTGTTCAAGGGACTGCTAGGTTGGTGTATTTCAACTGGTACTTGAACAGAGGTGCCGGAGGATCGAGTGGTACCAGGAGTGTTGTCAAAATTTGAGGGGGGGCAACATCCGCAAAACCAAGGGTGGTAAAATCCGAAGGGTCACCTGTAAGTATGGGAAGTGCCAGCCCCAATTCTTCGAGCTCCTTGGCCCACGATTTACCCATAGATGTAGAAGAATGACCACTGCTCAATATTTTTTCAGACCTGAGATATACATCCATGTTCAAAGGAATTAAAGGGGGTTTGTGGCAGAATTTTAATATTGGAATTGGAGGCCCTTGAATTGGAATTGGAGTAGAGATTTGAATAGGCTGATATTGAATTTGTGAGCCTATTTTGCCTTCAAAGTTTTACTGTCACTTTTAAAAGTTTGTCAACTATGACAAAGGATCCAAGTCTCTTCAAGAATACTATATGACTCAAAATGGCATCTACCCACAATTTTGAGAATAGAACACAATTAGTATTTCATCAAATGTGTTTTCTCTCCCTGCTTTTTAATTCAGACTCTCTTCCTTTCGCTGCTCTTGTTTCTCCTATTAATGTAGGTATCCTTCCCTATATTTTTTATTAGTTTTATGGCAGTATCTTATATAAGTTAGCTTGTACTCTTCAGAGAATAGTAGGCAGACCTAAAATAGGTAGAATTTAAATCCTGATCCTAAAGACATTCATTCAAAAGTTAATTCTATTGATTTCAATTGCCCTTAATTCCAAGTAACTGTTTAAGAATATAAATGTAAGCTCTTAATTGTGTGCTTAAATCCAAATAATGTGTTTAAATCAAGAGGCTTTCAGTAGGAGGTCTTTGCAATGATCACTAAGCTTCATTGGAAGTGCTTTACTAAAACTCAATTAAATTAATGAGTAATTATTGACTGTGAAGACAAATATCTAAATTGTGGCTTGAAGACTAATATAACTGATACAGAAAGGTAGCAGTGAATGGACAGCCACTCAGTCCAAATAATACATATCATGCAGGTTTCAAAAAATACGTCACAAGGGGAACTTTTTTGTACTTATGCATTATTACAGCTCTCTTGTACTTATGCATTATTACAACACAAATTCATCCAATGAGATTGAAACCCAGTGTTCAGGGGCACTTAGAATTGCCAACTTTGGCTTATTTTTTTAAATGAACTGATAGAAATGTTTTAGTTGCATGGAGCAAACACAGTTTTTTGAAATAAAACTAAAACTAAGGTTATCAAAATATATGAAAGCCTTCGACAATATGAAAGCCTTCGACAACGTGAAAGCCTTCGACAATATATCAAAATATAGTTTGTCACTGAGATTGTCTGGAATATAGTTATCTGGGGAACAGAAAATGATAGAGTACAGAGTTTGCACAAGAAAGCAAAAGGACAATAAATACAAAAAGATTAATGTAATTTCCCCAAAGGATGTTTTGGAGTAACTTCATCGATTCAATTGTGCAAAGTATCTTGCAATATTTCAGTTAGGTGGCCGAAGGCTTCCAGATTATTTGATTCTAGCACAAAAGGCTCATTTATGTGAGCTATTACTTGGGTGCTGGCAATGTGTTTTTCCAGAGCAACTCAGTCATGTGACTGGCTTATCATGTACACATCCAACCAGGTCAGCCTGTATCGACTGAGGTAAAAAGAGGTCATCCCACTGCTGTGTGAATTCAGCTTGACTTTGTGAACACAACATGGGTCATAGGAGATAAAGTCGAACTGTGTCTTTCCTGAGATAGAGCTATTCAAATCCTGCATCATGAACAATCAAGATGTTTGCAGTAGGAAGAAACTATGCAAATACAGGAAATATTTCTACATATTGATGTGTTAACATTTCATGTTTTTGGAATCTTGGAGTGAACAACAGAAGTGTGATGCAGCATTGAGAAACATCAGATTTGACCTCATGACCATTGTGGTATTGTCTGGCATTGTTACATGCCCATAATATTAAAACAATGGACATGATGTGCAATTTGTCTGGTGGATACTGATAAGCGACTGGAGTCAGTTCAGCAAAGGATTGGATTGATTGGCAGTTCATTGAACATAGTCTGGGAAGAATCCTGGCATCACCTCTGCATGAAATTGGCCAGTCAACCTTGTAGCCCTTTTCTTTAGCATGCAGGGTAGTGAGAAAAATAGGATTCAAGGACCCTAAAGACAAGGTCAGACAAGATAGATCTGTGCTAAATAAAACCTTGGCACAAACAGTTTTATTGATTCTTCCATTCTAACAAACAATCTTCATTTACTGTGTGCATACTTTCTTGTTTTAGGCAAAGACTGTAAGTATCCTATTAGGAACTCAATACATGCTTATATTAATTTTATTCAGAAATTATACATAGAAGTCAAAGGTTTTCTTATTCTCATTAAACCTAATGTTGATGTTAAGAATTGACCCATGTGAAAATAAGCCTTTTCAGAGAACTACAAAATGGAATCCAAACCAGGTCTAAACTGAATCCTTTCAATGGGTCTGACCAGGATGGCCCAGGTTATACTGATCTCATCAGCTCCCAGAAGCTAAACAGGATTGCCCTTGGTTAATACTTGGACCACCATGGAATTCTAGGGTGTAGGGAAAGGCAAACCACTTCTTGCCTTGAAAGCTGTATGAGGGGGTTACCATAAGTTGTGACTTGATGGTACTTCCGACCACCACTTAGGATTACTTCCAGGAAAATATTTTTAGGACATCACTGTTAGAAGACCCAGATTTGGGAACACTAGCCAAGCATGAGGAGATGATTAATAGAATGGATTCCGTCCAAACTGAAATGTATGTAAGTGCTGAAATGTTATGCAATATATAGACTCCTTATGGCCAGTGCTCGGCTGACTTAGAACCAGTGTGATATAGTGGTTAGATTTGGACTCAGGTTCAAATCCCTACTGGTTCAGTCATTCTTTCAACCTAACTTACCTCTATAGGGCTGTTATGAAGGGGAAATGGAGGAAGAGAGAATCCTGTGCAGGAACAGTAGAATACTAATATAACATATAAACCTGTAGAATTCTTGGTCCAAAGGAAGCCATGGAATAAAATCCCAATTGCAGCCAGAAATAAGGAAGTTGTATTTGTAGACAATTTCATTAGCGCTTTTAAACAGTAAATGATAATGTCTGGCAGCCACCTTTTGGATTTCAAAGAATTCAGGAATACCGGTTTACATGAAGCAAATTTGCCAATATGTGCTGGGCATCATAAGATCACTGGTGCCATGCCCCCATTCCCCAAATCTGCAAATTTTGTACAGTGCAACAGTTTTGGAGCAAAATGTTTCTTCTGCATTGGAAACTGTACAAAAGTATAGTTTGAAGATTTGGGGAAGGGAATACCTTGGTTTACCGTTGAAGCGGATACATTGTGAATCAAATTGTATGCTTCTATTTTTAACTATATCAGTTTAAAATTAAAGCCAGAGGAAGAGGGGGAAGAGAAGCTACCAAAATTATACCTTTCGGAAAACCTTCTTGTACTTATTAAGCATAATCCACCCCTGACTTGGATGGTCAAAGCTAGCCTCATCAGATCTCAGAAGCTAAGCAAGGTCAGCCTTAGTTAGTACTTGGATGAGAGGTCATCAAAGAATGCCAGAGTTGCTATGCTATTACCTTGAAAACCTTACTAGATTGCTACTAGTCAGCTGTGACTTAACAGCACTTTACACACACACACATAACATATACAAAGGATAACCTACCTGGTAAGGTGCGTTTGTTTTTCTTCAGTGTATTTTTCTCCAGCAGTAAACCAGCAATTACAAAAATACAATTAAAATACACATGAATGGATTTTTTTTTACTTCAGCAGAATTTTTATCTGTTCTATGTACTATTCTACTGTATGGATACAATATGGTTCAATTTGGTTATGAGTGATAGAATGTACAATCTATGGACATTTCCCTGTTTCCAGAGTGTTAGGGGGTCTGTTGACTTGCAGACTTGCCCTAAAATCACACAACTTTTTTGGGGGGGTGGGTGGGAGAAGGCTTAGAAACTGTGGTACAAGATGTTGCTGCTGTCTGTACCAAAGCTGTTTTAACCCATTCCTCATCCTGGTGATCTTATCCATGGACTCAGAAATATTACACTATCTCCTTGGATTTAACACATTCTTTAAAAGGAAAGTGTTCGCCATTTCAGTCTCAGCAGATGCTGTCCGTCAAACTGAGGAACTATACCTTCTGTGTGGAGGCATTGCAGAATACAGTGAAGGATTTCCATTATTTTTCTTTTAGTGGTGGTGGGGAAACAGATTTCTAACCTCATTATAGGTGAATAATGAGGATAGACATCTGTACTTTCTTCCTTCAGCTCCCACACATTTTAACTTTGAATCAGTCAACAGAAAATGGATACTTGTTGGCAAACAAATGTGGGATGACAGATGAAAAAGATAGCTTCATTTGAACATATTAAACTATCTTACACTAAGTCAGTCCGTTGGTTCCTGTAGCATAATATTGGCAGCAGCAACAGAAAGACAAAGGTCTTGCTCAAAACCTACTTGAGATCCTTTAACAGGAGATCCTAGAGACCAAATCTGGTAAATTCTGCAATGGGGGCAGAATTCACTGTCCTCCTGCAGAACCGGTTGTTAAAAGGGTGCTTGTAAACAGCCAGTTGTTAAATTATTTGAATCCCACCATCAGAACCAGTTCTTAAATTATTTGCATCCCACCGCTGGTCTTGAGTTTGTGCATGCTACAATATGTTTAGCTAAAAACAAAATGATGCCTTCAATGAGAATGCAGATTTGCTTCCTTGCCATTTGAATTTTTGCCATTTGACTTCACTTGCCATTTCCTTGCCTTTGACTTCCTTGCTATTCCTTGCCATTTTTTAAAACCAGAGACACCACCAACATGGAGAATTGAAGAGACTGAATGGCTTGAGCCAGCCTCAATAAGAATAGACAGCTTTTCAGCACAATGTGGGTATCTGTAAAAGCAGGAAGACAAAAGAAAAAGACCGAAGGCTGGACTGATTAAACCAATTGAAAAATTAAGTATGATCAAACAAAACATCGAGGTTATAGCATTCACTCCTCTGAATATGCAAGTCTGTTTTCAGCTCGGACTCTTTTTGTTATTCAGCCCGAGCCTATTTTCTCCAGCAGAAGAGCAGAATAACAATCCACCTTTTTATCTTGATTGTTCTTGTCTCTCAAAATAGAAGCCTACCTAGTCACTCCCTAAAGACAGGATGTTATACACCGGATACACTCAGCTCGACAAAAGAGATTACGTAATTTGACTACCTGTGTCTTTGATGACTCTGCAAAGCCAGCTGCTCTCGATTGTGTGTTAAATGGACCAGTGACTCATATCAACGCTAAAGCTCAACTACTGGAAGTGGTGCGGATAGTATTTCACTGCAACTGAAAAGAATATATTTAAAAGGGAAGACTAATGTCTTTTAACCAGGTCGGGAGATCAATATGGGGCTTCATATCTAATGAGTCATGTTTTACCCAATAAAATATTATTCACAAATAAACTAATTTATTGTTAATCTACAGTTGCAAATTATTACAAGCTTAACAGGCTCAATGTCCCTTGTGAAGACTGTCTAGACATCAAGAGAGACACTGTAGGTAACAGCTCTGCTTCAGTAACAGTGTTTACTTTCTCTGAGTGCAATAGAGAAATAGGTTTCTAACCAGATATGCAGTCTTGTAGCCTAAAATGTTATGGTGAGATTAGGCCTATAGATGTACTGGATGTGGGGAACATCACAGATAATGGCAAAAATATAAATCTAAAGAAAGGACAAAGCAGGAATGCAGCTGGCAGGTGTTACTGAGCAGGGGGCACCCCTGGCATCCTGGCCTCTGACAGTGGCTCTCCCATTTTCTTTGTCTCCACGCATAATACCTCTGCACTTTAGCTGTTATGTATGACATGAAGAATTTCCATGGGTGGAGCAGGTAGGAGAAGATTGGAGTGGGTGGAGCCAAGGGAAACAGTGGGAGGAATCTTGGCAAGGTGAATGAAACTCAATTGCCCCAATGGTTTTGCCAGCACTATTGTTCACTTTGCTGTTGTTATTGTTACTGGCATCGGCTAGCATGCATTGTATCTGGGAAGATTTCAGGTTATAGCCAGACTGACATGACACAGCAAGGATGAAATAGTTTCCATTCTGGAAAATGCAGAAGATACTATACTGAAAGGTCAAGGGGTCAGCAAATACCACAGCAGATCTATGCTTTAATGTTGCTTCTTTCCTACTCCCTCTGCCCAAGTTGGCATAATCAAGTGAAGACCTTTGAGCACATTTTATGAGTTGCATACAAATGCTACTGTGATCCTAGCTTTCCAGAAATTGCTACTGTTCTTTCTGAAATTCCCAGGTGGGTGACCATAAAAAAGGAACAAGGCAAATCTGATGGGCTCCGACTGCAAGAAAACTCTCCAGAAGCATTTGGTTAGCTGAAATGTTATCTATTGATCTGATCTATCAAGCCGCTTTTGTGCTTCTAATCTGCAATAAACAGATGTGTAACTTAATGGTAATTTATTGGTGGATATTTTTTGCTCTGCTTTCCCTCACAGTCACTTCAACCTTTTGTCCAGCTGACTCCATATTTTTCCTCTTCTCAGAAAATTAGAGTTAGAGCAATACTAAGCACTTCAAAATAAAACAACAGTATTTTATTTATTTAAAAGATTTATCTGCTGTTGTTCCACCCAGTTCAGGGTCCCCAACTTAATAAATGTTAAAACATTTTTGATATTAGAAAGCATGTAAAACAGGAATATATTCAAATTATTTAAAATAATTAAATAAAACATTATCTAAACACAAAAATATGAACACAGTCAAGTAGGGCAGTTAATCAGTTAGTGAGGGAATGCCAAACAAACAAAAGCCTTCACCTGTTTATATAAGAACATAAGAAATATATATGTTAGAATATGCAGAATTCCTTTAATTCCCACTCTTCATCTGTACATAATTGTTCTTAAATATTTTAGAAAAATATTTTAGAAAATATTTTTTAAATATTTTCTTAAATATTTAAATTTAAACATTTTTATTTTTCTTAAATAGGATGGCTTTAAAAAAAACAAAAATATTGGCAATGGCAGTAGTAAATAGAGCAGTCCCAAAAACCTTTAGAAGAAGTTTTTTAATAAAACGTATAAAACTATCGATGATGAGCCTAGAACTGTGGTGGCAAACCTTTGGCACTCCATGCTGGCAGGGCTGATGGGAATTGTAGTTCACAACATTTGGAGTGCCAAAGGTTCGCCACAACTGGCCTAGAACCTAACACAATTAATTCAAACTCATTTTTCCCCTTTCCAAAATCTGAATACACTTGAAAGCCTGAGGACATCCATCATGCAAGGATCTGTAGAATGGAGCATTCATTCAGGCTGCATCAGGCCTTTCTTGGTTTGTCTTGATGTGACAAGGCCTCAGTTCTTTCTCCGTTCCATGCCTGGCAAACAACAGGAGACCAAGGGTGGGATGATGGGGATAGTTAACAGCAATGGTGTGACACCACACTTCTCTAGGAAAGTAACATCATGCCTCTCTAGGAATCACTGGAACCCCTATGGTAAAACTTTAGAATTTTTGGAGCTCCCTAGAGATGACTGATATAACATCCAGGTTTCCCCCCAAAGTGACATTACACTGTCTGCCTGATGGTCTTTTGAAGACAATTTCTCTCACTGTCATTTGCAAATAATTATAGGGCAATGATAGAGCAATATTCATTGATGTGTGGATCCAGACACAAATAAATAGTCACACGTATAGCCCAAACAAAGATTAACCAGCACTGGCGGAGTACGGTCCTGTTTGGAGACCTTGTCCTTTTTGTTTCAAAGCAGAGGGAAGGAAAGTCTTGATTGGTAGAGCCTTTGAACTGTGAGAAGGAATTGCAGGTTTTATATGTCGCAGTAAAGTTGATTGTCACATAGGGATCCTAAACTTTGCTGAAGCAGAGATTTGGAGGTTGTTCCTGGAGAGGGCAGAATTTGAGGATGATGTGATGTCACTTACAGATAATACTCTAGGCTGCTTCCTGTAGCCTCTCTCACAATGTGGAAGCCATTTTTGTTCCACCCCTCAATTCCTTGGGGGCAGGAAATTGGGGTTGGGGGTGATAATATCCCACCCTGGGTGGGTAAATGGTAAACCTATTTTCACTGTGTTATCTTCAGAAGCAACCAGGTTCACTGGAGCCCAGGAAGCTTTGCAATATGTGTGATATGGCAGCTTACCAGGTATACCTAGATAACACTTTTTGAACTGCAGACTCACTGGCTTTATAGAAAAAAAGTTGGAATGTGGGAGCAGAATCACTTACGGGTATATGTTGTAAAATGAATTGTAAGATGAAACTATATTATCTGCCCCCAGCCTTATTTTTTCCAGAGTGTTAGAGGCAGTGGGGAAATTGCTGTTTCCCTCATAATTAGAATCGTGCAAGAACTGAAGAGATGATTTTGTGAAGAATTTCAAAATTACTTTCTCATGAGAAAGAAACATCCATCAATAAAAGTAAAAACATAATAGCATTCCATCTCATTAAGGCATTGGACAGAAATCACCCCCCTCCATATAAGTAGTGTCATAGGGTTTTCTAATTTTCATCTTTTCCCTGCGTTGGGAATGCCAATTAAATATCTGAAAAATTGAAAGTGGATAAAGTTTTATTAGTGTGCTGAGTTTTTCAAGTGACTGGACTTAATGAAGAATGATTGCATAGTTCACTGTAAGCCTGAATGATTACATTTTAGTACCCTGAATGTGGTTTAAGTTTAGATTACAGTCCTTCTGGAATAATTTGCCTGGTTGTAAATAATGTTTTGTAAAACACATGTCAGACATGTTTTCATTCAAGGTTACTTTGAATTTTGTCCTTGCATCATATTTTTAAACCCTTTTGGGCCATACAGAAAATATAAGTACATCTTCAAACTCAAATGAATGGCCCTTTCCGCATGGGCCAAATACAGTGCCCTGGGGATGGCAAAAACACCGTCCCCAGGGAGCTGTTCGCATGGGGGAAGCAGCTGCTTCGTAGCCGCGCTGCCCTCGCTCCTCCCCACACAGAATTCTGTGTGAAAAGCCGCCATTTTCCCACCTCACTCCCTGAGCAAGGTTTTCAGAAAATGGCTGCTTCTAGCCGCTGCCGTGCTAGTGGCAGCGGCTGGAAGGCACCATCCCTCCCTGCTTTGCCCGATCGACCTACCTTCTCTGTGACCATCCTGCGTGTCACCGAGGCCTGGGGACATGCCCCCCTGCCCTGCGACTCCGGAGCGGTTGCGCAGGGCAGGGGGGGTGTCCCCTGGCCTCGGTGACATGCCAGACAGTCGCAAAAAAGGTAGGTCGATTGGATGACGGCACTCCGCGGCGCCATCTTCTCGTTCGTTACCGCGGAGGGGGGGGGTTGGGGTCGGTGTCATGTACGCCGACCCAACCCCCAGCGTGACCGTGCGGAAACGGCTTTAGTCTCATATGAATATGTGAGATGTCTTGAACCACTGGCACATTAGCAATGTCTGTTCTGACTGACAGAAACTCTCCAGAGTGTCAGACATTTCCCAGCTCCTGCTGTCTTAGAATCTTGGACAAGAGAGGCCAGATTTGATCCTGGGACCTCTGAGTCAACGGGACCTGGGATCTCTCCCACAGAGAAGGGACCAGGAACCTCTGCCACTGACCAGTATCACCTTGACCATGGTGTTTATCTTTTTTTGTACCCCACATATTCAAGGTCTGTGTAACAGGGAGAATTAGAATATATATACATGACCCCCCCACTTTTATTTTAAAAACCTGACAGAAATACAGCATGAGATGGATGGTGTGAGCTCAGAAAATAGCGCCAAATGAAGAAGTCTGGGGACAGCAGAAAGAGATCCACGCAGCAAGTGGAAACGGTTCCACAAAAGAAATGCTTCCAGAAAACTGTTTTCAAAAAAGAATCACTTTGGAACAGCATGCAAAATGTTCAGGCAGGAAATACAACGTTTGGGGCTAAAAACCATGTGGAACTCCATGGAGGAAAATTTCCTACCTCAAAACATTTTATTTGGTTTGTGCGGAAATACCCGTGATCTCCTTTTGGAGAGACTGGCTGGGTTGGAAATGATGCCAACATTCATTGTTGCACTGTGCTCTTGTACATCTTGCACTCACTTCAGTGAGACTTGCATGAATGTTGTGCAAAGAGAACTTATTGGTGAAGTAAATTAAAACTTCTGTTAAATCAGCAGAATTTTTTAACAAATCCCTCATAAAGAGTCATAAATGGTAAGTATTTGACCACATAGGAAGGAAAAAAATACATTTATTTTGCTGCATGGCATTTATGGTGGGAGAAACTTTTTGGAGGTTTACATTTTGAGACCACATTAACCATCAGTTAGAAACTGGCCTCAGAGATTTCCACAAGAAAGGACTAATGAATCATCTTCCAGGAAGCAACAGTGGACTGAAAGCTGTCTCAAACCTTTTGTTCCTTCAATCACAATGTACTTCCTTCTACACAGATAAGTAAGTGCCAGTAAGTGGCAATCTTATGGAAATCTCTGACTTGACTGGCAGTTATTCCTTTCTCTCCCATTTGTCTTTAGGAATTAACACTGCTTCAGAAAAGGACAGATTCCAGGCTCACTTTCCTACCAGTTAGCCACAAATTTTCCTACCAGTTAGCCACTTTCCTACCAGTTAGCCACTTTCCTACCAGTTAGCCACAAACTTCCTCTCATATTACAACACTGGAAAGATAAAAGCCCACCTCTGGTAAGTCAATGGACTGAGGACCTTAGAACTCTAGCAATATTTGAATGAATGGCATACAGAGGGCAATTGTGCCTGGACTTATTTTTAGATATTTGGAAATGGTTTATGGTAACTTATGTGTAGTTTTGCCACCACAATTGTTATATTTTTGTCTTGTTTTATGTATATCTATTTTTAAAAGTTTTTTCCATTTGTTTTTATATTTTTAAAGGAAATTTTAAAAAGCTTAGAAAAAGCCCAAAATACCCCCTCACACATATTCTATATCTAAAAGCATCATCTTAAAAAAAAAGATAGGTGTTTCCTTTAGGTGGGTGGATCAAAAATGGCCTGCTAGAGAAATTTCTGTGAGTCATGGTTCATAACTGAGAACCGGGATGCTGACTTTTAGCCTAGTAATTGCCTAGTTCTCGCTGAGGAGAGACACCTAAATTTGGAATATATAAATTCAGTCTGCAGGTGAGAGTTTATTTAAGTGAATGGTCTTTCATATAAATTTTTTGCACAATTTGGAAAATTAAGTCTTGGTATTCTGTTCTTCTCCTGACACGCCAATTCATGATGGACAATTCAATAATGTGAAATCCTCACCTTCATCTAAAGTACATAGTTTAGACACAGGCTACTTCATTGAGAACTAGTCCAAATCTTTTATGGCTAGTCATTGTTTTTGCTGGATTCCAACCTCAATCCCCGCAACTGTTTTTCTATGGCTGTTTCCTCATGGCCAAGGGAGAGAGCCTGCATTGGCGTTGATCATGCCGATGCAGGCTCTGGGGCCGTTTGGCAACAGGTGGAAGCCAGCGTATTCCCCTCCCCAGCCCCCAAACCCCTCCTTACCTCCTGCTGGCAGCCGTCGCTCTGCTGTCACTCTGAGGAGGCCAGGGGACACGCCCCCATAACCAGAGTGACAGCTGCAGCTACAGAGGCCAGGGGGTGTGTCTCCTGGCCTCCTTGGAGCAACAGCAGAGCGATGGCTGCCAGCAAGTGGTAAGGAGGTGTTTGGGGCTGGGGAGGGGAATATGCCGGCTTCCACCCGCTGCTGTTTGCATGGCAGCGGATGGAAGCCGGCGTTTGCAGGAAAACTCGCTCCCCTAGCGAGTTTTGAAAACACCATTTTGGTGGCACAGAGCGCTGCTGCATCAATTTGGCAGTGGTGCTTGTGCAAAGGGTCCCTGCCAAAACGATGTTTTACCGGGCTGAAGCCGTTGCTTTCAGCCTGTGCAGAAACCGCCTTTGTTTTCTGTGTTCAAGGGGATTATCTGCTCCCCCTCATTGGGGTTAAACTGTAAGTTGCAGGGTAGGTGAAGGTTCTGGGCTGGATGATCCTTGTTATTTTAGAAACAAGTTGGAGTTGTTGTATCACCAAATAAATGTGGTGGATTAGCTCTCACTCCTTTTAGATATGGATGCTCTAGGTGTGGATCGTTGCTTTTGTAACATCACCTTTGATTTGCAGTAAGATGCTTTACGTGGGGTTATCCTTAAAGACAACTCAAAAATTACAATTAGAGCAAAATGTGTTAGCAGGCAGGGGGTTTGTTGGCAGGGGGTTTGTTGGCAGGGGGTTGTGTAAGTGCCATCAAGTCAAAACTGACTTATGGTGATATCACCAATAGAGGTGGTTTGTCACTACTCTCCTCTACAGATTCTGGTCTTCCATCCAAATACGCACCCTGCTTAGCTTAGCTTCTAAGATATGATAAGATGAGGCTATACCATCTCCCTCTCATGCTGACATGGATTAGTCCATACAAATCATTTAAACCTGTGTTGAAATGGCTACACATATTGCTAGTGTTTCTCTGATCTCAATTCAAGATTCTGGTTCTTACCATGAAAGTCCTTCATGACCTCAGATCCCTAATATCTGGACTGTCTTTTCCCATATGAGCTCACGGACCCATGCTCCAGGTTAAGCCATTAAATTAGCTGCTTTTGGATAACCTACCAACCAGGGGGTTGCATTCTTTGACTGTTTGAAGCTGGGCTTTCTTGATCATTACTCCTACTCTATGGAACAGATAATCAGACAAGGGAGGCTTCCTTTATTCAAACTTTTAGAAGCGCGTGCTGTTAATTGACTGTCAGGAACAACTGATCTCAATCAAAAGAACAAAAAGCGCTTCCACAGCTCACCCCTCCCTCTTCCACCTCCAAAACTCCCCCTTCCCTTCCCTACCGCCACTGTCCAACATCCAAAATAAATAATATAAAATAGATAAAATATAAATAAATAACATAAGCGGTGTGCTCACACTGGGGAAGTGCCTGTCTGCATTCTAACCGGAAAACTCAGAAACACATACTCCCAACCAAGAACTTAAAATTGATGTCTAGGTTTACAGTACTTGGACATGTTATTGTTGGACTTGGACATGTTAATCTGAACATGTTTTTTGGAGTTTTATTTGGTTTGGGATGTTATTTTATTTTTGTTCATTTGCCCTCTACAATATAAGCCATCTTAATTCAACTGCTGTGTAAAAAGGGTGGATGTAGAGTTGGTGAATTTAGAAACAGCTTGTTCACAGAGTGGTGTGTGTGTTACAAAATTACAAAAAAATTACCTCTGCTTTAGAGGTGAAATGGCTTTAGAGGTGAAATGGCTATCTGAAGGTTTGGTAAAAGTGAACAGACTGCAGTAAACCCAAGAGGATTAATTTTTTAGCCAGAAGTGGTAAACGTCCTGTGTGAGAGGGGTTGCTGAACCTCCTCAGATGAGCAGCACCATGGCAGAAGAGCTCAGCTATGTCTGATGCAAGTGAAATGAAAGTGCAGGCAGGCTAGTTAGGTGAAGATTTTGTAAGATGTTCTGAACAGTTACTCACAGGTGTCAAATTCGCAGCCCTCCAGATGTTATGGACTACAGTTCATGATGCTGGCAGGGGATGATGGGAACTGTAGTCCATAACATCTGGAGGGCTGCGAGTTTGACACCTATGCGTGACAGTAATACCTCTAAAATTGCCTCTAAAATACCTCCAAAATAATGTGTAAAGGCAATAATTTATAACTGAGGATGTGTATGATGCTCTACTCTTATGAATATCTCTCTGAATTGGCGGGGGTGGGGGTGTTATTCAGTACAGAACATTGGTGTGACTCAGTCTGTCAAAGAGGCCAAAATGTCCAATAAAATGGAAAAATAAGTGGTTGGTACCCCCCACTTCCAAATTTCTATGGGTGGAAATAAAAGGCATGAATGATAACTTTGTTTAGGGAATGAACTATGTCCCACAAAGCCAGAGCTCTTAGAGTTGTCTTAAAACAGAGACATTTTTTTAAAGGCAGCCAGAGGAGAAACTTGTGTGATAATGGTTGACTTCACACACTGATGGTTTAAAATGTCATAGTATATCACACTGGCTAAGGAAACAAAATGTCTCACTGTGGTTCCAAGTAATTCTGTGTGAAAAGTATAACAGAATCACTATGTATTATTGCTAAGTTGATGTGAGAGGAAATTCAGGTTTGCTTTTAGAAGAAGAAGAATTTGGATTTATATCCCTCCTTTCTCTCCTGTAAGGAGACACAAATGCACACACAAATTTTACACACACAAGTGCACCCTCTTGCAGAACTTGTCAGAGTTGCTAACCTTTGGAGAGAGAAAAAATGACATTGTAGTTCTATTTGCAATCATGGTTGGTTTACACTAAGCAGAGCATTCCTTAACAATAGATAATGGCGCTGTTCCACCAAAAGAAGCTATACTCTGTCGAAAAAGTTGTTAGTAAGGTCAGTTGAGGTACAGCGGTCAAGAATATTGTATGCTTCTACACTAGAATATAGTCCCGAATGAATATGAGAATTATCATTCATTTTTATGTCAAATTATCATTCATTTTTATGCCTTTGTCAAAACCATTCTTTTGTGCATTATTGAACTTAGTACTTTAATACAAGAGCATTTATAGTTCATTGAACGACCATCACTAATAACCAAATGGATGGGAAAACAGGGCTATTTAGGCACTAGGACCCAGGTGGGGCATTCTACAACAAAGAAGGTCTGGCGGGGGGAATATACAACTCCACGGGGATAGAATGGGATATAACTCCAATAAAATAAATAAATAAAACGAAAAACCCTACTAGCATCTTTTTCAGAGGCAGAGTATAGTCATATAAACAGTATAGGGCAGTGATGGCGAACCTTTTCGAGACCGAGTGCCCAAATTGCAACCCAAAACCCACTTATTTATCGCAAAGTGCCAACATGGTAATTTACCCTGAATACTGAGGTTTTCGTTTAGAAAAAATGGTTGGCTCCGAGGCGTGCGTTACTCAGGAGTAAGCTTGGTAGTGGTCGGTGGCTTTGCTTTGAAGCAACCGTGCAACTCTACCAACGGGTGAATCACGACCCTAGGAGGGTTTACTCAGAAGCAAGCCCCATTGCCAGCAACCGAGCTTACTCCCGGGTAAAGGATTGCGCTTTAGTTTAACGGCGCTTAACAGGATTACCTATACTGCTTCCCCAAAACTAGGTCTAGTAATCGAGTCCAACAGTCCAGGCCAGCCTAGATGTTGGGGGGGGACTCTGTTTGCGCGTGCCCACAGAGAGGGCTCTGAGTGCCACCTCTGGCACCCGTGCCAAAGGTTTGCCATCACTCGTATAGGGTAATGGCCAAAGTACTGGACTTAGATCTGAGAGGCCTGGGTTCACATCCCCCATTTGCTATGAAGCTTACTTTGGCCAGTTGCATTTTCTCAGCCTACATCCTGGAATTGTTGTAAGGAGAAAGCAGGGAAGAGAGAATTCTGTATGCTGCCCTGAGCTTGCTGGAGGAACGGCAGGATAGAATATACTAGATGGATAAGTGAACAGGTGTTCAAGTCATGACTGAGAAAATCATAATCAAATAGGGTAATTTATTAATTTCCTTCATGGAGGAGGTGGGGCCACGGCCTTATATGTGAACCATCCCATGCCTCTGCTCACCCAAGCGCCAATGGCTTCTCCTGCCCTCCCTTCATCATGGATCTGAGTTTTTGTTGTTGTTGGCATTCTGATGGTGAGTGTTGTTCTCTGCATTTCATCTGTCACAGCCTGGTGGATTGTGCATGGGGACTTATCCTGCATGCCGGCCCTCCCAATTAGGTGGGGGCCTCCATAAAAGGCCTGGGGGGTAATGGTAGTGAGCCTGTGAACTGCCCTGCATTCCCAGGTGGGGGCTGCAGGTGGCTTGTGCCCCCTGGCAGCAAGAGGAGTTCATCCAGAGGCCAGCGTCCAAATAGCTCCCAATATCTTGCTGCTCCAGGCATTGGTATTTTCCCCCATGCATCAGGCTGAGGGAAAGTTATTACTGAGGGACAGCAGACATACTGCCCAGTAGTCACTGGTGGACAGCAGACGTGCTGCCCAGTGCTGGATCCGTCCCCTGTGCTGTGCCTCTACTTCCTATCATCAGCACACCAATAAAACGGCTGTGGCCAATTTTTTCCCACATAATGGGTTTTCTGTGTCTCCTTCTGCACCCTTGGATGGCTTCCTCCCCTTCGCAGGAGGCAAAAGATTCTTGGACCAAAATTTGCTCACACAGTTCAATTTAGGTTGCTCCAAACCTCCTCCAAGATTCCTCATGCTTCCACATTGGTTGTTTTAATATTTAAAATCTTGTTTTCACTAATTGAAACTTGGCTAATGAAGCTTATACTGGTGAGTTAAATGAATCAGGGAATTGTGATCAGATGCTTGAAACGTTCAGTGATACAAAGCAGCTACAGAGGAAGGACAATGCAGATAGACTTGGCGGATCTGGTAGCATGGGGTAGAAATTGTCCCTGAGCTGTTCTTCTCTCAATAGGGAAAAAGACAGGTTCCCATTTTGAAATATGTTTTTAGAAGGTCAAAGCACACCCCAATACAGTCGTTTTCTTCTGCAGAAAATGAAAGATAAGACTTCTTGCATGAAGATGCTACACTTTAAGAGTTATGCCAAATGAAACATCCACTTAGATTTTGCAAGTCTTCAAACACGAGACTTTAAAAACGAAAAGGAAACAGCTTTCTTGTGGCATAAGCTTTTTGTTGATTGGAATCATGATATTTGATAAATTGGTAAAGCTAGAGTATCTTTCACATGGCGTGACTACCTTTCTGGAAACCGTCACTGGAACAAGGCACTCCTGATCTGGTGCCTCCAATGAAAATGCGTACGAAATATTCTAACGCCTGCTTTGCCATATATACTGTATATACCTATATGGCATAAGTCTTGCATCCCTACCTTTGAATACCTAAGCCTTTGTGCTTAGGCAGTTTATAGTGGGTTGGATCAGAGGGATTCAAATTTGTTTGACACTTTTGAAAGCCTGAATGTCCCTGAAAACATTATTTGTTGCAAATTACTCGCTCAGCTGTAATGATGAAGGTAACCTTTCAGAACTTTTCTAATGCAAATACAATTGAGACTGACACCAGCGGTGGTGAGGAGCTTGCGTCCAAAAGGTTAATCTGTTTCCTGGGTAGGAAACCTCATTAGCGAGGAGCTGTCATTCTAAATCTCTCCTCTCCCCCAAAGTTGAGCAAATCACTAAGTGGCACATAGTCTTATAGCCGGTAGTCACTTTTCATTCACTGGCTTGCCTTCCCTTCCACGCTGGAGCTGAGGTCTTGCATAAGCTCCACTAATACCTAATGCTTGTAGCTTATCCAGCTATTTTAAAACTCAATCTCTTAACCGCCCCCCTTTATCGGAGGTCTAATTTACCATCAATATATATCGACTGATCTGTAATCCAGGTTTGGCAGTTTGACTCACCTTTGCAAATATTCATCGCTCTCCTAAAAAAAGAATTCTAATGAGAGGGAGCCTGACTACAAGCTCATGAGAGAGAGCCTGACTACAAGAGAACAAGCTTTGGAATTACGTGTGGATTTTTAGTTGAATGGGCATTCATTATCTGCTAAAATGCTGATGGTTTAATGTGCTGGTACCAAAATATGGTTTTTCGTCTGCAATGGAATGCAGGAAAAGTCCATTAACAAGACCAGGTGAGAATCCAGTTCCATAAGCTTTCAGATGCATGAAGTGTGTCCTCTGCTGGCAAATATATACATAAGCATCCGGACAGATTTCTAAGCCCTAGCATGGCAAAATGTAAGAGTAATAGTGGGTGAGCTGTGCTCAGCTTCACTTGCTGACTTGCTTTGCAGGCTTTATGATCCTGACACATCATAGGAAATGCAGCATGGCAATTTCTGTACTGTTTATTGGTTGTTTCATGCATTTTAAGGATACAGCACATGGTGGCTGCGGGAAAACGTGCTTTTTCTCTTTCTCCTGTTTCTACCTGATGCCAGGGGATTCTGAGCCAATCTGGAGTCACTAAGGGTCTGGATAGGAGCAAGCAAAGTAAACATTAATCCAGACAAGAGTTGTATCAGTAGTAGTAATAGTACTAGTAGTTTATTGTCAGGCATAGGCCATCGAAATCACAAAAAATAGCGTGAACCATAGAGTCCCCTCAATACACTGGGACAATATTTATAACTGTTGGCTAGTAATCATGGAGCAGGTATACAACCTATTTGGGAGTGGGTGGCGGCGGTAGTATTCTAAAATACTAAACCAAGTTAAGATCCTAGGCTTTTTCTTGGACTCTTTTACAAATCAAGGTGAGACTCAAACCCTCCATACTATATAAGGCCGTTTCCGCACGGCCCATTAACGACGGCCTGGGGGCGCTAAAAACGCCGCCCCAGGCCGCCGTTCGCACAGGCGCCGCTGCTGCAACGCAGCAGCGGCGACCTGACTCCGCTTCCCTCCCCCCAGGGCGGCCTCAGGCCGCCCTAAACAACAACCCTTTAAAGGGTTGTTGTTGGGGAGGAAGCCGCCTTCAGCGAAGCGCGCAGCGAACCGCCGCCGGAAGATGCTGTCTAAGTTTGCCCACTCACGATTGCCTCGTCAATTCGTTGGCTGCCGCAGCCCCGCCCACACTGTCCTCCGACCTCCAGGGGTTGGAGGGCAGCGCGGGTGGGGACTTCGACCAGCAGGCGACGACGCAGGACATCGCGAGTGGGCGCAGAGTAGAGAAGAGGCGGCTCCGCACGGAGCCGCCTGCCGTCTGTCGGCCTCTGCTTGGCCCGTTCGCATGCTTGCATGCGAACGGGCTTCCGCCCCCACACCGCCAGAACTCTTGGCGGCGTGGGGGCGAATGGAGGCCGTGCGGAAACGGCCTAACAAAGAATGCTAGACACTGAAAAACAAACCTTGTCTTCTCACACCAACAGACCCTGTTCACCCTTGACCTATGTGATTCTGCAGTCATTTCACTGATCTTTACCAGACTATTTCCTCAGCTTCACATCCCCAACCTTAAGATGTGCCTTCATGCAGGCCTGTTTTAATATACTCCCAACAGAGATAACTCTGAGAAGATATCTCCAAATCCTGTTAAATGAAAGGACTTGCTCATGCTCCTCAACTCTGGCTGAAATGACGGAACACATTTTACTGCATTGTGCCTGCCACTAGGCTTGGTCAATACCCTAGAAATTCAGTAAAATTCTGATTCGGATTTATTCGGGCATAAAATTATCTGTATGCCTGAATAAGACAAATAACATATTCGGATATACCCGAATATTCGGGTATACCAAAAATTCAAGTCCATCAGATTTTTGGGGGGGTATTTTTGGTGGTTTTTTTGTGTTTTGGCCTTCAGGGGGTGCATTTTTAAAGCTAGCGGCACCAAAATTTCAGGGTATCATCTGGAGATCTCATGATTGCCTTTTGCTAAGCTGGATTCTACGACCTTCCTCAGCTAAGTCTTCCTTCAGAGAGAATGATTCCTTCCAATGGACAATGACTTGTTTCCCAGTGAAGCAAGATTTTCCCTATCAGAGGAAGATATGATGGAAGTCAGTTATAGGATCCAATTTATTGAAAGGGAACTCCCCTAAAGGTTCCACTAGTAATAAATTTATTTTGAGTCCATAAGCTTCAGTGACCAAAATCTCAATTCTTCACCTCAGCATGTCAACAGAGCAGGTTAGGTTAGTGGCAAAGATACTGTGCTATAAATCAAAAAGAACCAAACACTGCCTTGGTGCCACCAAGGAGGACAGAAAGGGCTGTGTGTATAATTTTTTTTGGTAAATAAATACATCTCTATGGGGTATAAATCCAAACTTTATCTTTGTGAAGATTCTTGCAGAATCATTGTGAGGAGTACAATAAGATAATGTAGTTTGGATTTATACCCCGTCTCTCTCTCCTGTAAGGAGTATCAAACAGCTTACAAACTCATTCCCTTTCTTTCCCCACAACAGACACCTTTTGATGTAGATGGGACTGAGAGAGTTCTGAAAGTTCAAGATCATGTGAGGGAATGGGAAAACAAATCCAGTTCACCAGATGAGAGTCTGCTGCTTGTGTGGAGGAGTGGGGAGTCAAACCTGGTTCTCCAGATTAGAGTCTGCTGCTCTTCACCACTACACCAGGCTGGCTCTTAGTAGGTGAAACACTTGAACACTTGAAAGTGCCAAAGAAAACCTCTCCAGTCCAGAATTTGCATGTGCCCGCCTTCACTTTGTTTTTCTCTTTCTTCTTCCTGTAGATGCAGCAAGATACTGTACTTGAAACTAGTTCATATCATTTGTCTGTTTCGTTTATGTAATTAGCAATGACAGGACCATTAGTGGTTAACGTTCATGTTTCTTGTTTCATAAGAGGCCACAGAGGCTTAATTGAAAATATGCTAATTTAAAAATGAATGTTATTTTTAGAGAGGCCATGTATTTAGACCAGTCGATTCATTAAAGTGAGTTGTGTGAGTTTTTGAAGATAAGCCTGGTTGGCGGTTGAGTTGGGCTGACCCTATCTCTTGTCAGCTTATCTTGGCAAACAAGCACCTTCCATTCTTATGGTGACAACCTACTGCCAGAATTTGTTCTCAGATATGATCACATTTTAAAATGTAATTTATGTCTGTGTTGTCCTGCTTACATTGTCTGTTCAGGTTGTGTATAGGGAAGAACTCTGCATCTGTTCTCTACATTGATCAGACATTCTGGTAAATCTTTCCAGCGGGTCTCTGAGCTACTCAACAGAGTCCTATTCAGAGATGTTATAATGTGCGATGAACAACACTGAATCAAGTGATGGGCTTTCACACAGATAAAAATAAACAGACAATATTGCCACACATCAATTGAAGCCAAAGACAGTTCAGTGGAGTTCACTTGCCAGTCATCAAAGACCAAGAAATCAAGCGATGTGCCGGATATGAGAGACAGTCTTCAATCAATGGCAGCTAAATGTTGGAGCTGTCACTGTATTCCATTGGAATAGGGATGAGAAACCAAGTTATAGTGTTTTTCTGTGATGGGCCATGCACACGTTTAAACCATTGTTTGATACTGGAGACATCTAATGTTGAGCATGCATATCTGAATAGTTCCTAGATATTACAGAAATGAAATTCATTGACTTTTTATGGTCAATGATGAAGGTAAGATTTATTCATTTGAACAACTCTGGGAGAAGTAGGTGAACAAGGAAGTCTCTAGCAGTACCTTAATTTTTTAAAGAAAATGTATCACAATAATTCATTTTATCATATAAACTGAATTCTTCTTTCTGGATAGTGTTCAAAAAGGTGCTGCATGATGAAAATCCTAACATCCAGCACCTGGTAATTTTGCTTCCACAAAGTAGGTACTATCAAACACCATCAATGCTGTCCATTCAGACTGTGAAGACATATAATAATTACCTCTGAGATGCAAATAAAATAAAACAATAATAACACCACATCAAATAACCTCATCCTATAAAATGATTGTAAAAATACCATAAAACCAACATACAGAATATTATCCACCCACATACCCTCCCCTACCCCAGACTGGAAGTTTCCAGAAGAGACATTGAGGGGGTCAGAGATCAAAGTGATTGAAGAGGAAAGTTTTTGCCAGACATCAGAACCCATAAAGGATTGGTGCCTGGCAAATTTCCATGGGGAGGCTATTCCAAAAACTGGGGCCAGCCATGAAGAAAGCCCTCCTGTGTACTCCTCCCCCCCTGCATCTGTTTGTCTATTAATTTCTAAACTTCCTAATTAACTGATTGTAATACGTACTTAAGTCTCCAGGGCAATGAAATATTGTTAAACATGCATTTGATTACCAATTAATCAAGAGTCTTCTCCTCTTCGATGCATGAAGACCATGTCTGTTACTGTTGGTGGATCACTCACAGCTCATTTCACACATCATCTCCTCTACTCTTCAACCCTCCAAGCAGGTAATCAAGACTCCCTTTGGTGGGAGAGATCCTCAGACATGTGGTGTAGATCAAGTTCCAAGTGTTCATATCACAGACTGATAGTTTTAAACTAATTTTTGAACCAAACCTTTCCAGAAAGTTAGCTCCTTGATTAGGTGGGAGACTGATGGTGAAATCCTGAGAAGTGTTATGCCCTGCCAAGTCCACTGAAGTCTATTGATGTCTATCAGTAAACAGCAGTGTGCTTTGATAAGGAATTGAAATGAAGACTGGCCAACCATTTGACTGATTTCATGCTTTTGGTGCAGAGTGGGGAAAAGTGACTTATTATTTGTAAATAGGTGGGGAAAAGCCTGTAAGTGGCGGCATCCCTCCTTATCTTCCTGGGATGCCATTAACTTCACTGCCTGAAAGCAAAGCTGTACTTTTATGCCATCAAATTGGCAGACTATGCTTCTGGAAACAAATGCACGGTGAGAAATATCCAAGAAGCAGAATGTTCCTATTTTAGAGCTATGGCTATTGATTAGCAT
The DNA here is from genome assembly GCF_021028975.2 of Sphaerodactylus townsendi. Classification (NCBI taxonomy): domain Eukaryota; kingdom Metazoa; phylum Chordata; class Lepidosauria; order Squamata; family Sphaerodactylidae; genus Sphaerodactylus; species Sphaerodactylus townsendi. The sequence goes on from NC_059435.1 coordinate 24,494,200, forward strand.
AGGATAGGTAAACACTCCTGTGTCAGAAGTAATAAAATGGTATAATGCTGCTGTCAGCAGACATCAAATGGTGTAATGCTATTGTCGGCAGGGGGAGGGGTCAGGGAGTAGTAGGGAGTGTAGGGAGCTCAGCTTTGGGTGTAGGGAGCTCAGCTTTGTATTGTCATTCTTTTGTTGTTCGTATTAGCCAACAAAAAAGTAAAAAGATTTCCAGTGGTGTCAACGGATCAACTAAAATGTTATCTCTCCACATTATCCCAACTTTCAAGACATATTTGGTGGACACAGAATTACAAGTAACTGTAGCTAATTGCAAAGCATCTGCCAGTTGGGATTGTGTTCTGCTCATTGGATGCAAGCAGAGAGTCAATCTTTCAACAGCTGTTTGGCTGTGAGCAGCTCAGGCTGTTTAGTGTACTCCTTTTTCAACACGCTCGAACAGAACTGTACAGTGCAATCAGCAATGTTTTGCCCACAGATGTTTTGGTAAAGTATAATGGAAGTTGTAGTTCTCTACTTCTATACACTCAATGTATTCTGCAGTCAACTGCTGAAATGAAGAGTGAGCCCAGTAATAATTAAAATTATAAATATGAACTTTAAAAAAATTCTTAATGCTTGGTGTTTGTCTTAGTTCATATATTTAGCAATGTTGATGGCTGCTAATCTGTTTGGATTGGCAGTGTTTGATGCACGCATCTTTTTTCAGGGCCTGATAGGAGTTGTGGTTTTTAGTGCTCCTTTGTGTCTGTAAAATTATTTCCCAAATTGCTATGTAATTGATTGATTGCATGATGAAAAACAGGAAAAAGTACAGTTATGGGACAAAATCTGCCATGTAATTAAATCAGATTAAATCAGAAAAAGTAAAATTAGATAGTGTGGTGCCAGCACAGCTGCACAGCTGTTCATCAGCTGCTCAAGTCAGATCTGAAGGCGAGGAGAACGAATGTTTGACTCACATCCCACAGTCAAAAATGCTATGTTCACCTCCTAAACATGGTTGGAGCAAAATTTTTAGCATCTTTAATAGAACCAAGGTAGTGGAATACAACTTATATGTTAAACACTGGTATGGGGTGACTTAACTTCATCCCCACATCTGTTGAATTGGGAGGACTTGCATGATGGGGAAAAGGGGTGTGCAAATAAAATTCAGATTTAGGAATATTAGACCTGAAAATGTTTCCCCAAATATTCCCAAATTCCCACATCAGTATTTTTTTCCAGAGTGCCCCTTCATCTCCCCTGACCCAATATTTACCAAAATTGGAGGTGCCTGTACTTTAAAAAACAGTCCCCCCCCCCCCCCAGCCCCAGAAAGATTCCCCTTGGGCTATAATGGAGTTGAAGGGGGAGGGGAATTAAACTTTAAAGCCCTGCAACCTGGCTCAAATGTGCCAAAGCATTTCTTTTCTCTATTCCCCTTCTTCCAGGTTGTAGCAAGGAATCCTGAAAAGGTCCTTTAAAAGGCTGATTTTTGGGGTGGGGATTGCTGACTAGTAAGGCATCTTTCAGCTTTTCTTTTGGCTTGGCTTTACTGAATGCACATTCTTAACTGTTATATTTATTACTTTGCTATACAGGTCGATTCCCCACGGTCAATTTGTTGAAAAAAACATAGTTTAAGCAAGAACTCCCCATCGCTTAAATGCTGAACACGGATTCATCACTGTTCTGGCACGCGCTACCCCCTATTCCGCGTTTTTTCCGAACCTTCATTGAAGTGCACCTTTTTTCCCAATCCGAAAAGTTCCCACCCCAACACAACAGCCAATCAGGACGAGGAAGAACAGACCTCCTGAGCAGATTGCGTGTTCGTGGGGAGTGTTACATTGCTTGAATCTGCGAAAGACATCACCAGACACACGCTGCAGTGGGGAGGGAGAAGTCGTGATGAAAAGGTGCTGTTTCTTTTAAAACCTGGTGGTATCCAGCTTTAATTTCTCAGAGGGGAGATGGCCACAGATTAGTCTAAGCCACTTCCTGGGGGAGGGGGCATGAGCATATAGGTACTAAATAAATAAAACCAATTGTATTATTTGTGACCAGCTGTTTTCTTGGGTTTCTGGAATCCGTCTACGCCTGATGAACAAGTGTGAATAGTAATTGCTTTTATGAAAGCCATCCTTGTCTCTTATTGGCCTGAAATTTGTCTGAGAGGGTATCTTGGTCTAGGAGTATGATCCCAGAACATTTAATCTCAATTAAAAAGTCAGTACTGGAAATGTGTTTCTTATAGACCTCCCCCCGCCCTCAAACCAAACCATAGAATAGAAGAAATAAAACTGTTGTGCTTAATCATTATAATGAAAACTATAATGAACCACAAGATGCAAATGGAAAAATGTGACCGCCTGACTACCAATTAGAATTTTGCCCTTTAAAGATCTGTTGTAACAAATATACATTCTGGGAGAGTTAGAACAGTTGCCCTATTTAAAAGGGCTAAAACAGCAGAGACTTGGAATAATTAGTGCCACCCATAGGATTATCATAACCTGATTAATCTTGATTAATGTCAAAAAGAGAGAGAGGAGAAATGTCAAGGCATTTGCAGGAACCTGTTCTTGAGGGTGATTAAAAGAATTGGTCGAACATAGGAAATCTTTCCCTGAGTGGATTGTGATAACTATAGTTTTGCTAACATGTTCCTTCCTCATCTTGATCTGTCAGCTCCTCCTCCTGGTAATTCCGGTAATTCTACAGCCACAATTTTGGAAGTCATTGCTGTTTAACATAAAACCTGGGTTGACTCTGGTCGGCTTCCTGGCAATTAATCCCATCTGTAGGAGGCTGTTTTAGGAGCAATTACAAAGTCTTTACTTAAAGAGATTGATAGGAAAGGAAGGAGTATTCTGGCAGCAACAGGACAATTACCTCTGTGTTTGTGCTGAGAACAGAATGCAACCAAGTCAGAAGAGGGTTTTATAAATATGTCTTTCCTGGTTCCCATTTGAATTGATCACCAGAACATGCAGTGGGAATGCTAAATGAAAAGGATAAGGCCAGGAGGGGCAAAGCTGCAAAGGTTCTAATTAGGCAATAGGCCAATGAGGTTCTGAATGGAGCCTGCTCAGACCTTAATGGCAATTAGTTTCTCATCTCATACAATGGCAGATGAGATCGTCCTGATTATACTGGGAAATGCTGAACGGGTTGGACACCCGTGACATATCCTCATCCATTCTTGTCTCACTCCTTTCCTGCACTGACCGCACAGGTCTTATCTAGTCAGAAAATGTATATGCTGGTTCTCCAGAGAGCTCACCCAAGGTAGCTCTCAAAGAAAAACATGATAAAATCATAAAACAGCATTTAGTTGTTTAATCAAATTGCATGTGTAGTATAAAAACATATTTTTGATGATCCATGCACATTTCAGCTTTTGGTAATCCTAGTCCTAGTACATTACTCATTTTATGTCTCCTCACAGACATTGTATTGACCTTTACTGTGCTCGTAGATGTATCTTTGTATGGGCTGTTATTGATTTACACTGTATAATCCACTTTGAAAAGTGGATAACTACGATAATTTTTTTTAATTTCTGGGAAATTTTTGCTTGAGTTGATGTGCACACAATATGCAGCTCGATATAGACTTCATATGCATTTTTTCAGAACTCTCTCAGCCCCTCCTTCCTCACAAGTGATCTGTTGTGGGGAAAAGAGGGGAAAGGAGTTTGTAGGCTGCTTTGAGACTCCTTACAGGACAGAAAGGCAGGGTGTAAATTCAAAGTCTTCTTTTTCTACTCATCAGCCAGCCATATATTACCAGTCTGTACCACAGAGGTGCTTCTTTGGCCTGCTCCACAGGGTAGAGCGCAGTCAAAATGGAAACCCTGACAGCTTCCCTCACAATTCTGTTTGCCTCAGCAGTAGCAGTTAATCGCTAGAATAAATAGTTGCCAGTTCAGACTCAATCCTACAATGGTGGAGTGTAAAAAATTTCCTAATATTATTGATTTTATGGTATTTTAACATAACATTGTTTTAAACAAATAAGGGGTGGATTACACAAAAGTGTAAACACTCTCCTTCCAAACCTGGATTCTGTAGTTCTGTTTCATGGCATGAACAACTCTAATCAGAACACAGTGTTCTGAAGAGAATTTCTGTAGGGAAGGAATGAGCCATAGATTTCAGCTGTAATCAAACAAATGCAAAACAAGGACAAATAAGGGGAGAATAGTGTGAAAAGCCACTTTGAGTCTTAATCAATGAGTAAAGTAGGGCGATATATAAACAATATATAAATAAGCCTGAGTATCCAAATCGGGTAGTCATTATAGAAAGTCATGCAATCTGGTCAGTAGTGGGATTCAAATAATTTAACAACTGGTTCCGGTGGTGGGGTTCAAATAATTTAACAACCAGTTCCGGTGGTGGGATTCAAATAATTTAACAACTGGTTGTTTACAAGCACCATTTCAACAACTGGTTCTGCTGAAGTTGTGTGAATCTGCTGAATCCTACCACTGAATCTGGTCTATCTGATGAAAATGTAGACACCTTGAATTCATTTGGTCTTCAACAAAGCCTTGAGTTAGGGGCCACCCATGATCCATTCTCCAAAGAAAACAGTGCACAACTTAGGAAGAGTTCACTTGCTTAGCATTAATAAGAACTGGTCTTTTAAAAGTTTTTGTGTTGATTTTATGAATCTGCCCTTCCAGTTCAATACATGTGTGTCAAATACCATATATTTTAAGTGATTTCCTCTGAGGCAATAATGTTAAATAGTTAAAGCATAGAAACTCATTGAATGTGCTGCACAGAGAAGGATTTCCATTGGCTGTTTCTCTATATCTATGACTGGCCACATCTAAAAATTTGCAGTTTGAAACTATTGGAAGGCAGGTTGAGGGTATTATTTGCATACCAAGAGTTTGGCTCTAAAAAGAAGAAAGGGAGTTTGGCTCTTTGATTCTATTCCACCATCATGAAAGTCCAAAAGTATAGAGTTGTGGTCTTTCTCTCCTTTCATCTATCTCTCCTTTCTTTTTCATCTCTCCTTTTTCTCTTTTTATCTTTCCTTTCTCCTCAACTTTCTCCTGTTCTTTTCAATTTATCTCTCCATCTAGCTCCATCTTTCTTTCTTTCTTTCTTTCTTTCTTTCTTTCTTTCTTTCTTTCTTTCTTTCTTTCTTTCTTTCTTTCTTTCTTTCTTTCTTTCTTTCTTTCTTTCTTTCTTTCTTTCTTTCTTTCTTTCTTTCTTTCTTTCTTTCTTTCTTTCTTTCTTTCCCTTCCCAGAACTGCAGATCTGATTGTTCCCAAAACATCAAATCTTTATTACCAACATCATTAGTTCTCAAGAGTTCAAAAGAAAGTTCCTCCTTCATAAAGAATTGTAGTCTTCACAAGTTTTTCTTTACCAATATTGGAGATAATTATGACAACTATTTTATTTTTGAGGCAGTGGGGAAGAATTATGACAGGGAGATCATCAATAATTGAAAAAAATCCTTGGAGTAGAGATGTCTACTGTAGAGATGGCCTTTATTTTATACCCATGCTGCATATGAATGGAGACACATGTGTGTGTGGAAGTATTTCAGCAAATGGGGAGTGTTGCTTTGATAGGGTTATCTAAAAAACAGTTGTCTAATGTGGGGGGGGGTGGCGTCACAATTTTAGTTCTTTCCCTGGGCACCATTTTATGTAGCTATACCCCTACATGGGGCTGGGCCAACTGTGTGAATACGACATCTTCTGGAGCATAGGAGAGGCACCCTTAGTGACAGAATATGAGGGGTGTCCCCTAAGAATTTCTCTATAGAACCTTGCTCTTCTTGATAACTCCCCCATACATGGAATGAGAGGACCTACAGTGAGATAAACCTTTGGACAGGGAAGATACCTTGCTTATGAAGGTCTCTGGAAGGCCCAAGACTTGAGGCCTGTGCTGAACCTTTGGAGGCTCTCTTTCTGTCATCAGTGTCATGTTTTTGTGATGCACACTGAGGATACAGTGGGAAGGACGGAAGAGAGACACCCAAAGATTGAAGTCCTAAAACGATACCTATGTCAAGACTGATTTGCCTTCTTTTTAAAAAAGACTAGAAGTTCAAAAACTTCTTAGCCACTATTATTCTTTTTTCAAATACTGCTATACTGAAGAAAACTTTTTACTGCATCGTTAAGCATTTCTCATTATAAAATATAGACCTATTCAAAAGTAGATGTAACTTCTAAAACATTTATGAAGCAATGCATTTTGTTTAAAACGATTAGACACTGGGTGCTATGCTCTGGATTAATAAAACATATGATGTTGAGAGAAATTAAGACTTCTCTGCTTCTCTTTAAGTATATACCTTCCCCCAAGGAGAAGGCTGGGATCATCAGCGACTTCAAAGCAATTTACAGTTATTGTTGGTAGAGGTTTATGATTTGATTCATATCCGTTTCTTTTCTTATATTTAATCCTGCTTTATGTTGGCCTCTTCTGCCCAACATAAATGCTATTTACAAAGCAATGACTATCCACAGGATAGTCAATGTTTGCTGAATTTACTTTTGTTGCTTGAATGAGATCCACATAAAAAATAAACTTGGACAGAATCATCTACTCCAGAAATGTATGCTAAGGCTTCTTTGGTGGAATACATGTTTTGCAAGCAGAAAATTCCAGGTTCAATCCCAGTTGGACAAGATTCCAAGGTGCAAGAGAAAGCATTTTGACTTCATAAAATGGGTGGTGCATGTCAGATTGGAGGTTCCCTAAATCAACTTTCAGCTACATGTGTAATTGAGACTGACCTTCAAAAGTGCAGTGGGGACCAGTTTTGTTCTGAAGCATGGCATGAAGGATCAGAAACAACCAGGATAATACCGTTTGCCCTGCCGTCAGCCCCACATGTTGTGAGCTCATGTAATTAATGTAATTCAGGGGCATGTAGACATGACAGTGGGGCAAATAGTGGCACTGTGATCTTTTGCTTGCATTTTTTTTTGCATTTTTGCCTCCCCTCATCTTGTGCTGAGCTTTGGTACAGAATTTAGCCCCAAAGTGTTTTTGCGTGCAGATGGTGAGACCCTTCTCCGCCAAAATAAAGACACAACTACGACAGGCTTGGAAAAATGGATTGGGCTGCAGCCCAATTTATTAATATAAACATGAATATATATCATAACTATATACAAAGAAGCTAGGGCAGCAAACGGGTCGCAACATCAATCGTTCCCCAATCTCCATTGGGGCCACCAGCGGGAAGGGGAGCCCCAGAGGTAACACTCCGGCTTCCACCCTTCCTGCTCCTGCTGAGGAGCCGGGCACCGGCTAAGCCCATGGCCGCCTATCGGCCCGCCATCCTTCCCAAGCTTGCTGGGGTGTCGGGCACCGGCTAAGCCTACTGGCCGCCTACCGGCCCGCCCTGCCCCACTCCCTGGGGTGTCGGGCAACGGCCAAGCCTACCGGCCTGCCAGCCGGCCTGCCACACACCCCTGGCCCTTCCGCAGGGCACAAGCCTGCCAGATGGCTCATTTTCTCCCCAGATGTTGCGACTCCCGTTGCCAACACTGTGGTAAGATAACTGAGATGAAGTGAGCCACCTAGGGCTTAGGGCCTAGCTGAACAGAGATCACCCACAGTATCAGTATCATGGATAGTTATTTCAATGAATCTCACCCAATTCTCCTACCTCCTACAGATCCTGTCACCCATGTGATTAATCAGCATTATTACTGGTGCCAGCTACGGCTATAAATAAAAATTAACAAATAACTAAGCAAAGTTTATACAAATGAACTTAAGCAAAAGAAGATTTTTAAAAATCTTAATTTCTTTTTTAAAAAAAGAATGGCATATAGAAATACAAAGTAATGTAATTGTACTGTTAGCAGGCATCAGCTACGGCATAGTCCAGTGTCAGGGCAGGCGGCAGGTACAGGTATAATCACACAGTCCAAGGTCAAAACAGATGAGGAGTTCAAGCAGACAGGCAGGCTAGGAATCAAGGTTCAGAGGAAACCTGTGAAACATACTCATTGCACCCAGACAAAGCCAAGCCCAAGACAAGGCGTATATAAGATGCCCTTGCTAGTGAGGCCAGAATCCTGCAAAAACTCCTCTGATGCTGATGTGTTCAGCTCACAAAGCCTTCTGCCATATTGAGTTGCAATGTGGGCATTTCATTATTTACTACTTAGCTGTTGTCTCAGTCTTTGCCTTCTCCATGCAGTTGGCTCATTACTTAGCTCATCTGGGGCTGCTGATGGCTCTCCCAGCTGTACAGCATCTGGCTCTGTTGCTAGTTCTGCCTTAGCTGGCAGGGAGGGGCTTGGAGTCGGTTCTGTTGCTTGCATTTCCTCTCAAGGAGCCAATTCCTGATCCTTGGCATCTTCAAGATCTGCGTCTTGTTCCTTGTCTCCTGGGGGCTAACTAACTAAAAATAATGAAAATACAAACTAGCATCAACTCTCACAGGTTGCGTTTGGTTAGATGGCCCAATATTTTGGTGTAGAACTGATCACCCAACATCAGTCCAAAACAGAAATAAAATGATTTGGAAAAGCTTTCAACCATAGATTTGGAGCATCAGCACTCTGGACAGTTCCACCATTCCAAGCTTGGCAGAGGTATAAAGAAATGAATTTAACCAGAAAAAATGGTTTGGGAAGGAAATTCCAAGCAGAGAGCAGTATGTTTACCTGTCTTTTTAATCCCATGCAGAGATGGGGAATGCATCTTGGGAACAATTTGGGACACAGAAGCTGCAGGTTATCACACACACACCCCATGCCACATCTCTGATTTACATCAAGCTAATTTTTGCTTTATGCTAAGCAGAATGGCTATTGGGGCTTTTGCTAGCCCTAGGCAGAGGGAAAAAAACATGTTAACATCTTTTAAGCAGTAACCTGTAATTATAAACCATCACTTGCTTGACAATTAATCCCAACCATAGTCCCACAGGTTCAGAGGCTTAATTACTTAAGGAGATTTTGATCCCAGTCAATTAGTCTCTTAAATTCTACATTCTCAGAGGTGCTGCACTTAGTAAAAGTCTAGGAAATTGGAAAGCTATTCATGTTGGACCTCACCTGGAGTCAGGAATTTACAGGAAGCCTTGCTTCCTGACACATAATTTTTTTTTTACCATAATTTGTCCTGGATAGCAGGATATTTAGTGATGGTATCTGGTTTAGTCAAAGAGGAAATATATTCCACTAATACCAGTCATATAGGCGGGGGTCGTTTTGAGCATCAAGATACCAGTACATTCCAGATACTGTCATGGCCTTTGCTCCAAACTGGAATTCTGCCGGTGCAGGGGCGGGGGCCATTCGCACAGAAGCATGCGAGCAGCCCCCGCAGAGGCCGGCGCAGGAGATGAGGCTCTGCACTGAGCCACCTCTTCCCTGTCCCTCTCCCACTCACCTCGTTGCCGTCGTCGCCCTGCTGGTCTCCGTAGACCCGCCCACGCTCCGTAAACCCGCCCACAGCGAGGGAGGGTCTTCGGAGGCCAGCAGGGTGACGAAGGCGATGAGGTGAGTGGGAGAGGGCCGGGGAAAACAGTGCGTTCCCGGCGGTGCCATTCGCCTGAGGCCGCCCTGGGGGAGGGGAGCCAGGTCGGCGCTGCTGTGTTTTCGCAGCGCCGCCTGTGCGGACGGCTCCCTGGGGATGGCGTTTTTGCCGTCTTCAGGGCGCCGTTTATGGCCAGTGCGGAAAGGGCCTCAGCTCCACCGACCTCAAAAGATGTCTGTTGTGGGGAGAGGAGGGGAAAGAGGTTTTTAAGCCATCTTGAGTCTCCTTATAGCAGAGAAAAGCAGGAAATAAATCCAAACTCTTCTTCTCCCAATGTAAAAACACTTCAAGAAGATAAGTTAAAACCATGTAATAATGTTCAATAATAAAAACAAGACACAAGAAAAGCTGGGAAGGGGTAGAGCATGATGACATTCGGCAAATTAAAGTGGTATTCATAAAACAGCCTTTGGGCATAAAGACAACTTTAAAATAGTCCATTTTGAACCTCTCAGTTAAAAGCTTGGGTTAAAATAAGAGTTTAAGCTTGGCTCCCAAAAGACAGTAAGTTTGGCACTAGGTGAGCTTCAAATGTTGCCTTGGCAAAGTGTCACCACTGAAAAAGCCCTGTTTCTATTTGCTACCTGTCTTTTTTCTGCAACCCTGGGGACTGTGCAGGACTTGTGGCAGGAAGAAGAGATATTTTTCTGATGTGCTGCCAGCAAGCCAGCAGCAATTGAGTGCCATTTTGATTCAGTTTGCCTTCCTCCTCTAGCAAGTAATATTCAGTTTGGGCATGGCCATATGGCTGTCCTTGTTCATTTGGATCTGGGCTCATTTATATTGTAGTAGTACCTGTAAGTTGCTTTGGTTCCCTGCTGGGAGAATAGCTGGATACAAATGCCTAAACAAATAATTGCTTATGTGAGAGAGAACTGTTCAAGTACTGTTAGTTTTGTATTGTAATACCTACCTGGTTGCTTTCCTTGTGCATGTGCTTGGTTTGTAGGCTATGGCCAATGTAGTGATTAGTAGAGTAGCTGGGGGCTTGACCTTGTCTCTGTGTTTATGGCAAGCCATAATTGTTGCATTTATCACTATTTGGAATTATACAGTCTGAGTAGTCTGGGTAACTTGAATAGCCCACTTTACCCTGAACTCATCAGAGCTTGAAAGCAAAGTGTGGTTGGTCATGATTAGTATTTGAATTGGAGATCACACAAAACAAAGACTGGGGACGCTGCATGGAGGAAGGTAATGGCAAACTGGTTCTGCTTCTCTGTTGCTTGTGGATGGCTTTGCCATGAGTTGGTTGTGATTGGATGGTGTGTTTTTCTTCATATGTTGCCAAGCTAGAAGGGCAGCTCCATCTAATGGGTCAGGTGGCCAGCTGTGGCACCATGGCGCACTGACTCACTGCCCCCCCCAAGCGGCTTCCTGGTGGCTTGGGAAGGCTTAACATGAAAAAAGTCTCTCTGCCACTGGAAAACCCCCATTGGGCTTAATGGACTCATACCACCTTTTTGGTGACATAGGTCAGAAGTCCTGAGTGTGTCCATTGGCACAAGGGGGGCAATGGACAGGAGGAAGCCAACTAACATTGGCGTAGGAGCAGCAGTGGCGTAGGAGGTTAAGAGCAGGTACACTCTGATTTGGAGGAACCAGGTTTGATTCCCAGCTCTGCCGCTTGAGTTGTGGAGGCTTATCTGGGGAATTCAGATTAGCCTGTGCACTCCCGCACATGCCAGCTCGGTGTCCTTGGGCTAGTCACAGCTTTTCGGAGCTCTCTCAGCCCCACCCACCTCACAGGGTGTTTGTTTTGAGGGGGGAAGGGCAAGGAGGTTGTAAGCCCCTTTGAGTCTCCTATAGGAGAGAAAGGGGGGATATAAATCTAAACTCTTCTTCATCTTCTTCTTCCTCCCCTGGCTATGCTCCTAGACCACCCCTGCTACAGTGGCAGGAACACAGAGATGCTGATGCAGCATCCCACACTGAGTCCCACTGCCAGGGAGGGCTGCAGTGGCTGGGCACCAGTGGAGTCACCCATCTGCCAAGGCAAATGGCCTGGGGAGGGCAAATCCACCAGCGCAGCCCCTCACCACTCCCTCTGGCAGATTCGGCCCCTTCCCACCCCTGGTCTGAATGGGGCTGTAAGACATTAAGAATGCAATTCTTAGAACTTACGTTGCAGTAGACCTATTTAGTATTTCTCTCTGACTTCTCACAGAAAGACAAGCTGTACAGTGTACAGTAATGAGGCCATGTTAGCAAATGCATGGAACTGCCTACATAGTAAACCCCACCATTGGAGGCTATATTTCAAGGTGTTCGTAACACTGCAGCAGAGTAGATCAGACCTACTCTTTGATATGGCTGAGAATAATTCAATATATTGAGTTTAGACGAAAGAATTAAAGAAGATGGAAAGTCAAGGCAACATAAAAGAGCAAATCTAACATCCCATTTTAACGGCTTCATTTTCTGGGTTCTGCTTTTCTGCTTAAATAAGTGCAGACAATCATTTAGAAAAGCAGCTGCTGGATCATAATAGAAAGTCATGAATGGAAAACTGGCAGAGTTATTGTTCAGTATGGGATTAATTTAATTACCACTATGGTGAGTAATGATTGCCCAGACACCCAATTTGCATGCTTAAATCCACACAAGTACACATTGCAGATCTACAGATTTTATGTTGCAACCTGTTCAATCCATTAATTTTTGCCCTACCGCTTTACAGTTGTGGCATTTTAAAGAAGGCTCTTAATTACAAGACGTCACTTCCTTATGACTCAAAACAATTCGTTTTACTAGTGTGTTAGAAATGCATCCCCAACTTCCTGAAAAAAAATAACCTAAAGTTGGTAATATCAGGAACTCAACTTGAGGGGGGCTTGCTTTCACCAACCACTAGGGTTTGGCATGTTCCAAAGTTACATTATAAGGAATTTTATTTTGGATGGTGACCAGACTCCAATGTTTGGATCCAATCCATAATTTGTACTTCAAGCTCAACCATGAAGAAGTACTTTTGCATGGACCAGTGCTCACTAGGGGTCAACTCTAAGTTATGCTTTCCCAATGCATTCTCAGTTTTTTTAAAAAAACAAATACTGTCTTGGGGACAAGTTGACCCCTTCTCCCCACACCAGGATGGCCAGTTTCATCAGATCTTGGATGCTAAGCAGGGATGAGAGACCACCATGCAAGCCCAGTGTTGGTATGAAAAAGCAGCCAATGGCAAACACTTCTTTTCTTCTCTTGTCTTGAAAGTCCTCAGGGGGTTGCACTAAGTCAACTGCAACTTGATAGCACTTTCCACCAATTCTTCCTCGTTCAATTTCCTGAAAAATTAAGATCCGTTTAGTAAATACAGAAGGAGATACACAGCTGCATGCCATGTCAAACAGCTGGATAGGTAAGTATCCCTATCATTGGGATGTTCCAACATAGAAAACTAAGCCACAAGCTTTTGCCCCTTATCAAGGATTTTCAGAACTGTAGTTATTTTCATTAGCTGCATTCGATTTAGGAGAACATTCAAACTATGGGGATATTTGTGTTACATGGAAATGTGGCAAAAATGGAAATCAAATGAACAAACCATGTCCAGCCCAACAGGGACATATTTTTGCATGAGTTGATCAATGGATCTGACCTCCAAAATCTTGTAGCTTCACAATTACTACCTGGTTGCAAACCACACAGTTCTGGAGTCATAATGCCACTCAAGTCTTTGGAGGTGGAAGTTAATTCCACTGATTCCTCCTTCCTAATGCAGATCCCATTTTGTTCTGATACTGTTCATGGGGTTTCTCGGCCTCCAGGAGCTCAGTGGACTGACGGCAGGAACAGGAGGAAATGGGAAAGCCTCACGCTGCAAATTTGTGGTTGGTTGTGTACAAACCCTCCAGGTTAGATCCAAACAGATTTTCTGCTGGCAAAAAAAAGGAAACATCCATTTTGACCATCCCAACAAGCTATGCTGAAAATTATGGGGGTTGTGAGATGGAGGCGGTCATATGGAGCAAATTTGAGTTAAATTGAGTAAAAAAAGTTGGGTGGATCCAACCCACCATATTTACATTTTCCTATAAATGTGAGCACATCCTTTATGATTGTAAACGGGCATACATTATTCATACTAGTCCTTTGTCGTAACCATGTTCCAAAACATAGTAAATAATCATTCTACAAATCTGCACACATGCATGGCTTAGGTCATATGGCAGGTCAATATAATCCTCTATGGTGAAAAAACAAAAATGTGTAAAGACTGAATCTGGCTCTCTAAAGGATGGCTTTCTAAAGGATGGCTTTCTGAAAAAGTGGCAATTCGTTCTGTTTACCTCTCTGGTACTGAGCCATGAGTGTGGTAAGCTTCGAGTGGTTGAGAAACTTACAAATTAGAAGCTGCGGTGAAGCGACATTTCCATTGAGAAGTCATGCACAGCTTAGGGTTGTCGATTTAGCGAAAAATATAGGCAACAGTAACAACAAACTGCATGGGCTGGAGACCACAGAGGATTCTCAGTGGGAAGAAAAGGCAGGAAAAGGTAAAAAATAATGAGTGTGTCTCATTGGGAGAAAAGTTTAAAATTAAGAAGATAAAGTGGACATCACAAAGTGGCCTTATAAGAAAACAGTGCAGTTGAGTGTACTGGCAATGCACTTCCAATATGCTGCTGTTGATATTTAGATAAGAAGACTGTGCATAAAATACTGTCAAGTTGCAGTTGACTTATGGTGACCCAAGCAAGGGGCTTTCAAGGCGAATGAGAAGCAGAGGTAGTTTGCAATTGCCTTCCTGTGCAGAGTCTTCCTTTTCTCTAACGGAGAGAAAAAAATAGCCAAAGATCACCCAGCATGCTTTCATGGCAGAATGGGATTTGAACACAAGTCTTCTAGGTCCTAGTCTAACAATATACCTGTTACACCATGTGATCTCTTCAGCTGTATAAGAAGGATGGCATACACCAGTGGTGGCGAACCTTTGGCACTCCAGATGTTATGGACTACAATTCCCATCAGCCCCTTGGGGGGGGGGTGGGGGGGGGGGGGGGTGGGGGGGGGGGGGGGTGGGGGGGGGGGGGGGTGGGGGGGGGGGGGGGTGGGGGGGGGGGGGGGTGGGGGGGGGGGGGGGTGGGGGGGGGGGGGGGTGGGGGGGGGGGGGGGTGGGGGGGGGGGGGGGTGGGGGGGGGGGGGGGTGGGGGGGGGGGGGGGTGGGGGGGGGGGGGGGTGGGGGGGGGGGGGGGTGGGGGGGGGGGGGGGTGGGGGGGGGGGGGGGTGGGGGGGGGGGGGGGTGGGGGGGGGGGGGGGTGGGGGGGGGGGGGGGTGGGGGGGGGGGGGGGTGGGGGGGGGGGGGGGTGGGGGGGGGGGGGGGTGGGGGGGGGGGGGGGTGGGGGGGGGGGGGGGTGGGGGGGGGGGGGGGTGGGGGGGGGGGGGGGTGGGGGGGGGGGGGGGTGGGGGGGGGGGGGGGTGGGGGGGGGGGGGGGTGGGGGGGGGGGGGGGTGGGGGGGGGGGGGGGTGGGGGGGGGGGGGGGTGGGGGGGGGGGGGGGTGGGGGGGGGGGGGGGTGGGGGGGGGGGGGGGTGGGGGGGGGGGGGGGTGGGGGGGGGGGGGGGTGGGGGGGGGGGGGGGTGGGGGGGGGGGGGGGTGGGGGGGGGGGGGGGTGGGGGGGGGGGGGGGTGGGGGGGGGGGGGGGTGGGGGGGGGGGGGGGTGGGGGGGGGGGGGGGTGGGGGGGGGGGGGGGTGGGGGGGGGGGGGGGTGGGGGGGGGGGGGGGTGGGGGGGGGGGGGGGTGGGGGGGGGGGGGGGTGGGGGGGGGGGGGGGTGGGGGGGGGGGGGGGTGGGGGGGGGGGGGGGTGGGGGGGGGGGGGGGTGGGGGGGGGGGGGGGTGGGGGGGGGGGGGGGTGGGGGGGGGGGGGGGTGGGGGGGGGGGGGGGTGGGGGGGGGGGGGGGTGGGGGGGGGGGGGGGTGGGGGGGGGGGGGGGTGGGGGGGGGGGGGGGTGGGGGGGGGGGGGGGTGGGGGGGGGGGGGGGTGGGGGGGGGGGGGGGTGGGGGGGGGGGGGG
The DNA here is from genome assembly GCF_021028975.2 of Sphaerodactylus townsendi. NCBI lineage: Eukaryota > Metazoa > Chordata > Lepidosauria > Squamata > Sphaerodactylidae > Sphaerodactylus > Sphaerodactylus townsendi. The sequence continues at coordinate 24,509,740 of NC_059435.1, forward strand.
GTGGGGGGGGGGGGGGGTGGGGGGGGGGGGGGGTGGGGGGGGGGGGGGGTGGGGGGGGGGGGGGGTGGGGGGGGGGGGGGGTGGGGGGGGGGGGGGGTGGGGGGGGGGGGGGGTGGGGGGGGGGGGGGGTGGGGGGGGGGGGGGGTGGGGGGGGGGGGGGGTGGGGGGGGGGGGGGGTGGGGGGGGGGGGGGGTGGGGGGGGGGGGGGGTGGGGGGGGGGGGGGGTGGGGGGGGGGGGGGGTGGGGGGGGGGGGGGGTGGGGGGGGGGGGGGGTGGGGGGGGGGGGGGGTGGGGGGGGGGGGGGGTGGGGGGGGGGGGGGGTGGGGGGGGGGGGGGGTGGGGGGGGGGGGGGGTGGGGGGGGGGGGGGGTGGGGGGGGGGGGGGGTGGGGGGGGGGGGGGGTGGGGGGGGGGGGGGGTGGGGGGGGGGGGGGGTGGGGGGGGGGGGGGGTGGGGGGGGGGGGGGGTGGGGGGGGGGGGGGGTGGGGGGGGGGGGGGGTGGGGGGGGGGGGGGGTGGGGGGGGGGGGGGGTGGGGGGGGGGGGGGGTGGGGGGGGGGGGGGGTGGGGGGGGGGGGGGGTGGGGGGGGGGGGGGGTGGGGGGGGGGGGGGGTGGGGGGGGGGGGGGGTGGGGGGGGGGGGGGGTGGGGGGGGGGGGGGGTGGGGGGGGGGGGGGGTGGGGGGGGGGGGGGGTGGGGGGGGGGGGGGGTGGGGGGGGGGGGGGGTGGGGGGGGGGGGGGGTGGGGGGGGGGGGGGGTGGGGGGGGGGGGGGGTGGGGGGGGGGGGGGGTGGGGGGGGGGGGGGGTGGGGGGGGGGGGGGGTGGGGGGGGGGGGGGGTGGGGGGGGGGGGGGGTGGGGGGGGGGGGGGGTGGGGGGGGGGGGGGGTGGGGGGGGGGGGGGGTGGGGGGGGGGGGGGGTGGGGGGGGGGGGGGGTGGGGGGGGGGGGGGGTGGGGGGGGGGGGGGGTGGGGGGGGGGGGGGGTGGGGGGGGGGGGGGGTGGGGGGGGGGGGGGGTGGGGGGGGGGGGGGGTGGGGGGGGGGGGGGGTGGGGGGGGGGGGGGGTGGGGGGGGGGGGGGGTGGGGGGGGGGGGGGGTGGGGGGGGGGGGGGGTGGGGGGGGGGGGGGGTGGGGGGGGGGGGGGGTGGGGGGGGGGGGGGGTGGGGGGGGGGGGGGGTGGGGGGGGGGGGGGGTGGGGGGGGGGGGGGGTGGGGGGGGGGGGGGGTGGGGGGGGGGGGGGGTGGGGGGGGGGGGGGGTGGGGGGGGGGGGGGGTGGGGGGGGGGGGGGGTGGGGGGGGGGGGGGGTGGGGGGGGGGGGGGGTGGGGGGGGGGGGGGGTGGGGGGGGGGGGGGGTGGGGGGGGGGGGGGGTGGGGGGGGGGGGGGGTGGGGGGGGGGGGGGGTGGGGGGGGGGGGGGGTGGGGGGGGGGGGGGGTGGGGGGGGGGGGGGGTGGGGGGGGGGGGGGGTGGGGGGGGGGGGGGGTGGGGGGGGGGGGGGGTGGGGGGGGGGGGGGGTGGGGGGGGGGGGGGGTGGGGGGGGGGGGGGGTGGGGGGGGGGGGGGGTGGGGGGGGGGGGGGGTGGGGGGGGGGGGGGGTGGGGGGGGGGGGGGGTGGGGGGGGGGGGGGGTGGGGGGGGGGGGGGGTGGGGGGGGGGGGGGGTGGGGGGGGGGGGGGGTGGGGGGGGGGGGGGGTGGGGGGGGGGGGGGGTGGGGGGGGGGGGGGGTGGGGGGGGGGGGGGGTGGGGGGGGGGGGGGGTGGGGGGGGGGGGGGGTGGGGGGGGGGGGGGGTGGGGGGGGGGGGGGGTGGGGGGGGGGGGGGGTGGGGGGGGGGGGGGGTGGGGGGGGGGGGGGGTGGGGGGGGGGGGGGGTGGGGGGGGGGGGGGGTGGGGGGGGGGGGGGGTGGGGGGGGGGGGGGGTGGGGGGGGGGGGGGGTGGGGGGGGGGGGGGGTGGGGGGGGGGGGGGGTGGGGGGGGGGGGGGGTGGGGGGGGGGGGGGGTGGGGGGGGGGGGGGGTGGGGGGGGGGGGGGGTGGGGGGGGGGGGGGGTGGGGGGGGGGGGGGGTGGGGGGGGGGGGGGGTGGGGGGGGGGGGGGGTGGGGGGGGGGGGGGGTGGGGGGGGGGGGGGGTGGGGGGGGGGGGGGGTGGGGGGGGGGGGGGGTGGGGGGGGGGGGGGGTGGGGGGGGGGGGGGGTGGGGGGGGGGGGGGGTGGGGGGGGGGGGGGGTGGGGGGGGGGGGGGGTGGGGGGGGGGGGGGGTGGGGGGGGGGGGGGGTGGGGGGGGGGGGGGGTGGGGGGGGGGGGGGGTGGGGGGGGGGGGGGGTGGGGGGGGGGGGGGGTGGGGGGGGGGGGGGGTGGGGGGGGGGGGGGGTGGGGGGGGGGGGGGGTGGGGGGGGGGGGGGGTGGGGGGGGGGGGGGGTGGGGGGGGGGGGGGGTGGGGGGGGGGGGGGGTGGGGGGGGGGGGGGGTGGGGGGGGGGGGGGGTGGGGGGGGGGGGGGGTGGGGGGGGGGGGGGGTGGGGGGGGGGGGGGGTGGGGGGGGGGGGGGGTGGGGGGGGGGGGGGGTGGGGGGGGGGGGGGGTGGGGGGGGGGGGGGGTGGGGGGGGGGGGGGGTGGGGGGGGGGGGGGGTGGGGGGGGGGGGGGGTGGGGGGGGGGGGGGGTGGGGGGGGGGGGGGGTGGGGGGGGGGGGGGGTGGGGGGGGGGGGGGGTGGGGGGGGGGGGGGGTGGGGGGGGGGGGGGGTGGGGGGGGGGGGGGGTGGGGGGGGGGGGGGGTGGGGGGGGGGGGGGGTGGGGGGGGGGGGGGGTGGGGGGGGGGGGGGGTGGGGGGGGGGGGGGGTGGGGGGGGGGGGGGGTGGGGGGGGGGGGGGGTGGGGGGGGGGGGGGGTGGGGGGGGGGGGGGGTGGGGGGGGGGGGGGGTGGGGGGGGGGGGGGGTGGGGGGGGGGGGGGGTGGGGGGGGGGGGGGGTGGGGGGGGGGGGGGGTGGGGGGGGGGGGGGGTGGGGGGGGGGGGGGGTGGGGGGGGGGGGGGGTGGGGGGGGGGGGGGGTGGGGGGGGGGGGGGGTGGGGGGGGGGGGGGGTGGGGGGGGGGGGGGGTGGGGGGGGGGGGGGGTGGGGGGGGGGGGGGGTGGGGGGGGGGGGGGGTGGGGGGGGGGGGGGGTGGGGGGGGGGGGGGGTGGGGGGGGGGGGGGGTGGGGGGGGGGGGGGGTGGGGGGGGGGGGGGGTGGGGGGGGGGGGGGGTGGGGGGGGGGGGGGGTGGGGGGGGGGGGGGGTGGGGGGGGGGGGGGGTGGGGGGGGGGGGGGGTGGGGGGGGGGGGGGGTGGGGGGGGGGGGGGGTGGGGGGGGGGGGGGGTGGGGGGGGGGGGGGGTGGGGGGGGGGGGGGGTGGGGGGGGGGGGGGGTGGGGGGGGGGGGGGGTGGGGGGGGGGGGGGGTGGGGGGGGGGGGGGGTGGGGGGGGGGGGGGGTGGGGGGGGGGGGGGGTGGGGGGGGGGGGGGGTGGGGGGGGGGGGGGGTGGGGGGGGGGGGGGGTGGGGGGGGGGGGGGGTGGGGGGGGGGGGGGGTGGGGGGGGGGGGGGGTGGGGGGGGGGGGGGGTGGGGGGGGGGGGGGGTGGGGGGGGGGGGGGGTGGGGGGGGGGGGGGGTGGGGGGGGGGGGGGGTGGGGGGGGGGGGGGGTGGGGGGGGGGGGGGGTGGGGGGGGGGGGGGGTGGGGGGGGGGGGGGGTGGGGGGGGGGGGGGGTGGGGGGGGGGGGGGGTGGGGGGGGGGGGGGGTGGGGGGGGGGGGGGGTGGGGGGGGGGGGGGGTGGGGGGGGGGGGGGGTGGGGGGGGGGGGGGGTGGGGGGGGGGGGGGGTGGGGGGGGGGGGGGGTGGGGGGGGGGGGGGGTGGGGGGGGGGGGGGGTGGGGGGGGGGGGGGGTGGGGGGGGGGGGGGGTGGGGGGGGGGGGGGGTGGGGGGGGGGGGGGGTGGGGGGGGGGGGGGGTGGGGGGGGGGGGGGGTGGGGGGGGGGGGGGGTGGGGGGGGGGGGGGGTGGGGGGGGGGGGGGGTGGGGGGGGGGGGGGGTGGGGGGGGGGGGGGGTGGGGGGGGGGGGGGGTGGGGGGGGGGGGGGGTGGGGGGGGGGGGGGGTGGGGGGGGGGGGGGGTGGGGGGGGGGGGGGGTGGGGGGGGGGGGGGGTGGGGGGGGGGGGGGGTGGGGGGGGGGGGGGGTGGGGGGGGGGGGGGGTGGGGGGGGGGGGGGGTGGGGGGGGGGGGGGGTGGGGGGGGGGGGGGGTGGGGGGGGGGGGGGGTGGGGGGGGGGGGGGGTGGGGGGGGGGGGGGGTGGGGGGGGGGGGGGGTGGGGGGGGGGGGGGGTGGGGGGGGGGGGGGGTGGGGGGGGGGGGGGGTGGGGGGGGGGGGGGGTGGGGGGGGGGGGGGGTGGGGGGGGGGGGGGGTGGGGGGGGGGGGGGGTGGGGGGGGGGGGGGGTGGGGGGGGGGGGGGGTGGGGGGGGGGGGGGGTGGGGGGGGGGGGGGGTGGGGGGGGGGGGGGGTGGGGGGGGGGGGGGGTGGGGGGGGGGGGGGGTGGGGGGGGGGGGGGGTGGGGGGGGGGGGGGGTGGGGGGGGGGGGGGGTGGGGGGGGGGGGGGGTGGGGGGGGGGGGGGGTGGGGGGGGGGGGGGGTGGGGGGGGGGGGGGGTGGGGGGGGGGGGGGGTGGGGGGGGGGGGGGGTGGGGGGGGGGGGGGGTGGGGGGGGGGGGGGGTGGGGGGGGGGGGGGGTGGGGGGGGGGGGGGGTGGGGGGGGGGGGGGGTGGGGGGGGGGGGGGGTGGGGGGGGGGGGGGGTGGGGGGGGGGGGGGGTGGGGGGGGGGGGGGGTGGGGGGGGGGGGGGGTGGGGGGGGGGGGGGGTGGGGGGGGGGGGGGGTGGGGGGGGGGGGGGGTGGGGGGGGGGGGGGGTGGGGGGGGGGGGGGGTGGGGGGGGGGGGGGGTGGGGGGGGGGGGGGGTGGGGGGGGGGGGGGGTGGGGGGGGGGGGGGGTGGGGGGGGGGGGGGGTGGGGGGGGGGGGGGGTGGGGGGGGGGGGGGGTGGGGGGGGGGGGGGGTGGGGGGGGGGGGGGGTGGGGGGGGGGGGGGGTGGGGGGGGGGGGGGGTGGGGGGGGGGGGGGGTGGGGGGGGGGGGGGGTGGGGGGGGGGGGGGGTGGGGGGGGGGGGGGGTGGGGGGGGGGGGGGGTGGGGGGGGGGGGGGGTGGGGGGGGGGGGGGGTGGGGGGGGGGGGGGGTGGGGGGGGGGGGGGGTGGGGGGGGGGGGGGGTGGGGGGGGGGGGGGGTGGGGGGGGGGGGGGGTGGGGGGGGGGGGGGGTGGGGGGGGGGGGGGGTGGGGGGGGGGGGGGGTGGGGGGGGGGGGGGGTGGGGGGGGGGGGGGGTGGGGGGGGGGGGGGGTGGGGGGGGGGGGGGGTGGGGGGGGGGGGGGGTGGGGGGGGGGGGGGGTGGGGGGGGGGGGGGGTGGGGGGGGGGGGGGGTGGGGGGGGGGGGGGGTGGGGGGGGGGGGGGGTGGGGGGGGGGGGGGGTGGGGGGGGGGGGGGGTGGGGGGGGGGGGGGGTGGGGGGGGGGGGGGGTGGGGGGGGGGGGGGGTGGGGGGGGGGGGGGGTGGGGGGGGGGGGGGGTGGGGGGGGGGGGGGGTGGGGGGGGGGGGGGGTGGGGGGGGGGGGGGGTGGGGGGGGGGGGGGGTGGGGGGGGGGGGGGGTGGGGGGGGGGGGGGGTGGGGGGGGGGGGGGGTGGGGGGGGGGGGGGGTGGGGGGGGGGGGGGGTGGGGGGGGGGGGGGGTGGGGGGGGGGGGGGGTGGGGGGGGGGGGGGGTGGGGGGGGGGGGGGGTGGGGGGGGGGGGGGGTGGGGGGGGGGGGGGGTGGGGGGGGGGGGGGGTGGGGGGGGGGGGGGGTGGGGGGGGGGGGGGGTGGGGGGGGGGGGGGGTGGGGGGGGGGGGGGGTGGGGGGGGGGGGGGGTGGGGGGGGGGGGGGGTGGGGGGGGGGGGGGGTGGGGGGGGGGGGGGGTGGGGGGGGGGGGGGGTGGGGGGGGGGGGGGGTGGGGGGGGGGGGGGGTGGGGGGGGGGGGGGGTGGGGGGGGGGGGGGGTGGGGGGGGGGGGGGGTGGGGGGGGGGGGGGGTGGGGGGGGGGGGGGGTGGGGGGGGGGGGGGGTGGGGGGGGGGGGGGGTGGGGGGGGGGGGGGGTGGGGGGGGGGGGGGGTGGGGGGGGGGGGGGGTGGGGGGGGGGGGGGGTGGGGGGGGGGGGGGGTGGGGGGGGGGGGGGGTGGGGGGGGGGGGGGGTGGGGGGGGGGGGGGGTGGGGGGGGGGGGGGGTGGGGGGGGGGGGGGGTGGGGGGGGGGGGGGGTGGGGGGGGGGGGGGGTGGGGGGGGGGGGGGGTGGGGGGGGGGGGGGGTGGGGGGGGGGGGGGGTGGGGGGGGGGGGGGGTGGGGGGGGGGGGGGGTGGGGGGGGGGGGGGGTGGGGGGGGGGGGGGGTGGGGGGGGGGGGGGGTGGGGGGGGGGGGGGGTGGGGGGGGGGGGGGGTGGGGGGGGGGGGGGGTGGGGGGGGGGGGGGGTGGGGGGGGGGGGGGGTGGGGGGGGGGGGGGGTGGGGGGGGGGGGGGGTGGGGGGGGGGGGGGGTGGGGGGGGGGGGGGGTGGGGGGGGGGGGGGGTGGGGGGGGGGGGGGGTGGGGGGGGGGGGGGGTGGGGGGGGGGGGGGGTGGGGGGGGGGGGGGGTGGGGGGGGGGGGGGGTGGGGGGGGGGGGGGGTGGGGGGGGGGGGGGGTGGGGGGGGGGGGGGGTGGGGGGGGGGGGGGGTGGGGGGGGGGGGGGGTGGGGGGGGGGGGGGGTGGGGGGGGGGGGGGGTGGGGGGGGGGGGGGGTGGGGGGGGGGGGGGGTGGGGGGGGGGGGGGGTGGGGGGGGGGGGGGGTGGGGGGGGGGGGGGGTGGGGGGGGGGGGGGGTGGGGGGGGGGGGGGGTGGGGGGGGGGGGGGGTGGGGGGGGGGGGGGGTGGGGGGGGGGGGGGGTGGGGGGGGGGGGGGGTGGGGGGGGGGGGGGGTGGGGGGGGGGGGGGGTGGGGGGGGGGGGGGGTGGGGGGGGGGGGGGGTGGGGGGGGGGGGGGGTGGGGGGGGGGGGGGGTGGGGGGGGGGGGGGGTGGGGGGGGGGGGGGGTGGGGGGGGGGGGGGGTGGGGGGGGGGGGGGGTGGGGGGGGGGGGGGGTGGGGGGGGGGGGGGGTGGGGGGGGGGGGGGGTGGGGGGGGGGGGGGGTGGGGGGGGGGGGGGGTGGGGGGGGGGGGGGGTGGGGGGGGGGGGGGGTGGGGGGGGGGGGGGGTGGGGGGGGGGGGGGGTGGGGGGGGGGGGGGGTGGGGGGGGGGGGGGGTGGGGGGGGGGGGGGGTGGGGGGGGGGGGGGGTGGGGGGGGGGGGGGGTGGGGGGGGGGGGGGGTGGGGGGGGGGGGGGGTGGGGGGGGGGGGGGGTGGGGGGGGGGGGGGGTGGGGGGGGGGGGGGGTGGGGGGGGGGGGGGGTGGGGGGGGGGGGGGGTGGGGGGGGGGGGGGGTGGGGGGGGGGGGGGGTGGGGGGGGGGGGGGGTGGGGGGGGGGGGGGGTGGGGGGGGGGGGGGGTGGGGGGGGGGGGGGGTGGGGGGGGGGGGGGGTGGGGGGGGGGGGGGGTGGGGGGGGGGGGGGGTGGGGGGGGGGGGGGGTGGGGGGGGGGGGGGGTGGGGGGGGGGGGGGGTGGGGGGGGGGGGGGGTGGGGGGGGGGGGGGGTGGGGGGGGGGGGGGGTGGGGGGGGGGGGGGGTGGGGGGGGGGGGGGGTGGGGGGGGGGGGGGGTGGGGGGGGGGGGGGGTGGGGGGGGGGGGGGGTGGGGGGGGGGGGGGGTGGGGGGGGGGGGGGGTGGGGGGGGGGGGGGGTGGGGGGGGGGGGGGGTGGGGGGGGGGGGGGGTGGGGGGGGGGGGGGGTGGGGGGGGGGGGGGGTGGGGGGGGGGGGGGGTGGGGGGGGGGGGGGGTGGGGGGGGGGGGGGGTGGGGGGGGGGGGGGGTGGGGGGGGGGGGGGGTGGGGGGGGGGGGGGGTGGGGGGGGGGGGGGGTGGGGGGGGGGGGGGGTGGGGGGGGGGGGGGGTGGGGGGGGGGGGGGGTGGGGGGGGGGGGGGGTGGGGGGGGGGGGGGGTGGGGGGGGGGGGGGGTGGGGGGGGGGGGGGGTGGGGGGGGGGGGGGGTGGGGGGGGGGGGGGGTGGGGGGGGGGGGGGGTGGGGGGGGGGGGGGGTGGGGGGGGGGGGGGGTGGGGGGGGGGGGGGGTGGGGGGGGGGGGGGGTGGGGGGGGGGGGGGGTGGGGGGGGGGGGGGGTGGGGGGGGGGGGGGGTGGGGGGGGGGGGGGGTGGGGGGGGGGGGGGGTGGGGGGGGGGGGGGGTGGGGGGGGGGGGGGGTGGGGGGGGGGGGGGGTGGGGGGGGGGGGGGGTGGGGGGGGGGGGGGGTGGGGGGGGGGGGGGGTGGGGGGGGGGGGGGGTGGGGGGGGGGGGGGGTGGGGGGGGGGGGGGGTGGGGGGGGGGGGGGGTGGGGGGGGGGGGGGGTGGGGGGGGGGGGGGGTGGGGGGGGGGGGGGGTGGGGGGGGGGGGGGGTGGGGGGGGGGGGGGGTGGGGGGGGGGGGGGGTGGGGGGGGGGGGGGGTGGGGGGGGGGGGGGGTGGGGGGGGGGGGGGGTGGGGGGGGGGGGGGGTGGGGGGGGGGGGGGGTGGGGGGGGGGGGGGGTGGGGGGGGGGGGGGGTGGGGGGGGGGGGGGGTGGGGGGGGGGGGGGGTGGGGGGGGGGGGGGGTGGGGGGGGGGGGGGGTGGGGGGGGGGGGGGGTGGGGGGGGGGGGGGGTGGGGGGGGGGGGGGGTGGGGGGGGGGGGGGGTGGGGGGGGGGGGGGGTGGGGGGGGGGGGGGGTGGGGGGGGGGGGGGGTGGGGGGGGGGGGGGGTGGGGGGGGGGGGGGGTGGGGGGGGGGGGGGGTGGGGGGGGGGGGGGGTGGGGGGGGGGGGGGGTGGGGGGGGGGGGGGGTGGGGGGGGGGGGGGGTGGGGGGGGGGGGGGGTGGGGGGGGGGGGGGGTGGGGGGGGGGGGGGGTGGGGGGGGGGGGGGGTGGGGGGGGGGGGGGGTGGGGGGGGGGGGGGGTGGGGGGGGGGGGGGGTGGGGGGGGGGGGGGGTGGGGGGGGGGGGGGGTGGGGGGGGGGGGGGGTGGGGGGGGGGGGGGGTGGGGGGGGGGGGGGGTGGGGGGGGGGGGGGGTGGGGGGGGGGGGGGGTGGGGGGGGGGGGGGGTGGGGGGGGGGGGGGGTGGGGGGGGGGGGGGGTGGGGGGGGGGGGGGGTGGGGGGGGGGGGGGGTGGGGGGGGGGGGGGGTGGGGGGGGGGGGGGGTGGGGGGGGGGGGGGGTGGGGGGGGGGGGGGGTGGGGGGGGGGGGGGGTGGGGGGGGGGGGGGGTGGGGGGGGGGGGGGGTGGGGGGGGGGGGGGGTGGGGGGGGGGGGGGGTGGGGGGGGGGGGGGGTGGGGGGGGGGGGGGGTGGGGGGGGGGGGGGGTGGGGGGGGGGGGGGGTGGGGGGGGGGGGGGGTGGGGGGGGGGGGGGGTGGGGGGGGGGGGGGGTGGGGGGGGGGGGGGGTGGGGGGGGGGGGGGGTGGGGGGGGGGGGGGGTGGGGGGGGGGGGGGGTGGGGGGGGGGGGGGGTGGGGGGGGGGGGGGGTGGGGGGGGGGGGGGGTGGGGGGGGGGGGGGGTGGGGGGGGGGGGGGGTGGGGGGGGGGGGGGGTGGGGGGGGGGGGGGGTGGGGGGGGGGGGGGGTGGGGGGGGGGGGGGGTGGGGGGGGGGGGGGGTGGGGGGGGGGGGGGGTGGGGGGGGGGGGGGGTGGGGGGGGGGGGGGGTGGGGGGGGGGGGGGGTGGGGGGGGGGGGGGGTGGGGGGGGGGGGGGGTGGGGGGGGGGGGGGGTGGGGGGGGGGGGGGGTGGGGGGGGGGGGGGGTGGGGGGGGGGGGGGGTGGGGGGGGGGGGGGGTGGGGGGGGGGGGGGGTGGGGGGGGGGGGGGGTGGGGGGGGGGGGGGGTGGGGGGGGGGGGGGGTGGGGGGGGGGGGGGGTGGGGGGGGGGGGGGGTGGGGGGGGGGGGGGGTGGGGGGGGGGGGGGGTGGGGGGGGGGGGGGGTGGGGGGGGGGGGGGGTGGGGGGGGGGGGGGGTGGGGGGGGGGGGGGGTGGGGGGGGGGGGGGGTGGGGGGGGGGGGGGGTGGGGGGGGGGGGGGGTGGGGGGGGGGGGGGGTGGGGGGGGGGGGGGGTGGGGGGGGGGGGGGGTGGGGGGGGGGGGGGGTGGGGGGGGGGGGGGGTGGGGGGGGGGGGGGGTGGGGGGGGGGGGGGGTGGGGGGGGGGGGGGGTGGGGGGGGGGGGGGGTGGGGGGGGGGGGGGGTGGGGGGGGGGGGGGGTGGGGGGGGGGGGGGGTGGGGGGGGGGGGGGGTGGGGGGGGGGGGGGGTGGGGGGGGGGGGGGGTGGGGGGGGGGGGGGGTGGGGGGGGGGGGGGGTGGGGGGGGGGGGGGGTGGGGGGGGGGGGGGGTGGGGGGGGGGGGGGGTGGGGGGGGGGGGGGGTGGGGGGGGGGGGGGGTGGGGGGGGGGGGGGGTGGGGGGGGGGGGGGGTGGGGGGGGGGGGGGGTGGGGGGGGGGGGGGGTGGGGGGGGGGGGGGGTGGGGGGGGGGGGGGGTGGGGGGGGGGGGGGGTGGGGGGGGGGGGGGGTGGGGGGGGGGGGGGGTGGGGGGGGGGGGGGGTGGGGGGGGGGGGGGGTGGGGGGGGGGGGGGGTGGGGGGGGGGGGGGGTGGGGGGGGGGGGGGGTGGGGGGGGGGGGGGGTGGGGGGGGGGGGGGGTGGGGGGGGGGGGGGGTGGGGGGGGGGGGGGGTGGGGGGGGGGGGGGGTGGGGGGGGGGGGGGGTGGGGGGGGGGGGGGGTGGGGGGGGGGGGGGGTGGGGGGGGGGGGGGGTGGGGGGGGGGGGGGGTGGGGGGGGGGGGGGGTGGGGGGGGGGGGGGGTGGGGGGGGGGGGGGGTGGGGGGGGGGGGGGGTGGGGGGGGGGGGGGGTGGGGGGGGGGGGGGGTGGGGGGGGGGGGGGGTGGGGGGGGGGGGGGGTGGGGGGGGGGGGGGGTGGGGGGGGGGGGGGGTGGGGGGGGGGGGGGGTGGGGGGGGGGGGGGGTGGGGGGGGGGGGGGGTGGGGGGGGGGGGGGGTGGGGGGGGGGGGGGGTGGGGGGGGGGGGGGGTGGGGGGGGGGGGGGGTGGGGGGGGGGGGGGGTGGGGGGGGGGGGGGGTGGGGGGGGGGGGGGGTGGGGGGGGGGGGGGGTGGGGGGGGGGGGGGGTGGGGGGGGGGGGGGGTGGGGGGGGGGGGGGGTGGGGGGGGGGGGGGGTGGGGGGGGGGGGGGGTGGGGGGGGGGGGGGGTGGGGGGGGGGGGGGGTGGGGGGGGGGGGGGGTGGGGGGGGGGGGGGGTGGGGGGGGGGGGGGGTGGGGGGGGGGGGGGGTGGGGGGGGGGGGGGGTGGGGGGGGGGGGGGGTGGGGGGGGGGGGGGGTGGGGGGGGGGGGGGGTGGGGGGGGGGGGGGGTGGGGGGGGGGGGGGGTGGGGGGGGGGGGGGGTGGGGGGGGGGGGGGGTGGGGGGGGGGGGGGGTGGGGGGGGGGGGGGGTGGGGGGGGGGGGGGGTGGGGGGGGGGGGGGGTGGGGGGGGGGGGGGGTGGGGGGGGGGGGGGGTGGGGGGGGGGGGGGGTGGGGGGGGGGGGGGGTGGGGGGGGGGGGGGGTGGGGGGGGGGGGGGGTGGGGGGGGGGGGGGGTGGGGGGGGGGGGGGGTGGGGGGGGGGGGGGGTGGGGGGGGGGGGGGGTGGGGGGGGGGGGGGGTGGGGGGGGGGGGGGGTGGGGGGGGGGGGGGGTGGGGGGGGGGGGGGGTGGGGGGGGGGGGGGGTGGGGGGGGGGGGGGGTGGGGGGGGGGGGGGGTGGGGGGGGGGGGGGGTGGGGGGGGGGGGGGGTGGGGGGGGGGGGGGGTGGGGGGGGGGGGGGGTGGGGGGGGGGGGGGGTGGGGGGGGGGGGGGGTGGGGGGGGGGGGGGGTGGGGGGGGGGGGGGGTGGGGGGGGGGGGGGGTGGGGGGGGGGGGGGGTGGGGGGGGGGGGGGGTGGGGGGGGGGGGGGGTGGGGGGGGGGGGGGGTGGGGGGGGGGGGGGGTGGGGGGGGGGGGGGGTGGGGGGGGGGGGGGGTGGGGGGGGGGGGGGGTGGGGGGGGGGGGGGGTGGGGGGGGGGGGGGGTGGGGGGGGGGGGGGGTGGGGGGGGGGGGGGGTGGGGGGGGGGGGGGGTGGGGGGGGGGGGGGGTGGGGGGGGGGGGGGGTGGGGGGGGGGGGGGGTGGGGGGGGGGGGGGGTGGGGGGGGGGGGGGGTGGGGGGGGGGGGGGGTGGGGGGGGGGGGGGGTGGGGGGGGGGGGGGGTGGGGGGGGGGGGGGGTGGGGGGGGGGGGGGGTGGGGGGGGGGGGGGGTGGGGGGGGGGGGGGGTGGGGGGGGGGGGGGGTGGGGGGGGGGGGGGGTGGGGGGGGGGGGGGGTGGGGGGGGGGGGGGGTGGGGGGGGGGGGGGGTGGGGGGGGGGGGGGGTGGGGGGGGGGGGGGGTGGGGGGGGGGGGGGGTGGGGGGGGGGGGGGGTGGGGGGGGGGGGGGGTGGGGGGGGGGGGGGGTGGGGGGGGGGGGGGGTGGGGGGGGGGGGGGGTGGGGGGGGGGGGGGGTGGGGGGGGGGGGGGGTGGGGGGGGGGGGGGGTGGGGGGGGGGGGGGGTGGGGGGGGGGGGGGGTGGGGGGGGGGGGGGGTGGGGGGGGGGGGGGGTGGGGGGGGGGGGGGGTGGGGGGGGGGGGGGGTGGGGGGGGGGGGGGGTGGGGGGGGGGGGGGGTGGGGGGGGGGGGGGGTGGGGGGGGGGGGGGGTGGGGGGGGGGGGGGGTGGGGGGGGGGGGGGGTGGGGGGGGGGGGGGGTGGGGGGGGGGGGGGGTGGGGGGGGGGGGGGGTGGGGGGGGGGGGGGGTGGGGGGGGGGGGGGGTGGGGGGGGGGGGGGGTGGGGGGGGGGGGGGGTGGGGGGGGGGGGGGGTGGGGGGGGGGGGGGGTGGGGGGGGGGGGGGGTGGGGGGGGGGGGGGGTGGGGGGGGGGGGGGGTGGGGGGGGGGGGGGGTGGGGGGGGGGGGGGGTGGGGGGGGGGGGGGGTGGGGGGGGGGGGGGGTGGGGGGGGGGGGGGGTGGGGGGGGGGGGGGGTGGGGGGGGGGGGGGGTGGGGGGGGGGGGGGGTGGGGGGGGGGGGGGGTGGGGGGGGGGGGGGGTGGGGGGGGGGGGGGGTGGGGGGGGGGGGGGGTGGGGGGGGGGGGGGGTGGGGGGGGGGGGGGGTGGGGGGGGGGGGGGGTGGGGGGGGGGGGGGGTGGGGGGGGGGGGGGGTGGGGGGGGGGGGGGGTGGGGGGGGGGGGGGGTGGGGGGGGGGGGGGGTGGGGGGGGGGGGGGGTGGGGGGGGGGGGGGGTGGGGGGGGGGGGGGGTGGGGGGGGGGGGGGGTGGGGGGGGGGGGGGGTGGGGGGGGGGGGGGGTGGGGGGGGGGGGGGGTGGGGGGGGGGGGGGGTGGGGGGGGGGGGGGGTGGGGGGGGGGGGGGGTGGGGGGGGGGGGGGGTGGGGGGGGGGGGGGGTGGGGGGGGGGGGGGGTGGGGGGGGGGGGGGGTGGGGGGGGGGGGGGGTGGGGGGGGGGGGGGGTGGGGGGGGGGGGGGGTGGGGGGGGGGGGGGGTGGGGGGGGGGGGGGGTGGGGGGGGGGGGGGGTGGGGGGGGGGGGGGGTGGGGGGGGGGGGGGGTGGGGGGGGGGGGGGGTGGGGGGGGGGGGGGGTGGGGGGGGGGGGGGGTGGGGGGGGGGGGGGGTGGGGGGGGGGGGGGGTGGGGGGGGGGGGGGGTGGGGGGGGGGGGGGGTGGGGGGGGGGGGGGGTGGGGGGGGGGGGGGGTGGGGGGGGGGGGGGGTGGGGGGGGGGGGGGGTGGGGGGGGGGGGGGGTGGGGGGGGGGGGGGGTGGGGGGGGGGGGGGGTGGGGGGGGGGGGGGGTGGGGGGGGGGGGGGGTGGGGGGGGGGGGGGGTGGGGGGGGGGGGGGGTGGGGGGGGGGGGGGGTGGGGGGGGGGGGGGGTGGGGGGGGGGGGGGGTGGGGGGGGGGGGGGGTGGGGGGGGGGGGGGGTGGGGGGGGGGGGGGGTGGGGGGGGGGGGGGGTGGGGGGGGGGGGGGGTGGGGGGGGGGGGGGGTGGGGGGGGGGGGGGGTGGGGGGGGGGGGGGGTGGGGGGGGGGGGGGGTGGGGGGGGGGGGGGGTGGGGGGGGGGGGGGGTGGGGGGGGGGGGGGGTGGGGGGGGGGGGGGGTGGGGGGGGGGGGGGGTGGGGGGGGGGGGGGGTGGGGGGGGGGGGGGGTGGGGGGGGGGGGGGGTGGGGGGGGGGGGGGGTGGGGGGGGGGGGGGGTGGGGGGGGGGGGGGGTGGGGGGGGGGGGGGGTGGGGGGGGGGGGGGGTGGGGGGGGGGGGGGGTGGGGGGGGGGGGGGGTGGGGGGGGGGGGGGGTGGGGGGGGGGGGGGGTGGGGGGGGGGGGGGGTGGGGGGGGGGGGGGGTGGGGGGGGGGGGGGGTGGGGGGGGGGGGGGGTGGGGGGGGGGGGGGGTGGGGGGGGGGGGGGGTGGGGGGGGGGGGGGGTGGGGGGGGGGGGGGGTGGGGGGGGGGGGGGGTGGGGGGGGGGGGGGGTGGGGGGGGGGGGGGGTGGGGGGGGGGGGGGGTGGGGGGGGGGGGGGGTGGGGGGGGGGGGGGGTGGGGGGGGGGGGGGGTGGGGGGGGGGGGGGGTGGGGGGGGGGGGGGGTGGGGGGGGGGGGGGGTGGGGGGGGGGGGGGGTGGGGGGGGGGGGGGGTGGGGGGGGGGGGGGGTGGGGGGGGGGGGGGGTGGGGGGGGGGGGGGGTGGGGGGGGGGGGGGGTGGGGGGGGGGGGGGGTGGGGGGGGGGGGGGGTGGGGGGGGGGGGGGGTGGGGGGGGGGGGGGGTGGGGGGGGGGGGGGGTGGGGGGGGGGGGGGGTGGGGGGGGGGGGGGGTGGGGGGGGGGGGGGGTGGGGGGGGGGGGGGGTGGGGGGGGGGGGGGGTGGGGGGGGGGGGGGGTGGGGGGGGGGGGGGGTGGGGGGGGGGGGGGGTGGGGGGGGGGGGGGGTGGGGGGGGGGGGGGGTGGGGGGGGGGGGGGGTGGGGGGGGGGGGGGGTGGGGGGGGGGGGGGGTGGGGGGGGGGGGGGGTGGGGGGGGGGGGGGGTGGGGGGGGGGGGGGGTGGGGGGGGGGGGGGGTGGGGGGGGGGGGGGGTGGGGGGGGGGGGGGGTGGGGGGGGGGGGGGGTGGGGGGGGGGGGGGGTGGGGGGGGGGGGGGGTGGGGGGGGGGGGGGGTGGGGGGGGGGGGGGGTGGGGGGGGGGGGGGGTGGGGGGGGGGGGGGGTGGGGGGGGGGGGGGGTGGGGGGGGGGGGGGGTGGGGGGGGGGGGGGGTGGGGGGGGGGGGGGGTGGGGGGGGGGGGGGGTGGGGGGGGGGGGGGGTGGGGGGGGGGGGGGGTGGGGGGGGGGGGGGGTGGGGGGGGGGGGGGGTGGGGGGGGGGGGGGGTGGGGGGGGGGGGGGGTGGGGGGGGGGGGGGGTGGGGGGGGGGGGGGGTGGGGGGGGGGGGGGGTGGGGGGGGGGGGGGGTGGGGGGGGGGGGGGGTGGGGGGGGGGGGGGGTGGGGGGGGGGGGGGGTGGGGGGGGGGGGGGGTGGGGGGGGGGGGGGGTGGGGGGGGGGGGGGGTGGGGGGGGGGGGGGGTGGGGGGGGGGGGGGGTGGGGGGGGGGGGGGGTGGGGGGGGGGGGGGGTGGGGGGGGGGGGGGGTGGGGGGGGGGGGGGGTGGGGGGGGGGGGGGGTGGGGGGGGGGGGGGGTGGGGGGGGGGGGGGGTGGGGGGGGGGGGGGGTGGGGGGGGGGGGGGGTGGGGGGGGGGGGGGGTGGGGGGGGGGGGGGGTGGGGGGGGGGGGGGGTGGGGGGGGGGGGGGGTGGGGGGGGGGGGGGGTGGGGGGGGGGGGGGGTGGGGGGGGGGGGGGGTGGGGGGGGGGGGGGGTGGGGGGGGGGGGGGGTGGGGGGGGGGGGGGGTGGGGGGGGGGGGGGGTGGGGGGGGGGGGGGGTGGGGGGGGGGGGGGGTGGGGGGGGGGGGGGGTGGGGGGGGGGGGGGGTGGGGGGGGGGGGGGGTGGGGGGGGGGGGGGGTGGGGGGGGGGGGGGGTGGGGGGGGGGGGGGGTGGGGGGGGGGGGGGGTGGGGGGGGGGGGGGGTGGGGGGGGGGGGGGGTGGGGGGGGGGGGGGGTGGGGGGGGGGGGGGGTGGGGGGGGGGGGGGGTGGGGGGGGGGGGGGGTGGGGGGGGGGGGGGGTGGGGGGGGGGGGGGGTGGGGGGGGGGGGGGGTGGGGGGGGGGGGGGGTGGGGGGGGGGGGGGGTGGGGGGGGGGGGGGGTGGGGGGGGGGGGGGGTGGGGGGGGGGGGGGGTGGGGGGGGGGGGGGGTGGGGGGGGGGGGGGGTGGGGGGGGGGGGGGGTGGGGGGGGGGGGGGGTGGGGGGGGGGGGGGGTGGGGGGGGGGGGGGGTGGGGGGGGGGGGGGGTGGGGGGGGGGGGGGGTGGGGGGGGGGGGGGGTGGGGGGGGGGGGGGGTGGGGGGGGGGGGGGGTGGGGGGGGGGGGGGGTGGGGGGGGGGGGGGGTGGGGGGGGGGGGGGGTGGGGGGGGGGGGGGGTGGGGGGGGGGGGGGGTGGGGGGGGGGGGGGGTGGGGGGGGGGGGGGGTGGGGGGGGGGGGGGGTGGGGGGGGGGGGGGGTGGGGGGGGGGGGGGGTGGGGGGGGGGGGGGGTGGGGGGGGGGGGGGGTGGGGGGGGGGGGGGGTGGGGGGGGGGGGGGGTGGGGGGGGGGGGGGGTGGGGGGGGGGGGGGGTGGGGGGGGGGGGGGGTGGGGGGGGGGGGGGGTGGGGGGGGGGGGGGGTGGGGGGGGGGGGGGGTGGGGGGGGGGGGGGGTGGGGGGGGGGGGGGGTGGGGGGGGGGGGGGGTGGGGGGGGGGGGGGGTGGGGGGGGGGGGGGGTGGGGGGGGGGGGGGGTGGGGGGGGGGGGGGGTGGGGGGGGGGGGGGGTGGGGGGGGGGGGGGGTGGGGGGGGGGGGGGGTGGGGGGGGGGGGGGGTGGGGGGGGGGGGGGGTGGGGGGGGGGGGGGGTGGGGGGGGGGGGGGGTGGGGGGGGGGGGGGGTGGGGGGGGGGGGGGGTGGGGGGGGGGGGGGGTGGGGGGGGGGGGGGGTGGGGGGGGGGGGGGGTGGGGGGGGGGGGGGGTGGGGGGGGGGGGGGGTGGGGGGGGGGGGGGGTGGGGGGGGGGGGGGGTGGGGGGGGGGGGGGGTGGGGGGGGGGGGGGGTGGGGGGGGGGGGGGGTGGGGGGGGGGGGGGGTGGGGGGGGGGGGGGGTGGGGGGGGGGGGGGGTGGGGGGGGGGGGGGGTGGGGGGGGGGGGGGGTGGGGGGGGGGGGGGGTGGGGGGGGGGGGGGGTGGGGGGGGGGGGGGGTGGGGGGGGGGGGGGGTGGGGGGGGGGGGGGGTGGGGGGGGGGGGGGGTGGGGGGGGGGGGGGGTGGGGGGGGGGGGGGGTGGGGGGGGGGGGGGGTGGGGGGGGGGGGGGGTGGGGGGGGGGGGGGGTGGGGGGGGGGGGGGGTGGGGGGGGGGGGGGGTGGGGGGGGGGGGGGGTGGGGGGGGGGGGGGGTGGGGGGGGGGGGGGGTGGGGGGGGGGGGGGGTGGGGGGGGGGGGGGGTGGGGGGGGGGGGGGGTGGGGGGGGGGGGGGGTGGGGGGGGGGGGGGGTGGGGGGGGGGGGGGGTGGGGGGGGGGGGGGGTGGGGGGGGGGGGGGGTGGGGGGGGGGGGGGGTGGGGGGGGGGGGGGGTGGGGGGGGGGGGGGGTGGGGGGGGGGGGGGGTGGGGGGGGGGGGGGGTGGGGGGGGGGGGGGGTGGGGGGGGGGGGGGGTGGGGGGGGGGGGGGGTGGGGGGGGGGGGGGGTGGGGGGGGGGGGGGGTGGGGGGGGGGGGGGGTGGGGGGGGGGGGGGGTGGGGGGGGGGGGGGGTGGGGGGGGGGGGGGGTGGGGGGGGGGGGGGGTGGGGGGGGGGGGGGGTGGGGGGGGGGGGGGGTGGGGGGGGGGGGGGGTGGGGGGGGGGGGGGGTGGGGGGGGGGGGGGGTGGGGGGGGGGGGGGGTGGGGGGGGGGGGGGGTGGGGGGGGGGGGGGGTGGGGGGGGGGGGGGGTGGGGGGGGGGGGGGGTGGGGGGGGGGGGGGGTGGGGGGGGGGGGGGGTGGGGGGGGGGGGGGGTGGGGGGGGGGGGGGGTGGGGGGGGGGGGGGGTGGGGGGGGGGGGGGGTGGGGGGGGGGGGGGGTGGGGGGGGGGGGGGGTGGGGGGGGGGGGGGGTGGGGGGGGGGGGGGGTGGGGGGGGGGGGGGGTGGGGGGGGGGGGGGGTGGGGGGGGGGGGGGGTGGGGGGGGGGGGGGGTGGGGGGGGGGGGGGGTGGGGGGGGGGGGGGGTGGGGGGGGGGGGGGGTGGGGGGGGGGGGGGGTGGGGGGGGGGGGGGGTGGGGGGGGGGGGGGGTGGGGGGGGGGGGGGGTGGGGGGGGGGGGGGGTGGGGGGGGGGGGGGGTGGGGGGGGGGGGGGGTGGGGGGGGGGGGGGGTGGGGGGGGGGGGGGGTGGGGGGGGGGGGGGGTGGGGGGGGGGGGGGGTGGGGGGGGGGGGGGGTGGGGGGGGGGGGGGGTGGGGGGGGGGGGGGGTGGGGGGGGGGGGGGGTGGGGGGGGGGGGGGGTGGGGGGGGGGGGGGGTGGGGGGGGGGGGGGGTGGGGGGGGGGGGGGGTGGGGGGGGGGGGGGGTGGGGGGGGGGGGGGGTGGGGGGGGGGGGGGGTGGGGGGGGGGGGGGGTGGGGGGGGGGGGGGGTGGGGGGGGGGGGGGGTGGGGGGGGGGGGGGGTGGGGGGGGGGGGGGGTGGGGGGGGGGGGGGGTGGGGGGGGGGGGGGGTGGGGGGGGGGGGGGGTGGGGGGGGGGGGGGGTGGGGGGGGGGGGGGGTGGGGGGGGGGGGGGGTGGGGGGGGGGGGGGGTGGGGGGGGGGGGGGGTGGGGGGGGGGGGGGGTGGGGGGGGGGGGGGGTGGGGGGGGGGGGGGGTGGGGGGGGGGGGGGGTGGGGGGGGGGGGGGGTGGGGGGGGGGGGGGGTGGGGGGGGGGGGGGGTGGGGGGGGGGGGGGGTGGGGGGGGGGGGGGGTGGGGGGGGGGGGGGGTGGGGGGGGGGGGGGGTGGGGGGGGGGGGGGGTGGGGGGGGGGGGGGGTGGGGGGGGGGGGGGGTGGGGGGGGGGGGGGGTGGGGGGGGGGGGGGGTGGGGGGGGGGGGGGGTGGGGGGGGGGGGGGGTGGGGGGGGGGGGGGGTGGGGGGGGGGGGGGGTGGGGGGGGGGGGGGGTGGGGGGGGGGGGGGGTGGGGGGGGGGGGGGGTGGGGGGGGGGGGGGGTGGGGGGGGGGGGGGGTGGGGGGGGGGGGGGGTGGGGGGGGGGGGGGGTGGGGGGGGGGGGGGGTGGGGGGGGGGGGGGGTGGGGGGGGGGGGGGGTGGGGGGGGGGGGGGGTGGGGGGGGGGGGGGGTGGGGGGGGGGGGGGGTGGGGGGGGGGGGGGGTGGGGGGGGGGGGGGGTGGGGGGGGGGGGGGGTGGGGGG
This sequence comes from Sphaerodactylus townsendi, assembly GCF_021028975.2. Lineage (NCBI taxonomy): Eukaryota > Metazoa > Chordata > Lepidosauria > Squamata > Sphaerodactylidae > Sphaerodactylus > Sphaerodactylus townsendi. Next base: position 24,529,380 of record NC_059435.1, read on the forward strand.
GGGGGGGGGTGGGGGGGGGGGGGGGTGGGGGGGGGGGGGGGTGGGGGGGGGGGGGGGTGGGGGGGGGGGGGGGTGGGGGGGGGGGGGGGTGGGGGGGGGGGGGGGTGGGGGGGGGGGGGGGTGGGGGGGGGGGGGGGTGGGGGGGGGGGGGGGTGGGGGGGGGGGGGGGTGGGGGGGGGGGGGGGTGGGGGGGGGGGGGGGTGGGGGGGGGGGGGGGTGGGGGGGGGGGGGGGTGGGGGGGGGGGGGGGTGGGGGGGGGGGGGGGTGGGGGGGGGGGGGGGTGGGGGGGGGGGGGGGTGGGGGGGGGGGGGGGTGGGGGGGGGGGGGGGTGGGGGGGGGGGGGGGTGGGGGGGGGGGGGGGTGGGGGGGGGGGGGGGTGGGGGGGGGGGGGGGTGGGGGGGGGGGGGGGTGGGGGGGGGGGGGGGTGGGGGGGGGGGGGGGTGGGGGGGGGGGGGGGTGGGGGGGGGGGGGGGTGGGGGGGGGGGGGGGTGGGGGGGGGGGGGGGTGGGGGGGGGGGGGGGTGGGGGGGGGGGGGGGTGGGGGGGGGGGGGGGTGGGGGGGGGGGGGGGTGGGGGGGGGGGGGGGTGGGGGGGGGGGGGGGTGGGGGGGGGGGGGGGTGGGGGGGGGGGGGGGTGGGGGGGGGGGGGGGTGGGGGGGGGGGGGGGTGGGGGGGGGGGGGGGTGGGGGGGGGGGGGGGTGGGGGGGGGGGGGGGTGGGGGGGGGGGGGGGTGGGGGGGGGGGGGGGTGGGGGGGGGGGGGGGTGGGGGGGGGGGGGGGTGGGGGGGGGGGGGGGTGGGGGGGGGGGGGGGTGGGGGGGGGGGGGGGTGGGGGGGGGGGGGGGTGGGGGGGGGGGGGGGTGGGGGGGGGGGGGGGTGGGGGGGGGGGGGGGTGGGGGGGGGGGGGGGTGGGGGGGGGGGGGGGTGGGGGGGGGGGGGGGTGGGGGGGGGGGGGGGTGGGGGGGGGGGGGGGTGGGGGGGGGGGGGGGTGGGGGGGGGGGGGGGTGGGGGGGGGGGGGGGTGGGGGGGGGGGGGGGTGGGGGGGGGGGGGGGTGGGGGGGGGGGGGGGTGGGGGGGGGGGGGGGTGGGGGGGGGGGGGGGTGGGGGGGGGGGGGGGTGGGGGGGGGGGGGGGTGGGGGGGGGGGGGGGTGGGGGGGGGGGGGGGTGGGGGGGGGGGGGGGTGGGGGGGGGGGGGGGTGGGGGGGGGGGGGGGTGGGGGGGGGGGGGGGTGGGGGGGGGGGGGGGTGGGGGGGGGGGGGGGTGGGGGGGGGGGGGGGTGGGGGGGGGGGGGGGTGGGGGGGGGGGGGGGTGGGGGGGGGGGGGGGTGGGGGGGGGGGGGGGTGGGGGGGGGGGGGGGTGGGGGGGGGGGGGGGTGGGGGGGGGGGGGGGTGGGGGGGGGGGGGGGTGGGGGGGGGGGGGGGTGGGGGGGGGGGGGGGTGGGGGGGGGGGGGGGTGGGGGGGGGGGGGGGTGGGGGGGGGGGGGGGTGGGGGGGGGGGGGGGTGGGGGGGGGGGGGGGTGGGGGGGGGGGGGGGTGGGGGGGGGGGGGGGTGGGGGGGGGGGGGGGTGGGGGGGGGGGGGGGTGGGGGGGGGGGGGGGTGGGGGGGGGGGGGGGTGGGGGGGGGGGGGGGTGGGGGGGGGGGGGGGTGGGGGGGGGGGGGGGTGGGGGGGGGGGGGGGTGGGGGGGGGGGGGGGTGGGGGGGGGGGGGGGTGGGGGGGGGGGGGGGTGGGGGGGGGGGGGGGTGGGGGGGGGGGGGGGTGGGGGGGGGGGGGGGTGGGGGGGGGGGGGGGTGGGGGGGGGGGGGGGTGGGGGGGGGGGGGGGTGGGGGGGGGGGGGGGTGGGGGGGGGGGGGGGTGGGGGGGGGGGGGGGTGGGGGGGGGGGGGGGTGGGGGGGGGGGGGGGTGGGGGGGGGGGGGGGTGGGGGGGGGGGGGGGTGGGGGGGGGGGGGGGTGGGGGGGGGGGGGGGTGGGGGGGGGGGGGGGTGGGGGGGGGGGGGGGTGGGGGGGGGGGGGGGTGGGGGGGGGGGGGGGTGGGGGGGGGGGGGGGTGGGGGGGGGGGGGGGTGGGGGGGGGGGGGGGTGGGGGGGGGGGGGGGTGGGGGGGGGGGGGGGTGGGGGGGGGGGGGGGTGGGGGGGGGGGGGGGTGGGGGGGGGGGGGGGTGGGGGGGGGGGGGGGTGGGGGGGGGGGGGGGTGGGGGGGGGGGGGGGTGGGGGGGGGGGGGGGTGGGGGGGGGGGGGGGTGGGGGGGGGGGGGGGTGGGGGGGGGGGGGGGTGGGGGGGGGGGGGGGTGGGGGGGGGGGGGGGTGGGGGGGGGGGGGGGTGGGGGGGGGGGGGGGTGGGGGGGGGGGGGGGTGGGGGGGGGGGGGGGTGGGGGGGGGGGGGGGTGGGGGGGGGGGGGGGTGGGGGGGGGGGGGGGTGGGGGGGGGGGGGGGTGGGGGGGGGGGGGGGTGGGGGGGGGGGGGGGTGGGGGGGGGGGGGGGTGGGGGGGGGGGGGGGTGGGGGGGGGGGGGGGTGGGGGGGGGGGGGGGTGGGGGGGGGGGGGGGTGGGGGGGGGGGGGGGTGGGGGGGGGGGGGGGTGGGGGGGGGGGGGGGTGGGGGGGGGGGGGGGTGGGGGGGGGGGGGGGTGGGGGGGGGGGGGGGTGGGGGGGGGGGGGGGTGGGGGGGGGGGGGGGTGGGGGGGGGGGGGGGTGGGGGGGGGGGGGGGTGGGGGGGGGGGGGGGTGGGGGGGGGGGGGGGTGGGGGGGGGGGGGGGTGGGGGGGGGGGGGGGTGGGGGGGGGGGGGGGTGGGGGGGGGGGGGGGTGGGGGGGGGGGGGGGTGGGGGGGGGGGGGGGTGGGGGGGGGGGGGGGTGGGGGGGGGGGGGGGTGGGGGGGGGGGGGGGTGGGGGGGGGGGGGGGTGGGGGGGGGGGGGGGTGGGGGGGGGGGGGGGTGGGGGGGGGGGGGGGTGGGGGGGGGGGGGGGTGGGGGGGGGGGGGGGTGGGGGGGGGGGGGGGTGGGGGGGGGGGGGGGTGGGGGGGGGGGGGGGTGGGGGGGGGGGGGGGTGGGGGGGGGGGGGGGTGGGGGGGGGGGGGGGTGGGGGGGGGGGGGGGTGGGGGGGGGGGGGGGTGGGGGGGGGGGGGGGTGGGGGGGGGGGGGGGTGGGGGGGGGGGGGGGTGGGGGGGGGGGGGGGTGGGGGGGGGGGGGGGTGGGGGGGGGGGGGGGTGGGGGGGGGGGGGGGTGGGGGGGGGGGGGGGTGGGGGGGGGGGGGGGTGGGGGGGGGGGGGGGTGGGGGGGGGGGGGGGTGGGGGGGGGGGGGGGTGGGGGGGGGGGGGGGTGGGGGGGGGGGGGGGTGGGGGGGGGGGGGGGTGGGGGGGGGGGGGGGTGGGGGGGGGGGGGGGTGGGGGGGGGGGGGGGTGGGGGGGGGGGGGGGTGGGGGGGGGGGGGGGTGGGGGGGGGGGGGGGTGGGGGGGGGGGGGGGTGGGGGGGGGGGGGGGTGGGGGGGGGGGGGGGTGGGGGGGGGGGGGGGTGGGGGGGGGGGGGGGTGGGGGGGGGGGGGGGTGGGGGGGGGGGGGGGTGGGGGGGGGGGGGGGTGGGGGGGGGGGGGGGTGGGGGGGGGGGGGGGTGGGGGGGGGGGGGGGTGGGGGGGGGGGGGGGTGGGGGGGGGGGGGGGTGGGGGGGGGGGGGGGTGGGGGGGGGGGGGGGTGGGGGGGGGGGGGGGTGGGGGGGGGGGGGGGTGGGGGGGGGGGGGGGTGGGGGGGGGGGGGGGTGGGGGGGGGGGGGGGTGGGGGGGGGGGGGGGTGGGGGGGGGGGGGGGTGGGGGGGGGGGGGGGTGGGGGGGGGGGGGGGTGGGGGGGGGGGGGGGTGGGGGGGGGGGGGGGTGGGGGGGGGGGGGGGTGGGGGGGGGGGGGGGTGGGGGGGGGGGGGGGTGGGGGGGGGGGGGGGTGGGGGGGGGGGGGGGTGGGGGGGGGGGGGGGTGGGGGGGGGGGGGGGTGGGGGGGGGGGGGGGTGGGGGGGGGGGGGGGTGGGGGGGGGGGGGGGTGGGGGGGGGGGGGGGTGGGGGGGGGGGGGGGTGGGGGGGGGGGGGGGTGGGGGGGGGGGGGGGTGGGGGGGGGGGGGGGTGGGGGGGGGGGGGGGTGGGGGGGGGGGGGGGTGGGGGGGGGGGGGGGTGGGGGGGGGGGGGGGTGGGGGGGGGGGGGGGTGGGGGGGGGGGGGGGTGGGGGGGGGGGGGGGTGGGGGGGGGGGGGGGTGGGGGGGGGGGGGGGTGGGGGGGGGGGGGGGTGGGGGGGGGGGGGGGTGGGGGGGGGGGGGGGTGGGGGGGGGGGGGGGTGGGGGGGGGGGGGGGTGGGGGGGGGGGGGGGTGGGGGGGGGGGGGGGTGGGGGGGGGGGGGGGTGGGGGGGGGGGGGGGTGGGGGGGGGGGGGGGTGGGGGGGGGGGGGGGTGGGGGGGGGGGGGGGTGGGGGGGGGGGGGGGTGGGGGGGGGGGGGGGTGGGGGGGGGGGGGGGTGGGGGGGGGGGGGGGTGGGGGGGGGGGGGGGTGGGGGGGGGGGGGGGTGGGGGGGGGGGGGGGTGGGGGGGGGGGGGGGTGGGGGGGGGGGGGGGTGGGGGGGGGGGGGGGTGGGGGGGGGGGGGGGTGGGGGGGGGGGGGGGTGGGGGGGGGGGGGGGTGGGGGGGGGGGGGGGTGGGGGGGGGGGGGGGTGGGGGGGGGGGGGGGTGGGGGGGGGGGGGGGTGGGGGGGGGGGGGGGTGGGGGGGGGGGGGGGTGGGGGGGGGGGGGGGTGGGGGGGGGGGGGGGTGGGGGGGGGGGGGGGTGGGGGGGGGGGGGGGTGGGGGGGGGGGGGGGTGGGGGGGGGGGGGGGTGGGGGGGGGGGGGGGTGGGGGGGGGGGGGGGTGGGGGGGGGGGGGGGTGGGGGGGGGGGGGGGTGGGGGGGGGGGGGGGTGGGGGGGGGGGGGGGTGGGGGGGGGGGGGGGTGGGGGGGGGGGGGGGTGGGGGGGGGGGGGGGTGGGGGGGGGGGGGGGTGGGGGGGGGGGGGGGTGGGGGGGGGGGGGGGTGGGGGGGGGGGGGGGTGGGGGGGGGGGGGGGTGGGGGGGGGGGGGGGTGGGGGGGGGGGGGGGTGGGGGGGGGGGGGGGTGGGGGGGGGGGGGGGTGGGGGGGGGGGGGGGTGGGGGGGGGGGGGGGTGGGGGGGGGGGGGGGTGGGGGGGGGGGGGGGTGGGGGGGGGGGGGGGTGGGGGGGGGGGGGGGTGGGGGGGGGGGGGGGTGGGGGGGGGGGGGGGTGGGGGGGGGGGGGGGTGGGGGGGGGGGGGGGTGGGGGGGGGGGGGGGTGGGGGGGGGGGGGGGTGGGGGGGGGGGGGGGTGGGGGGGGGGGGGGGTGGGGGGGGGGGGGGGTGGGGGGGGGGGGGGGTGGGGGGGGGGGGGGGTGGGGGGGGGGGGGGGTGGGGGGGGGGGGGGGTGGGGGGGGGGGGGGGTGGGGGGGGGGGGGGGTGGGGGGGGGGGGGGGTGGGGGGGGGGGGGGGTGGGGGGGGGGGGGGGTGGGGGGGGGGGGGGGTGGGGGGGGGGGGGGGTGGGGGGGGGGGGGGGTGGGGGGGGGGGGGGGTGGGGGGGGGGGGGGGTGGGGGGGGGGGGGGGTGGGGGGGGGGGGGGGTGGGGGGGGGGGGGGGTGGGGGGGGGGGGGGGTGGGGGGGGGGGGGGGTGGGGGGGGGGGGGGGTGGGGGGGGGGGGGGGTGGGGGGGGGGGGGGGTGGGGGGGGGGGGGGGTGGGGGGGGGGGGGGGTGGGGGGGGGGGGGGGTGGGGGGGGGGGGGGGTGGGGGGGGGGGGGGGTGGGGGGGGGGGGGGGTGGGGGGGGGGGGGGGTGGGGGGGGGGGGGGGTGGGGGGGGGGGGGGGTGGGGGGGGGGGGGGGTGGGGGGGGGGGGGGGTGGGGGGGGGGGGGGGTGGGGGGGGGGGGGGGTGGGGGGGGGGGGGGGTGGGGGGGGGGGGGGGTGGGGGGGGGGGGGGGTGGGGGGGGGGGGGGGTGGGGGGGGGGGGGGGTGGGGGGGGGGGGGGGTGGGGGGGGGGGGGGGTGGGGGGGGGGGGGGGTGGGGGGGGGGGGGGGTGGGGGGGGGGGGGGGTGGGGGGGGGGGGGGGTGGGGGGGGGGGGGGGTGGGGGGGGGGGGGGGTGGGGGGGGGGGGGGGTGGGGGGGGGGGGGGGTGGGGGGGGGGGGGGGTGGGGGGGGGGGGGGGTGGGGGGGGGGGGGGGTGGGGGGGGGGGGGGGTGGGGGGGGGGGGGGGTGGGGGGGGGGGGGGGTGGGGGGGGGGGGGGGTGGGGGGGGGGGGGGGTGGGGGGGGGGGGGGGTGGGGGGGGGGGGGGGTGGGGGGGGGGGGGGGTGGGGGGGGGGGGGGGTGGGGGGGGGGGGGGGTGGGGGGGGGGGGGGGTGGGGGGGGGGGGGGGTGGGGGGGGGGGGGGGTGGGGGGGGGGGGGGGTGGGGGGGGGGGGGGGTGGGGGGGGGGGGGGGTGGGGGGGGGGGGGGGTGGGGGGGGGGGGGGGTGGGGGGGGGGGGGGGTGGGGGGGGGGGGGGGTGGGGGGGGGGGGGGGTGGGGGGGGGGGGGGGTGGGGGGGGGGGGGGGTGGGGGGGGGGGGGGGTGGGGGGGGGGGGGGGTGGGGGGGGGGGGGGGTGGGGGGGGGGGGGGGTGGGGGGGGGGGGGGGTGGGGGGGGGGGGGGGTGGGGGGGGGGGGGGGTGGGGGGGGGGGGGGGTGGGGGGGGGGGGGGGTGGGGGGGGGGGGGGGTGGGGGGGGGGGGGGGTGGGGGGGGGGGGGGGTGGGGGGGGGGGGGGGTGGGGGGGGGGGGGGGTGGGGGGGGGGGGGGGTGGGGGGGGGGGGGGGTGGGGGGGGGGGGGGGTGGGGGGGGGGGGGGGTGGGGGGGGGGGGGGGTGGGGGGGGGGGGGGGTGGGGGGGGGGGGGGGTGGGGGGGGGGGGGGGTGGGGGGGGGGGGGGGTGGGGGGGGGGGGGGGTGGGGGGGGGGGGGGGTGGGGGGGGGGGGGGGTGGGGGGGGGGGGGGGTGGGGGGGGGGGGGGGTGGGGGGGGGGGGGGGTGGGGGGGGGGGGGGGTGGGGGGGGGGGGGGGTGGGGGGGGGGGGGGGTGGGGGGGGGGGGGGGTGGGGGGGGGGGGGGGTGGGGGGGGGGGGGGGTGGGGGGGGGGGGGGGTGGGGGGGGGGGGGGGTGGGGGGGGGGGGGGGTGGGGGGGGGGGGGGGTGGGGGGGGGGGGGGGTGGGGGGGGGGGGGGGTGGGGGGGGGGGGGGGTGGGGGGGGGGGGGGGTGGGGGGGGGGGGGGGTGGGGGGGGGGGGGGGTGGGGGGGGGGGGGGGTGGGGGGGGGGGGGGGTGGGGGGGGGGGGGGGTGGGGGGGGGGGGGGGTGGGGGGGGGGGGGGGTGGGGGGGGGGGGGGGTGGGGGGGGGGGGGGGTGGGGGGGGGGGGGGGTGGGGGGGGGGGGGGGTGGGGGGGGGGGGGGGTGGGGGGGGGGGGGGGTGGGGGGGGGGGGGGGTGGGGGGGGGGGGGGGTGGGGGGGGGGGGGGGTGGGGGGGGGGGGGGGTGGGGGGGGGGGGGGGTGGGGGGGGGGGGGGGTGGGGGGGGGGGGGGGTGGGGGGGGGGGGGGGTGGGGGGGGGGGGGGGTGGGGGGGGGGGGGGGTGGGGGGGGGGGGGGGTGGGGGGGGGGGGGGGTGGGGGGGGGGGGGGGTGGGGGGGGGGGGGGGTGGGGGGGGGGGGGGGTGGGGGGGGGGGGGGGTGGGGGGGGGGGGGGGTGGGGGGGGGGGGGGGTGGGGGGGGGGGGGGGTGGGGGGGGGGGGGGGTGGGGGGGGGGGGGGGTGGGGGGGGGGGGGGGTGGGGGGGGGGGGGGGTGGGGGGGGGGGGGGGTGGGGGGGGGGGGGGGTGGGGGGGGGGGGGGGTGGGGGGGGGGGGGGGTGGGGGGGGGGGGGGGTGGGGGGGGGGGGGGGTGGGGGGGGGGGGGGGTGGGGGGGGGGGGGGGTGGGGGGGGGGGGGGGTGGGGGGGGGGGGGGGTGGGGGGGGGGGGGGGTGGGGGGGGGGGGGGGTGGGGGGGGGGGGGGGTGGGGGGGGGGGGGGGTGGGGGGGGGGGGGGGTGGGGGGGGGGGGGGGTGGGGGGGGGGGGGGGTGGGGGGGGGGGGGGGTGGGGGGGGGGGGGGGTGGGGGGGGGGGGGGGTGGGGGGGGGGGGGGGTGGGGGGGGGGGGGGGTGGGGGGGGGGGGGGGTGGGGGGGGGGGGGGGTGGGGGGGGGGGGGGGTGGGGGGGGGGGGGGGTGGGGGGGGGGGGGGGTGGGGGGGGGGGGGGGTGGGGGGGGGGGGGGGTGGGGGGGGGGGGGGGTGGGGGGGGGGGGGGGTGGGGGGGGGGGGGGGTGGGGGGGGGGGGGGGTGGGGGGGGGGGGGGGTGGGGGGGGGGGGGGGTGGGGGGGGGGGGGGGTGGGGGGGGGGGGGGGTGGGGGGGGGGGGGGGTGGGGGGGGGGGGGGGTGGGGGGGGGGGGGGGTGGGGGGGGGGGGGGGTGGGGGGGGGGGGGGGTGGGGGGGGGGGGGGGTGGGGGGGGGGGGGGGTGGGGGGGGGGGGGGGTGGGGGGGGGGGGGGGTGGGGGGGGGGGGGGGTGGGGGGGGGGGGGGGTGGGGGGGGGGGGGGGTGGGGGGGGGGGGGGGTGGGGGGGGGGGGGGGTGGGGGGGGGGGGGGGTGGGGGGGGGGGGGGGTGGGGGGGGGGGGGGGTGGGGGGGGGGGGGGGTGGGGGGGGGGGGGGGTGGGGGGGGGGGGGGGTGGGGGGGGGGGGGGGTGGGGGGGGGGGGGGGTGGGGGGGGGGGGGGGTGGGGGGGGGGGGGGGTGGGGGGGGGGGGGGGTGGGGGGGGGGGGGGGTGGGGGGGGGGGGGGGTGGGGGGGGGGGGGGGTGGGGGGGGGGGGGGGTGGGGGGGGGGGGGGGTGGGGGGGGGGGGGGGTGGGGGGGGGGGGGGGTGGGGGGGGGGGGGGGTGGGGGGGGGGGGGGGTGGGGGGGGGGGGGGGTGGGGGGGGGGGGGGGTGGGGGGGGGGGGGGGTGGGGGGGGGGGGGGGTGGGGGGGGGGGGGGGTGGGGGGGGGGGGGGGTGGGGGGGGGGGGGGGTGGGGGGGGGGGGGGGTGGGGGGGGGGGGGGGTGGGGGGGGGGGGGGGTGGGGGGGGGGGGGGGTGGGGGGGGGGGGGGGTGGGGGGGGGGGGGGGTGGGGGGGGGGGGGGGTGGGGGGGGGGGGGGGTGGGGGGGGGGGGGGGTGGGGGGGGGGGGGGGTGGGGGGGGGGGGGGGTGGGGGGGGGGGGGGGTGGGGGGGGGGGGGGGTGGGGGGGGGGGGGGGTGGGGGGGGGGGGGGGTGGGGGGGGGGGGGGGTGGGGGGGGGGGGGGGTGGGGGGGGGGGGGGGTGGGGGGGGGGGGGGGTGGGGGGGGGGGGGGGTGGGGGGGGGGGGGGGTGGGGGGGGGGGGGGGTGGGGGGGGGGGGGGGTGGGGGGGGGGGGGGGTGGGGGGGGGGGGGGGTGGGGGGGGGGGGGGGTGGGGGGGGGGGGGGGTGGGGGGGGGGGGGGGTGGGGGGGGGGGGGGGTGGGGGGGGGGGGGGGTGGGGGGGGGGGGGGGTGGGGGGGGGGGGGGGTGGGGGGGGGGGGGGGTGGGGGGGGGGGGGGGTGGGGGGGGGGGGGGGTGGGGGGGGGGGGGGGTGGGGGGGGGGGGGGGTGGGGGGGGGGGGGGGTGGGGGGGGGGGGGGGTGGGGGGGGGGGGGGGTGGGGGGGGGGGGGGGTGGGGGGGGGGGGGGGTGGGGGGGGGGGGGGGTGGGGGGGGGGGGGGGTGGGGGGGGGGGGGGGTGGGGGGGGGGGGGGGTGGGGGGGGGGGGGGGTGGGGGGGGGGGGGGGTGGGGGGGGGGGGGGGTGGGGGGGGGGGGGGGTGGGGGGGGGGGGGGGTGGGGGGGGGGGGGGGTGGGGGGGGGGGGGGGTGGGGGGGGGGGGGGGTGGGGGGGGGGGGGGGTGGGGGGGGGGGGGGGTGGGGGGGGGGGGGGGTGGGGGGGGGGGGGGGTGGGGGGGGGGGGGGGTGGGGGGGGGGGGGGGTGGGGGGGGGGGGGGGTGGGGGGGGGGGGGGGTGGGGGGGGGGGGGGGTGGGGGGGGGGGGGGGTGGGGGGGGGGGGGGGTGGGGGGGGGGGGGGGTGGGGGGGGGGGGGGGTGGGGGGGGGGGGGGGTGGGGGGGGGGGGGGGTGGGGGGGGGGGGGGGTGGGGGGGGGGGGGGGTGGGGGGGGGGGGGGGTGGGGGGGGGGGGGGGTGGGGGGGGGGGGGGGTGGGGGGGGGGGGGGGTGGGGGGGGGGGGGGGTGGGGGGGGGGGGGGGTGGGGGGGGGGGGGGGTGGGGGGGGGGGGGGGTGGGGGGGGGGGGGGGTGGGGGGGGGGGGGGGTGGGGGGGGGGGGGGGTGGGGGGGGGGGGGGGTGGGGGGGGGGGGGGGTGGGGGGGGGGGGGGGTGGGGGGGGGGGGGGGTGGGGGGGGGGGGGGGTGGGGGGGGGGGGGGGTGGGGGGGGGGGGGGGTGGGGGGGGGGGGGGGTGGGGGGGGGGGGGGGTGGGGGGGGGGGGGGGTGGGGGGGGGGGGGGGTGGGGGGGGGGGGGGGTGGGGGGGGGGGGGGGTGGGGGGGGGGGGGGGTGGGGGGGGGGGGGGGTGGGGGGGGGGGGGGGTGGGGGGGGGGGGGGGTGGGGGGGGGGGGGGGTGGGGGGGGGGGGGGGTGGGGGGGGGGGGGGGTGGGGGGGGGGGGGGGTGGGGGGGGGGGGGGGTGGGGGGGGGGGGGGGTGGGGGGGGGGGGGGGTGGGGGGGGGGGGGGGTGGGGGGGGGGGGGGGTGGGGGGGGGGGGGGGTGGGGGGGGGGGGGGGTGGGGGGGGGGGGGGGTGGGGGGGGGGGGGGGTGGGGGGGGGGGGGGGTGGGGGGGGGGGGGGGTGGGGGGGGGGGGGGGTGGGGGGGGGGGGGGGTGGGGGGGGGGGGGGGTGGGGGGGGGGGGGGGTGGGGGGGGGGGGGGGTGGGGGGGGGGGGGGGTGGGGGGGGGGGGGGGTGGGGGGGGGGGGGGGTGGGGGGGGGGGGGGGTGGGGGGGGGGGGGGGTGGGGGGGGGGGGGGGTGGGGGGGGGGGGGGGTGGGGGGGGGGGGGGGTGGGGGGGGGGGGGGGTGGGGGGGGGGGGGGGTGGGGGGGGGGGGGGGTGGGGGGGGGGGGGGGTGGGGGGGGGGGGGGGTGGGGGGGGGGGGGGGTGGGGGGGGGGGGGGGTGGGGGGGGGGGGGGGTGGGGGGGGGGGGGGGTGGGGGGGGGGGGGGGTGGGGGGGGGGGGGGGTGGGGGGGGGGGGGGGTGGGGGGGGGGGGGGGTGGGGGGGGGGGGGGGTGGGGGGGGGGGGGGGTGGGGGGGGGGGGGGGTGGGGGGGGGGGGGGGTGGGGGGGGGGGGGGGTGGGGGGGGGGGGGGGTGGGGGGGGGGGGGGGTGGGGGGGGGGGGGGGTGGGGGGGGGGGGGGGTGGGGGGGGGGGGGGGTGGGGGGGGGGGGGGGTGGGGGGGGGGGGGGGTGGGGGGGGGGGGGGGTGGGGGGGGGGGGGGGTGGGGGGGGGGGGGGGTGGGGGGGGGGGGGGGTGGGGGGGGGGGGGGGTGGGGGGGGGGGGGGGTGGGGGGGGGGGGGGGTGGGGGGGGGGGGGGGTGGGGGGGGGGGGGGGTGGGGGGGGGGGGGGGTGGGGGGGGGGGGGGGTGGGGGGGGGGGGGGGTGGGGGGGGGGGGGGGTGGGGGGGGGGGGGGGTGGGGGGGGGGGGGGGTGGGGGGGGGGGGGGGTGGGGGGGGGGGGGGGTGGGGGGGGGGGGGGGTGGGGGGGGGGGGGGGTGGGGGGGGGGGGGGGTGGGGGGGGGGGGGGGTGGGGGGGGGGGGGGGTGGGGGGGGGGGGGGGTGGGGGGGGGGGGGGGTGGGGGGGGGGGGGGGTGGGGGGGGGGGGGGGTGGGGGGGGGGGGGGGTGGGGGGGGGGGGGGGTGGGGGGGGGGGGGGGTGGGGGGGGGGGGGGGTGGGGGGGGGGGGGGGTGGGGGGGGGGGGGGGTGGGGGGGGGGGGGGGTGGGGGGGGGGGGGGGTGGGGGGGGGGGGGGGTGGGGGGGGGGGGGGGTGGGGGGGGGGGGGGGTGGGGGGGGGGGGGGGTGGGGGGGGGGGGGGGTGGGGGGGGGGGGGGGTGGGGGGGGGGGGGGGTGGGGGGGGGGGGGGGTGGGGGGGGGGGGGGGTGGGGGGGGGGGGGGGTGGGGGGGGGGGGGGGTGGGGGGGGGGGGGGGTGGGGGGGGGGGGGGGTGGGGGGGGGGGGGGGTGGGGGGGGGGGGGGGTGGGGGGGGGGGGGGGTGGGGGGGGGGGGGGGTGGGGGGGGGGGGGGGTGGGGGGGGGGGGGGGTGGGGGGGGGGGGGGGTGGGGGGGGGGGGGGGTGGGGGGGGGGGGGGGTGGGGGGGGGGGGGGGTGGGGGGGGGGGGGGGTGGGGGGGGGGGGGGGTGGGGGGGGGGGGGGGTGGGGGGGGGGGGGGGTGGGGGGGGGGGGGGGTGGGGGGGGGGGGGGGTGGGGGGGGGGGGGGGTGGGGGGGGGGGGGGGTGGGGGGGGGGGGGGGTGGGGGGGGGGGGGGGTGGGGGGGGGGGGGGGTGGGGGGGGGGGGGGGTGGGGGGGGGGGGGGGTGGGGGGGGGGGGGGGTGGGGGGGGGGGGGGGTGGGGGGGGGGGGGGGTGGGGGGGGGGGGGGGTGGGGGGGGGGGGGGGTGGGGGGGGGGGGGGGTGGGGGGGGGGGGGGGTGGGGGGGGGGGGGGGTGGGGGGGGGGGGGGGTGGGGGGGGGGGGGGGTGGGGGGGGGGGGGGGTGGGGGGGGGGGGGGGTGGGGGGGGGGGGGGGTGGGGGGGGGGGGGGGTGGGGGGGGGGGGGGGTGGGGGGGGGGGGGGGTGGGGGGGGGGGGGGGTGGGGGGGGGGGGGGGTGGGGGGGGGGGGGGGTGGGGGGGGGGGGGGGTGGGGGGGGGGGGGGGTGGGGGGGGGGGGGGGTGGGGGGGGGGGGGGGTGGGGGGGGGGGGGGGTGGGGGGGGGGGGGGGTGGGGGGGGGGGGGGGTGGGGGGGGGGGGGGGTGGGGGGGGGGGGGGGTGGGGGGGGGGGGGGGTGGGGGGGGGGGGGGGTGGGGGGGGGGGGGGGTGGGGGGGGGGGGGGGTGGGGGGGGGGGGGGGTGGGGGGGGGGGGGGGTGGGGGGGGGGGGGGGTGGGGGGGGGGGGGGGTGGGGGGGGGGGGGGGTGGGGGGGGGGGGGGGTGGGGGGGGGGGGGGGTGGGGGGGGGGGGGGGTGGGGGGGGGGGGGGGTGGGGGGGGGGGGGGGTGGGGGGGGGGGGGGGTGGGGGGGGGGGGGGGTGGGGGGGGGGGGGGGTGGGGGGGGGGGGGGGTGGGGGGGGGGGGGGGTGGGGGGGGGGGGGGGTGGGGGGGGGGGGGGGTGGGGGGGGGGGGGGGTGGGGGGGGGGGGGGGTGGGGGGGGGGGGGGGTGGGGGGGGGGGGGGGTGGGGGGGGGGGGGGGTGGGGGGGGGGGGGGGTGGGGGGGGGGGGGGGTGGGGGGGGGGGGGGGTGGGGGGGGGGGGGGGTGGGGGGGGGGGGGGGTGGGGGGGGGGGGGGGTGGGGGGGGGGGGGGGTGGGGGGGGGGGGGGGTGGGGGGGGGGGGGGGTGGGGGGGGGGGGGGGTGGGGGGGGGGGGGGGTGGGGGGGGGGGGGGGTGGGGGGGGGGGGGGGTGGGGGGGGGGGGGGGTGGGGGGGGGGGGGGGTGGGGGGGGGGGGGGGTGGGGGGGGGGGGGGGTGGGGGGGGGGGGGGGTGGGGGGGGGGGGGGGTGGGGGGGGGGGGGGGTGGGGGGGGGGGGGGGTGGGGGGGGGGGGGGGTGGGGGGGGGGGGGGGTGGGGGGGGGGGGGGGTGGGGGGGGGGGGGGGTGGGGGGGGGGGGGGGTGGGGGGGGGGGGGGGTGGGGGGGGGGGGGGGTGGGGGGGGGGGGGGGTGGGGGGGGGGGGGGGTGGGGGGGGGGGGGGGTGGGGGGGGGGGGGGGTGGGGGGGGGGGGGGGTGGGGGGGGGGGGGGGTGGGGGGGGGGGGGGGTGGGGGGGGGGGGGGGTGGGGGGGGGGGGGGGTGGGGGGGGGGGGGGGTGGGGGGGGGGGGGGGTGGGGGGGGGGGGGGGTGGGGGGGGGGGGGGGTGGGGGGGGGGGGGGGTGGGGGGGGGGGGGGGTGGGGGGGGGGGGGGGTGGGGGGGGGGGGGGGTGGGGGGGGGGGGGGGTGGGGGGGGGGGGGGGTGGGGGGGGGGGGGGGTGGGGGGGGGGGGGGGTGGGGGGGGGGGGGGGTGGGGGGGGGGGGGGGTGGGGGGGGGGGGGGGTGGGGGGGGGGGGGGGTGGGGGGGGGGGGGGGTGGGGGGGGGGGGGGGTGGGGGGGGGGGGGGGTGGGGGGGGGGGGGGGTGGGGGGGGGGGGGGGTGGGGGGGGGGGGGGGTGGGGGGGGGGGGGGGTGGGGGGGGGGGGGGGTGGGGGGGGGGGGGGGTGGGGGGGGGGGGGGGTGGGGGGGGGGGGGGGTGGGGGGGGGGGGGGGTGGGGGGGGGGGGGGGTGGGGGGGGGGGGGGGTGGGGGGGGGGGGGGGTGGGGGGGGGGGGGGGTGGGGGGGGGGGGGGGTGGGGGGGGGGGGGGGTGGGGGGGGGGGGGGGTGGGGGGGGGGGGGGGTGGGGGGGGGGGGGGGTGGGGGGGGGGGGGGGTGGGGGGGGGGGGGGGTGGGGGGGGGGGGGGGTGGGGGGGGGGGGGGGTGGGGGGGGGGGGGGGTGGGGGGGGGGGGGGGTGGGGGGGGGGGGGGGTGGGGGGGGGGGGGGGTGGGGGGGGGGGGGGGTGGGGGGGGGGGGGGGTGGGGGGGGGGGGGGGTGGGGGGGGGGGGGGGTGGGGGGGGGGGGGGGTGGGGGGGGGGGGGGGTGGGGGGGGGGGGGGGTGGGGGGGGGGGGGGGTGGGGGGGGGGGGGGGTGGGGGGGGGGGGGGGTGGGGGGGGGGGGGGGTGGGGGGGGGGGGGGGTGGGGGGGGGGGGGGGTGGGGGGGGGGGGGGGTGGGGGGGGGGGGGGGTGGGGGGGGGGGGGGGTGGGGGGGGGGGGGGGTGGGGGGGGGGGGGGGTGGGGGGGGGGGGGGGTGGGGGGGGGGGGGGGTGGGGGGGGGGGGGGGTGGGGGGGGGGGGGGGTGGGGGGGGGGGGGGGTGGGGGGGGGGGGGGGTGGGGGGGGGGGGGGGTGGGGGGGGGGGGGGGTGGGGGGGGGGGGGGGTGGGGGGGGGGGGGGGTGGGGGGGGGGGGGGGTGGGGGGGGGGGGGGGTGGGGGGGGGGGGGGGTGGGGGGGGGGGGGGGTGGGGGGGGGGGGGGGTGGGGGGGGGGGGGGGTGGGGGGGGGGGGGGGTGGGGGGGGGGGGGGGTGGGGGGGGGGGGGGGTGGGGGGGGGGGGGGGTGGGGGGGGGGGGGGGTGGGGGGGGGGGGGGGTGGGGGGGGGGGGGGGTGGGGGGGGGGGGGGGTGGGGGGGGGGGGGGGTGGGGGGGGGGGGGGGTGGGGGGGGGGGGGGGTGGGGGGGGGGGGGGGTGGGGGGGGGGGGGGGTGGGGGGGGGGGGGGGTGGGGGGGGGGGGGGGTGGGGGGGGGGGGGGGTGGGGGGGGGGGGGGGTGGGGGGGGGGGGGGGTGGGGGGGGGGGGGGGTGGGGGGGGGGGGGGGTGGGGGGGGGGGGGGGTGGGGGGGGGGGGGGGTGGGGGGGGGGGGGGGTGGGGGGGGGGGGGGGTGGGGGGGGGGGGGGGTGGGGGGGGGGGGGGGTGGGGGGGGGGGGGGGTGGGGGGGGGGGGGGGTGGGGGGGGGGGGGGGTGGGGGGGGGGGGGGGTGGGGGGGGGGGGGGGTGGGGGGGGGGGGGGGTGGGGGGGGGGGGGGGTGGGGGGGGGGGGGGGTGGGGGGGGGGGGGGGTGGGGGGGGGGGGGGGTGGGGGGGGGGGGGGGTGGGGGGGGGGGGGGGTGGGGGGGGGGGGGGGTGGGGGGGGGGGGGGGTGGGGGGGGGGGGGGGTGGGGGGGGGGGGGGGTGGGGGGGGGGGGGGGTGGGGGGGGGGGGGGGTGGGGGGGGGGGGGGGTGGGGGGGGGGGGGGGTGGGGGGGGGGGGGGGTGGGGGGGGGGGGGGGTGGGGGGGGGGGGGGGTGGGGGGGGGGGGGGGTGGGGGGGGGGGGGGGTGGGGGGGGGGGGGGGTGGGGGGGGGGGGGGGTGGGGGGGGGGGGGGGTGGGGGGGGGGGGGGGTGGGGGGGGGGGGGGGTGGGGGGGGGGGGGGGTGGGGGGGGGGGGGGGTGGGGGGGGGGGGGGGTGGGGGGGGGGGGGGGTGGGGGGGGGGGGGGGTGGGGGGGGGGGGGGGTGGGGGGGGGGGGGGGTGGGGGGGGGGGGGGGTGGGGGGGGGGGGGGGTGGGGGGGGGGGGGGGTGGGGGGGGGGGGGGGTGGGGGGGGGGGGGGGTGGGGGGGGGGGGGGGTGGGGGGGGGGGGGGGTGGGGGGGGGGGGGGGTGGGGGGGGGGGGGGGTGGGGGGGGGGGGGGGTGGGGGGGGGGGGGGGTGGGGGGGGGGGGGGGTGGGGGGGGGGGGGGGTGGGGGGGGGGGGGGGTGGGGGGGGGGGGGGGTGGGGGGGGGGGGGGGTGGGGGGGGGGGGGGGTGGGGGGGGGGGGGGGTGGGGGGGGGGGGGGGTGGGGGGGGGGGGGGGTGGGGGGGGGGGGGGGTGGGGGGGGGGGGGGGTGGGGGGGGGGGGGGGTGGGGGGGGGGGGGGGTGGGGGGGGGGGGGGGTGGGGGGGGGGGGGGGTGGGGGGGGGGGGGGGTGGGGGGGGGGGGGGGTGGGGGGGGGGGGGGGTGGGGGGGGGGGGGGGTGGGGGGGGGGGGGGGTGGGGGGGGGGGGGGGTGGGGGGGGGGGGGGGTGGGGGGGGGGGGGGGTGGGGGGGGGGGGGGGTGGGGGGGGGGGGGGGTGGGGGGGGGGGGGGGTGGGGGGGGGGGGGGGTGGGGGGGGGGGGGGGTGGGGGGGGGGGGGGGTGGGGGGGGGGGGGGGTGGGGGGGGGGGGGGGTGGGGGGGGGGGGGGGTGGGGGGGGGGGGGGGTGGGGGGGGGGGGGGGTGGGGGGGGGGGGGGGTGGGGGGGGGGGGGGGTGGGGGGGGGGGGGGGTGGGGGGGGGGGGGGGTGGGGGGGGGGGGGGGTGGGGGGGGGGGGGGGTGGGGGGGGGGGGGGGTGGGGGGGGGGGGGGGTGGGGGGGGGGGGGGGTGGGGGGGGGGGGGGGTGGGGGGGGGGGGGGGTGGGGGGGGGGGGGGGTGGGGGGGGGGGGGGGTGGGGGGGGGGGGGGGTGGGGGGGGGGGGGGGTGGGGGGGGGGGGGGGTGGGGGGGGGGGGGGGTGGGGGGGGGGGGGGGTGGGGGGGGGGGGGGGTGGGGGGGGGGGGGGGTGGGGGGGGGGGGGGGTGGGGGGGGGGGGGGGTGGGGGGGGGGGGGGGTGGGGGGGGGGGGGGGTGGGGGGGGGGGGGGGTGGGGGGGGGGGGGGGTGGGGGGGGGGGGGGGTGGGGGGGGGGGGGGGTGGGGGGGGGGGGGGGTGGGGGGGGGGGGGGGTGGGGGGGGGGGGGGGTGGGGGGGGGGGGGGGTGGGGGGGGGGGGGGGTGGGGGGGGGGGGGGGTGGGGGGGGGGGGGGGTGGGGGGGGGGGGGGGTGGGGGGGGGGGGGGGTGGGGGGGGGGGGGGGTGGGGGGGGGGGGGGGTGGGGGGGGGGGGGGGTGGGGGGGGGGGGGGGTGGGGGGGGGGGGGGGTGGGGGGGGGGGGGGGTGGGGGGGGGGGGGGGTGGGGGGGGGGGGGGGTGGGGGGGGGGGGGGGTGGGGGGGGGGGGGGGTGGGGGGGGGGGGGGGTGGGGGGGGGGGGGGGTGGGGGGGGGGGGGGGTGGGGGGGGGGGGGGGTGGGGGGGGGGGGGGGTGGGGGGGGGGGGGGGTGGGGGGGGGGGGGGGTGGGGGGGGGGGGGGGTGGGGGGGGGGGGGGGTGGGGGGGGGGGGGGGTGGGGGGGGGGGGGGGTGGGGGGGGGGGGGGGTGGGGGGGGGGGGGGGTGGGGGGGGGGGGGGGTGGGGGGGGGGGGGGGTGGGGGGGGGGGGGGGTGGGGGGGGGGGGGGGTGGGGGGGGGGGGGGGTGGGGGGGGGGGGGGGTGGGGGGGGGGGGGGGTGGGGGGGGGGGGGGGTGGGGGGGGGGGGGGGTGGGGGGGGGGGGGGGTGGGGGGGGGGGGGGGTGGGGGGGGGGGGGGGTGGGGGGGGGGGGGGGTGGGGGGGGGGGGGGGTGGGGGGGGGGGGGGGTGGGGGGGGGGGGGGGTGGGGGGGGGGGGGGGTGGGGGGGGGGGGGGGTGGGGGGGGGGGGGGGTGGGGGGGGGGGGGGGTGGGGGGGGGGGGGGGTGGGGGGGGGGGGGGGTGGGGGGGGGGGGGGGTGGGGGGGGGGGGGGGTGGGGGGGGGGGGGGGTGGGGGGGGGGGGGGGTGGGGGGGGGGGGGGGTGGGGGGGGGGGGGGGTGGGGGGGGGGGGGGGTGGGGGGGGGGGGGGGTGGGGGGGGGGGGGGGTGGGGGGGGGGGGGGGTGGGGGGGGGGGGGGGTGGGGGGGGGGGGGGGTGGGGGGGGGGGGGGGTGGGGGGGGGGGGGGGTGGGGGGGGGGGGGGGTGGGGGGGGGGGGGGGTGGGGGGGGGGGGGGGTGGGGGGGGGGGGGGGTGGGGGGGGGGGGGGGTGGGGGGGGGGGGGGGTGGGGGGGGGGGGGGGTGGGGGGGGGGGGGGGTGGGGGGGGGGGGGGGTGGGGGGGGGGGGGGGTGGGGGGGGGGGGGGGTGGGGGGGGGGGGGGGTGGGGGGGGGGGGGGGTGGGGGGGGGGGGGGGTGGGGGGGGGGGGGGGTGGGGGGGGGGGGGGGTGGGGGGGGGGGGGGGTGGGGGGGGGGGGGGGTGGGGGGGGGGGGGGGTGGGGGGGGGGGGGGGTGGGGGGGGGGGGGGGTGGGGGGGGGGGGGGGTGGGGGGGGGGGGGGGTGGGGGGGGGGGGGGGTGGGGGGGGGGGGGGGTGGGGGGGGGGGGGGGTGGGGGGGGGGGGGGGTGGGGGGGGGGGGGGGTGGGGGGGGGGGGGGGTGGGGGGGGGGGGGGGTGGGGGGGGGGGGGGGTGGGGGGGGGGGGGGGTGGGGGGGGGGGGGGGTGGGGGGGGGGGGGGGTGGGGGGGGGGGGGGGTGGGGGGGGGGGGGGGTGGGGGGGGGGGGGGGTGGGGGGGGGGGGGGGTGGGGGGGGGGGGGGGGGGGGGGGGGGGGGGGGGGGGGGGGGGGGGGGCGGGGGGGGAGTGGGATGGGGGGGGGGGGGGGCGAGGCGTGGGGGCGGGGGGGGGGGTGGGGTACAATTCCCATCAGCCCCTACCAGCATGGCCAATTGGCCATGCTGACAGAGGCTGATGGGAATTGTAGTTCCTGAACATCTGGAGAGCCGCAGGTTCCCTACCCCTGTCTTAGACTGTGCTCAAAGATATCACCCAGGAAGTCTGGCTGCTTATACATGCATAGGCTAGGCTAAGACCTGTTAGCAGAGAGTGGAACAAGGGTACACAACAGCTCTCACACACACCTAGTCCATATTCTAGTCTTAAACTGTGGATAGTGAAAGAAAAAGCAGAGTTTGAGTGGTAGCAGGCAGCTGCCCAAATACTGGAGGGCAAGTGGGAAATCCACACTGTCACAGACACATACACACTTATACAAAGTTTCCCCATTGTTCTTGGTTAAGGAGAACAAGCAAGAGTGTGGGAAGGTTGTGACATCAAGTATATAGGATTAGAAAAGCATGCAAATGTGCCTTGCTTGGATCTTTGGTTTGCTAAACATAATTTGCTGTTCCTAAACTGACCCATTTCCCATTGCTTTGAGGTCTCTTGTCAAGCGCTCCTGATCTTCACTAGGTATCAACATATAACTTCTTAATTCTTCTCATCTTGAAAATATCTTGAATATATTTTAAAACGCTGAGGTTCCCTTCCCAGGGGAGATTATTATATTTTTTCTCCTCTTCCTGCTGGTATTTTGCCAGAGGTTGAGGCCTGTGGACGTGTGCAGAAAGGCCATGGTTTACAGCTTGGGATCTGTGAGGCTCAGTTTCCCAGACTCGGATCATCCCCAGCTTGGCTTCTGCTTGTTCGTGCATTTTTTAAATTTTTGGATTCCCCTCCCCCTTCTGTAAGACACTTTGAGTCCCTCTGGGGAGAAAAGCGACCTAAAACTTTTAATAAAACTGAATAAATATTTTTGTTCAAATGCCTTTTGGTGTACCTTTGAACAAATGACATCAGCTAGCTCCATATGAAACAATTTCTTTTAAATGACCAGAAACCTTCCTGAAGTACAAAAGGCCACATTTACTCATCTGAAAATCAGGTCTGAAGGCCTCCGTCTAGTTTCTCAAAGGAGCCAGTAGACCTATACCATTTGCCCTTCAAAATGTTATCTGAAGTATATTAAGGGCCCTGAAGATATTTATTTTTTGTATGGCATGCTATTAATGCCTGCGGAGAAAAATCATATTTATTCTGTAAGACTTTTGTTATTCAGTAGTATTCAGGCCAGATGACTTCAAAACGTGTTTTCAAACCTAATTGCCTCTGGAGAAGAACAGGGTGCAATTTATAAGATTCAGACAGTTACAAATGTCACTTAAAGGAAACTCTGTTTACAACATGCTGTTAAAGGAAGCACTCGATGACCATTCGAACATTTCTTTGGTAAGAACCAACCCTATTATAAATATATGTTCCTTTTTGCCTTTTTCCCATCATGTAACTCAAGATGGCATGTGGGAGGGGGGGTTCCCCAGAATCTTGCCCATTCAGGTGCTGACCTAGTCCAAATCTTGACTCCCATTCTGAGCGCTGATTACAGCCGTCACAGAAACAGACAAGCCAGAGGGGGTTGACCTATTAGCGTAAGGCTAGTAGCTTCCCTGACTAACAGGCCACACTACCCAAACCTTGGAGTTTGTTTCTGGGGTGAAATGATATAAAAAATCAATTTCCATACTTCTATTTAATAAAATGGAATAAGTTTACCAATCAGAGAGAGCGAAGGGCAAATTCTCAAGCAAACAGGAATATCAAAAATAAACTTCTAGTTGCTTAATAACTATCCTGATTATACCCTTTCCCGCCAAAAGATCTAAGATCTAGGAGCAGCAGTGGTGTAGGAGGTTAAGAGCTTGTGTATCTAATCTGGAGGAACCGGGTTTGATTCCCAGCTCTGCCACCTGAGCTGTGGAGGCTTATCTGGGGAATTCAGATTAGCCTGTGCACTCCCACACACGCCAGCTGGGTGACCTTGGGCTAGTCACAGCTTCTCAGAGCTCTCTCAGCCCCATTCACCTCACAGGGTGTTTGTTGTGAGGGGGGAAGGGCAAGGAGATTGTCAGCCCCTTTGAGTCTCCTGCAGGAGAGAAAGGCGGGATATAAATCCAAACTCTTCTTCTTCTAAGTGGAATTGTAAATTAATCCGCTGCCACTTCTTCCACTTCCAACCATTCCCCTGCCCCAGAATCTAACTGGGCCTAGCAGGGTAGCAGAGGCTAACTGCCTGCTGTCCCACCGGGCCTGGCACTACCCCCCCAAAGCCCCCCCAACCCTCCCCTGATCCAATCACCATGCTAGGCCTGGAAGGGTGGCGGTGACAAACCGCTGTTACCCTGCTGGGTCCAGAACCAACTCTCCAAGTGCCCTCCAACCTTCCCGTGCCCTAAGAAGTAAGCCAGGTCTGGCAGGGCAGCAATGACAAGCCGCTGCTGTCCTGCTAGGTCTGACACCAGCCCTCCAAACTCCATTCCAACCCTTCCCCACCCCAAGCACCAAGATGGGACTTTCCAATCCTCCCTCTGCTCCAAACAGCAAGTCAGGCCCAGCAAACCGCACACTGCCTCATTGGGCCTCGCACCAGCCCTCCAAAGGTCCTTCAACCCTCCTCCTGCCCTAAACATCAAAGGACTGTTTTCAACAATGGAAGAATGATACTCTCTCTTCCTTCAAAGCACTACTGACTGCACTTTCAGTGGAGAAGGGTAGAGACTGCCAGCCAATTCGGTAAACAGGACCAACTTACACCCACAGTCGACTCCCACTCTTCTCTATGTTTTGTAGTGCATCAGTTCTACCAAAATGGCTGTGGAATCATTGTGATACTGTAATCCGCCAGATTGTCGAAGGGAACGGTTATATCAAGGGCCACCAATATGTTTTCTCTATAGAACTCCTGTTCCTTGTGCACAGGTTTTCTTCTCAGAGTAGAAAAAGGAGAAGAGTTTGGATTTATACCCGACCTTTCTCTCCTGTAGGAAGACTCAAGGAGGCTTACAAACTCCTTTCCCTTCATCTCCCAAAAACACACGCCTTGTGAGGTAGGTGGGGCTGAGAGAGTTCTGAAGAACTGTGACTAGCCCAAGGTCACCCAGCAGGAATGTAAGAGTGCAGAAACACATCTGGTTCACCAGATAAGCCTCTGCCACTCAGATGGAGGAGTGGAGAATCAAACCCGGTTCTCCAGATTAGAATCCACCTGCTCTTAACCACTACACCATGCTGGCTCTCTACTCTGTCCCTACTCTATTCTCTGCTTTGTGGGATTCTATTAAATTGTTAGTTGTTTTTTAAGTGTTCTGTGAGGTCTCCAGGTAGGATCACCAGCCTATCATGGAGATGAGGAAACAGACTTTTGTCTTTTTTTGTTGTCTGAAAAGCAAATGGTAAATAATTCCCCTCCTCCCACATATACTGCACACAAATATACTTATCTTTCCTTGAATATGCATTCAATTGGTAGAAATAAAGTGTTAGTTATATGACCTGGCAGAGTTTACCAACCTTCCCAAATACTCCTGTCTCAAATTCGTAGGAAACCTAACAAACAAATCAATTTATTACGCCATGAAGAATAAAGTGAACCCTACTACCAAGGAGACAAATAGGATATGAATGTAGCTAATATTTATATACTGCACATTAATTTAATTTGACAGACGTTTATTGGCTAGGAGAAGAATAGATTCTTGTTAAATTGCAAGAGACATGGGCTATTTGCAGTGTGTGGCAACAGGTGCGCAGTACCTCCAACCAGCATAAATTGCTGGTGGGAAATATCTTTCTACATGACAGTTTGGAGCCAGAATGTGAATAGGGACCAGCTGGTTTGTCTGATATATTGTAAATGACTCTGTTAGTGCAGAAGATGCAAGATGGGTCTGCAAGGAGATTTTCTATTACATGATCCTCGTCTAGACTGTATTGCCAGGATGCATAGAGGAAAATGGTGGTTTAGGCTGTGTACAATGTGATTTTCCCTTCTGCTTGCAAGTTGGGTGTTCTTTCAAGTTCCTGCTTTTCGAGTCACACATTAGAGATGGGTGTGTTCAAATGAGCTGTGACTTTTGTCCATGGCCTTAGACTGTTGCTTGGAAGATAGGTCCCTCCGGGGATTCTCCTTGGCCTTACCACTCACCAGGTAGAAAACACAATAATACAGCCAGCACTATACGTCTCTGTGCATCCTTTCTATCCCATTTCCTTGCACCTTCAAGATATCCTGACAGGTATTGTCGAAGGCTTTCACGGCCGGAATCACTTGATAGAAAACCAGGCATTCCTGGAAAAACTGAAATTTGGTATTGGAGATGTCAGCTTCCAGTATTTTATGTACAACTGGAGTTATCCTGGAATAGAGATGGTCTAGTATGAGAAGGAAAGACATTTGTATGTGAAAGTACTCCTGGAAGCTATGTGGAATGGAAGCTTTTTGATCAATGTTTTTCAAGGGGAGCACAATAGCAAACTCAAACAATGCATTGAACCCTGGGGGTGTCTTTTTGAGTAAGAAGAAAGCCATACACAACTAATTTTGCGCACCTTCAGCTCTGACCAGGAAAACACACACACCTTTTATTGTCTGTCAATGAAAAGAAATAACACATATTTATTTTCAGTGCTCAGCTTGGGTCTTGCTCTTTTTCACACACACCCTCCTCCCTCAGGTAAGACTGCTGGTGATATACAAAAACTCAACTGCAGTAAATGGCAGAGTGTAAAAACATCTTTACTGTAACCATGTTTCCCCAAAAATAAGACAGTGTCTTATATTAATTTTTGCTCCCAAAGATGCGCTATGTCTTATTTTCAGGGGATGTCTTGTTTTTCTGTGTTCTGTTCATCGGGCATGCTTCCAAACAAAAACGTTGCTACGTCTTACTTTCGGGGGATGCCTTATATTTTGCACTTCAGCAAAACCTCTACTACGTCTTATTTTCAGGGGATGTCTTATATTCGGGGAAACAGAGTAATGTGATGGAACTGAAGCATTACTTAATTTCACTCAGACATCTGAATGTGAATTCTTGGTGGAAAGTAGATTCTGCTAGGGTGAACATGGGCAGAAACCACTTGTATCAAAACAATGATACACACACACACACACACATACCCCAGGCAAACTAATAACAATGCATCAGAAATCATCACAAGAACATACAAAACAGTGACTTTAGCAGACTGATGGTGCAATCCATTGACTTCAGTGGACTTGAAAGGATATATTTCTGCTTAGGATGACACTGTGCCAGTGCACAGAATTAACAGACAGAACTCTAGTAGAACTAAACTGCACAAGACCTATGTTAGCATTGGGTGCCCTGGAACTGATTTCCAAGTACATATGCTTGCAATGGCAGCCTTACACATGAGACCGATGATGGGTCAAATTGAGAGTCGCACCCATAAGAAATGAAAGATGTAAATGAAGCTGTTCATTGGCCATGCCAATTGCAAGCAACTCCACTTTAAGCCACCATCATCCGACCCATCTATAAACTCTACCTGGACCGCAGCTTCAGATTTTAAGGAATGAGCCTTTCAAACTCTCCCACAACTAACAATGAATTAAGAAGGAATCTGGTGGGATGACAGAAGGAAATCAAATCACTTCCACTCTGAAGTGTTATAGACTCAACAAAAGGCATTGATGGATGGCAGTGCACTCCTATGCATACTTGCTCCAGTCTAAGCACGTTGGCACAGGATTGCACTATTGTCGAGGTTTATAGCAGACCTTTTAAGTTTAGTGTTAGCAAATAGCTCCATCTTCTGTTCTTCGTGTGGAAATACTTGTACAGCTTTACAAGGAAAATCTCCTTGCAGGTTGGCTGAAGTAGCTGGGTTAAACAAGGCAATTAGCTTAAACCTAACACTTTTGGGCATGAAAAGGATAATCTAGCTAAAGAGAGAAGACTGGGGTAGTTTTTCCTGTGGTGTCCTTTTGTTCAGTTTTCCTACAGCCAAGCCTGTCAGTGGCTGGATCCACATATAATGGGTTACTGCTCTGTTGTTGCACAGCCGTCATCATTCACCTCTTGACCACCTTATCCACACAGGAAAATCCAGGAGATGAATTATTGCAGTAGTGCAATATACACTGGTGGGTGGACACAGCCAGGGTTTGCTTTGGTTACATCCAGCTGCTACTTTAGACTGATTTTATAATTCTTCTCATCACGAGACAGTTCTTGCAAGCTGGTACCAGGATGGAGTTCATCAAGGCGAAGTCTCCTGTGGATTGTGCTCTCGGCAGTGAAGTGATTGAACAGAACAGAAACCTTTATTAGGCATCCAAAAAAAAATTCAACAGGATAGAAACAAACAAAGAACCAAGTAGCTGGAAAAAAAATCCAACATTCCTAAGGGTAGTATAAACAGAAAAAAGAACCCAAGGGATTAATTCAAAGTATTAATCAGAAAATTGACCACCATTTCCAATATCTTGGGATCCTGGTTGTCAAAGGGATAGTTCAGTTTAAAATTAAGAGAGCAAGGGCCTGCCAAGGTAGCGGCCATAAATGAGGTTATTTCCTAGACTAGAAGGATTTGTGCTTCATTCCAAAAAGTTAATATCATGGCTTATAACTCTGTTGTATTATTTTGTATTACAATGTACAATCAAATTCTACTATTTTTTTCTATATATATCCCATGCAACCTAGAAACTGGACTTTTTCAGTGTTGGTACCTTGGCTGTGGAATACCCTCCCAATATACCACAGTAAAAGTCCTCTGACACAGTGGGTTCTATCTCGGAATATGCCACAGAAAAGGTGTTGCAGTGCCATTCTAATGAAGTGATCCATAGGCGATGTGTTTTCAAGCATGTAGGCATTTTGGGTGGAATTTTAGTTGGATACCATGAGATCAGAGGAATGAATTAACTTCTTCCGCAGGCTTCTTTAGTTATCATCGTAGTACAGGGGTTAATCTGCAGGACCAGATTTACTCCCCACTCCTCCACATGCATGGGGGAGGGGGGACTCTAGTCTGATGATCCGGGTTTGTTTCCCCATCCTGTTCATGAAACCTGCTGGGTGACCTGAGGCCAGTTCTCTCAGAACTCTCTCAGCCCCACTACCTCACAAGGTGGCTGTTGTGGGGAGAGGAAGGGAAGGTGATTGTAAGCTGCTTTGAGACTCCTTACAGGAGAGAAAGGGGGTATAAAAACCTTTCTCTTCATCATTGTCCATCAAAGCTATAAAAATAGACTTTTAACTGTTGTATCATAGGCAGAGCTAATGGTTGTCAGGATTAGACAAATAATGGAGCACAGAGATTTGTAAGGGAACCCCAAGGTCTCAGTATGCTGCCATTTCCTTCCTTCAGAGTCCACTGTGATAAAGGGTACCACTGGAAAGCATCTTGACAGAAGTCCAAGCTCATACTGTTTGAATATGAGCATATGAAGCTACTCCATCATCTCCTAAAGTCCCTCCTCAGTTGTGCTGTACAATTTTTAGGCTGTATTTCATTCAGAGAGTAAAGTTTTGAAGTTGGCCAGATCCAAATACTTAATTCTTCAAATGAAATTCATTCTTCTTAGAGAGAGAATGGGCATTCTCAGACTTTCTGGGGCCCGTTTGCAAAGAAATTCCAAGTTGCTTTCCCCCTTCCCACCATAAAACTCTCACATCACTCAGCACAGACCAAGTTTCTCTTTTATGTTTAGATAACTATAGTATGATTAACGGATTGGATTTCATGTGCACACTATGCTGAGGCAAACCCACATTTGCCATTACATCTTCCAGGGCCACTTATTCCAGCTCACATTGTTCTAGCTCAGTGGTTCTCAACCTTCCTAATGCCACGACCCTTTAATACAGTTCCTCATGTTGTGGTGATCCCCAACCCTAACATTTACCAATTTTACAGATGGAGAACACTGATGCAGAGAGTCTTAGGTGACCTCTGTGGAAAGGTCGTTCGACCCCCAAAGGGGTCCCAACCCCCAGTTCTAGCTCATCTCTCCCAACCTTTTAATCCACCTGCAAGAGAGCTGTGACCCAGTTGGGGTCTAGAACCACAGCTTGAGTACAACCAGGGTAGATACTGTGCCCCCTTTGAAACAGGCCTAAACCCAGAAGCTGGTGTGTGAATGTCAAAATCCCAAAGACTGAGACAAACTATTGTATAAAACAGCAGTTTAATCAACAGCTTGTGGATCTTCCCTGGACAAAGCCAGAACTGATGTACGCGCGCAAAGATCCAGTAATTAAAACGGCTTGCACCCCCCATCCTGGGAAAGCGCGCCTAAAACAACGGCAAAGGAGATAACAGTGAAGATGCCCAGCCACTGACCTTGGGCAGCACCTGGGGAATGAAATCATTCTCGAGAAACAGTGCAGAGACAGACAGTATTGCAATTAACCCATTCCACCCCCGCCCCCCATTATACAGAAAGCAGCAAAAGCAACCCCAATATGAGCAGAACTCCTGATAGTGAATCAGAGTTAGACAGAGGTATATTCTGAATGAAAATAACATGTAGGATGCTCAATGGTACTGCAAATGGTACTGCATAGCAAGAACAGAACAAATAATGGAGAATGACAGTTTGAATCTCAATGTATCAAGGTGGTGTACTAAAAATGAACTGGTCTGAAGAATGCCAATCATCGCAGAGCTTTGCCTTTGAGGAAATGTTTTTTTCTGACTAGAGACTGGTAGGCAGATCCAATGAACCCATCTTGAACAGACAGCAGTGGCAATGAGAGATTTCCTCATTTTCCATGAGCTTAAAGTGATGAGGGGAATGATCAATTATGCATCAAGCAATTCATGGTGGCCTGGCTCACTTCCCCTCAACAACCATTTGATAGTCAGGGATGTGTCGTTCAGAATAATGATAATCAACTGCATGATTTCTGTGTGCAAGGGGCACCAATTCAGAAGGCATTTTCCTTTCAAGTTGCAATACCCCTCCCCTAAGAGCAGAAAACAGAGACAGACAAGAAAACAGAATAAAAACTATTAAAGGCAATAAGAAGCAAGTATTGGGACCAAGGGGTAGCCATGGACGACCCCTTTTATTTTTGTATGGAGAGTAATCAGTTATTACATCTAGATCCTCAGTTCACCTCATTTTCCTTCCTAGATTTCTCAACAGGACTTTGGACGATGTATGCTTCAAAAAAGGGACTCCACCATAGCAACCATCAATTGGGGGTCAGTGTAACTCAGAATAAGCCGAAAGCACAATTAGACTGTGCGGCTCGCAGCCCAAACAGCTAAATCACTTATAAACATTTAAGAGGAACATCATGTACCCCTGTATGCAAACAAAAAACCAAACATCTTGAAAATAGACATTATGTACAAAATAAACACTGCATAAACAAACATGAATCTAAGTGCAGGTGGAAAAGCAATGCGGCCCCTGAGAGATCTGCAAGCAGTCTGCAGTCCAGGAGGAGATCATGAGGCTTTGTCCCTTTGGGGCTCTGGGAAAGACAAGGGACTGGTTAAAACCTTGCTACACATTCGGAGAACTATACGTATGCCATGAACTCTGGAAGTACCATTGGGGTCAGGCTATTATATTACCTGGATGCTGACTAGCTCAGTGATTTTAGGAGTGATTTGTATCCTGATAAACTACACAACATCTGGACTTAGATTCAAGTTTATTTAAGTGGCATTTATTTCATACATAGTGTATAGGACAACTGTCTTCACATATGTTTTGAATGTTTGTAGTGTGAGGAATTACTGCAATATAAGGCCAGATAGTCTATTTTCAAGCTGCTCTACTTTTTTTGTGTATAGGGACACTTGGTCTTTCTCATAGACGTTTATAAGCAATTCAACTGTTGGGCTGCGAGCCACAGAGTGTAATTGAGCTTTTGGCTTATTCAAAAAAGGGATTAGCATATAGTACAGGGTGCTGCAGAATGTACCTGATTGGCACTGTTAGAAAAGAAAGCACTGACTTCTGGTTTTGGGCTACAAGGGCAGTTCTTGATTCTATGGTAGGAACATTTTGCCTGCAGGCTGAGCAAATACATAACCTTTGTGGTATTCTCAGTTTAACTGGAATCATGCATTTGGCAGTCTGTGTCGTTCTAGCTTAATGAAAGCAAGAGAACAAGCTTTTTATAGCATTCAAAAAATATTACCAAAAGTACATTCGTTACTCCAGCCTTTTGTTCTGATTTTGAAGAGGTTAATCTTGTCTAATCTTAGCATCCTCTAGCAGAGAAAAAGGTTGGGAACATCTTTCTTCCCACTTGAATGGCAGCTGGCTGGGCTTCTGTTCCTCCTCTGCTACCAAATGCTTAGATATAGCACTTCTGACTGGATATAGTCAGAAGGTCTCCCTAGCTTGGGAGTAAGACTAAGAATATCCCTTGGCTAGATGAATGAGATCGCACCTGAAATTCCATTGCTTTTCTACTGGATGGGCATGGAGGCATAAGCTCTTGGCTTGTAGTCTGTGGCCCCAAGTGAGCAGATTAGTAGAACCAGCACCAGTCCAGGATGTTGGAGCATCACGTTAGAGTACATGCCTTTGATTGTCTGTTTCAATTGCATTCATCTTGCAAGCTGTTCTGAATGCCCAGATGTAGGAGAGCACAGCAAAGTACAAATGCTTCGATTAAGAAAATCACCCCATTAAAAGGTGACATTTGCTTTACGCATTACACCACACGTCAGTAACACCCCTTGTATGCTCATGTTTTCTCCTTGACTAAACTGGAACATGATGCCATCAGGACAGCCATCAACACATTTCTTCAAACTCAACAGAGGGGCCCATGTTTAGCCATGTCATGTTATTTCCCAGCTTCTTCTGCTAGGGTCTGCCCTTTCCTTTCATTTGGCTTTAAAGCCTTGAACCATGCCGTTGGCTGCGAAGGCTGCGAAGGGAGAATGCACACTGAAGCTCTTGGTTTAGTGACACCGCACATCTGTGTTTCTGCTGTCAGTTTTATTCAAGTTGAGAAGCATCTTCTGTCACTCTGATGCTGTAGCTACCCTGTACAGGTAACTTGTATTGATGAAGATTTGCTAAGAAAAGGAAAACACTGTTCCTCATGCAACATAAATGGCCAGCATTCTAAAATGTTCTACCTGTGGTTTAATGAGCAGGTGGGTATACTGCTTTTTCCTGGGCCACAGGGTCACAGAAGCCATGCCTGGCCCATCTGGATTTCCAGCCACATGTGGCCACTCAGAAAAGGAAACCCAGGCAAACAGATTCACATGCCTTTGTATTTGCAGCTTTGCTTGAGGGGGTTTAGGCAGCTGCAATACCGCTCTGCTATCATCGTGACAAAAATTTTCTTGGCAGCTTAATGAAGTAGCAGTGAGATGAAGTATGCTATTTGTTACATGCAAAGCTGCACTTAGTGCCTCTGAAGAAAAAAGGGGAAAAAAAATCAGAATCAAAAAGGTTAAAATAAGAAATTATCCCCTTTAAAAGGTTACGGGAAAGGAGGTGATCTTTCCCAGGCTGTTTTCAACAATAGGGGGCGTTGATCATCTATAAAGCCTACTGCAGATAAGAAGTCGGTGAACAATGTTGTAACGGCTGGGTGATTTTTTAATCATTTGGGAGGGGGATGTGCCGAGCTTTTTTTTTCCTACTGAGGGGATGCACACAGCTTCTTAAGATTTTTGGGTTTGTTTTGAACTACAAACCTTCCCCTCAGTTACCAGGTGTTTTACAAGTAATGAGTGGATAGGCTTTAGGTCGGCTGCTATGAGGTAAGTTTTGTGGTGCACAAAGGACGAATCCCCACTGAAAATAAAATGCAGAAACAACCAGGTTTCAAAAGAAACAGAGCCTTTTCATCCAGGTTTCATCGAGGTTTCTCCCTCCCCACAGCAGCCTATGTCTATTGAAGACCTGGATGTCAATCATGGATTCAAACAATTGGCCCCTTCCGCACACGCAAAATAATGCATTTTCAAACCACTTTCACAACTGTTTGAAATTGGATTTTGCTATTCCACACAGCTTCAAAGAGCACTGAAAGCAGTTTGAAAGTGCATTATTCTGCATGTGCGGAATGAGCCAATGTTACACTCCCCACGCACACGCGTTCTGCTCAGCAGGTCTGTTCTGATTGGCTGTCGTGTTGTGTTGGGGTGGGAACTTTTTTTCAATTTGGTATGAAGCCATGTCGTTACATAAGCAAGTAGACGCATACGTATGATCTCCCCTTTCTTCTGATTGGCTATCGTGTTCTGCCGGGAACCATACTCCGCCCTTGTCTTGTTTTTAGCTCACATCATTACTGCATGGTTTTGCCATTCGTGGCTGCATGGTTTTGCCATTTTAAATCTTTCTCTGCGTGGCTGCATGGCCGTGTTGGCGCAGAGGCTTCTAATCTCATACAGTTTGCAGTTGGCACAGAGGGGTCATCTCAATTTGCACAGTTTACAGTCAAGACAGAAGGCAAATCTCATCACTTCCAATGCTGTTTAAACTGGGGAGCCCAGATTCTCCCTTTAAATCCACCTTAAAGGGAGAATCTGGACTCCCCAGTTTAAACAACACTGGAAATGATGCTGGAATCCACCCCCAAACAGCATTACTTCCAATGCTGTTTCAGCTGGGGAGCCCAGATTCTCCCTTTAAATCCACCTCCAACAGAGTTGGCAGATGCATTTATTCCAGCCATTGAAAAAGCAGCTGGTGCTTTGGAGGCTTGCATGTTTGTAGTTTCTCTCATGGCCACGTTTCTAAGGAGCGAAAGAAAAACCAGCCACTGCCTTGCACGTTTGCTCGGTCGCTGCTCTGCTCCTCAGTGCCACGTCTCCACGTAGCCTCTACCAGTGGGAAACAAAAAAAAAAGGCTGCGCGCACGCTGCACTGTGATTGGGTGGAAGGTTCCACATCACTCCCTACAGCGGAAAAAAAAATACAGTTCCAAACCCCAAACCTCCCCACTGATCTGGCTTCATGGCGTGTTTTTTAAAAAGCTGCACATACATGCAGGTTCTGAAAAAACACGCGATTAGGGGGGGAAGGAACGCCAGAACCGGGATGAAACCCTGTTTGGCAATCAGGCAGGGGGGAGTTCTTCATGAAACCCTGGATATTTCACATGAGTATCATGTGTTATATTGACCATGGGGATTCCCCCAAAGAGATTATTGAGATCACTGAGGCGGGATTAATATATAAACAACTAAGAAGATTTATTTATTTACAGGTTGGTTTTAAAGGAACAAGCCAGCAGCACAGGACTCAGTTGACAAAGCAGAAACCTGACTGAGGTACAAAAATCTAAACTGGTTATGACTTCAGAGAGAAGTTGGACGTTTCTACAATGCTTTCAGATAACGGCGAGTTGTATTGACTGGCCACTAGACTGGATCCTCTCTCACACACAGGATTCCATCCACACCAGCCCACCCTTTCCCCAGAGTAAAACTAACAGCACAATCCTGATCTGGAAGGCATTCAGTGATGGTTCTGCTGCTGAACCACCTCACCGTCTCCTGGGGGTGTACCTGCCAGAGAGACATGGGGCAACCCATGTCCCCGGGCGCTACCTATCTGTTCATGTGGGGGCGGAAAATGGTCCCCCAAAGACTGAAGCTGTCTGCGGGCCTGCTGGGTGCCTCTCGGCCTGGCTTTGCAAGAAGTCAAAGACGAGGTAGCAGGCCCAGTGACGATGGAGGTTGAGTGGGGAGGGGGCAGCGGCAGTGGCCCCTTCACTCAACCTCCATCAGCAGTGGCCCTGCTACCTCCAAAGATGGAAAGCTATTCATCCCATGTGCCTATAAGTCAGTGGTGGCGAACCTATGGCACTCCAGATGTTTATGGACTACAATTCCCATCAGCCCCTGCCAGCATGGCCAATTGGGAATTGTAGTCCATGACCATCTGGAGTTCCATAGGTTCGCCACCATGGTTCTAGGGTATGTCTTCTGGAACTTGAATGAGAACACATGAGAGTATCTTTGTATACCTTGTATATCTTGGCAAAGACAGCAACTTGAGATGGGAGGAAAATCAATGTATATTTCTTGGCTAGTCAGTAGCATATGAGGGATAAATT
Organism: Sphaerodactylus townsendi; assembly: GCF_021028975.2. NCBI lineage: Eukaryota > Metazoa > Chordata > Lepidosauria > Squamata > Sphaerodactylidae > Sphaerodactylus > Sphaerodactylus townsendi. The sequence continues at coordinate 24,562,723 of NC_059435.1, forward strand.
AACAAGTTATATTCAGTGTCCATAGGCATAATAGTAGGATAAGCACCAGTTTAGGATTGCTCAACAAAATCATATCACATCAGCAACATCCCTTCCTGTCACCTGAGAAATTTCAAGCATGGGAAAGTGAATAATAATTTAAAAGATCTCCTAAGTTGCATCTTGGGGGACCCTAGCTGCCCTGACTTGCAACACCTGGGCATGAAGAAATCCCTCAGCTATAATGTGCTCAGCTTCTTCAAGAGGAAACAATCAAACACAAAGCTTCTTGTATAATATTTTCTTCCATGTCATTACCATGATGCAACAGGCACAGTTTCTGACAGAATCCAGTTAACCTTCCATTGTCCTTAAGAGATGCGTGAAATCTTTTCATACTGATCAGCCACAGACATCCCGACATAAAAATAATCAGAGGTGAATGAAATTGATTTTGATTTACTATGTTACCCAATCTAACTGGAAAACACAACACATAAAACATCCTTGTACCGAGATTGCCGGCTCCTACATGTATAATTTACAACACATGTCACTCGTATACCAAATTGTCGATATTAGTTATTCATGAATACATAGAAAAGCTTGTCATGGAGAAATAAAACCAAATGTTAGTCAGTCATCCTTTGCACTAGTAACTAATACTGCTGTGATGACAATGTTTCGTACTAGGTTCACTGGGTGCTGAAATTTAGTTTAAATCTACGGTTGAAATATTTACTTTCCACTTTTTAGCAATCAATATTACATTAAAAAAAACAAGCTGGGCCTGGCAGGATGGGGGGAGCCTTTACTCTTTCACCCCCCGATGGGGGGCAAGGGAAGCTCCTCCAAGGCAGCCTTGCTCCAACTCTATAAGAACATAAGAACATAAGAACTAGCCTGCTGGATCAGACCAGAGTCCATCTAGTCCAGGACTCTGCTACTCGCAGTGGCCCACCAGGTGCCTTTGGGAGCTCACGTGCAGGATGTGAAAGCAATGACCTTCTGCTGCTGCTGCTCCTGAGCACCTGGTCTGCTAAGGCATTTGCAATCTGAGATCAAGATTCTATGGGGAAAGCCCCCCCCCCAATCTGTGCAAAGCACCCTCACTCACACTAGAAACAGCTGTTGGCTCCCTTCCCTTCTTCTCATGGTGCCTCTCTGGTTGCCAGACAGGGGAGGCAAGAGAGCAGCCAACACTCACAGCCCTGATCTGGAGGGGAACAACCTGGTCAGAGCTCAGAAGCTAGGGGTGGGTGGGCGGTTGCATGCAATTGGCGACTGGTAAATGGGGCTTGCACACCCTTTGCCAAATGAGGCCACCTGGAATCCAATGCCCAAGCCACCCACTGCCCCAACAGGCCAAGCAACAGCCCTCTCAAGCCCCCTCCAAACTGGGCCTGCCTGGCTCCCCCCCCCCAACTCACCACTTGCCCTCATACTTTTATCTTTTTGTGAGGCAGAGTAAAGTTCTTTTCAATGTATTTTTAGAAATTGAGCAAGGCCAGGTGGGATTTTTGACTAGCAGGGCTTCTGATTGGCCACTGGAAATATGATTGATGGCACAGGTTTAAATGCTTTGGGAGCTGTTGCTACCACAGCACGAGCATCTTCACTGCATAACTGAAGCTAAACTGTGTGTATGCAAGCACACATTTTTAAATGTTATGTTTCTTTTAAAAGGCGTCTTATTCAGCAGAGCTTCTGCCTGAAGCTGTGAAGAGTTACTATTAAGAGTTATTCACAGCTCTACTCCCTGACATTTTGTGGTTGGCTCTGCCTCTGGCAGCAGAAATGTTCTGCTTGTACCCACCATCCTGTAAGGTGCCCACAGACTCAGAAGGTTGAGAAGTCCACATTAGAGAGTCTGTTGCTGGGCAAACTATGAACCCTCCATATTGATAGAGGAAAGGGCAAGGGAAAGAATGACAGAAGAAAAAACCAGAGCAGGGTCTGGAAGGGAGACGGAGAAAGAGAAGCGCATGTTCCACATCCTACCTTGTGTTGACTTCCTGCCCATATCAAAATTTCCCACCCCCAAAATCAAACAGTGCAATGAAAAGATACTATTTGGATAAGACAGGAGGAAAACCACTTCTTATCTGGCTTCACACAGGGCTAAGGGAGATAATCCATGTCAACACGAAGACAGGTTGTGTCAGGTTCCACACCTCAAGTGTGGATTTGATCCTCATAATGGGTGTGAATATAGTCACTGCCAATTTGTTGGATGTGCTAATGGTTGACTGGGCCATCTTTCTGAAGCCATCAACGGGATTCCTCCATGATGTCCCCCCTTCCCAGTTAGCTCCCTGGGATACCACAGGGCTAAGGGAGAAAACAGAAAAGCAGGAGTTTAGATGACTACAGTGAGCTTGGCGGACTACTTGTGATGAAGCTATGAGAACCTTGCATAGGCTGTTTATGAAATCCGATGAGGTGGCAGTGAAAGCTGCTCAGAAAACTTATTATGCTGCCTCCATTGCTTGCCACTGACCATGCAGAGAGGAAATGAAACATTTCCCATTTCCATAGCTAAGCAATGGAATAACCCCATCAGTTGGGGCCAATGGAGCTAAAAAATTGAGAGGTTGCAAGTAACATGGGGGAGATGAAGGCAAAAAAACAACAGCCAACTTGTCGAAATGTTTTGTGTTTTGTTTCTAAAAAATACAGATGTGGCTAGATGAGACATTGCTTGGAGTGGCCAGCCAACCAGGCTCCTTTCCCTTCATTCTTCAACTGTCACTTCCTTACCTCTAATGATGAGTGAGGTGTTCTGGATGCCGCTTGTAGCTGCCTGCTGCCACAGTCTCTTGCTATGACTCCCAACATTGCCGCTCCCAGTTTAACTGGACACCTCAGCAGCCACAGCACAGACAGATTTTGGTGGAGATCCAGAACCCCATCCTCATTGAGCCTTTGCAGGAATGCTACAACCTGAGCCATGGCTGCAAACTCGACAGGGGGGAAATTGCAGTGGTAAAAGTGTAAAAGTGTAAAGAAAGACCAACAAAAAAAAGTCTGCAGCAAAATTCATTGAAAAAAGGTGAAAGGGTTGAGATTGGTGGATGGAGATAATTCATGAGATAGCAGTTCTGGAACTGGCATAACATACCCATCAGGTTATTAGCTTGCATGAAGTTTTTGGGGCACTAATAGAAATCATTCTGGTTTTGGAATATGCTTCTGGCGGGATACAGCTGAAAGAGAAAATTCCTTCAAGGAGAAATATGTCAAGTGTCTCTTGAGGCAGATCTTGGAAGGAGTTTCATTTTTACACCATAATAATGCAGTTCATCTTGACCTGAAACCCCAAATTACTAACCAGCAATTTGACTTTAGTCTTTCTAAAGTAATGAACAGCAGAGTAATGAAGAACTAAAATAAATTATGGGGATGCTTGAATATGTTGCTCCAGACATCCTGAGCCCATCAGCACTGCAACAGATATGTGGAGCATTGGAGTGTTAGCCTATGCCATGCGAACAGGAGTATTTCCGTTCTTGGGATATGGCTAGACACTGCTAAGACATTCCTATTCAGAACTGGATCTCTGTTTGCCAGGGTAGCAGAGGAAGACGCAATTTATCAATTACAAATACTCAGCAACAAACTATTGTCAGAAAGCATGAATTTTGAGACTCCATTTGTAGTGGACATGATTCAGCCAAAGTTAAACCCTATAAATTTCTGTACTGAGCTACATGGAACTGTACTGTACTGATTTCTCATGGAACACTTAAGTCGAGTCTGTTCTCTGCACAGTGGGATTGTAGTGGGCTCTCCTCGCATTTCTCAGTTTACATGTAAGGAGACAGCCTGCAGCACAGTTTGTCTGCTGAACTCTGCTGGATCTCTGCTTCTCCTGGTTCTCTTAACTCTGCCCATCAACAGTCTTAAAGGCACAGAGTTGATATTCTCTCTCCCACTCCCTTCCCCTCCACAGACGCACACTTTCTGATGCCCTTGCAAGAGAAGAGACAGACTTATTTTAAAACAGAGTGTTGCCCGAAAAAGAAGTCCTCTCAGCCATTAGGGAGGGCAGAAGCAGATGGGGAGAGGTTGGTGGAGCCAAAAAGATGCCTGCTTTTACTGTTCCTTGCAAAAGCCTTCTTTGTTGTTACTTTGTATCAAAAGATCAATCTCTAGATCTCTAAATATGTGCATTTTAGAGAAGCAAGAAGTAGCTGGCAACATGGAGAGGGGGGCAAGGGAGAAGGTTCCCAGGCACCTAGCAACTGAGGCTGTTCTGAGGCTGTGCTGGTGAAGGAGAGACTGAACACAGATCTTAGACAGAAATGGGTGGGGGGTTCTCCCATCCTTCATTATACATATGTGAGATCTGTTGATCAGTGCACTTAGGGAAGTAGGAAGGAGCTGACAGCAATGTAGGAGGGTGAGAGGGAAGGCATGCAAAGCTCTGCAAGGGTATAGGAAGATTGGCCGTGGGCGGAGTGAAGATGTCCAGAGCAAAGCTGTGCCTACTGGTAAATCTGTCCCACTCTGGCGGCCAAGCAAGATATAAATAGTGCTATAAGTGGTTTCATTTGCCATGAAGTGAGTGGAAAGTGAAAGTGGAGCTCCAGAAAATACAAGAAATCTTGCGTTGGCAAACACTGTCCTCCACTACGCAGCAAAGACTTTGTGAGGAATTGTCTACAATTTATGCTTGAGCTTTTATTAGCTCTGCTCTCTCTCTCTCAAATACAGGTACCCTGTTTGTTGTATTTGTACTTTTTGGTGAGATTACTAATAGCAGCTGAGAGACAGGGGATTGAATTACAATCCAACATACTAACTGTTACACCATTCTGGCTCTTGGAAGGGTTTTGGAAAGAGCTTATGGAGCCAAGGTTTTGATGGCTCCCATTAGCATGTCAATTTTTGCAGTAATTTTGCATGTCACACTGCAGCAAATTGGATAAATATTTGTTCAAAAAAATACAGCCTGTTCTAGATTTCTGATGAGAACATGCATGACTTTGTGTCCTTTGAAACCCTCATTTCTTGCTTTCACAGTTCACATATTAGTTGGTGTCCACTTAGATGCAATCTGTGAAATGGCCCATAGATGTTAAGTGTTGCTGGGAGAGAGAGCTATTTCTAATGGCTAAGTGGAAAATGCTTGGTGCTTGCAAATAACAAGTGGGCCAATAAACTTGTGAACATTAGTCGACAAGAGGGGAAACACACACACACACACACACACACACACACACACACACACACACACACACACACACACACACACACTTCAGCCTGATCTTCTATCACATCTTGGTCTGCAGAGATTTACAAGTTTTCCAACTGTTTCTTTTTCTAAATTCCAGTACTAACCACAGGAGGGATATTTTTAAGGTTACAGATGCTTGGGTTCCTAGCTATTTTTAGCCGCCTGTTTGGACCTGTTCACAGAGTTCTGCTATGCATTATTCATAGCAGCAAGGAAATGGCTCTCCAGTTTTCTTCTGAGATGAAGAAACAATCACTGCTTCTGGCATTTTTGCTGTGCTGCTGCACATTTTCTGCTGCATATCCCCTCCCCTCCCCATCTCTCAAGTGGAGAGGAGGCAAGAAAAGCCAGCTTTTCTGCTGCAGACAAATTGGCTGCAACTCAAGCACACTGGAAAAACAGTTAATGGCTTGTTATATATGCTACGACCTCTGTGTTTTTCAAGCATGGCCCCAGAACTAAAGTTGTACATGACTGGCCGATCAATTTCACGTCAACTCTCGTCTCCCTCTGTTCAGACATAAGAATAAAACCATGTAAAATCTAACGATGGAACTGTATCAAATAAGAAAACCAAGGATATCAAGCATGGATCACACTCATACAATTTCCAGAAGGGGGGGATGATGTTCTCATGTTTCAGGCCTTGTGTCTCAGCATAAGGTAGGAATGAGGTGGTTTTTGTCAGAGAGCCCAGTCACTCAGGAATATTTGAGAATCTTCTTGGGTGACGAGAACATGAATTTATTTGGAAGAAACAAATAAAGAACACAAGGCCTACCAAAGTCCTTCACAGAAGCTTGTCTACCAGTGTTTCCCAGAGCCATAAATAAAACCCGGGCAGGAACTGCTTCCATTTATGGCACCGTGGAACTATAATAAACCTTAAAATGAACTTCTAAATATTACACCGGTTTTCTGAAGAGGAAGAATGAATTGCGCTGCTGCTATGTACAGCTTGGGGGAGTTACATCTCTGAATATAAACTGTGCCACATAAGCAGAACACTGGCTAGTACGCAGTGGTGTCTAAAAGTTTTGTTGAAAGTTGTGTTGCTGCTGCTGTTTTTAGGAGTGGTTCTTCTCATGTGGAATTGGAAGTGGTAGCTAGAGTTGCTTACCTCTAGATAGGGCGTAGCATTCTCCCAGAATTACAACTGATCTTCATTGATCCATTTCCCTGGAAAAATCTCCAGGAATCTGAAAGACTAGTGTAGCAGAGGCAACACTAGAAAGGTCTTCTTACCATCTCCAGATTCTAGCATGTCATTTTGCTGCAAATGTAGAGCTAGAATTGGAACATTTGAAGTCCCAGACTTTCTTTCCAGAGCAAGGAAGACCAGTAGAAGGAAATCACTCTGGCTTGCTTGTTCATCCAACTAATTACACACTCCATCGGCTGCCTGTAATTATGATTTGAAAAGAAGATCTATACCCTCGCAGTTTAGTGGGTGCTTTTTTTAAAAAAAGTCAGCCAATTCTACTCTAATGAATCTTAGTACAAGACAGAAAAGTGCTGTCATGTTGGTGTGATGAAACCTGAACATGATAGATTCCATCTGGTCAGTATTTCTTCATTCCTTCTCATCAGATTCCTTGTATCTATAAATCTGTGGCACATTATATAGCAAGAAAAGGGTAATAGGAAATCGTACCAAGGTTCAGTATCAGTACAATTTCTATTGTCAGTCTAAAGACCAAAATAGGACTTCAGTGACTGTTGTATGCCTGGGAACCTGGGATTCTGGGACCCTGGGAAAAAGTCCCCATATAGGCCCCCAAGATCAGTTGCCCCAAAAGGGGGGGAGGAGGGGGGAGCAAGGAATGGTTTTCACTGGTGCCAGCATGAAAGATGGAGCTTCAGATGCCTACTCTTCATTGGGAAGTTGTGAAAGATGTGAAAGAGGTTTAAATAACAGTATCTCTGTAAAAGATTGGCCTTATATATGTAAAAATGGTATCAGTATGATATGTTAGTTTAAGGGAACTTTAAAAAACATTTTATAAGTGTGAGGTTGTAACAAAATGTCCAGCTCTTTTTAAAAAATCTAATAATGTAGTTACTTATAAAAATACATGTTTTTTAAAAGTGAACCCTCAGCTACAAAAAAATCCTCATTGAGGTCCTCATTCTTTAATGATAGGTCACACTTCATTCATTCTGAATTTAGGTTTTATCAGATTTTCTGACAAAATCCACAGATTCTCACTGACATAAAACTTTCCTTTCTTCCTTAAATTACAAACATAAATCTGTACATCAGCAAATATCATTATTACTACTTTTTGGTAAATGAGTCTTATTGCATTTTCCTTCAGTATTACATAATCTCATTTCCATGCCGTAGCAAATTGTCTACCATCATCAATTATATGTCATGGACTTTGATGTTCTATCATTAACCTGGCCCTATGGCTTTCAGGAACATGCATGATGGATGGCCAAATCTGAAGTGTGTCTACTGGGCAGTCTTCCCATCTCTCTCTCTCTCTCTCTCTCTCTCTCTCTCTCTCTCTCACACACACACACACACACACACACACAGAGGAAAGTGGATGTTCAAAATGGCCCGTAAAGAGTAGTTAGTTTCCCATTGGATGCTCTTTCTCTTGCTGAGTTTAAGTAAGTGCTTTGCTATAAACAAGGAGGAGCAATAATAAATTCTTGGAGTACCCAAGGCATAGCAGCAAAAATTGGGGGGAAGACTCAAAATTATAGAAACAGCTGAAGATAGTCAATATGGTGCAGTGATTAAAGTACTAGACCAGGAACTGGGACACCTGGATTGAAATTCCCACTGGTGCCATGAAAGCTTGCTGGGCTACCTTGGGCCAATCACACAGTCAGCCCAACCTACCTCACAAAGTAGCTGTGAGGATAAAAATGGACAAGGGGAAATATTGTAAGCTACTCTGAGTCTGAATTGGTGACAAAAGTGTGATATACATGTGATAAGTAAATAAATAACAGAGTTTGGATTTGGATTTATATCCCCCCTTTCTCTCCTGTACGAGACTCAAAGGGGCTTACAATCTCCTTGCCCTTCCCCCCTCACAACAAACACCCTGTGAGGTAGGTGGGGCTGAGAGAGTTCCGAGAAGCTGTGACTAGCCCAAGGTCACCCAGCTGGCGTGTGTGGGAGTGTACAGGCTAATCTGAATTCCTCAGATAAGCCTCCACAGCTCAGGCGGCAGAGCGGAGAATCAAACCCGGTTCCTCCAGATTAGATACACGAGCTCTTAACCTCCTACGCCACTGCTGCTCCTACAGGTAAAACGTAGTGGCACAGTCCAACAGATAGTTATTGGTCACAATTATACTGATTTTATGGGTGCAGAACTGAACAATGTTGACCTTTCCTTAACTATCTCCATAGGAGGCATGGGTCTTAAACAAACCCTGATTTGAACCTAGAGATGGGACTTGAACCCAGGTCCCTGATGTAAAATTGACCTTTCAAGCTACCATATTGTAGTAAGTCACTGAATTGGGCAATCTCCATCTTAACTCTCTCCATAACAGGGACCTGCAATTCTCATCTCCTCCATTTTATCCACACAACAACCTGGTAATTAGGTTAGGCTGAGAACTTGTGACCCAGCTTCCATGGCAGAGTGGGGATTTGATTCTGGGTCACCCAGAGCTCTGTCCAACACTTTAAACACTTCACAATGCTGACTCCTGGGGCCTTTTGGGGAAATAAGGGTACTGACTGGGTCCAAGATTTTAATTCTAATGCTTTTGTAATACGTTAGATTGAAGTAGGTTTTCAGTTCTGTCATTCAAATTCCAAGAAGGTGAGAATTTCCTGAACTGAGAGACAGAATGTTTAAAATCCATCTCCCTGCCAAATTTGGCCATGTTCTGTCAGCATGATTTGGTCTTCCCTCAAAATTCTTTAGATGCTTGACCACACTCCAAATTAACAACAGATTTAGGTGGCATTCATCTCCTCTAATTTGTGCTGGAAAAACATTAGAAATTAAGGCAAAATAAACGCTGTTTATTATGTGTGTTGTGTTAAGTGCCATCAAGTTGTTTCTGTCTTGCAGGGACCCTTTGAATCACAGTCTTCCAAAACATCTTATTGTCTTGCAAACTAAGGCCCCTTCCGCACACACAAAATAATGCGTTTTCAAACCACTTTCACAACTGTTTCCAAGTGGATTTTGCTATTCCGCACAGCTTCAAAGAGCACTGAAAGCAGTTTGAAAGTGCATTATTCTGCATGTGCGGAATGAGCCTAAGGGCTAAGGGCTGTGGGTCTTCCTCACTCCTGCTGTCTTCAACCTTTCCAAGCATTATTGTCTTTTCAAGTGACTCTTATCTTCTTATAATGTGACCACAGGCTCAGTTTAGTCATTTCAGCTTCTAGTAACAGTTCATGTTTGATTTGATCTAGAATTATTTGTTTATTTGGGTGGTATTTGTAACCATCTCTTTCAACACCAAATCCAGAGATATGGCAGAAATAAATGTGGCAAGAAACAGGGATCTGGCACTGAAAATGGCAGCAATTTGTTCTGTGTCTAGAACCACAACCAATGTGTTCTGTGTCTAGATTTCACTGTTGTATTTTTCACCCTTTTCTCCATATCATGGCTGCTAAGGTTATGGATGAGGTGACTTCTTGAGGTCAAGCAAGACATGGTTTATAAGTTGCACTAGACTAGACATTACATATATAGATAAGAAACTAAGCACAGGGTGGCTGTTTTAGGGAATGGCTCCTGTTTTTCATATCTTTTGTTTGACTCCAAGTTCAGCAGTCTGGCACACTGTTTTTTCAACAGGAGACATATAAGGGAGCATTTAAATCAATGAACTGAATACTGCTTAACCTCCACTGGGCACAATCTAACCAATTCAGGTTTTAAGTCTATGCCAAATAATATATGTCCAAATACATAATGCTTGTGGAGTTTTGTATGCAGGCAAAATCAGAAAAGCTTGGATGGAATTCTTCCTGGGAATCTTATCTATACTGACAAGCTAAAGGCAAGCTAGAAATGCAATAAAAGAAGTTGAAAGAAGTTATAAACTCATCATGGACTATTTTATTAATTGGTAGGATTCATCTGCCTGTGTAGATGATTTATGAAATGGTAACATTTGAAGCTTCCTATTAGAACTGTTGGCAAAGCATTAAGCAATTTTCCAACGTTTAAAATGTCCAATCGTGTCCTATCCTCTGAAGTATTTTAGAATTAATTTTGTTAATCTTTGTTGTTCATCTTTTTTTTTAATGGAACGTGTAAATTAATGTGATGATCCAGCAGAGAAGTGGACCCAGATTTTCTGCTAAGACAATCAACTTAATGAACGGGTAATTAGTGTTAAGAGCATTAGTAACATTAAAGTTTAATGAGTTGAATCTTCAGCATATCACATCCCTGACTTTCCGCAGTTTACCAACTAAAACTTTATCCTCTTGAATTGAAAAACACTTTCAGATATGAGATTTAAGTTTTAAAAAAGGACACGGGGGTGAGACGCATAATTAAAATGTCACAACTTGGAAAATAATTCACTTTAACCAGCAGTTGTAGTTTACTTAAACAAACAGTTTTGAAAACATTAGTAATCCCACAATTGCTTTACATTTATTGCATAAGAACACATTACTGTAAAAAAAGTCTATCAAAGAGAAAATATTATTGTTAGGCACAGGGCAGAGCCCTGTGTTCAGAGCTAAAACTCTGTCCGGTTACTCACAAATAACCATCCATAAGCTTCTTCAGTGTTCAGAGTTTATTGTTTCAATTCTGCGCAGAAGAGGGAACTCTCCTCTGTTAGCAACAGGGAGGAGGTTCAAAGGGGCTGTTGCTTGTGTAACATAATTTATACCTTCTTACAAACATCCCTCCTTGTCTTCTGACTATTGGTTTGAGTCAAGAAGACGTACAGACCCTGTCATTTCATCCCACCTTTCACCACACCTTTTCATCCCATATTTGGTGCAACTTAAGTTAAAAACATCTTACGCAAAGGTTTTTATAACAACTAAGTTTCTATTTTACTGTTATCTGTATTTGTAAGCTTCTGCTAATTCCTTATCTCCTTGGTGGGGCCCTGTTCTCTTTCAACTCAAGGCCAGTGTCAGGCTGCTCTGAGTTTTGTTTTTCTTAACAAAAATAAGTTTCTGAAGTGCTCAGTGCCCAGTGAATTACACTCATATAACTTATATGATTAAATACAATGGCTTAAAACATTACAAACTATTTGTTCATATCATTACAATACACAATTTAGCATGGACTGCTTTAATATAGCTTTGTATGTAGACAGTGTGGTGTAGGTCTTAGAGTGTTCGACTAGGATCTGGGAGGCCTCAGTTTGAATCCTTACTCTGCCATAGAAACTTGTTGGGAAAGCTTGAACTAGTCACACACTCTGGCTCATTCCGCACATGTAGAATAGTGCACTTTCAAACTGTTTTCAGTGCTCTTTGAAGCTGTGCGGAATGGCAAAATCCACTTGCAAACAATTGTGAAAGTGGTTTGAAAACGCATTATTTTGCGTGTGCGGAAGGGGCCCCTCAGTCTAACCTACCTCGCATGGGTTGTTGTGAAAATAAAATGGAGAAGAATGATGTAAACTATTGGAGAGAAAGGTGGGGATATAAATCTTCCAGTGAGTGAAGACTTTTTTTGTTTTGCTTAGCATACTCCCAGTGATGGTTACTGACCCTTCTCCTTGGTTCTGGTGCATGCTGTTTGTGTATTTGACAGCCCAGTCGAGAGTAGGAAAGCTGAAGGAACTGGTGGAGGTGGTGCAACTCTATGCTGGATGAAATGCCCTTCTGGGGCACTTACCTCAGTGGAGGGGACAAATCCACAGGCAGGTGGGCACCATGGCCTCTGGGAATGCCCTGATGCGGCACTGTGCATGGTGTCTGTGCCCCAGCACAACCATCACCAGCAGCTTTGCCACTCCCGGTGCGTCGTGGCTCCAACCTACTCTTCTCAAAAGTCCTCTGGAAATGGCAGGGAACCCGGGCCTTTGTATTGGGCTGTTGTTGAATTATGTTATAATTTAAGTGTTTTGTTTTTCACTGCTCAAATGTTGTTTATCTTTTTATGCTTACTGCATAGGAGATCAGGATTGGGTAGAAAGGTAGCCTTAAAATGTTTTAAATGTAGCAAGTAAAATAAAATGAATGCTGGTTAGACTAAAGTGTGTGTGTGTGTGTGTGTGTGTGTGTGAGAGAGAGAGAGAGAGAGAGAGAGAGAACAATTTGCCCCCTGGAAAAGACTTCCCCTTTCAGTGATTTTTCATGCTCCTGTGAGAATGCATGAGGACAATTTGCAAAGGGTTTCGTGCTGGGTGAGTGGGAATAAGGAATGGTGTTAGTGTTGACAATTCTGGGCTAGGAAATATCTGCAGATTCTCAAAATGGAGCCTAGGGAGGGGAACCGGCTGGTGCCTTCTAATGTTGTAGATCAGACAGTCATCTGTTACCCACAAAGCTGGCAAGGATGCTGAGAAGAATGGACTGGCCTTCAGGAAGCATCCTGTGTCACGCAGTAGCAGGTAGGTATGAATTGCCTGACAAAGGTTTGTTTATGCACCAGCCATTTATCTCTCTCTCAGCTCACAAATGAGACATTTCTTCCATGGAGTTCCACGTTATTTTTTCCATTTGGTTCTGGAAGCATTTCCAGCTACCTTTTTCCTGCTGTTTCTGAAAACATTTTACAGTGATGCTTCTCACTAAAACATTTTGAGCTGGCTTCCCACACAGTACAATCATATTGAAATGTTTTTTCTTTTCTGCCAAAATGGCGGCCCGTTTCCCAGGCTGCTTGTGTGGTCACCAAGCCTCCCCTCTGATGTTTGCTTTGCCATTTTTTGGGTCCCCAGCCTCACTCCTCTCCCCCTTTCCTCTTAATTTTTCTTATTGTCATGCATTTTGGCCTTCCCCCCATTTTTATGGACTATCGAATCAGCAAACCTATGTAGCACTATTGTAGTGCATGTGTGGAAAAAAAGAAAAAAATATGGTGGCCAGAAAACAACATTTTGAGGAGAGCAGTGTGGACAAACATTGAGGTAGGATCTAAAACACCTTCAAAATGGGGGAAGTGCTGTGGGCAGAAAAGATCAAAGCCAGAGAGTCAGCAGAGAAGAGATGTTTAGACCACAGCTGTGTGAATGAGTTTAGTGTCATGGTTGCCCATCTACAAAATGCAATCCCATTTTGTACTTTATAGGAGCCTGCAGCTGGTGATCTGCTTAGTTATCCCATTTACATAGGCCACACTCACACAGTTAAGCAAAATGGCCTTGCTGTGGATGTTTTTCAGCCAAAGTATTACTGTGGGATTTGTGTTCAGGAAAGATTGGCAAAATTGGACTCAGAGGGAGGGGAGGGGGTCAGTTTTTGTCAAGTTACACAAAGCATAACTTTTTAGGATGCAAGTGCCTATTGGTCAAATTATGTCTTAGATCACATTTACTGCAGCTGCTTGCTAGCAGAGATAACAAGATTATTAGACACATGAGAAACCTCAAACAAAGAGGGTCATTTCCAGTGGTGCTCTGCTCTGCACTAGTATGGGTTTAATTTAGCACTGTCATGAAATGTAAACAGGCCCAGACACAACGCACATTTTATTTGCCAACGCTCCTGGGCCTGACAGAAAGAATGAAATAAATTAATGATATTTTATTCACCTGTCAAAAGGAAATTGCTCGGCCCAGCTGGGTGAGCAAGCGGAGGTTTGTTAACGCCACTTTCACAGATGAGTTGCAGACCCTCAATATGGTGTGACATTCTTCCAATGTTGCCATCAACAGAGTGGCCAGAATCAGCAGCCTGCCTCGCTTGTTCTCCTTGTCTTAATGCCTATCATGGATCCAAAATTGTGTGCAGTTTTCATGTAAGGTAGGAATGCTGCACTGATCAAACAGCACTTGGAATTAGATTTATCAATCTGAAAATGAATTTATGCTTGTCCGTTTCCTTTGAGCAGTAGAGACTAAGATACATGTGGACAGGTGGGTAGATGGGTAGATCACACAATGGATTTGGGTTTTATTAAAGAACTCTCTGAAATGTGGTTTGCTAGTTTTGAGTAGCCTGGATGTCACTTTTAAGCAGTGCACTTCTATATAGAGATACACCCTGCTAATTTATTTCTTTTGATTTAGATATTTATTATCGACTTTTCTCCCCACTGGGGACTCAAAGTCTCTCAAGGCATCATTTTCCACTCCTCCATTTTATCATCACAACCCCCTATGATAGGGGATTGTTGTGATGATAAAATGTATGATATAGGGTTAGGTTAAGGGGGATTGGCCCAGGCCAACCAGTGATCTTCCACTGCAGAACCAGAATTCGAATTGGTGTCTCCCACATTCTGACTATTGTGCCAGGTTGGCTTGACTTCAATGGAGGAGTGATACTCTGCTGAAGATTGCACTGTAAAATCCCCAGCTCTTATAACAACTTTTTCAAAATTTGACTGCACTGCAAAGTAAACTTTAAAACCTAGGGAAAACAACAGTCTTGTGACAGCATACACTTATTGAGGCATAAGCTGTCTTGAGCCAAAGTGCATTTAATCAGATGAATGAATAATAAAGGATCTGTGAATGCTGAAGAATGTGTATTTCAAGATCCCATCTTCTCCACCAACGATCCTTATGGCCCTGCCTCCCATGTAGTTTAAATTAGTCCCCCAAACTTGATTTTATAATGCCCTTCTATTTCCCAGTGCTGCTGCCCTAGATATGTCACCACTATCAATTATTGAGTTTTTGACGTCCAATCATCCTTTATCTATTCCCAGACCATTTGCATGCTTGAAGTCAATTGGGCAGAAAGATTAATCAGGAGTCTTCAGAATAGTTATATAATGATTTTTAACAACTGCGGTGGAGGAATATTCAGCAGCTGTCATGGTAACCATTCATTAAAATTAAGGAAGCTGATCAGTAACAGATAATCAATGCTGATTAGGAGCTGCCACCAAGAATCAGAAGACATTTGCTTGTTATTTCTGAGCATTATCTAGTCCTTTGTCTCATCAACATTCAGCCACACTGCCTGAAACGGAGAAACTCTGAAAACATAAGAATGAGACAGGAAAGAAACATTACTCTTATCTAAATGGGAACTGCTACATTCATATACTAGTTCCATTTGGTACTGAGGAATTTGTTACTGACTGAGCAACCTGTTAATATGTAAAATAATTATTCGGCAGTCATCTACTGTTCAGTGAAAGTAAAGATAAAAATCTTGATGATAATGATACTGATTTAATAATATTTAGTTATAATGATAATGATATATTTATGTACAAGGAAATTAATAATGAGCAGGGGCCAAACACAAACCATAAGTTTTTGGTGGACAGACTTGGAGGAATCTGTCTTTTTCAGCAACATTTTGTGATTTTTGGCAAAAATGTTATTTGTTTCTGCTGTCCTTACTGTCAGTCTCCATGGGTCTTTAGATGAGTACTGGATGCCGAAAGAATGTGACGCTGTCTGATTCCTGATTGGGAAGGGTTCTATTAATCTCAAAGGCAGACACCAATGAAAAAAAGGAAATTCACCCAATCTGAATATTTTTAAACAAAAAAGAAAATATTCCATCTAAATTTCTAGCTTCCCACCCCAAATAAAAGTCTGTAAATGCTCAACACAGCTCTATCAACACATTCTATAATATGTGCCATCTGTTGATGGGGAAAGCATATTTCATTTTATTAAAAGCAACATGGTAGAGTTATTGCCCTGTTCCTTGTTCTAGAGGCCTTGGACCCAGCTGCAGCTGAATAAAGCCCTTCCCAGCACCTCCAACTTGAATTGTCACCAGAGAGACACACAACAGCTTCGAGGTCTCCCCCAATGGTGTGAAGCCCCAAGCATCCCTGACACTGAGTCTGGGAAAGCTGGGACTCAAGATAGACTCGAAACTTTCTTTCTGTGTGGGTTGCCAGGTTCCTCCTCTCCATCAGTGGGTGATGGGGAGTAGGAGTGCTATACCAAAGTTGGGAAACTCCTGGAGATATGAAGGGGGGGGGGTAGAACCTGTGGAGGACAGGGACCTCAGTGAGCTGTAATTTTGAAGGACCTCCAGATCTCCCCTAGAGGCTGGTATGCATATGAACTTGCCTGGAGACTTACTGAAACCTATACTGTATTGGTCCAGTAAGTATTCAATAGATAATGTGCTTTTGTCAGTGTTTGGGTAACTAGTAACCTATGCTGTTACATGGGAACATTTCTAGGTGTTTACAGTAGTGCCTGAAGGTAAGTTTGCTGCCTGAGGCTGTAGCAGTAGCAACCACAGCTGCCACACTCTTTGCCTTGGTGTTACCCACACTGTGATAGGGAGTAGCCAATATTCTTTACCTCTTTCATGCCCAGTCCTCTGTTAAAACAGTGCTGGTGGAAAGTGCTATCAAGTTATAGCTAACTTATGATGACCTCCTTATTGGGTTTTCAAGACAAAAGACGTTCAGTGGTGGTGTGCCATTCCCTGCCATTCCCTGCCAGCCATATAGGGTTTCCTAAACTCTTGCTAGATTCCTTCTTCTTGTAAGAGTTTGCATACGATTGTGGTTGCTCTGACAACAGGCAACCAGAAGTGATGGCAAAACTCTTGTGAGAAGAAGGAATCTTATGAGGGTTCAGGAACTGGCCAGTGTTGCCTCGCTGGACTGATATTAAAGTAGCCCAGGAGAACAATTAAGTGAGGCAAATTATTTCCTCCAGCTCTTGTGTGGCGGCAGCAAATGAGTGGCTGGTGATGTGGGTGGATAAGAAGTTGCTTCCCTCTCCCCAAATCCTCTCCCTGAGGTTGTCCTCATTATAGGCCCATGAGGCCAACCTTTAGCACTCCAGATGTTATGGACTACAATTCCCATCAGCCCCTGCCAGCATGGCCAATTGGCCGTGCTGGCAGGGGCTGATGAAAATTGTAGTCCATAACATCTGGAGTGCCAAAGGTTCGCCACCACTGTAATATAGGCCTTTACTGTATATAGTTTTTAAACTAGAAAAAGTATGATGCAGTGAAACGATGACAACAATTATAATGTGTTACATGAGAATTACAGTAGCACAAAAAGAACAGAAAGGAATCCAACAAACCAACTGGATTTTCCACAGAAACCTATTTTCTATGTAAAGATTTAAACACAGAATTCTTAGGAGGGATTGAACATTCAGAACCTTTACATTGATTTTAAAATTGTGAAGCATATTCAAATAATATTATATTACATTAGAATGTTGAAATCTGGATTTAGGTATTTAACACTGGTTATGTACATACCTCAGTATTTCAGCTTCCTAAGGCAAGTGTGTTGTCTTGTTATTTACTTCCTAACGGGAAAAAAAAACAGTTCCGAAAGCTAAATTCAGCATTTCTTCATAGATGTCAATACAACTAAAGCTGGGAAATCTGAATCAATGTCTAAAATATTTAATAGTCTGTAAATCCTCTGAAATGAAGAACTCCTAAAGAGTTTTCTCACGCAGGTATATATAACATATATGAGTCATATTAAAGCCAGATATAGCACCTAAGACACTGAAGTAATATACAGAAATACCATGTGGAAAAATCCTTCTAATTCAGTTATGATGGTTGATTGGGTAGAAGTAAAATTATATAAGCTTACAAGATCAATATTCATAGAATACAGAAAAAAAGAGTAGGCTTCAGAAAACTCGCTATTATGGTGCTGCAATAATTCTATTTTTAATCAACAAAATTGTTTTAGCTCATACTCTGAAAATCTTGTGGGCACTAAGGTGCTCCTGAACTCAGATCTAGTACAACTGTGGCCGTTTCCGCATGGCCAGAGGCAGCGGCTTCCCACCAGCTTTGATGAAGCCCGTGGAGTGTCGGGACCACTCGCATGGTCCCATGCGGGCAGTCCCGATGATGCTGCTGCCCGCAGGGGCGGCTCCACACAGAGCCGCCCAGGGTGCCTGCAAGGGACTTACCTTGTGTCCCTCTTCAGCTCCAGACAGCTGGAAAGACATGCCCACACTGCCCTCCGACCCTTGGGGATCACAGGCGAGCATGGGTATGTCTTTCCAGGGGTGAAAAGCGGCGCCCTCACGCCAGTGCAGTTCACACTGCGCCGGTGGGAAGACACCACTTTTAAAAAACCTCGCTCAGGGAGTGAGGTTTCAAAGTGACGTCTTTGCACTGCTTGCGGGGAGCCAGGTCGGCGTTGCTGCAGTGCAGCAGTGCCTCCTGTGCAAACAGCACCACAGGGACCGTTTTTTTCCATCCCTGTGGTGCTATTTCCCCCCGTGCGGAAACAGCCTGTGCTTCAGATCCATCAGCACCACTGGATGGACCTTGCTTTCTTCTGCTCCATCGTTTGAATAGCTAGAATAATCATTATAAAAGCCTCAGTTCTGGTGCAATTTGAAAATTGCTTATCGGCCATATGTTGTAGTCTGCTGGTGTTTGGCAATCCCCCACCATTTGCAGTCTCAAACAAACATCAAAATTCAGAGGTTTATTGAAGTTCTGGTGGGCCATCGACCATGACTGATGCTCTATTTGACTCAGTTGGTCACAGGTTGGACAGGTCTAGTGTGCAGGATATTTACACAATACCCATTATAGGAACAGAAGCATATCATTTCACTTTAGTGGAAAATGTAGCAAAAACAAATCTCAATTTTTCTCTTGGTAGTTTGTGTGCCAAGGAACTTGCCAGAATAAGTATCATAGAGTAGTGGTGCTCCAGCTAAGGTTCAAGCAAGGGCCATAGTTTTCCCGGGTAGTGGGTGCCTGGGGTAGGAAAGGGCAGAAAACTGAAGATGAGGAGAAGATAGTAAAGGGTTGGTTGGTGGATGAGGAGAGAAGGAGCAGGAAAGTAGGAGAGGCTAGGGGGCTTTTACAGGGAAAGAAGAAATAGGAGAGAAGTAAATAAGTACTACCTTGTAAATCCTTGTGGGTTCCTGCTTTTATATTTTAACAGCCAAGTCAGCTAAATTCCTGGGTTCTTAAATTCAGAGACTGGATCTGTGAATAGATGAAACTGATCTCTCTACAAACCTAAAATACACCCTAGGTTTGCAGAAAAATCTGAACTCTAAAAAAAATAAAAATAAAAGGAGCACTTGTAGCTTTAAGAAACAGATTCCCTCACAACTGTAGCTAGGCAACCACAACGGGGATCCGACCTTTGTACAACCTATCATACTGTAGTTTTACCATGTAACCATGTAATTGCTTTTGCTTAATTTAAATAGACAGATTAAATACTATTCCTACCAAAGAAATGCTAGGTCGAGTCTCCTGTTAATTACTTTGCCACATTGTCAATAAACCAGTTGCCAGGTTAAAAAGAAAATTAATTTGGTGAAGTAAGCATTCACGTTCTCATGAGTGAACAGCATTTCCACAGAAGTTCTGCATGGCCTTCATCTCTTCAGTGAAAGATTTTAAGACTCCAGCTCATAGAAATAGTACAGCACAATGGTTATAAGTGCTAAATTATCAGCTAAGTCCCCTAATTTAAAACCGTTCTCAGAGTTTGCGTTTCTGATTGCTCTTAGTTTTTTTTAATAACCATTCAAATGAAGTTTTGTTGTAGTTCATATTATTTCTTGTGAGAAGCTGGAGAATAAAACTCTTCTGTGTTACTGCTGTGGAGTTCTCACCAAGGACATTATCACTCTTTGTAGCCTTCTAACTGTGAGGGACTGTGATTTTAACTGTGACTTTAAGCAGCAGAGCATGTGTACACACAGAAGGAAAATGCACATATCTCCCTTTTAAAAAGCCATGGATTGGATGCATTTATGATCAAATGCACCTACAAACAGAAAATAAGGATTAATTTTTTGAATCTCATCTGAACTTCTGGTAACTGACAACCACCAC
The DNA here is from genome assembly GCF_021028975.2 of Sphaerodactylus townsendi. Taxonomy (NCBI): domain Eukaryota; kingdom Metazoa; phylum Chordata; class Lepidosauria; order Squamata; family Sphaerodactylidae; genus Sphaerodactylus; species Sphaerodactylus townsendi. Next base: position 24,582,816 of record NC_059435.1, read on the forward strand.
CAGCCACTATTGTCTACAAACAAACACATAAAGATGCCATATACTGGATCAGTCCCTTGGTCAGTACTGTCCACTTGGATCGGCAATGGTTCCCCAGAGCCTTATGCAGGGGCCTTTCACATCACCTACTGCCTATTCTTGAAACTGGAGATGCCAAAGATTGTACTTGGAACTTTCTGTATGCCATACAAATACTCTACCACTGGCCATGGCCTCTCCTCCCTTGGACACAAGGGACGATGATGACAAAAACAGAGTGATTGTACCTCTTTCTCTCTAGGCATTTTCTTTACTGGAAAATAAAACAATGACTGCATTAGGGGTACATTAGGACTTTACCTCCTGTGTGCCCGTCAGACAATTACTGCTCCCAGCACTAAGCTATTTGTCCCCAACAACCAATTGTTAGACAGTTTTATGAGGTGATCTGTGTTGAAATAGGCAATGTCTGGTATACAAATAAGAAAAGAAGAAGACCCTGCAGGGGAGAGCGAGAAGACATTTAGATGGGATAGTGAGTTCAGCACCTGCTATCTTGTTAAGCGTCATTCCTTGTCTGCTCCACATTGCTACTCTTTCACAATATCCTGCTTCTTCTTGGAATGGCCACACAGTCTCTGTCTCTCAGCTAGTGATGTAGTTAGGACACTATCTCTGTCTTTCCTCTTCACTATCAAGTACGTTAGTTTCCTTGCTGTATGTTGTGCACCTTTGCTGTTATAATTACTCTGTCAACAATCTGAGAACAAGACAACTACAGACACTTGCAGCTCTAGGAACATCTTGTTTTTAAGTGAGGGAGAAACTGATTTTGTCCCCTTCCTGTCAGGCAGTCCCTGTCCCCAGTCTCTTTTTCATGCCAGCCAAATGGCATGAGACAATCCCACCATCTCTCCTCTTAAAGGATGTTGGGGTGAGCCAGCCTTACCCAGCAGAGCCTCAGACAGAGCACAGGAATGCCTGCACCATCTGTTGCCCTCTGGGCAGGTGAGCTCACCTGTCACAAGACCCCCATGACTCACGGTCATGAGATGCCCTGGACAAAGGGACAAAAGGTGCATACCCCAAGGTATGGATTAGGCCCGGACAGGAACTCTTCCTCCTGCACATACGCAGTCCCTATGACTCATGTATTGCCCAGTATTCTCCCACTCTCCCGCCTCCGAACCCGCCTCCCGAAAACTCTAATAAAAGATGCCAGGGGCTGCTAGCTTGGCAGATTAGCCGCTGGCTTCTCTCCACTGGATGATATCGCTGCGTCATGCCTCTTCCTTGCGACCTTCGTGGGCCAACTTCAAAGGACTCATGGACCCTCAGAAGTACCAAAGCAGATCACAGCGGTCCCTGAACCGTTGTCAGAAACAGCGAACTGGCCCAGAAATTGCCTGATTTAACCTACCATTTTAGAGAAGTGGATATTTGAAACTAAAACCCAAAAAGGTTAGCATGTGGTTGGATTAAGAGGATTCTGTTCACTTTAACTAAGCTCCAGCAATGGGACACCCACCCAGGCATTTTCCACAGAACTCATTTAAATTAGTTTTCCTGCTTTTCATCATAAAGTATTTTCCTCTGGAAGTATTCTGTGGCAGGCCTGCTGCCTTCATTCACTGTCTCTGACAGAAACATTTCACAATGAGGATATTAAATGAAGCACATCAAAATGCATTCAAGTCTCTGAAGAAATGGGTGTTTTTTTAAACAAAAAAGTATATGTTACCAACTAAAAGTTTGAATTTTCTTCCTTTTACATCTCTCCTTATTCACCTTCCCAAAACCTACTAAGTTGCTACCTGGGAAAAATAAATAGTAGTAAGAGACAAGCAAATATTTTATTTGGGTTTTATAAATTTTCATGTACAGAAATCAGTAATAAGCAATTTACAAGGTGACAGTGGGTGGCAGTTAGCTGGTAACCTAATAGGAAGCTGAGTAAGAGTGTGATGGGATTACTGATGTAACAGGAGGGAATAGAAGTGGACCTCTGCTGAAGATAAGCAATCTTGTGTTAGAAGCAAAACAAGTGTTTATAGGGGCTTGCTGAGAAGAAACATGTTGGAATCTTGTAAATCTCAAAGAAGAAAGAATCCTGTTATCTTTCCTGAGACTGAACTGAGGGCATGAAAGGGTCTTATCAGCTAAGAAGAAACTCAGGATGGTTGTGAGGCATGCTTTGAGCAGAATGATTGTGAAGAAACACTGACAGAAATGGGAGGAATATTCTGAGGAAATGTACCTATTTATTATTCCCACTGTCCCTTTCTCCATTTTTCTCACCATTATTGGCCCTTTGATTTGTGTCAGTGATATCAATTGTTATCAACTGCTCTGTCATTGAGTGTGTGGGTGGGAGAAGGGTGAACAGGTTGGCAGTGGGACAGGTTGGCAGGGGTGAGGGTGAGTGGGTACAAAGGAGATGACAGGTGGGTGAGGAAGGAGATAACAGGAGGCAGCTGGAGTGGACAGTGCCAGTAGGCCCTGCCAGAAGCTCTTAGCCTCAGCTACTGCGACCCTCTCATGATATCCTGCTGCTAGCCATGATAAAGCTGTAGCAATGTCAAACTGCAAACACAGTACTGAAATCCATCCCTATGGAAATCCAGAAATTAGTGTTAAATATGCTTACTAGCCAGAACACAGTGTACTTCAGAATCCTGTTAGTGCTGCCTCCGAGATGACCTACCTGGATGATTACACTAAATAACCAAATTGAGCTTGGACTAAATCCCTCCTTTTCTTAGCCAATAAGGCCTATTACACCCATTTTAGTCAAGCCTGCTGAACCTCTGCCAATTCTGCTTGATTAGCTTGACACTTCCCACAGTTGTTCATCAACCTTCAGGGGTCAGTTCCCTTAATTAATGGGCTGGAGAAGCTGTTTCACCAATTTGTTTACAACTGACAGCAACACAAAGAAAAACTCTTTGCGAATTCAGCCCGTTTTCTTTCATTCTCAGCACCAACTATGAAAGAGCTCATTTAGACCAGCGGTTTTGGATTGCGCATCTGTTTAGCTAACTGATCCTGCAATGAAATACCTCACCATGGAGGTGTAGAAAGGGAACCAAGGTCCATTTCCAGGTCTCCGTCTGAATGTGGCTTCCTCTCCTTTAAACTGCAATTAGCCTGGAACAGTATTCACTTGCAACCCCTTGTAGAAAAGCAATCCTGCCTTACAAAAATATATGCCCCTGTAAGCGCTGGCCTATTGTAATAATCTTTAATGGCCTTGAATCTTCCTGATTCAATTCCCCCTCATAATAGGACATGGAGGGTTCTATACAAAGCTCAACAAAGTGACAAGCATTAAAAATGACTTTGGCAAAACTGACGATGGTCGCATTCCAGCATTACTGTGAATGGATTTTTCTCCCCGGCTGTTGTGCTTTCAATTGGGCAGGTATCCTCTTGGAACTGGTGATCTTCATTTCCTGACAAATAAATGAGAACAATGACACTGTGAAGGCTTTTTTTGTGTTCCCGCTGCACTTGTGTCGGGCAAGATTTCTACAAAGCAGGCCTCCTTAATGGGCCACAATTAGACAAGATGGCTGTCTTATATTTGTATTATCTCTTGAATGTCAACAGGGGATAGTGTTGATGGCCCAAAGCCTGCTTTCCTTCCAAGGTTTGAAAATTGTTCTATTGTCCACAATACCCCATTCCATCCTTTTGAAACTCAAGGACTTGTGCAGCATCTCCCTGTAATTAGAATTTTGTTGAGATCGAAATGCTTTGGTCCTTTATCAGAAGCTCGTCAACAATTTGCTTTTTAAATAAGCATGCCTACAGTATTGTAGACGTCAAGACCGCGTATTCTCAACGAAGACCTGTTTTGCATTATCAGTTTTTCATTTGTTGATATTCATCTCTAGCCTTATTCTACCACTGGTAATTCACATCTATTAAAAAAGAGATTGGAATTGCAGTCAAATTAATAGCCCAGAAGGACACCTTAATAATGGAATAGATCACTGCGATTATTATTGTAGAGAGCCAGTATGGTGTACTGGTTAAGAGCAATGGATTCCCCACTCTTTTGCATGAAGCCTGCTGGGTGATCTTCGGCTAGTCACAGTTTTCTCAGAACTATCGCAGCCCATGTGGAGGCAGGCAATGGCAATCCACCTCCAAATGTCTCTTGCCTTGAAAACTCTAAGGGGTTATCATAAGGCAGCTTTGACTTGGCACTATCACCTGTTTTTACTGCATTTTCTTTATCTTGTAATTTACTTTCTGTGTTATTTACAGTTGAGTTGATTTAAATAGTTTGTTGTTTGCACTGTTTCCTAATTCTGTAAATCTAGCCCCATTGCATTATTCATTGGTTGTCATATGTTGATTGGTTGCACTGTTTATATTTTGTATACCACTTGAGACTCAGCAAGGAAGGCAGGCTATAAAGTACTTTAAACCTTTCTTAGCTGCCTTTCTTCCTTGATGTACTCAAGGTGGCTTACAATATAAGTAAGTGTAAATAATACAGGTCTCTAGAACCTAAAAACAATTAAACTGAGACTATCATACATAGGTCACATGAAAAGACAAGTCACTGAGAATGACAATAACACAAGAAGTCGAAGACAGCAGGAAAACCCCAACTAAGATGGGTTGACTCTACAAAGGAAGCCAAGCCTGCAATTTAAAAGCAAGGCTATTAATGATAGGACATTTTGGAGGTCGTAATACCCACATATTTTTGTGTCACGAGCTATAAGCAGAAATGTTTCACTAAATGACCCTCTATTAGGGTTTACGCTAAAAATCATGTTTACGCTAATACAGAAAGCAAACGAAGCCAGCACTATAAAGCTGGGTGGTATAGCAACAAATCCTCAGAGCCTGGACTTACCAGAACCTACTGGTGCTTAGAATTTAGAAATGAGCAGAAGTGGTATAGCTATGAGCCATGGTTCAAATGTCAGTTTGTCCATAATCTTCCAAGATGGTTCAAAACAAGTGAGCTTTATTCATCTGTAAAATGGGGGAAATGATACTGTTCTGCTGTACATAGCTTTTGCAAGGATTACTGACATAGTAGAGTTGGGGCCATAGGGCCATGACTCATCGTGGCATGCAGAAGGTTCCATTCCTGGCATCTCCAGTTTAAAATATTGGGGAATAAAAGACCTGTAGCATTGATATTGATAGACTAAGGGTCAGTAACAGGCATGAAGACAATGATGTGAAAACAAAAGGCACTACAGAAAATGATCAGACCTAGACCTAGAATTTGTGTGACCTGTTATTGTGTGTGTTAAAACTGTTTGTGTGTTAAAACTGTTTTAGTATGTGCATGCTAACTCAAAATAGGCATTATCTCTAAGGTGCTTTCTGCACGGGCCAGGGACACAATATCAAACCAGGATACATGATCCTGGTGCAGCCGCAGGGGCCATTCACATGTGAGCGGCCCCACAGCATTGCAGCTTTCAGATGCACCTCCACACAGAGGTACTTTTTTTAACAATAACCTTATTCCCTAGGCAGCTGTGCAGGGATGAGGTGGGGGCGTGGCCATGGCTGACACCTTGGGGGCCAGAGGGCCGGTCACTTTCTCCTGCAGAGCTGCGCAGGAGAGAAGGTAAGATTTTTTTAAAAAAACAAACACGGTCAAAAGCAGCGCCTGCTATCTGGGTCCCTTCGCAAGGGCGTGGCAGCAACCTGGGATATTTAAAAAGAATTGTGCATGACATGATTGTCGAATATCCCAGGTTCTGCCATTTAACCCAGGGCAGGGCCGATTTAGGGTCGGGAGCCGTGCGAAGTTCCTGCCCCAAATGGTTTTAATCCCAGGCGTGACCCGGGTTAAATGGCCTGTGCAGAAAGGGCCTAAGCATAGGTTATCATTTTCTGTAGTGCCTTTTGTTTATATATACACTTACCTACATCATGGTGTAAGAGCAGTATATGTGAAACAAAAATTTAAGTGAAATTCCAAATTTCCTGTTCACTCTTTTTCACCTTACTCTTGACTATCTCTGCATGTTCATAAGCTGCTCCCCAGTTTTCCAGACATTTATGCAAAGGGATCCTCAACTTCTGAATTCTGTCAACTGAACAACAGATTGCTTCACATTCCAGATGTTTAGCAGAGGGTCTTCCAGTTACTATCTCTCTTTAATTACTCACAAATTAGAAATCTTCTGAGCTTATATAGCTAGAAATTGTCCTTTTTTTCAGTGATCACTTCTGAGTCTTTTAGTTCCTTAGCAATGTTCTGACCTGGTTATTGGATAGGGGTTCTTGGACCCTTAAATTCTGCGGTTCCAATATTGTAGTGAGCAGAAAGGAGATTTTGGAGAGATGTTTTGATGCATTTGATTGGTTTCAGATGGGGCTGTTTACATAATTACAGTGTTTTCTTGCAAGATTAGATTTTTTTTTCTGCTGCCAGCCCAATTCTCACTTGTCTGCCACTGCTTTTACCTGCAGTATCTAGAAGGACATATACTTTTAAAAAATTCAGTTTAAGATTTTGAAGTTAAGACTTTACAGCTCAGCGTTTCCTCAGAAGTCAACTATTCCTTCCATCAGTACTTGTGATCACTCCTCAAAGAGATATTGCTTATTGTGTAGGTCAGGTGCAAAGTGTGGACAATGAATTCTGTGCAAAGTCATAAGAACATAAGAACATAAGAACATAAGAACCAGCCTGCTGGATCAGACCAGAGTCCATCTAGTCCAGCATTCTGCTTCTCGCTATGGCCCACCAGGTGCCTTTGTCAGACATATCTGACTTACAGGCACAAATAGGGAGTGAATTGCAAACAAATGTGGGCTTTTGGCATGGTGTAGTGGTTGAGAGTGGTGGACTTCCATCTGGAGAACCAGATTTGATTCTCCACTTCTCCACATGAGCAGCAGAATCTTATCTGGTGAATTGGATTTGCTTCCTGCTCCCACACATGAAGCCTGCTGGGTAACTTTGTGCTGGTCACAGTTCTCTCAGAACTCTGTTACCTACCTCACAAGGTGTCTGTTGTGGGGAGAGGAAGGGAAGGAGTTTGTGTGCTGCACTGTGACTCCTTATGTATTTATTAATTTATTATTTTATTTATTTATATTTATATGTGAAAAAGAAAGTCTTCAGCAGTTGCCTAAAGCCACACTAATGGCAAACCTCTGAGGAGAGAGCCTGGGGGCAATCACAGAAAAACCCTCCCATGTGCCTCTGCCCCCCTGTATTTCAGCAGGACAGAAAGGCAGGGTATAAATTCAAACTCTTCTTCATTCAAATCAGAAAACTCTGTCCCTGGGGGATACCACCTCTTCTCCAGTGAGTTGACTTAGTCCTTGAACTTCAAGGTACAATGATCCTGATGCCCATTTTACAGGTGCGAAGCAGATTGGCACAGTAGCGTGCTCATGACAAACTCTACCAGGGAACACAAAAGCCATTCAATCAGGAGCTTGCCTTGCACGTAGCTGAGGAAATTTGATGAAGTTATGTTCACTTAGCTAGCATGTTTGATGCAGAGTCCTTAGAATGCCCAGATTGTATCTCCCAAGGGGGTCAACCAGAGCTACAATTAATGGTCAAAAATGAAGCCGAAGCACTGATTAAATTGTGCTGCCTTTAGTTGGAATATTAGAACAACAAATCCTTGGCTAATCTGTCTGTTTTACGGCTGTAGCCGACATCTTTATAAAGCCCAAAAATCCATGTCTAATCTTGAGGCATGAAATAGGTTTGATCCAATTTTTATTTTGCTCTTATACTTTGCTTCCCATTAATGAATCTTTAATCACACTGATGGGGCAAGTTAATAGAAAAATTAATGGAAGTCTAACATCTAGCCTGATGGAGTGAGTAGCAATAGGGAAGAGACCAACTGCAGCCTCTTTGTTGATGGGCCACAGTTTATGGTTCATAATGCCTGATCACAGACGCTCATTTTCCACAAAGGACCCACGTTCCACGGCATATAAATAATTAAGTAGCATGTTCGTAATATACTGGAAATCTAGTAAGGAATATTAATAAAGTGTTTAGTGCATTGCAGAGTGTTCGAGACCTTGATCCATTCAGCTTCCTGCAGCTTTTGCCCTGGGTGCCCTTCCTATCCTCTTAATAGCTCATTTTATGAGTTCACCCAGCCACACAGTAGGATTTGATTCATTCTTGCAGACAGTTGCTTGATGTCTGGAATAGGGCTGCGCAACAACCATTTAAAACTTAACTCTTCCGTGACTCGATGTTTCTGTTGCTCTCGCTGGCAAAAGAGAAAGAACAGCCAGGGACACAGTAGGGGGTCAACAATAGGTACTCTGCCAAAGCAAAAATCCTGCCCCCGATCCAGGAGTTCTCTGAGGCAATTTTTGGTACAAAAATGGTGGGACCAGATATGACTGAGCCTCTGCATAGCCAGTGGAAGAGTGGAAGGTGGATGAACATTGCTATGCAGAATGGATGTAGCCAGTGGTGGGATCCAAACATTTTAATAACAGTGGTGGGATTCAAACAGTGGTGCCGCCGCACACACGCACCTCCAGTCCCTATTGGGCAGGGAGGTTGCTTTAGTAACCCCTTCTCGGCACTCAGAAAAAATTAGTAACCACTTCTAGAGAAGTGGTGAGAACTGGTTGGATCCCACCTCTGGATGTAGCCTAGATGTGTATCCACATATGCATGGACAATATGTGGTTATTCTCTTGAAATGGATTGGGATGACTGAGTGGACAAAAACATAATTTCAAGGAGTTTAAGGAAATATGTCGGACCTATGCAAATGTATTCATTCATTCAGTTACAGTCATTCTGAATAAATGTTTTAAAGGAACTGTCATAAAATCGGCTTCAAACAAAATGTCAATATAATTTCCTAGTATTGCTCAGAGTGATTCACTGAAATCTATTTTCAGTATCTAAATGTCTGATGTCAGCGTGAAAAGCTGGAAAACGTAACTTCTGAAATTGAAATTCTCATTTCCAGTGGATTTCCTAGTAAGAGCTTTGCAGTTACAAATCTGAACAATGTGCCAGTTGCAATGCAATAATTAAACACTGTTCACCTCCTTAATTGAAATAAAGAGAAAGCTTTGATCAATGTTATTTTCCTGAGGATTTTTTATCATTCTAGGATTTTTTTTAATTGTTGGCATCATTTAACAAGTCAACAATCATGCCATTTAGTATTAGTTAAATTAGGGCTACCTCTTTTATATGTTTAATAGGCGGCTTGAGCAATTAAAGCTTTAGTTGATTAATCAGAGGTGTTCAATATTAACTGATTATTTTTAAAAATATTCATTAGTGAGGTTGTTTTGTTTTTAAGTCCCCCCACCTCCAAATTTGGTCTGGGCATTCTACATTAATAAGGAATTATTAAATGAATATTTTCCCAAACTGCAACTACTATGAGTACATACATACGTGAGGCATTCCAATCCTGAAGGACAGGGAATTGGACTTTGCATTAGATCCTCCTCCCACTGCCTGTCCTTCTGAGTTAAAATGTTCCTTGCAGTCTGCACTCTTCTGCTTGCCTGCTGATCTCCAAACCTCATCCCACATCCAACCAAATCTGCCTCAAGCCCACCTATTACTGTCTGCTTGCCCCTAAGCCTTACCTTCATTGTGCCACTAAATGCTCTTACCTTGCCTGTGTCTTCATGATACTGTTCTTCAAGCTAAGCTAAACTAAACTACGCTAAGCTAAGCTGTGCTGTCTGTTACTGTTTGAAAACTTTCCCTTCAATTCTCCCATAGGCTGTTTCTGCATGGCGGCAAATAGCGCCCTAGGGATGGTAAAAACACTGTCCTTGGGGCGCTGTTCATACAGCTGGCACTGCTGCATTGCAGCAGTGCCGTGCTCACCCCCCAACTGGTGCAAAAACACCACTTTTGAAACTCTCTCGGGGAGTGAGTTTTTTCAAAAGTGGTGTCTTCCTGCCGGTGCAGTGCTTTTGTCCCAGGGTAGAGGGACACGGCGCTGTGCTTTTGGCCCTGGCTAGAGGGACACACCCATGCTGCCGTCCGACCCCCGGAGGTCAGAGGGCAGTGTGGGAGTGTTTCTCCAGCTATCCAGAGCTGTGCGGGGAGCAGAGGTAAGTAAACAAAATGAACCCGAGGCAACTCCATGCGCCTCTGCAGTTTGCTGCAGCCTCAGGGCCACTTGCACAATACAGTGCGAGTGGTCCTGAGTCTCCACTGGCATAATTAATGCCAGTGGAGGTCTGTTTCTGCCACTGTGCAGAAATGGCTTTAGACTTGAAAGTTAAATGTGGGTGCCTTTCATTGCCTTAAATAGGAAAATGTTTATTCTATGTCTGAAATCTGACATTTTGGGTGTTTCTCAGGGTATGTTTAATATTAAGACAACTTTCTGTATACAAGGTTTTCCTATAATATAAAGTTATACTACTTAATTTGTTTATTTTTGCTTTGTATTTATTTTTTGATCTTGGCTTTTTGTTTTAGTTCTTTCTTCATATGTGTTTTGGTTTTTTGTCTTCATTCCCTTGTACAAACTACAGATGTTCTGAATTACCATGAGTTCTCTTGGGCATACTTAAATATACTACCTTTGGCAGAATGCCATGACAGGTTTATGAAGATTCCTTGGGAAAAGAGACAGTGCTTATGTGTAGCCCAGATACTAGAATCCATCATCCTTTCTCTCTCTGGTCCATTCCACAAGGGCCCCTGCAATAGCTGCACACCAGCATATATGATGCCAGTGTGGCCCCAGGGTCATTCGTACACTGAGGTGTGAGCAGCCCCAGAGCGTCCACAGCCCCCGTAGGCACCTTATGTTTTCCCACACTTACCCTCTCCCCCTGCGGAGCTCTGCAGAGACAAGGAGACATGCCCAGGCTGCTCTCTGACCCCAGGGGTCAAAGGGCAATGTGGGTGTGTCTCCTCGTCCCTGTGTAACTTTGCAGGGAGAGAATCAAACGCCTCCAACCCGGCACCGGCTGGGAAGCGTTGTTTCCCAAAAGCCTCGCTCATTCAGTGAGGCAGGAAAACAGCATTTCCCTGCTGGTTTGGGGGGGGGGGAACACGGTGTTGCCTCGATGCAGAGGTGGCAGCCATGCGAACAGTGCCCCTGGAGCTGTGTTTTTACCGTTCCAGGGGTGCTGTTTTTGGCCTGTGCGGAGTGGGCCTCTCTCTCTCTCTCTCTCTCTCTCTCTCTCTCTCTCTCTCTCTCTTTGCAAGTTTTATACTAACCCAAGGCTTTATCCCCATCTGTCCTGGTTACCTTTCCATTTGTTTTTACAGATTTTCACCTTTTAAATATTCTTGTGGGTAATGACTGAAGGATTACAGAAGCTGCGGCTAAGCATATTTCAGTAGTTGTGAAAATTTGTGCTAATGTTCTAAAGTTTTGTATTGAGAATTTTGATTGTAAAAAAATTAAAGGTAGTTAGATAAAATGCTTTCATCTTATACTTCTTTGCTTTGCATGTAGTTCCATTAATTTTATTTAGATGAAAAGTATTTACCAGTAATATGTCTTTATTTAGTTGCTAAACCTTTTCTCTTTTAGTGTTATGGAGAGATATTATTGTAATAGTAAAGTCCAACATCCAGTTTAAATACAGTTGCAGATAGCCCTTTCCAGTGGTAACTGTGGTGCTTATATTTTTCAGTCACTATTTACATAGCCATTGACTGTTGTAACTGACATCTATAACTCTGTGTTCCTTCCTCAGCTGTCTTCATCCTTAGAACTGACAACTAGCCCTGGTCTCTAAGGACCCAAGTTGGTTTAGGACTGTTCATCTGTGCCAGGTATGGACTGTTCATCTACACCCATCAAATAACAGTATTTCTAAGTATAATATACAGAGTATATTAGAGGTGCAGTTTGCTGATAGACCAGAGGGGATGATAGAAGGTTATGTTCAAAATGGCTGAATAAACAAGTGTTGTTCTGCTTGTGTTGTTCTGAGGCCTTGGGGTGCACACCTCTTTGTGAGAGACCAGATACATAACACTAAGATTCCAGTTCCTTCTGGTCTTGTTTACTTGGCTTCTTATACATAAACAGAGACTCAATTCTGAGAATACTGATTTTGGTAACTTCCATTTTGCTTTGGAAAGGGTCATTCATTTTCTTCTAACACTGGTGTGAGCCGCTGAAGCAAGTGTATATATTCCACTTTCTGGAATCGTGAAATAGCAACCATACTAAACTTAAATATATCTTGTTTAATATGTGAGATAATAAGATCTCACTGGCATGAACACATCCTGTAATGGCATAATATATCCCGTCAATTATATCTTTCATGACATGAGTCATGAAAGCAATAAGCCACAGTCTTGAGCTCCAGTGGGTGGCCTCTATGACAGCAGGTGTAGATTTTCCTTCAGTCCCTATCTTTTAGAACTCTGATTTTGCTCATCAAGAGGATGTGTCATGCAGCTTAGGCAGAATCTAGCTGTGCATCACATTTCCATTTAAAAAAATTTTTTGGAACTCTGCAGGGAAGTTTGAGACAAGAGACTTGGAAATTATATGTCTCAAAGCAAAACTGAAGTTGATATTATTTTAGCCCATATTTTTTGCTGTCGTGACACTTTATTTTTATGTCTTTAATCCATGGTTTTAAGTAACATTTGTGGCCCCCATGAGAGCTGGAAACTATGGGTCAGCTCATACATGCATATTCTTCACTAGATAACTAAGGCAGCCATCCTAGGCAGATCTACTCAGAAGCAAATCCAAAATTTTTCAGTCAGGTTTACTTTCAGGAGAATATCCTCAGGACTACAGCCAAATCCAGCAAAGGATGGCTTATATGTGTGAAGTGACTATCACATTCACAGGGTTGAGGCAATTTTTCATTTCTTTGAGTGATGTTACAGCAGAATGAGCTGAGCATGGCTTCCTTCTGTTCCCACTGGCCCTGGCAGAGCTTCAAGTAACATAAAGGAGTTTTCAGTCATTTTGTTCCATCCTCCAAGACAAGGGGAGAGCCTGGGAGGTGACTTTATCCTGGCTTCCATTGAACTTGGAGATAGGCCACACGTCATAATCCACAAATCTTAACCCAACACACATTGATTTGTAACTGCAGATATCTTTGAGGACAAGTGTTTCTCTGTGCAAAACTTATTCATTGTTTTATATTATCCATGTTTTATATTATCTACCTGCTTTTTGGAAGACAAAGAAAATTCCTGATCAATTGTCGAGAAAAATATGAGTTAATTTATTCTTCAGCTGCCTGCAGCAGTGGAACTTAATTTACACTGGTCACAAGCATGCTAGTAAAAATAACAGATATAATTGGGGAGCAGAACTGTCACAATCTTTACTTGGCTTTTCAAGTAGAATTCATCTCTTTCCTAAGAGCGTTTCTCAGGCGCCCTTCTGATTTGCAACTGATATCCATTAACTACCACTGGACTGAGAGATCATCCAGGAGTTTCATGATTTCAAACCTCTAGAAATTAAATGAAGTATATCTGATAAGAAATGGAACTTTGGACTTTTTTCTTGTACATTTCATTCAGTGTGCTATTTCAGATTAGAACATTGGAATCCAGATTCAAGCATTGCCATAATCACTTAAAAAGTGACTGGAAAGAATAAATCTGTAAAGTCCCTGCCATAAAGTCCCTGGCAGGGACTTTACAGATTTATTATTTTCAGTCACTTTTTAAGTGATTATGGCAATGCTTGAATCTGGATTTCATGTACTTTTTTAAAAACTAGAGGTTTATACATTTGCTGATGATCTAAGAGAAGATGACAACGAAAGGGGAAACAGGTAGAGGAAGGGGAGAGAACCATCTCCAAACTCTCATCTTCTCTTTCCTTCTGCCTTACTCTTATTTGGTGGGTGGGGCAGAGCAGGCACACACCACAGGTGTACAGAGTAGTATACCAAGAGTGTGTGCACAGGCATGCACACACACCAGTCTTGATTTACCATTGGGATTGTGTTTGCACAGTATAATCAGAGCTGCTCATATTTGCTCTTGAGTGGGCACTCTTTTTCCACACTATTGGGGCATGCACAGGATACCCTGTTGGATAGACTCTTTAAACAGGCGGACTAAGGTGTATTTCCATTGTGACAGACCCCACACCTTCTTTAACTCTTCAGGCAGAAAACCACTCACTGACCTAGCCTGTCAGATATTTCCCACCTTTTCCCCTTCAGGGTCTGAGTTGCTTCAGAAATTGTAACATTTGGTATAATAAAAGCACTTTCCCACAGCCCTGTAACTGACCAAGAAGATGAAGGCTGCCCGTTGACTTAACCCCTTTCTAGGCAAACCCCTCAATAAGGCACAAAAAATAATAATACTGAGGCAGATTTTAAACTTAAACAGAATAAAAGGCTTATTAACAGAGAGGAGATAGGAAAATGGAGATAAATAACTTGGAGATAAGGAATGAATGAGGCAAATCAGGAAGGAGATATATAATACACTAGAGCTTGGCACAGTATTTAGTTTTCAAGCCAGACTTAATACTTATTCAGCTTCAGTTCTCAGTTACAGCTTGGATGTTGCATAGTTGTTTCTTAAGATGGTATAGTTCCTTTAAGTTAAGATGTCCTGGCTAATGGCTTGTTCACACACACACACAGGGTTCTAACACAGGCTAGGTCCATATACTCAGTACCCTCACTCAGCCCTCACAGTTAGAAAAACCCTCAATTAAAACATAAACCATTCTGTTGAGGAAACACAAAGCCAAAGCCAATATACCAGACTAACTGCTACACTGGAATTCTTCCTTCGCTCGAAGATATTCCTAACTGGTGATATTCCTCCCTTCAACTTGGCCCCTTTATAAACCTCTCCATCAGTTCTCTCAGTCTGTGTATAATTTCTTTTACACACCCAGCTCACAGGGCTGTCACTAGGAGAGCAAACCAGATCTCAGCACACTGACTGCCACTGCTCTCCTTAGAGATGCTTTAAAACACAGTTAAGGCATGATAGCTCTTACGCCAGGAATACTAAAGACCAAAAGCCTCACAAATTGTTCTGTCAGGGAGTTAACCTCTTCCCACTCTGCACCATCTAGCCATTAGGACAACCAGAGAGCAGGATTCCACGGTCAGTCAGGTAACTTCTCCTGTTCCTAGGCCTTTATACCTTACTCTGAATGTAAACAATGCTTTGCCTCATACACACTTTTAAAATTAACTTTTCTTCTGCAGTCAGTCACACCCATCCCTTACAGTGAGATGAGGCTGCCACTTTGATGGGCAGTTTTTAACTCCTGATTTAAGGGGAATGACCAATTAATTTTGGAGAAGAGGAAGGTGTGTGTTTTCATACCTCAACAGCCAAAGAGGACCCTAGCATCAGCTAGAAGTCTGGACTTGAGCGGAAGGATGCTGACAAAAGGAGCTCAGTGTCTCATAGAAAGAAAAATCACACCATTAGGAAGATAGGCGAAAACAAAACAAATTGGGAGTATGAAGGGGATGTCAAAACAAAAACAATGCTCTGTTTGCATTCTTTAATATTTGCTTTATAGGAAATTATATTTAAATAATGTTGTTGTTTACTAGAAACCTCTCTACCTGCATTCCTTGTTTTTCTGAACATGTTTTCTGAAAGAGTGCATTGGAGCAAAATCTAGTCTCTGTACATTAACAATTTATTTCCAGTGTCTCTTTTTCTTTTGCTTGTAGAGATTATTGGGGTCAAGGCTGCTGAGCAGAGCACAGGGTATCAGTGGGAATTTGTTCAAATCCTGAGTCCTGAGTGCTCATCAGGGAACATTTGTGTCTGTGTGGGTTTCACATACTAACTTTGTTGTCTTTTATGTTGCTGAGGATTCCCTCCTGCTGGCCTGGCATTTTATCCTGATGCTAACTCTGTTTTCATGTTGTTAGCTCAGAAACTTCCATTAAGGTTAAAGTCAAAAGTCCACAAATATGGTTACCAGCTTGCCAATGTCAACCAGAAATTTAATTCTGCAGACCAGCAGGAAAGCGTTTAGTATACTCTACAGGAGCAATGAATTAAAGCTGCCTGCTGTACTAAAGTCTCTGTGGCTCTTTCAAAATGGTGTGCGTGGATCTGGAATGTACCATCAGCATCTTGGCTATGTGGGAAAGAGTGCTTCTAGCCTTGATGATTCAATATACCCAAATCACAGAAAAACCAGGAAAAAAGTCATATCAGCTTTCTTTGGGGTTTTCTTTTACCCATACAAAACCGCCAGGTTTATTCAAAAAGCCTGAGGCCGAAAAAGTGGAATAAGATTTGGCTTTTTCAACTTTTAAAATCTCCTTCCTTTCCTCTGCCATTTCCCAAGGCCATGTGGGCTTGGGAGCCAGCAGATGTGAGAGGGAGACAGAGAGCAGTCTTGAAAAACATCAGCAAGGGAAGAATCAGCTAGATCCCACATAAAAGATCTACCCCCCCCCCAAACCCGGTACTTTTCAAGCCCTGCAGGCATCAGCGGGGGATGGGTTGGTCAAATCCTGCATGCCACATGGAGCCTCTATCCCCCGCCTGTGCACAGCTCTTGAAATTCTGTTAAATAAATTATAAAACTATTCCATATTTTTTCCTGTTTTTGAATGAATATAATCTTCTTTGTCAAACATTTAAGTGTCAATACATTCCTGAATTTATCACACCATCTATCTAATGAAACCCCTTAGCACTTTTTCAACACTGGGCGAGAAGCATTCTAGCTTTGTCGTTTATTAATAAAAAGTTAACAAGGTTTTTGTTTACGACGGGTGTTTTCACTGATAAATAAATTGACTTAAGACTAATTCAAGAGTAAGATTTATTGATTTCCCTACAGTAATTCTAAAAGCTGAGTTCTGGGTTGTGGAACCAACCTTATGCACAATAAACCTTGATACCATGTGTATAAAAGTGCTGGTCAAAAACTTTGTGGTGACTTGGAATGAGAAGTGATGTAGAAAAGGGTCATGTTCGTTACCAATAGGAACCAGATTTCTCCTGTGGAATGTGGTAATATACAGCATGAAATGCAGCCGAAGCTGACTCCATCAAATCAAGATCCAACTGGCAGTGTGCTTGATTGCCCCTGGATAAAGTCATCTCAGCTACAGATTTTGGCTTTTTTTTTTAAAATAGCCTTTCCTGTGAAGTGAATTCCAAATAGTTTTCCCCGCTCTCTTATTTGTCTTTCATCCCCTGTAAAAGATACTGATTTTTGAAGAAGGCCTCTTTCAAATATTCTGAGCTCTCTAAATCTCGAGGTTTGACCCAGAGAGAGGAAGAATAAAAGATATAGAACCAGCTGACAAATATGATCTCTCTCAGAAAAGCAGTAGAAGATTTCTAAAAACAGAAAAAGGAAAAATAAGAATGTTCAGCCGGGGAACGTTTGAAAGTGGCATTTGATCTGTTACTTCAGGGTTAAAGTAGGACTTGAAAGAAGAATTCCTGCTGCCTCTTTCAAACATTCTGGGGCCCACCTTGGTTTTATCTTCTGTCAACTTGTAACCTGGCAAGCTCTGGAAAAAAAAAAGACTGACATAATGAAAAGTCTTTTTTTAAAAACAAAGGAACGCTGAAAGATCTTTCTTGTTGTCCAGAATTTCAGCCTCAGTATCTAAAGAGGCATGTTAGCCATCTTTAAAGAAAATGAAGTGTAGGTAAAAATATATGAACCAACCGACATGTCCAGGCCCTGGACCTCTGATTTATATTCATGGACCACAGAATTCCCAAATTCACTAGAGAACAATAGAATTGCCCCTATGTTCAATTGGTAGAAGCAGAATATTATTTGAGCTGGCTCATACCCATCACAGAATGGGTGCAAGATATCTGAATAAAGTACCATAGGTGGTCTGATCCAGCTGGCTTGTTCTTATGTTCTTATTAGGACCCAGACTTAAGCTGAGCAGAAATGATAGCACGGCCGGCACTGCTGCAAGGCGTGTTTTAATGTCCCATTCTGCCCCCTGCAGGAAGGAGGGAAAACTGGCAACCCCCCCTCCCCAACTCTTATACAAATCCAAATCCAAAAAACCTTTATTAGGCATAAAACCAGTGCCAAGAATTTCAAATACAATAAAAAGATCATTATTGCTCAACTTGCAGTACACAGAGCAAAAACATAGCAACAGCTTCAGATATTTCAACACTAGAGCTATTTAGAAGCTTAGCCATTTTTACTTTATCAGAAAGGAGCATAAATCCTGTTGGTAACACAGTTCTCAAATCGGTTCTGATGTTGTTGTACTTTGAACAATGGAGCAGAATATGAGAAAGTGTATCAGTTGTATCAGGACAAAATTGACAGCGACGCTCATTTTGTGGAATACCAGAGAATCGACCTTGAAGATGTGCTGACGGAAAAGAGTTACACCTTGCTCTAGTCATGACCCATCTGCAATTGTAATTAATAAGTTGTTGCAGGTATATAGCAGGGCTAGTTTTCTGAGGGATAATCCCAAAGAATATTGGAGAGCAAGAGCTTTGCGCTTTGCTCAGGAGAAATTGGTACTCTTGATGAAATAATCTAGTCTTTAAGCGGTGGTAAATCTCCGGAGCGGTGAGCATTTGTAGGGCCTCCCAAGAGAAGCCCAAGGAAAAGATCTTTTTTTCAATATGTAGCCACCATTTTGAAAGCTGAAGCTCTCTCATTTCTAACTGGGACAAACTGTTAGGGTCAGTGCAGAAACAAAGACGCAGCCAAAACTTAAAAGTTACAACCCATGCCCTTGTTTCTAATAAATGTTGCCCTGATTCCAAACAAAGAACACCATAGGGGACACAATGCGGGGTGCCAAAGATCTTATAAAGGAAATTGGATTGGATGCTTTCCAATTTCTGGTGCCATGCTTGGATCCAGATGGGGATACCATACAAAAGGTGCTGGGCCACCTTAGCGTTAAACACCTTCAACGCTGCTGGTATGAATCTACCACCATTGATATTAAAGAACTTCAGTACTGCAGCGGATAAATTTTTGCAGGCTTTAAGGGTGTTATCTCTATGTGTGGTCCAGGTTGACTTATGATGGAATATTATCCCAAGGTATTTGAACAATTTAACTTGCTCGATGTCAGCACCTAGGATAGACCACCTTGAAGGTCTAAAAACATTGGAAAAGACCACAATTTTAGACTTAATTGGGTTAATGACCAACCTGTTGTTTGAACAGTATTCACCACACTTAGTCAGCATGTTTCTGAGACCAGATCGTACCATAGGTGAACATACATGCTTCATCAGTTCTACTGTAACATTCTTCAGTGGAGTCATTTTATAGATTCAGTTGTGATTCATCAAATGTTGTTAATTGGATTGCTAATGAGAATTCCTGATAAGAAAAGTTGTCACGAGCTGGTTATCTTCTGCAGGACTGTATTATATTCAGTTCCAGATAAGCAGCCATCTAGGAATATGTTGGTGGCCATATACAAGCGTTGCTTTGAATATTTCAATGTTTCAAGATTATATATGGGACAGCACTGTGTAGTGCTTGATGTGCCAACAAAGATTTGAGAGATGTGAATTGGAATCACTGCTGTGCCATTGAAAGTTGTCAGGTGACCTGGCTGTTAAAGCACCTCACCCCTCTGCCTGCCACCTGGGGCAGCTGTCCCCTCTCACCCCCTAAAAATAATGCCAATATATGTCTGGAATAAAAATAATGCCAATATATGTCTGGAATAAAAACAGGACTGACTGATAAGGGAAATAGATTTAGGGAAGCTGGAAAGCTTAAGCAGTTCAATACACCATCAGTCAGAGGTGTTTGCCTGCCTCCACGTCACACTCCTAGTATTGAAGATCCCCCATCCAAATACTTGTTAGGATCAAAGCTGAGGGTGTTTGACTGACCCCAAGTCACACAGCAAGATTTCCATAGCAGAGTGGTTATTTGAACCTAGGTTTCCAAGATGCTAGTTCAACACCTTAACCACTATACCACTCTGGCTCTAGCATCCCCTAGAAGAGAGTCTTGTAATAGCAACTCACTGTTTCCTTTTTTTTCTCCCCTGGATTCTGCCACCTTTTCTACTTCAAAATTGTTCCCTTGCTGTAGACGGCAGAGGTATCCAAAACTTCAAAGCATTTTTTTTCATTTCTACCTCAAAAAATCATCTAGCCTACATTGTTTCCCTTTTTCAAGATGGTACCTGCATTTAATCCTCATCTCAACATTAAAGAGGATTTATAATATTTAATAAATATTAATCTGAACAAGGCTAGATAAATCAAAAAGATGTCAGCAGTAAGAGTATTACTTGCCCAATCCTTTAACCTCAATTACTTCAACATGAAGCAGAGCCTATTTAGATTGAGGTGGACCCCCCAAAAGAGAGGAAAGATAAATAGGGTAGGCTTCAAACTGATAAAAAAGTTAAAAGATAAAAGATAAAATATGTTATAAAATTGCTATAAGTTTTGTTGGGAAAGTGTTAGCCATGGCTAAAAAGTTAGCACTGTTAGTAAATTATCATAAATCTACAGGCTCAAAAAGCTGTAGCTAAAAAAACTAAAACCAAAAAAGCCACTAGATGCAGTTCTCTCTTTAAAAATCTCTTTAAGGGCAACATCAAACTCAAAATAGCTCAGCTCCTCCACCCCCACCCCGAAAATAACTATCCACTAGAACCAGTTAAATGTTAATCTATAACGTCAGCAAGAGAGGCAGCTGTGAAAAGATTTAAGCTTAAACATCACGTAAAGTAAACTTAGATCTGGAAAACATGAAACGTAAAAGCTTAGAAGTGAGCCTGTGAGAGGAATATAACAATCCCTCAAGCAAACAGAATACAACAAACGGACTCTCTCAAACATACATCAGGAATGGGAGGCTCAGCATCGACCTCAGTCAAGAGAGTACACTAAAAATCATGATCAAAACACTGAGCTCAGATGCCTTTTGCTATCTCACTTCAAAAGAAGAAATTCTCGCCACAAAATACTACCATTCTAACAGAAAACACAGACAAATATGTAAAAGGAAAGAAACAGAAAACACTTGCAGCCCTACCAGAACCAGAACCTCTGCTTTCTGTTATTACCACTGAACAATAAAGTAAATGGATTCTTTTGGTGGGATCTATTCAGGTTTTTCATTCAGTCTTGCTCAATTCCACTTCCTTCCCAGGTCTCATGATCCCCAGAAAGGCCTTTTTTCCTTCTTGGTAGTCAAAGGGAATTCTCCTTTCTCTTTTCACCACCAGAAAAAGTGAGTTATATCCCACCCTTTGCTTTTGATATGTGTTGTTTTGACTGCTGCAATTGGAGCAGAATGCTTAGGTGGGACTTGCTGCAGGTGTTCAGTTCTGCCCCATTGCATTATGGATAATGGTCTGGATTCTAAGTACCACTTCTGTTACCTGAAGTGGTGGGAGTGTCTCCCAGGGCTGAGATGGGAACGCTGTCCTGGGCAGGGGGATTGTGTTTACTTAATCCCTTCAGGAAGGGTTTGTGCATGATTGATTTGGTGAGGGCATGTCCGGAGAAGCTTTCACTGTGATCTTGTGGGGACACTAGCCAGTGCAGAGAAAGGGCTCCCCATTTTTGGAATGCACTGCTAGGCATCCCAAGGTTTGGCAGAATGGGTAGAGACATGACTGTCTTGAAATTATAGAGCCCTCCCCATGGGTCAGTCTGACAACACTTCCACTTGCAGGAGGCAACTGTGCTCCTGGGAAAGAGAAAGGATAGTTTTTGACATTTTCCTGCTCTTACCACTGTTTTCCATTTCGGCTGCCATGATGTACCTGTTGGGGGGGGGGGGTGTCACTAACCTACAGGAGGAATTTTTCAGGGAAGATTACAATGGCATGAAAATTGCCATTTATGCTGTGGAACTCTGATAGCCCTTCATATAACCCAAGCCAATCAATTCAATGTCAGAAAATTCATATATTGCAAAGATTTATAATGGATTCTGTTATACAGGCAAATTTCTCTACACAGAACTGAAGATTTCCGCAGAGAAAATTATATTCCAAACATGCATTTTTGTAATATTGATAAGTCCTACAGTTCCACAATTTCATCTTTTCCTAATTTTTTCCCATGTGTGGCAATTCTTTCAAATGTACTTGAAGGAAGGCATCTGTTGGGCTGGTTTCTCACTATGCTTCCAGTTGGCTTATGCCTTTGTTTACAAAAAACAAAAGAAAAAGCTGCGATATTGTGAGAGTAGATTCAGTAATAATGCCATCATTCTTGATGCATAATCCATTATAAAATCATAACCACAATGGCAAACAGTGCTTGGGGAATAGGTTTAATTTTACAGTTCTCAAATTGCCCATAAAAATGCTGGTGTGTTCAGCCATTTCCTGTAAAATCATTTTAGCAGCTTGAAACGCAGCTTGGACATCTTCATTGTAATCTCCACAAGCTTACCTCAATACACTGCCAAAATGTTCAACCCATTCTGCTCTTAATTTTAAAGTTTTATTGTCACCTGCAGAGTGGGAAATTTGATCATGTAGGTATTTATATTGGGTTGGAGTCAGCCAGCTTTTTTACCACTGAATTTCCCTTATTTCCCCTAACTACTGCAGTCCTTATCCTGCATAGCTTTTATCCATGGAGGTCTCATAATTCTCAGCATAGAGTCCATATTGGTCAGAAGACCCTCCTCCCCACCCAAAACAGAAAAGCAGATTGGATCCAACCCATTGTTTTTTGTTTTCTCACTGTTTCTGCTTTGAAGTCATGTAATCTCAACATTTTAGTCAGGTTTTTTATTCTGAACATGAACTGTGTATTTCATCTATCTTCTTCATACTCTTTTCTATACACTTTTATGAAATCAGGCAGAACTACTGCCTCACCTTGCTGAATGGTGTGGACCTTTCTTTCCAAGTCACTTGCCTTGTTACAGTAATGCACAGCCCTACATTTTGCTTCCAGTGCGACCATGTCACCAGACAACTTGGACAAAAGGTTACGTGGCCATTTTGTTGTTCAGTCATGCTGTGTTGGACATTCTCCTCTGCAGTGACAGTTGTAGCATTAAATAATGGATTGTTATGAACTGAAGCTAAAGGATCTGCACACACAGACACAGCCCCATATTTTTTCAGTTCAGAAGACTGGTCTACCTCCTGTTAAGAAGCATACAGTAGACCTGTCTTCCCATTACAACCTGCGAGTGAAAGTAATGGGTAGACTTGTCCTCCTTGAAGGACAGGTCTTCCCAATGCTTCTTGATGGGAGGTTGACCAGTCCCCTGGGCACACACTGACACTGCAATTCTCAGATGGTATTTTCATAGCTATGAATATATCTCCCAGTAAACAAAAACAAAAAAGGAAAAAAATGACATGTGCATTTTGGACCTGCATCTCTAACTTTAGGCTGCCATTGTCGGAATTTGAGGTGCATTCCTTTTGGACAGGGGCTGCCATAATGGCAGCTGAGCTGGACAGCTCTCCTGGCCAAATACAGGCCATTGATCACTGGTGGTCATTGAGGAATGAGGCAAGAGGCCCTCCTCAGGCCCTCATCATTCACCTTGGGGAAACAATCTGCCAGCATAGAAAGATGTACTTCTTGCCCATGGCATGGCGGATGATCTGTGGGCCTTGCATCAAAGACTCCCAGGGATTCCTGTTGTCTGATTCTGGTTGTTGGAAAGGCATGAGTAGCAGGGGGCTCTTGCCCCAGACAGGGTCAACTTGGCTTGGCAGAAAGCTTTTAAAACCACCTTGCATTTCATTCAGACTCTAGGCCAGGGGTAGGGAACCTGCGGCTCTCCAGATGTTCAGGAACTACAATTCCCATCAGCCCCTACCAGCATGGCCAATTGGCCATGCTGACAGAGGCTGATGGGAATTGTAGTTCCTGAACATCTGGAGAGCCGCAGGTTCCCTACCCCTGCTCTAGGCAGAAGAGTTATCCCTCACCCTGACATTTCATTCCATTAACCAGGACAGTTTCATGAGGATGGCATGCACCTTTTGGAATGAGACATGGCCATCTGGCTACACAGCATCCGGCAAGGTCTGTGTGATCATTTAAGGCTTAGAAGCTTTGGCGGAAGAAGGGATTGGGGTCCCTGCTCTTTGGCAGGTTGCGAATTGGGATGGATCTTTTTGGGGGGGAGGCGGTGCCTGCAAGCCTGTCACGGTCACCCCATCATTAGAGGCCTTGGGGATTGCAGAGTGCCTTGATGCCACATGTTCAGGTGGGGAATGACAGCTGGCCTGCATCCCCAGGTAGCAAGGGGATGTCCACTTAGAGGCTGGTGCCCATTTGACTCCCAGATGCTTGCTACGCCGTGGGTTTCCCCCAGCAGGTGTTTCCACTGAGTTGGCAGGCAGTTCACCCAACGCCAGGATCCATCCCCATACTGCGCCTTAGCTCCAAAACCATGTAAGATGGGGGCATGTGATGGAGGGTGTGTGTGTGACTGAGTGAAAAAGCTGGCTGGATCCATGTCATTTCTTATGTACTAAATTGTACACACTGGCAAGCCATTAACAGGGATAAAGAAATCCCTTGTTCAGTTTCAACAGTTTATGTTTGACCAGGGTGATTGCCCTTTATGATCCAAAAAACCAAGGACACATCTTGCTCAGAAACACATACGCACACACAGATCCTCCAGCATATATGACATTTTTGTTCTGGCTAATTTCCCTGGCCTGGTTTGCGTTTGTTTTGGAAAAACTGAATTAATTAATTAGATTTCCACTGGGTGTCCAGCTTTATTGGATTAATTATCAGAATCTGTGGGCACCTAGGCATCTGAAAAAGGTCTGTCTGGCCTCCTGCATTCTTCTCTCCTAAGCACCCCCCGCCCCCCAGCATAAAATAAAATCCGCACAGGCCAGCATTTCAATCAATGCCATATCAGGTCTTTTTAAAAAAATAAAGGACCATGGACAGAGGCGCTGATATCAGCTGTATTTGTCTATGTTGCAGTCTAGTGTATTCCTTGGGTGAAGTGTGGATTAGAATGAACTTTTTATTGAGCCAATGAGTTTTCGAAAAATATACAAATACAATCCCATTAAAATGTGTAATGTGATATTTGCAGACTAAAATTTGTCCTAGGTCATCTGAACACTGAGTCCTCCAGAAAAAATTTGTGAAGCACAGAGGAATAATAAAGATAATTGAAAATCTTTCCAGAAGTGGTCATCTAAAAAGACAGAGGTCACCAGACTTCTTGAACCTGGGGGCACCTTTAGAACTGTCAGTGAGGCAAAAGGGTGATTGGCAGCAGGGGGAGGGGGAGGATTATTTTTTGGCCTAGGATCAGAGGTGGGATCCAACCAGTTCTCACCACTTCTCTAGAAGTGGTTACTAATTAATTACTAAAGCAACCTCCCTGCCCAATAGGGACTGGAGGTGTGTGTGTGCAGCGGCACCACTGTTTGAATCCCACCACCATCGGAACCTGTTATTAAAATTTTTGGATCCCACCATTGGCTAGGATAAGGCTCCACCCACCTTCCCCAAACATGGCTGGATGCCAGAAGCTCTACTAGAGCCATTGGTGCTCACAGAAACCAAGTTGGGGGAAGAGGTGTCACTGTATTAGACTTTTGTCCTTTTCATTTCTGAAGTTTCCACTTCCTTTTCCGTGTGTGTGTGTGTGTGTGTGTGTGTGTGTGTGTGTGTGTGTGTGTGTGTGTGTGTGTTTGTGTGTGTTTCAGCATTTGGGAGTTCAAGAGTGCCTCATCTTACTGTTCTGGGGACCCAAGGAAGATCTGGCCCCACAACATTTTTAAATCACCCACTTGATGTTTTAAAATGGTAGTGATGTCTTTGGGTAGAATACTGCGCTCCTCAGTCAGGTTGCTGTAGGAAGGATTTCAGATGTTTGGCACTAGGACTGGCCAAGCTTAAGGGAACAGGAAACAAGAGGCTTGCACCTTCTGGACCAGTGGATCCAGGAAAGGAGGCTTTCCAAGCCTCATCTTAAGTAAGCTAGGAGGTAATCAAGCCCAGCCGTACTGCTGTCAGGTGCTGAAGTTCCAGTGGCTGTGCTCTGTCCAGGATTCTGTGAGGAAATGTTATTCTCAGAGTACTGTTCTAGATCCATAGTGGGGTAGCACTCAGCTAGTCTGGCACTTTGCCTCTTTTGTGTTTCCTCAGCTGGGGCCTTCTGCAGCCACTGTTCCTGCCAAGTTAGAATGGGTTCTGGGGGCCAACATGCACAGGTCTGCATCCTGCCCACCAGAGGTCTGGTGACTATTTCAGGCCTAGCAGGGTGACCTCTGGCACTCTAGGCCCATTGTCAGTAGGCATCTCTGCCATGCGGGGCTCTCCCTGGTCCTTTTTATCTTCCTCAGCCAACAGCCTCAGCTCCTCAAATGCCTCCTCTGAGAACTCTGCTGGGTTGGTCAGAGGGGATTGTGACAGGTGGGCATGAAGACACTGTCTTGTCTAGAGGTAAGTACTGGATTAAGCTGAAGAAGATTTGATTTCAGATTCCTTCTCAGCACTGACTCCCTTTCTGCACGGCGGTGGCAGCACTTCTCCACTGGCAGTCCCGGCTCCCTCCCTAGCTGGAGAGGTTGCCCTCCCCCACTCACCTGCCTCTCCAGCATCACTCTGGAGGGCTGCAGGGACCCACCCATGCTGCCCTCCAACCCTTGGAGGTCAGAGGACAGCATAGGTGGGTCCCTGCAGTCCTCCAGAGCAACACTGGAGAGGCAGGTGAGTGGGAGCAATGGGGAAAGGGGCGGCCTCCCTGCGGTGCAGTTCACACCGTGCCGATGGGAAGATGCCCCTTTTCAAAAACCTCGCTCAGGGAGCGAGGTTGGAAAGCGGCGTCTTCGTGGCGCTGGGGGGGAGCGAGGATTGCCGTCCCTAGGGCGCTGTTTTTGGCCTGTGCGGAAAGGGCCTAAGCCGTGAACTTGGTCCAACTGCTTTCAGGGATTTTTATGTAATTTATAGTCTGCCTTTCTTACTGGGACTCAAGGAGGGTTACATAGAATAAGTCAGGATGGTCAACAAGATGAGACATCCAATAGCCAATGCGACAGGAACTGACTTGTAGAAATCTGGAGCCAATCAGGTAAAAAAGGGAAATGGGGCAAAAGATCCATGTATGCCATTATAGTACCCTTGGAGACAGGGTGGGATTAGAAAAATATGAAACAGGAATCTGAAACCAGAGCAATCTGACTTGTTCTGATTTACTTTTTTTGCACTTACATGTTAAAGGGAATAAGTATCACGCATTATGTCTACATGGAAATCCTTCCAGAGTCTCTGGTTTAACATTCTTTGTAGATTGGAAATTCCTAGCTTGGGTGGGTTATTTGTATGTATTCTAAGATGTCCCAACCCTCTTGGAGAATTTGAAGAACTGTTTTAGGATGCAGAAAACAAGACTATAAAAGTGAAACTGTCTCACGTGTATTTATGGAAAACTTTTATCAACTCAAAGAGAAGCTGTGCACATTATAGCTATAGTGATCCTCTAACAGTTATTGTGCTGGAAGAAGTCCAAATTGTTTTCCACAACTGGCTGGTGTAACATTGCCTTTTCAAAAATATTGCTGCACTCCCTTCTTGAGAAGAACAAGTTTCCTGAATGCACTGCTTGACCTTGGAACAAATGGTGGATCAAGTATCAGCCTGGAACTTTTCAGAGCAGCCGGCTGATTTTATATATCTGGCTGGATATGTGACAGATGCTCTCATGCACTGACTTCCATGACTGGTTGCGAGGTCACCGAGCTGCCTGCCTCAGATTGTCTGTGCACCACACCATTTGCAAACTGAGGGAGGACGTAAACAAAAATTGACTGACAGGAATGTACATCTGTTGAGTCAGTCACTGGTGACAAATGACATTTTCTGGCACCTGGGAGCCAGCGACAACCGCTGAGGCAGGCTTATGAGTCAGGGAAGACAGAGAGACTGACTTGATGCGGCTATGTCCACTGATTCTTTTTTTGGTTTCTTTGAATGATTTTCATCCTGTTTTATAAAATAGTATACATGGATCAAAAATCCAAGCATCATTAAGAGGAGGAAAATGGAAGCGAGAAGACGTGAGAAGCAACAAGTAAGAGGAATACCAATGCAAAACCTAAGTGCAACAGGAAAACTAACAGTATAATTAACTTCCATTGACAACTCAATAACCATTTATCAATATCAAGCTATGCCAATTTCAACTGTTGTTTACAAGCTGAGAAAGAAGAGAAAGGCCTGCTCAGAAACTGTGGTGAACAGATGTACAATCTGTGTACAGTGTACAATATATATTTGATTTTTCTTTATACGTGCATTGAGTGATTTTCATGTGACATTCAATGCATATATAGCTGATCTTGTGATTTAAACCCCTCATTTATCCAGGTACTGGTCTCCGTTGTTACAGTGAATGAGCATTGATGCTTTCTTACAAACTGATGTATCCATGTACACAAGGAATGTTAGTATGGCATGCATTCAAACAGCCAGTGTGGTGCAGTGGCTAAGGTGTTAGACTAGGACCTGGGAAACCCAGGGGCAAATCCTCACTTGCACCATGGAAACTTGCTGAGTGACCTTGGGCTAGTCGCACACTCTCAGCCCTTACCCTGGATAGGAGACCTCCAAGGTATACCAGGGGTGTAATGTAGAGTCAGGCTATGGCAAACCACTGCCAAATGTCTCTTGCCTTGAAAACCCTATGTGGGCGCCATAAGTCAGCTGTGACTTAACAGTAAAAAAAAATTAGCATGGGCTTATTCAGTGGTGGGATCCAAACATTTTAGTAACAGGTTCCCATGGTGGTGGGATTCAAAATGTGGCGTAGCGCCAATGGGGCTGGGCGGGGAACGGCGGGGGCGGGGGCGGGCATTCCTGGGTAGGGCTGTGGCAAGGACGCAGCCGCTGCGCCGGTCCTTGGGCAGGAAACGAATGCACGCAGGCGCAGGCTGCCACGCACGCCAGTGCACCTCCTGCTAGACTGCTTCAAGTTCTGTGCGCTACTGCTGAGAGGAGGGCGTAACCAAGGCAAAAATCACATGGCAAAATCACCAATTAGTAACCCCCTCTCGGCACACACAAATAATTAGTAACCTACTCTCCAGAACCTGTGAGAACCTGCTGGATCCCACCTCTGGGCTTATTGCAAAATGTTAATACCGATACTGCGTAAACTTAATTTCCCTGGGAGTCAGCAACAAACAGGCCCTTTATGTGTACCATTCACCACATCTCATGGGGGAGGGGGACACGCACAGAACAGCGCTTCAGTAGATTGCCTGAATGAACAGATATGTTAATACTGGAAAAGGAGGAATTTGAAATATCCTGGTCCCAAATTGATTGGGACTTTAAAGGTTATACCAGCATGTTGAATTAGATCCAGAAACATGGTTTTGTTTGTTCCATAAAGTAGTTTCAGGCTTGGTTCCACTGATTCCGTTGTGACGATCTTTTTAAACTGCTTCTTGGTCATATTAAGGAACAGCTACAGTTTCGAAATAGTTTTCCACAGCAATTCTACATAACAATTCATTACAATGGCTTAACATGGAGCTTGCCAGGGCATGTGTGCCTTTAGTCAGGTCTTTGCTGTCTAGGAAACAATGCCACTGCTGTACTGGGCTTAGCTGACCTTGGCCACTGACATCAACTGGAAATTCAGTAGCAGCTCGAGATCCAGGAGCACACCCAGGCTGCCATCTGGAGTCTTAAGAGGAAATCCAACTCCACCCAGCACAGGTTTGATGCCTACCTGATCTCAGCTCAGTTATGTCCCGATCATTATTGAACCCATCTTGTGTAGTTTCAGCTGTGTGTTGCTGAGGATTCTGAATCAAAGGGAAGGACACACATTTGCAGATATATCCTGTATTGACTCGCTGTGGTGTAATCTGCCTTGAGTCCAAGTGAGAAAGATGGACTATAAATAAAGTAAATTAAATAATCATAACAACCATAAGATTTTGGATAGTGAGGTGATAATAAAAGTTATGGGGAAACTCTCAAAGCAATGTCAGATTTCCTCTTGGAAGTCTATCGCCTTTGGAAATGCTTATTTTGATGTTACAACCACTGGGCTTATTTGTTTTATTTGTCATTCAGGCTTTCAATCTTTTCCCTGACAGCTGCAGCATAATAACATAGATATGGAGTGGCCTAGCCAGTACAATAAAGTTTACACCCCCAGGCCCCATCCTAGATGATGTAAACTGAGGCCCTTTCCGCATGGGCCAAAAACGACGGCCTGGGGGCGGTAAAAACGCCGCCCCCAGGCCGCCGTTTGCACAGGCGGCGCTGCTGCAACGTAGCAGCGCCGACCTGACTGCCCTCCCCCTCCCCCAGGGCGGCGTCAGGCCGCCCTAAACAACAACCCTTTAAAGGGTTGTTGTTGGGGGGAAAGCGTCTTCCCGGCGGCGCGGTTCCCTGGAGGTCGGAGGGCAGCATGGGCGGGGCTTCGACGGCCAGCAGGCGACGACGGGGACAAGGTGAGTGGGACGGGGCAGGGGGAAGAGGCGGCTCCGTGCGGAGCCGCCTGCCGTTTGCCAGCCTCCGCTGAGGCCGTCCGCATGCGTGCATGCGAACGGCCTTCACCTCCACGCCGGCGGAATTCTCGCCGGTGTGGAGGCGACAGGGAGGCCGTGCGGAAACGGCCTGAAAAAAGGTTTAGTCATATTAAAGTACTTTATACTGGATGAACAGCAAAAGATTGCTGCATATGAAAAATGGTTAGATTTATGGATTCTAGCAAGCCTGATTTATACAACACATTTACGGATCCAGAGGTGCAGAGGCCAACAGAATTAAAATTTAAGCAGCACATTTGCTAAACAAATGTCCACAGTTTCTAACAATTTTAGGCCTTGGTTACAGTTTTTGCTCTGTGTATGATCTGGATAAAGCTTGTTCCGTTTGGAGTAATTTTGAGCAGTGATCCCAGAATACTGGTGGCACCAAAGAGGGTCAGAGGTCAAAAGCAGATAACAGTTCAGGGTGACAAAGCACAGATGAAATATGGAACATGTGTTTATGCTTTTTAAATAAGGAATGAAATATCCAGTTTCCAATTATGTCATCTATCTAGGTGCAGCCATTAGACAATAATTTAATTATCTGTTGCCCTATAAACTTAATGAAAAAATAATGAATAATAGATATGGGTAAACATTTTCACAACAAAATAGCTCTGACAGTAGCTCCAACACCCATCCAAGGTTCCCAGTTCTCCATCAGTGCTTTGCTGGCACCCTGAGCTGCATCAGTATGGAGGGGGCATGGAAGGGGTGTTCCTGGAGATGAAGCCGATCTTAGTTGACTTCCATCACTGGTTTAGCCCTCTTGTGCTGGTGGAGCTGAGCTTGGACATATGTCATGATTTTCGCAGTATATTGCCACTTCCCTAAATGGGGGAGTTCAAGGTAAGATTCTTTTAAAAACTTTTGGGGCTTCCTGTGGCACAGGAAAGTCCTGTGGGCTGGGTGGGGTGGTGTTAGAGCGGCACCGTACTTGCCCGCTTGACAGCTCTGGATTGGGCTTTCAGTCTCTTGAAAATATCATCCCAGTTGAGTAGAGAACAAAAAAAGGTTTCAGGGAGAAGTGTATTTCCTATTTGAATTCAGGGGAACTAATCTAGAATAAATAACCTGAACAGGAACAAGAACTCTTGTTAAAACAATTCAAACATGAAAACAGTCTAACACAACAATATTCAACCCATGACCCATCCCTACAA
The DNA here is from genome assembly GCF_021028975.2 of Sphaerodactylus townsendi. Classification (NCBI taxonomy): domain Eukaryota; kingdom Metazoa; phylum Chordata; class Lepidosauria; order Squamata; family Sphaerodactylidae; genus Sphaerodactylus; species Sphaerodactylus townsendi. The sequence continues at coordinate 24,614,387 of NC_059435.1, forward strand.
TGTTTGCAGAAATAGTTAGCTGAGCTCTCAACCCAAGAACTCATTTTTACTCAGTTATGGGAAATTGTGGGAAATTTACAAACTAAACTGTTGCAGGTTCTGCTCATTTTATGACCACCGCAGTTCACAATGTGTTAAAATAATGCAAATTTTGGTGTCTTTGGAGCTTGCCTGTTATTTTGAATGGAAAAGCCATGTTTGTGAGAAACTTTCTAAAGTGGGTCTCAGGAGCCTTATTTTGTAAACTTCAATGTAGATTCTTTATAAGCTGTTAGCTTGATTATCAGAGAACCTGCAGTTTTTATTGCTATTTTATTGTCCTGGTGTAGAGGGCTTTATGCTGCCTTTGCAGTTTTGAAGGGGCCATTTCACCCTAGGTTTTTAATTCTCTGGGTTGCTCTTCTTTTCACTGACATGTGCAGTTTGATACCTCACACAACAGGGAAGGAGGCTTCAGACTTAGAGATACAACGGCCTTGGGCATAATGGTGGAAAAACAGCCCATAAATCTGCAGCAATTTGAGTTTAGGAAAAAAACAGACTGTTAAAAAGCAAGTTGTTAAATAATAAATCCTTGTAGTAAACTTTGGGTGTCATATTCTACTGCTAGTTTAGATCCAAACTAAATGCTATGTGCAAACATGTCTGATACCCCAATGTTTTATTTTTTTATATAGAGAAACCTGCTTCTGAAGGAAGTGATTCTGAGCAGAAAAACAATGGTGTGTGTGCCTTACTTTTTACTCCTTATCCTTTCTTGCAAGTTCATTTGATCTAATAGTCTTGAGTAGCAGATAGGGAGCCTTTATTTCTTTAAGAAAAATATGGTGCAGAGATACTTGGCCACTGCTAACATAGCCCACCCCGCCAGCACAAGGGGCAAATGCACCTGCAGAGGGCCCAAAAAAATAGGGGCAATCCATAACTCACAATAAGCATTATACTGAGGGCATTTCAAAATCATATGGAATAGAGAATCGACCTTTTCCAAATCACAATGGAAAAGGCTATCTGAATAAGGTGGGTTATGATATCTCCCACAGAAGATTGCTGAAGGGGCAGTGTTCAGAGCTTTACAATAAATGCTCTACAATAACAAATGGCCGATAGATTTTGATGTAAGATCGCATATTTAGAGATGGAAGGATGCCAAAGAACTGGGTACAGTACACTCTCCTGGATTGTATACATGAATGAAAATAATCTAGATCTTTTATATTTCTTAATAATTGATAGAGATTAGCTTTTCCCAAGTCTTAATAAGTCAGTGGTTTTCAACCTTCCTAATGCCGCAACCCTTTAATACAGTTCCTCATGTTGTGGTGACCACTAACCCAACATTTATCCATTTTACAGATGGAGAACACTGATTTAAAAAGTAAAGGTAAAGTTTCCTCTTCAGTCAATCACTGCAAGTAGTGATTTCAAAGGCAAGCCATTTTTGTGGGATAGTTTGCCATTGCTTTCCCCGGCTATTCTTTACCCCCTAGCTAGGTACTAATTTGCCAACCAAGAAATGGATGGATGGCTGAGTTGACCATGAGCCAGTTGCCAGGATATCTGACCCATAGGGGGCTCGAACTCCTGACCATGTGAGTGGCAGTGCAAGCACTTAACCACTACGCCACGCAGCTCCTATCTGATTTAAACCTATGTTTAAATATTTGCACCCATGCTTTAGCTTCAATAGAACCTTGGCCCAGTTCTAACTTTGAAATTACCCCAGCTACACATCTTGGGGTCCCTGTAATTAATCACAAAAATTGTCACAAAGGATGGTCTAAATTTTCACTGGCTTGAAGAATCCATATTGAGGTCCCAGTATAAGAACTATGGGATAATTTTCATGTTGAAGACCTGTGTTCCCCCTGGAATACATTTGCCTCTCTTGGAAAAGAAAAAGCACTCAATTGCTGCAGCTGAGGGTTTAATTTTGTTAGTTAATGAATTTGAAATGGGATTGCCAGTTGACATTATAGTCAAAAATCACATCCCGTTATGGAAATTTTGAAACTTGAGCTACATAAAAGGAATAAAAGTTCTTTTTTTGCTGGGAAAAAAAGCCAAAGCAACCTTTTGCAAGTTGAGGTGTGCTCCAATTTTCCCCACAGTCAAGCCCTAGGTATAGTGTCAAACGTTCTTTAAGGTTTAGAAATGCAACATACAATTTACCTTTACTTGGGAAAATACACTTTTTTTTGGTTGAGTTAAAATTAAGCAATGATCTTGAGATGCAAACCCCTTTCTAAAACCCATTTGTCCCCATCCTAATATATTATTGGAGGTTATCCATTCTTCTGATTTGGGGTATAAGTATACAGCTTTGCCATTGATGAGAGGAGGCTGGTGGGATGGTAGTTTGCTAGATCTGTTTTAGAACCTTTCTCAAAAACTGGATGATAATGGAGTGTTTCGAAATCAGGGGGATCTTCCATAAGAGATTACTCTCAGAGAAGACTGAGGCTAAAATCGTATCCCATAATGCTGCATTAGCCTTAAATAAATCGTTAGCCACTAAGTCTTGCCCTGGAGCCTTCCCTGAGCGTAGAGTGATTCTTACAATTGATTCTTACTGCTTATCTACATTGATTTTACTATCAAGTTCATTAAATAAAATAAAAATGTCCATTTAAGAGCTCTCTTGTCTGCTATAATCTAGAAGAGATTTTTACATTGGAAACATTTCAAGAATTAGTACAATACAGCTAATAACAGCAGAGCTATTTTAGGTCAAAGACAATGACTGCAACATAAATTCTATTACGTGTGTCCCATCTTCCTTCCAAGGATTCAGACTGAAGCCTGAACAAAGTGATTTCATTTTTTTAAAAAAATCTTTAAGGAGCCTTGAAGGGATCTCCTGCTGAAAGATCCCTTTGTGTTGTAGAGGATTCTCTAAGATGCCCAAGGGTAGTCAGTCAGCTCCACAGAAAATGACCAAGTCTGTGTAACTCTCATAGTGTCTCTGCATGGTCTGAGTGTGTGCAAGGGGTTTCCAAGCTTTTTGGGTTTGTGGGAATCTTTGGAATACTGACACAGCATGGCAGGCACAGTCACAAAATGGCTGGCACAGGAGACAAAGCTAGCCACAAAATGGCTACCATGGCTTACCAATATGCAATCAAATTTCCAATGACCAATCTGAAGCCTTAATCTGTTAAGTTCCACTTGGTCCCATCCACTTTCTAAAACACTTGGCAGGTGCTAGAAAAGGTGTCAGTGGGCTCCATGCATCACAGGTATCATGTTTAGGATTCCTGGTATATGCCCATGAGTGGTGCCCTTTTGCTTGTCTGCTCATTGAGGAACTCCATTGGCCTTCCAAGAAACTTTTGGTTTCTCTAGTCTGGAGCACAATATTGGGGATAATGAAACCCACATTTGATTGCAAAAGAAACATGTAATATAGACTTTAAGGAGGGCACTTTGCACATTACAATTTTAGGTTGAACGCAAATACATGCTTGCAAGCACAGATGTGACACAGATATAGTTGTTGTCCAAACTGAATTAAAACAAAATCCCATCAAACTTGTCGACTAACTTTTTCCATTTGATTTACTTCTCTAGACCAACTGTTCACAGTCAAGTGTGCTTGAACTTGCTGTTAACCGGTTGTGAATATGGAGTGGATTCTTCAGTGATTGACTTAACTGTTCATTGACCTGTTTGTGGTCGTTTGACATGTTGCTTCACTATATTTCTCCCTAACCATGGACTGCAGTGGCTTTCCATGTATGCATGTTTCTCACACAGCCTGAATATAATCTCTTGCAGTTCCATCTTCGCTGCACAACTGCTTCATGACAGCAGCTGTTATAGACAAATAAATCACAAAACATATAAATAAGTCAGAAAGAAATACTGTACTTAAAAAAAAATCATACCCCTTGGTGTTTGTCTAAGTAGCTTGAAATTAGCAGCAACTTTGGGCATGCCATTCTGTGAAAACCCAGCGCATGTCTTTCAGCGAGTGTTCACAGGTGAACAGCACCAACCAAACAGGCTGGATGAGCTGTTGTCAATGGCATTTCATCTGATTGGATGAAGGTGTCCAGAGGGGCACCACAGGGATTGGCTCTGGACACTGTTTTTATAAATAACTAGCGGGCCCGGCCACGTGTTGCTGTGGCTGAGTCTGGTGAAGTGGAAAAGAAAGAAAAGGGGAAGCCCTTTTCTTTCCCCTCCCTCTCTCCCATTCAGTTGCATGGCAACCCAGCTGGTCCCTCTCTAACTTTCCTCTTCCTCTGCTAGGGTGGGTGGGCCATGTGCAGGTGGCTGGTCCTGTCCCTTTCACTCACTTCCCTTGCAGGCGAATTATCTAGCGTAAAACATGCTAGGAGGCATGAGCTATGTTGTGTTCAAATTTCAGAGCGTTTGGTCCAGCAAACCCCCGGACCCTCCCTCATCTTTCCCTTCCTCTGCTAGGGTGGGTGGGTCATGTCCAGATGGCGGGCCCCATTCCTTTCACTCCATAAGGCAGTGGTTTTCAAGGAAGGCATGGTTGGTTCCCTTTTATCAGAGGGTGTTGCTTTGACGGCCAGCAGATGGCACTGTTGCGGAACAGAACTGTGGTTCCAACTGTCACAGGTGTGGCATGTACACAACAGGAGGTGTGGAAACAGTATGGAAACCTGGCCACACGCGAATTCGACGTTGTGTGAAAATTTCAAAGCAATCGGTCCAGTAGTTTGGGAGATTACCTCTCAGCAGAAAAATGTACTAATAGATTTTTATATATATAGAAGATGTGGATGAGAGATTGAGGAATTAAATCTGCAGATGACACCACATTGGGAGGAGCAATGAACACACCAGAAGATCGATAGAATTCAATAAGATCTGAACACATGAGACAAGTGGACAGATATGACAAGATGCAATTCAACAAGGCTAAGAACATCTGGGTAGCACAAATGAGAAATGTGCACACTGGATGGGAGATACACTTCTGGATAGCAGTGTGTGAGAACAAGATCTTGAGGAATGGGTAGAAAGCTAAATATAGACAGTCAGTGTGATGCATTGGCAAAAAGGCCATTGCAACCTTGGGATTCATTAGCAGAGGTATAACATCCAAATTGCAAGATGTCATAGCCCTGCTGTACACTGCATTGGTCAGGCCACACTTGGAGTACTGCATGCAGTTCTGGAGGCCTCAATTCAAAGTGCACAGAATGGAGTGGGTGCAGAGGAGAGCAATGGAAATGATCCAGGGCCTAGAGACCAAACCCAACAAGGAAAGCCTGAGGGGTGACCACAGGTCTGGAGACCAAGCCCTATAAGGGACTTGGGGAAGTTTAGTCTGGAAGAGAGGAAGTCGAGGGGGACATGATTGCTATCTTTAAGTATTTGAAAGGCTGTCACTTAGAGGAGGGCAGGAAGCTGTTCCTGTTGGAGCAGATATGACTGATCATAATGGGTTTAAATTACAAGTAGAAAGGTACTGGCTGGCTATTTTGAATTTTTTTTAATAGGAAGAATAGTTGGGCAGTTTTCTGTCTGCAAGGTCTTTTTTTTTTGCATACTCAACCATGGGAGTTTTACTCAACCATGGGAGTTTTCACATGGACTTGAAGTGATTCAGTCCAGATACAAGTTAGCTAACTCATCTGTTCTTTGTGAGAAACAGACCTACGTCATACACATTGAATGGTTTGGCATTTTCACATGATGATGGAAAGTAATCTGGAAGCAACATGCGGACTGTCTGCTCTCCAAGGCTGACACTGTTGTGGTAAATTCTTGCATTCAGTTTCACTTCATCTTCTGAAAGAAGTCTGCCCCCAGAGTCCATCAGAAACCATCTTTGAAAACTGTTCATTCAAAATTAAGTACTGGCAACATCTGTGTTTTTTATTTTTTACTATTTGTCTTTTAATGCTGTCAACAGTGCACTTTTACCAGAAGAACCATAAGATGTATTAATGATTGGCTCTTGGGGAAAGCAACAGGAAGGTATATATGACTGCTGTAAGTTGTCCTGAGCTCATAGGAGGGATGGCAGCCTGTAAGCTAAACAAACAAACAAACAAACAAACAAACAAACAAACAAACAAACAAACAAACAAACAAACAAACAAACAAACAAACAAACTAACTAACTAACTAACTAACTAACTAACTAACTAACTAACTAACTAACTCCTGTACCCCCACTGGTCCTGCTGGTGTAGTATGGCATTCTGGAGGCATGGCCGGGGGTGCAGCAGATGTTAGTCAGCTTCCACCCCAACTTTCCCTCCTGGGATGCTGGTGCCCAGGGCGCCCATGCCTTTTGCAGGGAGTTTTTTTGTACCCCCCCCCCCCGCGCTGCCAAAAAGCCCTCTGCAGTGTGGTACTGCAGTGGTGCCAGTGCTCCAGATCGAACTGTAAATATTGTAAATACTACGAGCATTTTCAATATTCAGGAGTGACTGGAGACCTTCTGACCTGAGCCTGTACTGTGTGGAGAAAGGTGGTGTAAACTATTAAAATATATATTAAAGAAATAGTCTGATGTGTATTCTGTTGCCTTGCTGTGTTGTTTTATATTCCCAGGGAAAGGGAGGTGGAAGGGCAATGTGGGAAGAAGAGTGACTCAGAAGTTATGTGACTGATAGGGATGCTGCCCAACCAAAACTAAAAGGCAGTTTTCCTACCAGTGCTTTCATCCCACTGCTTGTTTGTGCGTACAGTTTATCTACTTTCTGCCAATTATTGCAAAGAAAGAGACCATGTCTTCTAACTCGTTCTCATTCTCATTCATTCACACACCAGTGTTCATGCTTCCCTGTTGCTGAGCTGCAAAGGAGAATCTTAGTTGCTTCTAAAATGCAGCTATTGGATTAACTAATTTGGGATTAAATCTAATGTTCAAATTCCTTGCATTGACAAAAAAACCCCACATAATTCTTTTTGTACAACCGAGAAATAAAAGGCCCATTTCTTATTGCCTGAGATCAATCACCTGGAGATGTTTGGGACTGAATCTTGGACTTCCTGGGTAATAAGCAGCCACCCTACTATTGAAGAACAGCTCCTTACCAAATGAAGAGACCTGAAAGAACGAAGAAGCCAAGCAGATACTAGAAAGCTGACCTTTCCTCATGAGGTCAAGCAACTTTATTGTGATTTAACACTACAATACAGTAGATATCCATAAAAAAACTCTATAGTGTATATAAATTATTCGTTCCATTCATCTGGTTTTTAAAATGTCCATTACAACTTTGGTACAATGTGGTTTTTTATATTTTTTAAATACCTTTAGCTTCACAAACTCAACACAAAGTACAAAACTAATCTGAATCAGGGATATTATAATCTACACAGTGGTGTTTAGTGGTAGGAAAAAATCTTACCTCAGTGATTTCATGTCACTAGCTAAGCTACAAAGGCATACCTAGTGGACATGACAAAAATATGCACCATTAACCAGCAAACAACTTATTATGCTTTGTTGTTGTTTTTTAAACACATTTCCAGCAGCAAGGTCTCCCTTTATGTCCCTTAACGGATTACTCATGTTATATTCCAGTTTTCAGTTGAAGGCCATGAGACAGTTGTCATTAAAAAAAAATGCACAGCTATCTTTAGGTATCTGTACTATAAATTCACAGTTTCAGTACTTGACCTGCCATCCACTATTGTTCATATTCGCACAGTTTGTCCTGCAGCTGGCAGAGATAACTGGAACGTTATTAGAGGGACAATGTGGCGCAATCAAACGTAGATTGTTCTGTGGAGAAGGAGGTATGACATTACAGTAAACGGGCATTCCAGTGGCTGTAAGTGTTCCTTGACCTGATTGATTAGGTAACATGATTGGCTGTTGATACGACTGTTGTGGCAGTCCTTGAGAACCCTGGGTCATTGGCACCTGGAGGAGAGAAAACAAGAACACAGTTAAAAGAACCGAGTAAAGTATGAAGAAGAAGAAGAAGAAGAAGAAGAAGAAGAAGAGGAGTTTGGATTTATAGCCCCCTTTCTCTCCTGCAGGAGACTCAAAGGGGCTTACAATCTCCTTGCCCTTCCCCCCTCACAACAAACACCCTGTGAAGTAGGTGGGACTGAGAGAGCTCCGAGAAGCTGTGACTTGCCCAAGGTCACCCAGCTGGCGTGCGTGGGAGTGTACAGGCTAATCTGAATTCCCCAGATAAGCCTCCTCAGCTCAGGCGGCAGAGCTGGGAATCAAACCCGGTTCCTCCAGATTAGATACACGAGCTCTTAACTTCCTACGCCACTGCTGCTCCTACACCACTGAAGGCCTCACCTTGCATTGATTTTTTTTCTTCTTTACTATATTGGACACTGCATATTATCAACTTATTTGAGAAACGTTCCATCTCCTTCCTTCCTTCCTTCCTTCCTTCCTTCCTTCCTTCCTTCCTTCCTTCCTTCCTTCCTTCCTTCCTTCCTTCCTGCCTGCCTGCCTGCCTGCCTGCCTGCCTGCCTGCCTGCCTGCCTCCCTCCCTCCCTCCCAATTGGAACACTGTACAAGAAAGACAATCCAAGCCCCACCCCCCCGGTCTCCCAACTTTTAAAAGCATATCACTGGAGTTGTGCTGCTTTTCTCCCCAGACTCTGGGGAGAGAAGCCAGGCAGCAGTGAGCCTGGAGGGCTCTCATCTTTTGGAAAGAACATTGCCCAAACATAAGATCGGATTATCTGCAGGGAATGGTACAAGTTTTCTACCTCTACACAGGTCCTACTCACACAGAAGCATTTCCCCAATTTTCCTCCATCATGAGCCACACTTTCTCATTTCTTCCCTGTGCTGCCACTGCACAGCTTTGTGTGTGTGTGCAGACAAATGGTAATCACTACTGCATTATAGGACAATAATGTTATAATAAACTATTGGCACTTATCAATTTTAATTTCCTCTGAATTCTCAGTTTCCTTTTTTAAAAAAGAAGAAAACAATTGTCTCCAGCCCTTTTGTTGCAGTGAAAGGGGAAAGGGTGAGGCAGTTTTTGTCTAGAAGGAGGGGGTAAGTTACAAGATGGCTGGAGTGAAAATTTGCTGCTCAGCCGCAGAAAACTCCCATGTGTGGAAGTGCAGAATCCTCGTGTTGTGGAAGCAGCCCTAGATCTTTTCTCTCTCTAACTTATCATGTTTTTGTGAATGACTGCTTGAATTCAGGGCTATTGTGCTGGCCCTGCAACATGAAAATGAAAACGAAGCCTTTAAGACAGAGATGAGCATGTGCCTCTGCTTTAGTGATGCTCTCAACCTTATCATCAGAATTTCTTTGTAATACTCAAGTTTCAGTTCTTTCACATTTAAGTGGAACTCATGAAACACGCAGCAACCAGAGAAATAAATCAGGACTACTTCAAGCTTTTAAATGCTAAATAATAGCAGAGTTTCTATAAAGAGAGACTGTTCCTTGCTTGGAAGAGTCTGTCTTTATCTTTTCCTTGCTTGGTATCTTTGCTTTGCTATGATGTGCAGACTGACATTACAAACAGCATGGCAAAATCCACTTACGTCTTTTCCTCTCGATGTACAATACAAAATCGAAAAGGAGGGCTAAAAATTCTCTCCCTCAACAGAGGCACAAGGGCAACAGGTTTTTATCTGATAGGAAACACTTTTGCACCTCCCAGTCAAATCTTGAATAAAACAGTGCAGTTGCTGGGAGGCAGCTGATAAGCCATCGCAATAAGAATTCTTTAAATGTTGGCATTCAAACCGCTAGCCAGATAATAAGTTATTTGGTTTTATTGGAGTTGGGGATCTGAATTTTCACATGACATTTTAGTTCCTTGTTTATTTCAGAAAAGTTAAATCAATAGTGAAGAAGTTCACAACTGAATGACAACGTCTGCTTTTTCTCTGAATGACGTCTGCTTTTTCTGAAGTTGGTGAAGCTATTTAGAAATATTATTTCATGTTTACTATGATGATTTTATAAATACTATTGTATGTCTAACATTCAAATATATGTTCATTTTGTATAGATAGCCAAAATTTTGCCTGTTCAAATAATATTTTGTTATGCTGGGGGGAGAGGGGCGGTGAGAGACATATTGATTCAATTCTAATTTGTTTTTAACTGTTTTAAAATATAATAAGCTTTGATCTAACAAGTCAGCTTTATGTAACCAACTTAACCAACCTAGGGACTTACTTGAAAAAGCTCTAGTCTAGACTGTGGGCTAGATCCAGTTAGCTTTATCACTTGGTCTCACCACAGTCCCTTCCTCTACCCCAAGTGGCTGTTGTTCATGCAGATTCCATGACTCAGTCCACCCTCTTTAGTCAGATGGTGTCAAGGGAATGAACTTTCTCCATGCAAAGTTCCATCTGCATTATTCTTCCCGGTCTGTGCTCAGCTCAATGAATACCAAGTGTCAGCAACTGGTGAGAGTAGCTCTCCTTGTACTGACCATTAGGAACTGGGCAGTTCAATACAGATGGGGGGGCAGCAGAACAGCCTGTAGGAATGGTGTGGGCCCAAGGTGTTGAATTTGAGCATCCCACCAGTGTAAACAGCACTTACACCAGTGGGGAGGGCAAACAGGTAGGTGGGTGAGTGCCGCACAGCTTTGTGGCATCCGAACTGGAAATAGTCTCTGGACTCAGAGCTGCATCAGCCTAAACATGGATGCTGACACAGCTGGGGATGGGTTAGAGGCATTCCTGGGGTGGAGCCAACCATAGGTGGCTTCCACTGGACTTCTGGTCCAGGAACACCTCTGGCGCAGGCTGATGACTTATGCCATGGTAACCATGTGGCCTAATTATTTCCTATGGAGCATTCTGGGTGGTAGCAAGGGTTTTTTGCCCAGATGCTTGCTCCGCCACCCAGAGCTCCATTGGAAGTGGCGTGGTGTACTGTCTCCGGTTGCTGCAGGGCACCCACCTCTGGATTACACTATAAGGGCATTTCACTGGTTAATCAGTTCTGCTAATCATTTCACTCTTCACAGCTTGAAGGGATAGATGCTCGGGGATGGGGGCAGGGGAATGGGACATTTTGCTCATCCTCCAGAAGGCTCTCCGAGGACAGAGTCTTAACTGGTCACAGAAGGTCAGTAGACCAATGGCCTAAATTTTCCAAAACTGTAAATTATCTTCATATGTTTGTCTTACTTTCTTAGCTATGGTTTTTTTTGTTTTGGCCTCTGATGTTACCTTACCATTGTACCTATTTTTTTTATTATACTGCTTGAATTTGAATTAAATCTGCCAATGCTTCAAGAACTCAACATGTGTACTGTAAAATCCTACAATAAGTGTTTCAAGGGCATTAGCTTTGTGTTTTTTAAGTAATCTGAACCCCTTAAGTGATCTGAACCCTCTATTAATTTTTTCCCTTTTTCCATATTTTCTGCATAGTAAATCTTAGTTAGCTTTATCATGTTTTGTTGCTGTTGAGTTGACTGGTTCTAACCCAATGACCGGCTGCATTATCAAAGAAGCATCTTGTTACAGTGTCTCAGGCTGGAGATAGGAACAATTCACTCTAACAGGAAAGTAAGCCTTTACAGATAGGAAGCATCTGTCCTTTTTTTTTTGCTGCCAGAAAAGTTGATTGGATCAAACATTGTTTTTGTACATTATACATTCGTTATATTTGCACCACAAAATCCCTAATTCAACTTGATTCCTTAATTCATCTTCAGCGGGATGTGGAGAGAGTGACAGTAAAAGACAGCCTCCCTTGCACACAGCCAGCAGAGAAGGAATAAGGGATATTGCAAGATGTATAATGACCACATACCCCCTTTTCCCTATAGGGAAAGATTATGCATTGTGGGTAAGTTCAAATGAGTATAACTGCCCCCACATACATGCTTTTCATAAGAACATACCAGTTTTACCAGAGGGTACTAGTCTCTCCCTCTGGCAAACAACACCCACATCCAGACCTCATGGAGGAGGTTGGGAGGAGGCCTCTAGGCCATGCATAGAAAAGATGGATGGGGGGGGGGGATGTGAAGGGAGTGCTTGTGAAGCCGACACACTTACATAAAGCCCTAGAGATGCATTTGGAGCCGTCAGCAGAAATGAATTCAGTGAGCATAACTGAATTTTCATACTGCCAGTGCAGCCTTAAGAACACTTTCCTGGGTAGGCTTCAGTGGGACTGTGCTCTGTATTTGCCAGACTACAAAGCTGACAGTCCAATGCAGAGCCCTGGGTGGCCAGAGATGGCACTGTAGTGCCACCCTGCTACCTCCAGTTTTTTGTATGGCTCAGGGGAAGAATGCCAAAAATTTTTTGCCCTGCTGCCAGAAAGACCTCCATGCGGCATAATAGACTGTCCAAGGACCAAGGCCACAGCACAACTGCCACAAACCTAGGGTGGATGCCAACTAAAATCAGCTCCTCCCTTGGGAATGCTTTCGCCATGTCCCTGCTGTACCAGTGGGGACGATGGCAGCGTGAGAGCATTGATGTGGTGCTGGCTGCCATGTCTGGGAGCCTGGGGGAATGATGTAATGGGTGCCTGCTAGTGTGATTACCCCTCCGCTGGTGTAAGTGCCCTGGGGAGGGTAAATCCACTGGAGTGAGCCTGAGCCGCCTCTCCAAGCTGATTCAACCTGCTCATCTGGATTGGGCTGGTAGTTTGCTACAGACATGCCCAAATGCAACAGTTTTCCAAAGCATGCTAAAAGCAAATTGAATGTTAAAGGAATGAGAAACTGTAAGCACTATATGCGTATGCTATATGTATCTAAAGTAAGAGGTAATTAGGAAAAAAATTCAGGATGTGATTTCTCTGTTGATGATCCCCCTCTCTGGCTGGTGTTTTGTAAGATGGTGGTGGAAATGGTAACACAATGAAAATCACACTTCCCCTCAGTAATTCAATCTGGAGGATGTGAACTGGAAGGAGCTACGTACGTAATATGTAGTCTGGAGCTCAGATTTCCAAATCTACCATGGGGGTTATTATGGATGTGCAAGCTGTTTCATGACTCCATGAAATAATGCTCCTCTATCTGTGGCTGCTTTACACCTAAAATGTTACGTCTGAGTGTAAGTTTGCTGACTTATGGCAACCCCTGTAGGATAGGTGGTTTGCCATTGCCTGCCTCTATGTGGCCTGAGAGAGTTCTGAGAGAACTGTGATTGCCACAAGGAGATCTAATGTGGGCATTGTGTGCGTAAAATGTCATCAAATCACAGCCAAAGCATCAGATTTTCAAGGCAAGAGATGGTCTTCTCTTGTCTTCCAATGTGTAGCAACTCTGGATCTTCCTTGATAGTCTGCTATCCAAGTATAAACCAGGGGGTTTCTAGCTTCTGGTTGGCAAGGATTTTTCTGTGATAATTCAACCCCATTCCTTTGGACCTGACAGAACAGACTATTTTGTGCTTTTTTGCTTATGTTAGCCTATAATTCCTTCTCTTTTGGGGAAAAATACAGCAGGCAGTGGAAAACGCGCTCAACAAACGAAATGCTTTAAAACAGAAATTGAGCTTCATTTGGTTTCCTATCTATTTTTATAAAGGAACAAGCAGAGAATGGAAGCAGGGGCCTGACTCGTCATATTTTACAAGCTTTCAATTCAGATATGAAGTTAGGAAGTAAATTAAGTTACCTTCTTTCCTGCTGACAATAAATTCAGATCCATACAGATAGTTTTCTTTTTTTCAGTATTTAATAGAAACAGTTACTTGGGTGTGAAATTCTCATCTCTTAAGACAATGTTAGATACCTCTGCCACTGAATAATTGATAACTAGAGTAGACAGTTCCATAAGGTTGCTGAGTTGGTCTGCAATACAAGAGTTAGACTGAAGTCCAATAGCACATTAGAAGCAAAAATATTTTGGGGTATGAGCTTTTGAGAGTAAAGCTCTGTATCTAGCAACGGCAGATTTGACTCTTGAGAGCTTATATCCAAAAATCTTGTTGGTTTCTAAGGTACTATTGGACTCAAACATAGCTCTTCTAGAGAACACAGAATAGTCTAAAACAGAGGTGGAGCTTCCATGGGGATATCTGGGGACAAATGCCCCGGGCGGCCACCGTTCAGTCACGTGGGGGGAAGCAGAAAATCGCCCCCTCTTCTAGCTGGGCTGGGTGTGACGTTCATGCACCACATGGGCAGGCCTCAGCCAACCTGGTGGGTGTGCTCCGTGCTGCTGCCCCAAGGGCCGAGGCAGAGGGGTGCAGTGTGTGCAGGCGCTGGAGCGGAGGCTGAGCACGAGCAGGAAGGAAGTGGCACAGGCCGGCTGCACCTGGAGCCCCCCACATCCTTCCACTTGGGCCCGCCATGCTAGGCTGCTCCTTCAGCTGGTGGAGCTGGCTGGCCGGAGCAGGTGTTTCCCCAGGCACCATTTCCCCCCGTACATCTCTGGTCTAAAATGCATGGTTCAAAGTTATACTCCATAGGCAAATATACTAATCAAATAAGTGAAATGTTTGCTTTTCTGATTTGGTACAAAGGGGGGTTCATAAACTTTTAGAATACTTGAGTCAAATGATGCAAAGTCGAGGGGAGAGATAGCACTTGGAAGCCGTGGAGAGATGATCACTTCTACCAGTGGTTGGGCACAACTTTGCCTCCTTTAAACAAGCTCCCCCCTCACAAGTCACAGAAGGGCACATAAACATACTGTGAGCGATACTACAGATCTAGAGGAGGGCTGCATTTCAGCTCAGCCCAGATTTGCAGTGATCACACATATATAACCATGGACCACTGGTAACATGATAGTGGCTTTCCCTTTTTTGAGCAACGCAGATAGTTGCTTGGTACCTGATAAGAAGACATGGCTGGATACTGGACCATCATGCCTTGCACCTGATTTCCCTGTTGATTATTCATCAGGTTCTGACTTTGGGGAGGCTGTTGCATTCCGAGGAGTCCTTGGAACCCTTGTTGTTGATTAGGCAAGACAGACTGGTAACCTGGAAGAAACAACAGGTGAATGTTTCAGATACTGAGTGCTTAGGGAAAGACCAAGACAAAAATGGTCACACCCCTGCAGGGGTTTGGCAGCTGCTGGGTTAATCAAAATAAAACTATTAATGGGGGAAATATTATTAGCTGAATGTAGATCACCAACAAGTATCCTTTAATATTTATCCCTGTTTTGGACCCTTTTCTTAAGTAGAGTGTACGAATTAACAAGATGGGTGTGGTGGGTGCTTTTGCATTCAGGAAGGCCTGCAAGACGGTTTAGTGGAGGATAGCCTGGTTTGAGCTGTGTTTTCGACTGTACGTGTTAATTGCATACTGGTTCTTTGTTGCTTATGAAGCTTGTAGCTTTGCACATTTTGCCATTCTGTTAGCCACCTTGAGCTTATGGAAATAAGGTTGAGTATATGTAACCCCCATGCCCAGAATGGGTTGGCCCAGAATGGGTTGACCCAGTAAGGGGTGGAGACTCAGAGCAGCAAGAGGCTGCAGGAGAGAGCTCTTTGCAGAAGACAAGGGTACCAGACTCGGACCTTGATTTCTATAAGCCCTTAACACCTTGTTAAGGTAATTGCAATATTGTTGGGAACTACTGGGAAGGTAGTTGTTGTTTTTGCTATGTTGTAAATGTTGGAGTTTATTGTTTCAGGGTTTTCTTTTGTGGTTGTAATGGGTGAGAGTTCTCCTGGAGACCTTCATCATGTTGCAACCTGTTCATCAAGCCCTTGGAGTCTTCAGGAGCCAGCCAACTTGCAAAGAAGAATTTGGACTTAGCAATATCAGTAGACTGTAAATAGAAGGACTTGAAATGCAACCTGAACAGGACCTTGAATTGTAACGTTAAATGTTGATGTTTTAAAAGTGTTAATTGTAAAGAAAAGTAAACCATTTTGTTGTTTAAAAATTGTTGTTGCAACTCATTCCAAGTACTGCCCCACAGAACCCACAAGCTGAGGTTACATATACACATAGGAAATAAAGGAAATAGAATGATTGGAAAATTAAAGAAAATTGTTAGGCACAACACTGTTCAAACTGGTGCAATGCTATCTCTGTAGATCTTTCAATAGATGCTGTCAATCAAGATAAGTTTTTTGGGGGGGAGGGAATCAATCTTACAATATCTATCAGAAAGACATTTTTAATATGAACCAACCTAGTGCTCCTGTCCAGATGGGCTGTACATTTTTCCCCAAGCACAAGTCTTCTGAGGAAAATTATTAGTTCTTGGTGGATTGACATTTGCAGTGATATTGTTTGCTTTCTATTTCCTTGCACAACTGAGAGGCACCTAGCTGATGAACTCAGAGTCGTGAGGTATACTGAACAACAAACTACTCATGAATACAAATTGAGCCTTCATGGCATTCATATGCTTTTGAATGGAAATAAAAACAGTATTTGCTTGCTGGAGGAACACTTATGTGCCTGAAGTATGTTTATGGTCTCAATGTCACCAGAAAGGATGGTAGTTATGCATAATTAAATTAAAAGGAAGACCCTACTAGATACTAAAAGATAAATGGTATTTACTTGAAAATAGATCCAGATTTTATGCTGTCCTTGGCTCTATGGTTCATGCATATTTTACACTGTTTCCTACTCTCCAGTTGCTGTGCATTTTACTCAGACCTCCTGTATTTAAAAAGGTTATACACACACACACACACACACACACACACACACACACACACACACACACACACACACACACACACACACACATATACATATATATACATATATACACACACACACACACACACACATATCTACATACATACAAAAAAGTTATTACCTTTTTCAATACAGGAGGTCTGAGTAAAATGCACAGCAACTGGAGAGTAGGAAACAGTGTAAAATATGCATGAACCATATACATATATATACATACACACACACACACACACACACACACACACACACACACACACACACACACATATCTACATACATACAAAAAAGTTATTACCTTTTTCAATACAGGAGGTCTGAGTAAAATGCACAGCAACTGGAGAGTAGGAAACAGTGTAAAATATGCATGAATAAATATGCATATACATATATACATATACATATATATACATACACACACACATATACACATACATACATACATACATACATACATACATACATACATACATATATATATATACACACACACACACACACACACACATATACACACATACATACATATATATATATATGAGTTCAGTATATATAATGAGATCTGAGGTGGAATCCCCACGATCAATTAATCATATGATACTCACACGAAATACCCAGATTTCAGCAAGAACTCCCCACCGCTCAACCACTGAACACGGATTCATCCTGGTTCTGGTGCTCCCACTCCCCCTTATCACGTGTTTTTTGAGAACCTGCATGGAAGTGCACCTTTTTAGAGTTTGGATTTATATCCCCCCTTTCTCTCCTGCAGGAGACTCAAAGGGGCTTACAATCTCCTTGCCCTTCCCCCCTCACAACAAACACCCTGTGAGGTAGGTGGGGCTGAGAGAGCTCCGAGAAGCTGTGACTAAAAAAAATCCCACCCCAACACAGTGCAACAGCCAATCAGGACAAGAAAGAAAGAGCCACTGAACAGATCATCGTGGGGAGTGCTACACTGTTTGAAAGCATGATAGACATGGAAGTCCTCATCACACACACACTGCAGTGGGGAGGGTGAAACCATGATGAGAAGGTGCCATTTCTTTTGAAACTTGGTTGTATCTGGATTTAATTTCTCAGTGGGGAAATGGTCTGATAGTCCCTTAAGACCAGCAACATTTCCCAGGATATAAAGTTTGGAAGTCAAAAGTTCACTTTGTCATTAAAGTTTTATCCTGCAAATTTTTGTTGGTGTTGAAGTGTTATTGGGCTTGAAATGTATTCTGTTACCACAGAATGACGGGTTACTCAACTGACATTAAATATATATGTGCCATGCGAATCTTTGTTTCTCAAAACCTGTAGAATTCCTTCCAACACTTACAAAATTACACGTACACAGGTCAGATCAATGAACTGTCCCTAGAAACTAAAATGACTGCATTGAGGCTACTGGACATTGGTTACATTACCGTGTTTCCCCGAAAATAAGACAGTGTCTTATATTAATTTTTGCTCCCAAAGATGCGCTATGTCTTATTTTCAGGGGATGTCTTATTTTTCTGTGTTCTGTTTGTTGGGCATGCTTCCAAACAAAAACTTCGCTAAGTCTTTCTTTCGGGGGATGCCTTATATTTCGCACTTCAGCAAAACCTCTACTACGTCTTATTTTCAGGGGATGTCTTATATTCGGGGAAACAGGGTATGAGAAGACAAGAGTCAGTGAAAAAGACAGTAATGCTAGGAAAAGGTAAAAGGCTGCAGGAAAAGAGGAAGACCTAAGATGAGATGGATTGATTCAATCAGGGAAGCCATGGGAATCAGTTTGCAAGACTGATAACAACAGGGTGGTTTGGAAGTTGTTAATTCATAGGGTTGTCATAAATTGTAACAGACTTGATGGCACTTAAGACATACCCCGCCCCCCCCAATCATTTACGACAGGGGTCCCCAAACTTTTTAAACAGGGGGCCAGTTCATTGTCCCTCAGACTGTTGGAGGGCCGGACTAAAAAAAACTATGAACAAATTCCTATGCACAAATGATTGTAAAATGTTTGATTTCACCTTTCAGCCTTTCTGTCATGGTCTATTTTTAGAACAGTGACCAAAGTATGTCAAGTATAGGGTGGGCTCCAAATATTGTTGGGGAGGCTGTGGAATACCTTCCCCTGTAAAAAAAAAAGCAGAACTTTCCCAATGAAGCATTCCATCTAACCCAGGATCAGGTATCTTCCTGGGTTCTTTCCTCCCTAGCAGCCAGTGAGCGATTCGCCAGCCTGGCTGATGCCAATGGGAGTGAGGCGGAACAGAAAGCCTGAGAGCAACACATGGAGTAGCCGAGAGGGAAGGGCGGAGCAGGCGTTGCCACATGTAAGGTTTCCAACTCTGGGTCAGAGTATTCATGGAGATTTGGGGGTGCCATCATGTAACTGCAATCAACAGCTGTTGGGGCCAGTTCCTCCTCTCCCTCGAGTCCCCACTGCACATGAATGGAGCCATCGCCGCCATGCCTGGCGGGCCGGATAAATGCCTTCAGGGGGCCACATTTGGCCCCCGGGCCGTAGTTTGGGGACCCCTGATTTACGATTTTTCACTTGTGATACACTAACATAATTTCTGTGCAGGAGTATTATGGGACTACCTAGGAATGGATGGGAATAAGATGCTGCCTGTAGGATCCTGATTTAGGGCAGGGGCTAGACTAAATGATCTTCACGTGCTTGATGTAAAACATTATCTTTTATTGCTGCTGCGTTTTTGGTAATGTATGACTATTTAAGAATGCTGTTGATTGACACTGTTTCTTCCCAGATCTTTTTTTTTCTTTGACACACTGAACAATTTCTATGGCTTCTTAAAGACTATTTCTAGGAAGCCTGGAAAACAGGTCTATTGTGGCAAGAAAATATGAAGATTAAATCTACTGTATTGGCACTGAATGCTACATTGCAAAGCAGAATGAAACCTACTTAACATTCAGAGAAAAAAACTAGCAAAGGGGAAGAAGAATAATGTACTAGTTCTCCTTCATACTTGCTCTCTAGAACGTTAACTTTCATACTACATAAAATGTAATGCTTGAAAGCCTCTTTACGATTGCAGAGAATATACATACATTGCTCCCCCCCCCCCAATAGCAGTACATATCAGACGAACCATTCTATTACTGCCAGCTCTGGAGTCTCTTTATTGCAATTATATCACCCTGCTCCACATTATTTCTACTGTGAAGACAGAGGGCTTTACTAGAGCATATATGAGATACAATGCTCCTTGGCCAGAGCCGTGAATGGATTTTCAATGAGCCCCTCTGAGGAAAAGGAAGCCTCAGGTTCCCCCTGTAAACAGAAGAAGCTGTCATCTTATTGGGTTAATACTTTGAACTTTTATGATCTGTGTCACTAGGCAGACAGTCAAGACAACTTGTCTCAAACCATTCCCTGAGGGGGAGTCACTGTGTGGAAGGCCCACTGCTGTTTTTAACTTCTAAATGAGTCTACGGTGGTTAAAACAGAGCAGAGCAACTGCACATCTTCACCAGCAATCTAACCCAGCTGTGTGATTAAAGCATGCTTGATGATCTTATAACATTTAGTCAAGGTACAGCCCCATCCAATTCGGGGGGAGAGACGAAAGGGCTTTAGAGAGTGGTGTGGCCATGAACCAGCACTTTTCCCCTTTGGAGCAGCAGTGGCATAGTGGTTAAGAGCAGGTGTACTCTAATCTGGAGGAACCAGGTTTGATTCCCAGCTCTGCCGCTTGAGTTGTGGAGGCTTATCTGGGGAATTCAGGTTAGCCTGTGCACTCCAACACATGCCAGCTGGGTGATCTTGGGCTAGTCACAGTTCTTCTGAGCTCTCTCAGCCCCACCTACCTCAAAGGGTGTTTGTTGTGAGGGGAAAGGGTGTTTGTTGTGAGAAAAAGGAGTTTGTAAGCCCCTTTGAGTCTCCTATAGAAGAGAAAGGGTGGATATAAATCCAACTCTCCTCCTGCTGCTGCTGCTGCTGCTCCTCCTCCTCGGGGTACTTACTCAGCAGAGGTGGCACATGTACCGGCAGCTGCCCACACCTCAGCCCCATATTGCAAAAAGTGGAAGTTTGGGCTGTGGTGGGGTTGCGCTGATCTCCTGATTAGATGCCAACATGAAAGGGGGAGGCCGGGGTTGACGTTAGCCCCCAGATTTATGCCACCAGTCCTGTAAGCCCTATGGGCCTTTCTGGTGGCAGGGAAGTTTTGGATCTTTTTCTTGCTCCTTGTGCCACTGGAAAGCCCTCTTGGAGGCAGTGGGCTGCTGCAGTGAAGTGACCCACCACCTCCGGCTTTGGATGGGGTTACCCATCTTGATTTACCAGGTTTCTCCTCTCAACCCTGCGGCCTGCTTTCTGCTCCACTTGTTCTTACTATTATGATGATTTAATTGTAAGCCGCCTCTAAAGAGGCATCCCCCCAAAATTTTTGAATAAACAGGCAGGATTTTCATAGCCATATTACTTACCAGCAGACCCAGCTCTGCCTTTAGCATATTTTAAGACTCTTTAATCTACTGGTATAAATGCACAAACCACAAAAGGGGAAGATTTCTCCCAAAGCCTAAGTGGCTTAGGAAAAGAAATCCCTTTGCTAAGAGAGACTTTACACATTTTAGAACCTCACATCACTGTGTCTTTTGGAAACCCTTCAGGCATGATGAATATACAACAGTGGATTGGATTTCTTTCATTTCCATGACAATGTAAAACAAATGAGCTACATTTGTAGCAGAATCAATGGCTTCCAGTGCTGCCTATGACAGCTGGAGATAGCCTCACCAAACAGCCCAAACA
Organism: Sphaerodactylus townsendi; assembly: GCF_021028975.2. NCBI lineage: Eukaryota > Metazoa > Chordata > Lepidosauria > Squamata > Sphaerodactylidae > Sphaerodactylus > Sphaerodactylus townsendi. Next base: position 24,635,695 of record NC_059435.1, read on the forward strand.
TATTCCTAGCTTCTTTCTTAAAATAAGCATGATGAGTGACAAGCAAAGCATTCCATTTCAATTGCATTTGGGATGCTAATTTGGAACTTCTATCATGAATTAGTAAAAATAAAAAGTTATAAGCTGGCACATAATATTTAGCATGTGAACATTCTTGTGAAAAACTGGGCAGTTCTATGTAGCGTGTTGCCTGAACAAGTGTGCAACATACTCCGTGCCTCTCTAGTATGTCATTTGTTACAGCAGCCTGGCCCTTGCTTGGCTTGTTCGGGAAGATACCCCCCCCCCCAACTGGCCACACAAAAAGTCTTTTCTCCTTTCACTCCAGATACATTTGCTTTTCTAAAGATCACATTTACATGATGCATGTCCTGCCCTTCGGGTGTACATGACTTTCTCCATTCCCTGATAATGATGGATTGCTGGACTGTAGACAGAGCCAAGCCATTTTGCTGTAAATTGCTGTGCCATTTAAAAAGGGGGAAAAAACCCAACCTGAAGTCAATTTAAGTAACCAAGGAGGGAAGGACTGTTACTTTCTCACCATGACAAAGTATGGGATTAAAATAATCAAATAAGAACTAACAGCTGTTTCTGATCTCGGCAGCCTGGTCTGATAAATGCCAACAGTGCAGGTTCCAGAGAGACACACATCAATTTGAAGTACATCTCAATATTAATTATGAATAGGGGCCATGGTTTCGGGACGAGGGAGACAAAACCATAATAAAAAGCAGGATTAGAAGAAATTAAAATTCATATGGCCAGGGCGATTATATATGAACTTTGCTAGTTGTCAAGTTGCTGTTATGAAGTGGAACTCTTTCAGGACTCATATAGCCTATAAATGAAATTGCAGATTAATATATTAAAGCAATTAATCCAAGCAACGTATTTATGAAATTCAGTTCAGAGGAGGGGATGCTGTGTTAGTTTTAGGTCTAAGAAATCTGGAGTTCTGAAGTCTTGGGCTTTGAATCAAATGTTGGGGGGGGGACTGAATCTGCTCGTGGGAGCGGCACACCATTGCATTATTGGATTCACACTTCCCAGGACACTTACATGGCCAGAGGGGAGACTCCGCTGGTGTGCAGCTACTGCAGCCCCTCCCCCGCAGCACTGGAAGGCAATTTTGGACACCACACCAGCATCTCAGGTTACTTGCTGCTGCTGGTATAGTGGAAGCAGGGAAGGAGCTGACTTTAGTTGGCTCCCTCCTGACCTTTGCTGACATTATGCCGGTGACCTGTACTTTGGACTTAAGCCACCCTTTTGAGCGGCGTAAGTCCATTGAGGTCCACAGAGGCTTCTTGGTGACAGGGAGGCTTTTTGACTTTCTGAGCATCTCTATGCCACAGGGAAGACTCTTTGGGGGTGGCGGCCAGGCAACGGCACGACACTACAGCCAGGTACCTGGCTCTTGGATGGGGCTGTCCATTTTGTATTGCAAAACGAAGAGGAATTCTGCAAATAGAATGTGTGCCTTTACTCCCTCAAAGAAATGTGCCTAACAGGAGACAGTTCCAGCCAAAGAAAGTGAATTTGCACGACTGCCCTCCAGAAAGTTAAGATATAAAATGAGCACAATGTCACGTCACAATGTTGCTGGAATGGCAAATGAATAATTACTTCAGTGGTTGTATCTATCTACATCTCATCTCGTTATAATCTTGAATTTACACTCAGAACAATTAGTGTACAATTACTCTCAGAACAATTGCACTCAGAAAATAATAAAGGTCCATGATCAGTATCTAAAGAACTGCATATCAGTCATGTACATCCAAGAATTTTTGGCTTGTGCTTCTAATATGTAACATCCAAACCCACTGTTCTATATAGCAAACCACTGTTGAAGTAGAAGAGCTTTTGAAAAAAATCAGAAGCAGAGGCTTAGCTGGTGAACCAGATGTGTTTCTGTACTCCTACACTCCTGCTGGGTGACCTTGGGCTAGTCACAGTTCTTCAGAACTCTCTCAGATCCACCTACCTCACAAGATGTCTGTTATGGGGAGAGAAAGGGAAAGGAGCTTGTAAGCCACCTTGAGTCTCCTTACAGGAGAGAAAGGTGGGGTATAAATCCAAACTCTTCACTTCTTCTTCCCTTTGTATTTAATGTAAAGATTTTGCTAATCTTCTTTGGCATTAACAGTTATCAGATACCTCAAATTGTGCAAGATCAAAACCATTTTTCACTGAAGATCCCAACTGGGGCAAACGGTTTAACAGATATAACTGCTGATGTGTTTGTAATGGCCCATGGCTACATACAAATAAATTCATTCACTGCAGAGTATCATAACAGCGGCAGCAATGTTGGCCATCCTCCCATTTAGTTACAGCTATGCCGCAGCAGAGCTTTGAACTAGAATCCTCTGTAGGTAATTGTCAGCATACCATCCACCCAGTAATTTAATTTTAAAACACACTTTAATTCTGACATTCATAGTTAAATTCCCCAGACCTGTTTTTATCTAAGCAGCGGCAGCATATTTGTATTAACAGATTGTAACAAAAAAGGCTGCATTCATCTGCATATACAGAGCCAAACATGTGTCTATATCTCAGGGAATATAAGCTGAAGTGCATAATGTCTCAGTGTAATGAATACAGGGTCTTAAGAAGGGCATGTTTCTTTAATACCATTTTGCCTCTAGCTGAACAGGCACCATTTAACAACAATCAATATAACACACTGTTATTCTAATTCTTGCAGCCTTCAGTGAAATCTAATTTGAATAATGATTGCAATTCTGAGTCCTTTTCAAGCAGCTCTTTTTATCAGGCTTCTTTTTAAGGGGGAAGGAGGAGGAACAATTCAGCGTTTGGGATTGTGGTTCTGCCTGAAGCCTCAAGCTGCTGGGGCAACGGAGGGACGATGGTGGCCAGGGGGCAGATTGCCCCTCGATAGCTTACTATTTTTCGGAAGAACCTATATTTCGGCTTATTAGGAGATATTAAAAGTAGCCAAATAATAAACTGTGCAATCATAAACTTCTCCAGGAACAGGCTTTCAAAGGCTTTACCCATTCCCTACTGGAATCTCTCCCACCCACACTCCTGAAACAGTACTAATGGAAGTCTTGCAGTCATCTCGGAGCCCCGGTTCCCCCACGCCCCCCTCACTTCACACAGAACTGCACAAAAATCATATGTAACGGCAGAGTACATTTGCCGCCATCACAATAGTGGGTGCTATTAAAATGAGCAGGATTTGCTGCCAATTAGGAACATGACAGAGGATGTATTCTAGCTGGCAAAGCCCTTCGCCAGACAGATGCTAAAGATGACCTTCGCAAGATGACAACTGTTCTGTAGAATATGAATGCCTGCCATAGTAGGGGGATATCAGCTTGCTGTCTAGCTACAATGGCCTCCCTTCCTGTATGTCATTTTCTGATTTAATCTAGTAAACACAAAGTCAAAAGCAGTTTGGAAAAGGAGTTGAATGAAAGACAGAGTTGTCCTTTAAATTTTGTTAGCTGCAGGGTGGGGATGGGATTTTGAAGAAGTAGAAACATCCTTTCAACAGGGCTGGAGCGAAAAGGAACTGCGCCCGGGGCACACTCCTGCACCAGCATGCGCCCGGTGTGTCACGCACACCCCTGTCCCCTTGGCGCTACGCCACTGTCTTTCAGCAAACTGAGGCCCATTCTGAATGGGTCAATTAAACCGGGTTGGGACCCTTTTTAAAAGCATTGGGGGGGGGGGGTCCCAGAGAACTTGCTCCCAAAACACTTCTAACCTGTTATAGAGCCCACAACTGGTTTTAATGAAAATCACTACTTTGTGATTTTTTTTTTCATTTAAACCCGGTTGCAAATGCTTCCTACTTGCCTATGCGAACTATGGCAAGCAGGAGCGTTCACTCCCCACCCCTCATTCCCTTTACTGTTATGGTGGATTCCCCAGGCGGCCACCATTAGAGGTGGTACTCTAACAGGTGGCTGTCATGCCATGAAAGTAGGTGTGGGGTGGATTCTTGAGGGGTTGGATTCTCAGGTGTGTGTGTGTGGGAAATCTCAGCTGCATGGTTCACACAGAAACATTGTGTTTCTGTGCAAACCATGCTGCCTTCTGCCTCTGGGATCCCAGCAATGCCTACTGCTCCTGCAGCTGCTATGAAAACAATAGCAGAGGCCACAGAAACGGGTTCCACGAACCTGTTGCTGCCCGTTCAGAATCAGCCTAGGTCCGTGGTGGCAAACCTATGGCACTCCAGATGTTTATGGACTACAATTCTCATCAGCCCCTGCCAACTGGCCATGCTGGCAGGGGCTGATGGGAATTGTAGTCCATAAGCATCTGGAGTGCCATAAGTTTGCCACCATGGGCCTAGGTCTTTCAACCTGAATAGCCAATCACTTGAGGTACAGGATCCAATATGGAATATCCTTGTTTTCCAAACTATAGGTGAATTGGAAATCTAGCTGCAAAGTGCATTTGAAAGTGAATTGAAAGTGTATTATTCTGCATGTGCAGAAGAGGTCAGAGAGAGAAAACTGGTTTAGGATAATTACCATTACCAGAACTACATTATCCAAACAGGAAACTCAACCTGATGGATTCTCTATTTGGGATACGTTTATACAGGAATGTTTTCCTTTCTTTTTCTATCACAAGTGAATTTGCAACATGAATCCCTTTATTACCTTTGTGGGAAGGATTCAGATTTTCATTTATTTATGCCAAAGATGGGTGTGCATAATCCCATTCCAGACATTTCTCTTTCCACCTTTCAAGAATAAAACTTTTGATCTGTTTTACTTTTAATGAACACTCCTCACTCCCTTTTTCTTGACAAAACTAATCATGCAGAAAGAAAAAATAGGGCTCTGACAGAGAAGGAACAGGAAAACCCTTTCTAGTAAAATCTGGATACCTTAAAAAATATACCAATCTGACTCCATCTCAGTCACTTTCAAAGGGCATGAAATCCTAATTTTGTCTCCCATCTATCAACCACAGGTCTTGAAGAAGAACAAGCCAAATGCTGGGTGTTGAGAAGGTATTTTACAGTTTACCAAAAGGGAACACACAGGTTGATTCTGCACAGCAAATGTATAATGGGTTGCAGTCATTATGAAGGAACCTGTTTTCCTTTTCCCCATTCATGTGTGTGCCATGCAGGCAGAAACTGGAGACAATCCAGGTTGCTTTTGTGCCTTCGCACAGATACGCTTTTTATTTCCTGCAACACATGCGTAGCTGAGAAGGCATACTGAAACAAACCCTCACAGCCATGCCGATCATCCCACAATACAATTGGCTGCACCTGCATAGCTGCGCATGTGCAACCCACAAAAATTTAAAAAGAAAAAAGGACCTCCCTAACTGTGGACACTACGGTGGAAGAGAGGGAAATAAAGTGCCTTCTGTCTAGCCCAGGGGTAGGGAACCTGCGGCTCTCCAGATGTTCAGGAACTACAATTCCCATCAGCCTCTATCAGCATGGCCAATTGGAGAGCCGCAGGTTCCCTACCCCTGGTCTAGCCAGTTGCACGGGAGTGGCTCCAACCCAGGATTTTGCATAAGGATCGATGGTTTAGCGATTTTTCAAAATCCCAGGTTGAGGGAAATAAAATGTGGCAGACTCATTTTGAAAACGGGACCTGTGTAAAGTCCCCTCCCCCCCCCGCAACGGATTGTATTGCATCCTGTACCCTTTCCTGTGCGGAATCCATCACAAACAGATTTATGATAAACCAGTTTGAATTAGCTCTCACATCATTATAACTACTGATAAAAAGGGGCCAGGACAATACACGGCCATGATTAAGTGCCATCATTATTTTCTTAACCATCTTCATGTCCTTCTGATCACAGATATGTCTTGGAAACCAAATTCTTAATTAAGCTTGGCTGGCATTTCAGCCTTTCCTTTCCTCTTCTTTTTCTCAAGGGAGCAGCAGGTAAGGTCAACTCCATGGTTTATGGGAAGAAATTGAATGAGAGATGGTCCCTTGGAGACATGGCATTATTAACAAGAACACTACGCAGGGCACAGTTGAACAATTTAAAGATAAATGATCACACTTGGGCTCCCCCCTTTTGCTTTCAAAATGGAGAACCTGAGAGAGCTTTCATTTGACACAATGTACCTGAATAGGCATTTAAATGGGAAATAAATGGAGGCATATGGATTCAAGTTAGATACGACTTCTTCAGTGCAAGAAAGTACCTCGTCTATTCTTTTTCTAATACGAGAAGCATTTTCAAAACACAGCACAGCTTTGTGAATGCCTTGATACTGGAAAAATGGTCTCCTACTGAAATATAACCTTGCTCCTGCTGTTTCCTAGCTTTGTACTCCTGCAGGTATTCCTCTTTTTTGTGTTTCAAGATACCTTTTGCCTTTTGGAAAATGACATTTCTGTATTAAGTTAAACCCAACAGTGGTAGCTTGGTACAATATGAAACTCAAAGGAGCTGCTTTTGAATAGAAATAGCCATGATTTTAAGATTCAAGCCCTTTCAGGGGAAAATATACAGCAGAAACAACCAGCCACAAGTAATTCTGCTTTCAATGCTCTATACCAAGCACTTCACTGTAAGGGAATAATTCTGGCAAATCAGCTGGCCCAGAATCTTGGATTCTATACAGCAACCAGAGCTACACACAATCATTAGACATAAAATCCTGTGAATATTAACTTGAGAGTAAGCTCAATTAAACTCAGAGAGACTTACTTGTGACTAAGATTGGACTTTTAGATAAAGGTAGTCTTACATGCAAACATCAGGTCATTACTGACTCATGGATGACGTCATATCACATTTACTAGGCAGACTTTGGCCCTTTCCGCACACACTTTTAAAATGTTTTGAGGAAGGAAACGTTTCTTCCATGGAGTTCCGCACTGTTTTTCCCTCTGACTTTCCAAAAAATGTTTTATTTCCAGACTCAAAATGTTTTAAACGAATCCCCCTTTAAAGTGGTCCTTTAGCCTGAAACGTTTTCAAAACATTTTCATCTGCTGTGCAATCTAGTTACTATGGCTCATTCCGCACACGCAGAATAATGCACTTTCAAGCTGCTTTCAGGGCTCTTTGAAGCTGTGCGGAATGGCAAAAACAGTTGTGAAAGCAGCTTGAAAGTGCATTATTTTGCGTGTGCGGAATGAGCCTATGTTTTCTATGCCCCTGTGACGTTTCTGAACTTCCTCTTTGGTGCCATTTTATTGAGTCCCTTTGCTCACTCAGTTCCTCCTTGCCTGTTTTTTTTTCATCATTTCTGTGTGTTTTTCGGGGGGCAGGAAATATTTCAAACATCAATTGTACAAGGTATGAAGAATTGCAACAAGAAGCATTGAGGTATCAATTCAATGATTAACGCCATAAGGGGAAAAATCATTGCGGCAACCATGAATTGTTTTGAAGGGGTGAGTGCGGAGAAACACTGTAGTAATGGGAGGGGGGGGGGGAATGAAAACGACTTAGGCAATTTGTGTGGAAAGGGTCTTTGTTTACAGGATGGCTTGCCATTACATTTCCTAGCAATCTGCATGTTACCCCCAGCCTCCTGGGTATTCATTTTACCATCCTGGGAAGGATGGAAGGCTGAGTCAACCTTCAGTTGGTTACATGAAACCAACTTGTCAGGATTGAACTCAGTCAGGTCATGAGCAAAGCTTTGGCTGTACTACTAAGGATTGGGCTGTTACTCTGACAATACAGGGGCAGCTCAGACAATGGAGAGCCAGTATGAAGTCACTCAGCCAGTAAATGACCTAGGTGATACCCAGAAAGAAAACAAGGGAAGAAAAGTGTTTGTGCTGCTCAGCTGGCTAAAGCTACTAACTCAAAAGGACAGGTTGTGGCTGCAAGGAGATAAGGCTGAAAAGGTAGCTGTGCAGAAACCAGGACTGCGGAATAAGAGTTTTTCCAAATGCCAATCATTTTGCACTGTTTGCAAATGCAATGCTTGCTGGATGGTGGAGGGCTTTCAAAAAAAGAATAGTTACTACTTTAATCATATTTCTATAATATTATAGCAGGTAAATATATTTCATTTTTTTCATTTTAACCTTTAATGGCATACGAGCAGGTAAATATATAAAATATACATAGACTTCTCTATAGGGTGATGTTTATCTTTGAAACAGATCAAATCAAGGCATCCCATTCAGTAGTCTATTTGCATTTACATCATGACATTGTATTATGATGAGGCCAATGGATGACGGTCCTGTATAGTAACAAAAACAAAACTGAAAATACTTTTTAAAACCCAGTTAGTTTTCCAGAGAGCTGACACAATTGCTTACAATTGCAATGGACTACACATTAGAAGAAAAAGAAGAATTTGGATTTATATCCCTTTCCTATAAGGAAACTCAAAAGGGGCTTACAATCTCTTTTCCCAGCCCCCCATAACAAACACCCTGTGAAGTGGGTGGGGTTGAGAGAACTCTGAAGAACTGTGACTAGCCCAAGGCCACTCAGCTGGTATGTGTTGGAGTGCACAAGCTACTCTGGTTCACCAGATAAGCCTCCACAGCTCAAGTGGCAGAGTAAGGAATCAAACCTGGTTCTCCAGATTAGAGTGCACCTGCTCTTAACCATTACACCACGCTGGCTGGGAAGGAGGGGCTGTGGCTCAGAGGTGGAGCATTCCTTGGCATGCAGAAAGCCCCCTAGCTCGTCCTAGTTAAGGACCAAGTAGCAATTGATGTGAAAGACCTCTGCCCAAGACCCAGGAGAGCTACTGCCAGTCTTAGATCGTGATGGACCAATGGATGTGATCATGATGGACCAATGGTCTCAGTCAGCTTCATGTGTTCAAATGGCTGTCCCACATCAGCTTCTCTCCTAGTATTTAGTAAAACTGACCCCATGTCATTATTATATGGGTTTCCAAATTTGTTCCACAACGCTGTTAGCTGGCTGGAAAATGCTACTTCATCTGGATATTGGTGCATTTGACTACTTTTCAAAAGTCCACGGTACGGTGACAGAATGTGATGGATTGCAAGGAAATATGATAAACCAACTGACTATTTACAATCAGAGTGAGGCGGAAAGGCCTAGGAACAGCAGAGCCACGTGATTGGTTGTGGCCTCCTGAACTCTAATTAGCTAAGTAACTATATAATACAGAGAGGGGAGGAGGATAACTTCCTGACAGAAGAATCTGAGGCTTTTTGGTCTTAAGTGTTCCTACTGTTAAGTGCTGTCTGCTTTAACTGGGTGTGAAAAACCAAACATCTCTGAGGGAAGTAGTCAGCCAAAACGTGGGACTGCTACTGTTATCAGCCTGAGTGCTGGGTGAAAGTAAATATATACACAAACAAAGCATACTGGTGAAAGGGTTTACTGAGGGCCAAGCTCTAGAGTCTTATATAGTCTAGGGCCACTATAAACCAGGATGGGAATACCCTCAAGTGACAGAAGGATTCCTGTATACCAGTCAGTCTGGGACAGGGGTAGGGAACCTGCGGCTCTCCAGATGTTCAGGAACTACAATTCCCATCAGCCTCTGTCAGCATGGCCAATTGGCCATGCTGAGGTAGAGAAGACTGATAAGGGAGTTATGGTCCCTGAGTATCTAGGAAATACAGTTCTGATCCTGGGATATTTGGATTTGCTTTGGTTTACCTCAGTAGAGAGTTTATGTTTTATTTTGAAGGTTTTCCTCTATCCTTTTCCACCAAAAAGATCTAAGCAGAACTGTATATCCATCTTCTGGACCTTCTTTGGTAGTCATAATACCTTCCACTTGCTTCTCTTGGCCAGGGCACCCAGCCTTTCATTCTCATGCACTTCCCAACCCAGCAACACTCCCTGTGGAAGAGGCGACACTCCTTTACTGAGAATTGACCTTACGAGTTCCCTAAATCTTCTCTGACCAACGAAGCAGCAGTTCCTATTCCCCCAGTCCCAAACTTGTATCACTTACTCCTGCAGTGTGCAGTGCATGTACCTTTCTCAACATTTCAACGTGTCACTGTCTCTGCCTTCCTGGGGTGCAGCGATAACAGAAACACAGGGACCATCCTCTGGATGCAATGGGCGCGCAGCTCCTTTCTATTCAATTAGTGACCCAGAGGTGCACAGGAACCTCCTTCAAGTACTGAGTGGAGATCCTCTTCTCGCACTGCTCCTCCTTTCCTGATGGCACCCCAAAAAAAAGTGGGAGTAGTGAATTGCCCCTTGCGTGACCCTGTGGCTGAGAAAGCTATCCATCTCCTTGCCATGAACTTGAAGCCCCACAAAGAACACCACATTTCCCTGGCACATCCCCATATTCACCTGTGCTCGGCACCTCCTAGGCCCGTGGTGGTGAACCTTTGGCACTCCAGATGTTATGGACTGCAATTCCCATCAGCCCCTGCCAGCATGGCCAAGGGGCTGATGGTAATTGTAGTCCATAACATCTGGAGTGCCAAGATACCCTCTGAACTAGGCTCATTTATAACAGAGACAGAAGTGCGACATCTTTGTGAACACAGAGACATGCAGTCTTGTCTGCCTAATGTTGATGCTGCAGCTTGGCTCTGCTCAAAACTTTTGCAAACAAAACCTCTGAATCTCTGTGCCAACTTTTTGTGTATAGTGTATACATATTTATCCCACCTCCTGCTTTATTTGCCTCATCAAAACCATTTCCAGGTTATTATTCTTCCTTTTCCAACTCCTCTATCTGTTAATAACTCTTTAATCTGCCTCAAGTATTTATTTTAGAGAGCATTAGGAGGTATGAGCCTGGAAAGGAATAAAGTTAATGGGCATCCTTCTCCTTCTGGGTGTGTTACAGGGGTGAGGGGAAGTGCTTTCAACCAAACACTGCCATTTTCTGAAGCATCTGAGTCTATGAAGGTGGGAAAAAAACCTGACAGAAGTAGTCAGGGAGTGGTTCCCTGACTGAAGAAGATAAGTAGGTGTGAGGGGGTCCATCATCACACAAGGTAAGCATGCTTTTTTTTTTTTTGCGGTAGCCCATATACCTGTTGTTCAAATGTAAACCAGCACAGCTTCTTGTAACGACAGGCAACCAAGCTTTGCTTTGCAACCCAACTCCCAATTACATAATTTCCCCCAGAAGCAATAGGACAGTCTGGTGTAGGTGTAACTGCCAGGGATCCATTTCTAATACTATGCAGAATTCATTTTTTTTTTGAAAAAAATTGTTCAAAAGGCTTTGAGAGGCTTGACATAAATGCTTTATTCTCCATGTGGCAAAGCTGCTTGTCAGATTGGTTGAGGGGGCGTATGCACCAACTGTGCTGAAGCAAAAGTTTGCAGTGCTAGATCCTCCGTCACAGATAAAGCCAACACACGTCTCCCAACATTCACTTTGCAATGGAGGTGGGAGAATTTTGTTCAAAGTTAATCTTATAATGATTCAAATGAACTACAGTAATTTAATCAAATGTATTATTCTTATCTTTATGTTGCTTATACCGCAGAGCCTGTATAAGCAACATTTATTTAACAGAGGTGTTAAATAAAATGGCCACAGGTCCACTGTCTAGACTGGCCAAGGTTCCCAGTCCGTTATTTTCAAAGCTTTTCAATTTGTCTCTAATGTATTCTACCTTCTTCTCTCCTTCCTCTAACTCTGCACCAACTATCTATTCAAGTCTAGAAGTGATCTTTCCACACAGTGGTGTGGTTGTGGCCTGATGCTGTATACAACAATATGTGGACTGGAAGAGGGGGCACTGAGGTAATTTTGGCATCAGAAAGGAATTAGAGCACAAGATCCTAAACACCTTCTAAAATCACAAACAGGGAAAACAGGGAATAAACGGAACTCTTTCTAATCAGGTGGGATGAAAGAACAAGTGGGAAAGCACCACTCCCACAAATCCAGTGAGAATCAAAGCAGGTGCTTAGTTAGAGGGCATTCAAATAGCTATTTCTTCATGAGCCCCTCAGATGGTACCCCTGGAACTTTGCTTGGATGCTACAGTCCATCCACAAGAACAAAAGAGAAGAAAACAGCATACGTAGGATTTTATTGCAGAGACAAGATTAATTTTTCAGTTTCAAGCATATGAACCCTTTGGACTTAATCACAACCGGGATCTTTCTTGTTTCCTCTAATTTTGTGTAGATGTAAAATGCTTTAGTCATAAAACGTTGAGTCATTTTGTAGGAATACAATGACAGATATAAAACGCTTTAGTCATGAAATGTTTAGTTATTTATATATGAATACGATCCATATATATTGCATATGATATTAAACTGTTTTCTATATTCTGAGATGTAGTTCTTAAAATAAATTAGACAATTATTTATTTCTAAATGATTTTCAGCTGAGCTTTTTAGGGCAATGTAATATTTAAGAGAGTTGCCACTGCAGTACCCATGTGCTGAGCTCTGGCAAGCCGTGTTGTATTGTTTCTATTTGCTAATTCTAAACCTATGAGTGGTTTTCTGGTTCACTGTAACTTTGCCTGGATGTTAAAAGGAAAATTAGTCAGAATTGTATATTGTTGTAGCTTGCAAAGTTCGATCCAGTCAAGCACCTTGTGGCAGCAAGACTCTCCACTTGGGACAGTTTTTTGGGATGATGTGGAGTTGCATAACTTACACACAAGGAGGAAAAACAAGCACCTTGCGGCAGTGGGATTTAGCCTTGTCTCCTTATAACCCGATGGTGACCACTGGCTTCACCTGCCATTTCCACATTACAATTTCAGAACCATTTACTGTCATAATTCTATCCATGGCATATTTTCAGGAAAGGAAGCCAGGACAGTATGTCCAATGCAACCCTTTGAAAACCCAAAGGATGATGATACTGTGGAGGTAAATATCTAGAAACCAACACTTGTGCATTTTCCTTAATAAAGACATAGAGACAGTGAACTCAGCAGCACTTCGTAATCATTCTAGAATGGCAATGAACCTTATATCTAATAACACAGCAATCACATTTTAAAAGTCTGTTCAGTTCCCAAATGGAGTTTATTTTTATATCTTCCTCACAACAAAATTGTCAGACAACAGCAATGGGAATGATGCAATGAAGAACAATGCTACAAAAGGCTCACATGGGTGGCTCCTCCCACCTCAGATTCACATGTGGGGGTTGGGAGGGCAAAGCCTGGCTGGCCTCGCTATGATCTCCTCTTGGAGACTGGGGGTGGGTGGGGGTGGGGTGAGTCCTGCTTGCCGGCATTCAACTGCACGCTGCCCCAAACTTCCTTGGGGGGGGGGGCTGCCCTGAACTGCTAGAAAGTGTTGCCTGGGGCTTGAGTTCCCCCAGGCTCCCCAGCTACACCACTGAGTTTGTATAAATAACTAAATAACCCCCACCTTCTGAATATGTGAATCTGCTTCATCCTTATTTAGAGCATCTCCAAGATTTCAGGCATCTCCAAGGTCTCAGGAATCGAATTTTAAACTGTGCAGATGTAGGGTCCTGGACATCACATAAGAGGCGTACAAGAAATCTAGTAAATTCTAAAACAACAGCAATGTTTTGAATCCAATTTTTAAAAGCTTCTAAAAGAAAAGAGCACAAAAACTGCTTTGTATTGGGTAAAAATTATTGTATGGATTAATCTCTAAAACATATGAATTACCTCTAACCCACAAATCCAACCCAGACTCTACAACCTGTAATTAAATTGTAGCCAAATCCTTAAATTGTCACTAATGGTAGAGAATGCATTCTGTACTGCAAAAGGTTCCTTATGGTTACAGCTATTGTCCTATTTTAGTGATTAGCGTAATTTGTTGAAGCAAAGGAATAAGGTGATTTAATCTGCACATTATGTAATAAATTTACAGCATATAAATCATTTTCCAGTTCCAAAACTAGATTTACAGAGCTTGTTTTGCAAAATCCAGGGTGACATATCAATTAAAACAAGAACTTTTGTCCTGAAGGACATGTAGGCAAATTAAGCTTAAAAAAGTTAAATAAGGCAAAAAACTGTCTTAATTGGTTTGCATACTTAGAGCATAAATGAATATCTTTGCATCCCTTTCAACCAAGCTTCCTGCACCATTTTCCTGAGGTGAAACAGCCCAAGGGAGGGAGTCATTTGTCACATTTTTGAGCTGCATACCCAGATAATACTTGACATGTACATTTAATACTGGGGAAAATAATTTTGCAAGTCTTTCTTCTTGCAAAGAGTGTTATTGGTGCCTCTTTATAAGCTACTCCCAGGGAAGATCTAAACCATGTTTTAATATATTTCAAAGGCAATAAACCTAAGTTGCAGTTACTGTGGGTAAGTCACTAACCCTCTACATTTAGAAAATGCCGCCGAAGTGGCTTCTTCCTTCAACGTACAACATGACATGCTGGTCACTGGTTTCCACATCCTCACATTCATGCGGAAGATGTTGCTACAAGTGTGGGAAGAGGAACATGTCTTATTGATAGCATGAGGCTGGCATCCACAGTGAATGTAACGAAGAGACCAACTTTGAGCCGCTCCAGATCGAACATGACAAAAAGCTCAAATTAAGGATATTTTTTTTAAAAAATCAATACAGTATTTTAGTGGATTAAGTTCACACATTCAGCCTCAAATCATCAAGTGATAGGATAAAGATTCATGAAAGAAGAAAGTGCTGCCAAACCACAACTGACTTGTGGTAACCCAATTCAAAGGATGATCCAGCCAAGAGATGCGCAGAGATGGGTTATCATTGCTTTCCTCCACTTACAAACCTAGTCTTCCTTGGTTTCTCAGGGCATGCTAAACTGGGTTATGTGGGCTGTTATGGGAGGGGTCTACAAAAATGCATGTTGGGTATCATGTACCCATGTACCCAGCCTGATTTTCCTTTCCCTCTTTGCTCTCCCAGTCACATGACGGTTACATGGTATTAGCATCTGTCCAGCAGGCCTCCAACGTCTTTAGCAACTTGCAACAGAGACAAAAATCCAGCAGCTGAGCCCTTTCCCTGTCACAGCAAAGAGCAAACATCACCCAATAATTTTCTGCCTGTTGTGAAGCATTTAAAAATAGAGATGCTCAGCCAGAAATGCTGGCAGTTGTTTCAAGGTGCTAGCTGTGCAAACCTAATCCACTGCCTTAGCAATGCCTTGTTGGAAAAGAAACAAGGTGAAATGTATTTCAGAACACAGCAGGGGAGTGGGATGTTGGATAGCACATTAAAAATTAAGGCCACTTTTCACACGGAAAAAAAAATCACTGCACAATAAATGTTCTTCATTCATTCATGGTTACACTTTGCAGAGAAGCCCTGCTGGTCAGATTTCAGTTTGACGAAATTTTAAACAGTTTATTTTTAAAGTAGTTTGGGGAAATATTGGATACGAGCGTGTGGGACAAGTCCACAGGACAGTTAAACCCTGGGAGAACAAACAGGGAAAACTGAGCATGTGGCCTTTTTTTGTTTTAAAAAAAATTGTGAAAATTTATCCTAATTCATTCTTGCTGTCAGAGTTGTGAAAAAATACATAGGGAAAGTATCCTCTTCATAACTAATCCCACCCATCTAAGTACTCACGCATATTATATGGCACCAGTCAAACTAAACTTTATGGGTGACATGTATTTAGTTGTGGCTCTGAGGCGGATTTCAAACGGGCCAAAAATTAGCGGCATGAGGATGGTAAAAACACTGGCTCCTTCCGCACATGCAGAATAATGCACTTTCAAACTGCTTTCAATGCTCTTTGAAGCTGTGCGGAATAGCAAAATCCATTTGCAAACAGTTGTGAAAGTGGTTTGAAAATGCATTATTCTGTGTGTGTGGAAGGGGCCACTGTTTTGGGGGAGGACTTCACACAGCTACCGCTGCTGAAGCAAAGCTGCAACATCCTATTTTCCCCAAACCAGTGTATATGAGACTTACTAAATTAACTAAATGAGTGAGTCTTTGCAAAAACGCCTTTCTGCAACCGGCGCCGAACATTTGGCCGGGCGGGAGGCACTTTTGCTTCAGCCGCACTTGCGTGTTTTTTAATTTTTGGCTCACTTCTGTGTAGCCACACAGGGTTGTATCGGGGTCTTGCTGGATTTCAGCGTGGCTGTGGGGGTTCGTGGGTGCATTTCTGCATAGCTACGTAGGAATGGACGCCCAACAACAACAAAAAACCCTTCCCTTCTCCTCGCCACAGCAGTCACCTTGAGAACTAAGTGGTGCTGAGACAATCGCCTTTCCTTCTTTTCCCCATAAGAGAAATTTTGTGAGGTAGGTGGGGCTAAGAGAGCTCGGAGAGAACTGTGACAAGCTCAAGGTGACCCAACAGACTTCATTATGGAGAGGGGAAACAAATACAGTTCGCTACCCTAATCACCGCAGCCAAAAAAACGTGCTCCCCCTGTATTTTTCTCTCCCATTTGAACGGGGCCACTTGGCACACTACCTGTATTGCTTAATAAACCCTGTTCAAAGGAGAGCCATAATGCTCGCCAGGTTTAATGTTATGCCTTCTGACTTGTTACATGGCAGATTTAATAAGCAAGAAAAGGCTAAAAGATTGTGCCCATGTAACGATGGCTCAGTTGAATCTCTGGCCCACCAATTACTTCACTGTCTCAGATTCAAGGAAATCAGATCCAAGTATGTGAATCTCACTCCTTTACATTTACCCGATCTGCCCAATTTATTTAGATTACAGTACTTGTTGGACAACCCTGATCCTTCTCTCTGTATGATAGTGGCAGACTTTCTCCTGGAAATTACTAAATGCCAGTAGATTTCCTTCGTCCTAACATGTATATCCTGTATTGTATATGCTTTTTAATCTGTTTTTATTATTGTTGTACTGCTGTCTATGCCAATAAAGGCTTGCTTCTTCAAATCCAGTTCACAATTTAGATAGATAGATAACTAAACAGAATATTGTTCATAGAATCACTAATTGTTCATCACTAATAGAATATTGTTCGTAGAATCACTACTAGGATCAGAGCTGTTGGGGACCAGTTAGAGCATGACATATCATGATTACTTGCATGACCTTTCAAGTAAAAAAGTGATGTACAGGATTCTCAAATTCTAAATGAAAAATATGGCCTGCAATATAAACTATTTAAGAGGATGAAAATTAACACATTAAACTAGGCTTCAACCATTTTATAGTCAACTAATAACAATAAAAAAAACCTAATTACTACCATAAAACAAAACTCATAAAAATATCTTCTTTTTAAGGTGAAGCAAACTTTCCATCTGAAAATGAAATAATAAAACAACCCTTCAGAATGCGCTTTGCTTAATTTCATGTTTTGATACGCTACAATTTACACAAATAAAAATCCCAAAAGGCACCCAAACTAAAAAGCACGAAGGTAGTGTATTGTCCTGGCAAATGATCAAAATACTGACAGTGACAGCTGTGATTTATTGAGGCAATTCAAATACACTTTGAAAGTATATTAGCTCTGCTTCTGCCCACAAAGGGCACATTTTAGCAGGGTAGACCACTCCAATGATAAATTACCTACCAGAACCCAGTGAAGGCAATTGCCACATCAGATGCCCAAAGGCCCCAAATTACTGTGATAATGTGGTTTTCATGATAATGCCTCACAAGCAGTGGCATCCAGAGCACGTAAAGAAAAATCTCTGGTGTACTGTGAAGGCAGGAATAGAGATAACATTATGACAGTGACTGTGTCTCTATAGTCACATTTCCACGTTTACAATGCTTTACAAATGGCCTCTGGAATTAAATCTGACCTGTAGGTCATAGCTTGAGTTGTGTCTTTGAAACTGGGGGTCGGGTGGGGGGAGCAGGGGGAGCCCTTTCCATCATCGGGCATCATGAACATAATATACTATTGAAAGTAGTCCTACAAGCGAGTACTATGTGCACATCTATGTAATTTTATAGAAACTCACACAAAGTATTATGCCATCTAATCTCAGACATTTATGCTAGAATAACCGAGAACATAACCCAGCTCTTCATCCTTAGAATTCTGAATTTTAAGTTTGCAAATCTTGCTTGAAGGTGAATCCAAAGCAAATCTCACAGACAGTGGAACTGTGAAACTACAGAACGTTTGCTTGTAAATTTGAAACAGTAAACTGGCACATAAACCCATAAGTGCCAAACACAGTCTGCTTCTCCAATTATCCGTGTTTCCCTGAGAGGTTCAGGTTTTTCAAGAATTTTCTTTCTATCAGAAACAATGAAGGTGGGGGAGGGGGAATGATGGGAAAAGGCACATTAACCCACAATCTCCTTTACCACACGTCTTTTAAGATGCACAGACTTTCTTATCAATGGTGTTACTGTCTGACATAACTACTTCCAGCACTGTGTTCCCACTGGCCCTTCTTGTTCACGCTTTAAGGCATCCTATGCCACATCCCATCCTCATGAACACGGAACTTCACTAGGTATAAGCCTGTCTATTTCATCTGTATCATGTAGCCCTGGCAGAAAACAAGTGCGGGTTTATTAAGCGTGAATGAAGAAATGGAGCCACTTGTCATGTACCATGCTTTAACAAAATGACATTAATTTAAGGTGCTCGGTTTGAATCTTATCATCTACAATGCACAGAATCTCAGAAAAAACACCAAGATTTACAGTAGAGGCCTAAGCAGAGTTATGTCTCCCTCACTGGACTTCAATGGGTGTAACTTTGCTTAGGTCTTTATTAAATTAATAGGCTTAAAAAGCTGTTCAATTCAACCAAACCGCCCAGCAAAATATGTGGGCATAACTCCATATGCCCTCCATTCCACATTCAATTGTTTCTTGGTTCTAATCCAATGATCTAGAAAGCATGCCTTGCTTGTGTTAAGATTCGTGTCTATAAAGGTCTTACACCAGTATATTGCCTGCTATCAAGCTGCACTTATTTAATGCTGCAAAGCATCAATTAGTTTTCAGATACATTTTCAGGAACGTAACTGATTACACGTGAAGTGTAATTTTAGTAGATTTTTTATTGCGAGCTAATGAAAACTGAATGGATGCAACTTTACCTTTAAGCTCAACGTAGTGTAAAAAAAGAATTAACTTTTGCATACTGTAATTATGATGAACATTACAACAGCTTTTCTAGAAAAAAAAGAGAGAAATATAGCAGGATGTGGATGTGAAATTTCTTAACCAAATGGGACACTTCCCATGAGAATTTGTTTTGTACACAGTGGCAAACCAGCGGTCAATGCCACAGTTGCCACTTGTGACTGTCGCATGGGGAGTGCATTCAGTCACCCCTCCCCCCTTTGAGAGTTGCTTTGCGCTGCCTGCTGCCACCGCCTCCTCCTTCTGTGCCACTACCCAATAGCCTCTGCCTACCTTCTCAGCCCCCTCACATGCCTCACCCTATTTGAACATGTGACTGCAATAGTGCCACCCGGGGCAAGCCACCCTGGATGTCCCCATTGCAGCTCCGCCTCTGCCTGAAAGGTACAATCCAGCCCCCAAAGTAACATAAACAGCTGACTTTAAGACATGCTTTTTAAAGATGCATCACAACAGTGCTATTGTTACACTGATGTCTTAAAGACGTTCACTAAACACAAAAACTTGAAAGAAGA